>NC_133143.1:21482343-22721093 GCF_048418815.1 Hemitrygon akajei
AGTAACTCAATTTCGATGGTCAATAAATGGGATAAAATATTTAGGAATTAGAGTTGATAATGATATAAAAAATTTATATAAACAAAATTATTTGCCATTATTAAAAAAAATAAAAGAGGATCTTGATAAATGGATGACGTTACCAATAACATAAATAGGTAGAGTTAATGCTGTAAAAATGAATATATTTCCTAGATTGCAATATTTATTCCAAACTTTACCAATACAATTGCCTCAGAAGTTTTTTCAAGAACTGAGTAAATATGTAAGGAAATTTCTTTGGAAAGATGTCAAGAATATCATTGGAAAAATTGACATATAAATTTGATTTAGGAGGGTTACAACTTCCAAATTTTAAGAATTATTATAAAGCAAATCAACTTAGATTTATTGCATCTTTTTTTGATGAAGAAAAACCGGCATGGATTAGAATAGAATTAGATAAGATAGGAGAAAACATACCAGAAGATTTTATATATAAATGGGAATCCAAATGGATACGGGAAAAAAAAGAATCTCCTATATTAAGACACTTGATTGATTTATGGAATAAGGTAAATATGGACAATGAGATAAAGAAATCTTTATTAGCAAAAAGAACTTTAATTCAAAATCGGCTTATTCCTTTTACAATGGATAATAAACTTTTACATAATTGGTTCCAAAAGGGGATTAAATATATAGGTGATTGTTTTGAAGGAGGTATATTGATGTCGTTTGATCAATTAAGAAATATAAAATATTAAACAACACTCTTTTCTGTTATTTTCAATTAAAGGCTTATTTACGAGAAAAGCTGGGTCAAACAATGTTGATGCCAAAACCTAGTGAAATAGAAATATTAATTCAAAGAGGAAAAATTAAAAAATTTACATCCTGTATGTACAATTTGATTCAAAATCAGACAATTAAATCAGGAATTCATAAATCAAGACAAAAATGGGAATCTGATTTGAATATTAAAATTGATGGAAAAAGCTGGTCAAGATTATGTTCTGATAGTATGATAAATACAATAAATGTTTGACTTAGATTAGTACAATATAATTTTTTACATCAATTATATATAACACCACAGAAAATAAATAGATTAAATTCAAATATGTCTGACCAATGTTTTCGATGTAATCAAGAAATTGGTACTTTTTTACATTCTACTTGGTCTTGTTTTAAAATTCAATCATTTTGGATAAATCGAAGACTTTTATTGGAACAAATTACTGGAGTACAACTCCCACATAGTCCAATATTATTTTTATTAGGAGACATTGAAGGGACAATACCGAAACTTAAATTGAATAAGTATCAGATTATAAAAATTGCATTGGCAGTAGCCAAAAAAGTTATCGCAGTTACTTGGAAATCTGATTTATATTTAACTATGGATCATTGGAATAATGAAATATATAGTTGTATTCCACTTGAAAAGATTACATACAATCTAAGAAATGAATATGATATATTTTTGAAAATTTGGCTCCCATACCTACAAAAGATAGGATTAAATACATAGGTCCTTTGAAGATAAAATTATAAAGTAATTGAGGAAAATTAAAAATTAAAATTAAAATTATTTTGAACTCCATGGAGCATGTGGGGATCCTCCGATATCCAGGCAATCTTTCTCTTCTTTCTTTTTTTTTCTTTCTTAGATAAGGGTTGGGGGGGAGGGGGGAGGGTTAATATTATTTTTTCTTTTTCGTACTATTTTATCATTACATTTATTCTTTGTAATTTTCTAAAAATTTAATAAATAATTTTTTTTTAAAGAATGTGATGCCAGTGGGGAAGAAGCTGCTGTTGAACCAGCCTGATGGTGGCATCAAGGAGAGGTCACGGCACGGATGGTGCTGGTCCTTAATGATGGGTGTTGCCTTCCTGGGACATCACCTCTTTACAGTGGGGAGAGGTGTGCCCATGATAGAGCTGGCTAAGTCCACCAACCCCAACGAGGCCATGATGTAACCAACAGAATGCTTCATGCCTGGTCCTTGAGCTGTAATTCTTACATCTTGCACAGCCCCATTCATTTGAGTGGACTCTCAGACCTTCACTAAAAAGGATAAATGAAACTAAGTGGTTTGTATTTTTTGTTGGATAAGTAATTTGCATATTTTAATTAATTTATCTAAGTTTAGTGCATTAAACTTGTATCAAATTAATTATCCAACAAAAAGTACAAACACTTAGCTTTACTCATTTAGTGTATTAAAATAAATCATATTATTTTTCAATTTTACTTAAAACATCCTTCATAAAATAATTTAAATATTCAACTTCTCCTCAGTGTCTCAGATGAACAGAGATATTTGAGGGAGCAGGAAGAGCTTCCATGAGCTATTGGAAGCCACCCAAGACAGTCTGTGGATTCAGTGTTGGGTTGAGTGCCTGAGAGCAAGTTGGTGCCTGCAGCCCATTCCAGCTTGAGGGATGCCTGTGGTGACAAGATTTCCGAGGTGTATGCAGTGGCACGCAAAGGTTTTGGCACTCCAGTCCGAATTTCTGTTACTGTGAATAGTTAAGTGAGTAGAAGATGAACCGATCTCCCAAAGTCATAAAGTTAATTTGCTTTTGTTGTTAACCTATCCATGTCCCATTGGAAATAGTCTGAAAATTCAATTGTACTGGGAATTATGCAAGTGTAGTGTTTAGAGCATTGGTGTAAATCCTGTGGGAGTCACTTGCACCCTCTAAATCTACCTGCAGCTGATTCAATTAATGACTGCAATTGGTTAAAGGCAGAAGTGCTGAACATTCTGAGTACATCTGTTTGTGCTTAGAGTGTATGTGCCCACATACATGCTTGTGGTAATTTTGTATTGCAGAGCCTGCTCTCCATTGAAGAACCTCTCTTTGTCACTTCCCTCAAATGTTTGCTGCTCCCACTTCCATTTCCAACCCCTTGATCACCCTCCAGTCCCTCAGGTAATCACCTTCGTCTCATTCACTCGCAAGTGCCTTATTCAACTCTGTACATCTCTTTCACTCATCATCACACGGGTTGTCCCAGAATCTGAAAACCCACAAGGGCAGCCATTATTTATTTACTGTGGTAGAGAAGGAGATGAATGGAGGGAAGGAGATGATAGGGAAGAGGATTATGTTGGGGTGGAGTGAGTGGTCTTCCGAGAGAGAATTTTGGACATTCATTTGGGTAGGTGCTCGGGGAGTGGTGAAGTCAGTTAAATGGTTGAGGGTGCTGGTAGGACCAATAATGAAGGAGTGGATCTCCTAGAGATTTCTTTGAGTCGATATGTTGTGTTTACATCTCTCCCTCAACTTCAACTTGTGCTTCCTGTTCTCTGATATCTCAAAGCCCAGGATAATTTTATGAAACAATCTTCATTGCCAAGTCAAGTCAAGACAAATTGGGTTTAATGTCAAATGCTCAAGTGCCGTGTATGCACAGGTGCAATTGAGAATTTACTTGCAACAGCATCACTGGCACATGGTATTAGAGGCAGAGCATTTGAAGAAAAAACATAAATTATTCATGAATTGTATAAGAAAATACAACTGGAACCAAACAAAACAAACCAAATTCCTTTTATTGTAAAATGGTTATAGTTATGCTACGCTGATGACGTTGTGGTTGCTGGTTCAAGAACTGAATGTCTGAAGGGAAGTAGCCGTTCTTCAACATGGTGGTGTGGGAGCACAGGCTTCTGTACCCCCTGACCAATGACGGTTGCAAGAAGATGGCATGACCCAGGTGGTAGGGATCTTCGACGATAGATGCTGCTACTTTGAGAAAGCCCCTTATGTAGAGAACACCGATTAGTTAACTTTGCATTCACTAAGCAGTCGGGGTGGCACCGTGGGTGGGCAAATCTGGCAGCATGAAACCACGTGTAGCTGTGGACCCCAGGCATCTGGTAATAAAAGATGATAAAATCGATGAATTCTACATGAAAGCAGGATGCAGAGTTAATGCAGTTGTTGATATAGTGGAGAAATATCCCACTTTGTCCATCTTTTGCAACTCCACCACGTTATCTAGATTGTATATCAGCATCTTATTGATTAAAAAAAAAGATGGCACTACTTGTGGATGCAGCGGCTACTCCAGCCTGAACCTATGGTGAAATTTCTTATCTCTATGACCGAAGAACACTGCTGAACATCAATAACAGCAAGATCTGTAAGCCTACCTCGCTAGCAAGCAGAATAATGAAGGTGCTGTACTAACATGGGGAGCGGACTCTCACTCCGTGCCTCGGTCTACTACAGCTACTCGGGGAGGCGGTGCCCTTGAACACGGAAGCGCAGTAGCACACCGGTATTAAAGCGGATCCCTGCAGCCCCATGCCCCTGCCGATTCCTCTCGCTGGAAAATAAACTGGATTACCTGCGTCTGCATCTGAACCACTGTTCAGGACTGTTGCACGTTCGTCCTGACAGGTGTGTGGCTATTCCAGACCCAGCCATCCAGCTAGAAGGCCTAATCTCCTGACAGGCAGACAGAAATGCTACGACCTCCGGCAAGACCCAAGGGTCTGTGCGTCTACATTGTTAAGAAATGATCTGTGAATGCCTCAGTAGTAATGGCCCACTGCTCAGTGCAGATAGAGTTTTAAAATTGTATTGTGTAGGCCCTTCTACGTACTGAGAGAGTTCACTGACAGTGTGATTATTGCTGTTTACAAACTTCCACCCTCCGCTATATCCCCTTATGGTTTCTTCATTGTTGCTGGTGACTTCAATCCATGTCAACTTAAAAACAATACTGCCAAAGTTTTACCAGCGTCAACTTCACAAGCTGAGGAGAGAATATGTTAGAGCTGGTTTACACTCATGCCCTTGACCACACCATGGATACTCAGATCACATGTTCATTTTGCTAATCCCTGCATACAAACTACTAGTTAAACGTGCCAAACCAGTTGACAGGGAGATCGGAACCTAGGTAGAATGCGCAGCGTCAGTGCTGCTGGTCTGATCCAAAGACACGGACTGGAGCAGCTACCTATGACCACCAGGGCAAGGCTGATGAATATGTGGGATTGGTGACTGGTTCCATAGGAAAGTGCTTTGAAGACCTTATTGTGATTAAACACGACACTGCTAAGGCAAACCAGAAACCCCGGCTGACTGCAGAGGTTCCTGTGCTGCTTAGGGATCGGAATGCTGTCTTCAGATCGGGGGTGGGGGGGGGGGCAGGACGACTCCAAGGTCAGCAAGAGCCGCACTCTCCCGGCCATCAGGAAGGCAAAGCGTGTGTACACTTTGTGCCACCAGGGGCCCGCACTGCACGTGGCAAGGTAAACCGATTACAAGCCCAGCCTGCGTGTCGACGACAACAATGCACAACTTGACCAATCAAGCCCTCTCTCTTCCTGAGGAACAAGCAGACGAGGTGAGGAGGACTCTCGCCGGGGTAAACCACACAAAGCTGCAGGGCAGACAATGTACCCGACCAGTCGTTGAGGGACTGTGCAGCCCAGGTAACAGAGGTCTTAACAGACATCTTTCAGATCTCCCTGAAACAGTTCACTGTCCCTGCAACCTCAAGGCAGCCACCATGGCCAGGGAGGTGGCTACCTGTGAGGCTGTGCCCAAGAGAGCAACATTAACTGGCCTAAATGATTACCACACAGTGGCACTGAGCGGATGGTAATGGATCGTATGCAATCCCACCTTCCAGCTACATTGGACCCTTTCTAGTTCGCCTACTGCTCAAACCAGTCCACTTGTGATGCCATACCCTTGTCCTATGCCACCTAGAAAATAGTGTCTCATACACCAGGATGTGCTCATTGATTTCAGCTCGGCGTTTAACATGACATCCCTCAAAGGCTGGTGAGTAAACTGTTCTCATTGGGGCTTAGCAGCCCTCTCTGTAACTGGATGTTGGACTTCTTGATGGAGAGGGCGAAGTCAGTCTGATTCAGCAGCAGTATCTCACACTCCATCCTGCTGAGCACTGGTGCCTCCCCAGGGCTGTGTGCTCAGTCCGCTGCTGCACTGCCAGATTCGGCCCACAGTTCGCTGTTGATATTACTGTGCTTGGCCTCATCAGCCACAATGATGCGTCGGCACACAGAGAGGCGGTGGAGAGGTTCATCAAATGGTGTGAGAACAGCAAGCTGAGTCTCAATGTGGACAAAACAAAAGAGGTGATTGCAGACTTCAGGAAGGTGCAGGCTGGCCGCTCTCCAGTGCACATTAGTGTCTTTGCCGAGGAGAGAGTGAAGAGCACAAAGCTCCTTGGTGTGCACATTACGGATGACCCACAACACCTCCTCACTACTCACAAGAAGCCACAGCAACATCTGCACTTTCTGAGGAGACTGAGGCACACAAGGCTCCCCGCCCCCTTTCCAGACAGGGGTCCCATCCGGAGTCTGGTTGCGTCATTGTGTGATTTGCAGGTTTCAAAGGACTGGACCACAAGACTCTACAGAGGACAGTAAACCCCCCCCCCACAGAGGATCATCAGAGTCTTTCCCGACATGACAGCAGAGACACGAAATTACCTCTGAAATGGTTTTTATTCAGAGAGGAGTTCGCAGCCCCACGCACTTCAGGCGTAAGGTAGCCAACTCCCAATTTGTCGGTTTACAAAGGTCATACAAATATGGTTACCAATTCGAATTCATTAATTGATTGGCTATTGCATAGCTAAGCACACGAAATACTCGAAAATAAGCATAGACACAAGCGTAATACTCAGAATGGGTATGGACGCAAACAAAACACTCAAAATAGGTATATAGCTCAAAATACTTTGCCAAACGCATTGTCTTGTGGTCGCAGGTTCCCCTTTCTTTGTGGTTGCCACCTGCTATTGTCGTGGTTTTTCGTGCCTTACAAATGACCAGGAGACGCAGAAGATTCTTCAAGAAGTATTAAACTTTAATTTGCAAATCAAAGCTGAGACAGTCATTGAGCTAGTCGCTGATTGCCCACCGATCCGACACAGCAGCTTTTAAAGCAATCTCTAGTTGCATTTTACACGTGCTGCACGTACATTGTCCATAGCAAATAATAAACTCAGAACTGAGCAATGTTCTAATCTACATTTCTTTAGCTCTTTAGCTACCTCTCATTAACACACCATTGTCATCTTAAGACTGCAGTCTCCTACCAAATTGGGTACATGCATAGCAAATAACTGACTTCATAGTTAAAGTTTATACTTTTATACTCCAATATATTGCCCCTTTGAGACCCAGAGGGGTCTCACACTCACACAGAGAAAGAAGACTAAGAGTCTGCGCACAAAAGCCCCAATAAACTCAAGGACTTATTCCCAAATCTCAGGTTAAACTAAAATTTTCTGCGCCAAGACCTCAAAGTATTCTCTCCCTGTTACCCTGGGCCGCTGAGCCAAAAACCTATCCTTATGTATCTGAGACAGGGAAAAAGACTCAGAAGCCCTTACAATCTACTCCCACACTGTCGTTTTGCTCCTGTTCATCCTGCAGGTGTTGTAGGCTGTAACGATACATTTTTGGTGTTTCTTTCTCCACTAAGCTTGCTTCAGTAATTGCCACGAGCATCGGAAATTGTTTGGTTGCAGCACGCAGTACAAGAGATTTGAGACAAGGAAGAAAACAGCACAGCAGAACAATATAATACTGAGTTATTGCTATTTTAGTCAGCCATGCTCCCCATCCTCCGAGTCTACTTTCTAACCAAAGAACTGATGTCCGAACCCTGCATTCTGTTTGACCTCCGTCCGCAGATTCTTTAACTTATTCATTGCTCTGGTGAAAGACCCTTTTGGGCTAGTATTGTTCGGTATGAAAGTGCAGCATTGTTCTCCAAACATTACACACACACCCCCTTTCTCTGCCAAAAGCCAATCCAGTACCTGTCTGTTTTGCCACGCCATCCTGCTAGTTGCATCCAGCTGTTGCCCTAAGGCCTCCAGTGCATCATCGGTGTAGTTGATGAACCTTTGTTGATTATAGTATATATAGTTTATCCATTCAACATTTTTGCTTACCCCTATCACAGGTATGATAGCTTCCCAGTGAGCACCTCGTGCGGTGTCAGGCATGTTATTCGATTAGTTTGCATGCGGTAACTCATCAATGCTAACGGTAAAGCATTGGCCCAATTAAGTTTAGTATCTGCACAAGTTTTGTTTAGTTTGGCTTTCAGGGTTCCATTAATTCTCTCTACCATGCCCTGCGACTGAGGGTGGTATACACATCCAAATCTTTGCTTTATCCTCAGCGCTTGTAGTACCAGTTTGACCACTTTCTGGATAAAAGCTGAACCATTGTCTGAGCTAACTTCTGTAAGGTATTCCAAACCTTGGGATCACTTCATTTGTCAGAAATTTTACCACTGTCTTTGCCCCTTGATCTCTTGAAGGTACCGCCTCCACCCATCTGCTAAATCGATCAATTACTACCAGCATGTATCTTTTCCCTCTCACTGTCTTTATCATGTCTACGTAATCGATCACTAAATGTTTAAATGGTCCTTCAGGTACAGGAATGTGACCTATTGGGGTTGTAATTCCTTTCCGAACATTATTTTGTGCGCATACCTCGCACTGTGACAAAACAAAGTCCACTGAAGCCTGTAAATAAAGGTGACCAAAAACCATCCTTCTTTATTTTCCTTATCACTTCCCCCCTTGCACAATGGTCCATCCCATGCACTTCTGAAATCAGAATCGTCAGTAGAGGGGTGGGCGCTACCAACAAACTGTCTTCCATGCTCCACAAGCCTTCCGGGTTCTGCTTGGCCCCCCTTCGTCTCCACATTGTCTGTTCTGCCAAAGTTGCCTTACCTTGTATTTCAATTAGGTCCTCCACGTCAGGTTCTGGAGTTAGGCTTACCTGGGGGGCAATGACAGCTGATGTACATCCAGACGCTTTTCTAGCTGCCTCGTCTGCAGCTTGATTTCCCTTTGTTATTACATCGTTTCCCTTTTTATGTGCCTGGCATTTTACTATAGCCAATGCTTTAGGTTTCATTGTGGCTTTTATTAAGTCTAGAATTTGCTGACAATGTTGTATGGCATCTCCGCTACTTTTTTTTTAAAACCTCTCCGCTTCCACACTGCCCCGAACAAATTGCACACTCCATGAGCATATGCTGAATCAGTATAGATGTCTACTTTCTCACCTTCCATCATTTCACACGCAGCTGTCAGGGCTTTAAGTTCTGCTAGTTGGGCGGAACACGGTTGGGGACAGGACTCCATCCTAATAATCTTATAGCTCGACTGATCCTGCTGCACCACTGAGAATCCTGCGTGATTTCCATCATAATCCCTATAACAGGAGCCATCTATGAACAGAACCTTTTTATCTATATCCTCTAGTGGTTCTGACTGTAAATCTGCTCTCAATTTGGCAAATGCCATCGTCTTCCCTACACAATCATGGGGTTCTCCTTCATAGTCTAAAGGGACAAAATCAGCTATATTACTGGTAGTGCATCTCTGTATAGTTATGTCAGGAAATGTCAATGGCATCTGATACGCTGCTATCCTGGCTGGCGTCAGCACAAATTTCCCTTTTTCCAGCAATTCTGCTACTTTGTGGTGTGTGTACAGAGTTACAGGATAGCCCAGGGTTACCGATGATGCCTTTTCATATGCATAGTACAGCGCCGCCAATCCCTGATAACAGGGTGGATCCCCTGAGCCACCTCATCTAGTCTCGTACTGTAGTATGCTATCGGCTGCTTTGCTTTTCCTGTGCCTGTCTCTTGTGTTAGAACCGCTGTGACATAACCCTCCTGTCGATTGGATACATACAAATGAAAAACCTTCTCGTAGTCAGGCAAAGCTAATGCTGGTGCTGACTGCAATTCCTGCTTAATAGTATTGAAAGCTACCTCTGCCTCTCCATTCCACTGTAAGCCGTTCTTCAAATTTGTATGTCCTGCTTACACTGTTCCTCGCTGTGGGAGCAAATCAACAGGTCATCCACATATTGTAAACAATGTACTTTCCAATGGCATGCCCTCTAGGTCTGCCTTCAATAGCTGATTAAAAATGTGTGGTGAATGTTTAAATCCTTGCGGCATTCTGGTATAGGTATACTGAGCACCTCTGTAAGTAAATGCAAATAGATACTGACACTGGTCGGCTAGAGGAATGCTGAAGAAAGCCGAACACAAATCAATCACTGAAAAGTAACTTGCTTCTGGTGGAACATTAGTCAAAAGCGTGTATGGGTTGGGGACTACCGCTGGCCAGTCCTCTACCACATCGTTTACCGCTCGCAAATCATGCACCAATCTCCACTTAGATTTATCTGTTTTTAAGACCGGCAACAACGGGGTATTGCATGGACTGTTTGTTCTTTTAAGCACTCCTATTTCAAGCAACCCCTGCACTGTCGACGCTATTCCCTCTTCTGCTTCTGGTCTTAGAGGGTATTGTGGTCTCCTGGGTGGAATTGCTCCGTTTTTCAGCCTTATTTCCACTGGACTAGCTGTTTTTATTTTTCCTACGTCCGTGTCATGCTGTGACCACAGAATAGACGGCAACTCATCTAACCTTTTATCTTTCTGCTGGCCTCTTTCCTTTCCCAGCATGGGCATGTGTGGGTGGGGAGTTATTTCGACCTCTCTCACTGCCCCTACCATATCTACACTTACCATTATTTTAATACAATTGTTGTCTTCTTATATCCACACCTCTGGCGTAATTTTCCTCCACACTGTTACGGTTTCAGCACTCTTAACTAAGGGTCCTAAGTCTTTAGACTGATATCCCTTATTTACCAACAACGTTACGTGGGGCGCAGCCTCCGGTATCCTGTACCATTTTTTCTAAAAAGGTGTTCCACTTAACTTGTAAAGCTGCCCCTTGCTTTCCAATTATCACAGCCTCCCCCTTCCAGGTGCTGTTGGGTACATACCTCCAGGTGCCATTTCTCCTCTAACTCCCTGTTCTGAGTCTCATCAAAAATCACTGTACAATGTAGCTCAGATTTGGGCATTACAGCCCTGGGTAATATAGCCTGCACGCCCTTTTTCCATTTTTCCCAGGTTTCCTGAATCTGGTCTGCGATGTCTCCTATCCAAATGACATTAGCCTTCTTGTCTTCTCGCACTATCAATTGAGCCCCTGCTCTTTCCACACTCAGCCCATTTCTGGTGCATTCTAATTTTAATTCCAGTTTCAACAAGGCATCTCTGCCTAACAAATTAATCGGAGTTCCTTTAAATACTAGCACCGGCAAAACAATTTCTTTATTTCCCATTCTCAACCGCACTGCACTGCACTGTTAACTGTGTTTTCCCCGAGAACCCTACCGTCTTAATAAACTTTCCTGACATGGGAAGGTGAAGGGCATACTGTGGCTGTACGCAAGTGTACGTGGCTCCAGTATCTATCATCATTGGTGTCAGTTGCCCTTCTAACATAACCTGAACAATGGGTTCCTCATCTGCCTCCCCTCTGCCCATAGCTCCTCTGTCCCCCTTCTTGGGACTTCCAGTCCTGTCTGGGCTGTTTGAATTTAGTCTGTTCCTGATAGGGCATTTGTGGGAATGCTCCCTCAAAGACAATTATTGGCATGGGGTTTTCCAGCCCTTGTCTTACAGTATGATTGGTCCCTCCATATAGCAGTGCTTTGTCCAGTTCGATGGCTGTACTCGAACCGGTGGTTGTTGGCAGCATCTTTTTATTTTTCTCTTTTTCCTTCTTTTTGAGTTCTTCGAGCTGCATTTGTATTAACTTTCTTTGCACCTCTTCCTGCTGCTCAGCCAACCTTTGTTTGTCTTTCCGGTATTTCTCAACCGCATGGACTACGTGGTCTCTAAATTCTTGTGGGGTCTTTGACGTTAGCCCAACCATCTCCTCCAGTTTGGATTTTACTTGTGGTGGCATTGCATCCAAAATGCTATGTCGGAACAGTGAGGTCATAAATAAGCTGTTCTCCACCTCTTGCTCAGTCTCCAGTCTCCACCTTTTCAACTGGTTTTCTACGTAGGCTGCTGGGTTTTCAGTGTCTCCCAGTGGATCCCCTTTTAAGGCTTTGGGGTCCACTTTGGGTGGATAAAGCTTTCTGAGGGCCTGCCATACTCTCTGCCTCACTCTGTCAAACCCGTCTCCATCAGTTCTTGGGTCGTTCGAGTTTACTATGCCAGCCATTTCCATTAGTTTGTTAAATTTGGAGGTTCCCATCAACCTTATCAACAGTGCCTTCAAATCTCCCATAGCCAATCATCGTCCCACTGTTTCTTCTTCAAAGGCTCTAATCCATTTCCCTGCTCCTTCATGTAAATTGGGCAGAGTGTTTTTCAGCCCTTCTAGGTCCTGGGATCCCCAAGGGATATACTGCACTTGTCCTGATCCTTTAACTAACAACGGCATCATTCTTCTTCCTCCTTCTTTCCTTCTAGGCTTCTGCCTCCTACCTCTTCCCCACAAATTCTCACATCCTCTCTCTCTCCACTTAACTCTTGCTCCTCCAATGAGTCACCTTTTCTAGTCTGTTTATTTCTATGGTATAATCGATACTCCTCATATTCCTTTTCCTCTCTCAAGTACTTCATCTGTTCAATCTGTTCTTGCATTTCTCTCTGTACCTGTTCTATCTTTATCCTTTCTGCCTGTATCTCCTGCCATATCGCCGCTTTTTCCTTCTCATATTGTTTTTTTTTCCCCTCCTCATTATCCCAAACTTGGACTTCTCCCTGCATGTTTACTGTTCCCGTCAGCAGGGGGCACTGCTTAGGGGTTCCTTCCTCATTATAGGGAGGGGGTTTTTCTGTTTCTTTCGCATCCGGGTACGGAACCGAAGCCAGCTTCTCACCGTACCCTTCTCTCTCTCTAACAGGCTGTTTCTCCAGCACCTTAGTGTTTTCCTCGCTTGTAATCAATATTCTACCTGTCCTCCTCAGCCTTTCTCCCTCCGTTCTCAAGAGTTTTAGCACTTCCATTTCTCGTTCTCTTTTTTGCTCTCTTTTCTTAGATTTATCTTTTTGATTTGTAATTTTTAATTAGTCCCTCCATTCCTTCGCACAAACTTACATCAAACGTTCCTTCTTTTGGCCACTTTGTGACCAGGTTTTTGGTTCTTTTTTCCCATTTTTCTGAAGTTTTTGTGATCTCATTTTGAACTAATGGGAATTTTTTGCTCAGAATCTCTACTGCTGTTCCTTTACCTGTCATGTTATTCTCTCTTGTTAAGGTATTTCAGAGATTCACAGTTTGTTTACTGGATAATATTATTTACTCTAATTCTACACCTAGTCCTAGTCTAACACCACGTGGACTTTTTCTTCCTATAATTTACTCTAATTCTATTCTAACACCTCGCCCGTGCAGACCCTTCTCTCTTAAGGCGGTATCCACGAGGCCTTGCTACTCTAATTCTATTCTAACACCTCGCCCGTGCAGACCCTTATCTCTTAAGGCGGTATCCACGAGGACTTGCTACTCTAATTCTATTCTAACACCTTGCCCATGCAGACCCTTATCTCTTAAGGCGGTAACCACGAGGACGTTCTACTCTAATTCTATTCTAACACCTCGCCCGTGCAGACCCTTATCTCTTAAGGCGGTATCCACGAGGACTTTCTACTCTAATTCTATTCTACTTTCCCTGCCCGTTTAGCCCTTTGTTTCATACGAAGCGGTACTCACAGGGATTTACCAACACCACGTGGAATTTTTCTTAACATATTAACTTATTTGTACTTACCCTCACTGCAGTGTTCTTGAGCAATCCTCTGAGCCTCCTCTGTTAACCCCCAATTCTGCCAGATTCTTTGGACCGGAGAGACCCTTTGGCAGCGGTTCCACACTCCTGAGATTCCAAGACCTCCCCAAAGCCAACAGAATTCTTAGTCCAAATTGTCGCAAAAAGCGCTTTCCTTTTGTTTGGGTGCACCCTTAATTCTGTTAGCCTTGTGGGGGTCCCTAGAGGACCGGGAAGCGTTCCCAATCTGCCGTTTCCCTTCCGCGGGTCTCTATCCGGTCCTGCCGCGGTTGCCAATTATGTCGTGGTTTTTCGTGCCTTACAAATGACCAGGAGACGCAGAAGATTCTTCAAGAAGGGTTAAACTTTAATTTGCAAATCAAAGCTGAGACAGTCATTGAGCTAGTCGCTGATTGCCCACTGATCCTCGGACACAGCAGCTTTTAAAGCAATCTCTAGTTGCATTTTACACGTGCTGCACGTACATTGTGCATAGCAAATAATAAACTCAGAACTGAGCAATGTTCTAATCTACATTTCTTTAGCTCTTTAGCTACCTCTCATTAACACACCATTGTCATCTTAAGACTGCAGTCTCCTACCAAATTGGGTACATGCATAGCAAATAGGAAACTCAGAACTGAGCAATGTTCTAATCTACATTTCTTTAGCTCTTTAGCTACCTCTACATTCCTAAGATTTCATTCTACTAAATTGAGTACATGCATAGCAAATAACTGACTTCATAGTTAAAGTTTATACTTTTATACTCCAATACTATCTGGAATCTTATCTCAGCTACTTCCCCAATAAAGTATCCTCTCCCTGGTCCTGTCTACATATTTTGCTACACTTACCCCTCGCCCACCCCTTCTACACGTACCCCTTACCCTCTTCACATTCTCACCCCCTCCACCTCATTTGTGACATTTACCGGAGTGTTGCAGATGGAGGGCCCAAAGGACTTTTGATAACCTCTACCACCCATCCCACGATCTCTTTGACCCACCACTGTCAGGACAGAGATATAGAATTATGGCTGCCAGCCTGGGTAACACTTCTTCCCTCAGGCAGTCTGACTTATGCCACCACCAAGGTTTTGTCACTAGGGCAGCAAGAATTTGAACTTGAACTGGACGCGTGACCCTCCCCAACCTGGTTCTATCCGCCCATCACTTACACTCTCACCCACCATGGGTTTCTTCAACCATTCCAGTCCCCCCCCTTTCACATCTGGTCCCACCTGCCCATCATCCCACCCTTATCTGAATCTGGTCGAATTTTTACTGTTTGTAAATAAATAAAAATAATTTCTGTATCACTTGCCAGAGCCACAAACCTGATTGAACATTGCATTTGGCACTGTGAGCAGGGTGTGGCTTTTAAGCAGAAAAGTATTTCTTCAAAAGGTTACTTAAATGAGAGGACCCTAGTATAAGAGATGAAGAGTCCCAGGGTGGACAGATAATAGCAGAGGCTTTGGAAGTCTTGCCAACTTACTGATGGGTTGTGGAATGCCAGTAGATTGGTCAGACCAGTTAGGTTTCAGGGGGGTTGAAATGGGACATCACGTTGTTTCTATACTTAAATCATTGGGCTTTCCCAAAAGAAAGGATAGCCAGTGAGATGCTTTCTGGCTGTTTGCAACAATTGTAAGGCATCAGTATGAAATGATAGTGAGTCTTAAGAATGAATTGGATTATTTCAGTCAGCACTGTATTATTCTGAATGAATCACTATTGATAGCTCAAAGCAGGGCTATGAAGTTAGAGGATATGGATATACAGATAGCCTGTCGGCTAATGAAAGTACAGAATTCAGAGAAGCCTCGAACGGCCTATTGGGAACCTGATCCTGTTAAGATTCAAGATGTTGAGACGGGGCGATGATCCTACTGTGGGACTGGGAGATGAGGATATAGAAACATAGAAAACCTACAGTACAATACAGGCCTTTCAGCCCACAATGCTATGCCGAACATGTCCTTACCTTAGAACTACGTAGGCTTACCCATTGACCTCTATTTTTCTAATCTCCATGTAGCCATCCAGGAGTCTCTTAAAAGACCTTATTGTTTCCACCTCCACCACTGCCACTGGCAGCCCATTCCACGCACTCACCACTCTGCATAAAAAAACTTACCCCTGACATCTCCTCTGTACCTACTTCTAAGCACCTTAAAACTATGCCCTCTCATGCTAGCCATTTCAGCCCTGGGAAAAAGACTCTGACTATCCACATGATCACGGCCTCTCATTATCTTGTACACCTCTATCAGGTCATCTCTCATTCTCCTTCACTCCAAGGAGAAAAGGCTGAGTTCACTCAACCTATTCTCATAAGGCATGCTCCCCAATCCAGGCAACATCCTTGTAAATCTCCTCTGCACCCTTTCTATGGTTTCCACATTCTTCCTGTAGTGAGGCAACCAGAACTGAGCACAGTACTCCAAGTGGGGTCTGACCAAGGTCCTATATAGCTACAACATTACCTCTCAGCCATGCCTCCTTACTTTCTCAATAAGCCTTACATGGGATACCTTATCAAATTGCCTTGCTGAAATCCATATACACTACATCTACTGCTCTACCTTCATCAATGTGTTCAGTCACATCCTCAAAAAATTCTATCAGGCTCGTAATGCACAACCTGCCTTTGACAAAGCCTAATGACTATTCCTAATCATATTATGCCTCTCTAATGTTCATAAATTCTGCCTGTCAAGATCTTCTCCATCAACTTACCAACCACTACAATTTCCTGGGCTATTTCTACTCCCTTTCTTGAATAAGGGAACAACATCTGCAACCCTCTAATCCTCTGGAACTTTTCCTGTCCTCATTGATGATGCAAAGATCATCACCAGAGGCTCAGCAATCTCCTCCCTCACCTCCCACAGTAGCCTGGGGTACATCTCATCCGGTCCTGGTGACTTCTCCAACTTGATGCTTTCCAAAAGCTCCAGCACATCCTCTTTCTTAATATCTACATGCTCAAGCTTTTCAGTCCGCTGTAAGTCATCCCTACAATCGCCAAGGTCCTTTTCCATAGTGAATACTGAAGGAAAGTATTCATTAAGTACCTCTGCTATCTTCTCCGGTTCCATACACACTTTTCCACTGTCACACTTGATTGGTCTTATTCTCTCACATCTTATTCTCTTGCTCTTCACATACTTGTAGAATGCCTTGGGGTTTTCCTTAATCCTGTCCGCCAAGACCTTCTCATGACCCCTTCTGGCTCTCCTAATTTCATTCTTAGGCTCCTTCCTGCTAGCCTTATAATATTCTAGATCTCTATTATTACCTTTTTTTTTAACCTTTTGTAAGCTCTTCTGTTCTTCTTGACTAGATTTACAACAGCCTTTGTACACCACGGTTCTTGTATCCTACCATCCTTTCCCGGTCTCATTAGAACGTACCTATGCAGAACCCCACGCGAATATCCCCTGAGCATTTGCCACATTTTTTCCATACGTTTCCCTGAGAACATCTATTTTCAATTTATGCTTCCAAGTTCCTGTCTAATAGCCTCATATTTCCCCTTACATCAATTAAACGTTTCCCTTACTTGTCTGTTCCTATCCATCTCCAATGCTATGGGAAAGGAGATAGAATTGTGATCACTATCTCCAAAATGCTCTCCCACTGAGAGACCTGTCACCTGACCAGGTTTATTTCCCAATACCAGATCAAGTACAGCCTCTCCTCTTGTGTCCAGAAACCTTCCTGAACACACCTAACAAACTCCACCCCATCTAAACCCCTCACTCTAGGGAGAAGCCAATCAATATTTGGGAAATTAAAATTTCCCACCACAACAACCCTGTTATTATTACTCCTTTCCAGAATCTGTCTCCCTATCTGCTCCTCGATGTCTCTGTTACTATTGGGTAGTCTATAAAAAACACCCAGTAGAGTTATTGACCATTTCCTATTCCTAACTTCCACCCACAGAGACTCTATAGACAACCCCTCCATGACGTCCACCTTTTCTGCAGCTGTGACATGATCTCTGATCAACAGTGCCACGCCCCCACCTCTTTTGCCTCCCTCCCTGTCCTTTCTGAAACATCTAAAGCCTGGCACTTGAAGTAGCCACTCCTGCCTCTGAGCCATCCAAGTCTCTGTAATGGACTTGAATGGTTCAGGGGCAGGAATGGATATCTGGGTGGATGATGAAAATGAGGAAGAGGGAGCCCTCTCTCTTGTGTGTCCAAAACAGGACAGGCAAGCCAGTGATTACACGTTCCCACACCTGCCGTGGGGGGTATCGATCTACAGCTTCTTCCTCTCAGGAATGGACACCTTTGAGACAACAGTGCTCAGAGAATTCTCTGTTAAGAATTATTAGGACAGGGTTCACCAACCTTTTTTGCATCGCAGACTGGTTTAATATTGACAATATTCTTGCGGACCGGCTGACAGGGGTGGGGTGGGGGTTGTTAATCACAACCGGAATATAGGTGATAAGTCAACTATAAGTCATTTATAAATGGCTGATACACTCAATTTCGTTTCTAAAAGGGTTTATCTAACGAATTTAATATTAAACACACAGCGCATATTTTCCTCGTATAAACATATAAAATCATTGCAACACACCAGTGAGAGGACAAAGTGAGGGCCGGAGGTCCCCGTACTGGGGCCGCAGCGGTCGCAGTCCGGAGAGAACGATCGACCGAGCGAGGAGTGCGACAGGGTGCGTGCTCGCCCCCCTTGTAGGTCGGTAGGATCTATCGGTCGACAAAAGTTTGGCTCGAGGGATGACTTTCAGTAGATCACAGCAAGGTAGCTGCTCTGCTACTTATGAAACCCTGAGCCCGAATTAGGTCATCTGCGAATATTTTAGCATCGAGTTCCCACGAACTTTCGGTGTGCTAAAAAAGTTTAGAGGCGGCGCCCATCTGTCTACGCTCCAGGCCAGTAGCAACGGCACTTCTCGCCTGCCGCACGAAGCAGCCGGTTACCGAAAGCCAACCAGTGATCCCTGGCGCTAGGGTATCACTGCGTCTAGGTGACTGATGACCTTGTGTGGGTTCAAGTTCAACAGTGGGCGTGACAGAGAATGAGGAAAGGTGCAGCTGACTCATATCGCCAAATGATATCGTTTCCTCGCAGCCTGGTAGCACATGCTTTGCACATGGTTGGGGACCACTGGTTTTGGGGATTGATACAGACAAAAGGTTGGGATGTCTCTGGCTACATGCTTATTGAGGATATGGGATGAGGGGGTTACCAGAGTGTGGTGAACTACATATACCCGTCTGGACACGCCCCCTGCTGACTGCTCCTGTGGCCCCTCCCACTGACTGTGGCTCCTCCCTCAGACCCCTGCTGACTGCTCCTGTGGCTCCTCCCACTGACCCCTGTATAAAGGTGATGTAGGTCTGAGCCCGACCTCTCTGTCTCCAGGATGTAGTATGGTGGTCAACCACTGCTTGTTCCTTCTTCCAGTCAATAAAAGCCGATATCTCGCCTTTACGTCTCAGAGAGAGTTATTGATGGTGCATCACAGAGTAATCCTACTTTACAGAGGGATGGGTGCTTTAGGGAGCCTATTGTCCCAAAATGCAACCAATAATGCCCTGAGAACACTGCTTGCTTCCCTGAGCATAATGGATCACTATGGATTTGGGTAAGGGCAGCAGTTAAAGTTGGGTATCCCACTCTTATTGAATGGAACTTAAAACCCCATGCAGAGTGGAGCACAGTAGAGGAGGGTACTAAAGTTCTACACCAGTCGGATCTTATCACAGAAGTATTCCGCGACAGTGGTATCCCACCAGAGAACGTTGAATTAACTTCTGGAATGGCGGGACAAGTGGTTATAGCAGCAGTATTTCCAATAAAAGGGGCAGTGCTATCTGTAATAGCAGCAGCTGTTGGTCATCCTGTAAGTACAGTGTTTCAATTATTACATAGTTTGGAGTATGTAGAAGAGGCTGTGCGTAGCCAAGTACGAAAGTTAGATAAGCAGACAGGGAGTGGGGGCTCCCGCATGTCCTGTAAAGAAATGATTTTAGCTTTGCTTAAAGCTGTGGTTCCAGAGGAGCAGGTAATTGGGGTTCCAACCCCATCCTCTATGCAATGTGGAAACATTGTCAGGAAGAGCAAGGAAGGGAGGCTGTTAACGGGGAAGGGTCATTCTTCAAGTCCTCTGCAGATAAGCGTTCCTTTTGTGCTCTGCCAGATTCTTGCATTCCATTTAGGATCTCTACGAAGGATATTGGTTTGGCAGCAGTGGGAATTGCAGGGGTGGTGGTTAGTACATTCCTGCCTCATCATTGTAGAGAGGGTGTCATTCGATCTGCATCCCTCTTCCCTGTAAATAGATTGTGAATAATCTGAATGCAGAGAAATGGAGGGGGGGTGGGGTGTGGGAGAGGGAGAGACCGACTGTGAATGTGGTGGGTCCCGCCTAATTGCTTTTTCCTTATGAGATGTTCTTTAATAAGTGCAGGTTCTCTTTCAGAAATTAGCCACTTTTTTTTTGCAGTTCTATAAGAAGTTTTAAACAAAAGGAGTACAGCCCCAGCTTTGCAATGTGTTGTGTTCTAATCTGTTACTTTATTGGTCCTTTTTGTTCAGTCAGTTATTTTGTTTCTTGTTTTCTAAATCTATTACTTTATTGTGTCTATTACTCTTTTACTCGTTCCCCATACGATTCGTTTATGGGTGACTCACTTCATAGTGACCATATGAAATGAGTTGAAATTTGTTTTTTTCCTAAAATATCCAGTGACTAATAGGAGCAAGTGCATTTTGCTTCATCCTGTATTACAGAATGGCAAAGTGGTGAATGCAAGTTTGTGGTGGGAGATCCTGTTATATATTCTTGTGGATGGTGTTAGCATTTGCATTCTGGACCATTGGGTCAGATTGCTGAATTTGGATGAAGACTCCTTACTACATCACAGAAGGGATGCCACTGATATTGATCCCTTTGATGACAAAGAAAAGAAAAGGGGGAAATTATCTGGCCTCTCGAGTTTTGGCTTTCTGTTTTGGGGTAGCTGGGAGGGGGTAGTCTGTTCCAGCCAACCTCGACCCAGAGTATGGTAACGGCCTTAAGGGAATTGAACCTTAATAGCCCTGGTGGAGTGAGTGCCTTAAGGGCTGGTATTTCCATTGTAATTTACCCCTGTTGTGTAGGTGAGAGGTAGAAGCTGTGGTGAACGGCTGATAAAGTGGGGAGAATAAAAAATGCCGTAAATGTAGGATTAGTGAGTACAGTCGGCCCTCCTTATCCGCAGATTCCGCATGCGCGAATTCAACGAATCTCGAAAACCCGGAAGTGCTCTTCCAGCACTTGTTGTTCAAGCATGTACAGAAATTTTTTTACTTGTCATTATTCCTAAACAATGCAGTGTAACAACCATTTTACATAGCATTTACATTGTATTAGGTATTATAAGTAATCTAGAGATGATTTAAAGTATACGGGAGGATGTGCGTGGGTTATAATGGATCAGGATCGAAAAAATCGGAAGTTCTCTTACTAAGTAAGTCAGAACAGGTGCATCCGGTAATTATTTAGCGTCAGTTAGTCAAACGTTTGTCTTAGTATATAGTATATATTTTACCTTTCTATGCATATAAAACACTTAAGAACGTATGTTTCAGCGCCGGGCTCAGGAACGGAAGTTCTCGGGACTCTGTTCAGATCACTCCTAGTGCGCTCTCCACATTTTTGATGTGGAGGATCAAAAATCCAAAACCCCAAAACCCAATAATTAAACCACTGCGTTGCTTAGTAATAATTGTAGCTTTCATCGGGGCAGGGCCTTTCTCACTTCATGAGAGAAGTTGAACAGAGTAGATGTGGAAAAGCTGTTTCCCTTGGTGGGTGAGTCCAGGACAAGAGGTCACAGTCTTAGAATGGCTAAGTGGGTACCCATTTAAAACAGAGATGAGGAGAAGTCGTGGATTTATGGAATTCATTGCCACATACAGCTGTGGAGGCCCAATCATTGAAGGTTTTTAAGGAGGAGATTGACAGGTATCTGATTAGTCAGGGTATCAAGGGATATGGGAAAAAAGCCAGAAATTGGAACTAGACGGGACAATAGTTTAGCTCATGGTGGAGTGGCAGAGCAGACTTGATGGGCCGAATGGCCTACTTCTGCTCCTTTGTCTTGTGATCTTTATGCTTTAAAGTTGTTCCAATCGTTGACCGACGTAGCCTAATGCTTTTCCAATGACCGATGGCATTTTACCTCTTTCCCATCACTTTATTTTTTTCCACTTTATTTTCAATCGCGATCGTGATTATTTTTGTGAACAGAAACACTGCACATTCAGAGCTCTGGCGCCGGGTCCTAATGTCCACCGCACTGAGACAGGTTAAATAAGGTCTGGGGTTCTGCTGGGTCCTAATGTCCACCGCATTGAGACAGGTTAAATAAGGTCTGGGGTTCTGCTGGGTCCTAATGTCCACTGCACTGAGACAGGTTAAATAAGGTCTGGGGTTCTGCTGGGTCCTAAGGTCCACCACATTGAGACAGGTTGAATAAGGGACTTGAGCATTCGCGAGGGGTCCCCTAACCAATCCCCTGCGGATAAGGAGGGCCGACTGTAGTTAATATTTAATAGTACATAATTAATAGTGCAGACTCAGAGGGCCAAAGGCCACATCTCCGCGCTATTCATTATACAATGTGGCATTTGAATTAGGCGTAGCTCAAATGCCATCAATAAATTTGCTGATGATACAACCATTGCTGATAGAACTTCAGGTAGAGGGGCTACAGGAGTGAGATATACCAGCTAGTTGAGCGGTGTCTCAGCAACAACCTTGCATTCAACGTCAGTAAGATGAAAGAACTGATTGTGGACTTCAGGAAGGGGAAGATGAGGGAACACATACCAATCCTCAGAGACATCAGAAGTGGAGAAAGTGAGTAGTTTCAAGTTCCTAGGTGTCAGGATCTCTGAGGATCTAACCTGGTCCCAACATATTGATGCAGCTATAAAGAAGACAAGACAGCGGCTATACTTCATTAGGAGTTTGAAGAGATCTGGTTTGTCACATAAAACACAAAAACATATACAGTTGAAGTCAGAAGTTTACATACACATTAACCAAATACATTTAAACTCAGTTTTTCACAATTCCTGACATCTAGTCCTAGAAAACATTCCCTGTCTTAGGGCAGTTAGGATCACTACTTTAAGAATGTGAAATGTCAGAATAATAGTAGAGAGAATGATTTATTTCAGCTTTTATTTCTTTCATCACTTTCCCAGTGGGTCAGAAGTTTACATACACTTTGTTAGTATTTGGTAGCATTGCCTTTAAATTGTTTAACTTGGGTCAAACGTTTTGGGAAGCCTTCCACAAGCTTCTCACAGTAAGTTGCCGGAATTTTGTTCCATTCCTCCAGACAGAACAGGTGTAACTGAGTCAGGTTTGTAGGCCTCCTTGCTCGTACATGCTTTTTCAGTTTGGCCCACAAATTTTCTATCGGATTGAGGTCAGGGCTTTGTGATGGCCACTCCAATACCTTGACTTTATTGTCCTTAAGCAATTTTGCCACAACTTTGGAGGTATGCTTGGGGTCATTGTCCATTTGCAACCGAACTTTAACTTCCTGGCTGATGTCTTGAGATGTTGCTTCAATATATCCACATAATTTTCCTTCCTCATGATGCAATCTATTTTGTGAAGTGCACCAGTCCCTCCTGCAGCAAAGCACCCCCACAACATGATGCTGCCACCCCCATGCTTCACGGTTGGGAAGGTGTTCTTCAGCTTGCAAGCCTCACCATTTTTTCCTCCACACATAACGATGGTCATCATGGCCAAACAGTTCAATTTTTGTTTCATCAGACCAGAGGACATTTTTCCACAAAGTAAGATCTTTGTCCCCATGTGCACTTGCAAACTGCAGTCTGGCTTTTTTATGGCGGTTTTGGAGCAGTGACTTCTTCCTTGCTGAGCAGCCTTTCAGGTTATGTCGATATAGGACTCATTTTACTGTGGATATAGATACTTGCCTGCCTGTGTCCTCCAGCATCTTCACAAGGTCCTTTGCTGTTGTTCTGGGATTGATTTGCACTTTTCGCGCCAAAGTACGTTCATCTCTAGGAGACAGAATGCATCTCCTTCCTGAGTGGTATGAAGGCTGCGTGGTCCCATGGTGTTTATACTTGCGTACTACTGTTTGTACAGATGAACGTGGTACCTTCAGGCGTTTGGAAATTGCTCCCAAGGATGAAATAGACTTGACATCATTTTCTGACCTCAATCTGACAGAAAATTTGTGAGCAGAACTGAAAAGGTGTGTGCAAGCAAGGAGGCCTACAAACCTGACTCAGTTACACCCGTTCTGTCTGGAGGAATGGAACAAAATTCCAGCAACTTACTGTGAGAAGCTTGTGGGAAGGCTTCCCAAAACGTTTGACCCAAGTTAAACAATTTAAAGGCAATGCTACCAAATACTAACAAAGTGTATGTAAACTTTTGACTCTCTGGGAAAGTGATGAAAGAAATAAAAGCTGAAATAAATTATTCTCTCTACTATTATTCTGACATTTCACATTCTTAAAATAGTGATCCTAACTGACCTAAGACAGGGAATGTTTTCTAGGATTAAGTGTCAGGAATTGTGAAAAACTGAGTTTAAATGTATTTGGCTAAGGTGTATGTAAACTTCTGACTTCAACTGTAGATGTACAGGAACCTCTGGTAAGATGGCAATTGTTTAGTCGCTTAAAACTTTTGCTCCGTTACATTTCCTACCTTTGCACTCTGTATCTCCCTTTTCCCCCCAGTTTGTTAATTTTTTTCGTCTTTCTTATCTGCCTGCGAATATGCTGCGAATGGCTACAAAGCTTCCTAAATCTGGGAAAAAGGAAGCCTCCATGTCTCTGTCTGCTGAGATTCTCTCTGTCCTGGAACAGCATTGACAAGACATTCTATCTGATATCAAGTCTGAATTTAAGTCTTCTTTCAGTTCGTTGGAGTCAAAATTGGATCAGATTAACGCTAGGGTGGATGATCATGCCAAACGCCTATCTCGCATCGACATAACTTCCGAAGATTTAAAACGCCGCGTTCAGCAGCTGGAAGCCGTCTGCTCCAACTTGACGGAGCAAAACATCAAATTTACTTTCCAGATGACCGATCTTGAAAATCGGAGCAGGCGTTATAATCTACAAATTCTCGGCCTGCCAGAGGCTATCAAAAGGGATCTCCCATTGAATTTTTCTCTTCTTTACTTTGTGAGATTTTTGGGAAAGAATTTCTTTCGACTCCACCTGAGTTAGACAGAGCACACCGGACATTCATTTCCAGGTTTGCCCTGGGTTCTAGGCCACGTCCAGTAATTCTCTGTTTTCATCGATATCAGGTGAAAAACCTTCTGATCATGGAGGCATGCCAGAGGGGATAACTGGATTATCGGGGTAACAGCATTTGCATCATTGAAGACTATGCCCCTCAGGTTTTGAAGATGCGCGCTGAGTTCAAAGATGTTATGAAAGAGTTTTTTTAATCGTGGACTCAAACCTTCCCTCCGTAACCCCGCCAATCTTCGAATTACTCTTACTACTGCGGACTACAAATGGTTCAAGTTGGTCAAGGAGGCTCAAGAAGTTTATTGAAGGTCTCCCAGCCATTTTGACTTCTTCGGACCCGGTTTGACTTTCTAAAATGGCCGATAAGTACTTTTTTTAAAAAAAGCTTTCTTCTGGACTCAGATTTTTCTTGCGTAATCTAGTCTACTTCTGAATAACCTTCAATACTGAGGACCACAAATGGGTTTAGTTGGTTTGGGAGGCTCAGAATTTTATTTTAGGTCTCCCCACCAGTTTACTACATCAGATTTGCTTTGGTTTTTTTTTTAAACAGCTGATAAGTACTTTTTTTACATCGTAGTCACGCTGATACGCAACGAGTGAAAGCAACACACTGAGTCGAGCAGGGTCTGGTTGAACTGTTTACTGTCTCAATCCGCGCGCGCTTAAGTGCCCGCTCCCAGCATCCCCCACTCTTTGCGGGGTGGAAGTGACATTGGCTTCCGGGCCGAGGTCTGCCCCGCACTCAGAGCCCTCTCGGTTACTGCTGGCTGTGGATTCGCCCGCGACTGCTGTAGCCGGTTCACTTGCCGTGTGGGCAAGCCGCCATATGACCCCCCCCCCCCCCCCCCCCCAGAACCGGCGCTAGGAGGTGCAGAGTCCACAGCCTGCACACTGTCAGTTCTTTCAGGTGGCCGGCCTCGTCGTCGTGGGGGTGACAACGCAACCGGGCGTTCAAGGTCTAGATGCACCAGTTTGAGACGATCAATGGTAAAGGTCTCTTCACGACTGCCGATGTCAAGAACACAGGTCGTTCCATTATGGTGCACCACCTTGTAGGGTCCTTCGTATGGTCGCTGCAGGGGTGGTCTGTGCACGCCTCGGCGAACGAAAACATACTTGCTCTGTTGTAGGTCCTTGGGCACGAAAGAGGGTGTTGTTCCATGATGGGACGTCGGGACTGGGGCAAGTGTTCCAAGCCGCTCCCGGAGTTTAGTTAGGACCGCCATAGGTGTGTCCTCCTGGTCACGGGGTGCTGGCACAAACTCACCGGGAACTGTGAGCGGGGCACCGTAAATAAGTTTGGCGGATGATGTGGCCAGGTCCTCCTCGGGTGCTGTGTGGATGCCAAGCAGCACCCAGGGGAGTTCGTCAACCCAGTCTGGCCCTCGGAGGTTTGCCATCAGGGCTGACTTCAAGTGCCTGTGGAAATGTTCCACCAGGCCGTTGGACTGCAGGTGGTAAGCAGTCGTTCGGTGGAGCTGGGTTCCGAGGAGTTGTGCCAGTGCGGACCACAAAGCCGATGTGAACTGCACACCCCTGTCTGAAGTGATGTGGGCTGGGAGTCCAAACCGTGCCACCCTGGTGGTAATCAGGGCTCTGGCGCATGTCTCCATGGCCGTGTAAGCGAGTGGGACAGCTTCCGACCACCTCGTTAACCTGTCCACCATGGTGAACAGGTATCTCGCTCCTCTCGAAACCGGCAGTGGGCCGACGATGTCCACGTGGACATGTTCAAACCTCCTATGTGCCGGCTGGAAGGGTCGCAGTGGGGCCCTCACGTGCCTCTGGATTTTGGAGGTGTGACAGTGCGTGCGTGTCCTGGCTCAGTGCCCGACCTGCTTGCATAGGCCGTGCCACACAAACCTGTCTGCGATCAGCCAGATGGGCTAAACCGTGCAAGGCATCGAAAACGCGACGCCTCCAAGCGGTCAGGACAATGGGCCACGGTTGCCCAGTGGACACATCGCAAAGGAGTTCATGACCTTCGGGCCCAATGGGTATGTCTTCAAGGCGGAGTCCTGAGACCGCGGTTCAGTACGCCGGCATCTCGCTATCCAGTCGTTGCACCTTAGCTAACGCCGTATAATCCACTCCCGGAGACAGAGAGTGCACTGATTGGACAGAGGGGTGTGACAGCGCGTCGGCTACCACATTGTTCTTCCCGGAGATGTGCTTGATCGTGGTGGTCCTCTGAGATGTATGACAGGTGGCGTTGCTGGCAGCCCGACCACGGGTCCGACACTTAGGCAAATGCGAAGGTGAGGGGCTTGTGGACTGTGAAGACCGTGAACTCCCTCCCTTCCAGGAAATACCTGAAGTGCCAGATGACAAGCTCCCTGTCGAAAGTGTGTACTTAAGTTCCGGGGGTCGTAGGTGCCGGCTGAAAGTAGCGAACGGCTTCCACTGGCCTTCGATGAGCTGCTCGAGCTCGCCGCCAACTGTTGCGTCAGAGGCATCCACAGTGAGGGCAGTGGGGACATCGACCCGGGGGCGGACCAGGAGCGTGGCGTTTGCTAGTGCGTTCTTAGCTTGTTCGAAAGCTGCCATCGCCTCCTCTTTCCAGGTGACCTCTTTGACCTTGCCGGACATCAAGCCGAAAAGGGGCCACATGATCCGGGCCGCTGAGGGCAGGAAACGGTGGTAAAAGTTAACCATCCCAACAAATTTCTGCAGGCCTTTAACAGTGCTGGGTCTGGCGAATTGGAGGATGGCTTCAACTTTTGCCAGCAGGGGCACAGCTCCATGGCGGTCGATCCGGTGTCCCAAGAAGTCGATGGTGGGTAGGCTGAACTGGCACTTGGCGGGATTGATAGCCAGGCCATAGTCACTTAGGTGGCGGCAGTACAGGCGTAAATGTGCTAGATGTTCCTGGCAGGAGCGGCTGGCGATAAGTATGTCATGCAGGTAGATGAACAGAAAGTCCAGATCTCGCCCTACTGCATCCATCAGGCGCTGGAACATCTGTGCCGCGTTTTTGAGCCCGAGCGGCATCCTGAGGAACTCGAAACAGGCCAAAGGGGGTAATGAGGGCCGTCTTGGGTACATCGTCTGGGTGGACTGGGATCTGATGATACCCTCGAACCAGGTCAATCTCCGAAAAGATGCTCGTCCTGTGCAGGTTGGCCGTAAAGTCCTGGGTGTGTGGTACCGGATAGCGATCGGACATGGTGGCGTCGTTCTGCCTCCTATAGTCGCCGCATGGTCTCCACCCTCCCGTGGACTTGGGCACCATATGGAGTGGGAAGGCCCACGAGCTGTCGGAACGCCGCACAATCCCCATCTCCTCCATCTTCTTGAATTCCTCTTTTGCGAGGTGGAGTTTGTCGGGCGGTAGCCTGCGGACCTGGGCATGAAGGGGAGGTCCCTGTGTGGGGATGTGGTACATCACGCCATGCTTGGGGTCTGTTGAGGAAAACTGCGGCGTGATGATAGATGGGAACTCCGATAACACTCTGGCGAACTCGTTGTTAGAATACGTGATAGAGTCCAGGTGCAGGGCCGGTAACCTGGCCTCACCAAGGGAGAAAGTCTGGAACATCTTCACATTGACCAATCGTCATCCCGTCAAATCCATAAGCAAGCAGTGCGCGCAGAGGAAGTCCGCACCCAGCAATGGCGGTGAGACTGCAGCCAGTGTAAACGTCCATGTAAAGCGGCTGGAACTGAACCGCGAGGGGATGGTTCTTGTGCCGTAGGTGCGGATGGTGCTGCTGTTGGTTGCCGTAAGTTCCGGTCCTGTTCTTCTAGCTCAGGTATCATGGCTCAGAAGGGGTAGGACACTGATTTCTGCCCCATTGTCCACCAGGAATCTACGCCCAGAGTGCTTGTCCCAAACGTAGAGGAGGTTATCACGGTGACCAGCCGCCGTAGCCATCAGCGACGGCTGATCCTGGCATTTTCCCTGGAACGAGCATGGCGATTGGCAGCGGCGGGCCCCAGAACCCCACCTTTGATGATAAAAACACCAGGACTCAGAAGTGGTGCTGTCCCTTGGTGTGGGTGTTACGTGCTCCGTTGCTGGGGTGTGGGAGGGCTGGGCTCTCGGCCGTGCCACAGCACTAATTTCGATGGTGGTTCCGCCATTTTGTTTGGCGTGCCAAAGCACATCTGCGTGAGCAGCCACCCTACGCGGGTCTGAAGTCTTCGTCTGCTAGCAGGAGGCAGATGTCTTCTGGCATTTGCTCCAAGAAGATCTGTTCAAAAAGGAGGCAAGGCTTATGGCCGTCTGCCAGTGCTAGCATGTTGCTCATCAGGGCTGATGGCATGCGGTCACCCAGGCCATCCATATGCAGTAACTGCACAGCCCGTTCGCGGCGGGAGAGGCCAAATGTGCGGATTAACAGGGCCTTGAGTGCCTCATACCTGTCTGTTGCCGGGGGCTGATGCAGAAAGTCAATAACGCGGCCCGCTGTTTCCTGGTTGAGGGCGCCCACCACGTAGTAATACCTAGTGGCATCTGAGACAATTTGCCTGACCTGGAACTGGGCCTTTGTTTGCTCGAAACAGACCAGGGGTTGAGTGGTCCAGAAGGTTGGCAGTTCAAGGGAATCTGTATTCTGCAGAGCCGAGTCATTCATGCTGGGTCCAAATGCCGTTGGACCGTCAGGGTCACCAATGTGGTCGCGCTGATACGCAACGAGTGAAAGTAACACACTGAGTTGAGCAGGGTCTGGTTGAACTGTTTACTGTTTCAATCCACGCGTGCTTAAGTGCCACCTCCCAGCATCCCCCGCTCTTCGCAGGGCGGAAGCGATGTCAGCTTCCAGGCCGAGGTCTGCCCCGCACTCAGAGCCCTCTCAGTTACCGCTGGCTGCGGACTCGCCCGCGACTGCTGGAGCCGGTTTGCTTGCCGTGTGGGCGAGCTGCCACAACATATAAAATTTTTCTTGTTTCTTTCCCGTTTTCTTTTTAAATTACTATTTTTATTCTTTCTTTTATAGTTTCTCGCAGGTAGATTATAATTATTTTTCTTCGTCTATCATCTTGATTTGCAGTGCTTAAGTAATCTAGTTTCTGTTATACTACTTAAACAGAGCTTATGTCAATGTTACGAAACTGGAAATCGGTTTTTGGGGTGTCTTTTTTTTGTAGAGCTAGCTGCTTTTTTGGGCAGCCATCTAGTTTTGAGATTGGAAAGCGAGGTGGGTTCTCTAGCGCCAACACTATTTAGTTATTTTTTTTGCTATTCTTTGTTATTCAGGACACTTTTTTGTCCTGATTTTATTGATTTATACCTTTGCTCCAAAATTGTTATTTGAATGTTTAATCCTGTTAATGCCTACTACCTTTTATGTTTTAATAATTGATAATGGTTAGTCTGTTGAAATTTATCACCTGCAATGTAAAGGGATTGCACCATCCTGTTAAAAGAAGGAAGGTGTTTTCCCATCTTAAGCAACTTAAAGCTGACATTGCCTTCCTGCAAGAAACTCATATTCAAAGTTTCGACAATTCTTGTCTTATGTCAAGATGGGTGGTCAGCATTTCCATTCTTCCTTCCCAGCCAAAGACAGTGGCATTTCTATCCTTATTAATCAAAATGTTCCTTTTGAGCTCCACAGTAAGATATCTGATAGAAATGGTCATTTTATTATTGTTTCTGGGAAATTATATAACACTAAGATAGTATGCTCCCAATTCGGATGATGTGAACTTTTTTGGAATTTTTTTTTCCTTATTACCTGATTTGAATTTATATTCTCTTATACTGGGCGGTGATCGTCCTTGGTTCCTAGATTACCTAGTAAATCTGCTTTAGCTATTCATTCTTTCCTTTCTAACCATGGTATCTCCGATTTTTTTCATCCTGAGATAGATTATTCCTTTTTTTCACATGTCCACCATACTTTTACTAGAATTGATTATTTTTTAATTGATAATCAGCTGATTTCATTTGTTAACTCTTGTGATTATCAGAGTATATTGATCTCGGATCATGCTCCAGTTACGTTGTCTTTAAATTTTCCCGGTCTCCCTCAAATGAACAAACATTGGCATTTTAATCCAACTTTGTTATTGGATGATGATTTTGTAAAATTTATGAAGGATCAGATAACTATTTTTCTTAAACACCAACACGTCATCTGAAATTTCATCACAGATTGTCTGGGATGCTATGAAAGCATATTTGAGAGGTCAAATAATTTCATATACAGTGAATCTCAAAAGACCCATTTAGAGCGATTAGATTTGATCAGTCAGATTAAAGTACTACACCAACTATATGCTCAGACTAAAAATCCTGAATTGTACAAGGAGTAGAACTTCAAACTAAATTTGACCTTATCTCCACTCTACCTGTTGAACGTCAACTTCTTGAAAGCAAGAGCCATTTTTATATTCACAGTGATAAATCTGGCAAGTTTCTAGTTAATCAATTGAGACACTCTAAAGCCAAACAACATATTACAAAGATTCGAATGAATATTACATCGAATCTTTCTGAAATTAATGACTCATTCAAGAATTTTTACTCTCGACTTTACACCTCCAAATATTTAAATAGTTCTGTTGACCTTTTTTAAAATAGTTTGAACATTCCTTCGCTCTCCTCTGACTTTAAAGCAAAACTTAATGAGCCAATATCACTAGAAGTAGTATCTTCTGCCATTTCTGCACTGTCGTCGGGCAAATCTCCTGGACCTGATGGGTTCTCTGCAGAATTTTATAAATCATTTTCCTCACTTCTTTCATCTCAGTTACTTTTAGTTCTATCTGATTTGTTTAAACAGGGTAATTTAACACCATCATTTAATGAGGCATGTATTATTCTTTTACCTAAAAAAGGTAAAGATCCAACAGAGTGTTCCTCCTATAGGCCGATTTCTTTGTTAAATGTTGATGTTAAAATTTTGGCCAAAGTTTTGGCCCACAGATTAGAGAATTTTATACCTTCTATTATTTCTGATGACCAAACTGGTTTTATTAAAAATCATCTTCCCTTTTTTAATATACGGCATTTATTTAATATTTTATATTCACCCTCAATTGGGACTCCTGAATGTGTTATTTCTAAATGTGTTATATTGATGCAGAGAAAGCATTTGATCGTGTAGAGTGGAATTAACTTTTTGCGATTTTATTTTTTTTTTGTAATTTATTTTTTTTATTGAAGTTCATCAAACAAAACATTTCCATAAGATGTATTTCAGACATTGTACATATATATCATATAATCATATATAATCACAAATCTCCAAAGTATTTATCTGAGGTATATACTTATAGAAAAGAGTAGAAAGAAAAAAACAAGCAAAAGGAAAGAACTATGTACAAGTAGGGAGTGATCTCTTTTTTTTTTACAACAGATTCATTGATTTGCAAGAATAAAATCAGGCCTATGAAGCATTATGTAGTTAAACTATTTTTCCCAGTATGAATCAAATTGTTCCACCTTATGATTAACAGATGCTGTTATCTTCTCCATTTTGTAAATGTCCATTGTAATTTCCATCCATGTATTTAAAGTTGGGCTCTCCTGTGATAACCATTTCCTAGTAAGAGTCTTTTTACCAGCCACCAACAGTATATTCATTAAATATTTATCTCTTTTCAACCATTCTCGAGGTATATATCCAAAATATATGGTCTTACTCTCCAAGGGTATTTCACATTTAAAGATGTCTTGTAGGGCATTGTGTATCCCCCTCCAATAGTTTTTGATAACAGGGCAGTCCCAAAAAACATGATAATGATTTGCATTTTGATTTCCACAATTTCTCCAGCAAACAGGGAGGTTACTATCATAATGGGATTTCTGAGAGGGTGTAATAAAATATCTTATCAAGTTTTTCCATCCAAACTCCCTCCATTTCTGTGAACTGGTACACTTCCATTGATACCTCCATATTATTGTCCATTATTCCTCAGATATAATTATCCCTCTTCCCTTCTCCCATTTTGTTTTAATGTATGAAGTTGAGTGTTTTAAGATTTGACAACCCCTTATACATGCTTGAAATGATTCTACTACCATTATCTGAATTATATGCTTTTCTAAAGAGCTCTATCAAGCAAGTATTTGCCTTGGTTACATTTTTAAGCGTCTTATTAACATATTTGTCACATCTGTAAATTCCGATAAAAATCTTGTTTTTCTAAAAAGTGTTTCTTTTTAAGCATTTCAAAACTGAACAGTGTTCCTTCTTTCATTATGTTGCAAAGAATTGTTATTCCTTTAGCTGTCCAGTCCTTAAATCTACCATCCAATTTATTTGGTGTAAAATCCGAGTCATATGCACACCATTTAAGAATTACAATATCTCCCTCTAGATTATATTCTTTTATAGTAGTTTTCCATATTTTAAGAGTCAATTTCATCCATGGATTATCAAAAGTATTTATGTACCTTTGCAGGTTGTTATCAGCCAAAATTGCTTGTGTGGGGATGGGAAGTACCTGCTCCTCAATGTTTTTCCATTGAGCGTCATATGATGGGTTGCACCAACATATCACAGCTCTCAACTGTGCTGCAAAATAATAATCTCTAAGGTAGGCCCCATCCCCCCTTTTCCTTTGCTAATTGCAAAGTTTTGAGATGAACTCTAGGCCTTTTACCCTGCCAAATATACCTGGATAGCATCTTGTTCCATTCATTGAATTGATTTTGATTAATCTCTATTGGTAGGGTCTGAAAGAGATATAACAGTCTGGGCAGTATATTTATTTTAATAGACTCAATCCTTGAACTGAGACTGAAAAAAGGAATCAGGTTCCATCTTGCCACATCTTCCTTAATTTTTTTATATAAAGGCTGATAATTACATTCTGATAATTTTACCAAATCTTTTGGCATAATGATACCCAAATATTTGAAAGACTCTGTGTGCCATGCCCAGGGGTATCGACTTACAATTTCTTTTGATGGGCTATAGTAATATGAAAGTAATTGGGTTTTATCTATGTTGATCTTGTATCCTGATAATTGACCATATTGTTCAAAGGATTGCATCAATTTAGGTAAAGAGTGTGTTGGTTGCCCTAGATGGATCAAAATGTTATCCACATAACAAGCCAATTTATGCTCTGTCCCTTTAATAGTAATTCCCCTGATATCTTCATTTTGTCTGATGTATTGAGCTAATGGTTCCAGATATAACATGAAGAGTAGTGGTGACCATGCACAACCCTGTCTCATGCCCCTTTCTAGGGTAAGACTACGATAAATATCCATTGATTTTAATCCTAGCAGTAGGATTGTCATATAGCGTCTGTATAATTTTAATAATTATGTCTTGGAAACCAAATCTATGTAAAACTCTGTAAAGAAAATTCCAATTAACCAAATGAAATGCTTTTTCAGCGTCCACACTTATCACTATTGCTTCGATTTTATTTTTTTGTATATGATCCATAATGTGAAGTGTCTTTCGTATATTGACTTGTGTTTAGCGTTGTTGTATAAAACCTGTCTGATCGTTACGTATCAGTATGGGTAGAAACTCCTCTAATCGTTTGGCCATGATGGAGGTAAATAACCTATAATCTACATTAAGAATGGATATTGGTCTAAATGACTCGCATTCCATTTTATCCTTGCCTTCTTTCGGTATAGCTGAGATTATCACTTCCTTCCAACTGGGTGGCATTTGTGCCTTTTTTAGAGCCCAGTTCAGTGTGTGGAGTAAAACAGGAATTAACTCATTTTTAAATTCTTTGTACCACTCTGCCGTATACCCATCTGATCCTGGTGACTTGCTTAATTTAAGCTTTTAATTCAACTTCAGTTATGTCAGCAGTCATCGTTCTATTTTGTTCTTCGCTTAAAGTGGGTAACTCTAGAGAATTCAAGAAGGTGTCAATTTGGGTTATGTTTCCCCCTGGAACTTTGGAATATAGAGTTTTGTAAAACACTTCAAAAGCTTCTTGAATTTCACTGAGCTTATTTTTTATCATTTTCGTTCTTGGGTCCCTAATACTATGAATTGTATTTTCTGCTATCTTTTTTTTTGAGTTTCCATGCCAGTATTTTCATAGATTTTGATCCACTTTCATAATGTCTCTGTTTTAGAAACATTAAGTTTTTCCTGATTTCTTGCGTAGCCAAATTATTTATTTCATCCCCAATTCTTTTAATTTCCCCTAATGTATCCTGTGCCAAATTCAATTTGTGTTTTTTTCTCTAGTTCCTGCAGCCTATTTTGTAATTCCTCTAATGTCTTATCCCTTATTTTTTCTTATATGAAGATATCGCTATAATTTTCCCTCTTAAGACCGCCTTCAGAGTATCCCATAAAATGGGAGGTGAAACCTCTCCATTATCATTAAATTCTAAGTAGAGACCAATTTCTTTTTTAATTTGTTCCTTAAAGTACGGATCATTGAGTAGACTTGAATTTAGTTTCCAAATAGTATTCTTTGGTTATAGGTCAAAATCAACAGATAAATATATAGGTGTATGGTCACTTACATCTATTGTCCCAATTCCACATGTGTTTATTTTGTCTTTGTCTTTTCCAAATGTTATGAAATAGTCTATTCTTGTATATACAAAATGAAGAGCAGAATAATGAGTGTAATCCCTTCTGTCAGGGAAAAGGTCCCTCCATATATCAATTAAACCAACATCCTCAAAAAGTGTATTAACTTTCTTATGTAAAGATTTTGTTTCATAGGTTTTTCTATTGGAAGAGTCTAAGTTTGGTTGTAATTGTAAATTTAAGTCTCCCCCACTTATCAGGAGACCTTCTGCTTCCATTACCATAATATCAGTAATTTTCTGAAAGAAACCAATATCACTTCCCGGGGGTGCGTATATATTCAATAGAGTAACTGAATTGCCGTCTATATTCCCCCTTACCAGAATATATCTGCCCTCTTTATCTCCCATTTCGAATACTTTTTCAAAATCTAGCTTACTTGAAATAAGAATAGCAACTCCTCTCCTATGTCCTGATTTATATGAGGAGAAAAACAGATTAGTGAAGCCCATTCTCTTTAGTTTTTTATGCTCATTATCACTTAAATGAGTTTCTTGTAAATATACTACATGGGCTTGTTCTTTTTTCATTTTGGATAAAATTCTTCTTACGTTTGATTGGATTTAGTAGCCCATTGACATTAAAAGAAATGAATTTTACCTTGTCCTTAGCCATCTGTATTTATCTGTCAATGTATCATTGAAATTAGAATAAAACTTAATTGATCTACTCCCTGAACAAATAAGAACCAAGAAACGCAAGTAACAACAAAAATGGCAACAAATGTGTGATTCCAAGGCTGAGGTCTCTAGTAAATGACCCTGCGTTGAGCTAGAGGAAATGTCTAGCTGTGGGGGAATAACCCCTCCTACTTGTGAGTTGAGGGCCCCCATTGCAGTATTCATACAAGTCAGTGAACAAATCCATTACACAGAAAAGGTTTCCCTGCGTACTCCTCCTATATATACACATACACACACACACAAATATATATATATATATATATATATACACATATACACACATATATATATATACACATATACATATATATACACACATATACACATATATATATACACATATACATATATATACACACATATACATATATATACACACATATACATATATATATACACACACACATACATACATACACATGTGCGCACACATACATACACACACACATTACACACATATGCACACATATATTCTCATTTTGGTGGGGAAAAAGGAGTAAGTGAGCGAATAAAGAATAACAACTAAGTAAAATAAAATCCACATTATAATAAGTATTTCTCGAGATAGGTATATCACCGTCTACTTTTGCTTCCGTTTAGCTTCTCAACATTTTTTAAGTTAGCCAAACCTTATGGCTCTTCTGAAGGGGGTGAGGACTGTCTTTGGGAAACTCCCAGTCTCTTCCTGATATATTTCTCTCGGCCTCCTCCCGTCTCCTGCCTTCTCGATTCTCGCAGTATTTCCCAAGCGGAGCGGGATAATTTCTGAGTCAGGCTTTCCTTCGTTTTGGTCATGCTGACGGGCAACCCTCTGGCCTTCATGTCTGTAGTTGCCTCTTCCACTGTCTGGTACAACCACGTCCCGTTGTCATAAAAAACTCGAAGTTTAGTAGGGTACGGAGTTCGAAATCTAATCTTATTTTGATTTAATACTCGCTTTACTTCAGAGTATTCTTTGCGTTTCTGGAGGACCGTGGGGGGGATAATCTTGATCAAAATATATTAATTTATCCTCTAAAAACACCCTCTTCTTACCCCAGGCCCTTCGTAGAATCTCCGCCTTGGTGCTGTACCAAAGGAATTTAATTATTATTGAGCTTGGCTTTCTATCCTGGGTAGCTTTTGGGACTAACGCGCAGTGGGCTCTTTCGACTTCCAGCTTCATAGCCGGGGGAAGCTCCAGTGCGTCCCGCAGTAACTTTCCGACAAACTCTGTCATAGACGAGCCCTCCGCTCCTTCGGGAACGTTATAGATTCTGATATTTTTCCGCCGTGATCTTCCCTCCAGGTCAAGCAGTTTACCTTCTTGGTGATTTAGTATTTTTATTGTCTTACTCAGTATCTGTTCCATGTTTTGAATGCGATCTTCCACCTTCTCAATTCGAGTCTCTGCCACCGCTATTTTTTGATTGTCGCTGGCGAGCTCTGACTTAATATCACAGAGTTGCTGCTTTATATCAGAATCAGAATTTACTTGCCAAGTACCTATGCACATACAAGGAATTTACTTCCGGCAGATGTTGTCTCTCTGCTCATAACAATAATAATGATAAATATAAATGAAAATATAGATTATACATACAGGTAGTGCAATCCAAGTAATAGTTAGCCGACAGTTAACCGGCAAAGTGACCGCAGTAGGGAAAAAACTCCTCCAGTGCCTATTAGTCTTAGTCTGGAGGGATCTGAAGCGCCTACCAGACGGAAGCAGATCAAACATCCGTGCGCAGGATGGGAGGAGTCCTTTATGATGTTCCCTGCCCTCTTCTTCAACCTGGAAGAGTACAGGTCCACAATAGAGGGCAGGGAGGCTCCAATGATGCGCTCGGCAGTCCTCACTGTGCGCTGTAGTCTGGTTCTATCCTGCTTGGTGGCGGCTCCAAACCACACAATGATGGAGGTGCACAGGACAGACTCAATGACTGCAGTGTAGAACTGCAGCAGCAATTCCTGAGGCAGACCGTATTTCCTCAAGAGCCGCAGGAAATACATCTGCTGCTAGGCCTTCTTCAGGATGGAACTGATGTTCTGCTCCCACTTCAGATCCTGAGAGATGGTGGTTCCCAGGAACCTGAAGTTCTCCACGGTGGACACAGGGCTGCTGAGGACTGTGAGGGGAGACATAGCGGGGGGATGTCTCCTGAAATCCACTATCATCTCCTTTGTCTTGAGCGTGTTCAGCTCCAGATTGTTCTGACTGCACCAGAGTGCCAGTTGGTCCACCTGCTGTCGATAAGCAGACTCATCACTATTCTGGATGAGTCCGATGACGGTAGTGTCGTCTGCAAACTTCAAAAGCTTCACATAGGGGTTGGAGGAGGTGCAGTCATTGGTGTAGAGGGAGAACAGCAGTGGAGAGAGGACACACCCCTGGGGGGCACCAGTGTTGGTGATTCGAATATCCAAGGTGACCTGTCCCATCCTTACCTGCTGACTTCTGTTGGTCAGGAAGCTGTAAATCCAATCGCAGAGGTCAGGTGGCACAGTAAGGTGAGACAATTTGGAGCAGAGGGTATGAGGGACGATGGTGTTAAACGCCGAACTGAAATCCACAAACAGCATCCGAGCATAGGTCCCAGGATGATCCAGATGTTGCAGGATATAGTGCAGTCCCAGGCTGACTGCATCATCTACTGACCTAAATGCCCGGTAGGCAAACTGCAGGGGATCCACCAGGCTGCTGGTGAGGGTCTTCAGGTGGTTCAACACCAAGCGTTCAAAGGATTTCATGACTACAGATGTCAGTGCGACAGGTCTGCAGTCGTTCAGTCCTGTGATGGTGGGTTTCTTGGGGACCGGGATGATGGTAGAGCACTTGAAGCAATTCACTAGTGGGATTCTTCATGAAGATCCTGACATTGTAAGTCTTAAACTTCAGACTTAGAAGTGGAAGTTAATGTGGGATAGCTGATGTACGCAGACTTTATGCTACCTTAACTGGACACTGTGTTGACATTATTATAGACTCACTGGTGGGCACCTGCCTTAGGCAGCACTGAGTACAAATGCGCTCACTACATATCGAACACCAGTTGAACCACACTTGGAAGTACTGCGCACAGTTCTGGTCTTCCTGCTATAGAATATGGAAAAGTTTTTTAAAAAAAAGTTTACCAGGATGGTGCATGGAATAGAGGGTAGAGCTATAAGGGACGGTTGGCCAAAGTTCAGCTTTTCTTCCTATAGTGCCAGAGGCTGAGAGGAGTCCTGACAGAAGTTACAAAAATTAAGAGAAGCTTAAGCAGGGTAAACAATTTTTTCTCCAGGGTAGAAATGTCGAACACCAGAGGACATAATTTTAAGGTTAGAGGGGGAGGTTTAACAGGGATGTGAGGGGCAAGTATTTTTTTAAACGTAGAGAGCGGGAAGTACCTGGAATAGTATCAGGACACTGAAGCATCGACCCAATCACAGACCAAGTACTGTGCACACTGTGATATTTACTGAGTAGCAAATCCAGAGGGGCAACAAAGTCAGCATCAAAGTTCAGGCAGAGATAAAAAAAATTCCAGAGAAATCAAAAAACCAGAATCAGGAAACAGGCAGAGTCGATATTCAGATGGACAGAGTTCCGATACGAATGCTGGGAAGTCTCAGGAAAACTCACTGGCACAATCTGGTAACAAACAGGTGAAAACAGAGGACTGAAATTCACTGAGCAATAAACAGAGAGGCAGCTGATAGGTGGAACACAATGAGACACAGGTGGCAGCAAAACAGGTAATAATCAGAAACAGGTGAGAGGCAGAGTACTCAGTAATACAGGGGCCGGAGTAGAGCAGGAGCACATGGCAATACAAAACCACAAACTAACGGATAGGGGAAAACACACAAAAAAAATTCAACTGGAGGTACTGACAAATAGTTACCAATAGTGGTAGTGGCATCAGCCAGTTTGGTGGAGTTAAAGAGACTCTAGAGTTTTAGGTAGTCACATGAATATGAAGGGAGTTCAGGGATATAGATGATGCACAGAAGGAGAGCATTGAGTATAAAACGGCACCAAGATGGTTACAACATTGTGGACCCAATAACTTATGCAGGGCTGCACTGCACAGTCCCATGTATGCCCAACAGACTGACAGTCTGTTTCAAACTCTATTACAAGAAGACTTCAAGAATCACTAGATTCTTGAATGATTCCAGAAGACTGGAAAATTGTAAATGCCACCCACTCCTTAAGGAAGGGAAGCAAAATACAAGAAATTGATAGAGTGGACGTGATAATATATCGACCATGATGGAGTAGCGGAGTGGACTCAGTGGGCCAAATGGCCTAATTCTGCTCCTGTGTCAGAAGGACTGATGAGATTAACAAGAGAAGGCGCAAGGATGTACTCAAAGCATCCCTGAAAATAGCCATGTCCTCACCCTTCCTGGTGTTCTCATCAGAGACATCGTTTTCAAGATGTGCTTGAGAATTTTGTGACCTTCAGCAGGACTGTGTAGGTGGTGGGCCACCTTACAAAACCAGCTCCCGCATTATACTCCATCTACAACAGAACGGATGACCCCACCCACAAGAGCCTCATCAGCCACTTTGGAAGCAAGTAATCCTCAATCCTGGGAGACTGCTTGTAAATTCAAAAAATGTCTCCATTTACAGTACGACCACACAACCGACATGCATAAGTAGATAAACAGCAATTACAAAAAACAAGCAATAATAAGAAATAATAAATAATATCCAAAACATGAATTGTCGAGTCCTTGAAAGTGAGTCCATAGGTTGTGGGACAGTTCCGTGTTGAGGTGAGTGAAGTTATATTTAAGATTAGGATACAGGGATGTCTCAGATTTGTGCTCAGTGTCTTTTCTGCTGGGAAAACAAACTGAAGATTCCAAATAACGGTTTCACTTCTGGGGCTGTTCTTAATAAAAACTAAGTTATCAGTTACCAAAATCTGATTTCCAAAATAAGAATCAGCTTACCTCAATTTTCCTTGTGGAAAATCGCAGAACTGGTTTTAATTTCACCACATCGTAGTGTGATCTTGTTCCACGGACCCTCTAAATAATCTCTAAATGGGGGGGGGGGCGGGGCACCACTTTAAAAGAAACCAGGAATGATTGCCAATGCTGCATGTTGTTTCTGGGACCGGAAGTGTTAATTTTCCGAACATTGCGCATCATCTTGCTTCTAGGTGAAGTGCGAACGGGTCGGGGATCAGTGCAAGTGCCGGCTGGCTATTTGATCTCCGCCCCGCCCCGCCCCGCAGCTCGTGTCAATGGGGTTCGCTGCGAGAATCCAGTGCCGCTCGGAGTTACCAGTCTGAAGCTTCGAAGGCTGAGGAATGAGGGTGAACCGCAGGGTCCAAGCCGGTGGCTTGGCTCTGGTAGGGCTGGCTGTAGGCTGCGTCTGGATCTACGAGAATCATTTGGGCCAAAGCGGGAACGGAGTAAGGGTCCCTGTCCGAGTGATCGAGAGCGGAGTTCCTGGCTGGAACCTGGAACCGGTCTGTGATTCTTACTTCCAGGGGGAAAATGTCTTTCTTTGGGAAAGGAGACAGGCTGCACAGTCATCTGATGCGGGAGAAGGGGATCCTGCGGCGAACTACTGTCAGCGCCTGCAGTCGCTGCTCCATTACCACCGGAGCCCGCTAACAGCGGAGGAGACCGACTTTCCCCTCGCCTTTATCATCGCTGTGCACAAGGAATTTGACACGTTCGAGACTCTCTTCAGGACCATCTACCGCCCCCACAACCTCTACTGCATCCATGTCGACGAGAAGTCGCCCGCGGATTTTCAGAGGCGCCTGCACCTTCTGCAAACCTGCTTTGCCAACGTCTTCCTGGCTTCCAGGATGGAGCCCGTCGTCTACGCCGGCATATCCCGCATGGAAGCCGACCTCAGGTGCATGACCGACCTCCTGCAGTTGAAATCGGGCTGGAAGTACGTCATTAACCTGTGCGGTCAGGATTTTCCCTTGAAGACTAACCTGGAGATCATTCGTCACCTTAAAATTTTCAAAGGAAAAAACATTACTCCTGGCGTTTTGCCTCCGGAGCACGCCAAAATGCGCACCAAGTTCGTATTCAAGCAGATCTTGTCTCCCAATAATTCCCACGTAGTCAAAACTAAGGAACTTAAATCTCCCCCTCCTCACAACATAACTATTTATTTTGGATCTGCATATTATGCCCTGACAGTGGAATTCGTAGAATTCATTTTGAAAGACCAGAGGGCCCTGGATTTATTACAATGGTCGAGAGACACCTACAGTCCTGATGAACATTATTGGGTAACCTTAAACAGGATGCCAGGTAGGTTCCATGTCTCCAATTTTCACGACCAGAAAGAGTTAGTTTAGGGTTTTGACCAGCGAGGACAGGTTCCAATCTTAACAGAGATGGTTTCAAAATCTGGTTTAATATCACCAGCATCTGTAATGCAATTTGTTAACTCTGCGGCAGCAGTACAATGCAATACATACCTGATACTAGGGGTGATTGATAAGTTCGCGGCCTAAGGTAGGACTCAATTTTAGAAAACCTAGCACATTTATTTTTCAACATAGTCCCCTCCTACATTTACACACTTAGTCCAGCGGTGGTCAGTATACGGAGCATAAGTTGGTGGTCTAAGGTAGAAGGAGATGAGTTATACAGCTCTCCTTACATGCACATGCAGTTCAACTCTGAGTGATTATGCAGAAAGTTTGAATTGTACCTTAGAATTCTGTTTGAATTCTCCTACTGTAGGCCACGAACTTATCAATCACTCCTGATGAGTAATTAACTTCAGACTTTTTGCATACTGTCGATGCAATGCTCCTCAGACAGGATGAAGAGGTCAATACTCCCCAATGCCATTAGGCTTTACAATTCAACTGCCAGGACTTAAGAACTTTTTTTTAAAGCTATTATTAATGCTTTTTGAGTTAGTGATTTAGATGCATATCATATTATTACTGAGTTAAGTATTGTATGTAATGAGTTTTTGCTACAACAAGTGTATGGGACATTGGAAAAAATGTTGAATTTCCCCATGGGGATGAATAAAGTATCTATCTATCTATCTATCTATCTAAATGTACTAGGTTTTCTAAAATTAACTCCTGCTAATTTAGGCCACGTACTTATCAATCACCCCTCGTAATAGAGAGAAGTAAGCCGAATTGCAGTAAATATATAATAGCTAAAATTAAAGAATGCAAAAACAAGTAGAAATAAAACAATTTGTGAGTTAGTGTCTATTATTTCAATGTCCATTCAGAAATCAGATGGCAGAGGGGAAGAAGCTGCTTCTGAATCACTGAGTGTGTGTCTTCGGGCTTCTGTACCTCCTTCCTGATGGGAGCAATGAGAAGAGGGCATGTTCTGGGTGATGGGGTCCTTAATGATGGGCGCCACCTTTTTGAGGCACTGCTCCTTGATGTCCTGGATGCTACATAGGGTGGTGCCCATGAAGGAGCTGACTAATTCTAAAACTCACTGTAGTTTACTTCAATCCTGTGTAGGAACCCCCCCCCCCCCCCCCAATACTAGACAGCGATGCAGCCTGTTAAAATGTTCTCCATGGTTCTGTCTGTTTAGGTACCGTACCCAATGCGGACGTTGGTGACCATGGTTTTCCTTACAGATCTATCCCTTGTTCTTTGGATGACTTTCATTTCCTTGATGTGTAGCCACCTGGCTAGGTTTTTGATGTACATAAGCCGAGGTCTTCCTCTCGGTTTGCTCCCCTCGATCTTTCCAGAGAGTGTGCATTTTGCTAGTTCATCTTTCCACATGATGTGTCCTAGGAATCTGAGTTGTCTTATTGTTGGTCTGAGTGATCTAACTGCTTGGGCTCTTCTGAGAACTTCTTCATCTGATGTGTGTGTAGCCAGTGATATTTTTAACATTCTCCTGTAGAACCATAACTCAGCTGCTTCTAGTCTCTTTTCCATTGCTGGGGAAATGGTCCAGCATTCACTTCCATTAGTCAGGATAGAATAAATGTAGCACTGCAGTATTCTGTTTTTAGTGTACATGCTCATCTTTCTGTCTGTTAATATGATCTTCATTTTCTGGAAAGCTTCTTTCACCATTGCTATTCTGTATTTGATATCTGTGTCGCACCTGCCATCACTTGTTATCTGGCTGCCAAGATATCTGAATTTGTTGATCTTGTCATACTTTGTCTTCTTGGTGTTGATTGAGAGGCCTCTGCGATTACTTTCTACTGCCACTATAGTGAGTAGTTCTTGAAGTTTTGTTTCTGTGACGGCTGTTAGTACAATGTCATCAGCATATCTGATGTTATTTATATTATGGCCTCCAATTGTGAATCCTTTGATGGATATCTTGTCCTCTCAAATATCTTGACTTCTCAAGATATTTTCACTATACAGGTTGAATAAGTTGGGTGAAAAGACACAACCTTGCCTGACTCCTCTCATGATATTCACACACTCACTCACTTCTCCTATTCTGATGGGTGCTGTCTGGTCCCAGTATAGGTTTCTTAAGAAAAGTATACCTTTCCCATCTGCAAAGAGAGTTTAGGGAGTTAGGTGCAAAGTTGAAGGACAGGACCTCCAGGGTTGCAATCTCAGGATTGCTCCCCATGCCTCGTGCTAGTGAGGCTAGAAATCAGAAGATAATGCAGCTAAATATGTGGCAGGAGGGAGAGCTTCATGTTTCTGGACAATTGGGCTTTGTTCCAGGGAAGGTGGGACCTGTTCTAACAGGATGGTTTGCACCTGAACTGGAGGGGGACTAACATCCTTGTGGGTAGGTTAGCTAGTGCTGCTCCAGGGGTTTAAACTAGATTTTCAGGGGAGAGGGGAACCAGAAGGTTAGAGCAGATAGTGAGGTGGAGGAGGATAAAGGTCATGTGAGGACTGCTTGTATGAATAGAAATCTAAGGTTTGTATGTGATAGAAATGTTCTCAGTTGCCAAACTGAAGAGACTGGGGAAGAGGTGGCTGACTCACAAATAGAGGAAGCTAGGAGGCAGCTTGTGAGGGAGGATAGGTAGGTGATAGAGAAGGGATGCGCTCAGACCGAAGGTCTGAGATGTGTCTATTTTAACGCAAGGAGTGTTGTGAACAAAGCAGATGAGCTTAGAGCATGAATCAGTACTTGGAGATGTGATGTGGTGGCCATTACAGAGACTTGGAAGGCTCAGGGACAGGAATGGTTACTTCAAGTGCTGGGTTTTAGATGTTTCAGAAAGGGCAGGGAGGGAGTCAAAAGAGGTGGGGGGTGTGGCACTGTTGATCAGAGATAGTGTCACGGCTGTAGAAAAGGTTGATGCCATGGAGGAATTATCTACGGAGTCTCTGTGGGTAGAGATTAGGAACAGGAAGAGGTCAATAACTTTACTGGATGTTTTTTTATAGGCCACCCAATAGTAATAGGGATATCAAGGAGCAGATAGGGAAACAGATCCTGGAAAGGTGTAATAAGACCAGAGTTGTCGTGATGGGAGATTTTAATTTCCTAAATATAGATTGGCATCTCCCTAGAGCAAGGGGTTTAGATGGGGTGGAGTTTGTTAGGTGTGTTCAGGAAGGTTTTTTGACACAGTATGTGGATAAGCCTACAAGAGGAAAGGATGTACTTGATTTGGTATTGGGAAATGAACCTGGTAAGGTGTCAGATCTCTCAGTGGGAGAGCATGTTGGAGATGGTGATCATAATTCTATCTCCTTTACTGTAGCATTGTGGAGAGATAGGAACAGAGAGGTTAGAAAAGCATTTCATTGGAGTAAGGGGAAATACAGAACTATCAGGCAGGAAATTGGAAGCTTAAATTGGTAACAGATGTTCTCAGGGAAAAGTACGGAAGAAATGTGGCAAATGTTCAGGGAATATTTGTGTGAAGTTCTGCATAGGTATGTTCCAATGAGACAGAAGTTATTGTAGGGTATAGGAACCATGGTGTACAAAAGCTGTAATAAATCTGGTGAAGAAGAAAAGAAAAGCTTATAAAAGGTTCAGAGAGCTAGGTAATGTTAGAGATCTAGAAGATTATAAGGCTAACAGGAAGGAGCTTAAGAAGGAAATTAGGAGAGCCAGAAGGGGCCATGAGAAGGCCTTGGCAGGCAGGATTAAGAAAAACCCCAAGGCATTCTAAAAGTATGTGAAGAGCTGGAGGATAAAATGTGAAAGAATGGGACCTATTAAGTGTGACAGTGGGAAAGTGTGTATGGAACCAGAGGAAATAACAAAGGTACTTAATGAATACTTTGCTTCAGTATTCACTATGGAAAAGGATCTTGGTGATAATAGTGTTGCCTTGTAGCAGACTGAAAAGCATGAGCATGTAGATATTAAGAAAGAGGATGTGGTGGAGCTTTTGGAAAGCATCAAGTTGGATAAGTCACTGGGTCTGGATGAGATATAACCCAGGCTACTGTGGGAGGTGAGGGAGGAGATTGCTGAGCTTCTGGTGATGATCTTTGCATCATCAATGGGGACAGGAGAGGTTCCTGAGGATTGGAGGGTTGTGAATGTTGTTCCTTTATTCAAGAAAGGGAGTAGAGATAGACCAGGAAATTATAGACCTGTGAGTCTTACCTCAGTGGTTGGTAAGTTGATGGAGAAGATCCTGAGAGGCAGGATTTATGAACATTTGGAGAGGTATAATATGATTAGGAGTAGTCAGCATGGCTTTGTCAAAGGCAGGTCGTGCCTTACGAGCCTGATTGAATTTTGCCTGACTAAACACATTGATGAAGGAAGAGCAGTATATGTAGTGTATATGGATTTCAGCAAGGTATTTGATAAGATACCCCATGCAAGGCTTATTGAGAAAGTAAGGAGGCATGGGATCCAAGGGTCATTGCTTTGTGGATCCAGAACTGGCTTGCCCACAGCAGGGAAAGAGTGGTTGTAGATGGGTCATATTCTGCATGGAGGTCGGTGACCAGTGGTGTGCCTCAGGGATCTGTTCTGGGACCCTTACTCATCATGATTTTTATAAATGACCTGGATGAGGAAGTGGAGGGATGGGTTAGTAAATTTGCTGATGACACAAAGGTTGGGGGTGTTGTGGATAGTGTGGAGGGCTGTCAGAGGTTACAGCGGGACATTGATAGGATGCAAAACTGGGCTGAGAAGTGGTGGAGTTCTTAGTATTAATGGTAAGACTCTTGGCAGTATGGAGGATCAGAGAGATCTTGGGGCCCAAGTCCATAAGACGCTCAAAGCAGCTGTGTAGGTTGACTCTGTGGTTAAGAAGGCATACGGTGTATTGGCCTTCATCAATTGTGAAATTCGATTTAGGAGCTGAGAGGTAATGTTACAGCTATATAGGACCCTGGTCAGACCCCACTTGGAGTATTGTGCTCAGTTCTGGTCGCTTCGGAAGGATGTAGAAGCCGTAGAAAGGGTGCAGAGGAGATTTGCAAGGATGTTGCCTGGATTGGGGAACATGTCTTATGAAAACAGGTCGAGTGAACTTGGCCTTTTCTCCTTGGAGCAACGAAGGATGAGAAGTGACCTGATAGAGGTGTATAAGATGATGAGAAGCATTGATCGTGTGGATAGTCAGAGGCTTTTTCCCAGGGCTGAAATGGTTGCCACAAGAGGACATAGGTTTAACATGCTGGGGAGTAGGTACAGAGGAGATGTCAAGGGTAAGTTTTTTACTCAGAGTGGTGAGTGCATGGAATGGGCTGCTGGCAACGGTGGTGGAAGCAGATACAATAGGTACATGGAGCTTAGAAAAATAGAGGAATATGGGTAAACCTAGTCATTTATATGGTACGGACATGTTCGGCACAACTTTGTGGGTCAAAGGGCCTGTTTTGTGCTGTAGATTTTGTACGTTTCTATGTCAAGATCTTGAAGCATTTCCAGGAGATCATGGTGTTTGACAGTGTCAAAAGCTTTAGTATAGTCGATGTCTTTTTGTACCTGGATGGCTCGTTCACCGATCATCTGAAGCATGAAAATTGCATTTCTGGTTCCAGTGTTTTCCACAAAGCCGCATTGTTCTTTACTGATTTCTGGTTTTATACAGCATCTTGCTCTCATCATGATTACTCAGAGAATAATTTTTGCCACGGGGCTCATCACGCTTATTGTACGATGTACCTCACATTCTGTTGCACCCTCTTTCTTTGGAAGTGTGATGAACACTGATTTACTTAAATCATCAGGTATCTCCTCATGATCATAGATTTCATTTGCTATTTCTGTTGTTTTCTCTATTCCAAAATCTTCTCAGGCCAGTATCATTTCAACAGTGATGTTGTCTGGACCAGTTGTTCTGTTATGTTTTGTTTTATTTATGGCTGTTCGAATATTTGATTTTAGAATGTTATGTCCTTCAAGATTCTTCTTTATGTTCAGTTTTTCTCTCCTCTTTGGTCTTCAAAAAGTTCTTTTATATATTCTGTTCATCTGTTTAGGATTTCCTCCTTGCTCATAATTAAGTTGCCACCTTTTGCTTTGATGCTTCCACTTGCTGAGCAGGGTAATTACCCCGTTAGTTCTTTAATCTTACTGTGCATCATCTTTGATCCGGAGTTATGGGTTTGTAGCATTTCTGTCTCTGAGCATTTCTCGTTTAGCCACCTGTCTTTAGCTTCTCTGCATCCTCGTACTCCTGGGTACAAGGATAAATGACACCCGGCTGTGGAGCATTTGCTTTGGGTAATGAGGTTACCATTAACCACCGCTACCTCCAGGTCACCCTTAGGCAAGGGGTAGCACCTGTTAGTCTCCCTGCTTGGGTTACACTGAAGCCACAGAATGCAGGTGGTGGATGAAGCAGAAGGCAAGTTGAGAGTAACACAATTGATGGTTCCTGCTTCTCAGACGCTGAGCAGAAGACCCTTTTAATAGGACAATGGTCAGGGTCACCTGTCTTGTAAAGACACTGCATCGGAAGCAAGCAAGGGGAAGCTACTTCTTGTATTTCATTCCCAGTACAACCATGGTTAATACATACACAAACGTAAAAGACTACAGCATAAATGGGAGCCTACTACCAAATAGTATGGGCACCTCGCTTGGTAGGGGATATCATGTAGACAGACAGGTGAGCCCGGATTGTCGTACTGCTACTGTCTGCGAGAACAAGCTGGTAAGCTAGAAAACATTAAATTAGAAATGAAGAGACTAGAAGTCAGCATCCTCGGCCTAAGTGAAATATGATGGAAAGGCACTGGAGTATTCCAATCAGATGACTACAGGATGATATACTCTGGAGGAGATAAACATGAAAAGGGTGTTGCAATCATCTTAGACAAAGAAACATCCAAAAGCCTGCTAGGATATTGGCATGTCTCAGACAGAATGATGCTAATCAAACTAAAAGGACAACAAAACAACAACTCTATCGTTCAAGTATATGCACCCACAATGGCAAGCTCAGAGGAAGAAATCGATGCTTTCCACCTCTCCCTAGACAAGGCATTAGAACAATGCAAATCACAAGAAGTCATCATAGTCATGGGCGACTTCAATGCAAAAGTTGGTGAGGGAAGAGAAGACCATATTGTTGGAGACCAGGGATTGGGAGAAAGAAATGAAAGAGGAGAAAAGCTTATATCATGGTGTAAAACAAACAATCAGATAATCACCCACACTTGGTTTAAACAACATCCAAGAAGGATATGGACATGGAGAAGCCCAGATGGGAACAACAAAAATCAAGCCAATTACATAACAATCAATAACAGATTCAAAAATTCGATAACTCAATCCAAAAGCTACCCTGGAGCAGACTGTGGGAGCGACCACATACCAGTCATTTACAAAATGAAAATAAAGATGAGAAAATTAAAGAAACCAAAAAGATCAGAACCACCGGATTATCAACAACTACAAAACAACCCTCATCTGAAAACAGAATACACAATCAAGGTGAAAAACTGTTTTCAATTGCTGCAGGATGAAGGAGGCAAATCTTCCTGGGACATACTGAAGGAATCCATGGTTGAAGCTGCAAAAGAAACCGTCCCACAAAAAGAGCGGAAAAGTAAGAAGAAATGGATAACTGAAGATATAATACAATTGATACAACAAAAACAGACCATCAAACCAAGAGACAGCGAAGAATACAAACAACTCCATGGTACATCTGTAGAAATTTGTGAATGTTTTTAGTGACATACCAAATCTCCTCAAACTCCTAATGAAATATAGCCACTGTCTTGCCTTCTTTATAGCTGCATTGATATGTTGGGTCCAGATTAGGTCCTCAGAAACATTGGCACCCAGGAACTTGAAATTGTTCATTCTCACCACTTCTGATCCCTCAGTGAGGACTAGCATGTTCCCTCATCTTATCCTTTCTAAAGTCCACAATCAGTTCATTGGTCTTACTGATGTTGAGTGCAAGGTTGTTGCTGAGACACCACTCAACCAGCTGGTATATCTCACTCCTGTATGCCCTCTTGTCACCATCTTGATAGTATGTCAATAGTTGTATCATCAGCAAATTTATGGATGGCATTTGAGCTGTACCTAGCCACCCAGTCATGAGTGACTCCATACTCTCCATAAACATGACTGGAGAGTAGAGCAGTGGGCTAAGTGCACATCTCTAAGGTGTGACCATGTTGATTGTTAGTGAGGTAAAGATGTTAATTCCAATCTGTACAGATTGTAGAGCTGATGAGTGCCAAGGTTGGTCTCTTGGTGAGAGGATTGCATTACTTTCTGGTTGCCCCATTATAGGAAGGGCATGGCGGTTTTGGAGAGAGTGCAGAAGAGGTTCACCAGGATGCTGCCTGGATTCGAGGGGACATGCTTTAAGAAAAGGTCAGAAAAATCCAGGGAGATATGATAGAAGTTTATCAGCTCATGACAGGTATATGCAGAGTAGTCAGGAGATGTGTTTTCCCCCCGGAATGAATCCTCAAATACCAGAGGACATGTACTTACGGTGAGAGGGAGTAAATTTAAAGATGCCGAGGCATGTTGATTTTTTTTTAACACGGTGGAGTGTGCCAGGAATGCATTGCCATGTCTGGAAGTGGAGGTAATTACAATACAGGTATTTAAGAGGGTCTGAATGTGCAGAGAATGGAAGGTTATGGATATTGTGTAGATAGAAAGGGAAGTTTAAACACAAGAGATTCAGCAGATGCTGAAAATCCAGAGTAACTCACACAAAATTGCTGGAGGAACTCAGTAGGTCAAGCAGCATCAGTGGAAATAATGAACAGTCAACATTTTGGGCCAGGATCCTCCATCAGGACTGGAAAGGAAGGGGAACGATGCCAGAATAAAAAGGTGAGTGAGGGGAAGTAGGACAGGCTAGAAGGTGATCGGTGAAGCCAGGTGGGTGGGGAAGGGGATGGAGTAAGAAGCTGAAGGTGATAGGTGGGAAAAGCTGAGAAGAAGGAATCTTTTGAAGATGGACTATGGGGGAGGGGGGAGGGAAGGAGGCCACTGGGGAAGGTAAAAGGCAGCTGAGGAGAAGAGATAAGCAGCCAGAGTGGGGAATAGAATAAGGGGGGAAATTACTGGAAGTAAAATTAATGTTCATGCCATTGTTTGGTTAGGCTAGCTCGGCACCAAGTAGTGGGCTAGAGAGCCTGTTTGTGTGCTGGGTTTTATTGCAGGTTCAAATCCACTTGAGCAACATGGATATATAAACCAAGCAACAGAAAGCAAATCGCTGGAGGAACTCACTGTGTCAGGAAGCATCTGTAAAGAGAAATGATGGTGACTCATCATCTGGACCGCAGATGTTGCCTGACCTGCTGAATTCCTCAGGTATCTTGTTCTTTTGCTCCACGTTCCCATATCTGCAGTCTTCCCGGATCTGTGTCTCTTTTATATGTAATGCCCTGCTTTAAGACCATGCATTATTTTATTAATGCGGTTATGCTGTTGCGTATTTTATTTTCTACAGATTTTCTCAAAATGCATTGTTTCTTTAATTACATTATGCAATCATGTTTTTCTTTTTTTGCTGTTTAAAATAAATATTCAGTTGATTAAGTTAGGCTGGTTGGATTAGCCTATAGGATCTGTCTTGTTAACATTATTTTTGAGAGAGTGCAGGAAAAACAGCAGGATAGCCATTTTCTAGAAAGAGAGAATAGAATTGAAGGAGAGAAAGAGAATGGATATGAGCAACAAACATCACAGAAGAACATGGTGAAATTTGGAAAGACAGATACCACTGTGGGAAAATTCTCAGGGAGATTGTGCAGCTAGCTTTTAATTAATTAGCACATGACCTTGCAGAAAGTTTAGTGCCTTTGGACGCTGTGTGAATATTTGTTTCCTGGTATAGGTTCTTCAGTGCAAAACAGTTTCAGTATTGTGAATAAACCAAGTAAAGGAAACTGGATTGATTATGCTACAATGAGCTCCAATGATTCCATGCAGGATATAGACTAACATTTTATATAAGAGTGTAATGCCCTGGTTAAGAATATGTTTTACTGCATTCCTATTGCTAAGCTGTTAGGTATTTATTTCAGCAGCTTTTCTGCAAAGAACAGTGTGTTCTATTAATTATGCTTCACAGACAAGTGTTTTGATTTCTGCTAAAATAAGCTATCTGCTCAGCTTAGGAATGTTGCACCAGCCAGTCAGGTTCTGTAATGTTCTGTTCAGTGGGATGCCATGGAGCATTTGGGAGAGCTGGTTCTGATCAGATTTCTGAGGGACACGGGGCTGGTTTTGGGTCTTTGGTTGACCGATGTTGGAAGAGGATGGAGTTGTGGAGAAGAGCACAAGGGAAGACACTCACAGTATCCCAACTGAAGGGGAGATCCTGGTGCTAAAAGTGCTTTGTGCAGACGAATGGTTGCAAGGAGGAAGTGTCAATACTTCTAGGTTCACCCATTTGTTTGTAACATTCTTTGAGGGAAGTTCAAACTGTGGCTGGTGTCATGGTTTCAGCACCATGAGTAATTAAGGCGATGCACCCAACGAAATGAGCTCCAACATATACGTGCACTGATTTAACTGTAATAAACCCTTTTTTTCTTTTAACTGTTTGTTAAAGTCATCTGTAAATATGCTTCCACTTTAATTTTATGCTGGTATATGGTCTGTTATTTCCTGGCGAATGGTAGCTTTGCAAGGGGGAGTATTGATACAGCATTCACCTCAAATTTCGTTCCCTCAGTGGAACATTCCAACTTTCCTGTTAGACTGAGCCCAAATCATACCGACCCTAGACAAGCGTTGCTTATTGAAGGGGGCCTTCTCACAGTAACCCGTGCAATACTGAGTCATGTGGCTGTTCATCAGAGTTAGCTTCGGAGCCTAGTTTGTTACAAGCCTCTATGAGAGACTTGCATGAGGGGGCCCTTTATTTTGTATTATTTTGTTTGTTATAGTTTAAAATAGTTTGTCATTACAACTTCAATTTAAGTTTATACTGGTGTGAGTCATATTAATGCTTCCTGGCAAACAGTAAATTTGTATGTGTCAGTATTCATACAACTAGCAGTCCCACTTTTTCTTCAAGGTCGCTGTGTTTACCCAAATCCTATTTAACCTAGACCATGTTTATTTATTGGAAAGAGCCTTCTCATCATTATTCCCCCTGCATTATGGAATTATGATGCTGTTAGGCTGAATTCACAGTAATGGCTAGCTGATTACAAGCCTATGGTGAGGGGATTGCATTGTTTGTGATCAGATGCTGTATGATGCTGCACTATGGCTGTATAATGATTGGATAGCCTGTTGATTTGTGTTCAAGCTAGTGTTTTTTTGTGCAATTTAATGTGTGTCATAATAAGTGTGATCTGGATGCTGTAGGTATTAAAGGTTGGTGTGATAAAAAGAGATTATCCACTCACGTTGCCTCTGTACTGAGCAATGTTTCTGTTGATGTTCATATTGACACTTAAAGCCTTGAGTCTGCTGGAAGCTTTGGGCAAAGCTACACTGATAATGTGTTTGACCGAATCAGTTGGCAAATATTTGGTGCTAGACCGGATCTCCAATGATGTGACTGAACTCTCTGCCTGATGTGATAGGAATATTGCTTCCTGGCACAGGATACAATTCCAGATGCTGCTGAGGGTGAAGATTTTCAGTTCAAGTTGTTCTCTTTTCCGAGAACCGAAGGGAAAACTCTGACTGATGTTAAAAATCTACCAAGTCCATCAGCCGTTGATCTAAATTCTAAGCTGGTTTCTACTATCAATTTATTGACCACTGGTCAATAAATGCCACAGCATACCTGCTGAGAGCCAAGGTTATGGTAAACTGAGAATATTCTCTGGAGTCAAGCCCACACCCAGTGGAGAAGAAGAATATGAGGCTTGGGCTAAGCAAATATCTTGGACAATATAAAGAAACAGACTTAACAAGTCCTGCCACTGATATAGTGAGGTTGCTAACAGCAGAAAATCCTTTTGCCACTTAGCTAACTGTACACAGGCTCTGGAAAATGCTTTTGGCACTACCGAAAGTTCAGCTGATCTCATGGTGAACTTCAGACAGACATTCCAAGTTGAAGGGGAGAAGCTCTACATTTGCAGGCTGGACAAACTGCTGCATTGTTTGTGCCACAAAGTGGGTATTCAGCTGTCTGAAATACATCGCTTGAGAGTGGAGCAAGTTACGACAGTGTGCCCTTCACAAGATATGGTGCTGTGCTTATTCAAATAACCCACAAGATGCGTGGTCCTCCATCTTTTACTGAGATACTCAGAGAAGTTAGAGAGAAGGAAGATATGATTGAGGAGTGAAGTGTTTGCAAAAGCCAAGTAATGTCATCAGTGGTAGCCTCTGTTGCTAAAGTGATTCCTGATGCCACAGAAGTGGAGTTTTTGAGAAATAATGTGAAAAACATACAAGCTGAGATGACTCGGTTGATGTCAGCTAATGTTGCAGGTAAATGTAGTGTCCACTGGACAGGAAAATCTCTGGGAAGTAAACCAGCAGTTAATCAAACACAGAGAAGAGGGGAAACTATGGGGGGACCCAGTAAAGAAACGGCTTGACACCCTGGAGCACTCTCAGAGTAACAGAGGACACACCTTTCTGAGAGAGGTCTTGCTCGTCAGTGCCGGGGTGGGGGGGGGTTGAAGATGTTGGGCAGCACCTGAAGCTGGAGTTACCACTGAGTTGAGAAGTCCCTATGCATCGCCTATAATTGTGAGGGGGGAAAAACTGGAAAAATACAAATGTGCGTAGATTATAGCAGGGGTCACCAACCTTTTTTTTTGCACCGCGGACCAGTTTAATATTGGCGGGGGGGGGGTGGTGTTAGTCACGACTGGAATATAGGTGATAGGTCAACTATAAGTCACTTGTAAGTAGCTAATACACTCAATTTTGTTTCTAACCATATAACAATTACAGCATGGAAACAGGTCATCTCTGCCCTTCTGGTCCGTACCGAACACTTACTCTCACCTAGTCCCACTGACCCGCACTCAGCCCATAACCCTCCATTCCTTTCCTGTCCATATACCTATCCTTTTTTTTTAAATGACAAAATCGAATCTGCCTCTACCACTTCTACCGGAAGCTCGTTCCACACAGCTACGATTCTGAGTAAAAAAAGTTCCCCCTGGTGTTACCCCTAAACTTTTGCCCCTTAACTCTCAACTCATGTCCTCTTGTTTGAATCTCCCCTACTCTCAATGGAAAAAGCCTATCCACGTCAACTCTATCTATCCCCCTCATAATTTAAAATACCTCTATCAAGTCCCCCCTCAACCTTCTACGCTCCAAAGAATAAAGACCTAACTTGTTCAATCTTTCCCTCTAACTTAGGTGCTGAAACCCAAGTAACAATCTAGTAAATCTCCTCTGTACTCTCTCTATTTTGTTGACATTCTAAAAGGGTTTATCTAACAAATTTAATATTAAACACACAGCGCATAGTTTCCTCACATGAATATGGTGATAAGTCAGTTATAAGTCAATAGCATCATAAAATTTTAAGTAATGTTTGGACATTAAACACACAGCACATATTTTCCTTGTATAAGCATATAAAATCATTGCAATATCGCTGAATCGGTGGGAGCATGCAACAAGCCAGTCCCATTGAGGGGTGATGGGAGACAGCGGTACTCGAAGGGGGTTCCTTATGTCCAGTCTATTCCGCAACTTAGTTTTCGTGGCTCTCAGCACTTGCTTTTGTCCCACTTGCTCACGTTTTTTCTGCTCAAAAAACTCAACGGGTTTGTCTTTAGGTGCAGGGTGCTTGGACTCAAGGTGCTAAAGCAGTTTTAGATAGATAGATAGATACTTTATTCATCCCCATGGGGAAATTCAACTTTTTTTCCAATGTCCCATACACTTGTTGTAGCAAAACTAATAACATACAATACTTAACTCAGTAAAAAATATGATATGCATCTAAATCACTATCTCAAAAAGCATTAATAATAGCTTTTAAAAAGTTCTTAAGTCCTGGCGGTTGAATTGTAAAGCCTAATGGCATTGGGGAGTATTGACCTCTTCATCCTGTCTGAGGAGCATTGCATCGATAGTAACCTGTCGCTGAAACTGCTTCTCTGTCTCTGGATGGTGCTATGTAGAGGATGTTCAGAGTTTTCCATAATTGACCGTAGCCTACTCAGCGCCCTTCGCTCAGCTACCGATGTTAAACTCTCCAGTACTTTGCCCACGACAGAGCCCGCCTTCCTTACCAGCTTATTAAGACGTGAGGCGTCCCTCTTCTTAATGCTTCCTCCCCAACACGCCACCACAAAGAAGAGGGCGCTCTCCACAACTGACCTATAGAACATCTTCAGCATCTCACTACAGACATTGAATGACGCCAACCTTCTAAGGAAGTACAGTCGACTCTGTGCCTTCCTGCACAAGGCATCTGTGTTGGCAGTCCAGTCTAGCTTCTCGTCTAACTGTACTCCCAGATACTTGTAGGTCTTAACCTGCTCCACACATTCTCCATTAATGATCACTGGCTCCATATGAGGCCTAGATCTCCTAAAGTCCACCACCATCTCCTTGGTCTTGGTGATATTGAGACGCAGGTAGTTTGAGTTGCACCATATCACAAAGTCCTGAATCAGTTTCCTATACTCCTCCTCCTGTCCATTCCTGACACACCGCACTATGGCCGTGTCATCAGCGAACTTCTGCACATGGCAGGACTCATTTGAGGGCTTCATTGCCTCATTAGACAGCCTCCGGGCCCGAACATTGTAGGAAAGGTGGAATGCAGAGAATGAAGAGACATTACAAACACTTAGAGTTACTGACTAAAGCACCTGTGCTTGCCTTTGCAAACCTCCAGTTGTCGTATGTATTGCACACATACGCAAGCCATGCAGGGTTAGGGGGCATTTTAAATCAAAACGAAGGTGAAGGCCTGAGAATTGTAGCGTTCATTAGCCAGAGCTTGTTGTGAAATGAATAAAACTACCCTGCTCACAAATTGGAGTTTCTGGCATTGAAATGGGCAATGGTAGACAAACTCAATGACTATTTATATGTTAGCAAGTTTGAAGTAAGAACCAACAACAACCTATTAACATATATTTTGACTTCAGCAAGATTGGATGCCATAGGTCTTTGTTGGCCGGTTATGATTTCAGCCATAAATATAGACCAGGAAGTCAGGATATTAAAGCGGGTGTGTTATCACAATGCTCTTATGAGATGCTGGTAACTGAGAGTGGGAGGACGTTCCTGCCTAAGGTTTTAAAGCAATGTGCCAGTTTTTCCCAGTTTGCAAATCAGAGCAAGGGCTGTGGCTTGTTAGAGCTGTTGATTACTTAGGCACTTCTAGCTGTGCAATTCCCCAAGCACATTGCAGTCTATGCTGAATATGAAACAGTTGCCTGCCTTAAGCCCTACTGAATTGTCGGTAGCCCAGCAAAATTACTTGTATAGATGAAATCTGGTGAACAGTTTACAAGGGAGATATTTCAAAAGTTGAGAAGACAAAACATCCTGTTATATGCTTACTGATGTGAGGAACAAGTCCTATGCAGAGTTACTTCTCCAAACAGAACATGATGTTCTCAGTTGTTCCCAGACTCTGGTCATCTGGAATTTGACAAGATTTACAGGTTAGTCAGAGACCATTTCTACTGGACAGGAATGAAGCCCGGTTGAAAATTACTGTAAGTTGTGCATTCATTGTTTTCAGAGGAAGACACTGTCTAAAAGAGTTGCTCCCCTGTTACACCTACAAAGCACGGGACCATTTGCTCTAGTGTATATTGAGTTTGTGTCCATAGAGCCCGATTTAAGTAACACTGCAAATGTCTTGATCATCAGTGATCACTATACCAGATATGCTCAGGCCTTTCCCACAAAGGATCAGAAAGCATTCACAGTGCAAAAGTGTTGTGGGAGAGTTATGACCTCCCGAGAAGGATTCACAGTGATCAGGGAAGGGATTTGAGAGCTGTCTCATACATGAGTTACTGAGCATGCTTGGATGTGAGAATTCAAGGACCACACCATATCATCTTCAAGGCAATCGTCAGCCTGAGAGATTCAAATGGGCATTGTTAGACATGCTAGGAACTCTGACGTCAGGAAAAAGAGCAAGTGGAGCCAGCATATTGGACATTTGGTACACCGTTATAACCATACTCAGAATGAAACCACCGACTACTCGCCATACTATTTAATGTTTAGACATGATGAAGCAAGATTACCTGTGGATCTTTACTTTGGAACCTCTAGTGAGGACTTGCCACAGAAAACTCCTCTCAGGTATGTGTCTGATATGCAGAAAGAACTGCAAAAAGCTCATGAACGAAACAAGCAACGGTTTCAGCTAGAAAACAAAACCAAGAAAACAAGGAGGGATATGACCAAATGGTTTCGTTTTCTCAACTGATGCCTGGAGATAGAGTTCTAGTAAAAAATTTAGGACTGCAAGGGAAGCACAAGTTGGTCTACCACTGGATTTCTACACCTTATGTTGTGGAGAGTTAAATGTCAAATTTGACAGATTTTTGGTTGAAACCAGAAAAAGGTTCTGTAAAAGTTCTCTATTGGAACCAACTTTTACCTCTAGGACAGGGAGTACATATTGACCCAGAGTGTGACATGGAACCTACACTTAGTAAAGGAACTCTGCAATGGAGAAGTAGAAAAGAGAAAAAACAAGCTGAAGATAATCCGTGGAAAGACCAGATGATCCATTGAATACTGTGCAGACTCAAAAGAAAGGGAAATTGGGATGTGGTGTGACTTGACCTAATGCAAACTTCCCAAGGAGAGTTGATGAAGAGATGTCAGAACCTTTCAGTCTAGACCTGAGTATAGTGGGGATTATAACCACTGGACAATTGGAAGTGATATTAGATAGTAAAAGGGAGCTGAACTCCAATATAGATAGATAGATAGATACTTTATTCATCCCCATGGGGAAATTCAACTTTTTTTTTCCAATGTCCCATACACTTGTTGTAGCAAAACTAATTACATACAATACTTAACTCAGTAAAAAATATGATATGCATCTAAATCACTATCTCAAAAAGCATTAATAATAGCTTTTAAAAAGTTCTTAAGTCCTGGCGGTAGAATTGTAAAGCCTAATGGCATTGGGGAGTATTGACCTCTTCATCCTGTCTGAGGAGCATTGTATCGATAGTAACCTGTCGCTGAAACTGCTTCTCTGTCTCTGGATGGTGCTATGTAGAGGATGTTCAGAGTTATCCATAATTGACCGTAGCCTACTCAGCGCCCTTCGCTCAGCTACCAATGTTAAACTCTCCAGTACTTTGCCCACGACAGAGCCCGCCTTCCTTACCAGCTTATTAAGACGTGAGGCGTCCCTCTTCTTAATGCTTCCTCCCCAACACGCCACCACAAAGAAGAGGGCGCTCTCCACAACTGACCTATAGAACATCTTCAGCATCTCACTACAGACATTGAATGACGCCAACCTTCTTAGGAAGTACAGTCGACTCTGTGCCTTCCTGCACAAGGCATCTGTGTTGGCAGTCCAGTCTAGCTTCTCGTCTAACTGTACTCCCAGATACTTGTAGGTCTTATCCTGCTCCACACATTCTCCATTAATGATCACTGGCTCCATATGAGGCCTAGATCTCCTAAAGTCCACCACCATCTCCTTGGTCTTGGTGATATTGAGACGCAGGTAGTTTGAGTTGCACCATATCACAAAGTCCTGTATCAGTTTCCTATACTCCTCCTCCTGTCCATTCCTGACACACCCCACTATGGCCGTGTCATCAGCGAACTTCTGCACATGGCAGGACTCCGAGTTATATTGGAAGTCTGATGTGTACAGGGTGAACAGGACCGGAGAGAGTACGGTTCCCTGCGGCGCTCCTGTGCTGCTGACCACCGTGTCAGACCTACAGTCTCCCAACCGCACATACTGAGGTCTATCTGTCAAGTAGTCCACTATCCAATCCACCATGTGAGAGTCTACTCCCATCTCCGTTAGTTTGTGCCTTAAGATCTTGGGCTGGATGGTGTTAAAGGCACTAGAGAAGTCAAGGAATGTAATCCTCACAGCACAACTGCCCCCCTCTAGGTGAGAGAGTGATTTGTGCAGCAAATACGTGATAGCATCCTCCACTCCCACCTTCTCCTTATACGCAAACTGAAGAGGATCCTGGGCGTGCCTGGTTTGTGGCCTCAGATTCTGTATTATCAGCCGCTCCATGGTCTTCATAACGTGCGACGTCAAGGCAACAGGTCTGAAGTCATTCAACTCCTTTGGTTGTGGTTTCTTCGGTACCCGGGACAATACAGGATGTTTTCCACTGTCTGGGTACTCTTCTCTGCTCCAGGCTCATGTTGAAGATGCGCTGTAGTGGTTCTCCCAGCTCAGTCGCACAGGCCCTCAGTAATCGTGGGGAAACTCCATCCGGTCCAGCCGCCTTGCTGGTACAGATCTTCCTCAGTTGACCTTCCACCTGTGCAGCCGTAATCCTGGGCGTGGGCAAGGTCTCCTGTGAGTGGCTATTTTCCTGTGAGGGAAGTAAGCCTGGTGTGGATTTCTGCGGTGAGGATGAGATTGAGCTGTCGAATTGAAGATGAAGCCGAGTTTAATCAAAGGACAGGAGGACCTGAGTTGCAGGAAAGGAATGAATGATGGATAGAATGAGACTTCTCAAAGAAAACATGAAAAGTCACAAGAAAAGATTCAAACTGATGAATAGTGACTGAGAATCAACTATTAAGTGAAGAATAAATTGAAACTATGATAAGGAGATCTCGGAGGGTTAGGAAAACTCCAGAAAGGCTGGTATATGATGCATCTGGAAATCAGAGTGCTGTGTCAATTGCAATGGTGAGATATGTTGCATCCATTTACAAATTGATTGGAGTTCCTGTAATTATTTAATTTGAATGCTATAAGCCATACATCTGAATACTGTCAGAACGTAAGTGTGAACATAGCAGGAATTGTTGCTGAGTATTAGTGTTGTGTTAATAATGAGTTAGAAAAGTTCCTAAGGTTTGCAAAGTCATGAGGTCATGACTATTTTGATGGGGGGGGGGTGAATGTAGTATCCTGGTTTAAGATCATGCATTTTATTTTATTAATATATTTATGCTGTTGCTTATTTTATTTTCTACAGATTTTCTCAAAATGCAAAATACAGATTTTTAATTATTACATAACTGAGTATTTCATTTTTGCTTCCTTAAAATAAAATTTCAGTTGATTAAGTTGGGTTAGCCAATAGGATTTGTCGAGGGTGCGTGGGAAAATAGCAGGGTAGCAATTTTCTAGAGAGAGCGCATGATCAAAGAAGGAGAGAAGGAAAATGAAAAGTGACTGCAAGCATTGCAGAAGGACGTGGTGAAACGCTCAAAGAAATAAATTTGGAAGGACAGATACTGCTGTGGGAAAATCCTCAGGCAAGCAATGGTCTCGGGGAGAATGTGCAGATAACTTTTAGTAGTTAGCACACAACCTTGCAGAAAGTTCAGTGCCTTCTCCTTAGACGTTGTGTGAATATTTGTTTCCTGGAGCAGGTTCATCAGCGCAAACCGTTTCAGTATCATGGGTAAATGAAGTGAAGGAAATAGGATTGATTATGCAACAATGAGCTCCAATGATTACATGCACAATACAGACTAATATTTTATATGTATAAATGAGTAAAATATGGGACCCTTTTCTTTATTATAGTACTATTGTGTTTGGTATAGTTTAAAATAGTTTGTCAGTGCACTTTCAATATAAACTTATAGCAGGGGAATCATGTATTCGAAGGTAGAGCATTCCTGTGAAAACAGCCAAAATGTCGTAAAGTGAAGAAGCAATTACCATAATTTATATGGGAAAAAATTTTGAGTGTTCCCAAACCCAAAAAAATAACCTACCAAATAACACATAAAACCTAAAATAACACGAACATATAGTAAAAGCAGGAATAGTATTGTAACCCCCTAGCTCATTCTCGTCTGGGGGAACAGCCTTCGGCCCCGCCAAACTGGGTAATCTGCTTGTGTGGATGCTGTGTGATGTCCCCTCCTCGCCAAAGAACAAACAGGACACCATATGCGATTAAATGATTATAGTTTATAAAGATGACTATAACTAAGTAATTAACGATACAGTATACATGAAAGAAAAGAAAGAAAAGGCGCCAAACTTATCAAAGTCCAAACCACTTCGTGCACAACCGTTGGAGCTCAATTACTGAAGTCTTCTGGCTACCATTCGATCCCCTCCGAACTCCTCGACTCGCAGCTCAGGACCACCCGAAGTGGTCAACCAAGCACATCTCTCTTCGTCTCCTCTCCTCGGGGTACCTCCTGACCTTAGACCCCTGCTTGGGGTCTGTTCCTCGCCCAGTTTACAGCATCGCGTCCTCTCTCTATCACCCCTCACGCCGATCTCCCCAAAAGCCCGCCAACAATAGCTTACAGACTCGGAAGAAAGAACAACATCAATCCCAATTCTAGTTAAAAGTAAATTTTAACCCAAACAAGCTTCCAGCACTCTCTCGCAACAAAGAAGCATTCCTGCTTTTAACAAAATAAAGAAGCCATTTTGATTAACATACGCAGTAACAAGGGAAAAGAAGAAACCCCCCCTTTACACTCTTCCCCCCACCAAATAAAAGTCATGACCTCATGACTATTAAATAACTCGCCCACTCTTCCTGCCAACACAAACCCTAACCCAGGCACAAACAGTGACATTGCTTCCCAAATAGTAAACCTCACGCACTTATCTGGGAGTTCCCTAACCCTCCGAGACCTCCGTACCCCCTCACCTAAACCCTTCAGGCTCGGACACAACTGGGGATACCTCGGCCCCGCTACCAACTCCCCTCTCAACCTCTCACTCATGCCCCCACTGCAACTCTGAGCCCCCCGCTGCCCACAGCTAACCCTCCCCACTACACCTGACTCGGTGGGAGAAGGGCCAAGGGTTTCTTCCTCAATCGAGGGGAAGTCAGCAAAAGGCAGCATGTACCACACATCCAGCACATCATCCTTCGAATCCGTATTCTTCCTCATTTCTGCGATCGGTAGCTGCTGTTTGATTCTCTCCAAATGGAAACACGTGGCCTGCACTGCTCCTGCAGTCTCTTCAACCTCCTGCAATGGAAAGATCAGCTTCTTCTCTGGCCCCTGCAACTCTCGCCACAGGCTCAGCAGTTCTGACTCACGCATCCTGGCCATCTCAATCTGGGACGCAGTTACTCCAACAGCTTCTTCCACCGCGACCTGAAAAGCAGCAGTTAAAGATTGGTCAGCCTCCAGTTCAGTATTCACTGCACTTATCTCCAGCTTTTACTTCATCATAACTTCTTCCAGATCAACTTTCAGGCTTTGCACTTCATTTGAACTGTCGATGGTCATCTTCAGGTTCCCTTCAAGCATCCGCTTCCCTCTTCCGAGATTTGTCCGCAATTTCTTCACCTCCGCAAACTCCCCTCTCCAGGTTCTCAGTTTGCTGTTGCCCACAGTCCGACAACTTTCTTCGTTCTCTCCAGCTTGTAAGTCCTCCCACTGGTTCCAGATCACTCTCTCCAGTCTCTCCGTCTTCATTTCAAACTTGATTCCATAGAGATAGTCACTCACGAGCTGCGACCTTCGCCAGCCCTGGCACGTGTCCAGAAAACACTTTAACTCTGTAGTTCTCAGCCGCTCCTGCAACGACCTCACTTCATATTCTCCTGAGGCAAATCCAAATACCAGGAGGTCATCCACATCTGCCAAAACTCCAAACACCTCCACATCGCCGTGGTCTTCCACATGCCCTGTGGGAAGGTTGCAAGGGCTCTGGATATGCCCTGTGGCATCTTTTCGGACCAGAAGACTCCTAGGGAATTTATAACGGCCGTTTTCTCCTTGTCGGCCTCACTCATCGGGATCTGGCAACATCCACTCCTCAGATCCAGCACCTTAAACCACTTCGCACCACTCAGACAGGCCATTGCCTCTTCGGCCCTCAGGGCCGTATTCTGGTCATTGACAGTGCGCCTCTTCAGCGCAATATAATCCACACACACGCTGCCTACGTCTTCCACGGCTTCAGGGGCCAGTCGCCGCAACCTCTCTCTCACCGAGATGTCTTCAGCGGTCAACTCCCCTCCCTCGTGGTATTTCGCAGCATCCACGAAGAGGGTCTCACCCTCAGGTACTTCCCCCAGGCCGTACCACCACCGGCTCTTGTTTGAATTCGGTATCGGCTCAATGCTGCTACACACGTCCGCACAAGCAGCTCGAAACTCTGGGTGCATCGACAATGCCTCCAAACAACGCTCACCCACCTCCTCTGAGCAGGCCCCCAAGTGCACCAGCAGGATATTGGTTCTCTCCAGAACCGAAACGCTGCCCGTCTCAACAGTGTCTGGACACATCAGCATTAATGATTCACGAACCTCAGTCACCTCCACATTTGCCTCTAAGAACTCCATTTTCACTGACCAACAACCGTCGTCTGGATAATCACCGGCACTGGTACCCCAAATCTCCAGTGCCCTCAATGTCGTCAAGGGTAAATGCTTCCAATAACGGTTATAAAACAAACTGTACAGCAACTTAACTGGCGCCCCGGTGCCGAGGATGGCTTTAACTTGACTTCCATCCATCCGTAACAACACCTGTGCGCGTGGTCCCTCTAAGCCTTCAGGAATAGGGTCTGTTCCTTTCGGGAGGTCCTTGGTACATTGCTGGGAACCTGCTCTCCCAGAGACCCCAAGCCGTTCCCCCACTGGGCCTCCTCTAAGTTTCCCGACACCTCTCGGATCAACTGAACAACTGAGGGAGGAGCTGATCCCCTTGACAGATCCCCTTGGCACCGTAAGCAATTTATCTGCCCCCCTAGCCAAAAGGGATACCAAAAGGTTGGCGTCATTCAATGTTTGTAGTGAGATGCTGAAGATGTTCTATAGGTCAGTTGTGGAGAGCGCCCTCTTCTTTGTGGTGGCGTGTTGGGGAGGAAGCATTAAGAAGAGGGACGCCTCACGTCTTAATAAGCTGGTAAGGAAGGCGGGCTCTGTCGTGGGCAAAGTACTGGAGAGTTTAACATCGGTAGCTGAGCGAAGAGCGCTGAGTAGGCTACGGTCAATTATGGAAAACTCTGAACATCCTCTACATAGCACCATCCAGAGACAGAAGCAGTTTCAGCGACAGGTTACTATCGATGCAATGCTCCTCAGACAGGATGAAGAGGTCAATACTCCCCAATGCCATTAGGCTTTACAATTCAACCGCCAGGACTTAAGAACTTTTTAAAAGCTATTATTAATGCTTTTTGAGATAGTGATTTAGATGCATATCATATTTTTACTGAGTTAAGTATTGTATGTAATTAGTTTTGCTACAACAAGTGTATGGGACATTGGAAAAAAAGTTGAATTTCCCCATGGGGATGAATAAAGTATCTATCTATCTATCTATCTATCTAAAAACTTTCCACCAATCTCCTGCCACGGATATGGTAAGCCCCCCAGCTGCGGCATTTGACTTCCAGTTGAACCAAACGCATTTTCCCACACTTTCCCAGAACTGGCAGCTGTCATAGTTCTAACAACGTCACCAGCCCGCCTACTCAAACTTCCAACCAATCCCTGTCGCTTTCCCTCAGCCAAGCACTGCCACTCACCCAACAACTGAGAGGTCTGCTCCGCCCACGTCTCCGCCCCTTTAGGGCTGGACATTATTCCAACAACCGGGCGGAGCCCACCACTGCTGAAACATTCCAACCAGACCTTCCTCGCTCTCTTAACTGCATGGACAGCCCATGGCCCCACCACCTTTTCGTCAGCGCTAGTCGGAACTCGAACAACGACCTCCAGGCTACCCACAGCAGCCACCCCACCCAACACACATGCAGAGATAACCGGCAATCGCACACCCGCAAAGGCACACCAGCTCTTCGCCGCAGACATAATTTAAAGAGGGCAATCACACAGCTTCCACAGAAATCAATCCTGGACAAGCACCCCACAATGTAACCCCCTGGGGTCGCCTCAGGCTCATTCAGCTCGTTCTCGACTAGGGGGAGCAGCCTTCGCCCCCCCCCCCCCCCAAACTGGGTAATCAGCTTGTGTGGATGCTGTGTGATGTCCCTGCCTCGCCAAAGAACAGACAGGACACCATATGCGATTAAATGATTACAGTTTATAAAGATTACTATAACTAAGTAATTAATAACAATACAGTATACATGAAGGAAAAGAAAAGAAAGAAAAGGCGCCAAACTTATCAAAGTCCAAACCACTTCGTGCATAACCGTTGGAGCTCAATTACTGAAGTCTTCTGGCCACCATTCGATCCCCTCCGAACTCCTCGACTCGCAGCTCAGGACCACCCGAAGTGGTCAACCAAGCACATCTATCGTCGTCTCCTCTCCAAGGTACCTCCTGGCCTCAGACCCCCGCTTGGGGTCTGTTCCTCGCCCAATTTACAACATCGCGTCCTCTCTCTCTCACCCCCTCGCGCCGATCCCCCCCAAAAGCCCGCCAACAATAGCTTACAGACTCAGAAGAAAGAAAATCAATCCCAATTCTCGTTATCAGTAAATTTTAACCCAAACAAGCTTCCAGCACTCTCTCGCAACAAAGAAGCATTCCTACTTTTAACAAAACAAAGAAGCCATTTTGATTAACATACGCAGTAACAAAGAAAAAGAAGAAACCCCCCTTTACAGTATGATAAATATACAGCCTGTATAAAGTAGAAATATTGTATGTGCGCTGTAGTTTCACTTATCAGAATCGGGAAGACAGTGAGCCAAAATTGATTTGGGGAAAAAAAATCGGCACGTACATGCCTACACACGTACACGCATGCACACACAACTGCCCACACAAGGCTTGACGGTCATGGTAGTCTTTCTCGGGTAAACACACATATAAAACTGGCGTCTTTTTTTCATAAAAGCGAAAATCCTCTTTGGTTAGCGAAAACAGGTACTAATGTAGGTCTTTCGTAACAGTGAGCTGTCGTTAGGCGAATGTTCGAAAAACGGGGGCCACCTGTACTGGTGGGAGTTAAATTATTGCTTCCTGGCAAACAGTAAATTTGCATGAGTGTATTGCTATTCACACAAGTAACAGACTTCTTTCACCTAAAGGGATATTCAAACTTTTATGTTTGTTTACCAGAATCACAATTACCCTAAACATGCTTATTTATTGGAAATGCCCTTTTCGTCACTATTCCCTTGCATGGTTAAGTTATGTTGCTGTTTGTTTTCACAGTAATAGCTAACTCATTACAAGCCTGTGTTGAGAGGGTTACATATAAACCAAGGCTTTAGCACATTACTGAACTGTCTTTCGTGTTATATTTTTGATGACAGTTTAAGTTGTGGCCTCAGCTGCTGATTCAGGCCAAAATTTCCCATTTCACCATTTGGAAAGCGCACAGAAAATGGAAACAGCCTATGTTTATCTTTCAGATATTTAAGAAAATAGTGAGTTGGTAAGTTTGACATAAGTGTACAGGGACATTAAAAATGGTGACTGTAAAGTTTCTAGAAATATGTGCTGAAAGCAGTGGGTGAAGGTAAATACAGGTTCCCACTGACGTAAATGGGGAAGTTGAGAACAAAGAAACAGCAGAACAAGTGAAGTTTATTTCTTCCTTAATTGAGGCAATCGCAAATAACAAGAAGCAGGAACATGAAGATTAGTGCCAAAGAAATTAACGGAACACAAGCAGACAGTGGACGTGATTGGCTTCGATGTTGTGGTTCTCTCTGACTCTGCCCCCAGGAAGGGTGGCATTACTAGTCAGGGAAAACGTCATGGCAGTGCTCCGTCAGGGTGGACTGGAGAACTCGTGGAACTGAAAGGTAAAAAGTGTATGACCACGTTAATGGGGCAATATTACAGACTGCCCAACAGTCCGAGGGATTTGTAAAGAGAATCCTGACTATTGTAAGAAACATAAGATTGTTTTCATAGATGATTTTAATTTTCCACATATTGACTGGGACTCCCTTACAGTAAAAGGACTAGATGGGATAGAGTTTGTCAAATGTGTTCAGGAAGGTTTCTTTCATCAGTGCGTAGAAGTCCCGATGACAGAGTGTGATACTGGATCTGCTGTTAGCGAATGAGAGCAAAGGTGACAGAAGTCTGTGTAGGAGAACACTTTGTATCCAGTGATCATAGAGCTGCTAGTCTCAAAATAAATAAGCGAAAAGATAGCTCTGGTCCATGAGTTAAGATTCTAAATTTGATGAAGACCCATTTTGATGGCGTAAGAAATGGTCTGGCTAGTGTGGGTTGGGACAGGTTGTTTTCTGAAAAAGGTGTACTTGTAAAGGGGGAGTTCTCAAAAACAAAATTTTGGGAGTATAAAGTTTGTATGTGCCTGTCAGAATAAAAGGTAAAGATAATGAGTGTGGGGAACCTTGGTTTTCAAGAGACTTTTTTCAGAGAAAAAAGGAGGTGCATAGCAGTTGTAGGTAAGTAGGAACAAATGAGGTACTTACTGAGAACAAGAAATTCAAGAGAAGACTTAAGAAAGAAATCAGGCAGGCTAAAAGAAGGCATGAAGGAGGTGAAGGAGAATTCTAAGAGATTCTTCAGATATGTTAAGAGCAAAAGGTTTGCAAGGGTCAAAATTGATCCTCTGGAAGACTGGACCGGTAGTCCATGTGTGGAGCCAAAGCATACGGGGGGAGATCTTAAATGAATTTCTTGCATCTGTATTTGCTCAGGAGATGGACTCGGAGTCTATAGAATTGAGGCAAAGGGCATCAACTTCATGGACACTGTACAGATTATTGAGGAGGAGGTATTTGCTACGCTGAGGCAAACCAGGGTGGTGAAATCCTCAGGATCAGACAGGGTGTTTCCCTGGACCCTATGGGAGGCAAATGCAGAAATTGCCAGGGCCCTAGCAGAGATATTCAAATCATCCTTGCGTTTTCTTGGTCCATCTGACACCCTCCCCCTCCCCTGAGGCAAACTGTCAACCGACATCTTTTATAAACCTACCAATTCCCGTGGTTGTCTTGACTATACCTCTTCCCACCCTATCTCCTGTAAGAATGCTGTTCCGTTTTCCTAGTTCCTTCACCTTCACTACATCTGTTCCCAGGACACAGCTTTCCATTCCTGGACATCAGAGATATCCTTCAAATAAAGGGATTTCCCTCCCTCCACTGTTGACACTGCCCTTGCCCGCATCTCACTGTTGCCATCAGGTAGGAGGTACAGAAGCATGAAGGTATTCACTCAGCAATTCAGGAACAGCTTCTTCCCCTCTGCCATCCAATTCCCAAATGGACATTGAAACTGTGAACACCACCTCACTTTTTAAATACTGTATATATTATTTCTGGTTTTTGTATGAGTTTTAATCTATTCAGTGTACATATACAGTCGGCCTTCCTTATCCACGGGGGGATTGGTTCAGGGACCCCCAGCGGATACCAAAAAACACGGATGTTCAAGTCCCCTATTTAACCTGTCTCAGTGGAGTGGTCTTTAGGACCCGGCGCAGCTCTGAATCCGCAGTGTTTCTGTTCACGAAAATGATCACGACTGAAAATAAAGTGGAAGTAATAAAGCGATCGGAAAGAGGTGAAACGCCATCGTCATTGGAAAAGCATTAGGCTACAGTCGGTCAACGATCAGAACGATTTTAATGGCGCATGCGAAAGGCCCTGCCTCGATGAAAGCTACAATTATTACTAAGCAATGCAGCGGCTTAATTATTGAAATACATACGTTTCTTAAGTGTTTTATATGCATATAAAGGTAAAATATATACTATATACTAAGACAAACGTTTGACTAACTGACGCTAAATAATACCGGATGTACCTGTTTGGACTTCAAATCTGTTTTAAAGGTGGACTCAGGAGTGGAATTTCTTCATAATCTGGGGACTGCCTGTACTTTTAAATCATCTCTAGATTACTTATAATACCTAATACAATGTAAATGCTATGTAAATAGTTGCTATACTGTATTGTTTAGGGAATAATTACAAGAAAAAAGTCTGTACTTGCTCAAACAACGAGTGTTGGAGAGAGAACTTCTGGGTTTTCCTGATCCGCAGGTGGTTGAATCCGCGGATAAGGAGGGCCAACTGTACTGTAATTTATTTATTGTTATTATTTTCTTCTATATTATGAATTGCATTGAACTGCTGCTCCTAAGTTAACAAATTTCATGACACGTGCCGGTGATGATAAACCTGATTCTGTTCTCCATTTCTTGAACATCAATGCTCACCCCATCTTCCTGCTGGGGTAATGCTGCCGTAACAGTGATAGACATCCTCTTGTCTCAAATGTTGGTGTATGGGTCATAAGAGGGTCCCAACTGGTGATTCAGCTGTTACGACAGGATAGATATTTAAACAGGAAGAAAAGTAGAAGCAGAAGAGTTTCTGAGTGGTGGAGGAAAAAAATTTCAGAGGATGGTACAGTCAGTCATGTTAAAGAACTGCAGAAAAGTCAAGGATAGGGAACAATGACTTAAGTTGCCTGCATCTCCTCCATTTCCCATACACTCGCGCTCACCTCATCTTCCTGCTGCCATAATAGTGATAAAGTCCCTCTTGCCCTTGCCTATTGTGCTGTCAGCCCCCACATTCAACACATTGTGTTCCATGACATTGGCAATCTCCAAAGGGGTCATACCACTAAACATATCTTTACCTCTCCCACCTCCTTCCACTTTCTGCAGAGATTGCTCCCTCCACAATTCCCTTGTCCATTCATCCCTCCCCATTAATCTCCCTCCAGGCACTTATCCCTGAAAGCAGCCTAAGTGCTACAGCTGCCATTTAACCTCCTCCCTTGCCTCCATTCAGGGCCGCAAAGAGTCCATTCAGGCGAGGAAACACTTCACTTGTGAGTCTGTTGTGGTCATCTATTGTATCTGTTGCTCCTGATGTGGCCTCTACGTTAGTGAGACCTATCATAAATTGGGTGACCGCTTCATGGAGCACCTCCGCGCCATCTACCAAAAGCAAAACGTCCTGGTGGCCAAACATCTTAATTCCCATTCCCGTACCCGTTCTGCCACGTCGGTCCATGGCCGCCTCTTGTGCCAAGATGGCAGGCCACCCACAGGATGCAGGAGCCTTGTACTCCGTCTGGGCAGCTTTCAAACTGATGGCATGAATATTGATTTCTCCTTCTGGTTTAAAAAAAATCCCTTCCCTCCCCTCTTCCTCTGTTCCCCGCTCTTTCACCTTTTGTCACCTGCCTATCACTTCCCCTGGATGCCCTCCTCCTTCCTGCTCTCCTATGGTCCACTTTCCTATCCGATTCCTTCTTCTCCAGCCCTTGATCTTTCCCACCCACCTGGTTTCACTAATCACCTTCCAGCTATCCTCCAACTCCTCCCCCCATCTTTTTATTCTGGCATCTTCTGCCTTCATTCTCAGTCCTGATGAAGGGTCTCGGTGTGAAACGTCGACTGTTTATTCATGTCCCTAGATGCTGCCTGAACTGCTGAGTTTCTCCAGCAGTTGTGTTGCTTTTAATATTTTTTAACAACTTTATTTTCTATTTAAAATAATTATAGAACATCTTCAGTTAGATGCCAACTCTAATGCTATTTATTTTCCATGTTGTTGGCAACATACCTTTGGATGAGTAAGTCAAGACAATCTAATGTTCTATAAAGCTTTTATTGTCAGAACTAATTCAATGTCAAACTGCTGCAATGAAGAACCACCAGTGAGACTCACATCCAATAGCTGAAATTCTGTAGAATTAAATCCATAATTGTACTCTTCTATCTTTTTAATTTAAGTACAAATTTTATAAGCTCATCACAACTTCACAAAACTTCAAGTGGCATATACATGTTTCCGTTATTTTATTGAAAAATTGACATGAAAATGTTTATGTTTGTAATTTCTGTCAACTTTTAATACATTTTCATTCTGCAGATGCTCCTGGTTCAATGCCTGAAGCAGGCTGGAAAGGAAACCTACGTGCTATAAAATGGAGTAATCTAAAAGACCATGATGGTTGCCATGGTAATTTATTTAATCCTTTAATTTTGGTATTTCGGTAGAAGCTACTAACAATTTTTTGTATGTAAGTGTGCAATCTCATCCTGGATAGTTGATAGTTTTATCAATTTTCTATAGTGAAGTTTAACCACAATTGTTTGTATGTACCATTAAGTCAATTGCAATTTACAGTTTTATTTTTCCTCATGAATTGGGAGACTTTCTGCTCTGGTTACAGATGTAACCAGCTTTCGTCGGTCAAGATACATTTCTGTTGCTTTCTTCCATTTGTCTTCCAAATAACTCAAGTTGACTCAGTTAAATAAAGTTGTGTTGTAACAATCATTAGTGCTCTGACCAGAAGAATGATTCAGAGAGCTCCATTGCAGTATTTTGCTGTAATATATCTTACTATTTTGTGTCATATAATCCATGTCAAACAATGAAACAATATTAACCAGGCATGTATATCTTTCAATAAAGCATGAATTTTTGTTTCATCTGCAAACTTCACCATTCCTCCTACATTAGGTCAAAATCATTTGTTTTACACCAGGCAAAGGGACTGAATGTTGAGCTCTGGTACTCGACTGGTAACAGCCTTCAGGTCAGAGAAACACCCATCAATCATTAACAGTTTCTATACTTTTTACTGAAGTCAAAGGTAAACTAAATTTTGTTATCAAAGTACATATACAGTACCTTTTAAAAAATATTCCTTCCCCCTTCCTGGAAAATGTTCATGTTTTGTTGTTTTTACAACATTGAAACAGCAGATTTAATTTGGCTTTTTTGTCACTGATCAATAGAAGATGACTCTTGTGTCAAAGTGATCTAAATTCACTACATTTGTAATTAATTTAGATCACTTCGTAGAGATCTATTTTCACTTTGACACAAAGACTTCTTCTGTTGATCAATGTCAAAAAAGCCAAATTAAATCCACTGTGATTCAAAGTTGTAAAACAATAAGACATGGAAATTATGGGGGTGGGGGGGGGTTGAATACTTTTTATAGGCTCTGTATGTCACCATGTACAACCCTGAGTTTAATTTTCCTGTGGGCAAACTCAGCAAAACTATAGAATAGTAACTATAACCAGATCAATGAAAGAAGACAGCAAACTATGCAAATGCAGATATAAATAAATAATGAGAAAACGAGATGAGATAAGGAGTCCTTAAAGTGAGAACATCTCCATAGATGGGCAAGTGAGTGTAGTTATCCCCTTTTGTTCAAGAGCTCGATGCTCTTGAACCTGGTGGTGTGAACCCTGAGGCTCTTGAATCTTCTACCTGATGGTAGCAGTGAGAAGAGAGCAAGACGTGCATGTTGCAATCTCTGACAGTTGCTGCTTTTCTACAATAATACTTAATGTTGGGTTTTACCTGTGATGTACTGGGTTGAATTCTTTAGCTTTTTGTAGGATTTGTCGTTCAAAGGCATTGGTGTTTCCAGATGGTGATGCAGCCAGTCAGTACACTCTTCACTACACATCTATGGAAGTTTGTCAAAGCTTTCGCTGTCATGTTGAATCCTCGCAGACTCCTAATGCCGTGCTTTCTTTGCAATCACACTTGCATGCTGGGTTCAGAACAGATTCCCTGAAATAGGATTTTAAAGTTGAGTCACTTCTGATCCTCTGATGGGACTGGCTCATGGATCTCTGGTTTCCCTCTCCTGAAGTCTACAGTCAGTTCCTTGGTCTTGCTGACATAGAGAGAGAGGTTGTTGTTATGACACTACTCAGCCAATTTTCAATCTCCCTCCTGTATGCTGATTCTTCACCACCTTTGATTCGGGCCACAATAGTGATGTCATCAGCAAACTTGAATATAGTATTGAAGCTGTACTTAACCATTCAGTCATAGGTGTAAGGCGAGGAGAGCAGGGGGCTAAGCACACAGCCCTGTAATGCACCTGTGCTGATGGAGATTGTGGAGGAGATGTTGTCCATCAGAACTGACTGGGCTCTGAACGTGAGGAAACATAGTTGTTTGTATTTAGAGATACATGTTCAAATTTAGGTCAAATTCTTAAAAACACATTTAAAACTCAGAGGATTTCCATCTTATAGAAGATTTTCCATTTACAAACTACTTAAAACAAAGGAGTTCCAAAACTGAGGTATAGTTCCTGTAAGTGTAACACGCTGTAAGGTTTCACAGCTAAGGCTAATGTAATGGCTTCTATGTAATGTTCCACTGTTAAGGTAATGGTTTCTCTGTAGCAGCAATGTTTGGGTTATGACTAGAGATAACGGGACTTTGGAATTCAATGGCGATCCAATGGGAGAAATGTTGTTCTTTCTTGTGTGAATGGGAGCTGGGTTTTTTGCAGTTTTTTGTCAAGGAGAGATGAAGAGGGAAGATGTGTGTGGAGAGAGCCTGTAGACCACCGGACGAAGTGGACTGGGATCTGAGGGTCCGAAGGTTGGCGATGCTCGGAGGAGACCGATGGTGGAAGAATGACTACTGAGTGAGCTCCAACGTAATTTTGACTTTGACTTGGGCCCTTTTGTTTTGTTTATTTTCATTACTAACCCTATATTCAGATCAAGATTCATAAAGTCTATCATTTAATTGCATATGGTGTACTGTCTGATGTTTAGTGTTGTGGGTTTGTAACTGGGGGTACGTTACACAGTATCCACACAAACGTGATTACCCAGTATGGCGGGGCCAAAGGCTGATTCCCCAGACGAACACGAGTTGGCCGAGTCTGAGGGTTACATAAGCTAAAACGACATACCAAGGATTTACAGATGAACGAGTTGTCCATTGCAGAAATAGAAGGCAAAGGAATGGATTCTAGTCACCCTGTATTTCTGTCATTGTAGTCATCGCTTGACCATTCCTAACAAGCCTGACAGCTCTTTTACATTTTTACTGTTTATCTGCAACTTGGTGACTTTGCACAGATGGTCTAAAAGCTTCTGGTGACAGAGATCCAAAACACCGACTTTTAATGCTGTGAGGTTTGATTCTTTGAGAGTACTAGATCCGAACAATTGATAGATCAGCTATATGATGTGCTATGTGATATCAGTCTGGTCTACAAGCTTCCTTGAACTAAGTAACTTAGCCAGTGTTGTATGGTTGGATGCAGGCCAATTTACATAACCCCATTGACAACACGCTGGAGGAACTCAGCAGGTCGGGCAGCATCTGTGGAAACGAGCAGTCAACGTTTTCGGCTGAGACCCTTCGTCAGGACTGAGACTACTGAGTCCTGACGAAGGGTCTCGGCCTGAAACATTGACTGCTCATTTCCACGGATGCTGCCCGACCTGCTGAGTTCCTCCAGCGTGTTGGCCGTGTTGATTCAACCACAGCATCTGCAGTGTACTTTGTGTTTACATAACTCCATTGTCTTTCACTGCATCTCTGAAGCAGTCAGCCCGTGTGTGCTCTGCAGACAGTGTTGTTTATTTGCAAAGCTGCCCTTTTAACTTCAGAATGATTGTGGAATTAAGTCAAGTCAGACACCGTATAATTTCAACCAACCATTTCTTCTTTATTGCAACTTCAGTCGGCGAGAGATCTGAGATCTACAGTGGGCAAGAATCCCCCTCTTGTCAACACAAAATATACTGCAGATGCTGTGGTCAAATCAAGACGTACATAAGCTGGATGAACTCAGCAGGTCCAGCAGCATCCGTTGAAATGAGCAGTCAATGTTCCGGGTTGAGACCCTTTGTCAGGCTACAGTTACTTCGTCCTGACGAAGGGTCTCGGCCCGAAACATTGACTGCTCATTTCAACGGATGCTGCCCGACCTGCTGAGTTCATCCAGCTTGTTTGTACGTCTTGATCCCCCTCTTGTCAACTGGACCTTTGTCCTAGGATCTCTACCTTACATACAGATACCATTCCTTTTATACAAGTATTTTGCAGAACTCCTAACAACTACAACAGTCTTCGAGTTACTTTCCCTGAAGCAATCAGCACAGCAGAGGGTCCATATTTGTCCCTCCTTGAATGTGGATCAAGCTTACTCTGTCTCGACCACAGGTTAATTGTAAACCAAGTCAGCTATAAAGCAGGAACAATCTTAAACAATAAAGGGAACAATACAGTCTGCCATACTTTGTGTACGTGACTAACTAAAAATTACTATTTTAGCAGAACAGCTAACAACCTTTTAGCCTTAAAAGGGGACAATCATACATCAAAAATCCTTTAACCGTAAAAGGGAATAAGACAGTAAAAAGACAGTAGCTTCTCTACATCATCATTCCCTCTTTATCATTTGATGATAAACTTTAAAATAACCCATCCCGCTTACAACAAGCTATGGCACATCTTGCAAAAAATTGCTGCTATTACAATTAAAACTATTATCATTATCACATGTAAAAACATTCCCAAGGAATCTCCAAGAAGGTTAAATGGCCAAGGACATATTCCCTTTCCATTGGTAAACCCATGCATCCTCCCTCCAATTCGACAATAGCAAGTCCCGTTCACTTTTCTGATAACACGGAGTAAGGTGTAGGGAAGGCCTCTCCGCCCCAGCTGTGGGTATCCGTAAATTCCAGCCCCAGAAGCAAAAACATCCACACTCCCCAGGATCCTTACATTCTGCCTGCCACTTCTTAGCCTTAGCCATGGCATTACCCGCTGTCACTATAGTCTAGTCTGGCTTTGTCAGATTAAAACCTTGCATAAACCTGACAGACAGCATTTCTCTGCTGTTCAAGGGCACCCCCTCCAGAAGCATTCCGGATCCTGAGTGTTGGAGTAGGTGGGCAAATACCCAGCAAGCTGACTGCCTTACCCGTTGTGCGTAAGTGTGGCACAGGGAAAGAAATATATTTGTTTGGAGTCCTGAGGAAACGTGTACAATAAGTAAAAAGAATAACAGAACAGGCATTTTTCTTCAATTTCTTCTGGTGACATTTTGCAGTTTGTTCAGTGAATCCATCTTGGTTGTCCTTCCACCTTCATGGCCGTGGGTTTGGTCAGCAACACCTGATAGGGTCCTGTCCATGGAGTGTCCAATTTCTTTCTGTCCCAGTTCCTTATCAAGACAAAGTCTCCAGGATTAACAGCGTGTAATCCCCTTTAGCTGGATCCTCGTCCTCTCGGTAGGCCTGGCGAAATTGAATGCAGACTTAGAAAATTTTGGTTAGCCTACACAAGTATTTTCCCATCTCCTCTCCTAGGGTACGCATATCTAGTTTATCAGGGAGAGGACAAGCTAACCCTGGTGTCCATGGGGTACGCATAGGCTTTCCATAAATGATTCTTGCCGGGGATAGTCCAGTTTTGGTTGAGGGGGTAACTCTCATGTGAAACAATGCCAAAGGTGAAACCTTAAGGCAGTTTAGTCCGTTTTCTTGCATAAGTTTAGTTACAGACATACTTTATTGATCCTGAGGGAAATTGGGTAAGCTTACTTTTTAAGGTTCCATTTGCTTGTTCTACTATACCAGCTGCATGGGGATGGTGAACACAGTGAAATTGCTGCTTTATTGCCAGTTCTTTACAAGTTTTCTCATTTATTTTAGCAATAAAATGAGGTCCATTATCAGAGCTTATGGACTGGTAGCCCATAACGGGGAATCACCTTTCTCAATAATATTTTTACAACTGTCATGGCAGTATTATCAGTAGTGGGTATAGTTTCTATCCACCTGCTAAATACGTCTACAATTACCAGGCAATATTTATAGCAATGCACCCTGGGCAATTCAATAAAACCAAGTTGCAGACAAGGAAAAGTTCCACCTGGCAAGGAAGTCTTCCCAGGGGCACATGATATCCCTTTTCCAGCATTCACCTTTTTACACAATAGGCATGCCTTTACCCACTTTTCAGCTGCTGGTTGGAAATCAGGGTGCCACCAGGATTGTAGTATTGTAGCTAGCATTCTGTCCTTGCCCAGGTTGGACAGCTTTTTGCCAGCCCGTGTATAGGCAGCACATTTAATCACAGCCACTTGGGAGGGGAGCAGAAGAGCTTGTAATAAATGAGAAACGTATAGGACATTACTAATGGGCTGTCCTGTGGGAGGTTGAGGACATAAAGTTCTGCCTTTTGAGCCGATATAGGGATTTCGTAAGATCCTTTTTCAATGACTGTGGAGTCGGTGACAGTGGCATATCCTGAGCAGCGTTGGCCAGTGGGGCTGATAAAGGAACTGCCATCAACATAGAACTGGAGGTCTGCATTGAAAAGGGGTTGATCAGTCAGATCTTCTTGTGTGGAGGTGAAAATTCGATTATGTAAAAGGCAATCGTGCATTGGGGTGTCTAAGAAGGTGGCAGGATTCAAAGTCGTGCAGTGGGCAAAGGTCAATAGGGGATTATTCAGGAGAGCCATTTCGTATCAGCTTTGCCGGGCTTGTGTCAGATGTTGAGTTTGGCAAGTATTGAGGAGTTCCACTGTGGAGTGCGGTGTGAGTACAGTAACTGGTTGGTGTAAGGTAATATTTGATGCAGCTGATACAAGTGTGTATATGGCTGGAAGAATCTATGTGCACGGTGGTAACCCTGCTGTCACGGGATCTAATTTGGTAGAATGATAAGCTACTGGCGCTGTTGATCACCATGTTGCAAAAAAATGCATGCTGTAAATCTTCCGCGGTAAACACACAGGCACTGGCAGGTACATAGCTAAGAATGGTTGCAGGATTTGGGACAAGGGCATGTAAAGGTGCCACAAATTCATTTATCTTTCTCAAGTCTTGCACCAGGCGCCATTCCTTTCTTCCTGGCTTCAGGACAGGGAAAATCGGCACGTTGCAGGGCGATTGGCAAGGGACCAAAATTCCCTGAGCCAGAAAGGAGGTTACAAGGGCCCGCCCCCCTTCTTCTGCCTCTGGTTTCAAGGGGTACTGAGGAACCGAGAATAATGCTTAATTCTTTTTGAGTTCAATATGGACTAGGGTGCAAAGAGGTTCATCCGACTTCGTGGGGGGGAGGCTGCTCACAATTGCGGTGCTGTTTCTGTCGTTGGGTTGATGCTGGAGGCATGTCTCGTCAAACACCCAGTTAAGTTCTGCGGGCACTCCCAATATTGTAGGGAACTGCTGCCACTGTCCTTTAGCAGTCTGGGCAAGTTGGGTCAGGACGTAGGTGAGGGTGCCCAGACTGTTTGCCTTATAACCTGGGTTAGTCCACATGATGTGCAGAACCACCAATCCTGTTTGTGCCAACGATAATCAGGAAAGTGAGCCAGGTTAAGCAGTGCCTTCCTTACCTTCTATTTCTCCGATGACGGAAACCGGGTATTCCTTTCCTACAAGGGGAGTATTGTACAGGCTGTCTTCAATCGAAGTCCCGGTGGCATCATAACAGACTGTTACATGGGGGTCGGCTGTTGGGAAGGGAGGCACAAAAGCGATGGGCCCAGGCTGATTCCCCATCATTGGGGAGCGGCAGACTGGTAACACTGCCTTCCCCCAGTCAGTCCCAGCGTGATACCTTCATCTGTGCAGAGAATTTCGACCCCCTCAATGGACAGAGCAGATCTCGTCCTCCTAGATTACATCCCAGGTTAGTGGTAACGGTAAATGGGATAACACAGGTTTGTCCACAGTATTGAACAAGCAGTGGCGTGGTCTGTCAGTATACGTTTTCTTGTCCCTCAAATCCTGATAGGACCACAGTTGCATCTGATAGCTGGAATTCCTTATCCTTCACTATCTCCTGATGGGGGGTCGAGGCGGTTGCCCCCTTATCAATCATAAATGGATTAGGAATTCCGGCCACTTGTAATATTATTAGTTGGTTGAGGGACGTGGTGATGACCAGGATATCTTGACTCGTGTTTCATGCAAAGGGATTATTCACAGTGAGTGAGGCTCGAGGCAGTCCATGGGGAAGGGATTCTGTCCTTGTTTGATAGGGACAATTTGCCTTCCAATGACCATACCTTCCACAATTATAGCAGGGCCCACCCGTTGCCCCGGGTTGAGATCCCCCTCTAGTTGTCTGGGGTCTGGTTCCCTGTGGCCCAGATCCACTATTAGGTCTTCCTCAGCTTCTCCTCCAGGGTCCTGGCTGAAAGGGGTTGGGGATAGGATCATATAACATAACCCAAATAAGCCATTAGTAGTGGCCTCATACATTTGTATAGTACTCCGGACATTCCAGGCTGACTTTTGCTTACGGACTGGGGCTTGATTCATGATCATAATAATCTCCTGGGGTTCCCAAGGGACATAAACCTCGATAGTCGCTTCATTTCCTTGTTCACCTGCTCATGGATTAGGCAGCCGTCTAATCGGGTATTGCCTTGTGGGGCTAGTCTGGACCTCCTCCATTTGCTGAGTAAGTTCTGTCACTTCTTCCTCCTGACTTCTATTCTGAATTTCTCCACGCCCCCTATTTCTTGGATGTAACTTTACTTGCTCTCCGATAGTTTCAACGTACTCCGCATTATAAGGTGGAGGAGGTAGAGAGGGGGCAGATGGGCTTGGAGGAGTCGGGATTCTAGGATGGGCTCCCCACTCCTCATCTGTCTCATTCCCTGAGTCCCCAAGCAGGGTTGGTATGCCAGACATTGGGTCAGAATCCCGGGACCCTTTCGGGCTTTCCTTACAGCACTGCTGTCTCATCCCTTCCTTCCTTCCTTCCTATCCACTTCAGCCTTCTGTTGCCTCCTCTGCTCTTCCTTTTCCCTCGTCCTTCTCCCATCTACCCATTCACATTCAGCTTTGAGGGTCTCCCAACCTCTGGGAGTTCCATCAGACGTACATACTTCTATCCCCCTATCACAGACATTATTCCTCCAACTGGCCAGTAAGGTGGTATTCCATTTTACATCTGCCTTATCTTTCCATTCCTTGATCAAAGACTTCCATTTTTTTTCCCACAACCCTTTTTCCAAATTAAATTAACCGCTTGTTCACGTGACTCTATATCCCAAGTCCCCCCCCCCCCCCCCCCCCGGAGCTAAATATCAGATCCCAAATGTTTAGTAAATGCTAAACTTAATATTTGTAAATCGTCCTCTGATTTAGGTAATTTTTCCCACTTACTCTGGAGGGGAGTTCCCTTTCCAATTGTATCAAGGGCCTGTCCCATTATTGCCCTTATTATGTTACCAGTTATTCTTATTTATCAAGTCAGGTCAAGTCAAAGTCAAGTTTATTTATATAGCACATTTAAAAACAACCCACATTGACCAAAGTGCTGTTCAAAGCAAGTAGCTAAAATCACAAATACACGAAACATAGACAAACCAATGGGACAAACAGCTTATACGCACAAAATAACGCAACACAAGCGCCCAGACGTAAACCAAAAAAAAAAGTCCCTATTCTATGTCACCAGGTGGGAAAGTTAGCCAGCTTGCCTCCCCTTTAATCAATTTCAACTGGCCAGGTTATTAGGAAACAGCTGATATGGACTCACTTTACACCGCACGCTGTCGGAGCAGTGCTGCCAGAATAATCAAGGACACGACCCACCCAACCAACATACTTTTTGTCCCTCTTCCCTCCGGGAGAAGGTTCAGGAGCTTGAAGGTTCGTACGGCCAGATTTGGGAACAGCTTCTTTCCAACTGTGATAAGACTGCTGAACGGATCCTGACCCGGATCTGGGCCGTACCTTCTAAATATCCGGACCTGACTTGCACTACCGTACTTTCCCTTTTCTATTTTCTATTTATAATTTATAATTTAAATTTTTATTATATTTACTATCGATTTGTACTCCAGGGAGCGCGAAGTGCAGAATCAAATATCGCTGTGATGATTGTACGCTTTGGTGACAATAAAGTAATAATGATATGGTCAAATCCGTCAGGTAGCTGTAGCCGCCTCTCCTGACCGGGGTCCCCAGTCCTGACTTTTTCCTTAGGAACAATACAAAATACCCAATGCCACCTGCAGCCTTCAAATCTCGCTAAAACTGCTAGCCTATTTTCCTTTAATACTCGCAAAAACAACACTCACATACTCTGGAGGCCTTTCCTCCTTTATCCTGAATTTATCTCATTAAATAATTCTCACATACTTTGATGGACTTTCCTCCTTTATCCTGAACTTGTCTCATTAAATAATTCTCACATACTTTGAAGGACTTTCCTCCTTTATCCTGAACTTGTCTCATTAAATAATTCTCACATACTTTGAAGGACTTTCCTCCTTTATCCTGAACTTGTCTCATTAAATTTCAACCGGCCAGATTTCTGCTGCCATGGTGAGAATTTTACCAGGCTGCCAGTCTCATGTCATGTTCAAATTTCAACTGACCAAATCTTGAGACATACATAACCCCTTTTCCGAATCATCAAAGTTCAACCGGCCAGATTCTGTCACCCGCAGCACTGTGAAAGAGACAACTGCTTACCTTAAATCCTGTACCCAAACAGGATTTGTAGTCTGATCCCATCAAGCTACTGGTCTCAATGGGCGAGGGGCAGAATGCTTGGTCGGACACAAGGAGTAGCCAGAGGTAAACGACCTCGGGGCGCCCAGCTGCTCAATTGTGTTCGATTCAAGCCCCCTGTCACATTCAGTCCAGGGAGACATTTTCTATGTTGGGATCTGAGTCATGGCACCAAATGTGGAATTAAGTCAAGTCAGACACTCTATAATTTCAGTCAACCATTTCTTCTTTATTGCAACTTCAGCCTGCGAAAGATCCAAGATCTATAGTGGGCAAGAATCCCCCCCCTTGACAACCGGACCTCTGTCCTAGGATCTCTACCTTACATACAGATACCATTCCTTTTATACAGGCATTTTGCAGAGTTTCTAACAACTACAACAGTCTTCGAGTTACTTCCCCTGAAGCAATCAGCACAGCAGAGGGTCCATATTTGTCCCTCCTTGAATGTGGATCAAGCTTACTCCGTCTCGACCACAGGTTAATTGTAAACCAAGTCAGCTATAAAGCAGGAACAATCTTAAACAAAAAAGGGAACAATACAGTCTGCCATACTTCGTGTACGTGACTAACTAAAAATTGCTATTTTAGCAGAACAGCTAACAACCTTTTAGCCTTAAAAGGGGACAATCATACATCAAAAATCCTTTAACCGTAAAAGGGAATAAGACAGTAAAAAGACAGTACCTTCTTTACATTATCATGATTATTGCTTGCATTTTACATGGAAAGCTGAAGACTGGTTCTCGTTTATGACAAGAAGCCGAGCAAAGAATAGTGGTTAGAAGTTTAACTAGCTCAAAAACAACTCTTTGATCCCTGGAAGTATCAGCTAGGTTAGAAAGACGAGCTTAGCAAAAAGCACCCCACACCCATACACTGTAGATCTCAGACCATAGACACTGAATATCCATCACCCAGTTTAACCTGATATTTCCTCTCTCACTACAATTAAATCATTTGTCTTAAATGTAACATCAGCATTGTCACACTGACACAAAGTAGTCTTATCCTACCATTTCCTTTGCCTCTGTACATTATCATTTTTTTCATAAATTATCCTTGTTCTTTTTGTGTTCATAAAATATCTTTGGATTTTCTTTGATTTCACTTGCCAGCATTTTCTTCTATATACAGTATATTATCTTTGTTCCCTTAATTTTCCAATTAATTTTATTACATTTTCCTGGCTTTTCAGTGTATTAAGCATCTTTATTAAGCTCCGAAACCTGGGTCCCTTGTATCTCCTTCTGCAACTGGATCCTTGACTTCCTTATTGGCAGGTTATAGTCTGTTGTTACGTTCCCCAGTAACCGGGTAGTTTTCCAGCAAAGATGGATGGAGCCACCGAAGCCTGATGTTACTATTTTCAAACGTTTTTATTTATAAAGGGGCACAAACGTATGGTTAATACAAAACATTAAGATCATATACGTCGTCACAACTCAATCTAAAGCACAGGTATAGTAATAATCAATCAGAAATAAGCTCTACAGTTGTCTAGGGGTAATGTAGATATATATTGTTTACTGGATATTCAAAAGTCTTTTTGCGGTCACTGCAGTTCCACCCGCTGCCGTTGTCGTGATGTCGCGTTGGTGCACTTTTGTTAGAAAGAGAGAGGGAATGAAACATTTACCCATCAGTTTTTCCAACCTGTAGGAGGTAGTCGGAAGTCTCGTTGGGGAATGGACTTCCCCTGTGGCTTCCCCTGTAGAGAGAGAAAGAGAGAGGGAATGAAACATTTACCCATCAGTTTTTCCAACCTGTAGGAGGTAGTCGGAAGTCTCGTTGGGGAATGGACTTCCCCTGTGGCTTCCCCTGTAGCTAGGCCGTTCTTCCGTGGTGATGTCGCCAATCCCAGGCAAGGGAAGGACGCACACGAACCCCACCACCGGCTGTCGCTCTCTAAACGCAGTCACAGGAATTCTCGCGTGTCTTCTGGTGCGTCTGGCGCCCCGCCTCGGCAGCCCACCTTTTATCTGGACTGGCAGGGTTGTAGATGTCCATCAGGGTGGGGGGGGGGGGCGAGGCAATCCTTCCCCCATCACCCATCTCATATTGCCCTGAGATTTTGCACGTAGGCCAGTTTCTTATCTCACAAAGGTGTCTCCCAAGACAATGGCTATGTCCGAGGTTTTTGTCTTGTTGAGCGACCAGCCCACTTTGCCCGAGGGCTTTACACGTGGTCTTCATGAGACAATAGTCAAAGAGTCGCTTTATTCTGCTTCCCGGGGGAACGTGATCTTCAGCACGACTCCCTCTCTCTCTTGGGTCATTTGACCCCCCCTTGTCTAGGGCTCTTGCGAATCTCACAAAGGAGGGGGCTGGGGTCATAACACTGTGCCGATCAGAAATGACTTCTCTTCGCTGATAATCAACAGTGATGCACATCAAGAATGTGCGCTTAGCCCACTGCTCTACTCTCTGTACATCTACAATTTTGTGGTTAGGCAGGCTAGGCACAGTTCAAATTGACACAGCAATTGTTGGCAGAATTTCAGATGGTGATGAGGAGGTGTACAGGAGCAAGATAGATCAGCTGGTTGAGTGGTGTCACAACAACAAATTGCACTCCAACAAGGAATTGACTATGGACTTCAGGAAGGGGAAGTCGAGTGAACACACACCAGTCCTCATCAAGGGATCTGCAGTGGAAACTGAGCAGTTTCACGTTCCTGGGTGTTAACATCTCTGAAGATTTCTCTTGGCCCCCAACATTTTAATGCAATTACAAACAAGGCACATCATTGGCTATATTTCATTAGGAGCTTGAGTAGAACTGGTATTTCACCAAAGACTTGCACATTTCTACGTTGTTACCATGGTGAGTATTCTAACCGGTTGCATCACTGTCTGGTATGGAAGGGCCACTGCACAGGATTGGAAAAAGTTACAAAACGTTGTAAACTCAGCCAGTTCCATTATGGGCACTAGGCTCCCCAGCATCCAGAGCACCTTGAAAAGGCAATTCCCTCAAAAAAGCAGCATTCTTCATTCAGGTCTCCATCACCCAGGACATGCCCTCTTCTCATTGCTTCTGTCAAGGAGGAGATTCAGGAGCCTGAAGAGACACACTGTCAATGTTTCAGGGACAGCTTCTTTCCTTACACAATTGGATTTCTGAATGGAAAATGAACCCTTGAACACTACCTCACTATTTTAAAAATCTTTTTGCACGACTTATTTAATTTTTTATATATACTTGTTGTAATTTATAGTTTTTATTCTTATATTTTGCAATGCACTGCTACCAGAAAACAACAAATTCCATGACATATGCCAGTGATACTAAACCTGATTCTAATTCTGATTTCTGTAGTGGGGGCAGGGAGGCAGGGAATTATTTTACCTGAACTCCATAAATCTTGTTTTAATTGTCTCTCATTCCTCTGGGACTGCTTTGTTTGCAAGTTGTGGTTCTTCATTTAGCAGTTCCAAATTACTACTTTGCCTAATGGGTTTAGTCTTGGCCCAAATTAGAACTGTTCCTCTCTTTTTGTTTTTCAAATTTGCACTAAATTTAACTGCATTCTGACCACTACACTGACACCACATTTGCCAAAATGTAAATCATTTACTGATTATTTTCCTTTCACATAAGCCAATATGTGGGATGGTCCAATGAGCGGAGGGGCCATACTGAACGTGGTGTTGGGTAATGAGCTTGGCTTGGTGACTGACCTTTCAGTGGGTGAGCAGTTAGGGAACAGTGACCACAACTCCTTAACCTTCAGGATAGCTAAAAGATAAGGATACGTATGGGCCTTGTGGGAGAGTTTTAAATTGGGCATATTACGAGGGCATTAGGCAGGATCTAAGAAGAGTTAATTGGGAACTCCTTTTCTCTGGCAAATCCACATCAGACATGTGGAGGTTGTTTAAAGATCAATTGCACAGAGTACAGGAAATGTTCATGGGGAGATAAGAAAACTTGGATGTCCAGAGAGGTGATGAATTTAGTCAAGAAGAAAAAGGAAAAGTATGTAAAGCTTCTGAAGTTAGGATAAAACAATGCACAAGAGGCATATAAAGAAGCCAGGAAAAAAAACTAAAGAAGGGAATTAGGTAAGCCAGGAGGCTTTTGGCAAGTAGGATTAAGGTGAATCCCAAGGCATTCCATACATCCATCAACAGCAAAAGGATAACTCAGGAGAGGGTGGGACCACTCACGGATAAAGTGGGGAACATTTGCTTGGATGTGGAGAATGTGAGTGAGGTACTTAATAAATACTTTGCTTCAGTATTTACTAAAGAAACAGATATTGAAGACCAGTGGATTAGTGCTATAAATACGTTAAGGCATTTAGAGGTCAAGGAGGAGGAAGTCTTATGGTTCATGAGTATTAAGATGGGAAAGTTCCCAGGTTATTGAAAGAGAAAAGGGACAAGTTTACTGGAAACCCGTGAACATTTGGAAACTCATGGCCTAATTAGAGAGAGTCAGCTTTGTGTCTTACAACTTGATTGAGATTTTTGATAAGATGATGAGAGAGATTGATGCAGGTAGAGCGGTGGAAGTTGTCTGCATGGATTTTAGTAAGGTAGTGGACAAAGTTCCTCAGGGCAGGCTAATGCAGAAGATTAAGATGCATGGGGACAACCGTGAATTGGTTGTTTGGATTCAGAACTGACCTGCACATAGAAGACAGAGGATAGTGGTTGAAGGGATTTACTCATGCTGGAGGTCTGTAATTAGTGGTGTTCCACAGGGATCTATGCTGGGACATCTGTTTGTGATGTATATGAACGACCTGAATGAAAATGTAGATGGATGTGTTAGTAAGTTTGCAGATAATATCAAGATTGGTGGAATTGTGGATAGTGTACAAGACTGGCAGAGAATACAGCACAGTATAGATCAGTTGCAGATATGGGCAGAGAAATGACAGATGGAGTTCAACCCAGATAACTGTGGGCTCAAAAGTTAAGAGTTTATGCTGCAACCTTATAAAACTCTGGTTAGGCCACATCTGGAGTATGCCGTACAGTTCTGGTTGCCCCACTATAGAAAGGATTTTGAGGCTTTGGAGAGGGTGCAGAAGAGCTTTACCAGGATGATGCCTGGTTTAGAGGACATGTGCTATCAGTGAGAGGCTGAATAAACTTGGGTTGTTTTCTCTGGAATGCTGGAAGCTGAGGGAAGATCTGCTGTATATTTATAAGATTGGGAGGTGTAGATGGGGTAGACAGGGGGTATCTGTTTCCCAGGGTTGAAATGCCTAATACCAGAGGGCATGCTTTGAAAGTGAGAGGGGGTAGGTTCAAGGGGGATGTGAGGGGTAATTTTTTTACTTAGAGATTCGAGGATCCCTAGTATGTGCTGTTTGTTATGCTAGTAGAGGCAAATACATTTGAGGCTTTTAAGAGATGTTTGGATGGGTACTTGGATGTAAGGAAGATGGCGGGATATGGACATTGTGTAGGTAGGAGGAATTAGTGTTTGGATATATTTGCTTTGCTTTTTAGCTGGTTCAGCACGACATTGTGGGCCAGAAGAGCCTGTTCCTGTGCTGTACTGTTCTGTTCAATGTTCTATATTTACCCAGCCTCATTTCCAATGTTCCCTCTAATTTGTAATGTGTAAAAAAAAATTGTGCTGTGCATTCTTTTTGCCCAGTGACAACATGTGCGCACTGAATAAGTTCTTTAATAAGAACAGTATAAATAAACCAGGTCTAATTCAGCAAACTCAACATCCATATCAGAAACCAGGAAAGGAAATGTGATTGTTGTGAAATATACTTAACATGCCAACGGGGTAGAGGGTGACAACCTTTTGTGTGCAGTTTAAATTCCTTTGTGTGCTCGTAGCTAAAGGTGTGTGTGTGCATGTACCTTGGAGGAAACATTGCTCATTTTCTGAAGTGAAATTTGGAATTCCCCTTTCTTTCTTGCAGTTGTTATATTAGTGGTCAAGTAATTTAGTCATTCCACACCCTCTTTACTATAAGTAGTCCTTGCATATCCCAAATGTGGGTAGGGTGCAATTGAAGGATGTGTTCTCTTGACATTGGGTGGGTGATTACAAAATCTTAATGAACACCTAAGATTAATGACCTTTCTGATAAGTACTACAGTTTTATTTTACACACTGCATGCTCTGTAAGAAGGAATGATATGGAGACATGGAAATGTTAACCAGGAAGCTACCTGTATTAGTGGGTATGAGCTGTAAAGAGATTAGATAAATTTGTGTTGTTTTCCCTGAAGCACTGAAATAAAGGGAGATCTGATAAATGTTTATAAAACTGAGGGGCACGGAGAGACAGTCAATCTTTTTCCCAGTGTAGAAGCATCAAATACCAGAGAACAAGTGAGAGTGGGAAATTTTAATAAAGATGTGCAGGGCAGGTTTTTCTGTTAATGGGAAATAGTCAGCTCGAGAATAATTCGTCTGTATAAACGCTAAAGGTGAGTGATATAATAGCTTAACCCAGGCTACAAATATTCTGCCAAATCCAAGTTTCTCCAAAACACTAAGCAAGTATACCCACTCCACTCTATCGAACGCCTTCTCCGCGTCCAAGGAGATAACAACCTCCGGACTCGGAGGGTCATTGGGTGAATAAATCACATCAGCCAGTTGACAGATATTAAAAAAGGAGTGGCGATTTTTAATAAAACCTGTTTGATCATCTGAGATTGTCTTGGGAAGGGGGCGTTCTAAATGGCACACAAGCACTTTAGCCAAAATTTTTACATCCACATTCAAAACTGAGATGGGGCGATATGATCCACATTGAGTTGGGTCCTTGTCCTTTTTAAGAAGAAGTGAAATAGATGCCTGTGAAAGAATAGGGGGTAAGGAACCGTTCTCCAAAGTTTCCTGAAACACTTCTAGAAGGGCCGGTATGAGCTTATCCTTAAATTTCTTATAAAATTCTATCGGATACCCATCAGGACCTGGGGACTTACCACTCTGCATAGCCATAATGGCATTATTAATATCTTCCTGCCCAAGAACCTGATCTAAATTCTCCACATCCTCTGGTTCAAGAGTTGGTATTTCCAAATTATCTAAAAAACGTTCCATATTTGTTATATCTGAGGGAAACTGAGGTATACGGAGAGGAATAAAAAGTTGCAAAGATGTTATTAATCTCTTTTGGTTTGCGTGTCAAGTTTTGGTGCATGTCTCTTATCTGGGGAATAAGTCGTGATGCAGGTTGACATTTCAACTGATGAGCCATAAACTGGCTCACTTTGTCACCATATTCATAATAGAGGCTACGTGTCATAAGAATTAATTGTTCTGATAAGTTTGTAGATAAAAGATCAAACTTCGCTTGCAAATCAGCCCGGCCTTTATATAATTCCGCAGTGGGTGCGTCCAAAATAGATTGCAATAACGCTTGCGTTACCTTCCTATGCTCTTTTTTGGCATGTGAAGTTTATTTGTCCCCTCAAATAAACTTTTAAAGTTTCCCAAAGTAAAGAGTATGATACCAACTCAGTTTTGTTAGTCTTGAAGAATGTGTCAATGTTGGCCGATATATAACTACAAAATTACTACAGTTTGCCTCAGCAGGAGGCCCCTTCAATGCTGCATGAATAACCTAAAAAAAAGTCATTGCTCTTCTCGTTCTTCTTCTCTCCAGCATGAATGGTAAAACTCTTTGGTCGCCTCTGGTGTATCGAAATTATGCATTTTACCTTCATGGATGACTCAGAGCCGGGCAGGATACAAGAGGCGGAACCTGACCCCTTTCCTGTAAAGCAGGGATTTCACCTCCTTGAACACTGCTTGTTTTCTCCCCAGCTGCACACTAAAATCCTCATGAAAAAACACCCGATGCCTGCAGAAATACAGCTCCTGCTCCCATCTACTGATGATGCGTTGCTTATCTTGAAAGATGCGTGAAAGAGAACGAGGAACATTCTTGGTCTCGTTTGCTTGGCTTCAGGGACACTGGATGGTTTAGGCCCAACTTGGTAAGCACGCGAAAGCATGAGAGGCCTTGGGGAGAAATTTGTCCCCAGCACTTCATCAAAATACATGGTCATAAATTTAACCTTCCAAATTTTCAGGAATGCCGACCACTCTCAAATTGGATCTCCGCAACTGATTTTCAAGGTCATCTAGCTTCCCCTTCAGAAATGCGTTTTTGCTCTGCAATGGCAGCTTCAGCACTCGCCAGTCGGTCACTGTAATCACTCAGGCCATCTTCAGCCTCATGAATGCGTTCGTCGTGCGACTTGTAATAAGACATAATTTGTTCCAAGGTAGCATTCACTGGTGACAAAGCATCTTCAAGTTCTCTTTTTAGGGCAGAATGCACCGCTTGCGTCATGTCAGTAAGAAGTACTAAGCGAAGCCTCCCCAAGTCATCGGGTAGCGCAGGTCCAGCACCGTGCAACAGCGCCATTACCGTAACATCAGCTTTCTTGCTCAAGGCTTTGATGTCTTTTTTCCCCAGTTTTACTTTGGAGGTGCATTTTATGTGCCATTTCAGTATCCAGCAACGTCCTGGGTTGTTCACAATGTTAAGTATTCAGTTATCTCGAGCATACGGCTAAGATAAACAGGTAGATTTTCAATAAAAATTGGGAGCCACACTCACACGCACCTACTCACTCCATGCTCAACCCAGAAGTCAGCCTATATATGTTTTGTATTTATTGACCATCTCAACTTGACATTTGTATCTGATTAACATCCTGTTGTATTTGTATTAGCAATGGATCTTGCCAGATACTTACCCTCTGTTTTCAATATCTGTGATGGATTTTAATTAACAATCTACAATAATGGGCAAATATGTCACAACGAGAACTCTGATCCATTCAATTATCCCTCTAGGATGAGCAGCCTTTTTTTCTGCAGCCCCACCTCTTACTTGGAAATCCTTAACTATGTTAGGGTGGGTGTTGTTCAATATAGTTTCATAGTGATGTAAATCTTCTAGTTCCCTCACTCCTACCGCTGAACTTGCCTTCATTCAAATGCGTGTTTATTGCAATTTGTCCTGGAATGGGGTAAATCAACACTTGTTAACCAATAATCCTTACAGGTGTACCTTACATTTGGTTTCAAGGTGCAATTCCAACGAACTGTGTCACAGTAAATCCACACCCTAATGAACAATGGTTAATTTCTGAGCAAAGGCTGAATGAGTTTTTATATTAGGTTTTCTTAAACCTAATCTCAAAAACCTTGATCGTGGTCTACAACCAATGTTTGTCCAAATATTAATGTTTATCCTACAGTTTGATTCTCCACAGAGTAAATTTCCTAAGCAAAGTATCTTTGATTTCCAATATCCAGTGATATTTGCTTCAGCAACAAAGTTAGTCACATGGCAATTATTTCCTTGAATTTGTGAGATCTATCTGTAAAATACAAAAGAAACCATAGCTTTGCCATCACCCTAAAGCTTGCCATACTGTGATATAGGTTCTACAATTTTCTCCACATCTTATCTGATACATTTGTCCTGTCAACAACTATATTGACCTTTCCTGATCACTATTTTCTCAGAATTGATTTAATATCATCAGCATATGTCATGAAACTTAATTTTATGGCAGCAGTACAATGAAATACATGATAAATAAATATGGAGAAAAAACTGAGTTACATTTACAGTGCTATATATGTCAATTATATAGTTAAGTTAAAATAAGTAGTGCAAAAAAACCCAGAAATAAAACAGTAGTGGGGTAGTGTGCATGGGTTCAATGTCCTTTTAGGAATCAGCTGGTAGTTGGGAAGAAGCTGTTCCTGAATCGCTGAGTGTCTGCCTTCAGGCTTCCAGGCTTCTGTACATTAGGAATGGGACGGTGAATAGGCAGTTAGAGCAGAGCACCCTCTATAATAAGTATAGCATTTTGGATACTGTTGTGGGGGGGGGGGGGGGGGAGACCTCCCAGGGGAATGCCATGGTTACTGGCACTGAACATGTGTCCATGGTGCAGAAGGGAAAGAGGGAGAAGAGGGGAGCGGTAGTGATAGGGGACTCAATAAGAGGAACAGACAGAAGATTCTGTGGAAGTGAACGGGGCACCCGAATAGTATGTTGCCTGGCAGAAGTAAGTGCCAGGGTGAGGGATGCCTTGGGTCACATCCACAGCATTTTGGAGGGGGAAGGAGAGCAGCCAGACGTCTTGATACATATTAGTACCATTGAGATAGGAAGCAAAAGCAAAGAGGTCCTGGAGAGAGAACTTAGAGAGCTAGGCAGAAAGCAGAGAAGCAGAACGTCAGGGTACTAATTTCTGGATTGCTGCCCACACACCAGCAAGGGTAGAAACAGGATTATCTGGCGGATAAATGCGTGGCTGAGAAGCTGATGCAGGGTGCAGAGCTTCAGGATCTGGGATCATTGGGATCTCTTCCTGGGGAAGTGTAACCTGAATCCGAGGGGGACCAATATTCTCGCGGGCAGGTTTGTCAGAGCTGTTGGAGAGAGCTTAAAGTAATTTGCCAAAGGGGTAGGAACCAGAGTGAAGGGACTCAGTATAGGACAGATGATTAAAAAAGCAAAGGTAGCCTGCAGTCAGACTGGCAGGAAGAGCAGGCAGGTGATAGGACAAAACTGCAGTCAGCAGGGTGAGTATCTCTGCATCAGGGATGCAGAATCAGAACAGGTAGCAAATACAGTGCTCGAAGTGTTAGGTCTCAGTTCACTGAGAATAAGAAATAAGGCAGATGATCTTGTTGCACTATTACAGAGTTGTCAGGTATGATGTTGTGGTCATGACTGAAGAATGATTGTAGTTGAGAGCTGAATGTCCAAGGTATCGGAGGGGAAGATAGGCAGAAGGGGTGGCAGGCTGTACTGGTAAAGAATGGCATCAGATCATTAGAAAGTTGTAACATGGGATCGGAAGAGCAATGTTATGATAGTCATGTGAATTTTTAACATGCTGGTAGCTTGGGAAAGTCGGGTTGGTAATGGAGAGTGAATTTGTTGAATGCCTATAAGGTGGCTTTTTAGAGCAGTTTGTCGTTGAGCCTACTAGGGAATCAGCTATACTGGATTGGGTGTTATGTAATGAACTGGAGGCGATTATGGAGCTTATGGTAAAGGAACCCTGAGGAGGCAGTGATCACAATATGATTGAGTTCAACTTGAAATTTGATAGGGAGAAAGTAAAGACAAACGTAGCAGTATTTCAATGGAGTAAAGGAAATGACAGTGGTACGAGAGAGGAGTTGCCCAAAGTAAATTGAAAGGAGATGTTGGTAGGGATGACAGCAGAGAAGCAACTGCTTGAGTTTCTGGGGAAAATGAGGAAGGTGCAGGATAAATGTTTTCCAAAAACAAAGAAATACTGAAGTAGCAAAATAGTGGCTGACCAGGGAAGTCAAAGCGAATGTAAAAGCAAAAGAGAGGGCATGCAACAAAGCAAAAATTAGCGGGAAGATAGAGGATTTGGAAGCTCCCCAACACATACTTCCGTCCCCTGACCTATTTCATTCCCTAACAGAAGATCCAACACTGCTCCTTCTCTAGTTGGTACCTCTATGTATTTCTGCAAAAAAACTATCCTGCACACATTTTACAAACTCCAAACCATCCATCCCTTTTACAGTATGGGCTTCCCAGTCTATGTGTGGAAAATTAAAATCTCCCACAATCACAACCCTGTGCTTACTACAAATATTTGCTATCTCCTTGCAAATTTGCTCCTCCAATTCTCGCTCCCCATTAGGTGGTCTATAATACACCCCTATAAGTGTTACTACACCTTTCCCATTCCTCAATTCCACTCAAATAGTCTCCCTAGACAAGCCCTCTAATCTATCCTGCCAGAGCACTGCTGTAATATTTTCTCTGACAAGCAATGCAACACCTCCCCCTCTTGTCCCTCCGATTCTATCACACCTAAAGCAACAAAATCCAGGAATATATAGTTGCCAATCACACCCCCCTGAAACCATGTTTCACTAATAGCTACAACATCATATTTCCAGGTATCAGTTCATGCTCTGAGCTCATCCACCTTTCTTACAATGCTCCTAGCATTAAAATAAATGCAGTTAAGAAATTCTCCACCTCTTCCTCTCTGTTTATCTCTAACAGTACAAAGAACTTTACTGTCTTTTTATTCCTTCTCCCATACATCTGTTCCTACACTCTGGTTCCCCTCCCCCCCCTTCGTATTTCATTTAAATCGACTGGAGCCTCTCTAGCAAACCTACCTGCAAGAATATTTGTCCCCCTCCAGTTCAGATGTAAACCGTCCTGCTGGAACAGGTCCCACCTTCCCTGGAAAACTGCCCAATTATCTATAAATCTGAAGCCCTCCCTCCTGCACTATGTCTTCAGCCACGTGTTGATCTGCACTATCTTACTATTTCTAAACCCACCTGCACATGGCACTGGTAGCAATCCTGAGATTGCTATCCTGGAGGTCCTGTCCTTTAACTTGGCACCTAGCTCCCTAAACTCACCTTTCAGGACCTTCTAACTCTTCCTACCCACGTCATTGGTCCCTACATGGACCACGACATCTGGCTGCTCACCCTCCCTCTTGAGAATACTGAGAACTCAATCCGAGATATCGCCGACCCTGGCACCAGGGAGGCAACAGACCATCCAGGATTCTCGATCTCTTGCACAGAACCTCCTATCTGTCCCCCTAACTATCGAATCCCCTATCACTACTGCTCTCCTCTTTTCCCTCCTTCCCTTCTGAGCTGAGGGTCCAGTCTCGGTGCCAGAGATGCAACCACTGCAACTTGTCCCTGGTAGGTCGTCCCCACCAACAGTATCCAAAATGGTATAGTTATTGTTGATGGGAATGGCCACAGGGGTGCTCTGCTTTTCCTGTCTACTCCCCTTCCCTCTCCTGACAGTCACCCAACTACCTGTCTCCTGACTCCTAGGGGTGACTATCTCCCTGAAACTCCTGTCTATTTCTGACATTAGTAATGATCTTTCAAAAATGATTGGACTCTGGCATGGTGCCAGAGGACTGGAAAATTGCAAATGTCACTCCACTGTTTAAGAAAGGAGAGAGGCAACAGAAAGGAAATTTTAGACCAGTTAGCCTGACCTTGGTGGTTGTGAAGATGTTGGAGTCAATTGTTAAGGATGAGGCTGTGGAGTACTTGGTGACACAGGACAAGACCAGATAGTGTCAGCATGGTTTCCTTAAGGAAAAATCTTGTCTGTTGAACCTGTTGGAATTCTTTGAGGAGATTGCAAGTAGGATAGATAAAGGGGATGTAGTGGATGTTGTATATTTGGATTATCAGAAGGCCTCTGACAAGGTGCCACACACGAGGCTACTTAGCAAGTTGGTATTACAGGAAAGTTACGAGCATGGTTAAAGCATTAGCTAATTGGTAGGAGGTAGCAAGTGGGAATAAAAGGATCCTTTTCTGATTATTCGAGGAATGAAGGGGTTAACATATGAGGAGTGTTTGGCAGCTTTGTGCCTAAACTCACTAGAATTTATAAGCATTTAGAAGGGAGGGATCTCATTGAAACCCACCAAATATTGAAAGGACTAGACAGGGTTGGGGTATCTAGCCCTAGAGGGCACAGCCTCTAAATTGAGTGGTGACCCTTTAGAACAGAGGTAAGGAGGAATTTTTTTTAGCCAGAAACTAGTAAATCTGTGGAATGCTCTGCCACAGACTGCGGTGGAGACCAAGTCAGTGCATATATTTAAGGTGGAAGTTGATCTCTTCCTGATTGGTCAGGGCATCAAAGGATATGGCGAGAAGGCAGGTGTATGAGGTTGAGTGGGATCTGGGATCAGCCATAATGGAACGACAGAGCAGACTCAATGGACGAAATGGCCCAATTCTGCTCCTATGTCTTATGGTCTTGAAATCTAAAAAATCAAGGAGTGAAAGCAATGGTAGAACAGTTGAACAAGTACTTTATGCCTATCTTCATGGCATGAAAGACCATAAAGCTGCCAGAAATATTGAAGAACGGGTTACAAATGTGATCTCATTGTTTGAGAAAGAAAGAAGAGAGAAAACAGGATCAACTGTTTTATGCATCTGATACTGTAGTACGATAAGTTCAGCAATGTATATAGTGCAGAATGTAACCATAGAACACTTCCAAGTGTAACAGGAACTTGCAGAATCAGCGAGAATATATGAAAAGAAATTCCTGCCTGACCCAGTCTTCTGGAAGTGAGAATGATGAACTGAAGGAAACAATATTTATTCAAAAAAATAGTACAAGAAATGTTTGAGATTGAAAGCTGATAAATCCCAAAGTCCTAATGATGTAGATTCCAGGGTTTTGAAAAGGTTTCGATGTTGTGCTCACGGAACTTGGCAATCAGCTTGCAGACGTTTCATCACCAGTCAAGGTGACATCCTCAGTGCGCAGTTGTTGGTGTTTCTCCCTGGGAGTGCTCACATGTACATAACCTCCCCCCCCCCCCCCCCCCATTCACTTGCCTTGGTCCTGATTGGCTACCCCCGAAGTTGAAACTTGAATTCTATTGGCTTGCGGTATTTTTTGCCATTTAGGGGTTCATAGATGGCGTCTATTTCTATATGTCTGTTTATGGAATTATCAGAAGAGAACCTCGCCATATCTGAACTGACTATGATACCAATCTACAGTGACTAATCTTATCTGACAGATTAGTCCGTATGGCTCCATTTCCTGCCAGTTCATGTGTCAGTTTAAGTGACTGTGCAACATGGCTGTCTACATTTATGAAGAGTCACGTAGCAGACTCCTGCAGTTTTACTAACGAGGGCCCTGTAGTTGCTCTGTAGGTTTCAGTAGCTTGGAGTTTAGCAAATGTGACCCCTGCTTAAAAACAGGGAATGACTGACTTGACTTGCCTGACGTAAGTCATAAGGATACATGCTATAATCCATATTGAATGTAACAACAGAACATTTCAAAGAATAGTAAGATTTAGCAGAAGTCAACATAGCTATATGAAAGGAAAATTGCTGGGATGAAAACTGTCAACAGTGACATTTCCAAGGAACTTAATAGATTTTTGGATGCATGTTTTGGCTCCTATAAACCCAGTTAATATTATGGCAGTTGAAACCTCCCTTTTACTACTTTTCTAGTGCTGTTACACATCAACAATGTGCTTTCAAATTGGATGTCCTGTCAGTACACTTCCAAATGGAGAGGAGGCTTTGTATTTCAGATAAGCTTTGTTGCAGAAGGGGCCTTGTCAATATTTTGGGGCCTTGTGGCCTCAAACTTAGTGTTGTTACCTTGATGTGTTGGGACATGACAACTTCTGTGTATGCAAGCAGAAGATTTAGTTATTATGCAGGTAGATAGGATCAGTTTGGATTAGCATGGTTGGCACAGTCAGGGTGGGTTAAAGATTGTTTTCCAGTGTTGTACTATTCAGTGAGACTGTGGGTAAGCTACTTGCCCTTTTTCACTTTAATATAATAGAATCATAAACATCATTTGAGCATGATGTGACTAGGGATGGAAGATTTTTAAGGAAATCAAAGGGATACAGCAAAGACTCTGGGACCAAACGTCATCCCAGATGGAGCATTGACAGCTCCTGAACTTGTTGTGTCTCTAGCCATGCTCTTTCAGCACAGTTATAGTTGTACACAGTGTTTTGTATCATAATGACCATCCTTCTCCTTGAATGTACACTATCTTTTTCCCTGGGGCTAGGGAATCAAGAAGCAGACAGCATAGATTCCAGCTGAGAAGCAAAATATTCAGTACAGCCAATCTTTTCATCCAGAGGGTGGTCCATACCTGGCTGTCAGAGAAAGTCATTGAGGCAGGTAGGTACATTGACAAGTTTTAAAAGATACTTGGAAAAGTACAGGATTAGGGAAACTTCAGCGGGATATTGGCCAAGTGCAGGCAAATAGGACTAGCATAGGAGGGGTACTTTGATCAACATGGAGCAGGAGGGTTAAAAAGTCCATTTCAAAGTATGTATACATTATACAACCATGAGGTTAATCTCCTTACAAGCAGCGACAAAGGAAGAACTGATTTTTTTTTAAATGATGAGAGAGAGAACACGAAAAAGAACACACAAGCACACAGTAAAAAGGAGCAGATAGCCTCAGCACAGTTCAGCACCTGTGGATTAACACAGACACAAAGCCTGAGCAGGCCCACAGTGCAGCGAGGAGCAGGGTACACATCCGATGTTGTATGTCTATCCTTAGGGTTAATGCAGTAGAATATCAGCCGCGACATTATTGAATGGCCAATCAGGTGAGAGGAACCCCATGGCCTATTTCTCATCTTTGAGTAGAGGGAGAAACAAGGTCTGATCAGCTTCCAACAATGCAATGTTTATTTATTCACAGCTCTGAGTGTCGGCCTAGGAAAGTCCCGGGAGTGAGGTGGCAATGGACAATCTGTTCACTTGAGCATTCCACCAACCTGAGCTGTTGTTAACACTGGCTGTGGAAAGCTGAGTCATGTTTGTTTCCTGCAACAAAAGACATTCAAGTTGAAATAATCCATAGATACAAATCTTTTGGGATATTTTTTCACTTTATCTTGTTACATAAGCTTGTCAATTTGAATAGTTTGCCATTGGTGTGTCAGTTTGTTTCCTGAATGTATTGTAACTCATCCAAACTCCTGTGAATAAGTATCGTTTCCAATGGCTTTCTTTACCAATTTCCAGTCAGTGATAGAACTTTTGAGAAAGATTCAAAAGGCAAGTATCCACTAGTGTCGATTTTCTTAAAAGGGACCTGAAATCTTAATACATTTCCTCAAAAGCAATGATCTTTAGCTTCTGCATGGTTTGTTGTGTGTCAATGTCTATTGTATAATGCATTATATTATATGAATTGGTAATTACAGAGATTTGCCTTATTATTTGTTGATTAACAAAATGCTAATGTTGAAGTTACTTCATCCATTCAAAAACTTTATATCATTGCTTTGCAAATGCACCTCACATTTCAACAATATATAATTGCCATTGTTTTATATGTATATATAGCCTTCATTACTTGGAAATTTTACTCATGCTATGTCTAGTTTCAATGATTTGATCATTATAAGGATGTTGTTTACAGATGAGCTAGAGGGAGCTGTATTTCCCACTTGTAAAGAGTTACACATTCTGCATTCTGTTCTGGCGAATGAAAAATGTCGCTGGGAATATTCAGCAGATTAGCTGCATTTATGGGAAGAAAAACATCAATGTTTCTGGGAACAGAACTTTCATTAGAACTGAAAGTGAGACAGAGGAAATTTGATAAGTAGCAGGGAGGGTTATATCCCTGATGGTCAGCACTGTATTACCCTGAGACTCAGTTGTAAACAAGGTTATCCAGTCAATGATAAACAAGAGAAAATGTATAGATGCTGGAAATCCAAACAACACACACCAAGTGCTGGAGGAACTCAGCAGGTTATGCAGCATCTATGGATGGAAATGAACAGATGATGTTTCAGGCTCGGACACTTCATCGGGGTTCTTGATAGAAATACCTCAGCTGAAACGTTGACTGTTTATTTCCCTCCATAGATGCTGCCTGACGGCTGAGTTCCTCCAGCTTTTCATGATTTGCTCAGGATTTTCAGCATTTGTACTATCATTTTGTCAAGGGAATAGAAGTGGCAATTCCTCATTCCACTCACACTTTCTGTTTACTTTCTCTCTGTAGGAGTGGTGGACGTGCCCAGACTGATCTGTTGAACAGGTCTTCCTGCTGTTCATTTCACAATCCCCACATTATCTGGTGTTGGTTCATTTGTCCATGGTCCTGTTCCCCTCTCCGCCCCTCCCCCCCCCCCCCATTCATCTGGTCACGTTCAATCATTTTCCCAAAAATCTTGCCTACAGCTTATCTCTGTTTTAAAGGGACGCCCTTCTGTTCTGAGGCTGTGCTCTCTGGTCCCAGACTGTCCCACAATTGGAAACACCTCTCCATGTCCACTCTATCTCGGCCTTTCAATATTCAGTAGGTTTCAATGAGCTTCCCCCTCATTCTTCTAAACTCTAGAAGAACGGGAGAGAGCAAGTCCCAGTACAGTTCAACAGGGCCATCTGAGACACAAACACGGGAAATGGGTGGAATTTGTAACAAATATTTCTCCTTGGTGGTTGTTGAGTATATTTTGCTCAAGAGATAAGGGGGAAAATGGAGATGTTTTATAAAAACATTCATATTACCAGGGACAAATTATCTTTAGCCTTAAGCACATTAAGATGGATAAAATTGCAGGACCTAATTGCATGCATCCTCAGATTTAGGGAAGGCCAGAGAGGAAATTTCAGAAATGCTGTTGGAGATATTTTCTACATCATTACCCATGGGTGAAGTTGCCAAAAACTGGAAGGTGGCTAATGTTGTTCTGTTGTTTAGGAAGTGTAGCAAGAACAAGATCAAGAAGCGGGTCTTTCAACAACGTCCCACATGATGGGCTAGTCTGGAGATTAGTTCCCATGGAATTTGTGGTGAGTTGGGTAGGTGGGTCAGAATTGACTCAGAGGTAGGAGGCAGAGGGTGGTGGTAAAGATTGTTTCTCAGAGTGGAGGCTGGTGACTGATAGTGTGCACTAGGGATTGATGTTGGGACCTTTGTTATTTACGTAAGTGATTTGGATGCAAATGTACAAAGCTTCATCAGTAGGTTTGTGGAGGACATGAAACTAGATGTTGTTGAGAGTGAAGAAGGCTCCCTTGATCAGTTGGGAAAGTGGGCAGAGAAGTGGCAAATGGTGTTCAAAACAAAACTATTGGGAAATACATTTTTGTAAGTCAAACCAATGTACTATGAATGGTGGGGCAATAACGAATGTAATGGAACAGAGCCTCCTGGGGGTACAAGTACATAGCTGATCGAAGTCTGTCATGTTAGATAGTGTGATAAAGAGGGAGTTTAGCACACTGGCGTTCATCAGCCAGGGCATAGAGTATAGGGGTTCAGACATTATCTTACAGTTGTACAAGTTGTTGGTGAGGCTCCACTTGGAATGCTGTTCACAGTTTGGTCACCTGTTGTTGGAAAAATGTGGCTAAACCGGAAAGAGCACAGAAAAGATTTGAGGATGCTGCCAGGACTAGAGGGCGTGAGTTATAGTGAGAGGTTGGTCAAGTTGGAGTGATGGTTGAACTCCAAGAAATATTTTAAAATATGAGAGGAATAGATAAGGTGGATGGTATGTCTTTTCTCTAGGGTACAGAGTCCAAAACTAGGGATGAAAGGGGAAATATTTAAAAGGGGCAACTTTTTCACAGAGAAGGAGATGAGTATATGCAATGAATTACCAGGAAAGGGGGTTGAGGCAGATACAAAAGTACTATTTAGGAAGCAAATGCAGGATATTGGGATTATCTAGGTGGGCGCCATGCAGAGGCAGAAAGTCATTGAGCTAAAGGACTGTATTGCTCTTTGACTTGAATCAGAGTATTGCTTATTGATAAACTCATGACATTAAATTAAGTGTTCTCGATGTTGTTTGTATCTTATTAGCACGGTGGGAATAGCAAGTCAAAACTATTTGTTCAAGTGTCCTGTACCACTAGCTGAACACAGATCGCTGAAGGCGAGGTTGCCCATTGACCTTTGTTTTGGGACTGACAAGGGTGACTTACCACCAAAGCCTCAACTGAAGTATTTGTCTGATATGAGGAGAGAGCTGAAAAGGGCTTAGGAATTGGCTGGGTTCGCAACCGCCAAGCAGAATCGAGGAAATAAGAGGGGGTATGATCAGAAAGTGAGGTTCTTCCAACTCCTGCCAGGAGACCGAGTCCTCATAAGGAATTTGGGGCTACCTGGAAAGCACAAGATGGCTGACTGCTGGGCGGCCACCCCCTGTGTGGTGGAAAGTCAGATGCCAAACCTACTAGTTTTCGGGTGAAACCAGAGGATGGGAATGGTCCTGTCAAGATTCTCCATCGGAACCACCTGTTGCCCCGGGACAAGAGGCGCAGGTAGATCCAGAGACCGACTTGTAGCCTACACCCAGTAAGAGGACTCTGCAAAAACTGGCTGTGGAAAGCTGAATCATGTTTGTTTCCTGCAACAAAAGACATTCAAGTTGAAATAATCCATAGGCACAAATCTTCTGGGATATTTTTTTCACCTTATCTTGTTACCTAAGCTTGTCAATTTGTATAGTTTGCTATTGGTGTGTCAGTTTGTTTCCTGAATGTATTGTAACTCATCCAAACTCCTGTGAATAAGTATTGTTTCCAATGGCTTTCTTTGCCAATTTCAAGTCAGTGATAGAACTTTTGAGAAAGATTCAAAAGGCAAGTATCCACTAGTGACGATTTTCTTAAAAGGGACCTGAAATCTTAATACTTTTTGCTCAAGAGCAATGATCTATAGCTTCTGCATGGTTTGTTGTGTGTCAATGTCTATTGTATAATACAGTATATTATATGAATTGGTAATTATAAAGGTCTACCTTATTGTTCATCGATTAACAAAATGCTAATGTTGAAGTTACTTTATCCGTTCAAAATTATGGTATATATCATTGCTTTGGAAATGCACCTCACATTTCAACAATATATAATTGCCTTTGTTTTATATGTAGATCAAGATCAAGATGGCGCGCAGATGGACGCCATGGTACTGCGCTCTCTGGTACTGTTGCTGTTTTTTCTGATTTGCCCTGTTTCCTGTGATTCCTCTCTGATTACATACGGCAGAGAGGAACTTCTAAAGATTAGTGAATTTGCCACCAACTTTTCTCCACCGTTTATGGATAGTTTTACGGAGGTTTTGGTCCGAGGTGCTGCAGCAGCTCTGACTGGTCTGCGCGTGAGACGCCGTAGAGGAAGCGAGCTCATTAAACTGAGACGGCGGGGATTTCGATCTGCGCTCCCGTCGATTCACCTGGCAAATGTCCGTTCTCTTCTCAACAAGATGGATGAACTGCTGCTACTCAATAAAACCCACGGCGACTTTTCCAGATCTGCCGCTTTGTGCTTTACTTGAAACTTGGCTGGGTGAGCACATCCCAGACAACTCACTACAACTTCCGGGATTCCAGCTCTTCCGAGCGGACCGAGATGCGGGTCTCTCGGGGAAAGGGGGAGGAGGCGGAATCTGTTTCTACATAAACGAAGGTTGGTGCACGGAGGTCACGGTGTTAGGAAAATCACGTAGTCAACATCTAGAGACAATTCTTACAAACTGTAGACCGTTTTACTCACCACGGCAGTTCTCCTCAGTCATTCTGGTCATTCCACCTCAGGCCTGCGTCAGGGAGGTGCTACAACACCTGGCTGACCAGATAACTGAAGTGGAGAATAAACATCCAGACTCCTTCCTCATTGTTCTTGGTGATTTTAACAGGGCAAACCTTGGCCATGAATTGCCAAAATTTAACATATTGAATACAACATATGAATACAACATATTAAGTGTCCCACCAGAGACACTAACATACTGGACCGCTGCTACACGACAATAAAGGATGCATATCGCTCTGTTACACGGGCAGCCTTGGGTCTCTCCGACCACTGCCTGGTTCATCTTCTCCTGACATACAGGCAGAAACTAAGATTGGTTAAGCCTGTTGTCAGGACAGTCAGGTGATGGACCAACTAGTCAAAGCTGGAACTTCAGGCCTGTTTTGACTGCACGGATTGGAGTGTATTTGAGGCTGCAGCTACAGATCTTCATGATCTGTCTGCCACCGTGACCTCATACGTCAGTTTTTGTGAAATGTGCATTCCAACAAAAAACATTCAATAACAACAAGTGCTGGTTCACATCACAACTCAGGCAGCTTCGTCGGGAGAAGGAGGAGACATACAGAAGAGGGGACAAGATTCTGTACAAGCAAGCCAGGAACACACTGACAAGGGAGATTAAGGCAGCGAAGAAGCGCTACATTGGAAAACTGCAAAACAGGTTTTTAGACAGTGACCCAGTGTCAGCGTGGAAGGGGCTCCAAGAGATCACCAACTACAAGAAACCATTCCCTCAGGCTGTGGAGAACCATCAACTGGCTGACGATCTGAACAAGTTTTACTGTAGATTCGACATTCCCCCCAGCCAAAACACAGACCTACCTGCAAACCCCATCATCCATCACCCTGACATCTTAGTATCGGCTTTCTCACCCCACATTACAAAAACTGTTCCCCCTAGCCCCCTTCATTTCAACTCCCTTGTACCTGCACCGGATCTGTGAGAGGGAGGTGAGTCAGCTGTTCCGGAGGCGGAAGACCAGGAAAGCACTAGGCCCTGACGGTGTGTCTCCCTTCAGCCTGAAGACCTGCGCTGGTCAGCTGGCCCCCATCTACACACAGATCTTCAATAGATCACTGGAGCTGTGTGAAGTCCCTCATTGCTTCAAGCACTCCATTATCATTCCAGTCCCTAAGAAACCCACTATTGAGGGATTAAATGACTACAGGCCTGTTGCTTTGACATCTGTGGTCATGAAGTCCTTTGAGAGACTAATGTTGGCTCACTTGAAGGACATCATAGGCCCCCTGCTGGACCCCCTGCAGTTTGCTTATCGGGCAAATAGGTCAGTGGATGATGCCGTCAACATGGGACTGCATTACATTCTACAACACCTCGACAACCCAGGAACTTCTGTGAGGGTCCAGTTTGTTGACTTCAGCTCGGCGTTTAACACCATCGTCCCAGAAATCCTTCACTCCAAACTCACCCAGCTTACTGTCTCCCCCGCCATCTGTCAGTGGATCACAAGCTTCCTGACTGACAGGGTGCAGCAAGTGAGCCTGGGGAGCATCATCTCTAGCACCCGGACAATCAGTACCGGTGCCCCCCGGGGATGTGTGCTCTTCTCCCTTTACACTAATGACTGCACCTCACAGGATCCATCTGTTAAACTCCTGAAGTTTGCAGACGACACAACTGTCATTGGCCTTATCCGAGATGGTGATGAGTCTGCATACAGACGGGAGGTGGAACGGCTGGTCCTCTGGTGTGGTCAGAACAATCTGGAGTTAAATACGCTCAAGACTGTGGAGATGACAGTGGACTTCAGGAGGAGCCCCCCAATGCTCCACCCACTCACTGTACTCAACAGTATTGTGTCTGCTGTGGAGACCTTCAGATTTCTGGGTGCCACAATCTCCCAGGACCTGAAGTGGACACCCAACGTGGACACTCTTATCAAAAAGGCTCAGCAGAGGTTGTATTTCCTACGTCAACTCAGGAAGTACAACCTGCCTCAGGAGCTGCTGATTCAATTCTATTCAGGAATAATCCAGTCTGTTCTCTGTTCGTCCATCACTGTCTGGTTTGGATCAGCTACCAAACAAGACAAGAATAGACTCCAAAGAACTGTCAGGGATGCAGAAAGGATTATTGGTGTGAAGCTGCCCTTGATCCAGGACTTATATGCATCTAGAGTCAGGAAGCAAGCAAGCAGCATTATTGTAGACCCATCACACCCTGGACGTCACCTGTTCCAACTCCTTCCTTCTGGTAGGTGCTTTAGATCACTGTATGCCAGGACAAATAGGTACAAGAACAGTTTCTTTCTGCATGCCATCAGTCTTATGAACACTTGAATTTTAGTCTGTTATAAATCAAATCCACCTGTACATTCAATGAGGTGGACCTCATTGTATATAGTTTATGGCTATTTGCACTATTGTTTTTGTTTGCTCTTAATTCAGTACAGAGAGAGCTCAGGGAAACTGGCATCAAATTCCCTGTGTGTGTCTTCATACGGCGATAGTAAAGGATTCTGATTCAGTATATATGGCCTTCACTACACCAGATATGCTCAGGCTTTTCCTACCAAGGACCAGAAGGCAACTACAGTGACAAAAGTGTTATGGGAGAAGTATTTTGTTTATTATGACCTTCCCAGGAAGATATATAGTGTCCAGGGACGGGACCTCGAGAGCAGACTCATCAATGAGGTACTGGGCATGCTTGGAGTTGAGAGGTCAAGGACCATGCCCTCTCACCCGCAGGGCGATCCCCAGCCAGAGAGGTTTAATCGGACCTTGCTGGACATGCTCGGGACCCTGGAGATCAGCAAGAAGAGCAGGTGGAGTCAACATTTTGGGCAACTGGTTCACTGTTACAACTGTAGCCAAAATGAAGCTGCTGGGTACTCGCCATATTATCTGATGTTTGGGCGTGAGGTGAGGTTGCCCATTGACCTTCGTTTTGGGACTGACGAGGGTGACTTACTACCGAAGCCTTATCTGAAATATGTGTCTGATTTGAGGAGAGAGCTGAAAAGGGCTTATGAATTGGCTAGGGTCGCAGTCACCAAGCAGAATTGAGGAAATAAGAGGAGGTTTAATCAGAAAGTGAGGTTCTCACAATTCCTGCCCGGAGACCGAGTCCTCATAAAGAATTTGAGGCTAATTGGAAAGCACAAGCTGGCTGACTGCTGGGTGGCCACACCCGATGTGGTGGAGAGTCGGATGCCAAACCTACTAGTTTTCCGGGTGAAACCAGAGGATGGGAATGGTCCTGTCAAGATTCTCCATCGGAACCACCTGTTCCCCCTGGGACAAGAGGCGCAAGTAGACCCAGAGCCCGACTTGGAGCCTACACCTAGTAAGAGGACTCTGTGAAAACGCAGGGCGAGTGCGGGGCCCACAGCGGGAGAGGATGGGCCGGGTCCCGCCCCTGAGAGGGATACTGATTCGGAGGATGGTGATCCGGATGTGTGGTACATGCTGCCTTTCGCTAACTCCCCATTGATTGAGGAAGAGACTCCTGGCCCTGCTCCCACTGAGTTAGCTGAAGTGTAGGGGGTGGGGGCACTATCTGTGGGCAGCCTGGATTACAGCAGGACCCTGAAGGAGAGGAAGCAAGACCTGGACACAGGACAGAGGACTCCAAGTTGCAGGGGGGCATGATCGAGGGAGGACTCGACAAGTAGACCCAAAGTATCCCCAGTAGTGTCTGAGCCTAAAGAGTTAGTGAGGAGGTACGGAGGTCTCAGAGAATTAGGAAACCACCAGATAGGTTGGCCTATGTAGCGCCTGGGGAACAGGGCGTGATCTCTACCATTTTGGGGTGCTACGTTACTGCCTTTTGCACCTGGATTGGGCTTTGTGTTTTGCAGGAAGGGTCGGCAAATTATCTCAACGTCATGAGGACATGACTAAATTTGGTGGGGGGAGAGTGTAATGTGCTGTAAGGTTTCACTGCTAATGTAATGGCTTCTTTGTAATGTTCATTGCTGAGGTAATGGTTTCTCTGTAGCAGCGATGTTTGGGTTATGACTGGAGATAACAGGGGCATGTTAGCCAATGAGAGATTGTTGCTGTGTCATGTGAGTCTGGAAGGATGTTTTTTCGCAGTCTTTTGTCAAGGAGAGGTGAAGAGGGAAGATGTGTGTGGAGAGAGCCTGTAGACCACCAGACGAAGTGGACTAGGATCTGAGGGTCCGAAGGTTGGCGATGCTCGGAGGAGACTCGAAGAAGGACTACTGAGTGAGCTCCAAGATGACTTTGACTTGACTTGGGCCCTTTTTAAAATTTTTATTACTAACCCTATATTCATATTAAGATTCATAAAGTTCAATCATTTAATTGCATATGGTGTACTGTCTGATATTTTGCATTGTGGGGGTACATTACACAGCATCCACACAAACGTGATTTCCCAGTTTGGCAGGGCCAAAGGCCGTCTCCCCAGACGAATACGAGCTGGGCGAGCCTGAGGGTTGCATTTAGATTTCAGAACTTATCTGAATGCTGATAGATGGCCAACAAGGACAGATTGTGTTGATGGAGGTGTAAAAGTACCACATAGGGCCGGAGGGGAGGGGACCAACGATAGTCTTCCTGGAGCTGCAGAGAGAGACAATGCTAATTAACATTCATTTTGGATGTCTGCAAAGAAGGAAGTTTTTGAAAATTATATGTAATTCGAAGGAAGCATTGTAATGAAAGACTTGTCTCACTGTTACCTGCCTGTCCCCTCCCTGCTTCCGCTCCCCCACCCCTTGATCTTTCCCCTTACTGGTTTTTCACCTGGCACCTACCAGCCTTCTCCTTCCCACCCTCCCCCCACCTTCTTTATAGGGCCCCTGCCCCCTCCCTCTTCAGTCCTGACGAAGAGTCTCGGCCCGAAACGTTGACTGTTCATTTCCACGGATGCTGCCCGACCTGCTGAGTTCCTCCAGCTTGTTGTATGTGTTGTTTTGATCCCAGCATCTGCAGTGTATTTTGTGTTATTAGGAGGCCAGCAATGTGAAATGTTAGTAGACAGGGTCATCAGTGTCAATAATGGATCTACCTTTGCCCATGACTGGAGGTGAAACAATAAGAGCAGAGAGAAGTTAAAAGTACTTGAGATTAAGGGAGTGCAGCTTCCTGTAGATTTTGGGGTGTGCTCAAACAAATGAAGGTACTATCCTGGGAATCTCTTCTTCTTTGGCTGTTCATCGATTTCGATGTTGATTGAGGCCCTGGCAAGGTTGTATGGAAGACTGGCAATTGCCCAAGCTTCAAGTCCCCCCTCTCCATGCCACCAATGTTGTCCAAGGGAAGGGCACTAGGCCGATACAGCTTGGCACCGGTGTCGTCACAGAGCAACGTGTGCTTAAGTGCCTCGCTCAAGGGCACAACACGCTGCCTTAGTGACCTTCAGATTACTAGACCAACACTCTAGCCACTTGGCCACGCGCCAACGCAAATCCTGGGAATAGAAACACTGAATAAGGCAATCGCTAACATAGACTCAGGAAAAGGAGAAGTAACAAGGACAAGACAGGAATAATGAACTTGTGTGACCTGCACAGCAGCTAACAAAGCCCACAGAGAGGGGAGGCAGGGCAGTGTGCGGGAATCATGTCCGGAGGTTCCAGAGGGAGGGGCTAAGCACAGTCAGGAGTTGTTAAAAGTAGTGCAGATGCCTGAGGAGGTTGCAGTGATTAAAATAAAGAGTCACCAGAAAGGGAATTGTAAGGAGCAGAATGGGAATGAGGGGGCAGACATCAAGGAGGGCAGCGGAAGAAGAAGAAGCCAGCCTGACTCAATATTACATGACATTTTACATGCTAAAGATCAATAGTAACAGCAGGGCAATTCTAAAGTCACACTGTATCCACAATGCTTCCTTTGAATTTTCAAACACCTCCTTCACACCTACACTCCAGACACCCAAAATGAATGTTAATCAGTATTGTCCCTCTCTCTCTGCAGCTCCAGGAAGACTATTCTTCAGAGCTGCATTTGAAATTCAATTTACCATCCACATTCAGGTCTGAAGACTGGCTGCTGTTTGAAATTAGTGCAAAGCATTGTAGATATGTATAGAATTGTCTGGCTGTTATCTTTGATCATTAGCATATAACAATGTCATGTAATATTGGGTCAGCCAGGCTTCATCCAAGAGTGTCTCGAGTGATGAATAAAGACGTCTATATCCACTAGCTTCAGTGTCTCTCTGGTGAATTTGTTCACATTACAACAGGGGATCTCATAAAGATCATGAGGCATAAATAGTTCAAACATCTTCAAAGTTCAAAGTAAATTTATTGTCAAAGTACATATACATCACCATAAACTAGCCCAAGATTTTTTTTTATGGGCACTCACAGTAAATACAAAGAAACAGAATAGAATGAATGAAAAACTGCACACAAAGATGGATAAACAACCAATGTACAAAAGGCAACAAATGGTGCAACTACAACAATAAATTTCAGAACTGCAGTTGCAGAGTCCTTGAAAGTTAGTCCATAGTGTGTGGAAGCAATTCAGTTCTTCCACGTGGTGTCAAAATGTCTAACATTAGAGGACCTGCATTTAAGGTGAGAGGTGGTAAGTTCAAAAGGGATGCATGGGACGTTTTTGTTTGCAGAGTTGTGCACTGCTGGGGTGGTGGTGGAGGCAGGTACAGGAGAAGTGTAAGAGGCTCTTCGCTAGACACATGAATATACAAAGGCTGAAGGGATGTGATCCATTTGTAGACAAAGGATTAGATTCATTAGGTGTTATTAGTTTAATTAATTCAGCACAGCATCATGGGCTGAAAAGCTTGTTCCTGTACTGTAACTGTTCTAAGTTTTGTCATCGCTGGAGAGAACTTCAGAAAGGGTTAAAAGCTGAACTGAACATCTAGTAGATGCAAAGAAAACAAGCTGGTCATTTAAAGCCTGCAGTAGAATTCTGATGACCAAACCACCATGCCAATCTTAAGGGCACTCTAGAATTTCCCAGTAAAATACGCAAAATTGTGCACCAACCTGTTGCTGCCGCGTATTCACACGATCTAAAGAAAGAAACTTGAATTTGGTGAGGACCAAAGTAGCTGGGTGAGGAGGCAGAAAGGATCGAGTGCATATGGTGAGGTGAGAGAAAACGGAGAGGAACAATGCAGTCTGCTTGCTGTCAGAGGATTTGTTTATCTGTGGCACACAGAAGATCTGCACAAGTGGCAGAAAGAGTGCACCATCTTGCTAACTACCCACCCACTGGCCCATAAAGCACTTCCTGCCTCATTTCTGATGAGTTCTGTGGTTCCCATGCCGGCCTTGTCACCTCTGGTGCAACAGAACAGGATTGGGATCGGGTCACCCTCCAACGTGAGGACCAACAGGTCACATGATAATAAACCAATGGTCTTTCAGGCGTCCCATCTACTGTGACTATATGCTACCCAAATATCTTTCCTTCTTCTCTTCGGCTGTCCATCGATTTTGATGTTGACTGTGCTGAGAGTTTAGTCTCTGCAGGCACGTTTACAAGACCAGCACTGGATCGGCACTGTCTCCCACATCGGTTGCGTTTGTAATTTGACTGGTCTAGCACCGAATGTCTGCGTTCATGACCTACTTCATATTTCTTCTGCCTTTTCTCCTCGATATCAGAGGGGCAAAGCGTGCACACGCCCAGCTAATCCACAGCCACTTCCAGGACAGCGGCGACACGCGGCGAATGTGGAAGGGCATCCAGGACATCACCAATTACAAGACAACATCACCTGACTGTGCAGGTGATGCCTCCTTCCCAGATGCGCTGAATAACTTCTATGCCCGGTTTGAGGCGGAAAATGACGTGGCGGCGAGGAAGTCCACCCCTCCTACAAATGACCAGGTGCTGTGTCTCTATGTGGCCGACGTGAGAAGAACCCTGTGCAGGGTCAACCCACAGAAGGCTGCTGGACCAGACAACATCCCTGGTAGAGTGCTCAGAGGATGTGCAGACCAGCTAGCAGATGTTCTCACTGACATCTTCAACATCTCCCTGAGCAGCGCCACTGTTCTAATGTGCTTCAAGGCCACCACCATTGTCCCCGTGCCGAAGAAGTCTTCAGTATCCTGCCTAAATGACTACCGTCCCGTTGCACTTACATCCATCATCATGAAGTGTTTCAAAAGGCTCGTCATGAGGCATATCAAGACCCTGCTGCCCCCCTCACTGGACCCCCTGCAGTGTGCATACCGTCCCAACCGCTCAACAGGTGACGCCATTGCCACCATCCTCCACCTGGCCCTAACCCACCTGGACAAAAACGACACATATGTTCAGATGCTGTTCATAGACTTCAGTTCAGCATTCAACACAATCATCCCTCAGAGACTGATTGAAAAGCTGAGCCTACTGGGCCTGAACACCTCCCTCTACAACTGGATCCTAGACTTCCTGACTGGGAGACCTCAGTCAGTCCGAATCAGGAGCAGCATCTCCAACACCATCACACTGAGCACGGGGGCCTCCCAGGGTTGTGTGCTCAGTCCACTGCTGTTCACTCTGCTGACCCACGACTGTGCTGCAACACACAGCTCGAACCACATCATCAAGTTCGCTGATGACACGACCATGGTGGGTCTCATCAGCAAGAAAGACGAGTCAGCTTACAGAGAGGAGGTGCAGCGGCTAACGGACTGGTGCAGAGCCAACAACCTGTCTCTGAATCTGAACAAAACAAAAGAGATGGTTGTTGACTTCAGGAGGGCACGGAGCGACCACTCCCCGCTGAACATCGACAGCTCCTCGGTAGAGATCGTTAAGAACACCAAATTTCTTGGTGTTCACCTGGCGGAGAATCTCACCTGGTCCCTCAACACCAGCTCCATAGCAAAGAAAGCCCAGCAGTGTGTCTGCTTTCTGCGAAGGCTGAGGAAAGTCCATCTCCCACCCCCCATCCTCATCACATTCTACAGGGGTTGTATTGAGAGCATCCTGAGCAGCTGCATCACTGCCTGGTTCGGAAATTGCACCCTCTTGGATTGTAAGACCCTGCAGTAGATAGTGAGGTCAGCTGAGAATATCATCGGGGTCTCTCTTCCTGCCATCACGAACATTTACACTACACACTGCATCCGCAAAGGAAACAGCATTATGAAGAACCCCATGCACCCCTCATACAATCTCTTCTCCCTCCTGCCGTCTGGGAAAAGGCTCCAAAGCATTCAGGCTCTCACGACCAGACTATGTAACAGTTTCTTCCCCCAAAGCTATCAGACTCCTCAATACCCAGAGCCTGGACTGACACCTTGCCCTACTGTCCTGTTTATTATTTATTGTAATGCCTACACTGTTTTTGTGCACTTTATGTAGTCCAGTGTAGGTCTGTAATCTAGTGTAGCTTTCTCTGTTTTTTTTATTACGTAGTTCAGTCTAGTTTTTGTACTGTGTCATGTAACACCATGGTCCTGAAAAACGTTGTCTCATTTTTACTATGCACTGTACCAGCAGTTATGGTCGAAATGACAATAAAAAGTGACTTGACTTGACTTGATAGCTGGGATTGACTTCTTGACAATGCAGCGCCAAAGCATCTTTCTCCCAGGTGTTGACATTCATGTCAGTGTTCCTCGTGCCCCTTGAGCACGTCTTTGTAGCGCAGCTTCTGACCACCAGGCTTCCTCTTTCCTTCAAGTAGCTCGCCATAGAAAACAGCTTTGGGTAAACAATCTTCACTCATTCTTGTGACATGACCAGACCAATGCAGCTGAGAAGCTGTGATGAGCGATTCTGTGCTGACTGCCCCAGCACATTTAGGCACCTCCACATCTTGTACCCTCTATTGCCACTTGATGTGTAATATTTGGCGTAAATGCCTGAGTTGTGCCTTGGTCAATTTCTTGACGTGCTTCTGATACAATGTCTTTGTTTCAGTTGAATAAAGCAGAGATGGTAAAACAGCTGTGTTATACACTTTGACCTTGGTTGCCATTTTAATGTTGTGGCAAGACCAAAGTCACTTCTGCAAAGCACCAAAGATTTTTGTAGCTGATTGAATTCTCCTCTCAACTTCCAGATCTGGCCTTGTCCTTCAGTCCAGACAAGGATTGAAGGACAAGACCAGATTCAAGAAAATACTCAGACTTTCTTTTGGATTGGGAAATCCAACGAAAGGAGAGATGCAGGTGTGGCCTTTGCTATTTCCAACAAAATTGCTAGCAAATTGCCAACACTTCCGATAGGGATATCTGAAAGGATCATGCGACTATGTGTTCCCATTGGAAAGGATCGTTCCTGAGTGTGATGAATGTGTATGCACCAACCATGGTATATTTTCTACGAAGACAAGGAGTCCTTCAATCAGGAACTGGCTGAAGTAACTGATAATGTCCCTAGGGCAGACAGGTTGCTCATCTTGGGAGATTTCAATGCCAGGGTAGGCAAGGATCACAGTACCTATGAAGGTGTCATTGGCAAATTTGATAAAGGCAAAAAGAACACCAATGGTGACCTTATGCTAAACTTTTGCGCTCAGATGGAATTGTGTGTTAAAAACACTTTCTTTTGTCAACCCGAGAAGAACTACTTCATCTGGATACACCCAAGGTCAAAGCATCTCCATATGCTTGACTACGTTGTGACTTGCAAAGTAGATATGCCGGTGGCTCTATCAACAAAGGCAATGCGTGGAGCAGAGTGCTCACCTGGTCAGTACATGGTATGATCACAACTTAGACTTAAACTGCTGCTGCCAAGGTTCCAATATCACAGACTGGTTGGAGGGTTTTGTTCATGCTTCCAAGTTTTTAATGGAGGGCTTGAATGAGTGATTCATTACCAGATTTCAGGATTCCTCCATCTTTAGTACTCAAGAGTCTGAGTGATTTTGATTTCATTTTGTTTTAAAAGCTTCATTTAGGTTATTTCTTTAAGCAGTAATACAGTGAATGGGTGTGGGAAATAGGGCAACTGTAGGAATACGTGTATGATGTTTGATTATCTTTCCAGAATATTGATACACCCTATCCTCGTTATACGCGGGGGATATGTTCCTTGCAGTCGGCGCATAATGTGAAAACGTATAATGTAAATAATTATTTAAATGGAGAAAATAGGGATGCGTTCCAGAGGGCTTCCTAAGTATGGTTTATCTGTAATTTATTCACATTTTCATACCAATACGATACAAAAGCAGTACCACAAAGGCAACATTTGTATTATATTTCTGTAATTTATTTTTTTATTGAAGTTCATCAAACATTTCCATAAGATGTATTTCAGACATTGTACATATATCATATAATCATATATATCACAAATCTCCACAAAGTATTTATCTGAGGTATACACTTATAGAAAAGAGTGGAAAGAAAAAACAAGCAATGTAAAAACAAACAAAAAACTCCCTATGTACAAGTAGGGAGTGATCTTTTTTTTTACAACAGATTCATTGATTTGTGAGAATAAAATCAGGCCTATGAGGCATTATGTAGTTAAACCATTTTTCCCAGTATGAATCAAATTGTTCCCAGCTTATGATTAACAGATGCTGTTATCTTCTCCATTTTGTAAATGTCCATTGCAATTTCCATCCATGTATTTAAAGTTGGGCTCTCCTGTGATAACCATTTCCTAGTAAGAGTCTTTTTACCAGCTACCAACAGTATATTCATTAAATATTTATCTCTTTTCAATCATTCTTGAGGTATATATCCAAAATATATGGTCTTACTCTCCAAGGGTATTTCTCTAAAAAGGTATACAGTGGCAGGTGTGTTCGCTCCGGGAGATGAGTGGTTGTTGTGGTGTCGGGCAGCTTTACGTGGATAAGGTGAATGGTTGTGGGTCGTCAGGATCATCAAGCACAGCAAGGGGTAAAGGAAGACTCACAGAACTCTTAGAACTCCCAGCAGCAGGAAATGACACCAGTTTGAAGAAAATGGCGAGGGTTGTTTGCTTGGCAGCATTTTGTTTTTCAGCATAAATTTGCTTGTGGGGAAGAAGGGTTGATGGCAGGGAACGACTGAAATGCTGACTCCGTTCTAAACTTGGGTCCGTGTCCATCGCCATTTGTGCCGTGTTCTGACTTTCACCATTCCCTCACCATTGGTAACCTCCCAGGATTTTCAAAATCATCTGTTGCTTGCAGCATCTGAAAGATAGTTCACCGTAAAAAAAAAACGCCTTGAAGGTGGATCACGCCTTGGTCGAGTGGCTGAATCAGCGATGTTGTTTGTGTTAGGCGGCAGGAAACGCACTGTTATGTTAGGATGAATGCTGTCCAAATGTTTAGGGTGGGCTGGTGCACTGTCGAGCAACAAAAGAAGATTCTGTTCCCAGCAGTAGCGTCCCAGAGCTGTGTTACCTTCACCTGATGCCGCACTGTTTATAATTTCCAACTTTTTTTCAAGTGTTAAAGCGGTTCTCTGCCGCTCGGCTGATAGCCCAGCACATGACATCGGACGCTTAGGAGGCACAGTTAAATATCTCAAGCACAAAATCACTGTACCGCAGGTAAAACCAGCAGAAGTTTAAGAGCGCAGGATCGCACATCCACACCTTGCCAAAACCAATGTGAGACTGGCAGGAGTGAGACTGTGAGGCACGTGCACGTGACTTGTATTGGTGGGAAAGCAGTGCTCCTTGCATAACTGTGAGTTTTAACGCATATAAGGAGGCGTTGGTAGAAATAGGTTCCTCGCATAACCTTGAATCCGCAGAGTCTGAAGACGCATATAACAAGGATATGATGTACTACTTCGACCCATTGCAAGAAAATATTCATTAGTTCATTGCATATGGTGACTTGCTGCACATTCAGCATGAGCCAATATAGGTGATGAGACTTGATTCACGTTTGGCATAAGCCACTGAAGGTGATGAGGCTCTTGCGTTTGGTTGACTTGACTAAAATGAGAAGTGAGAAACCTGACTGGCTGGGAACCAGTTTTGTGAATGTATGAGAGGGGAATCAGAGGTCAAGCTTAGGCTGAATAAAAGTATGTAGACAAAAATGACAAGAAGGCAGACAGAACGTGAGATGTTTGAGGATATGGTTGACCAAACTTGGAGCAGGCCTTGACCACAAGAGTGTTGGTCATCAAGTAGATAGAGACCCACTTCATTTGTTATGAGGAGTGAGTTTTTAAAAAAAAGTCTAGGAGTAGTGTCATAAAGCAAATATTGCTCATTTTCTGCTTAATGATTTTAGATAACATGGTTCATTACAAAGTTCAAAGAACATTTTGACGGGGAACTGGATAGTAAAGGTTGAGAGGAACATGGGCCAAGTTATATTGTGAAATTCTTAATTGTTTAATGATTCCATTAAAATCCTTTAAATGTTTGTACAAAAGCAACATTTGCAACACAAAAGGCATTTTTTGAACATAAGCAATTAGTTATCAAGGAAGGTCCAGAAGCATCCTCACTGTAACATGAACTTGGGCTGAACAATCTGGATGACTTACATTTTCTAGGTTTCTCCGTTTTACGGAATGATATATATAACTCTAACTATAAGGGACAAAATGTCTTTGTTATGACAGTCGTGCTCTTACTTTTGGAGCACAGTGATCATGATCCTGACTCTGTGACATATTCAAAGTGCATCTAGGGTGGGTACAGACAAAATTCACAGGAATGTTGACTGGTCCTGGGGGACATGAATTATAAGGTGATACCAGATAGGCTGGGGATTATCTTCCCTGGAGTGAAGGAGGGTGTGGGGTGACCACTTAGAGGTTTATCAGATTATGAGGAGCATAGATGGTTAGTCTTTTTCCCAAGGTAGGGAAATCTAAAACTAGAGGGCTAAAGGTTAAAGGTGAGAGGATAAAGATTTAAAGGAGATCTGAGGGGCAACTTTTTAGCACAGAGGATGGTGTATTCATAGAACAAAGTGGTAGAAACAGGCATGATTACAAGGTTTAAAAGTTATTTGGACAGATATGTCAATAGGAGAAGTTTAGAGGGTTATGAGCAAAATGCAGGCAAATGAGATTAGAGTAGATAGGCACCTTTGGCATGGACTGCTCTAGCCAAGCAATCTAATTCTGTGCTGTGCAAGTCTGTGAATCTAGGAAATGGTTTCTCTAATTTAGGCCAGGGGTTGAGAAATAAACTAATGCTTTTGGCTCTCCTCATTCAAAAGGTGAGTAGAAGGAATTTATACAATTGTAGTATTTAAGTTTTAGAAAGTGAACAATTTTCAAACAGTTCTATTGTGCATTGCAATTACAGTATTTGCAATGTCTGTGGTGTGTGTTGGGTGTATGCATTTGTGCTTTGTGTTGATACTGCAATCAGAATGTCAATAAGTGTTTGGATGAATTTCCCTACAAGGAAAAAAATTGCAAAGATCCTTAAATGCTACCATCTAGTGGGTTGCCTTGTGGATTCTACCCCTTGGGGGAGACAATAGTTGTGATTTTCACCACATGACAAATTCAAGAAACGTGTATGAAACGTCAACCGGAGTGCATGATATCCTTTAATCTCAGCAACCTCGACTGGAGGGGCACCTTGTTCTAATTTAACTCGCTGCGAAATATACTTCCTCATTGTCTCTGTTCCATTAGGAATCGCAAGCCATGGTTCTCGTCAACAGAGCCAAGTGCAGATGGTGGTTCAACAAGGCAGTGACATGCCAATTTTCTTCCACACTCATGATCAAGAGTTCTTCCAGCCCGTTGTATACCAGAAAGAACAAAAAATGACCCCCTCCTGATTTCCTTCTCTTTACTCCAGGGTCCTGTGCCCTCTCCTATTGGATTTAATCTTATTCAGCCCTTTGCTGCTTCCACCTATCACCTCCCAGATTCTTACCTCAGTCCCACTCTGTATCTTCCCCCACTTGCATGAAACTTGCCAGCTCATGCTTCACCCTATTCACACCCACCCCCACCCTTTTACACTGGCCCTCTCCCCTCTTTCCCATACTGAAGGGTCTTGACCTGAAATTCTAATTGTCCACTTTTGCTGCATAGATGCTACCTATCTTGCTGAATTCCTCCAGCACCTTGTGGGTTGCTAAAGATGATACTCTTAACATCTTTGGAAGATCAATGAAGTATATGAAAACAGTGAAGAGAACACCCATTAACAGATTTGCAAAGTAATGCTGCCACAATGTCCTTGGACGAGTAAATTACCTCTGACATAAACCCCAGACCCATATATTCACTCATCCTTGTCAAATAATGTCATAAAAGGGTAAAAGCCAGAGAAAATGTGATAATTCCTCAACTTCTGAAATTTAAAGTGCAGGTTAAGAAGAGAAGACCATAACATAATATTTTACAAATGTATCTGCTTCTCCCCAACTGCTCTCATTTCAATGTTAAGGTTCTTTTTCTTGTGTTCTTTAATTGACCTCATTAACCTATCAACAAAATGGCGTCTGCTCCAGCTCATCCTCATGATAACATTGGTGTTATCCTCTGTCCTCCCATGCCCTCTGCAACATTTCTCTATAATCCAATTCTGACGAGTCAGCAATTTCAAGCATTAACCTTGCTTATCTTTCCAGGGATGTCACTCACTGACTATTTAAAGCATTTTCTGTTTTTATTTCAGATTTCCGGCCCCTGCAGTTTTGATTTTGATACGTATTTACAGCTTTATCTGTCCGATAGCTCTGACATTGGGTGCCATCCACTGTTGTGTTCCAGCAGGGTACAGGTATCGATAATAATCGACGTTTCAATGACAAACTCTGCCATCTTCATCGATACCTCTTCCTGCCTGGAGACCCGAGAAGAGTTTATTTGTATTTTGTTTTTCAATTTGCAGCAGTGTCCAAGAAAATTACTATTTGTTTTAAATGGAATTTGAGTCAGAATCAGATTACAGCTGTACAAAACCACACCTGGAGAATATGAACATTCCAGGCACCACAACGCGTTTACCTTGACAACCATGTCTATTTACTAGAAAGATATTTGCCCTGCACTTGTTCACCCTGGATAGTGGAATATCAAATAATGATTTGTTTCAAGTTTAAGATATTAGAGAGAGCTGATGGGTAACTAGAAAGAAACAATTTCTATCAGGGATAAAGATTCAAAGTACATTTGTTACACTGGACAGTATATTTTTTCCCAAAAGTGTTGCTTCCTCTTTTTTGGGTTATAATAGACTGCTTGAAGCTGAACACAAACACAATTTCAGACTATTTGTATCACTTAGGAATTTGGAGGAACAAGAAATTAACTTTTATTGAATATAATGTGTTTAATTGCCTAATGGTACTGACTTCAACTAAGCTAAAAATGTTTTGTTAAAATGATTTTCATTTGTACTCAGTATCTGAGGCATCTCGCTTAAGTGTCCAACAATAATCAGCTAGTTCTGATGGATTCCAGTTACACTGATGCCATTTCTCCATGACCACAATGTCCTGGTGAAACCTTTCACCATGCTCGTCACTGACAGTGCCAAGACTTGCAGGGCAGAATTCTAAATGGGAATGCAGAAAATTAATCTTTAGTGGCATGTTGCACTTCATGGTTTTGTATGCTTGAAGTGTGTTGTTAACCAGCTGCACATAGTTCTGTGCTCTGTAATTGGCAAGAAAATTTTCAACAACATTCCTAAATGCATTCCATGTGGTTTTCTCTGGTCCCACTAGAAGTTCTTAGCCTGTCATTGATGGCCTGTTTGATTTAAGGACCAATACAATGCCTTCATTAATCTTGAGATCGGTTATTCTGGGAAACATCAAATATAACAATCCTTCACGGAAATTTTAGTAGAGAAACCAGACATACTGGTCAGACAGAAACAGAGTCTGTCAGATGATCCTTCAGCTCTCGCTCTATCACCAGGACAGTGAATGGAATTGACTCCCTCTGAGGCAAGCTCTAAGATCAACAGTGCATGTTGTACAATGAATGTGAGGAGCCCAGGCTTTGTCTCGGTCACCAATTTTACACCAAAGTAGAGCTCATAAGCTTTCTTAATAATAATAAAAGGAGTCCTGCTCCATCTTTGAGATTTAAGTGTATACAGTACTCGCCACAAATATAACAGAAATTATCATGGCTGTTGTAAATTAGTGAGACACTTTGTTATCACGAATACTGCTGAAAATACAATTATTTTATTATAATGAGTATACCAATACTTACTTTACTTTATTGTCACCAAACAATTGATACTAGAGTGTACAATCATTACAGTGATATTTGTTGCTGCGCTTTGTGCTCCCTGAAGTACAAATCGAAGTAAATATAATAAAAATTTAAATTATAAATCATAATTAGAAAATAGAAAAGGGAAAGTAAGGTAGTGCAAGTCAGGTCCAGATATTTGCAAGGTACGGCCCAGATCCGGGTGAGGATCTGTTCAGCAGTCTTATCACAGTTGGAAAGAAGCTGTTCCCAAATCTGGCCGTACGAATCTTCATGCTCCTGAACCTTCTCCCGGAGGGAAGTGGGACAAAAAGTGTGTCGGCTGGGTGGGTCTCGTCCTTGATTATCCTGGCAGCACTGCTCTGACAGCATGCGGTGTAAAGTGAATCCAAGGATGAAAGATTGGTTTGTGCGATGTGCTGGGCTATGTTCACGATCTTCTGCAGCTTCTTCCGGTCTTGGACAGGACAACTTCCATACCAGGTTGTGATGCATCCTAGAAGAATGCTTTCTACGGTGCACCAATAAAAATTAATGAGGGTTTTAGGGGACAGGCCAAATTTCTTCAGCTTTCTCAGGAAGTAAGGGCGCTGGTGGGCCTTCTTGGCAGTGGACTCTGCTTGGTTAGACCAAGTCAGGTCATTTGTGATATTCACCCCGAGGAACTTAAAGCTTTTGACCTGTTCCACCTGCGCACCACCGATGTAGATGGGGTCGTGTGGTCCGCTACTCCTTCTGAAGTCAACAACCAATTCCTTCATCTTGCTGACGTTGAGGGATAGATTATCGTCTTTGCACCATGCCACCAAGTTCTTAATTTCCTCTCTGTACTCAGACTCATCATTACCCAAGATACAGTCTATAACTGTGGTGTCATCAGCAAACTTATATATTGAGTTTGATGGAAACTTGGCTACACAATCATGGGTGTACAGTGAGTACAGCAGGGGGCTGAGTACACAGCCTTGTGGGGCACTGGTGCTCAGAGTGATTGTAGAGGAGAGCTTGTCCCCTATTTTTACAGCCTGGGTCCTGTCCGTGAGGAAGTTGAAGATCCAGCTGTAGATCTGAGTGCTGAGACCCAGGTTCCGGAGCTTAGGAATCAGTTTAGTTGGAATGATGGTATTAAAGGCAGAGCTGTAGTCAATGAAAAGGAGCCTTACATATGCATCTTTATTCTCCAGGTGCTCTAAGGAGGAATGTAGTGCCAGAGAGATGGCATCTGCCGTTGACCTGTTGCTCCGGTAGGCGAATTGCAAAACGTTGAGGTTGACCGGTAGGTTATGGTTGATGTGTGCCTTAACCAATCGCTCGAAGCACTTCATAGCAATTGATGTCAGAGCCACAGGTCGATAGTCATTCAGGCATGCCACCTTGCTTTTCTTCGGCACCGGGATTATCGTTGCCTTCTTAAAACACGAGGGGATCTTAGACTGAAGCAGGGAGCAGTTGAAGATGTCAGCAAACACTCCAGCTAGCTCGCTTGCACAGGCCCAGAGAACCCGTCCCAGGACGCCATCTGGGCCCGTCGCCTTCCTTGGATTTGTTTATGTATATAAAGTATATGCGATACGTATCAGGGAGCAGTGTCTCAGAAAGGCCTCCAGCACCCAAGTCATGCCCTTTTCTCACTGTTGCCATCAGGTAGGAGGTACAGAGTCTCAAGGCACACACACAGCGATTCAGGAACAGCTTCGTCCCCTCTCCCATCCGATTCCTAAATGGACATTGAAGCTTTGGCCACTATCTCACTTTTTTAAAAATATACAGTATTCCTCTTTTTGCACATTTTTAAAATCTATTCAATATACGTAATTGATTTGTTTATTATTATGTTTTATTTTACTTATTTTTTTCTCTCCCTCTATTGCATTGAACTGCTGCTGCTAAGTTAACAGATTTCACGTCACATGCCAGTGATAATAAACCTGATTCTGATTCTGATGATCACAAACTGATCTACATGTGAACACAATGTATAGAAGGGTGTGTGTGATGCTTTTATAGCCTTTCTAAAACCTGTCCTGCCATGCAGCACCTGCCCTGCCTAAGCATGCCCAGGTATGCCTGGACAAGACAAACATTTTCAGTTTACATTCTGGGCAGTATTTTAACTGACTTCAATTATGAACTGAAATAACAAATAATGGTGCATGACAGGGAAATTTCATGGCCATTTTCATGATTAGCAGCCCATAATCCATTAGATCCACTTAAAAGTATTCAGGAAGCAAAATCTTTGTTGTCCAGTGTTATCAAAGTATGTATGCAGTATACAATGCTGAGATTCATCTTCCCCACAGACAGTCACAAAACGGAGAACAGTGGAACCTGTACTAAGAATAAAACGTCAACCCACCCCTCTCATATGCAAAAGAAAACAAATCACGCAAACAAATGAGCAAGAGCATGGGAGATAAAACACAAAATAAAAAGGGATATCCAGTCCAGCTCAGTGCTCATTACCTGCAGGCAGCCTCAATGCAAAATCGCCCAAGCTAGCAACATAAACAGCGACATAAGAAACAGGAGCAGGAGTCGGCCATCTGGCCTGTCGAGCCTGCTCCGCCATTCAATAAAATCATGGCTGATCCAGACAGACATACTTTATTGATCCCGAGGGAAATTGGGTTTCGTTACAGCCGCACCAACCAAGAATAGTGTAGAAATATAGCAATATAAAGCCATAAATAATTAAATAATAATAAGTTAATCATGCCAAGCGGAAATAAGTCCAGGACCAGACTATTGGCTCAGGGTGTCTGACAGTCCGAGGGTCCATCCGACCATGGACTCATCAGCACCTACCTGCCTTTCCCCCATAACCCTTAATTACCCTGCTATGCAAGAATCTGTCCAAACTTGTCTTCAATATATTTACTGTGGTACCCTCCACTGCTTCATTGGGCAGAGAATTCCACAAATTCACCACTCTTTGGGAAAAAGCAGTTCCTCCTCATCTCCATCCTAAATTTACTCCCCCGAATCTTGAGGCTATGTGGCCTAGTTCTAGTCTCACCTACCAGTGGAAACAACCTTCCTGTCTCTACCTGATCTATCCCTTTCATAATTTTATATGTTTTATATCTCATTCTTCTGAATTCCAGCAAGTACAGTCCTAGGCTATACAATCTCTCGCATAGTCTAACACCCCTCATCTCAGGAATCAACCTGGTGAACCTCCTCTGCACCGCCTCCAAAGCCAGTATCTCCTTCCTCAAATAAGGAGACCAGAACTGCACACAGTACTCCAGGTGCGGCCTCACCAGTACCCTGTACATTTGCAGCGTAACTTCCCTGCTCTTAAATTCAATCCCTCTAGCAATGAAGGCCAACATTCCATTTGCCTTCTTGATAGCCTGCTACACCTCCAAACCAACCTTTTGTGATTCCTGCACAAGCACTCCCAAGTCCCTCTGCACAGCAGCATGCAGCAGTTTTTTACCATTTAAATAATAATCTGCTCTTTCGTTTTTCCTTCCAAGGTGGACAACCTCGCATTTGACAACATTGTACTCCATCGGCCAGACCCTTGCCCACTCACTTGAATTGACTTTATTTCTTACATCCTTCACATACATGAGGAGTAAAAATCTTTACGTTATGTCTCCATCTAAATATGCAATGTACAATCATAGTAATTTATAATAAATAGAACAGTCAATGTAACATAGAGTACACTCACATCAGCGTGAGTTAATCAGTCTGATGGCCTGGTGGAAGAAGCTGTTCCGGAGCCTGTTGGTCCTGGCTTTTATGCTGTGGTACCATTTCCCGAATGGTAGCAGCTGGAATAGATTGTGCTTGGGGTGACTTGGGTCCTTAATGATCCTATGGGCCCTTTTTATACACCTGTCCTTGTAAATGTCCTGCATCATGGGAAATTCACAACTACAGATGCGCTGGGCTGTCCACACCACTCTCTGCAGAATCCTGCAATTAAGGGAGGTACGGTTCCCATACCAGGCAGTGATGCAACCAGTTAGGATGCTCTTAATTGTGACCCTGTAGAAAGTTCTTAGGGTTTGGGGGGGCCATACCAAACTTGCTCAACCGTCTGAGGTGAAAGAGGTGCTGTTGTGCCTTTTTCACCACACAGCTGGTGTGTACAGACCACGTGAGGTCCTCAGTGATGTGGATGCCGAGGAACTTAAAGCTGTTCACCCTCTCAACCCCAGATCCATTGATGTCAATAGGGGTTAGCCTGTCTCCATTCCTCCTGTAATCCACAACCAGCTCCTTTCTTTCTGCGACACTGAGGGAGAGGTTGTTTTCTTGACACCACTGTGTCAGAGAGATGAATTCTTCCCTGTAGGCCACCTTGTTATTGTTTGAGATAAGGCCAATCAATGTAGCGTCATCAGCAAATTTGATTAGCAAATTGGAGCTGTGGTTGGCCACACAGTTGTGTATACAGGGAGTAAAGAAGGACACCTAACCTATCTATACCTCTCTGCAAACACTCTGTACCTTCTGCATAATTTGCATTTCCACTTAATTTGGTATCGTCAGCAAAGTTAGATACACTACACTTCGTCCCCTCTTTCAGATTATTAATGTATATCGTAAACAGTTGTGGGCCCAGCACCGACCCCTGCGACACACTGCTCACCACTGATTGCCAACCAGAGAAACACCCAGTATCCCAACTCTCTGCATTCCAGCAGTTAACCAATTCTCTATCCATGCTAATGCATCATGCCCAACTCCGTGCATCTTTATCTGGAGCAAACAGAAAAACTAGAAACACATCATATCTGAGTTAGAGTCCACAATCCACAAACCACATTGATTAAACATTGCTCCGGCACCATCCTCCGACAGCATCAAGTCAAGTTACTTTTTATTGTCATTTCAACCATAACTGCCGTGTAAAGTACACAGTAAAAACGAGACAACGTTTTTCAGGACCGTGGTGTTACGTGAAACAGTACAAAAACTAGACTGAACTACGTAAAAAACAACACAGAAAAAAACTACACTAGACTACAGACCTACCCAGGACTGCATAAAGTGCACAAAACAGTGCAGGCATTACAATAAATAATAAACAAGACAATAGGCACAGTAGAGGGCAGTAAGTTGGTGTCAGTCCAGACTCTGGGTATTGAGGAGTCTGATAGCTTGGGGGAAGAAACTGTTACATAGTCTGGTTGTGAGAGCCCGAATGCTTCAGTGCCTTTTCCCAGACGGCGGGAGGGAGAAGAGATTGTATGAGGGGTGCATGGGGTCCGTCATAATGCTGTTTCCTTTGTGGGTGAAGTGTGTAGTGTAAATGTTCGTGATGGCAGGAAGAGAGACCCCGATGATATTCTCAGCTGACCTCACTATCTACTGCAGGGTCTTACAATCCAAGAGGGTGCAATTTCCGAACCAGGCAGTGATGCAGCTGCTCAGGATGCTCTCAATACAACCCCTGTAGAAGGTGATGAGGATGGGGGGTGGGAAATGGACTTGCCTCAGCCTTCACAGAAAGTAGAGATGCTGCTGGGCTTTCTTTGCTATGGAGCTGGTGTTGAGGGACCAGGTGAGATTCTCCGTCAGGTGAACTCCAAGAAATTTGGTGCTCTTTACGATCTCTACCGAGGAGCCATCGATGTTCAGCGGGGAGTGGTCGTTCCGTGCCCTCCTGAACTCAGCAACCATCTCTTTTGTTCACATTCAGAGACAGGTTGTTGGCTCTGCACCAGTCCGTTAGCCACTGCACCTCCTCTTTGTAAGCTGACTCATCATTCTTGCTGAAGAGACCCACCACGGTCATGTTGTCGGCAAACTTGATGATGTGGTTCGAACTGTGTGTTGCATCAAAGGAGTGAGAGAGAGATCATTCAAACACAAGGACCTTCCCTTAGAAGCAACGAGCAAGAGGGAGAGACAGACTGTCACACACAGACCTCGCCTCCATGCCTTACACTTTGGTTGCAGCCTTGTGAAAACCTGTCAGAGACAGGGAAGTGTCAGATCACCCAATCAGCCCAAAAACAACATCAGAATGCTCCAATAGAAGCAGAACCATATCTGAAATAAAAGACGATGTAAAAGGAGTTGTTTTACAACTTGTCGAGGACGTAGCCTTTGGTAGTGTTGTTTGCTGGCACCATCTTCTTCCGTTAGCCACGATAACTTCCATCTAAAAATCTAATGGAAGTTATCATGTCTCAAAGGACTATTGAATTTGCACTTGCACTCTGTAAAGAATTTCTTTATTGAGTGCATGCAGACTCAATATTATATTACAGATAAGTTCATATCTGTGACTGAAAAATAGAGGGGTCCTCAGTTTATATGCCCCTGCATGTCACTGTAGTCCTACCTGTTCTCTTTTTCCTGGATGTCTTTCCAATACCCTTTAGGAATCATTAATTGTTTTCAACTCTACCAATTCAGAGACTAGAGTTTCTGAGTCATTATCATACAGTATTTCGAAAGAGCTTTCTTTTCCCACTTGTGTCTTTCATGTATTCCTGTATCCAGGACTAGCTTTTCTCTGTCCATCTTACCATAAACTCTCACAATCATACACACCTCAATGAAATCTCTTCTCAAATTCCTTTACTCCACTGAGAATAATTGCAACTTCCCCCCCAACTAAAATATTTTGCCCATGGAACCAGTCTGTAAATCTGCACCCATCTGAAGTACCTTCCTAGACTCCAGTGACCAGAACAGGATGCATTACCTAGTTGTGACCTAATCAGTGACTTGTAACATCTGGGGTTTTGTGTTTATTTTCAAGATTCTTACATTGTGCCACCTTCAAAGTTTAGGCACGTGAATCTCCAGGTCCCTGTTCCTGCACATTCCTTAGGACAATGCCTTTACATTAGATTTATTTATTACATGTACGTCAAAACAGACAGTGAACTGAACCATTTGCATTAACAACAAACACACTGCAAGGATGTGCTGGGGGCATCCATTAGGTATTACTACAGATTCCGGTGCCAGTGTAACATGCCCGCAATGTTCAGCAGAACAACATGGAGTTAATATACAACAACGAGACAAAGCAACAACAACAAACAAGCCCTTTTCCCGCTCTACATTCCACACACAGAGCTAGGCCTCCAACCCTAAGACATGGTCACCTCAGAGCCTCTCGTCCTTGGACAGACATCAAGCCTATGACCTCCAGACTCACTGACCTAAGGGCTGCCCCAGACTCACCAGCACCAGGTTTCAAATTCTGAACTTGCTGATTGTTGGGATTTGACCCCAGGACATGCTGATCACAGAACTTTGACCTCCATTCTCACCAAGCTGTGGGTTTTGACCACATGACCTACCAGCCTTATGGAATCAATGGCCCTCATTGTCGAGGCCTCAGAGCTCTCTGTCCTCAACACCGACCTTTGGCTCCTTCCTCTACATCTCCAGATAGTGTCCTTGACCTCTTACTCCAACCAACCCTAACTGCACCCCTAACTTCCTGCAGTGTTCCTAAAAACCTAAGATGAGCCACAAACCCTGTGGAAAATCTGCAGCTCAGTGCCATCTTGAAGTTACCATCCATGTTACATTTTTTAAACACTTCTTCCAAAATGCATCACCTCATGTTTCCAAGTTGTATTTCATCTGTTTAGTTTAGTCAAACACTTCTGCCTTTTAAAGTTCCATGCTTGTACTCCTCAATTAATTCATTAATGCACGTGTTCATTTTATTCCTTGATTATTTTTTCTAATACTTTATTGACTACTTGTGTTTTATGGAATGAATAATTATAGGGTCACCTTTGCTAAAATGAGGATGCCACATTTGGCTTTTTTTCCATCTTCTAGTGCCTCTGCTGAATCACTGGGAGGTTGGGAGATGATGGCTAGCCCTCCGGCTATCTCAACCACACCTACCTTAATAATTTGGGATGTAAATCTGGACCAGGCAGCTGATCATACCCAACCACTGCCAATCTTTTCAGTGTATCCTCCCTATCAGTTTCCACCCTAGCACTCCATTACCTCTACCACCTTCTGTTCTGATGTTTGATCATCATCGTCTTTACTGATTACCAATATAAGGTACTTGTTCATTGTTCCAATTTAACTTATGGCTTTAAATAGCCATTACCTTCTTTGGCATAATATTTCACTTTCAAGCTGTGATATTTAAAAATGCTAAACTTGCGGAGGGTGCAAGAAATTTGGAAACTTGCTAAAGGCTAGCTCAGTTGTTAATATTAAGTCTGAAATGGGTCTCAAAGGAATATGGGGAAAACATTTGTAAATGGGTGGTCATGTTCACACAAAGCTGCAGAAGTGTTTTGAAAGACCAAATCACCTTTTCTTTGCCTTTATTCTTGAAAATTCCTGGGTATTCCTAAAAGGTTAACAAACACACCCCAAATTCACGGCTTAAAGATTTATTTGTGCTGGATGTTAACTATTTTTCAAGTTGTAGCAATAAACCCAAACCAAACCAAAAGCAAAACAGTTGCCACTGCTAGTGACCCTACAGGTTTGTTATACTGGCATTTCACACATCCAGCTCCAATCATTGCCCCAAAAGTCAAAATATGATCCCTTTAACATTTAGCAAACATACATACAATCTTGAAGCGATGAAACTTAAGCATGCCCAAGTAGAAGTTAAGCATTATTGAGTGTTTAGCAAAAGGTATGGCATCCACTGGTCCCCAGGTACAAACAGCCACAAAATAAGCACGAAGACGTAACATTCCCCTAGCTTTCATCACACTCCCCCCACTCATGTGGGTAGTTACAATAAACATGCGACACAGAGTACTACGCAGATAGAGAACAGATGCATGGCTCCTACACAAGTGTCTTAAAAGTCTTTTAAGTTATTTGACTAGTTCTTGTATACTTAATCCCAAAAAAATGAAATACATCATTATTTGATCTTGCAGTTATTCGTCAAATCTTTGTAATATTTGTGTATTTTGGATACAGGATGAGGAACAGGCTGCACTCACTTGTTGCCCTTATGCCGCTTGTGCTTAGGGTAGCAATAAAGGTCCTCCATCTCTGGCAGTGTTTAGGACTTCCTTCATCGTGTCAGTAGCCTTCTCTCGGATTTCACTACTATCATTCATGCAAGTTCCGGGTGGAGACTCAGGAATACCGTTGCACTCAGATGTAGAAGGATTCCTTGTTGCTGTTTCTGGAACTATTTTGTTTTACTAAGTCAGGGTTGATGGCCCTGAGTTGAACCCCTGAACCTGGAGGACCAGTGGACCACGCTTAGTTTGGCCTCTACCCTTTAACCTGCTTGGAATGGGTGAGCCAACCAAGAGCCAAAGCATAAAGCCTTGACTCCAGCTAAGGTAGCTCTCCAGGTCATTGAGGCACGCAAGCCTCCAACGCCTACAACAAGGTTGTGGCTCTCTTGGAGGAAAAGGCTGGGAAAAGAGAGAAAAGAGGCAGTGAATAAGAACATTTAACTTTATTTTTTTTAAATAAGTAAACCATAAAGGACTGATGCGGTGCATTTGTAACAATTTACTTTGTGTCATGTTTGCTTTGTGTTTATACAGACCAAGTGCTAAGAGCATTGCCATTCAGCGCATCTGAATAGTGAGCGAAAGCACAGATGATTTGCTCAAACCTAAACAGAGATGCTGTTCAGGGGGACAAAAAGAGCTGCAGATACTAGAAACTGCAATAGTTCCATTTAATAGCCGAGAATGTATACAGTATACATCCTGAAATTCTTACTCTTCACAGACACCCACAAAAACAAAAGAAAATAGCCCGAAAGAATGGATGACAGACCTTAGAATCCCAAATCCTTCTCCCCCCATGAACAAGCAACAGCAAAGCATCAACCCTCCCCCCATCTGCCTCAGCAAAAGCATCATGCCCCCCCCCACCATCTGTCATGCAAGCAATAGCAAAACCTTCAAAGAGACCTTGACCTAGTCCATTAAAAAAAACTGTTCATCCCAACACTTTGACATCCCACAGGCTCGCTCTCTCTCACTAACAAGGGAGAGAGAGATAGCACTCAGGCCACGGTGAGAGGGGAGGCCAATAGCTTCAGCTTAAAACTAAAACAAAAAGCTGGAGGTCCGTCATCATCTGTGGAAATAGAAACAACATTCTTAAAGGAAATGTTGAATATATCCTTGAATCTTCTCTGTCCTACACTTCCTATAGCAGAGCTTGGAACTCAGTGTCTGTTTTAGTATCTAAGGTGGTGATATTGAGGATGTTAGTCTGGGAGAAGGCACTGATGTTTGTTTATCCTTACACTGAATTTGGAAGATTTTCTGGAGATAGCCTTGTTTTATTTTCCACTGCCATATTGCAACTCTTGATTTCCACGTTTAATTGCCTTGAAATGGTTGGGCATATATGTCTGAAAATGCAAACACGAGGCAATCTGCAGATGCTGGAAATTCAAGCAACACACACAAAATACTGGTGGAACACAGCAGGCCAGGCAGCATCTATAGGGAGAAGCACCGTCGACGTTTCGGGCCGAGACCCTTCGTCAGGACGACAGTGCTTCTCCCTATAGATGCTGCCTGGCCTGCTGCGTTCCACCAGCAGTTTGTGTGTGTGGCATATATGCCTTGCTTGTAGCTTTTGAGCCAATATCCTAGTTTACTACCTGTTGGCAAAACTGCCCCATTGAAATGATCACATCAGGACAATGGCTTTCAGCTATGATCTGGCATTCATATAGAGTGGTTAAGTGTAGGCAATTTCCATTCAGCATACTTAGAAAGAAGCAAGTACATTAATTAAATTTCCTGTGATACACAGCATACTTCCCATACCCTCTTCTGTTGTTCAGAATCTTCCTCCAATCTAAGTTTCTTAAGTCTATTACTGTTATACCACAGGATTTGAAATACAAAATTCTGCTGGAGGAGCTTAGCAGGTTAAGTTACTGAACTTTTCATATCAATGGTTTTGTCAACAGATGTTATGTTACTTTGGCTTTCATACAAGTTTGTTCGTTGAGACCAAGGATACAGTAATCTTTATAAAATAGGTGTTATTAATAATTAAACTGCTTTCTCCTCTACTTCTCATGCACCTGAATTGAGTAAGATTAACATGGTTGTGAACTGGAGACTGTGAGTGACATGTGGAACCATTTTGTGTCTTGCAGGTCATTATACCAGACATATTTGTATCTTTGGACCTGGGGATTTGAAATGGCTAAACGAAAAAAATGCATTGTTTGCCAACAAGTTTGAACTCCATTCCTATCCGCCAACTGTAGAGTGCCTTGAATACAGGATCTTCAACCGCATGCTGAGGCAGAATATCTTTTCTCTGCAGTGAGATTTCTGGTGGTGACTGGAAAAGGGCAACAAGTTTCACAATGCATGAGGACAAGGGAAGAATCATGAACCTGAGGCATGACCTGGAGTATACTTGATAATTTTTCTTTCTGCTTGAGCATATACACCTATTTAAACGGGATATATTGTCATCAGTGTGGCACTGAAAATTTTGTATATGCATTTTCTTAAAGAAAAATGCAAGAGCACTCCTTTTTACTTGAATATAATAGGTATAACCTATTGCCTACATTCTCAATTCATTTTAAGATAGGGTGAGGGTGTTGTGTGAACTTAAACATATTCACTTTATGCACTGGAAGGGTTCATGGTCAGTTGCACAAATACTTGGTTGGACTTCCTATGAGTTACAGAGTATGATCATGACGGTTTACCCCCTCCCCACCCCACCCCCTGTTACTGGTGTTTCATATGTAAGCTGACAACTATTTCTGAATGAGTGGGAGTCCAGATCAGAAGCTGTGCTTGTTCCACAGTTGGTTGTGTGACACTCTTCACTCTCTACACCAGGAATAGAAAATATCATATTCCCTTACCTGTTTGTGTTTTGCATAAACTCCCTGTGAATTGAAAGCGTAACTATATGAAGGTATTTGAAAATGATACAAACTGAGCAGGAAACAAAATAGTTGCACGGAGATATGTGCTGTTTGCAATACTACCAAAAAAGAAGGTAGCAAAAAGGGCTTTAGCATTCTCAAGTTTTTGTATTTTCAGAGAAGTATTTTCAGTGGCAAGGAGCTGGAAGTGAATGCGGGTAGTTTCAAATCACTCAGCTGCTGATTAACAAACATGTTATGGGATGGAAGTATCCCACCTGAAGTCTTAACTATTAATGTCCTCTTCAAGATGTTAGCTGGGCACAATGTATTTTGTAGGACTTTTATTTTACTGAAGCAAATGATTTTGTTTACTTAGTACATAAAACAAACTAATATAATTTGAACTTCCAATAATTATCACTACCTTTTGCACATACATAGACCATAATAACTACCAATCTTTTAAGAACAAAATAAATCTAGTTCAGCCATTACAAAAACATGGAATAGCAATTAAGGACCAATATAGTGTATAAAGAAATTGCAATGTATAATTTACGAATCATCTGAAATTTTTGTAATGATTTAACTTAAAGGGAAGTAATCTTTGGTAAGATTCTACAATACAAAGATATTACAATGTTACTGATTTTAAAAGCCTCTTCCTGTAGATATTTTCCTAGTGAATGGGATACAATGTTCATAATGACTTCAGAAATAAAGAGTGATCAAGAATTTTAAATGAACAATGCATAAGAGTAGTATATTAAACATTTGTTCATTTTACCAGATCAGCGAGGTAATATCCAAAATTTGATACGCGTGACAAAAACTCTCTTTTAATAATTTTAGTAAGTTTTTTTTAAATTAGCAAATCAATTATTCATCTTTGTTTTGAACTAATTCAATCATTTTCACACAGCGACAGAGACCATGGAAAAACACTGGGATTTTTGTTCATGAATAGTAAAGCAACTGAGGAAAACTGTTTGCAGATATTCACAATTATTGAGTCAACTCTGAGTACAAGAATAAAAGTTGAAGCTTCCTCTTTACTTGGAATTTCCAACTGGATTTGGTGTTGGGGGAGCTCATTCCACATATGGGTGAAAAGATTGTAATTAAATCTCTCATCTTTCACCCTAATCTTATGTCCTCTGGATCTGATTCCCCATTCCTGGGAGGAAGACTGTTCATTTACTCTATCAATGCTCTCATGATTTTCTACAAGATCAACTCACCTTCTCCATTAATCCAGGGAATAAAATCCCTGTTTACTCAGTCCCTCAAGTTTGGATAAAGTCCTCATAAATGTCCTCAGCACTTATTGCAGCTTAATGGCTTCTTTCCCATAGCAGGGTGACCAACGTTCCAAATCAAAGTCATTACGACCAGAGGCAACACGAGTGAATCTGCAGGTGCTGGAAATAAATAAAAACACAAAATGCTGGCAGAACTCAGCAGGCCAGACAGCATCTATGGGAGGAGATAGTGATGGCATTTCAGGCCGAAACCCTTCATAGAAGCTGTCTGGCCTGCTGAGTTCTTGCCAGCATTTTGTGTCATTACTACCAGACACCATTTTCATGGTGGTGTTGATTGCCTGAGGAGTGAGAGAAAGATCCTCAAATGTTGGTGCATGGGTCATAAGAGGGTCCCAACTAGTGATTCAGCTGTTACGACAGGATAGATATTTAAGCAGGAAGAAGAGTAGAAGCAGAAGAGTGTTTGAGTGATGGAGAAAAAGCATTTCAGAGGATGGTACAGTCAGTCATGTTAAAGAACTGCAGAGAAATCATGGACAGGGAAAGAGGACTTTTGCTGCCTGCATTGCCTCCATTTTCTGTACTCCATTGTTCCACCGTCGCAATATTGATAGAGTCCCTCTTGTCCTTACCTACCATCCCAACAGCCTTCACATCCAACACATTATCCTCCATAACTCTGCCTTCTCCAAAGGGATCCGACCGCTAAACATATCTTTACCTCCCCCGACCCCCCCAGCAATTCCCTTGTCCATTTGCCCCTCCCCACTAATCTCCCTCCAGGCACTTACCCCTGCAAGCGGCTCAAGCGCTACAACTGCCCAAACGCCACCTCCCTCACCTGCATTCAGGGACCCAAACAGTCCTTCCAGGTGAGGCAGCACTTCACCTGTGAATCTGCAGGGGTCGTTTATCGTGTCCGGTGCTCCCGATGCAGCCTCCTCTGCATTGGTGAGACCCGTATAAATTGGGGCACCGCTTCGTCGAGCACCATCCGCCACAAGTGTGACTTCCTGGTGGCCAAACATTCCCATTCCCGTTCTGGCGTGTCGAACCATGGCCTCCTCTTGTACCAAGTTGAGGCCCCCTTAGGGTGGAGAAGCAACATCTTGCATTTCATCTGGGTAGCCTCCAACCTGATGGCATAAGTATCAATTTCTCCTTCCAGTAAACAAGTTTCCCCTCACCTTCCTCCATTCCCCACTCTGATCTTTTACTTCTTCTCACCTGCCTTATACTTCTCTACCTCCCCCCTCCCACTCAGACCCCTCCTCCACCTTCTACTGTTGTCCACTCTCCTCTGCTATCAGATTATTTCTTCTCCAACCCTTGACCTTTCCCACCCACCTGTCTTCACCCATCACCTTACAGCTATCCTCCTTCCCCTCCACCACCTTTTTATTCCGGCATCTTCCCCCTTCCACTTCAGTCCTGAAGAAGGGTTTCGGCCCGAAACATCGACTGCTGCTGCGTGACCTGCTGATTTTCTCCAGTATTTTGTGTGTGTTGCTTTGTAATGTGTGGTCCCCTATGGTTTTCTGGGCTATAATAAAGTTACATGCAGAATAATACACAGAAAAACACAGAAAGTACAAAAGATATCCCCAATTTAATCAAAGTTCTTCTCAGACTGTGCTCATGCACAGTCAAATACAAAGGTTTGCATCACTCATCTCTTCCTCGATGTCATTTCCTAAACTTCTCCATTTCCATTTTTACAGATATGTAATCTGAGCTTCTGACCACATCTCCCATCTGCAAGAGCACCTGCTACTGTACTACTGCTCAATTCCTCTTCCCCCCTTAGTATTTCTGCAGCTGAAACCCTTCATTCTGTTCTTGTTCCTTTGAGTGTTTGATACTTCTTCCACTTGAGATTATCAGAGTCTCCTTCCCATGTTCTAGCCTGTCCCACTCACTCACAAGTCCCACAACCATGATCGTTGTTATGGAAACCTAACTCCATACAGATAGGGTGAAAACTTCCTTCATAGATATTCAGTCAGTACAACCTCAGCACCACTGGATCTTCAGCCATTTGTCACAATCTGACAGGGGTTGTTAATTCATCCAGTTAGTGATTGTGCTCTTCAGTGTTTGTATGAGTGTTAATACCATCTCCAGCTGCTGTCATTTGGTCTTTCTGCAGTCACTGTATCATTCCCACTTTCTCATGCACCCCTCACTGAGACTGGTGTAGGCCAGTTTGCCAAGCCTGCACCACCATTCATTCAGACGATGGTCCCACTTACCCATGCCCTCTCCAATTCTCATGCATTGAGAGCCTTGTGAGGGGAAATGTCTTGGCTTCTGGCCTGAAAGTTTTCATTTGTCCCAACATCATAGCCTTTTAGGGAAGAGAGTTATAGATTTCCATAAATAGTTATATCACAGAGTCACATGCTTCCTTTCACGTTAACCTTGCCTGTACAACCTTATTATATGTCTCCAGAAAGTCTGCGTAAGAACATTCCTCTGACCTCCATAAATTCAACGAGAGCAGCCGCACGTTGCCCTTCAGTGTTTTGCTGAATCTTCTTGATCGGCTTGTGTTTGTCCAGTGTGACTGGTGCGAGCACAAGTTCTTTTCTCTCCCTTTGCAGCTGTAATGCAGGATTGGACTCCTGGAACACCCTTCATGAAGACCCGCTATGTATTTCAAACATCTGATGAGCTGGGTGGGTTTCATCTTTATCCTCCTCTAGCCTGAAATTTAGAGTATTGAAGCCAATCAGACTTTTAAAATAAATCTTTCACTCAGAACCAGGAACAGTCAAGATCATCAGGTGAGAGGAGATGGAAGTTATTGGTTTGTGAAATGTGTGTGAATATAGACCTCAGGTGAAGGCAGCAGCTGGATCATTTATGGTGTTTTGAAGTATGAATTCCAGCAAAACCCATCCGCTAAGGTTTTGACCGCTGTATACTGTACCAGAAGAAAGGAGAAACTTGATGCCTGTTAAGGCTAGTGAATGGGATGGTAGAGCTTGCCTTTAGTGCCATCTAGTGGCTGACTCTGGTCAGCAGTATTTGGAGTGACTGGAACTCCAATAATCCACCACCTGAAATACTTGAATGATTTGGAATCTAGCTTGCTGGATGACATGTCCCCACATTCCCTTTAAATGTCCAAGGCCCTGCTCCCCATCCCTATGCGCTCTTTGATGCAACCAGCTAACTGGGTAATCATATAATGCCACTGGAGACACCAGATACTGCAGATGCTGAAATCTGGAGGAGGGGTGGGCTAGAAAGACAAACTGCTGGAGGAACTCTATGGATCAAGCAGTGTTTGTGGAGGCAAAGGGACAGTCGATATTTCAGACTGCTGCATCAGGACTGAGAGTGGAGAGGAATGATAGTATAAAGAGAGTGAAGAGGAAGGCTGAGGCACAAATCATTAGGTGTATGTTTGGCTCAGGATCTGCAGAATCTCTTGTATTTTTCCAATCCCTCTCCACCTGGATTCACTTATCGCTTGGCAGCTGCTGTCTCACCCTCCCTTATATTAGTCATCTCCCCTTTACACTCCCAGTCCTGATGAAAGTGTTGACTCGAAATGTCAATTTTTGTTTTCTTCCAGCGTGCCTGATCCATTGAAATAGGGCGCCACAGTCGTGTAGCAGTTAGTGCGACATTATTACTGCTCAGGGCATTCTGGAGTTTAGAGTTCAATTCCAGCACTTCCTGTAAGGAGTTTGTACATTCTCCCTGTGTACGCATGGGTTTCCTCCAGGTGCTCTGGTTTCCTCCCACAGTCCAAAGATGTACCAGTTAGTAGGGTAATTGGTCATTGTAAATTGTCCTGTGATTAGGCTCAGGTTAAATAGGTGGTTTGCTGGGCAGTGTGTGGCTTGTTGGGCCCGTTCTGCGCTGTGTAAAATAAAATAAATTCCTCCAACTTTTTTGTTTTTGCTCATAATGCTACTGTTTGATGGGAATGAAGATGGGGAGTACCTGGAGCACCCTTTCCCATCAGTGGGAATGTCACTGACATCATTGACAGTCACAGCCTAGTCACATATTGATGGGGTAAAATCTCCTTCAGATATTTGTTCCATTGCATTCCGAGAGGAGGAACTTCCAATCAATAAAATAAAATCCCTTTATTGTTGGTGTTCTCTAATTTTGTTTCTACTGATGCAGTTTATTATTTGGAATAGCTGACAGAATTGACCTGAGGTTTAACTTAAAACATTACTGTTGGATGAACACAACAGGTCAAGCAACATCAGTGGTGGCAAAAGGGCAATTGACATCATGACCAAAACATGTGGGTTTCGGCCGGAAATGTCGTCACTACCTCCTCCCATAGATGCTGTCTGGCCTGCTGAGTTCTGCCAGCATTTTGTGTTTTTATTAGAGAGATGATAGCTTGTAATAAAGAAGAGAGAGGGCGGTGCCTGGTAGAGACTGGTGGGTGATAGGTGGAACCAGGGATGACAGGCAGATAGAGGCTGGTGAGGCAGGAAGAGTTTAGAGACAGGCTGGTGAGGAGGAAGTGGGCAGATGGAGCAGGGGTGGGGAGGAGCAGAAAGAAGTGACAGAGACTGGAAGGTAGTAAATGCAACCAAATGAGGCCTCCGTCAGCTATAGTTGGCCATGGATATTGCATCCTAGCTGTCTAGATACAGGTACACAGGCCTGGGCAGTATGATATGGACAGCAAGCTGTTGCCCATGTAGCAAATGCCCCCTCTCCATGCATCCAATAAACCCAAAAGGAATGGCATATACTTCCTAAGATAACAGGCCCAAAAGTGCACACAATACTTCAACAGAGGCCTCACCAGTGCTTTATAAAGTCTTGACATTACACCCTTGATTTTATATTCTATTTCTCTTGTAATGAATGCTAACATTGTGCTTGCCTTCCTCACCACCGACTCAACCTGCAAATTAACCTTTAAGGAATCAATCCTGCATGATGACTTCCAAGTTCATTTGCAGCTCAGATTTTTGCATTTTCATTCCATTTAGAAAAGTCTACTTTTTTTATTTCTTCTACCAAAGTGCATGACCACACACCCACTGTATTTCATCTACCACCTCTTTGCCCATTCTCCTAATTTGTCTAAGTCCTTCTGTAGTCTCTCTACTTCCTCAAAATTACTGCTGCTCCACCTAAATTGTTATCTGCAAACTTTGCAACAAAGCCATCAATTCCATCATGCAAATCAATGACATATAATGCAAAAAGAATCGGGCCCACAAAGACCCCTGTGGGCCACCACTAGTCACCAGCAGCCAGCCAGAAAAGGCTCCCTTTATTCCCACTCTTTGCCTCCTGCCAACCAGCCACTGCTTTATCCCTGCGGGAATCTTCCCTGTAACACCATAGGCTTGTAGCTTGTTAAGCAGCCTCATGTGTAGCACCTTGTCAAAGGCATTCCGAAAATCCAAGTACACAACAATACACTGATTCTCCTTTGTCTCTCCTCCTTGTTATTTCTTCAAAGAATTCCAGCAGATTTGTCAGGCAAGATTTTCCCTTGAGGAAACCCTGCTGACTACAGCCTATTTTATCATGTACCTTCAAGTACTCCAAAATCACATCCTTAGCAATCAACTCGAACATCTTGCCGACCACTGTAGTTTCCTTTCTTCTGCCTTTCTCCCTTCTAGAAGAGTGGAGTTACATCTGCAATTTTCCCTGGGGATCAATTAAGTATGTCTGTGTTTTCCAGTTTTCTGGAACCATTCCAGAATCTAGTGATTCTTGAAAGATCATTACTAATGCCTTCATAATTTCATCAGCCACCTCTTTCAGAACCATCTGGTGCAGGTGACATATCTACCTTCAGACCTTTCAGTTTCCACGGTAATACTGATACATCCGACTTTAGATTCTCTTTCTCATATTTCAGAGTGAATTCAATCATATTATGATCACTTGTCCCCAAGGGTTCTTTTACCTTAAGCTCTCTAATCCATTCCGGTCATTGGACAACACCCAGTGCAGAACAGCTGATTCCCCAGTGGGTTCAACCACCAGCTGCTCTAAAAAGCCATCTCGCAGGCATTCTAGAAATTCCCCCTCTTGGAATTCCGCACCAACCATGTTGAACCCCCAGGCGAACCCATTAAGAGGTAATGAGCCATTTATTTTAAGAGATGGATAAACGGGGGCTAATACCAGACGTCCACGTTCTTTCTATTTGCGCCTCCGTTTTAATTGGGATATTTAAAGCGAGGGTTCCAGCTGGGAATGCCGCAGTTCCCGGGGGAGTGTGCGCGCAGACAGGCTTGACTGACGTCCCGTATTGTAGTAACACGCCATGGTAACGGCGGAGTCCACGGCAACCACAATGCGGGGCGGGGCCGGGCCGGGCCGGGGGCGTGTAACCGGCGTGCGGGCGGAGCAGACAGTCGTGTGCCGGTCGCGATGGGATGCGGCGCGTCCACGGTTTGCAAGCATTCGGAGGCCGACGCAGAGAACCGTCTAGAAAGAAAACGCAAGGTAACCGGTGCGGCAGCCACCTAGCGTTTAACCTGCTTAGACAGGCACGGAGAGCCCACAAAACACACTCTCCCCAACCTAATGGCAAATACCAACACTGGAATATTAAAACATTGCTGGAAAAGAGTAGTTATCTCTCCATTCTACCTGCTTCGTTTCTGTAGGATTTTTGAGTGTGGCTCTGGTTTGTCAGCATCTTCACAAACTCCCATCTCTTCTACATCAAAGTCCCTGCGACAAGTCCACCTTTAAGGCTAAGTCCTGGACTTTTATCACTGTTGTTCAGAAACTATCCCAAAATCACCATAACTGACCACCAATTTCCATATTCAGTACATAATTACGTAAATCCACGTGAAAAGAGGATAACGTTAAGTTCAATTTGTGAATTTGGTTATGGCAATTTGGGGTAATTAAAAATACACAGATAAAGTCCCAAGATTACGTCACTCTGCTAGGCTGGGACTTATCTATAAAAGTAGAGCAAACAAATTATCTTTGGTACTTGGTCAAGTATAGATAATAAACCTGCTAATCTTTCTGTGTGCTTGTGTATGCATAGACATACAGTATACTGGTTTACTATTAGCTGTACCTGTGCCACGTATGACAGGTGACTTCACACATACGTAAGCATGCATATGTATAATTTGCATGTATTTTGCATATGCTCTTCTATAAGTATGTTTTTAATCTTTAATTTTTTTAGAAGATTGTAAAAGAACAATCCAAAGAGAATTGACTATACAGTAATAGATGTAAGAGATGGTGTGATGTAATTTGGAATGACATTTTAAAGGCACTTTTTTTTTAGATTGAGGACCCTCAGTCCTCGTTTATTGTCATTTAGTAATGCATGCATTAAGAAATTATACAATGTTCCTCCACTATGACATCACAGAAACACAAGACACCAAGACTGACAAAAAACCACATAATTATAACATATAGTTACAACAGTGCAAAGCAATACCATACAGATGTTCCTCCGTGCTTCTCACGTCCGTCTCCATCAAATCAGGATTGTACACGGCTCCCTACTTGTCAGGTTACAGATATTCATCCCGGAGTGGCCGCTGCGCGCTGCGTCGCACCGCCGTCTTCTCCAACTTTGCATGAGTACATGGATAGGAAAAGTTTTGAGGGACATGAGGTAAATGGGACTATCTTAGTTTTACATCTAAATATGAAAGGCCTGTTTACTGTAAAATTCTTTGACTCTACTGATGTTACAGTGTAATGTGAAAAGTGTACTAACACCACATGAAGGCAAGAACTGACCACTGCAATGGAAACGGTGAGACTGCAGATGCTGGAATCCAGAACTAACTGCTGTGCATTGGTTCAAAGTTCAAAGTAAATTTTATTATTATAAATACATATATGTCACCATATACAATCCTGAGATTCATTTTCTTGTGGGCATACTCATTAAGTCTGTAGCAGGGGTTCCCAATTTTTTTTATGCCATGGACCAATTTCATCAATCTACGGATTCATGGACCACAGGTTAAGAACCCCTTGTCTACAAGATAATAACCATAACAGAATCAATGAAAGACTACCCAACTCGGACATTCAGCCAGAGTGCTGAAGACAGCAAACTGCAAATACAAAACAAAGAAATAATAATAATAAATACATAAGCAATAAATATCAAGAACATGAGATGAAGAGTCCTTGAAAGTGAGTCCATTGGTTGTGGGAATATTTCAATGATGGGACAAGTGAAGATGAGTGAAGTTAAACCCCTTTGGTTCAGAAGCATAATTGTTGAAGGCAAGTAACTGTGAACATGGTGGTGTGAGTCCTGAGGCTCTTGAACCTTCTTCCTGACAGTAGAAATGGAAAGAGAGCATGTCCTGGATGGTGGGGGTCCCTGGTGATGGATGCTGCTTTCCTGTGACAACATTTCAATTAGTTATGTTCAATGGCTGGGAGGGCTTTATTTGTGATGGACTGGGATGTATCCACTACTTTTTGTAGGATTCTCCATTGGTGTTTCCAGACTAGGCTGGAGATTCAGCTAGTCAATATACCTTCCACTACAAATCAGTAGAGCTTTGTCATAATTTTAGATGTCCTGCCGAATCTCCACAAACTCCTAAGGAAGTTGTATTAGCTACCATGATTTCTTTGTAATTGCACTTACGTGCTGGGTGCAGGAAAGGTCCTCCATAATAATAACACCTTGGAATTTAAATTTACTGACCCTCTCCACTTCTGATCCTTGGATGAAGACTGGTTCATGGACCTCTGGTTATCTTCACTTGAAGTCAATAATAAGCTCCTTGGTCTTGCTGACATTGAGTGAGAAGTTGTTGTTGTTGTGGCACCACTCAAGCCACATTTTCAATCCCCCTCCAATGCACTGATTCATCACCATCTTTGATTCCACCTACAACAGTGGTATCATCAGCAAACCAGAATATGGCATTGGAATTGTGCTTATTTCTTTTAATGTATAACCCATGTAGATTGTACTCTATGATTGTTGTTCTTAAATTCTTCAAAAACTTTGTCGGTAGGGTTAACATGTGAAACAGTCATTAGGTGAAGACCTTCAGCATAAAAAGGAAGACCAGCACTTGGCATGGGAGATGATGCGAAAATAGAAGGTTCCACCCTGTTTACAAGAGTTGTCCATTGAAGAGCAATTTAGTACAAAAATCCCTCACCACTCCATCAACAACAGCTCAACAACTGAGTCAATATTTCCATCCTGAAATAAACTACATGTACTGAAAAACAGTATAACTAATCAAATGAAATTATTATATAGGTTATTCATGTAAAATAATCAATTGATACATAAATACCCTGCACTAAACAGTCTTAAAAATGTTTATTGTTTTACATTATTACATACTCTTTTCTGAGCCTATATTAAATGCTATTTTATCACTTTCCCTGTGTCTACAAATTTCCTTGAGGCTTCAGTATAATTGATAAGTGGCTGCTGTGGTTTGATTAGGGAATCTGGGCAGGGCAGTGTCCAACTGCAGACTGTTTTAAGTAGATAGCTATTGATACAGCCCGGGCCATCAGAATTCTAGTACCAGAATGTGCATTGGTAAAACAGTGACAAGAATCCATACAAAAACTGAGCAGGGGGAGGAAATCTCCCGGTCAAGCAGCATCTGTGAGAGTTCACAGACAGTTGATATTTCAGGATGAAACCCTTTGTCTGGACTGAAAAACAGATGGGAGATAGCCAGTATGTGAAGTTGAGGGGATGAGATGGGACAGGAGCTAACGACTGATAGACGGATCTAGCTGAGGAGTGATTGTCAGATGGAGTCAGGGGGGAGTGGGAAGCATGGAGATAGCTACAGAGGCAGGGAGATGATATGGGGACAACAAAGGACTAAAGATTATGGAATATAATAAAAAGTAATTCAAAGAATTCTCTTCAAAATTCTGGTAAAATATTCATATTTTTGTACAACTCTACACCTAGTGTTGTTATGTTCTCATCTGGCTCCATGGCAAGATTAATATTTAAAGTTAAATGTTATTGCCCTTAAGGAGACAGCCTTCATAGACAACTATTGTATTTGCAGTGAAGATAATGCCAGTGTGCTTTTAGCAAAGGAGGTCTGTATTTTCATTCAGAAATGATGAAGAAACATTTTTCCGTGTCAAGCCTGTACGTGGCCTTGTTAGTTCTATCATATAGCTCAGCATACTGATCCCAGTGTTTAAGATGCACGTGGAATTTTCATCAGATTGCATCTCACTTTTAGCTACAACTGGTGTTGCTCCACACTAGCCCCTTTATTGAGGAAGGGTTCTCTGCCCTCTCATTGAGCAGAAGGTACAAAGGTTTGAGAGCCTATACCATCAGGCTCAAACCTCTATCCCATTGTTATCCAACTCTTGAACAGATCTCTCATATTCTAAAGATGAATTAATTCTTCATCTCCTAACCTACCAAGTTGTGGCCCTTGCACTTTATATATCAACCTGCACTGCACTTTCTCTGTAACGGTAACATTGTATTCTACATTATGCTTTCTTTGTTCTAGCTTGATGTACAGTATGGAATGATCTGCCTGGCTGGATGGATTGCACTGTAGTTTGGTACATGTGACAATAATAAACCACTACCAAATACGATAAAATGGTAATACCATGCCATGAGATTGCAGATTATGGTGCTTGACAACTTTGCCTGTGCTCCAGGTCCACAGTACTTCATGTTGGATCATCTTGTTAATGTGGTGCTCAAACAAAACATGATGGAAGTGTTATCTTCACTAGGACTGGACTGAGGTTACTCTTGCCAATGCAATCATGAGTTGATGGACATACTCAGAAGGTTTGGTGGGGACAACTCTTTCCACTAAAGTGCTTCTCTCACCATTTGTAACAGATCCATAGAAACATAGAAAACCTACAGCACAATGCAGGCCCTTCGGCCCACAAAGCTGTGCCAAACTTATCCTTACCTAGGCTTCCCATAGCCCTCTATTTTTCCAAGCTCCATGTATCCATCCAGGAATCTCTTAAAAGACCCTATTGTTTCCACCTCCACTACTGCTGCTGGAAGCCCATTCCACGCACTCACCACTCTCTGTGTAAAAAGCTTACCCCTGACATCTCCTCTGTACCTACTTTCAAGCACCTTAAAAATATGACCTCTCATGCTAGCCATTTCAGCCCTGGGATAAAGCCTCTGACTATCCACATGATCAATGCCTCTCATTATCTTGTACACCTCTATCAAGTCACCTCTCATCCTCTGTCATTCCAAGGAGAAAAGGCAAAATCCACTCAACCTATTCTCATAAAGCATGCTCCCCAATCCAGTCAACATCCATGTAAATCCCCTTTGCACCCTTTCTATGGTTTCCACTTCCTTCCTGTCACTACAAGACCAGAATTGAGCACAGTACTCCAAGTGGGGTCTGACCAAGGTTAGCTGCAACATTACCTCTTGGCGTTTAAACTCAATCCCATGATTGATGAAGGCCAATGCACCGTAGGCCTTCTTAACCACAGACTCAACCTGGGTAGCAGCTTTAGGTGTCCTATGGACTTGGACCCCAAGATCCCTCTGAACCTCCACACTGCCAAGTGTCTTACCATTAATGCTATATTCTGCCATCATATTTGACCTATCAAAATGAACCACCTCACACTTAAATAGGTTGAACTCCATCTGCCACTTCTCAGCCCAGTTTCCTATCAATGTCCAGCTGTAACCTCTGACAGCCCTCCACACTATCCACAACACCCCTAACTTTGTGTCATCAGCAAATTTACTAACCCATCCCTCCACTTCCTCATCCAGGTCATTTATAAAAATCACAAAGAGTAAGGGTCCCAGAACAGATCCCTGAGGCACACCACTGGTCACTGGCCTCCATGCAGAATATGACCCATCTACAACCACTCTTTCCCTGCTGTGGGAAAGCTAGTTCTGGATCCATAAAGCAATGTCCCCTTGGATCCCATACTTCCTTACTTTCTCAATAAGCCTTGCATGGAGTACCTTATCAAATGTCTTGCTGAAGTCCATATACACTACATCTAATGCTCTACCTTCATCAGTGTGTTTAGTCACAGCCTCAAGAAAATCAATCAGGCTCGTAAGGCACGATCTGCCCTTGACAAAGCCATGCTGACTATTCCTAATCATATCATGCCTCTCCAAATATTCATAAGTCCTGCTTCTCGGAATCTTCTCCATCAACTTACCAACCACTGAAGTAAGACTCACTGGTCTATAATTTCCTGGGCTATCCTTACTCCCTTCCTTGAATAAGGGAACAACATCTGCAACCCTCCTATCCTCCGGAATCTCTCGTATCCTCACTGATGATACAAAGATCATCAGCAATCTCCTCCCTCGCTTACCATAGTAGCCTGTGGTACATCCCATCTGGTCCTGGTGACTTATCCAACTTGATTCTTTCCAAAAGCTCCAGCACATCCTCTTCCTTAATATCTACATGCTCAAGCTTTTCAGTCCGCTGCAAGTCATCCCTACAAACACCAAGATCCTTTTCCATAGTGAATACTGAAGCAAAGTACTAATTAAGTACCTCTGCCATCTCCTCCGGTTCCATACACACTTTTCCATTGTAACACTTGATTGATCCTATTCTCGTCATCCTTTTGCTTTTCACATACTGTAGAATACCTTGGGGTTTTCCTTAATCCTGTCCGTCAAGGCCTTCTCATGGCCCCTTCTAGCTCTCCTAATTTCATTCTTAAGCTCTTTCCTGTTAGCCTAATAATCTTCTAGATCTCTATCATTACCTAGTTTTTTGAGAGTTTCATAAGCTCTTCTTTTCTTCTTGACTAGATTTACAACAGCCTTTGTACACCAAGGTTCCTGTACCCTACCATCCTTTCCCAGTCTCAGTGGAATGTACCTACTCAGAACCCAACGCAAATATCCCCTGAATATTTGCCACATTTCTAACGTACATTTCCCTGAGAACATCTGTTTCCAATTTATACTTCCAAGTTCCTGCCTGATAGCCTCATATTTCCCCTTACTCCAATTAAACGCTTCCCTTACTTGTCTGTTCCTATCCCTCTCCAATGCTATGGGAAAGGAGATAGAATTGTGATCACTATCTCCAAAATGCTCTCCCACTGAGAGACCTGACACCTGACCAGGTTTATTTCCCAATAAATACCAGATCCAGTATGGCCTCTCCTCTTGTAGGCTTATCAACATATTGTGTCAAGAAACCTTCTTGAACACACCTAACAAACTCCACCCCATCTAAACCCCTCACGCTAGGGAAATGCCAATCAATATTTGGGAAATTAAAATCTCTCACCACAACAACCCTGTTATTACTACTCCTTTCCAGAATTTGTCTCCCTATCTGCTCCTCAATGTCCTTGTTACTATTGGGTGGTCTATAACAAAAATCCAATAAAGTTATTGACCCCTTCCTATTCCTAACTTCCACCTACAGAGACTCTGTAGACAACCCCTCCATGACTTCCTCCTTTTCTGCAGCCGTGACACTATCTCTGATCAGCAGTGCCACACCCCCACCTCTTTTGCCTTCCTCTCTGTCCTTTCTGAAACACCCTGGCACTTGAAGTAGCCATTCCTGCCCCTGCACCATCCAAGTCTCTGTAATGGCCACAACATCATAGCTCCAAGTGCTGATCCACACTCTAAGCTCATCCCCTTTATTCATAATACTCCTCGCATTAAAATAAACACGTCTCAAACCATCAGTCTGAGTGCGTTCCTTCTCTATCACCTGCCTATCCTCCCTTCCGCACTGTCTCCAAGCTTTCTCTATTTGTGAGTCAACCTCCCTTGCCTCCATCACTTCAGTTCGGTTCCCACCCCCCAGCAATTCCAGTCTGACAATTCAGCTGTTCCGCATTTAAACCATTTTAGCATGATGGTGCTTGATATTGAAGTCTGCACGAGGGTACATTCTGTGCTCCTGTAACTGCTGGAGCTTCTTTCAGATGTTGTTCTATACAGAGGATTGAGATAGTAAACAGTATGAGGTGATTTAATCCAAAGAGATTTCATGGGTTTCATAAGCCTTCTATGAAAATGCCATGACTACCATCTCTCAACTGTAGAACTGTGCCAGCACATCTCATCAGTGATGCAGGACATAATACAGGGGCTGTGATGGAGCAGCTTAAGAGATTTCCTGAGTGAGAAGATTTTACAAGGATGGCGATGTCTGGCTGTTACTTGTTCAGGTTATGACATGGTTCTCACACTTTAGGCATGTCCCCAGATGTTCCCAAGGAGGATTTTACAAAATGAACTGAGTTGATGTATGCCTTTGTATCTAGGCTGATGCAAAATGTTCCATCTAGTTTTATTCTTACTATTTTTCTTGTATTGGTTTGGCATAGCTGAGACTTGTCTGACCCATTTTACTAGAGAATGAAGTTGGGAATCACATCCAGGTCATGCAGAGCTAGCATAGGAGAAATATTTCCCTGAGAGATATTATAAAACCAGGCAGGTTTTTGCCACAATCCAGTAGCTTCACCATTGCCTTACTGGCACCGTGTTTTTTATCGCAGATTATTTAATAAGTTATATTTAAATTCCCAAAGTGCCATGGTGAGATTCATGACTCTGGTCCAGTAATTCTGTTGTAGCCCTATCCCTTGGAACTATGCCTATGAAGCCACTCAGCCACTTCTCCACATTGTTTCCAGCTGGTCTGACAGCACATCCTCTTATTTCAAGAACAGCATTTGCAGGATTCAGTTCATCCAAAGGATGTAGAAGAGTAAAGGGCAATGTTTAGCACAAGGTCATGGCATCATCATGTAGATCCTCATATTTAGTTACACTGGGTAATGTTCTAGGTGTGTCCTTTACTGTTCTCTATTGAACAAGATTTAACGATAATGGTAGAATGAGGAAAATGCTGGGTTATAATGTAAAAGTAGCCAAGAGCAAAGGAGTAATTATGTAGTTTGTGTAAACGCAAATCTTATGGCTCTGAGCTCCCTTGACTGTGCTGGCTCTATAAAACATCTATCAATTTGTACTACTTCCACTTTCTTTCTCCACAGCCCTGTATTTTGCTTTTCCTCTTAAAACACTTGTTCAATTTGTTTTTGATTTGCTTTTAACTCCTTTCCTAGCAGTGCATCTCAAATCATTGTAACTTTCTTTGTGGAAGTAGGTTTTCTCATCTGCTCTGAAGTTGTTTTAGCAGTTACTTTAAAACTGTGTCCTCTGGTTACTCGCCCTTAGGTCAGTGGAAGCATTTGCTCAACAAAGCCCTTTATAATTTTAAATTTTTCCAATAAACATTCTCTTGACTTTCTGCTTGGACTAGAGAAAATTCCGGGTTTGTATTTTTTTCAGATTAGTGTGAAGTGAACAGGAAAACAAATGATTGAAATGCAGTGTATCCAACCAGACGATTTCCTTTGCTGCCCATTTGCTTTCTGCCAAATATTGCCAGAAACTGATGTGGTAACTCTGTTTTTGTGAACAATAACAACATCTTTACGAGGTGTATCCTATGACTAACTATTGTCTGGGGCACCACACTATTTATAGAAAGCTGAAGAGATGCATTCTCTGGGGGGGTCCCTCAAGAAAGAGGAAACACCTTGTTATGAGCTACAAAACCATTCAGATTAAGCCTGTTAGTGTGAAACTACAAAATATCCTATTGTTGTAAGCAAGGGTTCATAGCCTCTGTACCCAAAGCTAAAGAGAGCACAGCAAACCTGAATAGGGGCAGTTCAGCAAAGACTCAATAAGAGGCAACCAATTGCAGCACACCAGAAGACTGTTTACTATACAACATTAAGAAAGGATGAGCTTTGAAAAGACCACCATTTGTGACTATACGAGGGGTGATTGATAAGTTCGTGGCCTAAGGTAGAAGGAATCAATTTTAGAAAATCTAGCACATTTATTTTTCCTACATTTACACACTTAGTCCAGCGGTTGTGGAGCATACGGATCCCTTCTTTGTAGAAGTCAGTATCTTGGACCTCCAGAAGTGGTCCACAGCATGGGGTGATGAGTTATTAACTTCAAACTTCCTGCATTTTCACTCAAAGAGCTGAACTGCACGTGCATGTAACGAGAGCTGTATAACTCATCTCCTTCTACCTTAGGCCACAAACTTATCAATCACCGCTGCTGTGGGCTACTTCTACAAAGAAGGGATCCGTCTGCTTCACGACTGTTGGACTAAGTGTGTAAATGTAGGAGGGGACTATGTTGAAAAATAAATGTGCTAAGTTTTCTAAAATTGACTCCTTCTATCTTAGGCCACAAACTTATCAATCACCCCTCGTATGTATTCCAAGAAGAAACCAAAAAACTATAGTGATCTCAAAAATAAAATACAGATTAATAATGAAGATATTGGGTAAGTACTGACATAATCACTGACTGTTCCATCAAGGACAACCCCCCACCTTAATTGCATGTCCTCTAGTAATAGACATCTCAACCTTGGGAAAATACTGGCTGTCTACTCTAACCTTATAAATTTCTATCAGGTTTCCTCTCAGCCTCCAGTGCTCCAGAGAAAACAACCTAAGTTTGTCCAACTTATTATAGTTCATATGCTCTCATCAGACAACTCCCTAATAATCTACTTCTGCACGTTTTGCAAAGCCTCCACATCCTATAATCTGGTGACCAGAACTGCACGCAATTCTCTAACTGCAGCCTAACCAGTTATATACAGCTCTACTTGCCACATGACATTGCCCATGAGTAATATTGACAATGCTAATTATCTTTATAGAATGACCCTGTTAGGAAGACACTTGTTGAAAGAGCTGGGCATTCAATTAAACTTGTATACCATGTATGTATGCTTCAGCATTCATACACAAGCATTAAGGGGCATCAAGCTCACATACAAGCTAATCTTGTTACAGTAGTGACACCCTTTCAACAATTATTAAGAAAGATGAAGCATAGTGATGGAGTTAGGATCAGCAGAAGGCCTCCACCTTATGCAAGGAAAGCCTCTGTTATTAGTCAATTTTTAGTACATCCCAACATCATATTTGTGTTTGATCTGATTTGCAATGTTTCAGTTTTCATGAATGATGCATAGTTTAACAATACCATGGGTGGGGGCTGCAAATCCTATGCATACAGCATGCTGACTAAAAGTGAAGAAATAGGTATAAGTTATCAATAAATCTTTCTGGATTATATTTAGGAGCCAAAAATGTCAGCAATCCCTGCAGGGAGAACATGCATACTAGCTACAATCTACAAGCTGGATACAAAACCTACAATTTCCACAGTATGCAGTGTATTGTATGTAATATTGGTTGTAAACAATGATTTTTGCTTTATTGCTTTTCCTTCTTTAAGGATTATGTCATGACACCAAGTGTTGTTCAGATTGAAACAATTGGAAAGATTTAGATGTATAGATGGGATCATACTATGCAGAGACAGGACCTTCAGTTTACCATTTCTGAGCTGACCATCAATAATCTAGCTATCTTCTAGCACTTCACTTGTGGTCTTTTGTGGTCTCCATGCAATTTTAAATGCATAGCTAAATCCTTATTAAATGTAGTGACACTCCCTGCCTCTAACATTCCTTCAGGCAGTGTCTGAGATTTCATTCCCACTCTGACTGAAATAATTCTTCCTCAAGTCTTCTCTTAATCTCTTACCATTTAATGTAAACTTGGCCTCTCTGATTATTGATATCTCTGCACAGGGAAATAGTTGCTCATTATCTACCTTGACTATGGCCTTCATAATTTTTCTACTGCATTAATTCACCCCTCAGCCTTTTCTCTGCTCCAAGGGAATCAAACCCAGCCTAAACAGTTTTTGCTCACAAATATAACATTCCACCAATTTCCTAGTGCAATCACACCCTTCATATACTGCAGTGAACTGCATTGCACACAATACTCCAGCTGAAGCCAAACCATTGTTTTATAAAGTTGTACCAGTTTCTCCCTGCTCTTATATTGTATGCCCTGGCTAATGTTGGCAAAGATCCGACATTGTCTTCCTATACAGCAGCCTTCAGAATTCCTTTGATATGCTGTGTACACCAAGGTCCTTCTGTTTGACAACACTCCCCTGGACTCTTCTGCCATCCATTCGGTATATCTTAGCCTAATTACATTACCAAAGTGCATTATCTCACATTTTCAGAATTAAATTCCATTTGCCATTGCTCTGTCCATCTTACCAACTCTTAATATTATCCTCAATTTAAGATTGTCCGCTTTACTATTAAAGTACTATTGATTTTTAGACCAGCTGCACACTTAACTGCATTCACATCGAAATTGTTAAAGCATCTAACAACACTGATCCCCTTGGCATACCACTAGTTAGAGACTTCTATTTGCTAAAATATCACATAAGACTCCTAGTATTAGGCCAATCTTAGATCAAATTTGCCTACTTTTCATGGATCCTGGGGCCTCTTAAACTTTAAACAGTCTTCCCTAGTCAAAGACCTTACTGAAGTCCATCAACTGCACTGTTCTCGTCAATATGCCTTATTACTGTGCAACATTCAATCACATCAGTCAGACAGGAATCTCTATCTAACAAAGCAATGATTAAACCCTATATGCATGACTCATGCATATTACTGCCAATGAAATGTTTTTTGAGTGCAGTCATTGTCATAATGTAGACAGTATGAACTCCAATTGTGCATGAGCTGTGGCTAAGATATTTAAGAACTCCCTGGATGTCTTTTATCTGCCTGATTTGCTACATCCTTGGTTATATATCTCATCCAAAAGGCACAGTTGCATTATCTCACTATTGCACTGTGTTTTTATAGTCACGCCACTGGAATAGGTCTTGAAGTCACTACTTTCTCACCCAGAAACAAGGGCTATCTAACAGTTGGTCAAGTTGTAATAATTTCCAGGCTAACATCTTCAGATGACATAATCTATCAGATTTACATTGAAACAAGCCTGAAGCTTCAAATCAACACACACAAAATGCTGGAGAAACTCAGCAGGCCAGGCAGCATCTATGAAAAAGAGCCAACAGTCAACGTTTTGGACAGAGACCCTTCATTAGGACTAGAAAGGACTTCTTTCTCCTCTTCCCCCACATGCTTACTCTGACTTCTCCCCACCCTGAGTTCCACCAGCATTTTGTGTATGTTGTTTTGGATCTCCAGCATCTGCAGATTTTCTTGCGTTCTTGACGCCTTAAGTCCAGTCAGTTGCCTTGCATTGGTGGATAACTGAAGTGTGCACAAAAGCATACAAACTAATATTCCTGTACTCTTCAATAGTTGTGTCACCACTGTACACACACAGTTTTTATGACTGGGTATGCTCAGTAGGGTGGCATGTGTGAAGTGTAAATGGATGTGTGTAGTTGATAAATTTTTCATGTCGGGTTATTTAAACTTCAATTTATTTTAACCAGAATTTTGCAGATTTTTCCCAATAATTGTCATAGTCATTTCATTTGCTTCAGTTACTATTCTGGATGTTTCAGTTTTAAAGTGGCTATGCTAACAGAGTGGTTAAATTGACAGTTTCCAACTCTATAGTAATTAGCGTAAGAAGGTTGTGAAACAGGAGAAGGGGAAGAGAAGGAAGGGAAAAGAAAGAGTAGGAGACATTGGAAATGTCTTCCTGGGTCCACCATAAGAGACAAATTGATAATGTTTTGATTTCACTGAGCAAAAAGCTGAGAATGTTTGCTATCCCTAAATGCTCAAAGGATAGCCTCATTCTACATACAAAAAGACAACGTTTAGGTTTGGACTGATAAGTAGCAAGTAACATTCACCCCAAAAATGCCAGGCAATATCCATTTACAACTGATATCCCACAGGTTTGTGTAACACACAAGGAAGATCACATTTGTTATCTACCACAAGTTAAGGTAAAAATAAACCTGTTCCTTGCAATCTGGCAGTAATTTTAATAATGGTGTTCTTGGACTGGCATTAGTATGGAGTTACAAGATGTTCACAAAATAATGATAAAATCAGTATGACTAAGGACAAATAATGCTCTGATTGAGCGAGGATTTGGGAATTTGAAGTGTAATGGTCCATTACAATAAAACTTGTCTTACTTCACTCATTGGCAGATAGCAAAGAGAAGATGCATTTACCATAGTGGCCTTTGTGAGTGTGATGAGGGGATACCTATTAAGACAAATGAGGGTGCAGTCACTGCTATGTTAATACCTTCATTGTTAGAGAATAGAGATCAGAGTTATCTCATAGTCCCAGTAGAAGTTACCTCATAGTGGCCCATGACAGGTAAAGCCCTCCCCACCATGCAGCATTAATTGTCAAAGACCTCCAGCATTCAGGCCATGCCCTCTTCTCTCTACATCAGGCAGGAAGTACAGAAGCCTTAGAACCCACATAACCAATTTCTGGAACAGTTATTATCCTATAACAATCAGATTCTTGAACCGTCATGGATTACTTCAATCATCGCTCTTCTGAACTGATTCTACAAACTACAGACTCACTTTCAAGAGATCTTTATAATTCCTGATCTCAGTATTATTTTTATTTGCACAACTTGTCTCCTTTTGTTTATTGGTTGTTTGTCAGTCTTTGTTTTTGTTTTGACATCCAGCACGTAATTCTCCTTAACTTCCGTCGTCTCCACCACCAAGCACATTTTTCCCTGCTCCCCCCACCCTCACTTCCTGCTTTCCACACGATTGCTCTCTACACGACTCCCTTGTCCGTTTGTCTCTCCTCACTGATCTCCCTCCTGGCACTTATCCTTGCAAGCAGAACAAGCGCTACACCTGCCCCAACACCTCCTCCCTCACCACCAGTCAGGGCCCCACACCGTCCTTCTAGGTGAGGTGACACTTCACCTGTGAATCTGTTGGGGGTCATCTACTGTATCCAGTGCTCCCGGTGTGGCCTCTTGTATATTGGTAAGACCTGACGTAGATTAGGAGACCGCTTCGCTGAGCACCTACACTCTGTCCGCCAGAAGAAGCAGGATCTCCCAGTGGTCACCTATTTTAATTCCACTTCCCACTCCCATTCTGACATATCGGTCCATAGCTTCCTCTACTGTCACGATGACGCCACACTCAGGCTGGAGGAGCGACACTTCATACTCCGTCTGAGTAGCCTCAATTTCTCAAGCTTCCGGTAATGGCCCCCCCACTCACTCCTTCATCATTCCCCATCCCCATTTCCCACTCTCATCATATCTTCTTGCCTGTCCATACCTCCATCTGGTCCTCCTCCCCCTTGTCTTTCTTCCATGGCCTTTTGTCCTCTCCTATTAGATTCTGCCTTCTCCAGCCCTGTATCTTTTCCACCAGTCAATTTCCTAGCTCTTTATTTCACCCCTCCTCCCCCTCCTGGTTTCACCCATCACCTGGTGGTTCTCCCTCCCCTCCTCCCACTTTCTTACTCTGACTCCTCATTTTTTTTCTCCAGTCCTGATGAAGAGTCTTGGCCCAAAATGTCAAACTCTTTTCTATAATGCTGCCTGGCCTGCTGAGTTACAGCATTTTGTGTCTGTTGTTTTTATACATAGTTTTTATTGTAAAATTCTATTGTATTTCTTTTTTCTTGCAAGTGCCACCAAGAAAATAAATCTCAAGGTAGTATGTGGCAACACATATATACTTTGATATAAATTGAACTTTCTGATCTTCTCATTTTTTCTGTGCTTTTCCCTCTGACAGCATTAGCAGCAGTAATTGCTGGAGATGGTGGCTCACAGTTACATTACCTAACAGGCAGGTGAGATGTGTGTGAGGTGGGTGTGGTTGGAAGCTCAACCAGCCGAGCATGAGAATATTAGAGAAACTACGGGTTTAATTTAATTTCCAACACTGAATGCTTCCACTGTTTTAATATACTCAAACTGAGTAATCTGATGTATATAGTGGCCCAGTGGCATTTTACCCACTGCTCTGGGAAACCGTACTTGCAGATAGTGTAAATGTTCTTGAGAAACTCACAGTGGCATATTAGAACCCCAGGCAGCAAAGGTCCAGATTTTCTTTATTCTTAAAAACTATTTTTCAATCTCTCTCTCTCACACCACACACACACACACACACACACACACACACACACACACACACACACACACACACACACACACACACACACACACACACACACACACACACACACACACACACACACACACACACACACACACACACACACACACACACACACCTACCTGTACTGAGAAATAAATTGCCATGATGTCATAATGTGTTTATGTCAGTAAAGGGGAATGGGTGTAAAAATTCTCCACCCCATCCTTACAATCAGCATGTATGGTTTCTTATCACCAGGAAACTGAATCACCAGGGACTGAAGGCTGATAAATCCCCAGGGCCTGATAGTCTGCATCCCAGGGTACTTAAGGAGGTGGCTCTAGAAATTGTGGACACATTGGTAATCATTTTCCAATGTTCTATAGATTCAGGATCAGTTCCTGAGGATTGGAGGGTAGTTAATGTTATCTCACTTTTTAAGAAAGGAGGGAGAGAGAAAACAGGGAATTATAGACCAGTTAGCCTGACATCAGTGGCAGGTACCTCAGGACTTGCAGCACCTGGTTCAAGAGCAGTTACTACCCTCAACCATCAGGCTCTTGAACCAAAAGGGGATATCTACACTCACTTAAGGACTCTTTTATCTTGTTATTTCATGCTTGTTATTTATTGCTATTTATTTATTATCTGTATTTGCACAATTAGCTCCAGTTTACAGTTCCTGATGTTTACAGTTTACAGATTCTGTTTACTGTTACTGTGCTATAGATTCTATAGATTTGCAGAATAATAATCTCAGGGTTGTATGTGGTGACATGTATGTATTCTGATAATAAATTTTACTTTGACTATTGAAATTGGCTATAACTGAGTACGTTCAGCATAGGTGTTGACAGTGCTCAATAGAATAACATCAGTTTGAAGTCTGATACTTCAATAACAAGTATATTAATTGATTTTTTTCCTTTTTAGATAAAGGACAATTGGAAAAGCAACAATTTAAATATAATTGATGATCTACCTAGATCCAAAGTGTTGGAGAATGGATCAGTTGCATTGCCCAGAGCAATACAACACTCCTTGCCACCTTTAAGGAAAGCAAACGGGACAATACTGTGGAATGGATTTAATGATGGTATGTTGTTGTCTCATTATAACATAGTAAATGGAAGCATTTACCATGTTAAATACTCCTGCAGAGTAGACATTTGTTTGTAAATAGCTGAGACAGGCCAATCCTCTTCACCCTTTAAACTGCATATGTTAGTTGAAACACATTGCGGGATACTTGTGTCATCAGTTAAATAATTCTTTTATTCTACTGGGATTTTCATGCTAAAAATAGTTCAGGCAAGAATCTACTGGAAAGATGCTCACAATTAGTAAGGTCGGCTATTGACAGATCAGATTACTGAAAAGCACCTTCTTAGTTAGATTGACTTAGTGGCCTGCCAAAAGATAGCTAAAGGTAAGTATTGAGATTAATTTGAATATACAGCTTATTTTGCTTGCCCATTGATGTTAGTTAGCATCACAAAGTATATTTATTTAATGTTCTTTTTTATTTCACAAAATGGAGAGTAAATGAATATATGGGGCAAAATGCAGAAGTTGTTTAGGTGAGAATGCAAGGTCTAACTCTTTGGGCTCTCAGAAGTGATGATCTAGGGCAAAATTAACAGTAACTAGGACAAGTGTGGATTAATAAAGAAAAAATGTGAATCAATAGTAATTGGGTGTTATGATGAGGACAATGCATTTGATATTCTGTAGGTGAATTTCTAAAAAGAGACTGATAAAATGATAAACACAAGAAAATCTGCAGATGCTGGAAATCCAGAGCAACACACAAAATGCTGGAGGAACTCAGCAGGTCAGGCAGCATAAATGGAAGTCAATAAACAGTCAACATTTTGGGCCGAGACCTTTCTTCAGGACTGAGAGGGAAGGGGGAGATGCCTGAATAAAAGGTGGGGATGGGGGAGGGGAAAGAGGCTAGCTGGAAGGTGATAGGTGAAGCCAGGTGGGTTGAAAAGTTCAAGGGCTGGAGAAGAAGGAATCTGATAGGGGAGTAGAGTGGACACTAGCAGAGGGAAGGAGGAGGGGACCCAGGAGAAAGTAATAGGCAGGTAAGAAGTAAAAGGTCAGTGTGGGAAATAGGGGAGGGGTGAGGGAATTTTGTTCACCAGAAGGAGAAATCAATATTCATGCCGTCAGGTTGGAGGCTACACGAACAGATTATAAGGTGTTGCTCCTCCACCCCAAGGGTGGCCTCATCTTGGCACAAGAGGAGGCCATGGATTGACATGTTGGAATAGGAACAGGAATCGGAATTTAAATGTTTTGTTTTGTCACTGGGAAGTCCCACTTGTGGTGGATGATGCGGAGTTGCTCAACAAGTGGTCCTCCAATTACAGTATGAAATTGAAATTATAGTATGAAGGGTTGTGGCAGGAAGTATATAAAGTTGGCTTGGCAGCAGGAAATAGAGATGAGTGATGAACATTTGTTTGGACTGGAGAAATCTATATAATGGTGTGCCTCAGCAATTGGTACAAGGACCACTGCACTTGTTTATATATAATATATGATAATCATTTGGACTTGGATGTATAGGGGATAGTTTCATCATTTACAAGTAACATAGAGAAGTGACATACGGAGAAGTGTAAGGATGGTAACAGAATTTAAAGGGATAAAGGCAGGTTACTAGAATGGTTGGGCACGTGACAGATGAAATTTTATGCAGAGGTATAGGAATGGGCACATTTTGGTCATAAAAGGTGAGGGGAGGCAATGAAATTTGAAGGATGGAAAGCTAAAGTAGGGATGCAGAAACCTGGTGAGCAAATCTTTGAAGGTGGCTGGGAGGCTCAGAATGACTAAAGGATTCTGTGTTTTAAAAATAAATGTAGAACATGCATAAGCAATTAGGAATTTTGCACAAGTAGAGTGCTATGTCTATTTCTAGGCATCAAACTGTAGGAGACAGTGGAGAGAAGAATAACTCTAATGTGCCCAGAGATGAGTGTTTCCAGTGACAATGGTGGATTGGGAAAGCTGGAGTTGATTTTTTGAGAGGAAAGCTGATAGAAATGTTCATAATCATGGATGGTCCAGACAGAAAAACAAGAAATGATAATAAAAAATCAGAGGAAACTAAATTTATCTAATGTAGCGAGTAATCTTGATCTGAAATTCGTAAAGATGGTAGAAGCAGGTTCATCTATGAATGTGAAGGAAGAATTAAATAAAAACTTAGAAACAACGCTGTGCTGGGCATGTACTTGAAGAACTCTTGAAGAAAAAAATTACAGTGCAAAGGCGCTGAGAAAGGGAAAGGATTGGGACTGTATTTCATCTTGGCCAAAAGCCTGCAGGTATTTGATGAGCTGAATGAATATCCCCATCTGTGCTGTAAAGACCCGATGATTCCATAATTGTACTCCTAACACCTTAGAGGAATGCAAGCCAAATTTATGCAATTTGACATATTTAACCCTTTAAGCCCCAGTGTCATTCAGGTGAACCTGAGCTGCACCCACTGCAATCACAGTATTTCTAGTAATATAGGTACATGGAGCTTAGAAAAATAGAGGGCTATGGGTAACCCGAGGTAATTTCTAAAGTAAGTACATGTACAGCACAGCATTGTGGGCTGAAGGGTCTGTATTGTGCTGCAGATTTTCTTTGTTTCTATTTCTGGTTGAGATGCAGTGCCCCCCAAAACTGAACATAGTATTCTGGAAGGCAACTAACTACAGATGCATACAACTGAAGTGTAAATTCAAATTGTAATCCTGCCCAAAGTAGATATTCATTTTTCTCATGCATTAAACATTTAAGATATTAAGTGATTTGGTACCTACAGACATACATGCTGAGTTTCAGAATTGTATTCATCTCTAATGATAGGAAGGTTGGAATATCATAATAACTTTTTTTTGCATTAAAACAGTTTCTCAAGCAAGGAACAAATTGTTGACCAGAATATATTTACACAATAGGTGATCCACAATGCCAAGAGTCAGGTTGAAAATATTTTCCAGTGACTCTTTTCCCACTTCAGATGGCAAAAGATATGTTGGATTGTGGAACTTTGACATCTTTCAGTATTTATATTGGAGGTACAGAGCAATACTGTGTGTGTAAAATGCAGGTTTATTAAGATAGATGTTATTTTATTTTGTCTCGTATAGCTACAGTATTCATTACTGAGTGATTCCAAAAGTCTTTGATTAAACAGTTGAAAATCATGAAAAAAAATGTTAGTTAAGTACCTGAAAGAAAAGGATTTGTTCATGTATAGGAAAGCAGAGGAGTGGGATTAACTGAATTGATCACACATTGAACAAGCCATGTGGTCTCCTGTGCTGCAACCTCTCCACAATTCTGTGGTTGTTGTTTATATTTTATGGAATACTATCATTACTGAGGAGTAAAAGAGCTTTGGACAAAATACCCCTAAAGACATACAAGATGTAAAAAAAAAACATTATCTACGTTATTTTCATTTCTGACACCCCGTCATTCTCCCACTACCATGCCCCAGCTCCTCAAAATGATCTCTAACTGGTGAAGAACACTTCCTACTAAACTGAATAAGTGGCGTGCCTCAGGGTTGCAGATGTTGTTCCTTTATTCAAGAAAGGGAGTAGAGATAGCCCAGGAATTATAGACTAGTGAGTCTTACCTCAGTGGTTAGTAAGTTGATGGAGAAGATCCTGAGAGGCAGGATTTATGAACATTTGGAGAGGTATAATATGATTAGGAATAGTCAGCATGGCTTTGTCAAAGGCAGGTCATGCCTTACGAGCCTGATTGAATTTTTTGAGGATGTGACTAAACACATTGATGAAGGAAGAGCAGTAGATGTAGTGTATATGGATTTCAGCAAGGCATTTGATAAGGTACCCCATTCAAGGTTTGAGAAAGTAAGGAGGCATGATTTCCAAGGGGACATTGCTTTGTGGATCCAGAATTGGTTTTCTCACAGAGTGGTTGTAGATAGGTCATATTCTGCATGGAGGTCAGTCACCAGTGGAGTGCCTCAGGGATCTGTTCTGGGACCCTTACTCTTCATGATTTTTATAAATGACCTAGATGAGGAAGTGGAGGGATGGATTAGTAAGTTTGCCAATGACACAAAGGTTGAAGGTGTTGTGGATAATGTGGTGGGCTGTCAGAAGTTACAGTGGGATATTGATAGGGTGGAAAACTGGGCTGAGAAGTGGCAGATGGAGTTCAACCCAGATAATTGTGAAGTGATTCATTTTGGTAGGTCAAATATGATGGCAGAATATAGTATTAATGGCAAGACACTTGGCAGAGGGATCTTGGGGTCCGAGTCCATAGGACGCTCAAAGCAGCTACGCAGGTTGAATCTGTGGTTAAGAAGGCATACAGTGTATTGTCCTTCATCAATTGTGGAATTGAATTTAGGATCTGAGAGGTAATGTTGCAGTTATATAGGACCTTGGTCAGACCCCACTTAGAGTACTGTGCTCAGTTCTGGTTGCCTCACTACAGGAAGAATGTGGAAGCCATAGAAAGGGTGCAGAGGAGATTTACAAGGATGTTGCCTGGATTGGGGAGCATGCCTTATGAGAATAGGTTGAGTGAACTCGGCCTTTTCTCCTTGGAGCGAAGGAGAATGAGAGGTGACCTGATAGAGGTGTACAAGATGATGAGAGGCATTAGTCGTGTGGATAGTCGGAGGCTTTTTCCCAGGGCTGAATTGGTTGCCACAAGAGGACAGAGGTTTATGGTGCTGGGGTGTAGGTACAGAGGAGATGTCAGGGGTAAGTTTTTTACTCAGTGGTGAGTGCGTGGAATGGGCTGCTGGCAATGAGGCAGACACGATAGGGTCTTTTAAGAGGTTTTTAGATAGGTACATGGAGCTTAGTAAAGTAGAGAGCTATAGGTAAGCCTAGTAATTTCTAAGGTAGGGACATGTTCGGCACAACTTTGTGGGCAGAAGAGCCTGTATTGTGCTGTAGGTTTTCTACGTTTCTATGTTTAATCTTTTGTATTTTGTCATCAGGAACCTCACCTGTTTAGAATGAACTCATTAGATATGTGAAAAAATAAAAAACACAAAATGCTGGCCTGCCGAGTTCTGCCAGCATTTTGTGTTTTTTATTTATTTCCAGCATCTGCAGATTCACTTGTGTTTCATTAGATATGTGTACAGTTTCTGAAGTGTTTAGAACAAGCAAGTTTAGTTTAATTTGATAAGTATCACAATTTAAATCATTTGTCCAAGACAAATTCACCTAAACAATTTCAAGCACCTTCACACAACAGAGCACCACCATCCATCATATTTTGTAAGGAGAAAGGATGGCTTTAGTAAGTAACCAGTGAAATAACTAAACCAAAACTTATTACATAATATTTACAGTGTCTGGGTCAATGAAATGTTTTATAATGTCCAATTAATTCATGTAGACATGTTCCAGTGATTATCCAGGAAATGAAATGTGGTTCATCAACTGTAGAAGCCTTTACAATTGATCTTACACAACCTGTGCCTTTAGCAAATTTATGCTGCTATAATCCAGTTTCAGTTGCCATTCCAAATATGCTGGTACACGCAAATGAATAATGAGTGTATTATACTCCACCTGCCAATCTTAACTAAGCTGAGCACTAATTGTACTTATTTCCTTGTTTCTTTACCAGATTTAGCACTTACTGCAAGCAGCTTGCTGAAGAAAAATGGACCAATAAATGAAATCAGGGAGAGACCAAGATCTGTTGAAATTCTGCAAGAACTTTTAGTTCAAGGGATCTTAAATCGGACTCAGAATGAAGAATGGCAGGAAGCTCACAGTCCTCTGGTACATGTTAATTTCTATCTACTGCATGTGGAATCATGGAAGTTTTTATTATTTTATGTGTCAGTGTTAAATCATATTAATGCAAAGTTTTTTATAATATATAAAATGGAGCAAGAGAAAAGCAATTGTAATAAAGTGATCTTGATTGGTTGTCCCCCCCATCCCCCATCACACTTTGAGCTTAGCTTTTTAAAGTTACATACCAAAATTTTGATTTTGAATATTTCTGGGGTTCCCTGCTTGTGTTACACATGACCAATCCATGATCACTTTTCCATCTCCTATCCAAGTGAATGTTTCTGTGGCAAAATGTTGATATATTAACTAACATTCAAAAATGCTTAGAGTTTTGGCATTTGAAGTTGCCCACTAAAATATTTTTTTTCATTTTCTGTCTCACAAATGTTTCCTAACCCTTCAAGGAGCACCCTGTCCTAATTCCTTTACTGAATTGGCAGTTTCTGGACTGTCCTTGTGTTGACTTGTTCTTTAATTGCTCTGAGGAAGCCTAAATACAGCAATTCATATTGTACCTTGCCATTTTTTTGTAGATATACATGACACATAAGATTTATGCCAGTTTTTAATTTGCCTACTCTATCTGGTGGGAAGACTATATGTTGCTCTCCTGTCTGTCCCCTGGATTTATCGAATTTCTGACAATTTCCTTCCTTCCTGATTTTCATTTAATATAATATCCACCAGTTCCACCACCTTAGTTTTTAGTATTTGAAGCCTCTACACATTGTGATTGACTTTAGATTTATGCTGGCATCAGCACCAGATTTCGATGCTGGAAATCTGAGCAACACACACAAAATGCTGGAGGCAGCATCTATGGAAAAGTTAACGTTTAGGGCAGAAACCCTTCAGCAAGACTGGAGAAAAAAAGCTGAGGAGTAGATTTGAGAGAGGGGGGAGGAGAGAGAGAAACGCCAGGCGGTAGGTGAAACTTGGAGGGGGAGGGATGAAGCAAAGAGCCGGGAAGTTGATTGGTGAAAGAGACAGAAGGCCATGGAAGAAAGAAGAAAGGGGGTGGGAGGAGTACCAGAGGGAAGTGATGGGCAGGCATGGAGGTAACATGAGAGAGGGTAAATGTTCGTGCCATCAGGTTGGAGGCTACCCAAACGGAACATAAGGTGTTGTTCCTCCAACCTAAATGTGGCCTTATCCCAAGAGTGGAGGAGGCCATTGATGAACATATTGTCTGCTCTTACCCCATCCTCCCGCCACGCTACCAGGGATAGGGTTCCCCTTGTCCTCACTTACCACCCCACCAGTCTCCATGTCCAGCACATAATTCTCCAAAACTTCCACCACCTCCAACTGGATCCCATCACCAAACACATCTTTCCCTCCCCCCACTTTCTGCTTTCTGCAAGGATCACTCCCTACGCCACTCCCTTGTCCTTTTGTCCCTCCTCACTGATTTCCCTCCTGCCACTTATCCTTGCAAAAAGAATAAGTGCTTCACCTGCCCCTACACCTCCTCCCTCACTACCATTCAGGGCTCCAAACTGTCCTTCCAGGTGAGGCAACACTTCACCTGTGAGTCTGTTGGGGTCATATACTGTGTTCAGTGCTCCTGGTGTGGCCTCTTGTATATCAGTGAGACCCAACGTAGATTGGAAGACCACTTCACTGAGCATCTACACTCCATCTGCCAGAACAAGCGGAATCTCCCAGTAGCCACCCATTTTAATTCCATCCCAATCCCATTCCAATCTGACCATCCATGGCCTCCTCCACTCTTGGGATAAGGTCACACTTAGGTTGGAGGAACAACACCTTATGGCAAACAGATGGCATGAACATCGATTTATCAAACTTCTAGTAATGCCTGCTCAACACCTCCCCTTCACCATTTCCCCATCCCCTTGTCCCTCTCTCATGTTATCTCCTTGTCCACCGAATGCCTCCCTCTGGTGCTCCTCCCTTCCCTTTTATTCTTTCTTTCATGGCCTTCTGCCTTTTTCACCAATCAACTTCTCAGCACTTTGCTTCATCACTCCCCCTCCAGGTTCCACCTGTCGCCTGGCGTTTCTCTCTCCCTTCCCCCCACCTTTCAAATCTACACCTCAGCTTTTTTTTCTCCAATCCTGCTGAAGGGTTTTGGCCAGAAACGTCAACTGTACTTTTTCCCATGGACGCTGCCTGGCCTGCTGAGTTCCTCCAGCATTCTATGTGTGTTTCAAGGTGAGTGGTCCTGGGTTTGAATCTAGCCAGCTCCTTGAGTGCCTTCCATCCATACTGGGTTGAGATTCGAGCTAGCAACTCAGCCTTGTGAAAAACAGACAAAATGCTAAAGAAGCAGCAAGTTTGCTACCCGATGCGCCACAAGGCTAGGGGAGGAATAACATAACATGGGTTTATGTCCTATCGTATACAAAATGTCTGCTGATTCCTGATGGAATTGTCTGAAGTTCATTAGCTGACAGACTTATTTCAAGTTGAGAAATGCTCTAACACTAAAATAGTTGGCCATTTGTCCCAAATGATAACAGCAGTGCTTAAGAATGTGTACCCCTGATCTGTCATAAGGTGGGCATTGAGAGCAAACCCAAATGCAAGACACAGACACTGAAGTACTAGGGACAGGACTAGGTGTGTCAAGAAAGCATGGGAAGTGGGGAAAAAACGACGCTGGACAAGACACAGGCCCTGGACGAGACTAGGAGACGGCCTGAGATAGGACTAGACTAGGAAAGCGGGATCTGGACGAGGAACTAGGAACTGGGACTAGGAACTTGGAACCTGGACAAGGACTCTGAGCCAGAGACTGGACAGGAACCCAGAACCTGGGTCTTGACTCAGGCTCGGTCTCCGGATCTAGGCGAGGACAAGACGTGGCAAGGCAACAGGACTGGACGTGGGGGCAGGACGCAGGACCCCTGGGCTGGATGAGGACATGAAGCTCAGACTTGGACTTGGGAGACAGGAACGCAGAACACAGAGCCTTGGTCTTGGGAGACGGGAACGCAAAACACAGAGCCTTGGTCTTGGGAGACAGGAACGCAGAACACAGAGCCTTGGACTTGGGAGACAGGAACGCAGAACACAGAGCCTTGGTCTTGGGAGACAGGAACGCGGAACACAGAGCCTTGGTCTTGGGAGACAGGAACGCAGAACACAGAGCCTTGGTCTTGGGAGACAGGAACGCGGAACACAGAGCCTTGGTCTTGGGAGACAGGAACGCGGAACACAGAGCCTTGGTCTTGGGAGACAGGAACGCGGAACACAGATCCTTGGTCTTGGGAGACAGGAACGCGGAACACAGAGCCTTGGTCTTGGGAGACAGGAACGCGGAACACAGATCCTTGGTCTTGGGAGACAGGAACGCGGAACACAGAGCCTTGGTCTTGGGAGACAGGAACGCGGAACACAGAGCCTTGGTCTTGGGAGACAGGAACGCGGAACACAGAGCCTTGGTCTTGGGAGACAGGAACGCGGAACACAGATCCTTGGTCTTGGGAGACAGGAACGCGGAACACAGATCCTTGGTCTTGGGAGACAGGAACGCGGAACACAGAGCCTTGGTCTTGGGAGACAGGAACGCAGAACACAGAGCCAGGACCCCTCCTTGGGAACAAGACGTAGGGCCAGGACTCATACACAGAAAGCTGAACACGATGAGACGGTTCCCAACACTAGGTAGCAGCAAACAGCCAGACCTACCTAGCGAAGGCGTGGACACAAAGGGACAGTTCCAAACAACAAAAGACAGTTCCTTATCTAGACACAGCAAGGTCTTGCTCCAGTGGTAGAACTTGACGGCAAGAATGCAGGCGAGGCTTCAGCCAAGGGCTACAGTAAGAAAGAGAAGGGAAGGGAACAGTCCAGCCTTAGGGTAATGGCAAAGACAGCTTGGCTTACCCAACAGAGGCAAGGACAGGAAGGGACAGACCCACCCACAGGGTAACAGCAAAGATGACCTGACTTACCCCACAGAGGTGAGGATGGGATACTGACACGACGAACCAGCACCCACACGCGACCCCAGGGCCACTTATATTCCCAGCCCCAAGACGAGCATCAAGTGCCTATGATTAAGCCCTATGATTAAAACAAGGGACAGCTGGAAGACCTGGAGTCCGGAGTCCATGGACCCAACCATGACATTATCTAAACTAGGATTTTCATATTGATTTCACTGTATATTTTACAAGGAAAAAGTTTTAATTAGGAACTGTTCCATGATGGCAATATTTGCTCCATAATTGTAGGTTAATAATGTTCTAAGCACATTGATTTCTCTCAAATAATTTATAGGCTATTGAAATTCATCCCTGGTGACAATTTTGCTTATTATCACATTAGCTTGTTGTGAAGTCAACTGAGGGAATGCTAAAGAAGTTTCCATCCAGACTCGATAAGTTAAGGAATGAAACAATTAAACAAAATAATGTAACAATAGAGGATATTGAAAACAAAATGATGGCAGAAGATGAAAGAAGAAAGGTAACAATTAATTTGCATATATAATAATCTTTAACAACAAATTGACTATTTAAATACTGCAGCTAATTGATTGCTAAATTGGTATATGTTCAAAAGATTGTCACTGAGTATATCAATTTCTACCCACAGATAAAGAAATATCTGTCCAACTTTTTTTTGTTGTAGGCCAGCAATAAGAATTCATGGATGAGTTGGGCCAAGGGGCCTGCTTTCCATGTTGTATGGCTCTACGACTCAATGATAAATATTAAATGTTCATATCCTCCTTTGCAAATGTGTACCTTAATTATATTCAGAGATGCTTCATTATCCACTGCATCACTGTTGACTATTTTGGCTGTTTGCTACACTCATGACAATCAAAGTTAATTTATGTCATGGCTTCATGCCCTCTAGCAACTGCTTATTTATTGGCAATATATCTTCTAGCAAGGAAAGGGAAGATAATAGGCCCAGTTTGAACTACCAATCAAAGATGATTGAGCAGCATACAAATATACCATATTCTTTGTCAGCCCTATTTTTGCTTAGTCTGTGAAAACAGCCATTATAGATAGATAGATAATGGCTTGGGATTCTCCAGCCTCCTGCTGTGATTTGACATAAGATTGACTGAATTCCTGGACAAACAGGATAGAAGAATTCCACCAATATTGCACCAAAGAAACTTCCCTAAAAAGCGAAGAATTGTAACATAATACAACACAGAAAGATGCTGCTTATCCTGTCAGTTCTCTGCTTTGGAGAATGTCATTTAAATGTTCCTTACCTTAAATGAATAACAAATTCGCATTTTACATGATATGCCAAAGGCATAATCAAAATTATGGGGTTTCAAATTTTGGAATTTAATGAATGGGTAGGTTTGCAAAGTTATGCTAACAGTGGATAGTTTCCTCTACCAAAAATATTTTTATGAAATTTAGGGTGTGTATTTATCATGGTTTCTTTTGGAATTTGCACAAGTAATTGTGTTATGTTCTCCAATCAGATTAAAGTCTCTCCCTGGAAGTGTTTTTTGTGAAATCTGCCAAGTAATTGAAATATTGTGCTTTTGATGGTATTTTCTGGAATCCAAGTGAAACTAATAATGAACATTGAACAAAATTAATAGTAATACATAAAAAAGTGGTGTTTGTTTTAGATGAAAGAAGTCAAGCTAAAGGAAAGACTGAGTAAGTTTAATTCTTCAGTGTTGACAATCAAAGACCAATCTACTGGAAAGCCAACAATACCTGACTCTGCGAAAAAGGAGGAAAATGTTGAGGAAGTAACTATCGCACAGAAAGAAATTCAGCAGGAAATGCAGGAGGTGTTGAAGGGAAAAGAGAGCAATGATGAAGTGAATGGTAGGAATGCATCAAATGAGCAGGAGAACATGGTTAATTCTGCACAGAGAGGGGAGGCAGTAGAAATAGATGATGGCCATTATTTGACAACAAGACAAGTCGAGAAAGTAATTGTGAACACAAGCTGAATCAATTTCACAAATCATTCATCAATTTCTAAATGGCTTGCTTGTGTCTATGGATTTTTGTGTTCCTTTTTAATATGATCTTGCACAGTCTTAAACTAAGAATTGCCAAATTCTGCAAAGCCAATGTGAAAAGAATTATTCTGAGTCAATAAAGATTGCCTATGATGATTTTACTTTTATGTTCATTATGTCATGCTTTTACATAGATAACAAAGGCCAAAGAGGCACAGTTATGATCAGATGGCCCTTTGCTGCATGGTGCTCATGGCTGTAAGTTATCATGGCCTAAGTTTTGTGAGCTTCCGAAGTGATATTTAAAATAACAATGATCCCTACAAGTGTCAAGGGACACTTAAGATGAGGACACTTAAGTAAGATGAGGAGGCTTTAGAAGCAGAGGTATCCAGTTGGTATCAAGGAGAATATTTTGCTGTTTTCACATTTTGTTTATTTATTGGGATACAGTGCAGAGTGGGCCCTTAGTGCCGCACTGCCCAGCATCCCCTGATTTAACCCTAACCTGATCACAAGATAATTTTACAATGACCTACCAACTGATTGGGAGGACCAACACTAGAGGACCAGGTGACAAAGAAATCTCAGAGAACAAGAAGAATGAGTAATATCTTGGGTTGTTTCAGCAATTCCTTCTTTCCACCATAAGTAGCGATGGTCACTGTTGCACATTTTTTTATTCCTTTTGAAATTCCTCAGAAAAAGAAGTAGTCCAGCTTGGCATTCATCAAAATCTACTCAACATTTAGGCAAGTGCCGATGATAAGGAAAGAATGTGTTGGACTATTCTCCAATGAGATAAAGTATGAAGTTCAAAGTTGTAAAAGTTTAAAATAAATTTATTATCAAAGTACATATATGTCACCAACATTGCCTCTTTGCCATTCAATGACTCCCACCATCAATTTCCTGGTAAGAACAATTGTTCAAAGAATTAACTGAATGAAATAAAATACATAAAATATTGTGGTTATAAGATGGCATCAGAGGCTGGGTATCCTGCTATGAGTGGCTGACATATTGACACTCCATAGCCTTTTTCACTATGAACAAGGTGTTGGAATACTGTTTATTCATCTTGAAAAGGAGCTTTATCAATGCTGTAGTAGCTTGATACCATCCAGCACAAGGCTCTCAATCCACTATGCAAAAGATTTACCCATCAACAATTCCCAATATATAACTCTAGACTTGGTCATCTACAAATTACAGCAACATTCCAATAATCTGGTCTGGTGCACTATTTTCTGAGCTGCGGAATGCCAAACGAATTGCAGCCTGTTGTTTATTTTACACCATTCCTTTATTCTGTGGTATTCTCTATGATATTGGTGAATTAACACATGAAAGTGTTCTGGGTACTCATTTGCATTGCCAAAAATGCTGGGAAAATTTTTAGCTTTCTTGACCCCATGATTTTGGATATTTTGTTGCATATTATTCCAACTTCATTAGAGGTCCAATAGTCTAGAAAATGTGCTAATCCAGCTCAACAGTGTTAAGTTATCAAGGTTTCATCATATGTGCATATTTTTGTTGTCTGTATTGCCATTGTTACCTGCCCTGGCTAATTAAGCACTAATTTCTGTGCTTTCTAATGAAAATAATAGTTCAAAGTAAATTTAATTACGAAGTACATATATGTTACCACATATAAGCCTAGATTCATTTTCTTGCAGCCATTCACAGTAATTACAAGAAACGCAATAGAATCAATGATCAATCATCCAGCAGGATGGACAAACAGTTAATGTGCAAATGCCAACAAACTGTTCAAATACAAAAGGAAAGAAAAAATAATAAATACATAAATAAATAAATAAATAATATCAAGGACATGAGATGAATTGTTGTTGAAAGTGAGGAGTTCAGTGATGGGGCAAGTGAAGTTATCCCTTCTAGTTCAGGAGCCTGATGGTTGATGGTTGATGATTGTTCTTGAACCTGTTGGTGTGGGCCCTGATGCCTTCCTGTTCGTAGCAACAAGAAAAGAGCATGGCCTGGATCATAGGGGTCCTTGATGGTGGATGCTGTTTCCCTGTAACAGTGCTCCTTGTAGATGTGCTCAATGGTGAGGAGCCCTTTACACGTGGATGGACTGGGCTGTATCTATTACGCTTTGTAGGCTTTCACATTCAAGGGCATTGGTGTTTCCAGACCAGCAACAGAATCTCCACCACACCCCTGTAGAAGTGTTAACATTTTAGATGACATGCTGAATCTTCACAAACTTCTAAGAAAGTAGAGGCACTGCTGTGCTTTTTTCCTAATGGTACTTACATGCTGGACCCAGGACAAATCCCATGAAATAACAACACAGAGGAATTTCAAGTTGCTGATCCTTTCCAACTCTGATCCTCCAATGTGGACAGGCTTATGGACCCCCGGTTTCCTCCTCTTGAAGTTAATAATCCGTTCCTTGGTCTTGCTGACATTGAATGAGAGGTGGTTGTTGTGGCTCTACTCAGCCAGATTTTCAAACTCCCACCTATATGCTGATTCATCACCACCTTTGATTCAACTGATGACAACGGTGTCATCATCAAACTTAAATATGGTATTGGAGCTAAGTGAGGAGAGCAGAGGGCTAAGCACACAGCCTTATGATGGAGATTGTAGGGGAGATGTTGTTACCAGTCTGAACTTGCCGGTGTTTGGCCTATATCCCTCTAAAGATTTTCTATATATGTGTCTGTCTAAAAGGTGTATAAACATCATACTTGCACCCACCTCTGCAGCTTCCTCTGGTAATTTGTTCCATCTACTTACCTCCCTCTGTGTGAAAGTTTCCCCTCAGACCTCTTTTAAAGTTTTATCTCTCACTTTAATGTCCTCTGGTTTAGCACTGCCCCCCATAACCATTTCTATGTCCCTCATTATCTTATAAACCTCTTAAGGTCACCCCTCAGCCTCCTATGTTTCAGAGAAGAGAATCCCAGGTTAAACAGCCTCTCTTTATAACTCAAGAAATCCAGTTCAGAAATATCCTTGTAGACCTTTCCTGTACCCATTCCAGTTTACAGATTAACTTCTGATTAACTTTCCCATTGTTGTCCTTAGGCTGAACATGTAATTATTTTATTTAAACAGTACACTATTAGCCGTCATGATACTTCAGCACCACATAAGGCCAAAGAGAATTGGGAACCAAAGATCAGTGCTTCTGCTTTTTCCTGCCTTGGTTTTCTTAATAGCATGACATGTATTTTATGTAAGTTTAGTAACTTATTTCCTTTTAAAATGTTGGAGTCCAGGGTTAGTAAATTTGCTGATGACACAAAGGTTGGGGGTGTTGTGGATAGTGTGGAGGGCAGTCAGAGGTTACAGCGGGACATTGATAGGATGCAAAAATGGGCTGAGAAGTGACAGATGGAGTTCAACCCAGATAGATATGAGGTGGTTCATTTTGGTAGGTCAAATATGATGGCAGAATATAGCATTAATGGCAAGACTCTTGGCAGTGTGGAGGATCAGAGGGAACTTCAGGTCCGAGTCCATAGGACACTCAAAGCTGCTACACAGGTTGACTCTATGGTTAAGAAGGCATACGGTGCATTGGCCTTCATCAATCACGGGATTGAGTTTAAGAGCCGAGAGGTAATGTTGCAGCTATATAGGACCCTGGTCAGACCCCACTTGCAGAACTGTGCTCGGTTCTGGTTGCCTTACTACAGGAAGGACATGGAAACCATAGAAAGGGTGCAGAGGAGATTTACAAGGATGTTGCCTGGATTGGAGAGCATGCCTTATGAGAATAGGTTGAGTGAACTCATTGGAGCAACGGAGGATGAGAGGTGACCTGATAGAGGTATACAATATGATGAGACGCATTGATCATGTGGATAGTCAGAGGCTTTTTCCCAGGGCTGAAATGGCTAGCGTGAGAGTGCATAGTTTTAAGGTGCTTGGAAGTAGGTACAGAGGAGATGTCGGGTAAGCTTTTTTATGCGGAGAGTGGTGAGTGCGTGGAATGGGCTGCCGGCATTGGTGGTGGAGGCGGAAAAGATAGGGTCTTTTAAGAGACTCCTGGATGGATACATAGAGCTTAGAAAAATAGAGGGCTATACAAGATCTTGGGTATACAAGATATTAAGAGGAATAGATAGAGTGGACAGCCATTGCCTCTTCCCCTGGGCACCACTGCTCAATACAAGAGGACATGGCTTTAAGGTAAGGGGTGGGAAGTTCAAGGGGGATATTAGAGGAAGGTTTTTTACTCAGAGAGTGGTTGGTGCGTGGAATGCACTGCCTGAGTCAGTGGTGGAGGCAGATACACTAGTGAAATTTAAAAGACTACTAGACAGGTATATGGAAGAATTTAAGGTGAGGGGTTATGTGGGAGGTAGGGTTTAAGGGTCAGCACAACATTGTGGGCCAAAGGGCCTGTACTGTGCTGTACTATTCTATGTTTTATGTTCTAGGGCTATGGGTAAGCCTAGGTGGTTCTAAGGGAAGGACATGTTCAGCACAGCTTTGTAAGCTGAAGGGCCTGTATTGTACTGAGGTTTTCTATGTTTCTTAATAATTCCTCTCTACTTTTATCATATCGTAGATTTTATGCCCATTCTCTGCAAATTCAACAGTTGCATCAACCCCTGTCCTTTAAGATAGTCACAAAAGTATCAATTAGATACTGTTCTGCATTTCACTTAGATTGCAAGCACTTATGCCTTGTCTGTGAACAGTACCATGTTTGTTATCAGTTTGCAAGATATGGAAGATGACAGAGGTACTGTCTCTGATAGCTAGGTGGCTCTGTTGTTACATTGTCCTTATACTTTTTCACACCATAAAGCATCTGGCTTTAATTGTAAAAATGCAATCAGAAATGCAGAATATCTCATGGTACCATAAAGGTAAATGAAAATAAACACACAGAATAAATAAGAGGTGGAGAAAATAACAAGTCATTGGCATGAAACAGGAATATAAAAAATCAAAATTCCATATGTTCTAAAAGCAGAAAATTCTAGAAAGGTAAGCAGGCCAGGCAGCATCTGAGGAGAGAAAAACAGAATTAACATTTCAAGTCAGTGACTTAACACCAGGAAAAGGTCTCAACAAATAAGAAAGATTTTCCAGTTCTGGTATTAGTCATCGCCCTAAAATATTATCCCTGTTCTGCTCTCCACAGAAGCTGCCCGGCCTACAAAATGTTTCAGGTTTTTCTGTTTTTATTCCAGATTTCTAGTAGACACAACTCTTTCCCTTTGAAGCCTATAAATTACAAAGATTTTTTTATGGAGGCCAAGTTAACCTTACCAAAAACATGAGCATTAAACCCGATTTCTGTCATCGCCATTTATTTCCAAATATTTGCTCTAGGACTTTTGAGCATCTGATATGGATAAGCAAGAAGCCGTAAATGTGAATAGTGCCTACAAGGCATGAGAAAACCACTGGCTTCAAATAATAAAACAAGTCTAGAGCAGTAGGCTGAAGGCTGCTTTGAAATTGGTCAGAACAACTGACCATACTTGGGCTACTGCCATGGAAAATGAGGCCTGTCATAGAATAAGTAACTTCAAGGAATTAAAGTAGTGCCAGGAATGGAGATCATAGATTGTTGTAAAATCTTACCTTTTCTCCAATGTCCTTTATGGTTACATCATAGTCTGATATGGCAAATCGAATGCTCAGGAACAGCTACAGAGAGCAGTGGACTCAGACCAATATTTCACTGGCACATTACTCCCCACCATTGAGTGTAATTACATGAGACACTGCCCCAAGAAGGCAGCGTCTATCATCAAAGATGCCCTGCTATCTGATTGTAACATATAGTGCATATTTTATATTGCACTGTACTGCTGCCACAAAACAACAAATTTCATGACATAAGCAAGAGAAAATCTGCAGGCGCCGGAAATCTGAGGACCACGCACAAGATGCTGGAGGAACTCAGCAGGCCAGGCAAAGGCCTTCTCGGCCCAAAACGTCGACTGTACTTTTTTCCATTGATGCTGTCTGGCCTGCTGAGTTCCTCCACCATTTTGTGTGAACTTCATGACATATGTCAGCCAATCTGATTCTTTGACTTTGATCCTGGTAAATCTCCTCTGCAGCCTCTCCAGTATAATTATGACTATTATAGAAAGTGGCATGCAATATTGCACACAGTATTTTGGTTGTATCTTAAGCAATGTCTTATATTATTGTACCAAAAATTTCCTGCTGTTGTACTCTGCTTTATATATCTCCATAAGGTCACCAATCAGCTTCTTACACGCCAGGGAAAATTGTCCCAAACTATTGAGCCTCACATCAAACCCTGCAGTCCTCGTAATATGTATCCTTGTGAATCTTTTCTGCATGCTTTCCATCTTAATGACATCTATCCCATAACTAGGCAACTGCATACTAGAAAAAGTTGAGAAATATAGATTTCAGGCATTTTGGACAGCAAACCAATATGGCTGAATGAATGCAGGATAGGTAAATGAAAATCTGTGTGTTGAGAAAAGATTTGGATGGGCCTCTGTTTTTGGAGTGTGGTAGAGGAAGGAGAATATTGAAGCCTGGAAGTTTCAGAAACAGGCTAAGGGTTTCTGATAGAAAACGGTGAGGCGCAGACTGGCAATATTATAGAGCTGGCAGTTGTTAACTTTAAGTTGAAGTAGAGTGTAGAAATGGTAGTCAGAATTCCAGCTGAGAAAACAAGAAGCACAATGTGGTGCTGCAGCACACCAAGGATGGCAGATGAGATCCCACATCACCATCTTGAAGATGAGTGGAAGAACTGCTTGTTGTCCTGAACAATACATATTTCTTAATCGACACTTAAAGGCAGATCATCTGAATATGATTTCTATGACTAGTGGGACTTTACAATGTTCCAACTGATATTTACTAGGTGACCTAGTAACTACATCTCAAATGTAAGTAATTAGCTATCGGCAACATAGGGAGACGCTGAGGCCATATGCTGAGATATTTTGCATGCCTTTGTGAGCAGATTTTGACCTGGACAAAATAAGGCCTTTCCAATTCTTGGTTGATCTCTAGCTTTGCTCAGTTTCATTCAAACATTCTGTGATTGTGCATGAATTACCAGTAAATATGATAACATAAATTAATTTTGAAATCTAGAGTCACGTTGGACTTTAATTTGTCTTAAAACTATTATTACTGAGTGATGGTTTTCCTTTGCAACTAATTTGCATTTTTCCAAAATTGTTCTATTACTACCAGTGTGGTTATTAACTTCCATATAAAATGATGTTTTTAAAGTGTATTCAGTACCCTTCCTTTACTCAAAACATGAAAAACATTAAACTTCTCTATAACACAGCATTCACAGATTTCACCACTGAATCATGGTGACTACAGCATACATCACCTACAAATGTACTGTTGTTACTTCAGAACTACTTCCCAAATTCAGGGCTTGTATCACCAAGAAATAATTTCAAAAATGTATTAATGTTCTTTCATCGTCACCAGGTCAAGATCCCAGAACCCACTTCCCAATAACAGCATGAGAGAACCTTCACTAGAAATGTATGGAACTGCTGCCTACTATTTTCTCAAGAGGAGTTAGGCGTAGGTACCAACTCAACCTTAGTGATACTTGAAGGCACATACAATGCAAGCCAGCTTCGAATATCATTTGATGCCCTTGTTAATTAATAATAGAGTAGTCCTGAGTTTACGATTACATTTTTTTTAGAATTAGCACCATGGAAACTGCAGTAGTGTTTAATTTAAGTGGATATTGAATCTGTGTATTTGGTTTCAATCCCAAAGATATCAAGTATCAGTTACTCAGTATTTATCATGCTTTCATTCAATTAAAAAGAAAACTTAAAGAAATACCAATGGCTATTTATTAATTTGTTTTTGATTTAACAATGTATTTTCTTCATTCTTATATTAATGTGTTGTAAATGTTACTAACTGATTTAATTTGAAATGGATAATTATAGCCAGAACATTAAGTTAAAGGAGGTTAGAATTAAAGTGACCGGTTTTGGAGGTTGTATTTACTGCTCTTTGACCCATCTGGAAAAAAAGTATTATAACAATAAAAAGCATCTAAGTAAATGATCTTTATCAAATATTGCTTTATCAATCTAGAATTAAGAAACGATGCACTAGACATTGTCAAGACATATAATTTGGTTTATCAATCTCATTCTTGCTACGTGGTTAAAGATTATTATGGCAATCATGCCTAGTCTTTTTGTACGTTTGCTAAAAGTCATTGGGCCAATAAAAGCTGGTCATTATGTATTTCATTCACCACACTCAGCCTTATTACCTTCTTGGAGGTGTTAATCAATTAACAACCTGAAATAAAAATATTGTTAATGCTATGCCACATGCCATTCTGCTAACAATGAATGCAGAAATTAACACAATGTACTTCTTGCAGGTTTCAGTTCATAAACCTATATTAGAAATTCTACACTTTTTTAAATAACTCGATTTTGTATCTTTGTTGTACTTCACAATGAGTCAGGGCTGAATTTATTAAAAGTTGGAAGCATCCCTCAATAAACTGTATATTGGTCAGTATAAGCTGGGCTCAAAAAGCATTTTCAAGAATATAGAACTCTTCTGATTTTCTTTGAATTAGTGGTATTGGATAAATTATAACCACCATGAAAAAGACTTAATTCCCTCACTCTCGATATTATCATAACGGCTTAGACTTTGTAATGACCATGCCAGTCTATCGGTATTTCCTGTCAGTACTCTGTGAAACCAACAACAGTTTCTCCAGTAAGCACGATAAAATATAAAATCTGTAGTTTGTTTTCCGTGATTCTTTGCTCCTCCACATAGAATGTGCCGTGTTCCAGCTTTCACCAATGCACTTAATGAACTCGGGAGTCACATCACCATCAAGCACCACCCAGTCACCACCATCCACTTTCACCGCCCAGCATCATACATCACCCCACTACTACCACCCATATATCTGCAGCATTTTGATAGTGTGCGTCGACTTCCCTCCCAATTGGCCAAAACCTGTTAATGAATCCCTGCTCCAAATAACGCCGAAAGAGGAGGAAAGGAAGGAATTAAAAGTCATCATAATTTTAATCGCTGGACAAAATGCTTTAAAAATAAATCAAGTGTTGGAAGTGCCTTTTAGTCGCGATTCTGTCTGACTAATAACGATTTAATCAGATTCTAGCCGCCCGACTGATGCCAGGAACATATGAATAGTCGCTAAGCTGAATTCAAACCAAATTGATTCCAAGAACCCTTTGCCAACACGTTACCCCATAAGGACATGATAATGCAGGATGTGAGGGAGGGAGCAAAATTCCCTCGGTGGCTGTAGAAGTTTTTTTTTTGCATAAGGCAAATAAAAATAATCAGAGTTAATTATTTGTACTGAGCAATGGACGGAATTGGTCCCTGCAAGGGGGAAACGCATGTAATTAAGATTAGTTGGGGATTTTGGTATGCCGCTTGCTTTCTGTACAAGGCTGGCTAGGAGACGGGTTGTCGATAGGCGGCGTTCCGGATCCCCCTGTGCTCCAGCTTCACACAAGGAAGCGGTTTCAGTGCAGAATCGCAGCTGATAGACAAGGTCCAGACTCTCCCCTCGCAGCCCGGCCACATGACAGTGCAGCTCCGAAGAGATGCTACGCGCATCTGGCGCTGATGAATAAGAGGCGTCCGGTTACAGCCCGATCGGGTAACGCTGTTCAGCTTTCGGCATTGGGTGAGTTCGTATTTAGCCCCAACATTTCTACTGGGACAACAACAGAAAATAGGTGTCATGAGATAGCTCGCCGCTCTAAAATAATCTGACCATATCCTCAACAGTATATAAGCCCTTTTACATAATAAAATGCATAATTTCATAAACTATGTATATATATATATATATAATCATATGCATACCATATATAAACTATAAGTCACTATAAACTCAAGGTGCTGGAATGTTTGTTGCTACATAGATTTTACATACATTTAATATATATGCATTAATTAATTTATATATTTTTTCAACTTTGTAATTGTTGGGAATGGCAACTTGGACTATCAAATAATTTTACTTCCTTTGAAAGTTTCACTGTTGCGTGCTAACATATTTAAACGAGTTATTTGAAGCTTGATCATGAACTGTTTAAATGTGGGCTGTAGGTGTCGGTTGTCCCCGAACTTCCTTGCTGCGCTCCTGTCGCCGCAAACTAGGCGTTGAAACAGAAAAACTGCCGAGTGTTACTTACATTGTTTCAGTGGTCGTGTGTGTGACATATTGCAAGTTGCCGACATAACACGGCCTGAGCATGGTTTCGACTGCGTGATCAAACGCGAATCCTGGCGGATCAAAACAAATAGCCTTTCACCAAAAGGTCGTTAAATCAATTTGTGTGTGTGTGTGTGTGTCTTTTCGTTCATTTTTATTTGTATCTTTTTTTGTGTGACAAGATCCAACGCGCGTCAATTTGATTAGTCTTGCACTTGATTCTGTTTTTAAACTTCTCGTCGTTTTATTCAGCAAAACCAAACTTAGTTAGGCAAAGTCACAATGTTTAGCGAACTCCATGGCGACGAGGTCAGTTTGGTCAATGCAGAGTACAATCTCCAGTTCTTTCCGCCCCCTGCCTTTACATTGAGCGTAACTTTAACGGTAGTGTCTATTTTAAAGACGAAGGCACCAGTTTAACTGACAGTTGCACATAGCTCTATCCAAGGGGAAAAATAACTGCTGTACTTCGAAAAAATGAATGGCCAGTGTTCAGCTAACTGCTGGTTTAAGATTTGGATGAAACGAGTTTTCAGCTCTATTAAAATGGAACAAGGAATTAATGGCCAACGCAGACTATGTTAAATAAACCTTCACAGTAAAGTTTAAAACGCGTGCTTCTTCGAAGTTTGAATACAGCCCCTGCAAAGCTGAAAAAGACCTAGGGGTGTTCCTTGAACTATTTACACGTCTATAGATTAAACTCAAACAAAATTATTTTGGCCTCAACTATATTTCATGTTCATGCCGAAAGTGCCTTGTGACTGCCTGGAGGACAGAATTAGAACATAGAACTTAGAACATTACAGTACAGTACAGGCCCTTCGGCCCACAATATTGTGCTGACCTTTTAACCTACTCAAAGATGAATCTAACCATTCCTTTTGACATAGCCCTACATTTTTCTAACATCCAATGCCTAGCTAGGAATCCTCAATGTCTGTAATGTATCAGCTTCTTCCATCACCCCTGGCAGGGTGTTCCACGCACCCATCATTCTCTGTTTAAAAATAAAATCTTACTTCTGATATCCCCACTATCCCTTCCTCCAATCACCTTAACATTACACATCTCATATTAGCCATTTTTACCCTGGAAAAATCTCCGGCTATACTCTTGATATATACCTTTTATCACCTTGTACATCTCTATCAGGATACCTCTCATTGTCCTTTTCTCCAAAGATAAAAGCCCTAGCTCGATCAACCTATCTTCATAAGACATGCCCCTAGTCCAGGCAGGATCTTGGTAAATATCCTCTTCACCCTCTCTAAAGCTTTCACATCCTTTCTATAATGAGGTGACCAGAATTGAACACAACACTCCAAGTGTGGTCTAACCATGGTTTTATAAAGTTGCAACATTATCTCATGGCTCTTGAACGCAATCCCCCAACTAATGAAGGTCAACACACCATATGCCTTCTTAAAAACTCTTATCAACTTGTGTGGCAACTTTGAGGAATCTGTAGACATGGAACCCAAGATCCCTCTGTTCCTCCACTTTGCAAAGAATGCTGCCATTAACTCTGCATTCTGCCTTCAAATTCAATCTTCCAAAGTGAATCTTGTTAGGCTGTTGGAGTCATTGACTGTATCCGGTGCTCCTGGTGTGGCCTCCTCTATATCAGGGAGATCCGTCACAGATAGGGAAACCACTTCACCAAGCACCTATGTTCTATCTGCCAGAAAAAAAGGGACCTCCCAATGGTCTCCCATTTTAATTCCACTTCCCACTCCTATTCCAACATGTCAGTGCAAGGCTTCCTCTACTGTCGTGATGAGGCCACACTGGAGTAGCAACAACTTATGTTCTGTCTGGATAGCCTCAAATCTGATGGCATGAACATAGATTTCTCGAACTTCTGGTAATCCCCCCTCCCTTCACCATTCCCCATTCCCATTTCCCTCTCTCACCTTATCCCCTTACCTGCCCATCACCACCCTCTGGTGCTCCTCCCCCTTTTCTTTCTACCATGGTCTTCTGTCCTCTCCTATCTGATTCCTCCTGTATCTCTTTCAGCAATCAATTTCCCGGCTTTTTACTTCACTCCTGCGCTGCTCCCACTTTCACGTATCAACTTGTGTTTCTTCCTCCCCTCCCCCACCTTCTGACTCTGACCTTATCTTTTTTTCTCCAGTCCTGATGAAGGGTCTCAGCCCGAGATGTTGACTGTACTCTTTTCCATAGATACTACCTGGCCTGCTGAGCTCCTCCAGCAGTTTGTGTGTGGTGCTTGGATTTCTAGCATCTACAGATTTTCTCTTGTTTTGGAAAGTGAATCACTTTACACTTTTCCAGGTTGAACTCCATCTGCCACTTTTCAGCCCACTTTGGCATCCTGTCAATGTCCCGTTGTATCCTACAACAACCATCTATACTACCCACAACTCCACCAACTTTCATGTCATCTGCCTTGTACAGTGTCTTTCCTTTCCCTGTAAATTCAAGGAAATTTTAAACAAATTTATTACCAGAATCAGAATCAGGTTTAATATCACTGGCTTATGTCATAAAACTTGTTGTCTTTGCAGCAGCAGTACAATGCAATACGTAATAATAGAGAAAAAAAGAACATGGATTACAGCAATTATATATTAAACAGTACAGCAAAATAAAAATAAAAGTAGAGGTAGTGTTGATGGATTCATTGTCTATTCAGAAATCAGATGGCAAAGGGGGAGAAGCTGCTCCTGAATTGTTGAGTGTGTGCCTTCAAACTTCTGTACCTCCTTCCTGATGGGAGCAATGAGAACAGGGCATGTCCTGGGTGATGGCAGTCTTTAGTAATGGATGCCCCCTTTTTAAGGCATCGCTCCTTGAAGATGTCCTAAACAGATCAATCATGAAACATGCATGCTGAACAAAATTTTCATTGCTTTTATTGACATAGGTACCAATGTGACCTCTTTCAGACCTACAACCTTTTAAAATCTTTACATTTTCAAAATCTAGCCTCTTGTTTTGCTAGCATTGGTCCCTTTCTTTGACTTGGTGTCAATTTTATTAAAATAAAATTGCTTACATTCATATTAGGATGTTCTACCATGCTAAAGGATCTAAGTTCAGGTTGACTGGAGATTCATTGTTCTCTTTTTATCTTAAGCCATTTGTGAATATTATGTTCTGAGCAATTATTTGAAATGAGTTTAAAGCAGCTTGTTAGATGAGATTTTAAAGCAGTGTTACACCACACAACTGATAAATCAGGAGGCATAAAATCCATATAGTATTAAAATAGTTTGCACAGTAGTGTAGTGGTTACCACTACACCTTAGAGTACAGATGATCCAGGTTCAGTGCCTGTCACTGCCTGTAAGGAGTTTGTATGTTGTCCCCATGACTGTGTGGGTTTCCTCCGGGTGCCCTTCTTCCCTCCCACAATGCAAAGACTTACTGGATTGGTAGGTTAATTGGTCATAGTAAATTGTCTTTAAATTGGGGGATTGCTGGGCAGCATTGTTCAAAGGGCCAGATCGGTCTATTCCATACCATATCTCAATAAAAAATAAACTAAAAATAAACTGATCCAATAGATGAGCACTGTCAACTGATCTAAAGTAGTTTCATGTCCCAAAATGTACTCAATGTAACAATTTTCACTGATGGGTCACTGTCTCTTAATGTAAAAGCCAAATAAGCAAGACTGACCTTGGAATACACTGGATGCCAGATATCCAAAATAAATTGGCAAATATGTTCAAGTACAGTTTAATGTCATTCAACCAACAACATGTCCTGTATACCACCAAATGAAACAATGTTCCTTTGGTTATGATTTAAAATCTTAGCAGTACTGGGATGGTTATTTGAATCCAGCTTTAAAAATGCATATAGTCATTCACTCATTCTTCTGAAAAGCTTACTTATTATGATGTATAATGATCATATGTAAATAAAGACCATTGTTTGTTAAAAACACAGAAAATACTGGAGGAACTCAGCAAGTTGGGCAGCATCTATGGAGGGAATAAATGTTTTGGGCCAAGAATCCTTCAGGACTGGAAAGGAAGGGAGAAAAAGTCAGAATAAGAAGGTGGGAGAAGGGAGGAATACAAGTTGGCAGGTGATAGGTGAAGCCAGGTGGTGGGAAGGTAGCTGGGGGGAATAAAGTCAGAAGCTGGGAGGGGAGAGGGGGAAGAGGTAAAATGCTCTGTCAGCCACAAAAAGCAGGATCTCCCGCTGACTACTCATTTCAATTCAACATCACATTCCCAATCTGACATGTCTGCCCATGGCCTCTTCAATTTCTATAATGAGACCAAACTCAGATTGGATGAACAACACCTCATATTCCATCTGGATATTCTCCAGCCAGAGAGTATGAACATTGATTTCTCTGATTTATGGTAATTTCTCCCCCACCCTTCCCCTCTTTTTCATTTCCTCTCACCCCTTCTCTTCTCACCTGCCTACCACCTCCCTCTGAATACCCTCCTCCTTCCTTTTCTTCCATGGTCCACTATTGTCTCCTATTTGATTCCTTCTTCTTCAGCTTTTTACTCTTCCACCCACCCTCTCTCAGCTTCTTGTTTCATCTCCCTCCCACACCCACCTGCCTACTCCTCACCTGGTCTCACCTATCACCTGGCTGCTTGTACTGCTTTCCGTTTAATACCTTCTCATTCTGGGTTCTGCCCCCATTCCTTTCAAGTCCTGATGAAGAACCTCGTCCTGAAGCATCAACTGTTTATTCTCCTCCATAGATGCCAATTGACTTGCTGAGTTCCTCCAATACTGTGTGTGTGTGTGTGTGTGTTGCTCAGAATTCCAGTTAATGTAGAAACTCTTGTGTTTATGAATTGTTAAAAACATCTGTTCATTGGGAACTTTTAGATCCCCATAGGATTTAGTATGAAAGTGTATCTGATTACCACTGCGGAAATTTTTCAAATAACTGTAAAATTTATGTGCCATTGTGTACAATTATACTACTGGTTTGTTTAACCTGTACAGACATACAAAAAGCAAGCACTTTCTAGGCTTTGGGAAAACTCCAAATGGGACTTTGACACACATGGTTCCTCTGAGCCTTTCTATATCCTACAATTGAAAAACTATAAATCAAGAGATGAAGAGATGATCTATAAACGCCAATGGAATACATGTCCTTATTACAGTAATCTTTCCCTCAATTCTATTATGTGTGCTATTTAAAAAAAGCATTACCTCCACAATTATAATTAGAGTAAATTTGACTTTTAATTGTACAATTGATATTCTTCACCAATACACAGAAGGATAAATGCAAGTCCCAGGTACATTTTTAAATTACAAACAAAAATGAACAAAAATTACATATTAACTTGTCAAATAGATAAAGATAATTGCCTGAATCTAGTCAAAGTGTATGCTGAATGAACAGATGTATATAATTTTGCAGGATGTTGACCTAGTACTCTAATCAACTAATTAATGACACAATAATGTAACATTAGCTTAATTAGTTTAGAGATTGTGTGAATATGGAATCTAAATATGAATGATAGTAGACAATTGGAGATAGGGCAATTAATTTAAAAATAAAATGAGAATCATTAGGCTAGGTTTGGGGGAGGGGAGGGGTGCAAAGAGACAGTTACAGTGGCTCTGGTATTTGATGGTTGAAAACTTCATCTAATGCAGAGGTTCCCAAATTTTTTTGTATTACCACCTCCCTCCCTTTCTGGCAATTACATAAAATTCTTTATTTCTCTTTCAACTCAAGAGACTTGGAAATTGGAAAAGGTCTCGACAGCCAATGTTGCACCTGGGGTTATCTTCCACAGAAATGTGGAGATGACTGATTTGACTTTGATAAGATTCACATAATTTCCTTGTATTTGCAGATTGATTTCATTAAACTTTGCAATTAATTCTGACAAATAAGCAATGGCATGCTTAATATTCTTGAGTTGATGCTGAATGAAGCATTTGAGCCTCCATAGAATTCTATCACAGTTTCAAAAAGGGCATAAAAGCATCTCACAAACAAGAGAAAATCTGCAGATGCTGGAAATCCGAGCAACACACACAAAATGCTGGAGGAACTCTGCAGGCCGGGCAGCATCTATGGGGAAGAGTACTGTTGATGTTTCTTTGCCAGGCATGGTTGACTCATCCAACTGCAGAGCAAGTTCTGTTGTTCTAAGTATATTGTACAATATGTCACCACATTCTCCAACATTTCATCTATTTGTCTTTGAACAGAGTTGTTGCTGAGTAGAATCGCTTTAATTATTTGGTCTGCTGACTTATGCAAAACTGTACTCAGAACCTCCCCTACTTCTGGCGGAATCAGTTCTTCTCCAATTGTATGGAGCTTTCCAGATTTAGCAATGAGCAATGAATGTTGTCTGAAGCATGCAGACCATCATTGTTTTTTGTGAAGTGCTGGCAAACATCTTTTGAAGTGTTTTCCATTTTTGAATGTTTTCTTGAAGTGACTAAAAATAATCTAAGTTTTTATTTGGTTTATCAGAGTGAATTCTTTGCAAATGTTCAAGGAGACTGGACGGTTTCATTGCCTCATTTGAAAAATACTTTTTCACACAACAGATACATCGGCTGCTGTAGGTTGCTTAGTGCTGATATAAATCCATATTTCAGATACCCTGCACTATACCGTCTATATTTTTTGTTAGGTCTGGTTCTGCCATTTTTGTTATGAATTAATGACGACAGTCAATCGCCTATTGTTTAAGTCCAACCTCAAGTGCTGCAATCTAAGGGAGAAAGTAATAATATCATCATAGCTCAGGCAAAGCCTGACTCTCTACCTGAAGGTACATAAAGTGGGGCAGCGATATCTCAGGCCATGGGCTAGAGAAATGCCGTCAAAACCATTCAAAAGGGTATATTTTGAACTTTGCCCCATTGAATGCCATGCCTTAACTCACAGGAATTGTGTCACAGTGTGATTAGAGTATGGGAATTGTGATAGCTAACACTGTATTACGGCAATGAATGGCAATAATGCATGCTCCGGGCCCTGAAATATCACAGTTTCTTTAGTCAGATTTCTTATGATGCGCCAAATACAGAAGTATCACATTGCTTTTCAACCAAAGTCTAAGAGAACAGTGGATTAGCAAGAGATGAGGTGATTACATGATCACTGTAATCAATGAGGTATTGAGGATCAAATGCTTATAATAATTTATTAAATTAAGCTTGCAATCCTTCAGCTGCCCCCTTGCTACTGAGTGCGCTCTCCATCATCCTCTTTATCTATATCACCCCTTAGAAACTCCCACCAACCTCTGCAGGTTGATAACGCCCACTTTGGAAACCACTGGTCTAATGGCCTTTTTCTTCTCCTTTAATTGCTTCTTTATTTTGCTCTAAATTATCATTTCCGAATTAAGTTAAGATAGCGATGTTTAACACTGCACCCGACACGTTGCATGTTAGTAAACAAAGACCAGGCAGGTGGTATCAAACCATCAACATTCTTCACATAGAGAGTTGCAGAATTCAGTAGGCAAAGCTTAAACAGTTTCTATCGATTTTAGAATATACAACTTTGATGTGGATAGTCTATCTTGGGCTGTGATTGATATAATGATGCTCAGTGTAGTTTTGGAGTCTACAGTCATATGCAGGATGGATTTGATTTTCCAGTAGCAATGAGAGTGGTCACTTCTTCACTGGGTTGTCCAGCATTGTGTGATGTCTGTCCATATTATCTCTGGCAAGTTTAAGTCTTTTGGTATTTTGTAGGATGGGTGATGAACCTCATTGTTGACAATATTTCTCTTTTTGCCGTGCGCCTTCTGTCAGGCCCCAGTGTTAACGGTGGTGACTTGACTTAACAACAGCCCCACAGAGGCTTCCTTGATGTGTCATTGTGAGTTGTTGACGATTTTGCGGATTTGAGTTCAAGAAAATTGTTCAATTATTTATACTACTTTCAAGTTTTTCCTGTCCCGAAGAAGTTTAATACGTCCACATTCAAATAGACACACTATCAGATTTCATTTCAGCATCCTTAAAATACTTCTTATTGAAGTACTAAACAGAAGAACATATTGATGTTCTACTGAGGAAGCTGTTGTGACAGGTTAATTAGGTTCTGTGAGATTGAGCATCTTGGTATCATCTTCTCATGATATTGGCCATTTGAACTTCCTTCATACTAAATGGGGCAATGACCAAAATAACAATGCAACCATTGGAGTTACAAGATGGAGCAAGTCACTCAGTCCCACAAGTCTGCTTCATAACGTCAATTCTGATTGCAACACCGACTCTGCATTTCCATCTACCTGAGGTAACCATTCACTTCCTTCCTTAATGACATTCTCTTTACCTTTGCCTTCAATTATTCTGTTTCCACTGCTCTTTTAAAACGAGTGAGTTTTCCATAGACTCATGAGCCCCTGGGGAAAAAAATCTTGTTTGAAATGGGCAACCCTAAAGTTTAAAGAGTGTTCTCTGGTTCTAGACTCCTGAGAAACATTGCCAGCAAGGATTATGTAGAATGGCTCTTGTTTGAAGAAATACATTTTGATTGAGACCCAAAATGAGCTAAGTACTTCCACTTGACTAGCTGAGGAACTAACCGGGGCTACTTGGGTCTATCAAAGCCCACATTGCTCATTTATCATATGAATGGTTTTCCTCTCTTCCAATATTTACAGACAAATTCTCCTGCTGGAACTTTTGAAAGGTCAGGAGATGTGGACATCAAGGCAAATGTAACAGACATTGATTTGCCCAACACCTTTAAATTTTCTGCAGCTTTAGTGAAATTTTGCTGTCCTCAGTATCCCCCATGGCTGGACCAGGCATCACCTGAAACAATTCCAGAGGGCTGGAACGCCAGCCAGCAGTAATTTCCCAGAGAACCCTAAAATAAGCTTGGAAGTAGCAGGAAGCACAAGAACATAGGAAACTAAAGATATAAAAGACAACAGATTCTGGAGTCTAAAACAACAAACAATCTGCTGGAGGAAATCAGTAGGTCAAGCTGTATTTGTGAGGGGAAAGAAACTATTCCATGTTAAAACCTTGTTCATTTGGACATAAAGTAGGAGCAGACCTGGCCCCTCAAGCCTGCCCCATCATTCAATATGGTCATGGCTGATTCACCTCTGTGTCAGTTCCCCATTGCCCTCAATTACCTGAAGGTTTCAAAATGTACCTATGTGCTCTTTAAATGCCCCCGATGATCTGGCATCAACAACAACCCATTGATGCATACATTCTGAGACATGCAAGAGACTGCTGATGTTGGGACCTGGAACAAAATAAACTTGAGAAACTCAATGGATCAGGCAGCACCCACGGGGCGGGGGGCAGATGGATATTGATTTTTTTTTTGTGGAAATGTTCCATAGAATTTCATTTCCAAGCAGCATAACACAAAAAGCTATATTGTTGCAGCAGGGTGTTGAACTTTGCCTCCAAATTAAAAATGTTACTGATGTCCTTGGAACTGATTTCAAAGGCAAAGCATAACAAACCATTGCTACTATTTAACACATTTAGCAATCTAACCAGGTTCAAAGTTCTGAGCACCATTTTAAAAATTTTTATGATTACCTTTTGTTGCTCTACTGAATAACAATATTTTTGAAAATAAACATGGCAGCCATTTTATAGCAAGTGCAACATCTGAAGTTCAATATGAAGTTTTAAACAAGAAGTTAGGTATTTTGTGTCAGAGAAATTAGATATACATTTCTTTCAGTTTTCTTTTACTTTGATTTCAAGCCATCATGAAAATCTAGGCCTGTACAACTGGCAGGCTATAATATTTCCAGCAATGCCCGTAGAGGCCATACACCAGAAATGTCACCAACAGACAACCAATTAGCAAAGCTTGGGAACAGGGCTACAGTGATTGCCAAAGCTGGAACTGGTTTTTGACAGTACTTAAAAATATCTGATATTCATGATAAAATTATCAAAATTGACTTAATTTAAAACTTAGGAAACTTTAAATGTTTATAAGATATAAATAAGTGGAAATATTAAAATAAAATGAAATAATGAATAAAGGTTAACTTGCCACCTTTTGCCCCTGAATCCTTTCCAAACCTATTCTTCATGAAATCAGTGGGGTCTTCAATATTGTGCCAGGAATAAGCCAACGCAAGAACTGAAAAGTGATTCCTTAATATAATAAGCTATTCCATCGAACCCAGGTTCTCAGTCTGGTGGGTCTGATGATATCGATATTTTGAGACCATAAGTCATATTGAATTGAATTGACTTTATTTCTTACATCCTTCACACACAAGGAGTAAAAATCTTTACGTTACGTCTCCATTTAAATGTGCAATGTGCAATCATAGTAATTTATAATAATTTATAATAAAAAGAACAGTCAATGTAACATAGAGTACACTCAAATCAGCGTGAGTTCATCAGTCTGATGGCCTGGTGGAAGAAGCTGTCTTGGAGCCTGATGGTCCTGGCTTTTATGCTGCAGTACCAATTCCCGGAAGGTAGCAGCTGAAATAGATTGTGGCTGGGGTGACTTGGGTCCCCAGTGAACCTACGGGCCCTTTCTACACACTTGTCTTTGTAAATGTCCTGAATCATTGGAAGTTCACAACCATAAATGCGCTAGGTTGTCCGCACCACTCTCTACAGAATCCTGCGATTAAGGGAGGTACAATTCCCATACCAGGCAGTGATGCAGCCAGTCAGGCTGCTCTTAATTGTGCCCCTGTAGAAAGTTCTTAGGATTTGGGGGCCAATACCAAACTTCCTCAACCGTCTGAGGTGAAAGAGGTGCTGTTGTGTCTTTTTCACCACACAACTGGTGTGTACAGACTACGTGAGGTCCTCGATAATGTGGATGCTGAGGAACAAAGCTGTTTACCTTCTCAACCCCAGATCCATTGATGTCAATAGGGGTTAGCCTGTCTCCATTCTTCCTGTAATCCACAACCAGCTCCTTTCTTTCTGCGACATTGAGGGAGAGGTTGTTTTCTTGACACCACTATGTCAGAGAGATGAATTCTTCCCTGTAGGCCACCTCGTTATTGTTTGAGATAAGGCCAATCAATGTAGTAGCACTGACAAATTTAATTATCAGATTGGAGCTGTGGGTGGCAATACAGTCATGAGATATACAGGGAGTAAAGGAGAGGCTTTCAGTACACAGCCCTGAGGGGCTCCTGCATTGAGGGTTAGAGGGTGTGAGGTGAAGGAGCCCACTCTTACCACCTGCTGACGATCTGACAGGAAGTCTCGGATCCAGATGCACAAGGCAGGGTCAAGGCCGAGGTCTCTGAACTTCTTGTTGAGTCTGGATGGAACTAAAGTGTTGAATGCTGAAATGTAGTTCAAGAACAACATTCTCACATAAGCATCCTTCTTCTCCAGATGTGTAAGGACATGAGAGCAGAATTAGGCCATTCAGCCCAATGAATCTTCTCCACCTTTCCATCATGTCTGATTTATTATCATTCTCAACCCCATTCTCCTGCCTTCTCCCCATAACATTTCACTCCATGACTAATCAAGAACCTATCAATCTCCTCTTTAAATATACCCAATGCCTTGGCCACCACAGCAGACTATCACAATGAATTCCCTCTGGCTAAAGAAATTCCTCCTCATCCCTGTTCTAAAGAGTCATCCTTCTAATCTGAGGCTGTACCCTCTGGACTTACTCTCCACACTATGGGAAACATCTTCTCCACATCCATTTTATCTAGGCCTTTCAATATTCAATGGACTTCAATGAGAAGCCCCTAATTTTTCTGAACTTCAGGTCCAGAGCCATCAACTGCTCCTCATAAACTAACCCTTTCATTCCTGGAATAATTTCTCATAAATCTACTCTAGACCCTCTCCAATGCCAGCAAATCCATTCTTGGACAAAGGGGTCCACAATACCCCAAGTGAGGTCTCACTAATGCTTTATAAAGCCTCAGCATTAGACCCTTGCTTTTATATTCTAGTTGTATCGAAATGAATACCAACATTGCATTTACCTTCCTTATCACCTTCTCAACCTGCAAGTTAAATCTGGAGACTCCTGCATGAGGACTCCAAACTTTCTTTGCACCTCCGATTTTTGAATTTTCTCTCCATTTAGAAAATAGTCCACACCTTTATTTCTTCTATCATACACTTCCCAACACTATACTTCAATTGTCTCTTCTTTGGCTATTCTCCTAATCAGTCTAAGATTTTGGCTTGAGTCCCTTCATCAGGACTGAAAGACCAACTTAAGAGGTGAGGGAAAGGGGAAGGGCAAGAGAGGTCCAAGTGAGGAAGGGTGAAGGGCAATTGGAGCTGGGAAGAGTGGAAAAGACAACAGAGGCTGGGAGATGACAGGGGCAAGAATTTCCACAGTCCCATCATCCTTTGCCAGAAGAAATTCAGAGTCAGTTTTATTACCACTGACATTGGTCCTAAAATTCATTGTTTTGTGGCAGCAGCACAGTACAGTCATAAAAATTTACCATCAATTACAATTAAAAAAATGGTAAAGAGGAGTAGTGAGGTTGAGTTCATGGATTCATGAACCATGTATCCCTGTCATGACGTGTGCTGGCAATGTCGGAACCCAGGTGCAGAGGGAAGACAGACTCCAATGTAAAGATGGCAACCAGGATTTATTCATAAGAATTCCAATGGAACATCGGTGGCCCAGCCAAGCAACAGCATGAGACATAGCATTCACAAAACTAGGATCCTGTGACTAGGGTTAATCAGGAGTCTGCTTAAATGATACAAGTAACACAGAATTTCCGAGCCTATCAAAATAACAAGTTTAAGCAGAAAGCAGCAGGAGACAGTGTTACAAAGAGCAAGTCACTCGAGAGAAAACACAATGAATTCTAAATGATTAATGACTCTGGATAAACAATTAACCAATTCAGGTACTCTTTAAAAACCTCAGTGTTGCAATGAGTGACTGAAGCCAACCCAAGTGCAGGACACAGGCACAGAGATTGAGTTAGGATGCTTACATGGGCATAAACACTGAACAGCAAACAGGAGGGATCTTGACTCAAAGCCCTGACATGGAGCCCTGACACTGAGCCTCGACACACAGAGATGGATCCGGTCTCATAGGTAACTTGAAACTGGAGCTAAACTTAGAACGAACGGTTCTAAGCGGTCGGGATACGTAGTTTACTCATAGGAAAAAAGACTAACGAACTGGCAACTGGTGGTTGTGATGTAGCGGTTCTTATACTGAGTCTTTGATGGAAACCAGGTGTGCCATCATTAAAGAGAATTGGAAGCAATTTGGGAAATTAATGGGACCATAGCATAATCAAAGAAAATTAGGAGCAAGATAGGGAATTAATGATCAGGACCATGACACTCGGAGCCCGATGCTCACCTGATCCCTGCTCAAGCCTGAAGAACTCATTACACATTCCTATGCACAACATCTTTGAAATTTCCTCAACCCTTTACCCCCAATATCCTCTGCAAATTTTTGGTCTCTGGTCAGTTTCTCACATTTTGTAGGCTTTGCTCCAGATATACTGTAGTTTTAGGAATAGAGTCATATAGCATAGGAAACAGACCACAGGTCTGTCAGTCCATCTGGTCCATAGACATCTTGGCCACCATAGCTGACCATCTGAGCTAGTCCCGTTTGCCTGTGTTTGTCCCTTATCGCCTTAAACCTTTCCTATCCGCGCTCATCCAAATATTTTTTAAATGTTATTGTAGCCTCATCGATCACTTCCACTTCTGATAGATCCTCGAATTTAGAACCAGGGTCGCTGTTTAAAAGAGCTAGGAGTTGCCCATTTAAGATGGAAATGAGGGTAGATGTTTACTCTCAGTGCATCGCAAGTCTTTGGAATATTTTTCCTTAAAGAGCCAAATGTACCAGAGAGCGGCGTGCTCCTGGATACGCGATTAAGGAACTGTCATTTTCAACAGCGCTGCTAGTAATTTCTGGCGCTACTTGTGAGACGATTGTCCGGGAACGGGTCAGACAGCGGCCGATGATCCTGCAGGCGACGTCTCGTTTGTCCGCGAGCAGCAAATTGCTGGCTCCCCAACATCACGCCGGGCCGGCCCGAAATCGTTCCTGACACACAGCGGTTCGCGGCTGCCTAATGATGAGGATATCTGCCGCTGGGATACCACGAGCAGTGCGCTACTGCAAGGATCCGTTGTAACGCTGTGAGCGGCTCTTACGATATCCCAGCTGCATCGCAGCGCAAGTACATCTGGGCTGACAGCATCGGTCTCAAGGACGCTGAATGACCCAGATCACTCACAGAAGACCTTGACACAACTCTTAAACTGCGGCAGGACCTCAGTCAAAGGTAATGGCGCTTACTAATGAGGAGAACCGGCCTTTGTAACAAATCTGTAATTAAATATCCACTGAGCTTATAATTTTATAAAAGCATTGGCTAAGATTAGACTTTATTTTCTGAATGATACAGGTCAGGATTGTTTAATAGGGTTGTAATATGGAATATTTAATCAGTCTCCAGTATCACTGCACCCAAGAAACGTTGCCAGCACTCTGCAAATATAATGACATTGTACTAACATTTGATTTATGCTCATGAGTTCTAAAACATTGGTTGTAAGCATAAATGTTTGGAGCCTCCCTCAGGTGCTCCTCCCCTTCCCTTTCTTCCATGGCCTTCTGCCCTCTCCTATCAGATTACTTGTCTGCAGCCCCTTATCTTTTCCACCAATCAACTTCCCAGCTCTTCACCACCCCTCCCCTCTCCCCATTTCACCTACCACTTTGTACTTCTTCCTCCACTCCCCCCTCCTTCTTACTCTGACTTCTCAAATTTCTTCTCGGTACAGATGAAGGTTCTAGGTCTAAAATGTTGACTGTTTATTTTTTTCTGCCTGACCTGCTGAGGTCATTTGCTCCAAGTTTGAAATCCCACCATGGCAGCTGGGGAATTAAATTTAAGTGATCCAATACATCTAGAACTGTTAAAAGAAGCTGATTTTACCCATCCCCCCTTCTCCCTCCCCTCTCCTCAATGTACTTAGTCATAGAAATTCAGGAACAGAAGATTTGCTGGAGGAACTCAATGGGTCAAGCAGTATCTGTGGGAGGGAAAGGAATTGTTCATGTTTCAATTTGGAACCCTCTATCTGGATGTTGTAAAATCCCATTGAGGTCCCTGCACTCTTTACCTGGATCCTATATTGTAGCTGTCCTCAAACCCTCCAAGGTAGTTGTGTTTTAACTGTCCTCAGGACAATTTGGGATGGGTAACAAATGGCAGCATTGTTGGCACATCACTGTTTTAATAACACTAGGAGAGAACAGTTTCTCTTTGGACTTGGCCTGTGGTTTGCAGCCTTTCCACAAATTAATTTCCACTCTACATCTTTGTTAATCTTTTTGTGGCTGCTTTGCTCCCAAAGGCCTTCAGCCCTCCACAAAGCAGAGCATCAGCCTGGCCTTAGGCAGTGCAGACTGAGGCCTTGCCCATAGCTTGTGAAGATTGTCTCAGCATTTCCAAATACCTCCAACAACTAGCGGTTTAGAAAGGTTTGGGAAAATGCATAGGATTTTTAAAACATTGTTAAACAATTAAAAATAATAAATTCACTCACCAACATAATGACTGAAGTAAGTTAATTAAAATTTAATAGTTTGAAAATAAGGCAAACCACTCACCTTAGATATTCAAGAGACTGCAGATGTTGGAATTACATCAGTAATTCCTTTCGTCCCACATACGCTGCCCAACTTGCCAAGTTCTTCCAACAGATTTTGTTGTTGAGCCACTCACTTCCATTAATGAAGATCAGAACCCCACTCGAATAAATGAGTTTGTATCAGAGGGCAGTTTTTAACATTGAGCTGAAGGTCCTTTTAAAAGCTTACCTTTATATTTAAAATATTTATATTTAAAAGCCCAGTCATTATAGAACATCCTGACCTAATGGAGTACAAGGTAAATTGCACGTCATCGGACAAAGTGAGAGTTCAGATGTAGGTGCAGAACACAGGTACAGAATTCTGGAATGCATTACAGACTCACTGTCACTTCTCTGTGAGGCCACTGGCTATCCTTCAACACAATAGTAACGAGTCACACATTTCACAAGGACTTTTTCGATTGTCATGACTCTGCCCACTTGTTTACATTACATAAAGAACAAGCGTTCATCAGTTTGTGATTCAATAGCACATTGGTTTAGTCACAGGTCTTTCACCTTTGAGGCCTAGCTTTAAGTCCAGCGTAAACTGATGGGATACAAGGTTTTATTTTGCTTTCATATTCCAAGATCTGTTTGCAAAATGAACCTTAAAACTATTTCCCTATTTGTGATTTACTTGCCAGAGATCAATGGTTGTGTGCATTCTCTGTCAGGCCAGCACATACAGACTTCTCCCATTCTCTATCCAGCTAATAGGAGCCACCTGCCACTCATTTTGAACACATCACCTGTAACCTATTTAAACCCGGCTCTCATCCACAAATTTTGTTCGTACAAACCAGCCAGCCTTAACTAGTTGCTCCTAGCCTTCATTTACCGTGTTGTGTTAAGTATCTTTTCTCTCTTGTTTTATGGTCCCTTCTGGTTTGTTATTTTGCAGTTTATTATTAAAGTTATTTCTCACTGCTAAATCTACTCTGCTGTTCTGTGTTTGGGTCAAGCCTCTGCTACATTTCCTGACATTCTCATTCTAGCTAAATGTAATGAATTATTAAGAAACATGGAAAACTGCTGATACACAAGCATCTTATCTATTTAACTACACTATGCATGTGCACATATGTAATATATTCACCACACAGTTTCCCCCTTTTGTTTGAGGAAAATGATTCACCAATGTACAGATTTACTGACTTTCTTTATTCATCTCAAATAATAGAATGACTTGCACTGACCATGTAACCATATTTTGGAATTGTCCTGCTTCCCTTCATTGCTGCAGGGTGCCTAAGGAACAATCTGCCAGAAGAAGCTGTAGAGGTGGGGACAATGACAATGTTTAAAAGACATGATTGGAAGGGCTTAAATCAGGGGTTCCCAACCTTTTTTTTTAATGCCAAGGAGCCTTTCCATTAACTGAGGGGTCCGTGGACCCCAGGTTGGGAACCCCTGGTTTAGAGGGATTTGAGCCAATTGCAGGCAAATTGGACTAGCTCAGGTAGACTTCTTGGTCAGCATGAATGTTGGGCCAAATGGCCTGTTACCATGCTGTGTAAGTCTAGGACTGTAGGTCCACTTCTCTATTGTTCATGCTTCAGTACCATGCAATTCTTCCTGTGGATTTTCCCTGTATGATTTTCTTTTTTGTAGATAAATCATTCTACTGTGGGTTATATGGTTATTGACTTGCACAGTGAAGATATGCCCATATATTTCCTCACAACACAGCTAGAAGTCATTCAGAACATTAAGTCCATTCTGATTCTGAGCTATCTCATTACCTCATTCCCCCACTCATTTCCCTTCTCTTTCAAATGCCCATTAGCTCCCATCTGATTCTACTACCGCTCACCCACAATCACCCCGATCTATCAAGCTACAAATAGATGTCCCATTTTCTGAAAGAAGAACTTGTTTTGAATTGGTGTATGTGCAGTGAATGGCTTCCAGTACACCTGGGCAGCTATTTACACCAGTATTAACCATGAGCTGCAGCCATCACTACTGCTATACAGTAAAGAGCAGTAGTATTTGTACCTCACACCAGGATGAATTGTTTGGCACTCCCTGATGCCATTTCTATTAGTGAAACAATTTTGCAGGTAAAATAAGTAAAATAGTAAGTTTTAAAAGACTTCAGTTGAACTTTTTTATCAGTTAAGCCACAAATTTATTAAGGAGAGAATGGTCTAAAAAAGGGCCAAAGTATGGTGTTGAAACTGCTCCTTTAATGGGACAGTGGGTCAAACTGTGGTGATCAGGACCCACAATTTACATTTGCCTTCTGCTGGATGTCCATCAGTGCACTCAACTTTTGCATCTAAATGTCTCCCATTAGTCAGATGCACTATAGTGGCTGCTTTGCGAGGTGGAACCACCTGCGATCAGAGTCTAAATCACAAGCCCCTGTCCATGGACCACCTTATGGCCACCTTTTGTATTCAAAAAGACAGGAAGCAGAACTGGAATAAATTGGCCTTTTTCAGCATAGCAATGGTTCAATGCTTGAGCCGTAGGATATAATTCTGATTTTGAATGAAGGAATCAACAGCTGGTGAATCAAGAACCGGATGATGTTTGATTAGGATAAGAGGGGAGAGATTTAATAGGAACCTCAGGGGCAACTTTTTCACCCATTGAGAGGTCTATATATTGAATGAGAAGTTGGAGGAAGTGGTTGAAGCGGGTAAATTAACAACATTTAAAATACATTTGGACAAGTACATGGAAAGAAACGGTTTGAAGGGATTTGGGCCAAATGTGGGCAAGTGGATCCAATTAGATGGAAATCGTCATTGGGTCAAAGGGCCTTTATATGTTACATATGACTGTGGATGGACAGACCAAGTGTGGGCAGGATGTTTCCACTGGCTGGGAACTAGAACAAGTAGTTAGTATATTAAATTAAAGGGCAAGTGCACCAGGACCAAATAAAAAGAAGACATTTCTACACCAAAAGGGTAGTTAAGCCATGACATATGCTGCTACAGAGGTCATAGCTTTTAGAAGGATATAGATAGGTTCCTAGTTAAAAAAAGGCATCACCAGGTAGAGGGAGAGAGCAAGCAAAGGTTTGGAACTGCTGATCAGCTATGATAGCATTGAAAGTTAGTAGTACTGAAGGGGTGAATGGTGAACTCCTGCTCTTGTTTTCAATGAATTAATTTTGATATGTTCAATGAACTTATTTTCAACAACCTGGGGTCTTCCCCAGTTACAGGTGCCTGACTGATGAGCAACATTTGGGAGACCAGCAGGATGGATTTGCCAGCTATTCTGGGCTGTAGGCATCTTTTGTCGCAAGGGAACTTTGCACCGTATTTCCAACAGAACGGTCCGGGTTACTCACAATTCATAAGAACTGAACACTGTCATAGGCAAACATGTAAAACTTATACATTTTGTATTACATTAAGAATTATAGGTATTAAAATCACATTCATTTAAAGCCCAATTCTATGTGAAAGATAACAAAACATTAATCTTGATTAAAGTATAAAATTAAATAAACTTTGCACCTTTACAAATGTGCTGTAATGTGTTTGGAGCCATGCTAGATGTGCTTCTTCTGGCTGCTGTGAAAATGAGGGGCTGTATACAAAATGTATCTGGCTCTTCACCTCAGACCTTGCAGAATGTCTCCAGGACCTTCTGTTGAGTTTAGAACAAGAGCGCAGCGGAGCCCCTATCTGACCTCTCCTCTCCAGCCAATTCAATCCTTCAGGCCTAATGTAATCACTGATGCTGAGTTCTAAATTTGTAGCTCTTCAATTTTTGAGGTCTTCAGATTGCAAAAGCCCCGAAACCTTTGCATTATTTTGATAAACAATGCATGTTTTACTTTCTGTTTTTGATTTTACTAAGGTGCTATACACCGAAAACCCCTTTTCAGTTTCAAAAGTGGCTTGTTCTTTCTTCCGGTCTTTTCACCGCCACCAAGTCTGCCCCAACACATTTACACTAATCCCATTTTATTCTTCCTGCATTCCCATCAACTCACTCCATATTCTACCACTCAACTGTACAGACAATTTGCAGGAGCCAGTTAACCTACCAACTGCACATCTTTGGGTTTCAGAGGAAACTCGGGTGAGAAGAATCAGCAAGTTCCACACAGACAGCATCAGACATCAGCACTGAAATCTGGTCACTGGTGCGGTGAGGCACCAGCTCCGATTGTTGTAACAATAGTTTTTTGTGCTGCTACACGCCCATAAACCATTAATTGTGCAGACGTATTCTCACTACCAGTATCAATTTATACTGTTATTTGCTGTTTAAACACTTCCCTGCATAAATTGATAGGTTCATACACCTGATTATATCTAGTAAGGCTGCCCAAGAAAAATGGCTGCAGTTTGAGCAGCCATTTTGAATACTTATTTTGACATTATTCCAACCAAATTCATGATTTTATAACCTAACAACAGAAATACCCTGCCACTTCTGCATCCCAATAAATGTTACTGTCTAGCTGATTAACTTGACTGCAGGACTTTGACATGATTCTCATACTGTTGACCTTGCAAGGCCTGCTTCTATCCCAGCGTACACGCACTTCAGAGAAGAGTGTCACAGTGTTTCTCTAGCCAAATCATGTCACTCTCCTCTGTAAGGATAATGAGGCCCTCATCGAAAGAACTTGTCTTAGAGTTTCTAATGCCGTACTCTTCTGTCTACGCTGTGGTCACATTGACTGTTTCTAGATTGGGTTCCTGCCACTTTACAAACCAGTGTTATGAATGTCTCACTTTGCTGCCGTGGCCATCAACCCTAATTTTGAATTTTTAAAAAATTATTACTGTCACATGCACTGAAAAAGCTTTTGTTTGTGTGCTGTCCAGACAGATCATTCCATATGTAAGTACAGTGAGATAAAAAGGGAAATTAGAATGCAGAATATTGTGCTGCAATTACAGAAAAACTGAAGTCCATTAACTTGAGGTAGGTTTGAGGAAAAAGAGTTCACCTTCACCGTGTAAGAAGTCCATTCAGCAACCTGGTAATAGTGAGATAGAAACTTGTTCTTCAGCCTAATGGTACAAACTTTAGCATCTCCTATGCAATGGGATGGGGAAGAAGAGACAATGACCAGGGTAGGAAGGGTTTTTCATTATGACTGCTTTTCCGAGGCTGCGGAAAGTGTAGACAGAGACAATGGAGGTCAGGCTGGTTTGCGTGATTAACAGGGTGCATTCACAACTCTGCAATATCTTGTTGTCTTGGCACCATGCTACCAGGTTCTCTATCTTCTTCCTGCACGCCATCTCATCATTTGAGATCAGTCCACAACTGTGTCAATGGAATTAGAGTGGAATATAGCCACACTGCCATGAGTGTACAGACAGTGTAGTAAAGCACTGAGAATGAAGCCTTGTGGATGATCATGGTGGAGTTGCTGTTGCCCATCCTTACTGAATGCAGTCTGTTGGTCAGGAAGTCAAGGATTCAGTTGCAGGTTGTGCGCTGAGTTCTGTGGCCTAGCAGTTCGGAGATGAATTTGTATAGAATTACGGCATTGAAGGTGATGTTATAGTCCATAAATATGAGCGTCGTGTGAATTTATTTTTACCCTTTTTGTGATGCCTGTTAACATCCTAGTTGTCATCCTAGATGTATGCATCAGTTCTTAATCTAACTATATATTGCCAGGATTACAGGAATCACTAAAGTATCAAGAGCTGCTACAACACGTGCATCTTGTTTATTCTGTTCTCTGACTACACCGTACTTGTGCATATACATCATGCAGAGATGACATTTGGGACAACTTGTTAGAAAATCTGAAATTTGGTGACTTCTTTGTACCCTTGTGCTGTCATTCATTCCCTCCTCCCCCCCCCCACATTGTTTTAAACCTATCCCCCTTCCTTTCAACTCTCCTTCTGTTTTTCATCTTTTCACCCCTTTATACACACATTGTTTCGCTAGCATTTTCCACACAACCGTTTTATTCTCTCCCCTGCTTCCTGTCACTCATTGTAGTCTAAACATAGTCAAAGTTCAAAGTGAATTATAATCAAAATACATGTATGCCACCATATGCTACCCTGAGATTCATTTTCTTGTGGACACTCACAGTAAATTCAAAGAAACACGATAGAATCAATGAAAAACGACCAATGTGCAAAAAGTAGCAGACTGTGCAAATACAAAGAAAAGAGAAAAAATAAGAAATAAATTATCGCAAACATAAGATGAGGAGTCCTTAAAAGTGAGTCTATTAGTTATGGAATCAGTTCAGCAATGGGGTGAGAGAAGTTATCCACTCTGATTTAGAAGCCTGATGGTTGAAGTGTAGTAACTGTTCTTGAACCAGGTAGTATGGGACCTGAGGCACCTGTACCTCCTTCCTGATGGCAGCAGCGAGAAAAGAACATGGATGCTTGGGGTCCTTGATAGTGGATGCTGCTTTCCTGCAACTACACTCCTTGTAAATATGCTCAGTGGTGGGGAAGGTTTTACCTGTGATGGACTGAGCTGTATCCACTACTTTGTGTAGATGTTTCCGTTCAAAGGCATTGGTGTTCCCAATTCAGGCCGCCTCTTGCCTCTTGTATTGCAGTTCTGTCCAATTCCACAATGGCATTTAATCTGTTTAGAAGCTGAAACCTCAATTTCATCAAATCCCTCCCACTGACACTCTCCTCAGTAAATTTTTGATTGTTAATAAAAGGAACTTTTAAAAATGGAATTTAGAATAATGTTTTTCACTATTTCTGATTGCTCAACTGTCTCACACTTTTCCCCCTCACTACTTTTAGAATCTAAATGAAACTTTGACCTTTTCTGTCAACAAACCACTGGAAAGATAACCGCTTGGCTTAAAATGCACCTTTTTTTTATAAATTACATTATAAAACTAACTCTGTCTCTCACTTTTTTTTCCTTCCTTTCAGTCTGCCATGCACTATTCAATCATTAACTTGTCAATTGAATTTGGAGTCAGCAAACAAAGGATTTACAAGATCATAATTCATCTTCTGACAAAACCCCAGGCTTTAAAGAAAAGATTGGATTTACAGATAGAAACTTTAATAAGGCATAAAAAGAAGCAAAATATAATTCTACCAATAGTTTTAAATATATTATTACTAATACTGTACTTATTTTGAATTTTTAAACTTTACAAGAATACATACTTTTGACTTCTGGAATTAAATTAATGGGGGGAAAGAATGGTGGATAACAACAATCTGCATTTATATAGCACCTTTAATATCCAAGAGTTCACAGGAGTATTGACAAACTTAATATGACACCAAGCCACACAAGGAGGAAAAGAAGAAAATGACCAAAAGCTTGGTTCTACTTGGTGGGACATGGCCCATCCCATGGGGTTGCCTGTTGCTGCCAACCAGGAGAGGAGACGCCAAAACAATATAGGTGATAGCTCTGTGGGGCATGCTGGAATCCATACTCGGGTTAGGGGCTGGCCCCTCCAGTGCTTGCACGGTGAAAGAACATGCTGGAGCAGAACAACTTACGATCAATTCTGCAGTTTGCCACTCAGGGACTTAGGCAGGCTATACTATCTTTCTACCTTGTGATTGTATGTATTTCTGAAGTCATAACCATATGTGCTTTGTGCTGTTGGTAATGTATTTTGCAACTTGGCCCCAGAGGAACTGCTTTGTTTGGCTATATTTATGTATGACTGAATTATAATTATACTTGAACTTTAACTTATTTTGAAAAGAAGAAACAATTAAAGATAACTATAGAAAATAACTTCCCTCTATTGTCTTATAAAGATTAAGAAATACATTTCCAAATGTAAATTTTGTTCTGTAATCTGGTTGGTCTATCATAAACATGAAAGTGTGTAAACATTTTGGGTATAATTTTTAGTTCTAATAAACAATCTCAACGGACACGGCAGAAATTTTTGTTATTTAAAGTTGATTCAACTTGAAAGGATACCATTATTCAAAGCAAGGAATAATAATTTGTCAAAGACTATAATGCCAACTCTGTTTCTTTATTGTGAAACTTTTAGCCTTGTAGGTAAGACACCATATTCTGTTTGCAGCTAATCCAGTAGTTTCTTTTCTCACACATGCAGGTGGTTCTCTTTATCAGATACATCGGTGAAAGAATGCGTTGCTGTAACAATTGCCTTACACAACTTTATAGATTAGCTAGGAGGCACTGCAGATGATGAAATCTAGAGCCAAAAAAACTGCCAAAACTTTTACCACCCTTTCGCCTCCACAGACGCTGTTTGTCTGTGGAGTTCTTACAGCTGTTTAGATTTTTTTTACAAAAAAAAAGAATATGTATAATCAAATCCAACATACCATATCCACATTACGAAAAATGAAGCAAGCAACTAGATTAGCTGCAAACAGATGTATGTATGGCTTGGCAGTGAAGTGAGCAGCTTTGTTAGGTGCAGTTTTGATTTTCTTAATCAAACCTGGTGAGATTCCTGTTCCCTGTCAATGGTGAACAGTGTTCTTTGGGTAACCAGAAATTAAGTCGCCCATCGTAAACATCCTGTTCTACAGCCGTTGTATTTTTGGACTGGTCTGCTTAAGGTCAAGCCTATCGTGATACCTTTATGTTAATAGTGATCATTAATTGGTGCTTGTAGGTAATAATGTTATTTGTCATGAACAGCTCAATTTTGAATGTTGGGTAGGTTGTGCCTCATGCACGTTTGGAATGTTTTATTTGTTGGGGGTTTGTGAATGGAACTTAACACTGTACAAGCTTTACCATTTCTAACCTGATGAAACAGTGGAAGATGGTTGAGCTTAGAACACTCAGCAGCATTTTTCACTATTGCTTTTTGTCAATCAAAATATTGATAACTGGGAGCTCAATAGCTTATTTTGTTGAGGGTTCCCCAAAATTCTATTTTTGTTTAATACTCTATTTCATTAGGACAGTGAGATGATGAAAGTGTTTTTGTCAATTATACATGGAATTGCAGAATGTTCTGTTTATCTTGATGATATTTTGTTGTATTTACAGGTTAATTCTTTCTTTTATTTAACTCAGTGTGCAGATTAAAGGCCAAGTTGCAAGTTAGACTTGTAACATAATGAGAAAGAAGCCTTGTGGAGGTTGAGCAGATAATCTACTGAGTACCTTGATAGAGGAGTCAGCCACTCACCTGGCAAACACAAAGTACACTGCAGATGCTGTGGTCAAAGCAACACGTACAAACAAGCTGGAGAAACTCAACAGATCGGGCAGCATCCATGGAAATGAGCAGTCAATGTTTCGGGCCGAGACCCTTCATCAGGACTGAAGAGGAAGGGGGCAGGGGCCCTATAAAGAAGGTGCAGGGAGGGTGGGAAGGAGAAGACTGGTGGGTGTCAGGTTAAAAACCAATCAGAGGAAAGATCAAGGGGTGGGGAGGGGAAGCAGGGAGGGGATAGGCAGGAAAGGTGAAGAAGGAATGTAAGGTGAAAGCACTGTGTCATAGAAGGCGGCAGAATCATGAGAGAGGTGATAGGCAGCTGGAAGAGGAGGCAGAGTGGAAGTGGGATGGGGGAAGGGAGAGGGAGGGAATTACCGGAAGTTGGAGAATTCAATGTTCATACCAAGAGGCTGGAGACTACCCAGACGGTATATGAGGTGCTGCTCCTCCAACCCGAGTTTGGCCTCATCATGGTAGTAGAGGAGGCCATGTATGGACATATCTGAATGGAAATGGGGGAAGGGAGATGGAGGGAATTACCGGAAGTTGGAGAATTCAATGTTCATGCCAATTCTGCCTTCTTCTACTACACAGTGCTTTCACCTTACATTCCTTCTTCACCTTTCCTGCCTATCACCTCCCTGTTACCCCTCCCCCACCCTTGATCTTTCCTCTGATTGGTTTTTAACCTGACACCCACCAGGCTTCTCCTTCCTACCCTCTCCCCACCTTCTTTATAGGGCCCCTGCCCCCTCCCTCTTCAGTCCTGATGAAGGGTCTTGGCCTGAAACGTTGACTGTTCATTTCCACGGATGCTGCCCGACCTGCTGAGTTCCTCCAGCTTGTTTGTACGTGTTGCATTCACCTGGCAAGCCTTGTCACTAAATATTCAAGTTGGAAAATATACTTTTCAGTGATAAATAAGATCAAATGCAGATCACATAAACTACTTTTGTGGATCCTTCACAGTGCAGTTGTCCTTTCTGTACCCAATGTGAACACAGATCATTTGGTTGGCATTTACTTACCTGAAAGAAAAGGTAATATAAGAAATGGGAGGAATAGTCCATTTGGCCCCTCGAGCCTACTCTGCCGCTCAGTAAGATCATGGTTGATCTACTCCTTCAACACCATTTACCTGTCCTGTGTCTAAATCCTTTCATTATTCTAATTTCCAGAAATTGATCAATCTATGTTTTGAATGAACTCAATGACTGAGTCACCACAGTCTGAGTGTGGCGTTTCTCCTATTTTGGTCCCTTACTTTGAGGCGTACCTTTTAGACACTTAATCTTACAGGAAGCATCCTCCCTGTATCCAGCCTGTCGAGTGTTCTATGTCTGGGTGAGATCATTTCTTATTTCTCTCAACTCTAACCACATACTGATGTTCTTCTAGACTGAGGACACACACTCTTGAATCCAGTTCCCAATTTCTTCTGTAATAGACAATAGACAATAGGTGCAGAAGTAGACCATTCGGCCCTTTGAGCCTGCACCACCATTTTGAGATCATGGCTGATCATCTACTATCAATACCCAGTTCCTGCCTTGTCCCCATATCCCTTGATTCCCCTATCCATAAGATACCTATCTAGCTCCTTCTTGAAAGCATCCAGAGAATTGGCCTCCACTTCCTTCTGAGGCAGTGCATTCCAGACCCCCACAACTCTGAGAGAAGAAGTTTTTCCTTAACTCTGTCCTAAATGACCTACCCCTTATTCTCAAACCATGCCCTCTGGTACTGGACTCTCCCAGCATCTGGAACATATTTCCTGCCTCTATCTTGTCCAATCCCTTAATAATCTTATATATTTCAATCAGATCCCCTCTCAATCTCCTTAATTCCAGCGTGTACAAGCCCACTCTCTAACCTCTCTGCGTAAGACAGTCCAGACATCCCAGGAATTAACCTGGTGAAGAATTAATTGGTTGGTGAAGAAGCAAACAGCATAATCAGAAACTGAAAACTCCAGCCATTTTTTGTCACTAGTAAATGACATATTTACTCTTGCTGTAATTGCATTAAATGGTACATTTAGTCAACAACAATGCGATTTTTGACGAGCTCTTGATACTTAATGTTTTAAAGAACTTGAACCTCCAACTTGTTGACTGAGAAAGAACCAGTAACTATGAAACAGGGATACAAGTGTGTGGTGTGAAGTGGATGAGATTGCTACACAACAGAAACAAGGTTGACCAATATTTGATTGCATTTTACTGATGTAAGTGTTGCCTCAATACTTAATGACTTAAGTGACTTCATCAATAATTTGAAACATTTGGTTAATAATATACTTAATAGACCAAGACATTAGGCATGGCTGTACTTTGCTAATTGTTGCTAACTTTTTGATTTTTAGGGCAATATTACAATTGTCACTCTGCATCAGGCCACAGTGGTGTACCTGGTTATCATCATTTGTGCCGTGTCCTATAACGTGGGCGATTGTGGTCATAACCATGATTGTTCTTGACAAATTTTTCTCCAGAAGTGGTGTGTCTTTGCCTCCTTCTGGGCAGTGTCTTTACAAGACAGGTGACCCCAGCCATTATTACTGCTCTTCAGAGATTGTCCGCCTGGCTTCAGCGTTTGCCTAACCAAGACTTGTGATATACACTAGCTGCTCATATGGCTATCCACTGCTCCCATGGCTTCACATGACACTGACCAGTGGGCTAAGCTGGTGCTACACCTTGCCCAAGGGTTACCTGCAGGCTAGCAAAGGGAAGGCACACCTTCCACCTCCTTTGGTAGAGAGGTATCTCCACCCCGCCACATAGGGAGTACCTGATAGCACACAGAAAACCTATGCCAACCAACTGGCTGGAATTTACAAGGACATCTGCCGCCTCTCACTGCTGCAGTCAGAGGTTTCTGCCTGCTTCAAAAGGGCATCAATCAGACAAGTTCCCAAGAAAAGCAGAGTGAGCTGCCTCAAGGACTATTGCCCTGCAACAGTTTCATTTACTATGATGAACTACTTTGAAAGGCTGGTCATCGTTAGAATTAACTTCTGCCTAAGCAAGGACCTGGACCCACTGCATTTTGCCTACCATCACAATAGGCCTACAGTGGATGCAATCTCACTGGCTCTCCACTTGGCTTTGGACTGTCAGGACAATAATGATACCTACATCAGGCTGCTGTTCATTAATTACACTTCAGCATTCAATACCATCATTCTCTCAGTACCAGTCAACAAGTATCAAACCCTGGGTTCTGTATCTCCTTCTACAACTGGATCCTCACCGGGTGACCACAATCAGTGTGGGTCAGAAATAAAATCTCCTCACTACAATCAACGCACGTGCACTTCAAGGATGCATGCTTAGCCCACTGCTCTACTCGCTCTACACCCATGATGCTGGCTTGGCATAGCTTAAATGCCATCTGCAAATGCACTGATGCAATCAGCAGAATCTCAGATGGTGTCAAGGAAGTGTACAGGAGTGATTTAAACCAGCTGAGTGATGTCGCAACAACAACCTTGCACTCAGCATCAGGGAGACCAAGGAATTGATTCTGAACTTCAGGAAAGGGAAGTCGGGAGAGCACTTACCTGTCCTCATCAAGGCATCAGTAGTGGAAAGGGCGAGCAGATGTCAACACCTCTGAAGATCTGTGTTTGGGCCCAACACATTGATGCAATTATGAAGCAGCTATGCCAGCAGATATACTTCATTAGGGGTCTGAAGAGATTTGGTATGTCACCAAAGACTGTAGCATATTCTACAGATGTACCTTGGAGAGCATTGTGACTGGTTGCATCACCCTCTGGTATGGAGGCCCCAAAACACAGAATAGGAAAAGCCTGAAGAGAGTTGTAAACTCAGCCAGCTCCAACATGGGCACTAGCCTCCCCAGATTCTAGGACATCTTCACAAGGCAGCTTACAAAGGTGGCATCCATCATTAAGGACCTCATCCACCCAAGATACACCCTCTGCTCATTACTACCACGAAGGAGGAGGTACAGGAGTATGAAGGCACATATAAAGCATTTTGGGAACAGCTTCTTCCCCTCCACCATTATTCTTCTGAACAGTCCATAAACACCTCATTTTTAGCAGTTATTTATTTTTACATATTTATACTGTAGATTCTGCACTGCTGCTGCAAAACAACAAATTTCATGACAAGTGTCAGTGATAATAGAACATAGAAATCTACAGCAAATTACAGACGCTTTGGCCCACAATGTTGTGCCAACCATGTAACCTACTCTAGAAACTGCCTAGAATTTCCCTACTATGTAGCCCTTTATCTCAAAGTCTTTTAAAAGACCCTATTGTACCCACCTCCACCACTGTCGCTGGCAGTGCATTCCACCACCCTCTGACATCCTCCTTGTACCTACTTCCAAGCACTATGCCCCTCGTGTTAGCCATTTCAGCCCTGGGGAAGACGCCTCTGGTTATCCATACTATCACTCTCTCAAATAACCCTGATTCCAATTCTGGTTCGGTACTGTTGTATGCATTAATTTTCTTCTTTAAAGATAATGTCAAAACAACAAATTATAAAGCTTTTCATTGTAGACTTATGCAAGTCTAGACAAGCTGACCTGTTGTTTTCAAATTGCCCAGACAATTTTCTCCCTTTCCTTTCCGAATCTTTGGGTTCTCCTTCTGCTCAATGATTCTATTTCTAATTCACCAGCTCCACAAAGTGCCCTAAATTGTCTCTACCTCATGACTTTAATCTGGGTCAAAGTGCAGCATGGTAGCACAACAGTTAGTGCTGCTGCCTCACAGTGCCAAGGATTTGTGGAGATTCCTATGGCTGTGTAGTGTTAGGCTCTTGGCAGAAAGAATGAGAGGGTTAATGGGCATGTATGAGAAGGAATTGTAGGGATGAAGCAAAATAGAGTTAAATGAGACTGATGAGATGACTACCCTAAGGAGTAACATGGATCCGTCCTGCTGATTGGCCTCCTTTTGTGATCACCTTACTTTATGGTGCTCAGGACAATTGCACCCTTTTGTTGAAAACCCATGTTTGTTTAATAATGGGGAAGACAGATTATTTTTGACCTGTCTTCCCTCACGCATCGTATCGCTTTTTAAAAAAAAATTCACATGGTTTTCAACCCTACTCCAGTACTAAAGCAGAGGTTGCCTTGAATAATTGACTGCTCATTGCGGTAACTCATCCGTTAACTTCATTAAATTAACGCGAGGAGACCTGACTCATTTTGCGTTTCGTTTTGACTTCCTAACCCCGTTTCGCGTCACAGTTTCCAAACTGCATTCTTGCGCAACAGCATATCACATCGCACTGTTTCAAGCGACTTCCTTGCTGAACACGCTGGGTGATGGTGTCGCTGAATTATAGCCAGCAAACCCACCCCTAACAACCCAAATGCCCCTGCAGCCAGTCTGCAAGCGACCTGATCTGGGTGTTCCTGTCACGCCCCGGCCGGATGATTGACAGTTCTGGGGGTGGGCTGGCGTGACGCGAGACCCAAGTGGGAGTCGGGGCGGAGTCATCGCCGGGGGCGGGGATAAACCGAGTGAGTGGCAGGAGAAGGCCGGCCGGCCGCGGGCACTTAAAGAGCCCGGGCAGCGGGAAGAGCAGATTACAAGCGGGACAAGCGCACCCGCAAAAGTGCATTTCATCTACCTCACAGGGCGCTGGAAACTTGTTTATTTATTTATTGGGGGAAGGGAGGAGTTCTGATATAAGGCCGACGGGGGAGGTGCATTTAAATCATTTTGTTTCCTCTGCCGGCTCCTGTGCTTGTTGCAGCCCTGAAACGCGCCAGCCGCTGAATTTTTGCAGCCTGCACCGGGGGCGAGATGCACACCACTCAGAAGGACACCACTTTCACCAAGATCTTCGTCGGCGGGCTGCCCTACCACACCACCGACGCGTCGCTCCGCAAGTACTTCGAGGTCTTCGGTGACATCGAGGAAGCGGTGGTGATCACCGACCGGCAAACCGGCAAATCTCGCGGCTACGGTTTTGTAAGTACCCCAATTCAGGAGAAGGGTTTGAAGGTTAAACTGCAACAGTTAATGAACGATAGGCAGCAAGCGAGCCTTGCTTGTGAGAGCCCACATGATACTGCATTGTCTTATTGTTGCGGAGGATTCCTAGGGTGTTGTGCCTTTTTGTTTAACTGATGCTGGGTGTATCCCCGGTTCCTTTACCTTGCATTCAGGTGACCATGGCTGACCGGGCGGCGGCGGAGCGTGCATGTAAAGATCCCAATCCCATCATCGACGGCAGGAAGGCCAATGTCAACCTGGCGTACCTGGGGGCGAAACCGCGGATCATGCAGCCAGGTGAGTGGATTGGGATTAGGAGCTCGAAACTCCGCCAAAAAATGAAGAGTTTAAATCAAATTAAGTAAACGTCTTGCAAGCGTGGAATCTTACCCCCCCCCCTTTTTTTTAAATTCACGTTAGGAAATTAATCTTGGCATCGTCATGGATGATGGGGTGTTTTTATGTCAACTTTGTGCTCGCACTGTTTCCATTTTTAACGATTGAATTTGGTTGCTTTGACAGGTTTCGCTTTCGGAGTACAACAGATTCACCCCGCTTTTGTACCCAGGCCTTATGGGTAAGTGCCGTTCCTCTCCCGCTGCTCTTAATAACCGGTTTTCCGTTCCACTTAAATGCAGATTTATTTACACTTTTTAAATGTCTTTCGGCTTCACAGACTGCGGTTATTTAAACGCTGCACCTCGACTCTGTACTTAAAGTGAAAGCCAGTTAGAAAGTGATTGTTTAGCTAGCTACTATAGGATTGATAATAGTAAAACATCCTTTACCAATGACCAGCCTAAACTTTTAGCGAGTAAAGGACGAGAATCAGGTTTAATATCCCTGGGATTATGTCGTGAAATTTGTGGATCTACTGTGCAATGCAATCTCTCAACGAGTCAAGTTCTGAAAGCGATTCCGTTCACCCAGCCAATTACTGAGACACAATAGCTTGTTGGTGCTGTGCAACGGTTTTATGTACTTATTTTTAACAGGTCGACTTTACCCCCTTTTGGCTTGACTCAATTCTATGTATTTCTTTCTGATCTGACAGGGATCGTTTACAATTAAGATAACATGATGATGAGAGAAGGATTTGATGATATGAGGTGGAATAGTTACCGAATGAGCAGATCTTAAACTGTAACCAGTAGACTCAAACAAGCTAAAAATGGTGATTAACTGTTGCATGTATGTTATTTCTTAAAGTGTAATAGAGCTGCGTGTGCTTTTTTTTACTTTTAATGAAGTGGTGTTTAGAGCTAAACGAGTAAATTGCGTGCTTTTTTTTTAATGAAGAGAGCTGTAGTGAGGACTTTTCTGGAGTTTTCTTTGTTCAAGAGTGTTGATTTGTTTTGCCATTGTGAGCAAGAGGTCCCACTTTATTTTGCTTTGTTGCTGTAGCCTGATTTCCAGTTAACAATTCAGTTTCTGGGTTGTAGTGAGTGCTAAATCTTGTGTGACTTTATTTTTTTGATTACCAAATCCACTCTTTGCGTGCATGTTGCAATGTTTTTTTTAATTTATCTTGGTTTGATTGTTTTTTTATTTTGTTAACACAAGTGCTTTCATTGTATGTTCTTGGACACAGCAATTGATAATTATTCACAACATCATAATTAAGCATGATTTCCAAGTGCTACATTTCCTAAGGACATTTTGTATGTTGGGTCCATCTAATTCTAGGCCAGGTACCGTATCTCATCGTAGTAAAAATAAGTGTCTCTATACATAGCACTACACACACAATGCTGAAGGAACTCAGCAGACCAGGCAGCATCTATGGAAAAGAGCACAAGTCAATGTTTCAGGCCAAAACCCTTCAGCAGAGCATAGCACTTCTGTGTTTACCCAATTGTATTTGATCCTTTTAAAAGTTATAAAATAAATTATTTTAACGCCAAAATCTTTACATTTGTACTTGAAACAGTATGTGGAAGCATTCCCCGCATATTGTCATTCAAATAAATTTAGAGTTTAGAATCTGTGCAAAAAAGAATATTTTCTTTTTACTGGTGTTTTTTTTTGGTTAACTGCCATACTTTGTCTAAAATGATTTTAGCAATGGCCGAAAATAAGAAAAGAGCAACTGCAAACCATATAATAAAAAAGTTATTCATAAGGTGTGTACTTAAGAAAAGTGTGCACACAATCTGAGTCTGCTAATCTGCTTTTCTCCCCATGAATAAATGATGCTGTATAACAATAGGTTCAGTAAATAATGAATGACTAGAGCAATGATGCAGGTGGAAATTACCGAGTGGCTTTAACTTTTAAAAGGTGGTGTGGCTATTTCATTATATGGTGTAATCTGAAGGTCTCATCTATTTTTTATAAGTGGAGCTCTAATTTAACACTCAAGCTCTTTTACATCAGTCCACCTGTCCAAATCCATCTAACTTGCAACAATTATTTGATTAATGTACTCAATGTCCATTTATTCAGATTACTTCAAAATCTTTCTTTCCTTCCTAATAGTAATTTGGTGAGGCCAGATCTAATTGGACTATTATTATTGACATCGTATTGCAGTTGGTCTGCTTAAAAAATGTTAATTCTGCACGTTCGCTATGTGGGTTACATAAGGAATGTTTTCCCATTTTACCTTATACAGATATTCCTCCTCTTTTGATAGATCCCTTAAGCAGAAAATTAAAAATAGAGTAGGGAGTCATACTGCAGCCTGCCTTGTCAGTCAGCGAGTGTGAAATGGCACAGGCTGGGGAGTGTGCTAAGAGTTCCCTTGAGTTTAAAAGAGAATGACCCTCAGTAGCTCAGGTTTCACATTCCAGCACCTGTTCCGTTTTCAGTGGGTTTCAAGCAAAAGTCCAACAACTTTCACCTCTGCCCCAACAGTGTCTGATGAAGGGCTGACATTTATGCACCTAACACAATAGCAATGAGTACCAAAAATTTTGGCCAGTGTTAGTTTGTACATAGTATAAAATAACACTGAATCCAGTTGGGAGAGGTGGGGGTAGGTATCATTTATGATACTAAAGCTCAATGTAAATTTATTATCAAAGTGCATAAATGTCACCATATACAACCCCCTGAGAATCATTTTCTTGTGGGTGTTCATAGTGAATACAAATAAACAAAAAGAAACAACAGGTTTACTGTGATGAAACCAGAAATAAGACACTGTTAGTATCGGGAAATGGACAGTGGTGGGGGGTTTTATTTTCCTTTCAAATAGAAGATTAAATGTTTACTTTTTACATTAGATTGTTGTAGAGAGTATAAATCTAAGGACAATTATTATAAGAGTTGCAAATAAGTTCATAAGATGTTAAAGGGAGACTATTTCTCTCAATGGTGAGAATTTGAAATTTGCCAGCAATTGCAATGTATGAGGCACTGGTAAATCTTGGGGTAATCTGGATAAAAGTATGGGGGGGAAAAAAAGCAGGAATATAGGGATATGTTGATAGTTTGATTATGGACTAGAAAGAGAGTGGCATGGAACATAATAGAGCCAAGTAATCTGCATGTAGTCTACATTAATGTTTATGCTCATGAAATATCACGGGTTCTTATCAGCGTGCCTTAATTACCACTTGGTCAATGTAACTTAAAAAATTCTCACAAGTTCTGAAATGGGAGTTTATAATTTTCATCTGTCATGGAGTATTAAATGCCAAAAAATGTAAACCCTATCCCAGCTGGTGGCATAGTGTCATCTGCACCAGACTTTACAGCAAATGGCCCGGCTTTGAATCTGGTCAGCTCCCTGCATGCTTTCCGTCCATGATGGGTTGAGCCTCAAGCTAGCAATTCGGCCTCAATTTAAAAAGAAACAGGCAAATGCTAAAGAAATGGCAAGGTTAGCTTGATGTGCCACAAGGCGCAGAGAAGGGCCACAATATAAACCTGGCAGGAAGGACTGAGCTAATGTACAGGGCCTTATTTGTAATTACTACAGAACATGTTTAAAATGTCAGTTTGCACTAGGGAATGCTAACAGCATTTTATCTACATCTCACAGCAAGTTACTTTTTTTTTTGCAGTAAGTATTTACTTAACTACTCATTGACTCTTTTGTTTCTGTTGTGCTCCATGAATGGTATGTTTTGCTGCTCTAGCAAGATGGCATATTAGATGGGTGACTAAGTCTTTTCTATTGTGTGGGGACGATCTAGGGTAGTGTAACTTAATTCTCAACCTCATGATTGGTATACCTTAACTCAGGGAATCCTCTTTCAGTTAACTTTTGCAGTGTTTGGGTGATCTCATAGATCAGATTGTATTAAAGTTAGGAAATCTCGATAAGAGTGCATCATGTAACGGAGGCCGTTAGCCTAGCCACTGTTGAACTCCACTTAAACCCCAATAGTACCTGCTTCACTGAAGCTAGGCCAAGTGGAGTTGGGAAGCAAGGACAGAATGCTGACAACCTGGTTATGAAACAAAGCATACAGGTTTAATTAGTTACTCAAAGTTAATGTCATATGCACAAGTGCAATGGAAGTTTTGCTTGCAGCAGCACCACATTTTACAAGAAACATTCTTAAGAAATTATACACAATTTAACAAGTTTATAAAAAAACTCAATTAGAACAAAAAAAAACTCCAGTTCACTTTGCAAACACGTGGAAATCTGCAGATGCTGGAAATTAAAGCAACACACAAACAAAATGCTGGTGGAATGCAGCAGGCCAGGCAGCATCTCTAGGAAGAAGTACAGTCCATGTTTCGGGCCAAGACCCTTCATCAAGACTAACTGAAAGAAAAGATAGTAAGAGATTTGAAAGTAGGAGGGGGAGGGGGAAATGCGAAATGATAGGAGAAGACCAGAGGGGGTGGGGTGAAGCTAGGAGTTGGAAAGTTGATTGGCAAAAGGGATACAGAACTGGAGAGGGAGAGGATCATGGGACGGGAGGCCTAGGGAGAAAGAAAGGGGGAGGGGAGCACCAGAGGGAGATGGAGAACAGGCAGAGTTCACTTTGACCATTTTGATTACTTCGTATCATAGTGTTGCAAAACTGGAGTGATTTAAGGTTATGCAGGTGGGGAATCTTCATTTAGATGTCATGTTCTAGAGGCAGTACCTCCTGTAGGTACTGCGTGGTGGGGAGGGATGTGCCCATAATGTATTAGGCAGAGTCCAAAAAATGGTAGAAAACGGCCATCCATAAGGAATGACCCTGATACCACAATTCTTGGCTGCATATATAATCAATTTGAACTTGAGAGTTGATTTTGTGCTGTTGACGCAGAGCAGAATGGTGACAGGATATTGGAAAGTATCAATAAATGCAGATAGGAAAGGCAACTTAACATCAATATAGCTGTATAAGTTGTTGGTGATGTTGTACTTGAAGTGCTGTGTATAGTTTTGGTTATTTGCTATTGGAAAGATGTGATTAAATTGAAAAGCGTGCAGAAAATATTTACAAAGATGTTGCTAGGATTAGAGTTGTAAGGAGAGGTTGGCCAGGCTAGTCCTTTATTCCATGTAATAAAGGTGAATGAGGGGGTGACCCTGTAGAAATATTTCAATGAAAATTTTCTCCAGAGTACAGAAGACTGAGGGGTAACCTTCCTTTAAAAGTAGGAAAGGTTTAAATAGATTCTATGTTCTACTTGTGGGCTAGATCTGAAGAGAATTATGAATTACCTAATAAATCTGAAGGAGAATTCAAAGCAAAGCTATTTATCCAGCATATAAAATGTAGGTTTTGCCACCATAAGGAGTGACTAATTGAATAGCTTAAGAGGTATTAAAAGGAAAGTGAGGCAAGCTGACAAAGAGAAAGGAAAACATGGTAGCACTGACAAAAGGTTTATGCGATAGATGCCTTTTTTGGTTCTTATGATTGCATGACGAAATGGATTTGCCCATACGTACTTCAAGGTTCACCTTGGAATTTCTGGCGAGGGCGTCCACGGTTGCTGTGACTCAGAGAGAACAACTGCAGAGGCTTCCCTCCTGTGCTCAGAAATTGCCAGGTGTACTGCTTGTTGTGAATAAATACATTGATGTAGAGATGAATGTGAATGAGGTACATTGTTAATGTGGCATTAATTGTGTTTTTACAGTATCTGAAGTAAGACATTTAATATGTCTACCAGTTCTTTGAGGTGTCATGTTTACTAAATTAAAAGTTTGTTGATGAAGTGCTTTGAGAGGCTGGTAATGTATAAAGTCCCACCTTTCAGCTACATTGGACCCTTTCCAGTTCACCTTATACTCAAACTGCTCCACTGCTGATGCCATAGCCTCGGTCCTCACTCCCTCCTGTCCCACCAAGAAAGTGATGCCTCGCATGCCAGAATGTTGTATACCTCAACTCAGCATTCAACACGAATATTCCTCAGAAGCTGGTGGCTAAACTGTCCTCGTTGGAACTCAATACCCCTTTCTATAACTGGATCTTGACAGAAAGACCCCAGTCTATTCAAGTTGGCAGCAACATCTCAAGCTCCATCACACTGAGCACTGGTGCCCTCCCAGGTCTGTGCTCAGCCCACTGCTGACTCACGGCTGCACTGCCAGGTTCAGCTAAAAAACTGCATGATACTACATCAGCAACAGTGAGTCGGCAAACAGAGGAGGAAGTGAGCCTGAACATGGACAAGACAAAAGAGATGATTGTGGACTTCAGGAAGGCACAGGTTGACCACTCTGCTGTGGAGAGGGTGAACAGCACAAAGCTCCTTAGTGTGCACATAATGTGCAATCTAACCTGGAAGAACAAAACCTCCTCACTAGTCAAGAAGGCACAGCGGCTTATACACTTTTTGAGAAGATTGAGGGTACAAGGCACCCCGTCCCCATTCTAACAACTTTCTACAGGATACCATCAAGAGTGTATGTGTGTCTCATTGTGTGGTATGGAAGCTGCAAGACCCTAAAGAAGACAGTAAAAACCTGGACCATTGTAGACAAAGAGCTAGAGCATTGTTGAGGATCCCTACCACCCATCCCACAATCTCTTTGACGCACTACCATCAGGAAGAAGGTCCTGGAGCATCAGGATTAGAACTGCCAGACTGGGTAACAGCTGCTTTCCTCAGGCTGTGCGACTAATGCCACCACCGAGGTCTCGTCGCTAGGACAGCGAGCTGTTTACTGTTTGTTTGTGCTGCACACTACTTGCATTTTGAATTGTATTTTATTAACTTGTAGTAATATTTTGGTTTGTGTAATGTGTTTTGTGGGTATGCCATTTTGTGTGTGTTATACAGTCAGATGGCAATAAACTTGAACTTAAAACATTAAATTCTTTGTACTTAAACTTTTTTTTCCACTATGTCTAGTGAAGTAGACTGTATTAAGGAGGGAACTGCAAAGCTCTGTGGCCTATGGAACTGAAGGTAACAAAGTTGAAGCAATGGAAATCAAGGCTCTGCATATCACCATTCATTAAATTCTGATGTGACTTTTAGAGGTGTTGGTATGTTGTAAATTTTTTTTTTTTAACCGGAAGGAGCCACCATAGGTGATTAAGAATCAGGGTGGCAGCTGAAGACAAATTTATCTACATTTGGTCCAAGTTAAGAACTTCAAGTTTAAGTTCTTCCATAGGATATCAGCTTCCCCTTTCACATTATAGGACCTGCAATGTGAGCCTGTTATCTCTTTGTAGGGCCAGAATATCTTAAAATACAACATTAGCTATTTTGAGTCTTTTCAACTTGTATGTGAGAAGTTTTGAAATGTATGATGCCTTTTATTTTGAAAACCATTCTGCCTCATTTTGTTTACTCGTAATGAGCTTGCTGTTGCTTAAAGCAGTCGTCGGGTTTTAGTTAGTTGGTGAAGAATTGCTTTAATGATCTAGCAGAATTCCAGTTTGTCCATGTGTTGAACTGCCATCATCTATATTTGTTGGGAGATTATTGAACCAAGCTGAAAGAGTAAGTTGCTGAAGCTGTATTCTAGTCAAACACTAAATGTATGACAGTAAATTTATAATAACTTTATAATCATAGTAATATCTGACATTGGTGTTTATAAAGGAATGTAAGTGACAGTTTGATTCCAACCTTGACATTATTTGAATGCGGCTACTGTCATTCAATCTCTCTCTACTGCCCATTATGCTACCGGCATTTAGGGCTGCAATGAAGGTCCTGCATCTCTGACGGTTTTCTGGGCTCCCTTCACTGTGACAGTAGCCCGTGTCAGTCATGCAAGCTCCAAGTGGAGATTCAACAATATTGTTGCACTCAAATGTAGAAGGATTCTTCATTGTTGTTTCCATAACAATTTTCTTTTACCAGTCAGGGTTGTTAGCTCTGAGCTGAACCCCAAAACTTGGTCTGGTCTCTAGCTTTTGACCTGTTTGGCATGGATGACCCTACTAAGAACCAAAGCACAAGGCTGAGACTCCAGATAACAACATTCTCTGGGTCATTGAGGCATGCAAGCCTCCAAACCCTGTGACAAGGTTGTGGTCCTCTTGGAGGTGTCAGTAGCATATTGCATATTACTGGACTATTTTGTTTGGAAGAAGGAGGAAGATAAAAGCTGTCTTGTGTTACAGAGCCTCTTTTGATTGGCTTATAAAATAGTCAGGCTAGAATGCTCTTGTTATTTGATCAAGGATCGTAGGAAAGGCAGCAGTGATCAGCAAAGAGCATTTTTTTTTAAACAACTGTTTACATCCAGTAGATTCTGATGAATCTTTGAACTTTTTTATTTTGTGGTAACAACACCAAAGAAATTGTACTTTGTTATTCAAAATGTGCTTTTTGCATGAAATCAAAAGACATAACTTTACAGTAACATCAGTGTATGTACAGCATATGAAGAGGATGATTCTGGTCTCTCTCTCTCAAGTGTGTTCATCAGACTTTGATTCTAATTTGGGTTCTAGTGTTCCATACGGAAGTCTTCATGACAGAGTTCAATCATCATAAATGTGGATCAGATGAAAAAGGAAAATATTTTTTTTTCATTCTCATTCAGTATTTTTGGCAGTTAACAGGCATGCAGTTTCCAGAGGCTTAGTGGTTAAGTGTTAGTTAGCAATACACTTCAGTGAAGCTATGATCATGGGTACTATAGCAACCTATATTAAGATGAGAATGTTATTGTGCTTTTTGGCTGCCACTGCGCATTGTTAGGAAAGGTGTTTTTGGAAAAAATGAAAACAAATAGATATTCAATAATAAATTCTTGCTGCTTATTAATTTGTCAAGGATTAGAAAGTGCCTTAGACTTCTAGGCTAAAGGCAATTGATATGATTGGCTGCTAATAGCTTCTCAGCATCTTCTGTTCATCTGAGTATTCTGAGTATGTTCCTTTCATATAGGCAACTTACAGAATTTTATTACACATGGAATAATACAAATTATTTCTAGAAGAGAAAATTTCATTGTCCTTTGAAACTGGAAAAGTAAATGCCTTTGTGCCTCTGACAACACCTGTGTTAAAATGGTCTTGCCAGCCAATTGCTAATGATCTTTACAGTTACATTTAGAACTAAAATAAATTTGCCACTCATGAATAAAACAGGGCTGCAAGCCAATGCGATTGAAAGAAGTTGCCATAGGGTTTGTAACATATCACCTAATGTAAAATAAGCTTGTAGTCATGGCCAACCAGGTGCTTTCTGACTAAATGAGTGAACTTCAAAGTTCAGTAGTTCATGCTCACAACTAAATGATAGAGATTGGTTACTGCTGAACTATTACGATCACCTTCTGCACTGGACCTTAGGATGTACATATACATTGCACTGGTTGGAGTATGGAGTTCATAGAGCCATTTGAACTCCTTTCTGAGTACCTCATGGATCAGAGCAACTTGAAGATGCACATACAATATATTTTCAGGGATAGGTGACTGGCATCATCTTTCTGTAAACAATTGTATAATCATCCTGTCATCTCTGCAGTCAAGTTTTTCTCTCTCTCTCTCTCACCGTGACATGTTTTCTTTTCATCCTCCAATCTCTTGTCTTTTCGTGTCTTTTTTTTCTTTTGCGTGTCATTAGGTGGATCGTTGCAGCTGTCTGATGGGGTCCATGTCCTTAAAAGTTTTCGCTTTGCCCAAGGACTTCCTGTGACCTTTTCCTAGAATGTAATGCACACGTACTGGGGTTCAGTGCTGTGTTTTCCCCCCCCCCCCCCCCAGTAGTGTCTGTTGCTCCCTAATGGAGCCTCATTGGTAAAAAGTGAGAGCCTCAGTAGGTTTCATGTGTAGAGTGATCTTGCCGTGTGACCATTTGTTTATCACTTTGTGGCCTTTTGTTTTGTATCTTTTCGTAATTTTTTTTGTTTTACTTTTTGCCTGTGTTTTTAATTAGGGTGATGGGGCTGTGGATCTGTGATATGATATGATATTAATGAGTGCTGAGACCTGCATAGCATCACATAGGGTTGCCATGATATTTTTATAACTAATAAGCCAAAAATGCCAAGAGAAGTTTATTAATGTTGCAGTGAACTACTGTCAAATAAATTATTTGAAAGAATATTGAATTTTCAGAAATTGTTCCAAAACCTGTTGGGAATATGCAAGCTGCAGAATGTTAATAATTTCCAGGGTGGTAACTTTTGTTCTTCGTTTGTGCTGCTAGAATTAGTTCCCGTTCTCTTTATAATTACCCATTTCATTTGTTAGTAAAATACTAAATACCAATATTGGTCACTTATACAAGTGTTTCAATTTTCTGATCATATTGTATTGTAAATAGTGGGCCAAACATTTCCATAACCTCTTGCACCCATTCAAAGGTTAGCAGGAGATAATTATGCTTTCTCTTATTATGGCAACCCTATATGCACAATAACATTTAGAATCCTTTTCTTAAAAAGAAGCAGTGTGGACAAATGAAGCTGTAAGAGGTGCTGGCTGTTTCCTCACTGGTGTTTCTCTTCCTTATCCCACAGGATTCCTGCTCACTATGTCTATCCACAGACCTTTATGCAACCCGGAGTCGTCATCCCACATGTCCAACCTGCAGCTGCTGCGTCTCCTTACATCGACTACACGGGGACTGCGTACGCGCAGTACTCTGCAGCTGCGGCTGCAGCTGCTGCATACGAGCAGTATCCGTATGCTGCCTCCCCCGCTGCTGCAGCAGCGGCCGCCGGTTACGTCACTGCCGCTGGGTACAGTTACGCGGTGCAGCAGCCCGTGCCGAGTGCAGCCCCAGGGGCGGCTGCTGCCGCTGCAGCCTTCAGCCAATACCAGCCCCAGCAGCTGCAGACAGACCGCATGCAATAACAATGGGACACTTTTGAAAACAAAACCTAAAAGTGCGCACTACTTCTAGAATCTGGAGAGCCACCATATATTCCATAACTCCCCAGCCAGTTACAATTACAGCAACAGAGATAATGGACATGGGGATGGGGGTTAACAAAGTATTCTACTTTCTGATAAGAGAAAAATATTTTTCCAGCTTTTGATTACTGTGAACAATTGTGCTATATATTGTCATATTAGAGAAGATGGAACAGCAGAAAAAAATGTTTTTTGTGTTTACGATCAAGAAAATCTTTTAAGAATCAAGTCCAAAGCTTTCAACCAGTCTGCAACTTAACATGCATTAACAATGGGACATAACATAGTATAATTGCTTTGTGAACACTGTTTCTTCATCAGGGAAATCGCTGCAATACTTCCAGCCTGTACCAATTGCAGGAGCTGCATGCAATAACACTGCGACATGCAATAATAATAATTTAAAAACATGAAATGTGCACATCAGGGGGTTAGTGAGATACAGAGACAATTCTTCACTATGGTAATGACTACAGTTTGAATTTTAAAGCACTGAATGTCATTCACTTTTTTAAAAAAAAAAAAAACTCTGACCTATGCAACGTATTTGGGATATCTGAAGTCTCTCTCGGGCATCGAACAATCAAAGCGTATGACCATGTGGCGTGATCGACGGGCACCTAAGTTATTTATTTCTTTTTATTCATTGTTCCCTGATATGCATGAATGGAACTCTGAGCAGGTGATCTGGATTTAATGCACAGAGCAGCTGTGCGGACAATCAATAAGGCAGACAGTTCTGGAAATACACATCACTCGTGCGTGTTTGATGACCTGTCACATTTTAATCTCTCCCGTCCTGTTACACTTCTCGGGAAACTTTAACCGCTGCTGTCAGCACATCGGATTCTGAAATTGGATCAGCTCCTGACAATGACAGTCTCTTCTTTCTATTTTATTGCATCTGTCCGTGGTCATTGATTGAAAAAATGAAAGAAAATTGTGGATTTGAAGTCATTGGTTGAAACTGTGCCTTAGAAAATTATTATAAACCTATTTTAAAATTATTTATTGTAAATGTTTTTACAATCCTGCGCACTATAGAAGGGAAAATAAGTGCGAAACTATGTATGTATTCAGCTCATTGCAGATAAATTATTAAATAGGTATTAGTTTATATTGTTAAACTATATCAACCTTCAAAATGTTGACTCCAGTTTATTTAAAATATTTCTATGACGCACTATTCGGTGGTATTATCTTGACAGTTGTCAATTTTAGGATATTAAATTAATATTTACTCTGAAGTGTTTCTTTCTAATGTTATTAGCTGCACACATACAGACCTCTGATAATAGAAACATTTAACTTTTTGAAGTATTTCAAACTGTTACTCAGCTTTGTGGATAGTTTTAACTGCCTCTGTTGCCTGTTTCTAATTCTCAGTTGCTTTGCTGACTTAAATATTTCTATTCTTACATGTGCTGCAAATGGATCATTTTTCTAAATTTTGATTTTTTTATATATATACTTGGGGGGGGGGAGAAAGATAATCTAAGATTTTCTTACAAGGGGGAAAAAAGGCAAGGATTTTGAAGACCTTTTTTCATGTTGCTAAACTATAGTATTCTTCAAATCTTAATCTTCGTAACACTATTACTATCATGTTTCTGTAACGGTGTAAACTGCTTTATAATATATCAATATTCTCCTCTACTAAATATGTTCAAAATAAAAAAAAATTAAAAGTTGGATGACATTCTATTTGTTTTACTGGTAACTTTTATATCAGTTGTTTTGTTTTGAATATTCAATTCCTTTGATCATTGTGTGGATGAGGTAAAAAGTGACAACTGACCTTCAGAAGACAAGAGAAATGTGAAGGAAATAATACTGGCTTTGATTCAATTGCTATTTTAAATCTTTCATTTCTACTGGGTTCTGTGGAAGTTAATAGAGGGGGGTTAATGGATGACTGCATTAGTTTTACCTGATTACCCAGTTAAAATTACCATCACAAGCTAGTATTTAGTAATTCCAGAAATAGAAGCAAGCTACTAAAATCATAAGCCTAAGTTCAATGTATGGGCAGGGAAAAATCCTCTGAACACCTTGATAATTGAACCTATACATTCAGCAAAAAAGCAACCAACTTGTATTTGTATAGCCCTATAGATAGTGAAACGTACAAGCATCATTAGCTGTCACATTTCCTATTTCACAATCCACACACAGCAATACAACACAAAAAAAAAAAGAAAACTTAAGTACAGACCAGGACAACTTTAACAGAGTATTATCATGGTATCTCACACACATATCCAACAGGGCAAACTGGACCTTGGCTTAGTCTCCCATAGCTACCATGTTTGACAATGCAGCGCTCACTCAATTTTACACCAAATTTTCATGTCTTAATATCAATGGCCAAATATGTTTTCATCACTTTGTTTTATTCGTTTCAATGATTACCCTTAAAGCAAAAGAGTTCAGTTATGTTGAAGTTGCAAGGGAAAGAATCCCATATTCTATTTCGTTTCATCAGTTCTTAACTACTAGGATGCCATGACCAAAGCTGAAGTATAAGGAAGGATTTGGCCTCTGTTTCAAGACATTTTTGATGCCAGAGCAAGTGCAATCCCAAGTAAGCCTGCTCTAGAGGCAGTAGTAAACCCAAATCTAGGGAAATGTCATTATATTAAACATAAAAACATGTATATTTTGGATTGTTAAGATTTTTGGGTATTGAAAAAAGATGTTTCAAAAGTTGTGGGCAGTTCTAGAAGCTTTAAGGAGTATTTTCACTAATATCTGTACTGTATAATCTACAGCATATATGTCAAACTCAAGGCCCGCGGAATTATCTTTGGCCCGCGAGATTATATCTAATTACTATTAAAGCTGGCCCCAGTAATCGAAGCGCCTATGGCGTATGATATGGCTAATGCTGAGTTTATTCAGACCAGGTTTTCAGGGTTTTTAGTGTTTATTCGGCAGTCTTGCTTGGCAGTCTTCTTCATAAGAAACGGAATTTGTAAAGTGAAACACTTTGTAGTTATAGCAGAGACTAAGACACATGAGAGCTGGCTAAAAAAATGGAGGCAACGAAAGCTGCGTTCGCACGCGTCCCGACTGATCCGGCCCACATGAAGCTGCATTTTGCTCAATCCGGCCCGTGACCTAAAATGAGTTTGACACCCCTGCATTGTTTCTTTTTAATATTAGAAGAGGAAAATTATTATTGTAATAATGCTTCTTGTACCCAAGTCTCTGGAATACAAACAGCCATCCAGCATAATGTGGTGTACACACACAAAATGCTTGAGGAACTCAGCAGGCCAGGCAGCATCTACGGGGGGAAAAAGGTCAGTCAATGAAATGTCAACTGTACTTTTCCCCTATAGATGCTACCTGGCCTGCTGAGTTCCTCCAGCATTTTGTGTGTGTGCTCGCATTTCCAGCATCTGTGGATTCTCTTTGGTTTGTAATGTGGAGTGCTCTCAGTTGCCCTCTGTTAAGGAGCACTGTCCCTAAGTAGTTATTTGCTGAATTGTTTCTAAGTGATGGAGCTTATCAGGTGTGGGTGGCAGCTCAGCTAGAAGAGTTCAAACTCCCATCTCAAAGCTCTGCTGCCTCGTGAGGAAAGCTGTAGAAGTAAACTCCGAAGAACAGTCCTACACTGAGTTCAACGCTGACTAGCAACTCTTCTTGGTGCCAAACCGTATCAGTCACTGCTGTTGATCAGCTGCATGGAGAGGGGGAGTCTGCTGCATGGTTAACAGCTTGCTCTCCGTATCTTACTGTCCCTGCTTGCATATCGACTAAATGTAGACAGCTGGAATGTAACATTCCTGGTTGACCCCAACAAATGGAGGGTGTCAAAATGATTCTAAAATAAGAATTTTGGGTGATTTTTGCATAGATTGGCAATCTGGTGCAATTTCATTTCATTGTACAATCTCTCATGGATAGTTCATTTTGTAAAGGAATGTTGTTCATTAAAGTTCCTCTCTATTATGATCCCAAATCAAATTGGGCACATTACAACTACTTGAGCTTATTGTTTGTAATGGAAAATTCCGTTGATGAGCATGAGCCCAGTTTTCTAAGGCATCCTTGAAATTAGTTAAAGTCTACATGAAAGTAGACAGTAAAATGTCATATAATATGATTTCACCTCCCATTGTCCATGTGGAGGCTTGACTCTGCTGTTAAGTGTCCTAGCAGTAGCCACACAATGTTGGTAAACTCTTCGAGTGCCACACTAACCCAGGGTGTTCTGAAGAGCACCCATGCTGGAAGATCTGAACTGATCAACCAGTCAATTATAATGTTGCCCTTGGCCAATGATGACTGTTTTGGAAAGAGATCTTGCAATAGTCACCTTGTTGAAGGAAATTCTTTTCATCATCCATATCATCATTAAAAACATTTTTACTGAATTCCCTAGAGTATCAAACTATTGCATATTGGTGTCATCTGCACAGAACATCTCCATTAATATGTTAAATAATTAGAAATGGCTTAATGAACAATGTCCTAAACCTGGGAAAATGTTTCCATTTGAAAAGCAGGAATTAAGAACATAATGTAATCTGAGTATTTGGATTTGACATAAAAACAGTGAAATCACCTTGTATTTTTAAAGGTAGAAAAAGTTGTGCTCCACACGATCAATAACTGTTTTTTCTGCATCACACAGGTTTTAGAGGAGGTGATAATGATGACTGATGAGGGTTAGGCAGTGGATGTTTGTCTATGTATGTACATACATACATAAGTAAAGCATACGAGAAAGACACACATAGCAGTCTGATCCCAAAGATTAAGGCACATGGGATTCATGATGACTCGGTAGATTGGATTCAAAATAAATTTGACCATAGAAAATGTAGGATACTGGTGGAGGGGGATGTTAGTTTGACTGGAGCTCTGTGAATAAAGGTGTCCCACGGGGGTCAACGTCGATATAGATTTGGATGAAAATGTAGGTGGGCTGATTAGTAAATTTGCAAATGACGTGGAAATTGATAGTTGTAGTTAGCGAGAAAAGTTAGCAAAAGATACACCAGATATAGATTGAATAGAAATATGGCATAGAAATGACAGGTGGGGTTTAATCCTGAGAAGTATGCAGTGTTGCACTTTGGAACTTCAACTGTTAGAGGAAAATGTACCAAAAATGGCAGGACCCTTAGGAGCATTCACAGAGTGAGGTGGGGTGCAAGTCCGTAGCAGCCAGGAAGATGGAACGGTAAAGAAAGTGCAAGATATATTTGCCTCCTTCAGTTAGGGTAGTAAGTATATAAGCCAGGAAGTCGTATACCATCTGTGTAAAACTTTGGTTAGGTCACATTTGCATTTCTGGTTGCTGCATCACAGGAAGCATCTGGAGGGTTTAGCTATTCACTGCTGTGTTGCCTGGATTGGGGTATATTAACGATAAGAGAGATTGGGCAACCTTTTCTTTTGAGGTTCAGAGCCCAAAGTGTGACCTGATATAAGCATATAAAACTATGAGAGGCATAGACAGGATAGTTTTTTTTCAAGGATGGAAATATCAATTACTAGAGGGCATAGGTTTAATGTGAGAGAGGGAATGTTTAAGGGAATTTTACAAGGCAGGATTTTTTTTTACATGGAGTGTGGTAGGTGCTTGACACCCACTGCCAGAGAAGGTGGTGGAAGAAATATTTAGCAGTATTTTAAAGGCACGTGAGCAGGCAGGGAATAGAGAGATATAGACCATGTGCCATCATGTCAGCACGTTCACCATGAGCCAGATGGCCCACTCAACATCAGTAAAAACAAAGAGGTGGCTATTGACTACAGGTGGAGGAAACTGGGGTCGTCATTAGGGGTCTGGAGGTGGAATGGGTCAGTAACTTCAAATTCCTTGGTGTTATCACTTGAGAGGATCTATCCTGGGACTAACATGAAAGGCAAACAGTGCCTCTACTTTCTTAGAAGTTTGCACAGATTGGGAATGTCATCCAAAACTTTGAAAAACTTCTAAAGATGGACCTTAGAGAGTATTCTGAGTTGTTAGTCCATGCCCTGGTATGGAAAGACCAATGCCCAAGAACATAAAAGCCTACAAAAAGTGGTGGATACAGCTAAGTCCAATACAGGAAAAGCTGTCCCCACCATTAAGCACATCCACAAGGAAACAGCATCCATAATTAAAGAGCCCCAGCATACAGGCTAAGGTCTTTTCTCACGGCTGCCGTCAGGAAGGAGTTACAGGAGCATTAGACCCCACAACACCAGGTTCATGAATAGTTAATACCCTTCAACCATCAGACAATGTGGAGAAGTTTACTCACCTCAATGCTAAACTGATTCCACAACTCATGGACTCACTTTGAAGGACTTTATAACTCATGTGCCCAATATTTATTTATTGATTGATTAATTTATTATATTTGCACCGTTTATCTTCTTTTGCACATTAGTTGCTTGTCAGTCTTTGTGTGTTGTTTTTTATTGATTCTATTGTATTTCTTTGTTCTACTCTGAATGCCTGGAAGAAAATCATCTCTGGATATTATCTGGTGACATATATGTACTTTGATAATAAAACTAATTCAAACTTTGAACTTTGTTCCTTTGCTGTATTGTTCTATATTCTATGTTGAGATAATATTCAAGGATGAAAAGTCAAATCATGGAGATTTTTGTTTTACCAGGCAGAGTGGGCTAAATGGTCAGGCTTAAAGAAAAACATTGCCCAGAAAGGTAGGATTTAACTTTTGAACAAATATCTTACCAGGGCTCCTGAACTAGAGGAGATAACTTCACTCAACTTCACTTGTCCATCACTGAACTGTTCCCACCGAACTAGGCTCAATTTCAAGGACTCTTCCACTGGGAATCAAATAGGAAGCTGTTATTTTAAATTTATTTCTCAGGATCTGGATTCTCCTGGCAAGATGAACATCCCTTGCTCACCTATAACCCCCAGGAAAGTGCTGGTCAACTGCATTTTTGAAATACTGCAGTCCTTGTGTTGAAGATGGGGAGGGGCAGGTTTCCAAGATTTAAACCAGCAAAGTTCAAAGTAAATTGATTATCAAAGGGCATATACTGTATGTCACCATATACAACTCTGAATTCTTTTTCTTGTGGATAATCACAGTAAATACAAGAAACACAATAGAATTAATGAAACAGAATATATAACAACTAAAGTGCAAAAACAAACAAACTACAAATACAAAGAAAGAGAAAAACAAATAATAATAGTAATAAATAAATAAGCAACAAATATCAAGACCATGAGATGAACAGTCCTTGAAATTGAGTCTAGTTTGGTGGGAACAGTTCAGTGATGGACAAGTGAAGTTATCCTCTCTAGTTCAGGAGCCTGATGGTTGAGGATAATAACTGTTCCTGAACCAGGTGGTGTGGGTCCTGAAGCTCCTGTACCAATGGACACAGTGACAATCGAGCATGAGCTGGATGGTAAGGGTCCTCAATGATGGACGCTGCTTTCCTGCGACAGCACTCTGTGTAGATAGATAGATAGATAGATAGATACTTTATTCATCCCCATGGGGAAATTCAACTTTTTTCCAATGTCCCATACACTTGTTGTAGCAAAAACTAATTACATACAATACTTAACTCAGTAAAAAATATGATATGCATCTAAATCACTATCTCAAAAAGCATTAATAATAGCTTTTAAAAAGTTCTTAAGTCCTGGCGGTAGAATTGTAAAGCCTAATGGCATTGGGGAGTATTGACCTCTTCATCCTGTCTGAGGAGCATTGCATCGATAGTAACCTGTCGCTGAAACTGCTTCTCTGTCTCTGGATGGTGCTATGTAGAGGATGTTCAGAGTTATCCATAATTGACCGTAGCCTACTCAGCGCCCTTCGCTCAGCTACCGATGTTAAACTCTCCAGTACTTTGCCCACGACAGAGCCCGCCTTCCTTACCAGCTTATTAAGACGTGAGGCGTCCCTCTTCTTAATGCTTCCTCCCCAACACGCCACCACAAAGAAGAGGGCGCTCTCCACAACTGACCTATAGAACATCTTCAGCATCTCACTACAGACATTGAATGACGCCAACCTTCTAAGGAAGTACAGTCGACTCTGTGCCTTCCTGCACAAGGCATCTGTGTTGGCAGTCCAGTCTCATTGTGTAGACATGCTCATTGGCGGGGAGGGCTTTACCCGTGATGGACTGGGCTGTACAGTAATAATGAAGGACTATAAAACATTTTAATATGGAATGGCATGTGCGTTGGAGGGCTCTTGCAGGTAGTTGTGTCCCCATTTGCTGGTTGCCTTTGTCCTCCATGGTACAAGAAATTATGATTTTGGGAAATGCTGTTGGAATAACCCAGGCAAGGAACTAAAGTATATTTTAAAGGTGATGCACACCACAGCCACTGTGCACCATTTTTAACAGAGGGAATGAATATTTAGTTTGGCTCATGTGATGCATTCAAGGGAACTGCTTTGTCCAGGATGCCATTGAGATTCTTGAAAGATGTTGGAGTTGCATTCAACCAGCAAGAGTTCCAGCACACTCCCGACTTGAGCCTTCCAGATTTTGGAAGGGCTTTGGTGTAAGAGGAGTGATTCACCACAGGATATCCAGTCTGTGATCTCCTTTTGTAGCTACTGTAGTTATGCGGCTGGTCCAGCTGAGTTCTTAAATAAGCAGTGACCCTCAGGATATTGATAGCAGGGACTTTATTTTGTCAGAGATGGCCATTACTTGAAATGCTTCATTGACATTTCCCAACTATTGGTCTGTGCCTGAATATCATTTAGGTCTAGTAAAGATGGACTTTACTGAGGAGATGCAAATGGAATTAAAGATTGCACAATCATCAGTAGAAATCCCAACTTTTGTGCTTACAATGGAAAGAAGTTCATTGATGAGGCAGGTGAAGGTGGTTGAGTTTAGCCCTAATGTCCTGGAGCAAACTGTTGACCTCTGACAACCCCAACTATTCACCTGTGTGCAAAAACTGACTCCGACATTGGTGTAATTTACTTTTAGCTATTGACTTCAGTATTACCAGGTTTGTGTGTTCCGAGCTGGTTGATGAGGATGATAGTGAAGATGCATTCAGGTGTATCACTAATAGAATTGCCCATTAGTGTCCTGGTGTTCATATGGTGGAATAGATGATGCCCTATCATGGTTAGTCATTGCACATAGGCTTCCCTGAGCTGTTGGCAAGAGGGATAAAGACAACAGGAGACCAGGTTCTGCTGCAGGGTATTAATGGACATACATTGATATAATCTCTGGACCCCTTACCCACTGACTCCTCTGTTCCCAGCTCTGTTCCCCCTCCAGCTCTCAAATATGAGTGTATTTTTGGTCCTTTATGTTCCCAGTTTTAGCCACATGACTAGCCCATCTTCTGTTCACAGTGCTAACCACATACCTGACCACCTTCCCAAATCCAGCCACACACCTAACCACACATCTGACCATCAGCTCCTGTCGCCACTCACTTTCAATTCTAACTGGTTATACAGACTGTCAACTCGTCAACTAAGACAGCTCATAATGGCTCTCAGCAAGAACTGACGCAGTCGTGAGCCCAGGTCCATCACCTCAATGCCCGATGGACAGTGTGCTGCCAACTGTTGCAACATTGATAGCAGAGTCCTTGGCAGTAACTGGAATCGGGACTAATACAAGTAAATATCTTCTTATATTTAATCATCTTTCTCACACCCCATTTGCCTTTTATTCCTCTGCCTCTCATTTACAAGCAGCAGATGGTAGAAAGGGGCACTTCTGTCTTCAGCTGCATTCAGCAAAATAACTATATCCTTGGACCTTCCTTCTGCCAAAAACACACTGTTGGCCTGGTGGCAACATAGCATCAAAGCAAATACAAATTCAAATTCAAAAGTACATTTATTATCAAAGTATGTGTGTAATATATACAGCAGAGACGAAGAACAATCACACGTGGCCTTATCTTCCCAAATCCATGCTGATTCTTCTTGTCACCAAATACTCAATCACTGTCTTTAACAAGGACAACAGTAAATATTTAACAGCTGGGTGCCCTGAAGTTATCTGGTTTCTCCTCCATTAATAATAAGGAGCAGTTGAACTTTTCCAAGACCATTTCTCCAGCATGCATTAAAGACCAGTGAAACCTTTCAGCTGAATTCTGAATCACTGTTTTTCCAATAATGGACAGTAACTAGCTGTGGCAGTAAGATACACAACTTATAAATGTGAAAAGGTGATAAATTCACTTTGTTAAAGAAAATAGAACTCTGACCGTTTATATTTAATAACAGTATCTTTACTGTCCTAGGTGCCTAGTGACGGTCTTGATGTGTAAAATCCAGAGCCTTTTCAGGAGCTTCAGATTTTTATTACAATTTGTGGTAAAATTTATTCCTAATTTCACTCCACATGTTCCAGTTCTAATGACTTACTTCTCCCCAGTACAGGAAATAGTTTCTCTGCAATTAATTTATTGCTTTAAACAACTCAGTTAGTTGACTCCATAGTGAATACAGGCAACATTTATGCAAGCTCTCCACCTTTGTACAGTACTTCAATGGTTTTCTTTTGCTTATCTATACTTTGGAGTTTTACAGCGCTAAAGGAGGTTATCAAGATATGGAATGGATGTCCCCCTTGTCAGGCATTAAGAATAAGGACAGGATATTGGGAGGTACATTACAAATGAAAAAATCTAGGGTCAACAAAGGCACGGATGAAGATCCCAGCAGTACATAAGGCATGGATTGTGTTGTGTGTAATTAAAGAAATAATCAATAGAATTAACTAGTGTTCCAAATCTCAATACCAAGTCAAGTGTGACATCGTTTGTAAACTCTCCAGATCAATGTAAAATAGTTGTCAAAGAGGATAAGAACAGTGACTGAGGGATGAAGTTAGTAACAGGTGATGCTTCAGGTCATTCTGATATCTGTTGATTGTAATTTCAGCTCATCCAAATCACCCAATAGTTTGATGAAAGTAGCGGGATAGAGTTGGGCCATCAGCACACAGATGAAAGCTAATGTTGTGCCAGCAAACAATCTGCTGTGGAAAATCAAGGAGTCAATCAGCAGTAGTGGAGAAGAGGTAGAAATTATTGTGTACTGGGTTGAAACCCTGCATCAGGACTGATTCTGTGTTTTCTGATGATGTTACGCAGGGGCAATATCAGAGAGCAGTTATAGGTAGAGACATCAAATGGCTCTTTTACTGCATCTGGATCTCCATGGTGGAGTTTTATAAACAGCAATTTATTAATATTTTGTTTAGCATGACTTGGGTATAGTATTTCTGTGGCTATTGATTGTATCTGGTTCATGGTGAGCCATAGCTACATGGTAGCACTATATTTCAATCCTTCCCAATTTTCACTGGATAAAAAGTTAGGAGTAGAGCTAGCCTGACAGTGCACATATGATCAAGAATGATTACTAAAAGTCCCAAAAATCCCACAAAAAAAACCCACCTTTTTGAATCAAAGCTGGAGAGAACCAGAAAACATGCATAGATTTTGAAAACAGAGTTAACCAGCGCTAGTATGAACCAGTACAGGATTCACATGAAGTTCATGCCCACTTTTTATTATGATTGTAGCTTCTAGCCATCAGCAACTGCTCTGCATAGGAAGCAGTCTGATGAGTAGCTGGAGCTAGTTGAAACATTGACTGCACAAATTAAAAAGGAGGTACTGATGTAGATTGTTCCAAATATCTGGAGCCTTTCTAAAAGCCATGATGTAATTAAGCAAGTGGATATTCCATGCTACAGACTAGCTTCTGGAAACCTTGGTCAGAAAGTGGAGAGTAGGAGAGATTTCCTTTTCATCATGGAACCCAGTTATCCATCTAGGTCCATCAAATGGAAGCAGATTGTCAATGAGGTCAGCTCCAAAAGTAAAGTATGTAGGAGACAGATACAGTGTTAGAAAATGTATGTGGGATCACCTGGATGATGAAGGCTAGTGAAGACTACATCAAATTCTATTCACAAACCATGGCACCATATACAGTACCTTATCACTTTGCACCAACCTAACATTAGTATCTCAACAACTATAATCCTGCCTAATATTGATGTGTCCACCACATTTATACTTTCTGCTAATCCAGCACACACCCATAATTAGCAACCCAGCTTTTCAACTACAGCTGTCACATCACGCACACACCCAAGACACTCCTATCTCTCTCAGCAGAAGTAGGTGGAGCATAATTACTTCGTAGCAGCACTTATTACCACGTCCATCAGCTGTGAGGCAGAGGAGAAAGAGAGTAAGAGTGCAAACCACTAATGAAGCATCCTCTATAGAATCCCTTCCAGTTGTGATAGACATTGTTGATGACATTGGTATGTTTATATTTGATCTGTCTTTTTAATTGCTACTTCTGCCACACCCATCTTCACTTCTGCTTTACAAGCTGCAGATGGTATGAGCATGCACCGCTTACACTAGGCTTCCTCTCACCATCACCGTAACCTTGTGCTGTCCCTACTTCAGGTAGCTAAGAGCTCCAGCCTGCTGAGGAGATAAAAAGACCAAACCCCATCAGTTGGCAACCGCCAGCTCCCTCTGGCTCTGTATTCCATTTTGCATTCTTCCTTATGTCATAGAAGGAGTTCTCTCTGCCACTTCACTGAGCAAGCACACCCACCCCGAAACTTGCCCTGCTTCTTCCATTCCCAATTCCTCCCAAGTCACTCTCTCACCTATACTCTGAGGACAATTTGCAAAATTAACCTACCCATCCAGGCATCATCGGAATGAGGACAGAAGCTAGAGCATGAAAGGAGACCCATGCAGTCACAAGGAGGCGTGCAAACTGTATGCAGACAGCAGTGGTTGAATCCAGGCTGCTGGAGCTGTTGGGTGACAGTCCACGCGCTGAGCCACCGTGCCTCCCAGCATCGTGTAAGGGTCAGTTTAGGAACAGGATCTACTTATGGTGAGACACTGGATATGCGTGGCTTCTAGCCAGAGACGTGGATGCTATGATGTCCTAAAGGATGAGGAACACACACAAATAAAATTTCTAAACAGAAACCGGCCTGTACTGGAGGACAAAGAACATGACTTCAGTTGGACAGTTTACAATTGTTAATAAACAGGCCCATTAAGGATCTTGGGCGTTAACAGGGCTGACCTGAAAACCTGCGTGAGTTATCAGGGAGCATGCACAAGGCCAGTTCCAACTTGGACACGATTTGACAGAACATGGAGTCTAACCTTGCATTGTTGAAGTGGGCCAATCATCTGGCAGGATCCATTGGCCAAGGTTTCAGCCTCCACTGCAGCACAAATAGACATCACCTGATATATGTGTAATGCAATGATAACTCTCACTTCTGGCACGCAGTCTCAGACCTCAACCATTTTGGCTCTGGAAGTCAATGAATAAGGAGGCTTTGAGGCCAAGTCACTCCACAAAAAAACTATTGGCATTGCACAGATTCTATTCCGAGGGAGTTGCAGTTGTTCGGCTGAGTATAAATTGGCTACACCATCAAGCCTATCATTGGGGACACTTTTCCCTGTTAGCCCATACTTCTGTGTTCAAACAACAAACAAACGCAGATGCTGCAATTCTGAAATATAATAGGAAAGAGTGGAAACATTCAGAATGTCATAAAGTTATACATCATAGCAACAGGCCCTTTGACCCAACATATCCAGGCCATTCGAGGTGCCTATTTAAGCTAGTTCCATTTGCCTGTATTTGATCCATATTGATCTAAAGCTTTCTCATCCATTTACCTCTGTTGTAAATGTTGTAATGGTACCCACCTCTACCACCTCCTTTGGCAGCTTGTTCCATATAGCTATCATTCTCTATGTGAAAGGCATGTCCCTCAGGGTCACCATTAAATCTGTCTTCTCTCACTTTAAACCTATGCTCTCTAGTATTATGCTCCTCTGCATTGGGAAAAAAGGACTTACCATCCACCTTATTTAAGCCCTAATGACTTTATAAACCTCCATCAAGTCCTGAGTAAATAGTTCCAACCTATCCTGTTTCTCCTCATAACACAAGCCAGTCCTGGTCTATCCAGCACATCTGTAGATGTGAACTTCCCACTGTTCAGGACATTTACAAAGACAGGTGTGTAAAAAGGGGCCGAAGGATCTTTGGAGACCCAAGTCACCCCAACCACAAACTGTTCCAGTTGCTACCATCTGGGAAATGGTACTGCAGCGTAAAAGCCTGGGCCAAGAGGCTCCAGGACAGCTTCTTCCACCAGGCCAACAGATTGATTAATTCATGCTGATACAACTGTATTTCTATGTTATATCAACTGTCCTGTAATACATACTATTTATTACAAATTACTATAAATTGCACATTGCACATTTAGACAGAGATGTAACTTAAGGATTTTTACTCCTCGTGTATATGAAGGATGTAAGTAATTAAGTCAATTCAATTCCAGCCTAATCACAACTTTCCTATAACACAGCAACCAGAGTACTCCAAGAGCAGTCAACATCTTGTACTGCTGTAAAATGACATTGCAATTTTTGTACTCTGTGATTTGGCCAATGAAAACAAGCTTGCCGTATGCCTTCTTCACCATCCAGCCTAGCTGTGTTGCCACTTTCAGAGAACTAGTAGCCCTCTGTCCCTCTGTTCTACAACACTCCAAAGGGGACTGCCATCCACTGTGTATATCCTGCTCTGGTCTAAAGTCCTAAAATGTGTCACTTTCACATTTGCCATTATTTTTCCAACTTTACAAATTGGTCTAGATCCAGTTATAACCTTGTTAGTCTGTGGAAAGAGAAACAGTTAACTCTTCTCGCCAGAATTTTTTTTGTCAGAAATGCCATTGATGATAAGACACTGCACTCTGAAACTGAACCACCCCACTGAGGCCATTTGCAGCCTCCTCCCCTGCACGCCTGTAAGCAGTCATCCTTTACTCTGCTTAAGCCACTTAGGAGGCGTGCAAACAAATAGTAAGACAGTTAAGGGCTCAGGTAGATGGTCACTAAGGATACACAGGAGAGTGATTAGCTGATGTTTATGTGGATTTGACAATTCAGATCAGCATTTCATGATTATCCCCAACATCCCCCTTGGGAATACGGCAAAGAACCAGCTTTTTCAGTCCACTGTGGTACTTGTGGTGATGGTACTCCCATTGTTCTGTGGTGGGGGTAATGGAGGGGGAGGGTTATGGCTTTTGGCCTGGTACATTCTAAATCGGCATCAACTCAAATGTTGCTTACCACTTCCCAGTCCAAGCATGGGTATTCTCTGAATCTTGCTGCTTACAGACTCTGACTGCCTCGTACTCTGAGCTGTTGATCACGCTGAGGTTCCCAACTAAAAACAAAGGGGTTTGACCTGAACTGACCTCTCATTGTCACCTCCTCCCTGTTGTGTTTTGTAACTCCAAAGCATTAAATTAATTCAAAGACATGAGAGTCCAAACAGTAAGTCTAACTTAGTGTTTACTTTAAGCAAGGTGTGTACATATCACATGATAGCGTGATGACATATGCAATTCACATATTTTTACATGTAATCTGTAATTAATTATTTAAACAAACAAGAATACTCAATCACCAAGATATTTACAATATTATTCAAATGCTACTTAAATATTAAATGCAGACCGCTCCTCCCTGCTTAGCTATAAACTCCAACTCAATAGAGAATGTATCTCAACTAGACACACAGTATACAACTACTATATACAGACATCCAGAGCACAGTAAATTTTAAATTGTCCCATTCAGGCCTAAAGATTTAATTGCTGTGGAGGATTTCTTACTGTTGTAGGATAACGTTTTTCCTGACAAAGAGGATCACTGCGCTTGGCGGGTGAGACTTCTGGCTATGAAACAGCCTCAAGCCTCAGTTTCTGGGGCCTTCTCTGTGGTGGTTGTAGGAGATGTCTCTGAGACTTCAGCAAGTGGTTCTGAAGAGGTAGCCACCTTTCTTCTCCTTCCTCCTGCTTCTAATTTGTGCATCTTGATCTTTGGAAGGCCCATTTAGTTCACTAGAATATTCTCTTATTCCCTTTTTGATTTGATCTCTCCTCTTCATTTTCCTCAACCACAACATCATCTGATAAATCCTCTGTTTTTGTATCTCCATTGACTCCTTTCTTTTTGGCCTTCCATTCATCCAGCTGGGCCTTGGCTTTGCATCTACTTTTACAAGCAAATTTTTGTTTCCCGCTTGAAGTTCATGCAATAGCCTTAATGCACACAAAGTTGAGTCTTGTTCTTTATACTCACAACAGCTGAATACTTTCAACTTTCCTGAAGCTCCTTGAACTCCTTTCCAGATTAAAACCAGGCCACATTTCACAAGTAGCTGTCTGAATAACATATCAAAAGCTTTTCAGATATGTTGCCTATGAAAACTGTTCTAGTCGGACCACTGCTTTCATCACTTCCACAGTTCCTCTGAGCAGCATGGTCCTTCCCTGGTCCAATATGCTTTCCATCCACCAATGTGTGTTTTCCCTCTGTTGGACAATGGTTCATGGTGTATAGCATGGAGACAGTTGTGGCAACATCCAGTATCATTCTTAATTCACTTTCAGTTGACTCCATCATAGGGGATGTGGAATGTTAATACTGGGTGGATCTCCAAACAAGTTCTAATTGACTCTGTTACTCATGATACCACAATGCTGGCCCTCCTGTTTTCACCACATACAAGCCCAGTGTGGCTTGTTTGGTGTTGTATTTCACAGTTACACAGGAGTTATCTTTTAGAACCATAGAACCATAGAACATTACAGCACAGAAACAGGCCTTTTGGCCCTTCTTGGCTGTGCCGAACCATCTTTCTGCCTAGTCCCACTGACCTGCACCCGGCCCATATCCCTCCATACCTCTCTCATCCATATACCTGTCCAAGTTTTTCTTAAATGTTAAAAGTGAGCCCGCATTTACAACTTCATCTGGCAGCTCATTCCACACTCCCACCACCCTCTGTGTGAAGAAGCCCCCCCAATGTTCCCTTTAAACTTTTCCCCCTTCACCCTTAACCTATGTCCTCTGGTTTTTATTCTCCCCTAGCCTCAGTGGAAAAAGCCTGCTTGCATTCATTCTATCTATACCCATCATAATTTTATATACCTCTATCAAGTCTCCCCTCATTCTTCTAAGCTCCAGGAAATAAAGTCCTAACCTATTCACCCTTTCTCTGTAACTCAGTTTCTCAAGTCCCGGCAATATCCTTGTGAACCTTCTCTGCACTCTTTCAACCTTATTAATATCCTTCCTATAATTTGGTGACCAAAACTGCACACAATACTCCAAATTCAGCCTCACCAATGCCTTATACAACCTCACCATAACTTACTCAGTACTTTGATTTATAAAGGCCAATGTACCAAAAGCTCTCTTTACTACCCTATCTACCTGTGACGCCACTTTTAGTGATTTTTGTATCTGTATTCCTAGATCCCTCTGTTCCACTGCACTCCTCAGTGTCCTACCTTTTTCTCCAGTATAAGTCTTAGTTGGATATCTGCAGGCTTCAGTATCTTCGAAGTGCCACCTAAACTCATTTTGTGGAATGAATGAAACAACCGAGCAAGTGTCCAATTACATTTTAGTTAATTTGCCATTCACTTCTGGTGTAAGCCATATTACTTGCCTTTTGTTAGATCTCACACTGTAAATCTTAAGGCTACACAGTCCTGTGTCATTCTCATCACTATCAGATTTCTCACCCACAGTATACAGATGAGTGCTCTTTTTGAAATGCATCTTGATTTTTTATATTTTTCTCTCCTCTGCACAGTCCATTTATTTTGTCTGCCTGACATGCTCTTTGTACATAACTTACTTTGTTGCATTTTCTTCAGGCTTTGCCCTTAAACTTGCATAGGTCTGGTATATGTGAGCCCCTGCCACATCAGTAACACCAGGCCAGTTTCTGTTTAAAAGTTGCAATTACGTTCTCACTCAATTTCATTCCTGATTGCAACTCAATCTGAGGCTATATCCACACTACGCCGGATAAATCTGTAACCGAAGCTTTTTCTCTCCGTTTTTACCCTCCATCCACACTAAAACGGTGTTTTCATCCCCTGAAACTGGAGCTTTTCAGAAACGCTTTCCAGGGTGGGTATTTTTGAAAACACTGCTTGGGCAGATCAGTGTGGATGGGGTAACCAGAGATTTTTGAAAACGCTATCAGATGGCAGTGCGCTATTTCATTGTTTTCTTGAACGCAACCTAACAATTTCAGAACAGACGGCAAAGAGACTGAAGCCAGAAGAGTTAGAAATGTACTCAGCAAATACTTTGACCCATAACTTACTGAATAAATAAGTATATTGTTCTCACTTTGCCCTGTTTCCTGTCCTTGCTCGTATGAAGGTGGTTTACCTATTTATGCAAGTACTTCTCTGACAATAGATGTGTAACGGCCTAATGTAACATTGCATGGAAATACAAGATAACACTAATGCAGACATGTTTTATACATATAACAAGGTGCTTTATTAATGCAACAGAGTTCGTCAGTTTTTCAATGTTCGTCGTCAGCCGGGTCAATCTGTCCGTGAACTCCCTGTTGGTTGCCTCCGTACACTCCAGTATTTGTTTTTTTTTCACTTTTAAGTTCTCCTGCGTGAAAGCCAACAGCTGTCCATCGTTTTAAGTTTTTCTAGTCTGTAACTACACAAACGTGCACTTTTACAGCGAGATTCAACACCAAACATGTCGCTTGTTTTCGGTAGATGTGTCCTGCGCATGCGCAGGAGGAGGAGATTTGCCGAAATCTCTGTTTCAGTGTGGATAGAGATATTTTCAAAAACGCATAGTGTGGACGCCTATCATTTTTACGCGAAACCGGCATTTTCAAAATTATCTGGTCTAGTGTGGATGTAGCCTGAATGCTGTTTCCATTGAAACAGCAATTTCAACTGCTCTTTTAAATATGATTGTGCTTCAGGTAGGAGGCATTCTTGAATGCTTTCTTGTAAGATTCCACAAACCTAATGAACTTTTAGCGCATCGTTGAACTGACAATGTTCAGACAACCTCTTCAATTCAGCTACGTAGGCTGAAATGCACTCCCCTTCCTTTTGTTTCCATTTATGAATCAAAAGAATTCTGCAATCAACAATGGCCTTGGTTCTATAATGGTTCCTGCATTACTTTCCCAATATCAGCAAAATTCATTTCTGCTGGTTTGATTCGAAGCATACTGTGTGCCTTTAAACCCAGTGCACTCAAATTGTTACTCGTTTCTCATTGGCTATTTCATATACTTCAAAATACTGTTCAATTAGCACAGTATACATGAGCCAGTTACCTGTTGTGTAATGAAACTTGTCAATCTTTCTGATGTAGCCAGCCAGTTCTGATTTTTTATGATTATTACTCACAGTTAATGAACTCTCAAATTCTTCCATTTTATGACTTCTTTAAAAAGCTCAATTATGTCTTCCCTTCTGAAGAACACATGCTACACTGCACTGTTTTCAACTCTACTGTCTCTGCACGAGCTGCACATTTTTTTAAGTCATTGATCCTTGCTGCACTTCAATAGTTTGGTAGTTGTATGGAGTTTGGTCTAGCCATATAAACACTGTGGCTACCAGAGCAGGTCAAAGGCTAGGAATCCTGCGGTGTGTAACTCACTCCCTGACTCTCCAAAGTCTGTCCACCATCTACAAGGCTCAGGTCAGGAGTGTGATGGAATACTCGCCACTCGCATAGATGAGTGCATCTCCATCAACACTCCGTCCAGTACAAGGCAGCCCACTTGATTGGTACCCCTTCCACAAGCATCCAATCCCTCCACCATCAACAAACAATTGTGACAGTGTGTACTATCTGCAAGATGCACTGCAAAAACACACCAAAGTTCCTAAGGCATACCTTCCAGACCCATGACCAATGCCATATAGAAGAACGAGAACAGCAGATAGCTGGAAACTCGTCCTCCAAGTCACTCACCATTCTGAGTTGGAAACATGTCGCTGTTCCTTCGTTGTCACTGAGTCAAAATAATGGAACTCCCTCCCTCACAACACTGTGTGTGTACCCACACCTAAGGGACTGCACTAATTCAAGAGGGCAGCTCATCACCACCTTCTCAAGGGCAACTAGGGATGGGCAATAAATGCTGGCTTAGCTGGCGAAGCCCACTTCCCGTAAATGAATAAATAAGAAATAACACTCCCTTCATTCTTTGACTCCACTTCCTTCTCCTCCTCCTCCTCCTCCTCCTTTTTTTCTTTCACCACCTCCTTCTCTGTACCTCTCAGGGTAAGAAAAGACTGACTGCATGATGAGGAGATCAGAAGGAATGCTGTGTGGTTTGTTGATTGAAAGGATCTGCCTTGTGTGTATTTGGAAAGTCCTCTAGACTGGTCAAACCTTTAAGATCCCTGTTTCTTGACTCCAGTGGTGCCCTCAGGGTTCTGTACAACCCTTTCATAGAACATAGAACAGAACAGAACAGCACAGGAACAGGTCCTTTGGCCAACAATGTTGTGCTGAACCTAACACATGAGTAATTAAATGGATAACTAAGCTAATCTCTTCTGCCTACACAATGTCCATATCCTTCTATTTCCCTCACATTCATGTGCCTACCTAAACATCTCTTAGAAGTCTCCAATGTTTCTCCCTCTACCACCATCCCAAGCAGCATATTCCAGGTATCCACCACTCTCTGTGTAAAAACAAAACATGCCCTTCACAGCTCCTTTGCATTACCCTTCTCACCTTAAATACCACCCCTCTGGTATTAGACATTTCAACTCTGGGAAGACAGTACTGTTAGTCTACGCTTTCTATGCCTCTCCTAATCTTATAAACCTCTATCACACCTTCCATCAGCCTCTGTCACTCCAGAGAAAACAACCAAAATTGTCCAACCTCTCTTTATAGGACACACCCTCTAACTCAGAGGGCATCCTGGTAAACCCCTTCCGCACATTAACAGCTTTCTTTTAGGAGCTCAGTGGGGACAGCAAGAGAAGCAGCGAGCTAAGTTGTGGTCTTAGGTGCCTGCACATTAGCTGACAATCAGCATTTCAGGAGATCCAGCACAATAAAGCTTTGGAAACAGCGAGACAAGAGCATCAGCTGGGGGTAAGAAAGCACCAAGTGTTGCAGTGAGTGACTGAAGCGAACCCAAGTGCAGGACACAGGCACGCAGATTGAGCTTGGATGTTTTGCACGGGCGTAAATGCTGAACAGCAAGCAGGAGGGATCTTGACACAGAGCCCAGATATGGAACCTTGACGCAGAGCCAGGACACGCAGCCTTGACTCAGAGAAATGGAGTCTCATAGGTAAACCTTGAAACTGGAGCTAAACTTCGAACAAACAGTTCTAAGCAATCGGGAAACATAGTTTACTCACAGGAAAAAAGACCGATGAGCTGGCGGCCAGTGGTTGTGACGTAGAACTTCTTGTACTGAGTCTTTGATGGAAACCAGGAGTGCTATTATCAAAGAGAATTGGAAGCAATTTAGGAAACTAACGATCGGGACAGTGGCATAATCAAAGAAAATTAGGAACAAGATAGAACGATCGGGACCATGACACCAAGGTGCACCCTACCTGCCACATGTGCAGGAGTTCTTCACTCTGATTGTTGGAACCCTAACTACAATCAGGAATCAGCTGTCTAGGATCTGAGGCTCACACTGAGAACTACCCATTTGTCGAGCATGGTAGCAGATAATCAACAGGCACAGCTGGATAACAATGTCTCAGAAAATTCTGCAAACTCTCTGATCAATGATATTGACCACCACGATATTAATCATAGACTATTTAATCATTAAGGATGTGAAAATCTCACACAGACCTGGATTACTTAAGTGTTCTTTAGTAGAAACATTGAAGTGTGTAGTTAATCACCATTGCACCCCACAAAGGCCCACTATCCTATTCTGGTTGCTGCTCCCTACCCAAGGATTGGCCCCTCTTTCCAGTTGTAAGTCTCATCCATCTGTCTGAAGCTGTAGTATGCCGGAGATGTGGCCAGTTCTTTTTGCAGCTGCTTTGAAAGAGCTGGAAGCTAGCTTGAGGGCTACTGTGGCCTTTACTACCATAGGGGATCCAGACGTGAAAATGGCTCTGTGACTGTAAACGGTGGTAGCTTTCAATGACTACTTACTCAGAGAAGCTTAGCCCCAGACACATTACTCTACAGTCACCTACATGTAGAACTTAAGCTCCCTGAGTATTTGTGGAGGATAAGGATTCCTGGCACGAGCCCTTCTCCCCCTCTGTGCCAACGTGTCTGGTCTTCAGGCCCTCCCCTCTTCCTCTGTGATGTGCTAGAGACGCAGCCCAAATACTTGCCGATTCAAGCAGAAGCGTTCCCTTGAACCTCAGACAGGAACAGGTGTCTTCTTTCAGTACAAGCCTCATTTAGCACAACTCTCTTGAAATTGCCAACAGCCTACTCAGTTTCCAACAAACTTGCAAATCACTGAAGATCACACTGAAAAGCGGAGGCGGAGATCAGCCTGCCACAGAGACCAGACTTCTCATGTGTGGTTAATTGGATAGCTTAGCTGGCTTGATTTGGCATGACCTATGTCAACTACATTGCGCAAGGACTGATGATACCAGCTATCAACCCTGCATACATACAGTAATGTGCATCTATAGCACTACACTATTCAATTTATGGAGCATCTTAATAGTTTACTTATGATTAACAGACAAGTAAAGAATAAACCGCTGTTTGCATCTCCTTAAGAAGAATGTCACCACTGGGGTCAGTTTCAGAGCTAGTGAAAGCAATGTCCTAGTATTTACCTGACCTGTACAAAATTCTCTGACTTAGGTATTATTGTAGGCTTATTGGCATAGTTTCTAATTAAACATGGTCAGGATCTGTCAGCAGTACACTAATGAGTGGAGCAATTTGGTTTTCGTGTACCCTCCTCTGAAAACCAAACTAAAAATCAGAGGGGTGGAAATTGCTATTCATGCGAAATAATAAATGCTCCATGAAGCTTGCAATTTTCCTATGTATTGACAGTAAGCAGTTACAGGCTCAGGAATCCTCTAATGATCTTTTTGGGAATTATTTTTGTCCCATGTTTCAGGTAGTTTTGTGCAATGTGATATAAGAAACAATTGACCCTATGCAAAAAAAAAAGGAATTGCATTAAACAAGTGGATGGTTTTCTATGCCATTGGGTATTCTGTGCATGCAAATCAACCAATCAGAAGTAAACAAGAGAAAATCTGCAGGTGCTGGAAATCCAAGCGACACACACAAAATGCTGGAGGGTCTCAGCAGGCCAGGCAGCATCTATGGAAAAGAGTACAGTTGATGTTTCAGGCCAAGACCCTTCATCAGGACTGGATAAAAAAAGATGAGGGGCCAGAGTTAGAAGGTGGGGGGGAGGGGATGAAGGTTATAGGTGAAACTGGGAAGTGAAGAGCTGGGAAGTTGCTTGGTGAAAGAGGTACAGGGTTGGAGAAAGGGGAAACAGATAGGAGAGGACAGAAGACCATGGAAGAAAGACAAGGGGGAGGAGCACCAGAGGGAGGTGATGGGTGATCCCACTTTTTCCTGGCCAATGGAGCGTAGGTGCTCAGCGAAGTAGTCTCCCAATCTATGTCAGGTCTCACCGATATACAGGAGGCCACACCAGGAGCACTAGATAGAGCATATGACCCCAACAGGCTCACAGGTGTAGCACTTGCTCCACTTGCAAGGATAAGTGCCAGGAGGAGGGAGATCAGAGGGGAAGGACGAATGGACAAGAGAGTTGTGTAGGTACCAATTCCTGTGGAAAACAGAAAGTTGGTGGGGTGGGGGGGGATCCCATTGGGGATGGCGGAAGTTTCGGAGAAGTATGCGCTGGATGCAGAGGCTGGTGGAGTGGTAGGCGAGGACAAGAGGAGGTCTATCCCTAGTGGGTTGCCAGGCGGTAGAGTGAGGGCAGACATGTACAAAATGTGATCTTCCATTTTGAAGAATGCTCTTCCATTTCACACACTTCTGCCCCCACCCCATCCTCCCACCACCACACCAGGGATAGGGTTCCTCTTGTCCTCACCTACCACCACACCACCCTTTGCGTCCAGCACATAATTCTCTGTAACTTCTGCCATTTCCAACGGGATCCCACCACAAAACATATCTTTCCCTTGCACCCCAGAGTGTGAGAGAGGATAGTGAGAGGAAGAATAAAGGACAGGAGGGGTCTACATGGTTCCGGAGTATTAAGTGTGTAGTAGAGAAAGGTAAGGTGGAACAAGTGATAAGGAGGACACATGTACAGAGGGATGGTCTGACGGAACATGGAGTTAAATGTGTTGAAAGAATAAGTAAATTTAGGAAGGACAACAAAATTCTAGGGGCGTATAGCCCGATGGGAGTTTGGGGAGCTGGGTTAAGCACAATAGGCAGCGATTCAAACAGAGAGAGGAGAAATGGGCTAAAAATTCTATATCTGAATGCACGAAGTGTCAGAAATAAGGCGGATGAGCTTGAAGCCCAGGTGCGAATGGGAAACTATGATGTTGTTGGGATAACGGAGACATGGCTGCAGGGTGATCAGACCTGGGAAATGAATGTTCAAGGGTATACGTGCTATCGTAGGGACAGAAATGTGGGCAGAAGGGGTGGGGTGGCCCTGTTGGTGTGGAATGAGATTCAGTCCTTTGCAAGGGGGGACATAGGATCAGGAGAAGTAGAGTCTGTGTGGATAGAATTGAGGAACAGTAAGGGCAAAAGGACCCAAATGGGTGTTGTCTACAGGCCACCAAACAGTAGCATGGATATTGGGTGCCAGTTGAATAGGGAGTTAACATTGGCATGTGGCAAAGGTAATGTCGCAGTAGTTATGGGGGATTTCAACATGCAGGTGAACTGGGAGAATCAGGTTGGTGCTGGACCACAGGATAGGGAGTTTGTAGAGTGCCTACGGGATGCATTCTTGGAACAGCTTGTACGAGAGCCGACCAGGGACAAGACTATTCTGGATTTAGTGTTATGTAATGAACAGGATTTGATAAGCGATCTTGCAGTAAAGGAGCCATTAGGAGGTAGTGATCATAATATGATAAGTTTTTATCTGCAATTTGAGAAGGATAAGGGCAGCTCGGAGGTGTCAGTGTTGCAGTTGAACAGGGGAAACTATGGAGCCATGAGGGAGGAGCTGGCCAAAGTTGACTGGACGGATAGCCTAGCAGAAAAGACAGTGGAACAGCAATGGCAGGTATTCTTGGGAATAATGCACAAGGTGCAAAATCAGTTCATCCCCCAGAGAAGGAAGGATTCAAAGGGGGGAAAGGGGCCACAGTGGTTGACAAAGGGAGTCAGAGATTGCATAGCATTAAAAAAAAAGGAAGTATGACAGAGCTAAGGTGAGTGGGAGGACAGATGATTGGGAAGTTTTTAAGGAACAACAGAACTTAACTAAAAAGACAATACGGGGAGAAAAAATGAGGTACGAACACAAGCTAGCTAGGAATATAAAGGAAGATAGCAAAAGCTTTTTTAGGTATGTGAAGAGAAAGAAGATAGTTAAGAACAATGTTGGGCCCTTGAAGAATGAATTAGGTGAAATTGTTATGGGAAACAGAGAAATGGCAGAAAAATTTAATGAGTACTTTAGATCTGTTTTCACTAAGGAAGACACAAGCAATCTCCCAGATGTATGGATGGGCCAAGGACATAGGGTAACAGAGGAAATGAAACAGATTGACATTAGGAAGGAAACGGTGTTGAGAAGACTGATGGGACTGAAGGCTGACAAATCCCCAGGTCCAGATGGTCTGCATCCTAGGGTACTAAAGGAGGTGGCCCTGGAAATTGCGGATGCATTGGTAATCATTTTCCAATGTTCCTTAGATTCAGGATCAGTTCCTGAGGATTGGAGAATGGCTAATGTTATCCCACTTTTTAAGAAAGGAGGGAGGGAGAAAACAGAGAACTATCGACATGTCAGCCTAACATCAGTAGTGGGGAAGGTGCTAGAGTCCATTATTAAGGATGAAATAGTGGCATATCTAGATAGCAGTGATAGGATTGGGCCGAGCCAGCATGGATTTACCAAGGGTAAATCATGCTTGACTAATCTGTTGGAGTTTTTCGAGGATGTAACCAGGAAGTTAGACAGGGGAGATCCAGTGGATGTAGTGTACCTCGATTTTCAGAAAGCATTTGATAAGGTCCCACATAGGAGATTGGTGGGTAAAATCAAAGCTCAGGGCATCGGGGGGAAGACATTGACATGGATAGAAAACTGGTTGGCAAATAGAAAGCAAAGGGTAGCGGTGAATGGGTGTTTCTCGGAATGGCAGGTGGTGACTAGTGGGGTGCCACAGGGCTCAGTATTGGGACCACAGCTGTTTACAATTTACGTCAATGATTTGGATGAAGGTATTGAAAATAACATCAGCAAATTTACAGATGATACTAAGCTGGGTGGCAGTGTGACATGTGATGAGGATGTTAGGAGAATTCAGGGTGACTTGGATAGGCTGGGTGAGTGGGCAGATACTTGGCAGATGACGTTTAATGTGAATAAGTGTGAGGTTATCCACTTTGGGAGTAAGAACAGGAAGGCAGATTATTATCTGAACGGTGTAGAGTTAGGTAAGGGAGAAGTACAAAGAGATCTAGGAGTCCTTGTTCATCAGTCACTGAAGGTGAATGAGCAAGTGCAGCAGGCAGTGAAGAAGGCTAATGGAATGTTGGCCTTTATTACAAAGGGAATTGAGTACAAGAGCAAGGAAATCCTCTTGCATTTGTACAGAGCCCTGGTGATAACACACCTGGAGTATTGTGTACAGTTTTGGTCTCCAGGGTTAAGGAAGGACATCCTGGCTGTAGAGGAAGTGCAGCGTAGATTCACGAGGTTAATTCCTGGGATGTCTGGACTGTCTTACGCAGAGAGGTTAGAGAGACTGGGCTTGTACACGCTGGAATTAAGGAGATTGAGAGGGGATCTGATTGAAACATATAAGATTATTAAGGGATTGGACAAGATAGAGGCAGGAAATATGTTCCAGATGCTGGGAGAGTCCAGTACCAGAGGGCATGGTTTGAGAATAAGGGGTAGGTCATTTAGGACAGAGTTAAGGAAAAACTTCTTCTCCCAGAGAGTTGTGGGGGTCTGGAATGCACTGCCTCGGAAGGTAGTGGAGGCCAATTCTCTGGATGCTTTCAAGAAGGAGCTAGATAGGTATCATGGATAGGGGAATCAAGGGATATGGGGACAAGGCAGGAACCGGGTATTGATAGTAGTTGATCAGCCATGATCTCAAAATGGCAGTGCAGGCTCGAAGGGCCGAATGGTCTACTTCTGCACCTATTGTCTATTGTCTATTTTCTGCTTTCCACAGGGATCACTCCCTACTTGGCTCCCTCCTCCCACACTACCATTCAGGGCCCCAAACAGTCCTTCCAGGTGAGGCAACACTTTACCTGTGAGCCTGTTGGGGTCATCTGCAGTATCTGGTGCTTGTGGTGTGGCCTCCTGTTTATCGGTGAGACCCGACGCAGATTGGGAAACCACTTCACCGAGCACCTATGCTCCACCTGCCAGAAAAAAGTGGGATCAACCAGTGGCCGCCCATTTTAATTCCACTTCCCAGTCCCATATGCCAGTCCATGGCCTCCTCTACTGCCGTGATGAGGCCACACTCAGGGTGGAGGAGCAACACCTTATATTCCGTCTGGGTAGCCTCCAACCTGATGGCATGAATATCAATTCCTCGAACTTCCAGTAATGCCCCCCCCTTCACCATTCCCTATTCCCATTTCCCTCTCTCACCTTATCCCCTTACCTGCCCATCACCTCCCTCTGGTGCTCCTCCCTTTTTCCTTCTTCCAAGACCTTCTGTCCTCTCCTATCAGATTCCCCCTTCTCCAGCCCTGTATCTCTTTCGCCAATCAACTTTCCAGCTCTTCACTTCACTCCTCCTCACCCCCACCCCCAGTTTCTCCTGTAACCTTGTGTTTCTTCCTCACCTTCTAACTCTGACTCCTCATCTTTTTTTCTCCAGTCCCGATGAAGGGTCTCGGCCCGAAACATCAACTGTATTCTTTTCCATAGATGCAATCAGCAGTAAGGCTGGTTGATTTGCATGTGCAGAGATGCAAATTTACATGCACATTAATGATGGGAACAACCACGTGGCAACTTGGCCAATGTTTTCTCATTTCGATTCACTACATGACTTATTAATAGTTTAGCACAAGGTTTTGCAGTAGTGGTGTTGGTGTTGTAGATAAAGACACAGAACTAACATGGTACATTGCCCATGAATTCTACTTGCAGCTGGAGGTGAGCTCAAAAGTCTGGATTAAAAATAGGTTTCAGGTTTGTCTAAGGGGGCAGCAAGCATCTATACATCACACATCATACACTAGTCAAACTTGTAATTATTAAGTTGAGTGTGTGCCCATCAGCAGCTGATTTTCCAAACATTTGCCTGCTATCAGCAGCTTTCCTGGGTCACATGAATAACGATGGACCAATCCCCCTTTTGATTTGGTTGCCTAGCCCAGCCAACCTGACATCGAGAATATTAAGAATCACATTGTAAGAACTCAAGAGAACTTTGCTCATCAGAGGCATTATGACAGACATTTAAGCAGGCAAGACATACAAGGATATAGTCCTAATGTGCACATGTGGCATCAGTGTAGGTGGCTAAGAGAGTCAGTATGGACACTGGATTGGAGGGCACATTACTGTGCTGTACAACTCTATCACTGTTTTATACTTATAGGGAGGCTAATAACCAAAGTATTCAGATTTGCAGTACTAGGTGAATATATCAAAAGGCTGTGCTGAGAACTCATTTTAACACAGTGTGGTATTATGATCTGTAATATATTGCCTTACAAATAGCACTGTCAGAGATTGGCTGATCTTCTATATCATTCTATAAACAGGGTATATTGCAAAGCTTCCATGATAAGTAATTGAACTGGCTGCATAAACTGCAGGAAGGACCCATGATTGATATTTATCATGAGGGTACAACTAATGGATCAGTAAAACAATCAAAGAAATGACAAATCAACACATTGGAAGGAGATTGAAAATCTGGTTGACTGGTGCCACCACAACAACAGCCTCTCACTCAGCATCAGCAAAACCAAAGAGCTGATTATTGACTACAGGAAGAAGAATGAATGTCAGCCATGTTCTCAATTAGAGGTGGAGAGGGTCGGTCATTTAAATTTCCTGCTGTCCTGGTAGCAGCACATACGTTTCATCACAAAGAAGGCATACCAGCACCTCTACTTGCTCAGTTTCACCATGTCTTCTGAAACTTTGACAGACTCCTATAGGTACATCATGGCCAGTACTCAAGCCAAATGAGTGAGGCCACTGCAGTGAGATTTTTCCAGAAAGGTCTTCCTATACGTAGCTTTCCTTGACATAATAGAGGGTTGCCAAAGACAGACAAATAACAGAAGGATGTGAAACATACCCAACAACTAAGGCTCTGTTGCGATGACCCAACAACTAACTTCAAAGTATCATCAGCTGTCCTTTTGAAGTTTCGATTGACTTTCAACAGCTTTATTGTGAATGGCGACCCATCGTGCTACGGAATTCAAAAGTATACAGTTCACAATAATCAATATCAGTAATTGATGAGTCAATTCCGTATAAAAAGTTTCTGTTCAGACTAGAACAGTATGGGTGATAGGGGCCATGTGCACAAGTAAAATAAAAAGAACACTTGAAAGGTAAGTGTGTGTGTTCTGGACCCAGTTATTTTAGTTATGTTACTATAGGCCATGACAGTTACCGGAAGGTTCCACTGAGATGGCTAACCCTTGGCTTCGGTGTATGGGAGAAAATAACTCAGCCCCAGTAGCCGATCAGTCTTAATCCTAGGCTGCTCATATTTGAGAAAGGGAATTAGTCTGCGGCTGAAACTCAAAATTCTTCCTGTATGGAGTTGTCAAGGTAGCCACCTTCGTCGCCGACATAGGAAAGTTGCAACGTTAAAAAAAAACGAGGTTGCCGCGGGCAGGCTTGGAGCCCGCACGAAACATGGGAAAATTCGGTAGGAGAGTTGTTCCAAGATGTGTGTCTGCTTGCGTGCGCGCCCTGGTTGTGTGTGCGCGAACGGTAGTGGGAAGGTCCCCAGTCTCCGAACTCTGAAGCCCTCATGTTTGTACCAGAAAGTCTCTTGAAGTGTGTGGAACGGACTATATGAGAGTCTGCAGACGGGTGTTAGAGAAAGGAAAATGGGAAAAGACTGTTGGGTGGTCTGTGTTTGTTTAATGTCGATGTGAAATGCAGAAACGGTTGGACGAATCCCGTAAGTAGAGAAAATAAACAAAAGCTAGAGACGGAAAGGCTACCAAAAAAAAGCAGGCAAAAACGAGTGTGTGCGTTAAGGAAACAAAACAACTTAAACAAACTACCAGAATCTAAAGACGAATTGGATGAGAATAATCCTCTGTGCCCCAGTTACCATTACCACAGAGCCCACACCAGGTGCCGCCTCCCGATTCGATTATCATTGACTGTCAGCGCCAACTCGGGCTCTCGTACTGACTGAGATTTCACCGACCACTTCGAAAGGTAGAGAACAGTCGCGGGGTGCTGGAGGGGTGTATTGGTTCATTAGATCAAGGCCCCTTGGCAGAACGTATCAGATTTCATGATTCCAGCGCGGGTCTGTACCCCATACGCGTATTTCCAGGACCATGAAATTTACAAACCTTGGTCTAGCTCTGAATTACCGGCTACAATGGAGCCGAATCCCGACCCTAAGGAGGATGTAGAAAGATTTATCCAAAAGATAGAGATCCTCTGTTAATGTCAAAAGCCAAATGCTGATGATATGTATGTATGCGGTAATGGACGCCTGTCTGTGGAAACGAGAGCACGTTGAATGGCCAAGACAGACATCTGATGTTGATCTGAACTCAACTATGGCCTTATCTACTAATAGCATTGAGGAAATGTTTCCCTCACATCGTAGATTGGCATAAGGTACACAATGTTGTGCAGAAAAATAGACGAAAATGTTGATACATTCACGGAACATGTGCATGTTGCGAAGACGCTCATCTGGGTAAATGTTATTGTGAGAGAGCTGCAGCCCGGGTAAAAAGTTCACTGAAACTTGTGCCGGACGGGAGGAGGAAGAGCTAAACAAAGTAGTGAATGTTTTACAATAATGTCAGAGGCAGGTGCAATATCAAAATATTAGAACTATTGAAGGAAATGAGAATGAAATACTCCTCTCCTCACCAAGGGCTACCTCGCAGATTTGGGCGATGGACGCGCTAGCGGGATGGGAAGAAGGGTTGTGTTTTCTTTGCGGGCGGCCGGGCCACTGGCGCCCAGATAACTTTGAAAACAGTCGGCCCCGGCCTCCGCCGCCACCTGCTCAGCGGACTACACAGTTTATTGTAAATAACCCATTTGGACAACATACCCAGCCTCCACAGCAGAGGTGCCACGTCCAAATCCTGCCCATAGTGAAGATGTCGGAGCCTGTTACTCCTTTGACTCTAGATGGGCGGCAATTAGACTTTTTGATTGATACTGGGGCCATTATTTTCTACAATCCGAGCCATAAGTGAAGTATCAATGATTGCGGGACAACCAATTTCTCTTGCCCTTTACCGTAATGTCAATTATCAGCATTTTGGACGTGAAGGGGACCATCAGTTTCTAATAGCTCTAGAATCGCCGATTAATTTATTCTTTGCAATTTGGGGTGTATGGTAATATGCTCCCCAGAAGGGGCAGAACTCGAGGAGCCCGAGACTGTGCACCCAGTTGTTTGTGCTTTATTGGAAAACTCCGTTCGAAAACGACCAGGGGTCTGGTGGTGGAATTAGTACTGGGGAAACATCCACATGCGACGCCTGAGCGGAACACGGCTGTCCACTGTCCCGCTCATTATTCTGCTGAGAGTCCGGAGCACCCTACGAGAAAGCGGCGTAACAGTGAGTTTCTGCCCTCGGCGTGGGTTCGCCGCTGCCGTAGAGCAGCCACCCGATGCTGAACCATTTTAAAAGAATGCTGCCCGATGTGAGCCCGCGCGTTACCATAGATACTGCACCATTGAATCGCACACGGGTATTGGGACCCATGGTTAATCGTCTCCTGCGTTAACTATTCCCAATCGGGTGGAGCTCCTTCAGATGTTCATGCCATTAGGTTGGAGGCTACCCAGACGGAATATAAGGTGTTACTCCTCTACCTTGAGGGTGGCTTCTTCCTGGAGCAAGAGGAGGCCATGCATCTACATGTCGGGACACAAATAGGAATTAAAATGTTTGGCCACCGGAGAGTCTTCCTTGTGACGGGCGGTGCCGAAGTACTCGACAAAACAGTACCCCAGTTTAAGACGTGTCTTAGCAATGTGGAGGAGGCACAGGACACAATAGACAGTCCCAGCAGATTCGCAGGTGAAGTGTTGCCTCACCTGGTAGGACTGAATGGAGGGGAGGGAGGAGGTGAAAGGACAGGTGTAGTACTTTAATCACAAACAAGAGAAAATCTGCAGATGCTGGAAATCCAAGCATCAGACACAAAATGCTGGAGGAATTCAGCAGGCCAAGCAGCATCCATGGAAAAAAGTACAGTCGATGTTTTGGGCTGAAACCCTTTGACAGAACTGGAGAAAAAACAGACGAGGAGTCGATTTAAAAGGTGGGGGGAGGGGAGAGAAACACAGGAGAGAGACCGAGAGGGGGAGGAACAAAGTAAAGAGCTTGGAAGTTGATTGGTGAAAGAGATACAGGGCTGGAGAAGGGGTGGGGGAGTCTGATAGGAGAGGACTGAAGACCATGGAAGAAAGAAAAGGGGAAGGAGCACCAGAGGGTGGTGATGGGCAGCAAGGAGATAAGGTGAGAGGGGTAAGTTGCAGAAGTTGTGTTGGATGTGGAGGCTGATAGGTAAGAACAAGAGGGATTCTATCACTATTATGGCAGCAGTGCAGATGTACTGGAAATGCGAGTGAGGTCAGCATGAATAATAGAGTCAGGGAAACCCTGTTTTTAAAGAAAAGGGACATCTCAGATGTCTTGGAATGGAAAACTGCATCCTGAGAACAGATGCAGTGGAAGCGAAGACAATGACAGAAGGGAATAACATTTTTACAGGTGATAGGGTGGGAAGAGGTATAGTTAAGATAACCTTGGGAATCAGTAAGTTTATAAAAGATGTTGGTGGTTGTCTCCAGAGATGGAGACTAAGAGATCAAGAAAGGGAAGGGAGATGTCCCAGGTGGACCAAGTGAATTTAAGGACAGGGTGGAATTTAGAGGCAAAATTGATGAAATTGCAGAGCTCAGCATGTATGCATTATGCAGCACCAATGCATTTGTCAATGTAGCGGAGGATGAGTTGACAAATGTGACTGGGGAAGGCTTGGATCATAGACTGTTCTACATGAAACAACCAAAGACTCGCTTGCTCAAATACCAGAAACACTGTGGGCAAAAGAAAGTAATGATGTGGGCCACATTCCTTTTAAAGTATGATTGGATTTGGCAGACACCTCCCGTGCAATCCTCAGTATCTCCTGAATCCAGAGACAGAGGAAGGCATTAAGCCTGCTTTGGAAGCATTCAATAGACAATAGACAACAGGTGCAGGAGTAGGCCCTTTGGCCCTTCTAGCCAGCACCGCCATTCACTGTGATCATGGCTGATCATACACAATCAGTACCCCGTTCCTGCCCTCTCCCCATATCCCTTGACCCTGCTATCTATAAGAGTTCTATCTAACTCTCTCTTGAATGCATCCAGAGACTTGGCCTCCACTGCCTTCTGGGGCAGAGCATTCCACATATCCACCACTCTTTGGGTGAAAAAGTTTTTCCGCATCTCTGTTCTAAATGGCCTACCCCTTATTCTTAAACTGTGGCCTCTAGTTCTGGACTCACCCATCAGCAGGAACATGCTTCCTGCCTCCAGCGTGTCCAATCCCTTAATAATCTTATATGTTTCAATCAGATCCCCTCTCATCCTTCTAAATTCCAGTGTATACAAGCCCAGTCGCTCCAATCTTTCAACATATGACAGTCCCACCATTCCAGGAATTAACCTTGTGAACCTACGCTGCACTCCCTCAATAGCAAGAATGTCCTTCCACAAATTTGGAGACCAAAACTGCACACAGTACTCCAGGTGGGGTCTCACCAGGGCCCTGTACAGCTGCAGAAGGACCTCTTTACTCTTATACTCAATTCCTCTTGTTATAAAGGCCAGCATGCCATTAGCTTTCTTCACTGCCTGCTGTACCTGCATGCTTGCTTTCATTGACTGATGTACAAGAACACCTAGATCTCGTTGTACTTCCCCTTTACCTAACTTGACTCCATTTAGATAGTAATCTGCCTTCCTCTTCTTGCCACCAAAGTGGATAACCTCACATTTATCCACATTAAACTGCATCTGCCATACATTTGCCCACTCACCCAACCTGTCCAAGTCACCCTGCATTCTCATAACATCCTCCTGACATTTCACACTGCCACCCAGCTTTGTGTCATCAGCAAATTTGCTAATGTTACTTTTAATCCCTTCATCTAAATCATTAATGTATATTGTAAACAGCTGCGGTCCCAGCACCGAACCTTGCGGTACCCCACTGGTCACACCCTGCCATTCCGAAAGGGACCCGTTAATCGCTACTCTTTGTTTCCTGTCAGCCAGCCAATTTTCAATCCATGTCAGTACTCATGGATTCCTACAAAGGGGATTGTTATTCCAACAGTGAGTCCATCTAATAAACCTATATTGCCAGTGTAGAAGCTGGGAAAAGATTCCAGGCATTTTGTCCATGATCTGAGGGCTGTTATCAAATCTGTGACACCAGCCTATCTGAAGTTCAAAGTAAATTTATTACCTAAGTACATATATGTCACTATATACAACCCTGAGAATGGCACTTGACTGTGGACAATTATGAAAGCTACAAAGATTTCTTAACTCTTCAGGAACACCAATAAAACGATGCAGGTTGATTGCTAATCTTCTCCCGCAATTCAATTACTTCCTGTATTGCAGTTATTGCTCACACTAATGGAAATGATGAGATAGCTGAAGCTAATAAGCAGCCAATTCCACTGCCAGTGTAACAGCAGCTGCTCTTATGGGTATGTGATACCTCAGTTTCTTCAGGCTGCCAATTCTCTTTCGAATTCTATTGAACTTGTACAATTTCAGTGTGATACACCTGAGGCTGAAAAGATTTCTTGGACTAAAGTACACAGTGATATGTACAAGACTCTCTGGGCTTTTGGCATCACTCAGAAAGCCATCCTGTGGTGCCCTTGACTCTCCTCCCCTGGCCTGCCAATACAGTACATGATTTGACATATGCGAGGAAAGGGGGAATGATGGGTATGATCAAAAGTGAGTGGTATATGCCAGGATTTCCAGCCTTAGCGAGATAAATACAGTGAACTGTGCGATTTGTCAGAAACATAATCCTGGGAAAGAAAACACTGCAGTCATTAGCCACTGTTGGACCCTCCCACTGGAGACCATTAGTGCATTTTCAAATAAGCTTTATGCATGGGTTATAATTATGTACTTGTCATTGTATGTTTGTTTTCTCGGTGGATAGAAGCATATCCAGCTCATAGAAATGATGCTATAACTGTCACTAAAATCTTATTACAAGAATTTATTCCTAGGTTTGGAATCCCCGCAAGGATCTCCAGTGATTACAGCCTGCACTTCACAGGCAAGGTGAGACAGTCACTAATGAAAGCCTTACAGCATAAGCACCCTCACCTGCTCTTAGCACCCTCAATCTACTGGGGCAGTTGAAAGACTGAAAAGCAAGCTGGCTAAATTGTGTGAGGAAAGTGGACAAGGGTGAGAAGAGGCACTTCCCTTCCACTGGCTGTCATGACAAAGTGCTGCATCCCAGACTGTGTAATCTCCACATGAGGTAGTATTGGGACGTCCCATGCTCTGGACAGTCATTCCTCCTCCCTTTTCGGTAAAACAGATGGATATCCATACTGTAAGTGAAAACATGCTACAGTATTTAAAAGGAGATTTAAAAGGAACACAGCCCGATACAGCGGGCAGCATCGTTGCGGGCAGTGGAGTGAGCTGGGAGTAGAGTGGAGGCCTAAGGGCTTTGGCTCAACGGGCTTCAGCGGAACCGGGCGAGGCGAGGAAGACCGGAGCTGCAGAGCTCTCACAGCTAGTTGCTTGGTAAGTATTGGTAAGTAGTCCTGCTTCCTTTTACACTTATAACTTTAAAAGTATTGTTAAATAGTGTGATAGTTAGCTGTATTGGGGCAAAGGGTTCTTGCATAACTAATACTAGTACATTAAATTAACTATATAGCATTGAGCAGGTGATGTGTTACTGCTGCGAGATGTGGGAACCGGTAGACCCCATTGAGGGACTCGGCGACTACATTTGCAGCAAGTGTTTGTTGCTCGAGGAACTCCAGCTTCATATTGATGAGCTGCAGTCCGAGCTTCAGACACTGCGACACATCAGGGAGGGGGAGAGTTACCTGGATTCTGTGTACCAGGAGATAGCCACACCTAATAGATTAACTAATGTAGATTGCAGTCAAGCACAGGATGGTGTGGCTATGAGTGAGGCAAGTAGGGGAATCCAGGAGGTAGGGCTGGAGGAGATCCAGGACTTGCTCTTGTCCAACAGATTCGAGGCTTTAACTCCCTGTGAGGGCAGGAGCGGAGACTGTGGGGAGGATGAGCAACCTGCTCATAGCACCATGGAGTGGGGGGCCATTCCAGAGGGGGGAGTCAATAGAAATGTTGTAGTAATAGGGGACAGTATCGTCAGGGGGATAGATAGGGTTCTCTGCAACCGAGAGCGAGAGTCCCGAAGGCTATGTTGCCTGCCTGGTGCCAGGGTTAAGGACATCTCTTCTGGGATGGAGAGAAACTTGCAGTGGGAGGGGGAGGATCCAGTTGTCTTAGTACACGTCGGTACTAATGACATAGATAGGACAAGGAAGAAGGTTCTGTTACAGGAATATGAGCAGCTAGGGGTCAAATTAAAAAAACAGAACCTCAAGGGTAATAATCTCTGGATTATTACCTGAGCCACGAGCAAATTTGGCTAGGTTAAATAAAATTAGGGAGTTAAACGCGTGGCTCAAAGACTGGTGTGGGAGAAGTGGGTTTTGCTTCTTGGGACACTGGCACCAGTACTGGGACAGGAGAGAACTGTTCCGAAGGGATGGGCTTCACCTGAACCGGGCTGGGGTTAGTGTCCTGGCGAATCATATAACTAGGGCTGCAGAGAGGTCTTTAAACTAACTAGTGGGGGGGAGGATTCTAGAGAGCAAATAATTAAAAAGACAATGGAGAAGGTAATGGATGTAGGTAAAAGTGGAGGAATAAAAAGACAGAGTGTGTCAGGAGGGGAAAGAATGTACGGAGATGAGCGTAAAGTTGTACAAAAGGAAAAGGTAGGAAATAAGTGTCAAACATATTTGAAAGTCCTTTATTTGAATGCACATAGTATTAGGAATAAAATTGATGAGTTGACAGTACAAATAATTACATATGGTTATGATATTGTGGCAATTACGGAAACATGGCTGCAGGGTGACCAGGACTGGGAATTAAACATACAAGGGTATTCGACAATTAGGAGAGACAGGCAAGAAGGAAAAGGAGGTGGGGTGGCTATGTTAAAAAAGCAAGAAATCACTGCAATAAAACGAAATGATATTGGCTCAAAGGATCAGGATAACGAAACAATTTGGGTAGAAATAAGAAATAGTAAAGGGAAAAAAGCAGTGGTGGGAGTAGTCTATAGGCCTCCAAACAGCTGTAACTCAGTTGGTCGGAGCATAAATCAGGAAATAGTTGGGGCTTGTAATAAGGGAACAGCTATAATTATGGGGGATTTTAACTTTCATATTGACTGGACTAATCAAGTCAGACACGGCAGCCTTGAAGAAGAGTTTATTGAGTGTATTCGGGATGGGTTCCTTGAACAATACGTTACTGAGCCGACAAGGGGGCAAGCAGTCTTAGATCTGGTCCTGTGTAATGAGACAGGACTAATAAAAAATGTCCTAGTAAAGGATCCCCTTGGAATGAGTGACCATAACATGGTCGAATTCCATATTCAATTAGAGGATGAGAGGGCTGGATCTCAAACAAGCGTACTGAGCTTAAATAAAGGAGACTATGATGGTATGAGAGCGGAATTACTTAAGATGGATTGGGAAAATAGATTAAAGGATAGATCGGTACTTGATCAGTGGTGTATATTTAAGGAGTTATTTTACAACTATCAAGAAAAATATATTCCACTGAAGAAAAAAGGGTGTAAAAGAAAAAATAGTTATCCGTGGCTAAGTAAAGAAATAAAGCAAAGTATACGACTAAAAAGAAAGTTATATAAGGTAGCTAAATCTAGTGGGAAGATTGAAGATCGAGAAGCTTTTAAAGATCAGCAGCAAATAACAAAAAGATTGATTAAGAAGGGGAAGATAGATAATGAAAGTAAATTGGCAAAAAACATAAAAGCAGATAGTAAGAGTTTTTATAGTTACATAAAAAGAAAAAGGGTGGCTAAAGTAAATGTTGGTCCCCTAGAAGATGAGACCGGGAAATTAATGGTAGGGGACATGGAGATGGCGGAAACACTGAACAAATATTTTGTATCAGTTTTTACAGTAGAAGACACTCAAAATATCCCAACACTGGATAAACAGGGGGCTCTAGGGGGAGAGAAGCTAACTACGATTCAAATCACCAAGGAAATGGTACTTGATAAATTAATGGGACTGAAGGTGGATAAATCTCCTGGACCGGATGGCTTGCATCCTAGGGTCTTAAGGGAAGTGGCGGTCGGGATTGTGGATGCATTAGTGATAATTTTTCAAAACTCGCTGGACTCGGCAATGGTCCCAGCAGATTGGAAAAATGCTAATATAACTCCTTTATTTAAAAAGGGCAATAGACAGAAGGCTGGGAATTATAGGCCAGTTAGCCTAACATCTGTGGTTAGCAAAATGTTGGAATCGATAATTAAGGAAACAGTAACAGGGCATTTGGATAAACATAGCTTAATAGGACAAAGTCAGCATGGCTTTACAAAAGGGAAGTCATGTTTGACAAATTTGTTGGAGTTCTTTGAGGACATAACATATAGGGTAGATAAAGGGGAACCAGTGGATGTGGTGTATTTGGACTTCCAAAAGGCATTTGACAAGGTGCCACACCAAAGATTATTACTTAAAGTAAAAAATCATGGGATTGGGGATAATATTCTGGCATGGGTGGAGGATTGGCTTTCTAACAGAAAACAGAGAGTTGGGATAAATGGTTTATTCTCAGACTGGCAGTTGGTGACTAGTGGTGTTCCACAGGGGTCGGTGTTGGGACCCCAACTCTTTACAATCTATATTAATGATTTGGAGAAAGGGACTAAGTGCAACGTATCAAAGTTAGCTGATGACACAAAGATGGGAGGGAGTGTAATGAGTGCGGAGGACATTGAAACCCTGCAGGGGGACATAGATAGGCTGAGTAATTGGGCAGACATTTGGCAGATGAAATATAATACTGACAAGTGTGAGGTCTTGCACTTTAGCAGGAAAAATAATAGAGCAAGTTATTATCTAAATGGAGAGAAACTGGAAAGTGCTTCTGTGCAAAGGGATCTGGGGGTCCTGGTGCAGGAAACACAAAAAGTTAGTATGCAAGTGCAGCAGGTGGTCAAGAAGGCCAATGGAATGCTGGCTTTTATTGCTAGGGGGATGGAGTATAAGAACAGGGAGGTCTTACCGCAGTTGTACCGGGTATTGGTGAGACCACACCTGGAGTACTGCGTGCAGTTCTGGTGTCCATATTTAAGAAAGGACATACTGGCTCTCGAGGCAGTGCAGAGAAGGTTCACTAGGTTAATTCCGGGGATGGGTGGGTTGATGTATGATGAGAGGTTGAGTAGATTGGGACTCTACTCATTGGAGTTCCGAAGAATGAGAGGCGATCTTATTGAAACATATAAGATTGTGAAGGGGCTTGATCGGGTGAATGCAGGGAGAATGTTCCCAATGATGGGTGAAACTAGGACTAGGGGGCATAATCTTAAAATAAGGGGATGCCGTTCCAGGACTGAGATGCAGAGAAATTTCTTCACTCAGAGGGTAGTGGGGCTGTGGAATTTACTGCCCCAGAGAGCTGTGGAAGCTACTACACTCAATAAATTCAAAACGGAGATAGACATTTTCCTGGATAAAAATGGCATTAGGGGATACGGTGAGCGAGCAGGTAAGTGGACATGAGGCTAGGTTTAGATCAGCCATGTGATCTCCTGGACCAGTTTTCGATAGCCTGGATGGGTCGGAGAGGACTTTTCCAGATTTTTTCTCCTCAATTGGCAACTCGTTTTTTTTTTCCCAGGTGATCACATGGGTTTGGGCGGGATGAATAATAAAATAAAATGGGCGGCATGGTGCCCTGTTGGTTGGCACTGTTGCCTTGTGGGATTCGGTGAAAACTAGAGTTAAGATTGGATCAGCCATGATCTTGTTGAATGGCGGAGCAGGCTTGAGGGGCCGATTGGCCTACTCCTGCTCCTATCTCTTATGTTCTTATGTATTGTGTGGCATTAATGCGAACTCTTGAAGTTTCTATCACCAGGTATCAGAAGCCCAAAACGTCATGACAACTACAGAGTGCCATACCTACCAGCCGGGAGATTGGGTACTGGTGAGAGCAAAAGAAATGCCCAGAGCCCCTTTGAGAAGGTCCATTCCAAGTGTTGCTGACCACATAAAGGTCCAAGGAAGGCAGATGTGTGTACACGTCTCACACGTTAAGCTAGCAGTGCCACCAGACCATGAAGCAGGTGGTCAGAACATTGAAGATAAGGAGTGATGGGCTGAACTCTTGATCTTTGCCATTTTCCAACTTAAGTAACCAATATGTATTGTAAGTTTTGGGTAGACTGGACATTTATTTTCTGCTTAAATGCAGAAGTATCCCACGACACTAATACTCCAAACATTTCTCTTCGTCTAAATTATGAATATGCGTCACATACTAACCAGTCAGGTTGTTGGGTGTGCTCTAGAGGGCCTATGTATTCAGAAGGTGGATTGCCAATGTGGCCTATATCCCTGAATCACAATGAGTTTGATTTTGTGTTTTACTTCAAACAGGAAACTAAAACTATAGAGAGAGCCAGAAAGAACAGATATTCACACAATACATCAGATGACACCCACACAGTGTATTCAAATCACAGTGAGAAATGAAAGTGGCTCTACACGCTGAAATCTAATTGTTAAGCAAAACTTTCCAATTCAACAAGATGCAAGTCAAGCAAGTACTTGTTTTTTTTTAAACTTGGCTTTGTCAGTTCTGTGATGACTGAGCACTACAGTTGATAAAGCCACATATGCTCTTTGACCGTGGGATAAATTGAGTTTGAAATCTGGAGATGTATTAAAACAGTTCAATTGGATGGACAGATAAACCTTACTGGAAACATATACATGGAGGTAATTTTAACATCAAGAAATAAGTGGATTTGGACTGGGAGTAGTGGTAAAAATACAGAAAATCTCAAACCCAATTCTAAATATCCAACTACCAATTTAAGGTTTTACTAAAGGTGGGTTAGACATCATAATTCATTGTTGTCAAGTATATATCCAGTTCCTTTTTGAAAGATGCTGTTGTTCCAGTTTCACACATTTTTTCAGGTGATGTATTCCATTTAATCAGCATATATGGTTGATAAAGCCATATATTCAGAGTCTACTTCCCTTTTGAGGTAGTGAATAATCAATTTACTTACCTTGGCATCACAGTAACAAGGAATTATAAGTGTATTTTTGGAGAAAATTTCACTAATTTGTTAAATCATACAAAACAGAGAATAGCACAGAGGTCGCTCCTGTCCATGATGGGCCAAATTAATGTTGTCAAAATGAACATCCTTCCTAAATTCTTATACCTTTTTCAATCCATACCACCTTTCATTCCTGAAGTCTTCTTTGACTCGCTAGACTCAGTCATATCGTCCTACTTATGGAAGGGCTGAATAAAGTCCATCTTCAAAAATCTAATAGTGCTGGGGGCATGGCTCTGCCCAATTTTCGCCAATATTACTGGGTTGCTAACATACGTTATCTCATCTTTTGGTCTCATTTCCACAACCAAACTGACTGCCTAATATGGGTGGCAATGGAGCTGAACTCTATTAAGAATTTCTCTATTTCCGCACTTCCTGGATCTGCACTCCCTTTTCTTATGCCTAAACCAATTGCTAATCCTGTTATCAGGCACACCCTGAGAGTATGGGTTCAGATCAGTAAATATAGTGGTCTCTATGGTTTCTCTCTTTCAAGTCCTATTCTACATAATCACCTCTTCCAGCCTTCTATACATGATCCAACATTTCAAGACTGGTATAGAAAGGGCATCAGGCGCTTTAAAGATCTTTTTATAGACAACTGCTTTGCATCATTTGAACAATTGTCTGCAAAGTTTAACTTACCCAACACACATTTCTTTAGATATTTGCAAATTAGACATTTTATCAGCTCTCTGTTATCAAGCTTCCCTGAGGCACCCGACACAAATGTTGTTGATATGTTTCTCTGCATGAATCCATTGTGCAAAGGTCTATTATCTACTATTTGTGACAAGCTGGCAGTTCTGAGGCGAGCCCCCCTTGACAAGATTAAAACTGCCTGGGAGCAAGATTTAAATTTTTCACTGTCAGATGATGTATGGGATTCAGTTCTCAAGTTAGTCAACTCAACCTCTTCATGTGCCCGCCTCTGCCTGTTAGTCAAGACAAGTCAAGTCAAGTCACTTTTATTGTCATTTCGACCATAGACTGCTGGTACAGTACACAGTAAAAATGAAACAACGTTCCTCCAGGACCCTGGTGCTACATGAAACCACACAAAACTGCACTGAACAATGCGAAACAGCACAAGGCTACACTAGACTATGTAAAACAACATAAAAACTGCACTAGACTACAGACCTGCACAGGACTACATAAAGTGCACAAAACAGTGTAGGGCAGACAATAAATAATAAACAAGACAATAGGCACAGTAGAGGACAAATTACAATATAATAATAAATGATGTAGATGTCAGTCTAGACTCTGAGTATTGAGGAGTCTGATAGCTTGGGGGAAGAAACTGTTGCACAGTCTGGTCATGAGAGCCCGAGTGCTTCAGTACCTTTTGCTAGATTGCAGCAGGGAGACGAGTTTGTGTGAGGGGTGCGTGGGGTCCTTCACAATACTGTTAGCTTTGTGGGTGCAGTGTGTGGTGTAAATGTCTGTAATAACGGGAAGAGAGACCCCGATGATCTTCTCAGCTGACCTCACTATCCGCTGCAGGGTCTTGCGATCCGAGATGGTGCAATTCCCAAACCAGGCAGTGATGCAGCTGCTCAGGATGCTCTCGATACATCCTCTGTAGAATGTGGTGAGGATGGAGGGGTGGGGGATGGACTTTTCTCACAGTTCAAGGTCGTACACAGGACCTATATGTCTAAAACTAAATTATCTCGCATTTACCCAGATGTTAATCCCTGCTGTGACAAATGCAAAAGGGGCGAGGCTTCCCTTATTCACATGTACTGGACATGCCCTAGCTTGGAAAAATACTGGAAAGATGTTTTCCAAACTCTATCCCAAATACTTAATTACAATCTGGAACCTAACCCTTTGATTGCTCTTTTCGGCCCCTCTGGAGAGGAGGACACGCACCTAAGTCCGACCAAACGTCACATACTGTCTTTTGCCTCTCTTTTGGCCAGGCGCACAGACTTGTTCAGGTGGAGGGATGCTGCCCCACCCACCCATGCTCAGTGGCTTAGGGACATCATGTCCAGTCTATACCTTGAGAAGATCCATTATTCAACTCTCAATTCAGACATAAAGTTCCAAAAGGTGTGGGGACCCTTTCTTGAATATTTTCAGAGTTCCCAGCCAAACTAAAGGTTCATCCCTTCTTCCTTTCCTCTGTACACAACTCCCTGACTTTCAGCATTCTCCAGTAAATTTCTACAAACTCAGATGTGTAAACATACAACAGTTTATGTGTTAGGAAAATACACCTTCTCTATATCAATGCAGCTCTGTTGGGATAAAGGTTCTGTTTGAACCATTAGCTGAATTAATTAGAATGGACTCAGATATTAAGGGTTTCAGAGTTAACCAGGAAGAATACAAGATTAACATTTGCTGATGATGTTCACAAACCCATTGCCCTCGTTGCGTAACTTATCCTCTAGATTAGAAGAATATGGGAAAATATCAGGTTACAAAATAAATTGGGATAAAAGTGAAATATTACCTCTTACTAAAGGAGATTATAGTCAATGTTGATTAATAACTTAATTTAGATGGCCGGTAAACGGTATAAAATATTTAGGTATAAGAGTTGATAATGATATAAAGAACTTATATAAATTAAATTATTTACCATTATTGAAAAAAATTCAGGAAGATCTTGATAAATGGATGATATTACCAATAACATTAGCAGGTAGAGTAAATACCGTAAAAATGAATATATTCCCTAGACTACAATACTTATTCTAATCACTACCAATACAACTACCCCAGAAGTTTTTTCAAGAGTTAAATAAATATGTGAGGCAGTTTCTTTGGAAAGGTAAGATGTCAAGAATATCGTTGGAAAAATTGACATGGAAATTTGACCTAGGAGGGTTACAACTTCCAAATTTTAAGAATTATTATAAAGCAAATCAACTTAGATTTATTGCATCTTTTTTTGAGAAAGATAGACTGGCATGGATTAAAATAGAACTAGATAAAATAGGAGAAAATACACCAGAAGATTTTATATATAAATGGGAATCTAAATGGATACGGGAAAAGAAAGAATCTCCTATATTAAAACATTTGATTGACTTATGGAATAAGATAAATGTTGATGATGAGACAAAGAAATCTTTATTAGCAAAGAGATCTTTAATTCAAAATAGACATTCCTTTTACAATGGATAATCAACTTTTATATAATTGGTTTCAAAAAGGGATTAGATATATAGGAGATTGTTTTGAAGGAGGTATATTAATGTCATTTGATCAATTAAAGAATAAATATAAAGTATCAAACAACACTCTTTTTTGTTACTTCCAATTAAGGGCTTATTTAAGAGAAAAATTAGGTCAAACAATGTTATTGCCGAAATCTAATGAAATAGAAACTTTAATTCAAAAAGGAAAAACTAAAAAATTTATTTCTTGTATGTATAGCTTGATTCAAAAACAGGCAATTAAACAAGGAGTCCATAAGTCAAGATGAAAATGGGAAACTGACTTGAATATTAAAATTGAAGAAACAAATTGGTCAAGACTATGTCTTGATAGTATGACAAATACAATAAATGTCCGGTTAAGATTAGTGCAATATAATTTTTTACATCAATTATATATTACACCACAAAAAATAAATAAATTAAACCCAAATTTATCTGATCAGTGTTTCCGATGTAACCAAGAAATCGGTACTTTTTTACATTCTACTTGGTCTTGTTCTAAAATTCAACCTTTTGGGACAAATTTAAGAGTTTTATTGGAACACAACTTCCACATAATCCAATATTATTTTTCTTAGGCAATATTGAAGGGATAAAATCGAAACCCAAATTGAATAAATATCAGAAAGAATTCATTAAAATTGCACTGGCAGTAGCCAAAAAGGCTATTGCAGTTACTTGGAAATCGGATTCATACTTAAGTATAGATCGTTGGAAGAACGAAATTTCCAGCTGTATTCCACTTGAAAAAATTACTTATAATTTAAGAGATAAATATGAAACATTTCTGAAAATTTGGCGCCCTTTTTTACAAAAGACAGGATTAAATATATAGGTGCTCCGAAGATAAAATAATTGGTTATTTGGGGAAAGAAATAAATATATATACTAAAGTTATTACGAACTCCATGGAGCATGTGGGGATCTTCCGATATCCAGGCACTCTTTCTTTCTTTCTTTCTTTCTTTCTTTCTTTCTTTCTTTCTTTCTTTCTTTCTTTCTTTCTTTCTTTCTTTTTTTTCTATAGGGATGTTAGGGGGAGGGGGGAAGGGTATATATTTTTTTTCTTTCTGTAATCATTTGAAAACGCAATAAAAAAGTTTTTTTTTAAAAAAGGTTCTGTTTAACCCTTTTTACTAATACGATGATGGCTTGGAGATGGGACTTGGGAGGGGTAGGTTGGGGCAGGGAGGCAATCAAAGCATGATTGTACTATGGGTGCATCTCCTACATAGATGTGAATTGTACATTTATTACATTTGTTATGCACTGCACAAACCTCCTTTGTACTATGCTTTCTTGATTTAAAAAAACAAAATATTGCTGAGAAAAAAAGCCTACTGCATGTAGAACCCTGCATATTCAGGGGTTACTGCATTCAGAGTCTATTTCCTGTGTGGATATTGTATAGTCTTGTAGATTAAAATCCCATGGCTTCAAATGCACTATTATGAGACTCATGGTTTGCTTGGAGAGTACAGCACTAGTTGAAACGTTACTGATCGTCCTTTCACCAAACAGATTTGCACATCTGATGTACTTTTCTAAATATAACCCTGTCTCGCTTGATAGGTATTCCTTCAGGATGGCCTCCTGTATTCCACAAACAAAGCAATCTCCAATAAGAGAATCCTGCAAAACTGCAATTATCTGTTCCCAGTTTTAGTTTTGCTAAGGAAGTATAAAAGGGTTCCTGTTGCTCCTGATTGCAAATAACTAGTAGTGTTCAATTGTCACATTTCTCAGTGGGTTGCAATGTATTTGTAGTGCATTTAATTCATTCCTCATGGTATCACTTGAGGGCTTTATGAAATGATGTCTTTCCTTGCTCTTAGAACCAATGAGATGTAATAACATCTTCACCTTCATTTCACATCTCATATGCAGAACTGCTCCAGTTTGCCAACTGTCTCAACAGGTCAACAGCAGATGCCATTTCATTAGCCCTTCACTCAGCTCTGGACAGTGAAGATGCTTACATCAGAGTTCTCTTTATTGACTACTGCTCAGCATTCAACACTATACTCCCCTTGAAACTAATCAATAAGCTCCATTATCTAAGCCTCAATACCTCCTTTTGTGCAACTGGATCCGTGATTATCTCATTTCCGGACTCCAGTCAGTACAGATTATCAGTATCATATCCTCCATATTCACCAACAGCACAGGTACACCACAACGCTGTTTGCTGAGCCCCCTGCTCTACTTGCGTTATACTTATGACTGTGAGGCTAAGTACAGCTCCATTGCTACATTTAAGTTTGCTGACGACACCCACTGATGTTTCAATAGGTTCAATAGATACATTTAACGTCAGAGAAATATATATAATATACATCTTGAAATTCTTTTTCTTTGCAAACATCCACGAAAACAGAGAGTGCCCCAAAGGATGAATGACAGTTAAATGTTAGAATCCCAAAGCCCACCGCAACTCCCCCCCCACGCGTAAACAGCAGCAAAGCAATGATCATGCCCCTCCCCCACCAGCAAAAAATCATCAGCATCCCCCACCGAGCACTCAAGCGTGCAGCAAAGCATCAATGAAGACACAGACTTGCAGTACCCCAAAGACTACTCACTCACCCAGTAATTAGACATACCACAGGCTCTCTCTCTCCCCCTAATAAGGGAAAAAGAGGTGTCCCCGTCTCACAAGGAGAGGGGAGACATAACAAAACAAATCGCTGATTTATGGTGTTAAAAGTCTGTTGCATCACATTTTCCAAGCTCTGTGCCCAAAGAACTCGGGTCTCTGAAGGCACACTGGTCTTCCAGGCTGCATCCTTGGCATATCGAAAAGTGGTCGGTCATGATGCTCCAAGATGGGTCCTATTTCTACAAAGAACCAAAGTCAGTGTTTAACTCCAGGACCTTGAAAGGGAAAAAAAGAGATATCAAAGATAGAAATAGAGCTGTTTCCAAGGATGCAAGCAAAGGAGTCGCTGTTAGGTGCCATCATCCTCCTAAACTCCTCTTTGGCTAAATCAAACGTGGCAATTTATCAGCATATAAGGGGGAGTTTGAAAATCTAATTGAATGGTGCCTCAAGAATCACCTCTCACTCAACAACAGCAAAACCAAGGAACTGATTTTTGACTACAGGAGGAAGAAACCAGAGGTCCATGAGCTAGACCTCATTAGAGAATCAGAGGTGGAGGTGGTCAGTAACATTAAATTCCCTGCCTAATCATAGCAGAGGATCTGTGCTAAGACCAGCACTTAAGTCGTGTTACAAAGAAGGCACGATAGCTCCTCTACTTTCTTAGAAGTTTGTGTAGTTTTGGCATGTCATCTAAAACTTTTTTCTATAGATGCACAGTGGAGCATATCCTGAATGGTTGCATCAGGGTCTGATATGGAATCACCAAAGCTCAACATTGGACAAGCATACAAAGAGTGATGGATGCAGCCCAGTCCATCAGGGGGAAAGCCCTCTCCACCAAGGACCCCTACCCTCCAAAGACACCCCTAACTCTGAATCAATTCCACAGTCTATAGATTCACTTTCAATGACACTACAACTCATTCTTAGTAGTATGTACTTATGTATGTATGTACTTAATTATTGATTGAATGAATAATAATTATTATTATTCTCATTGTTGCATTTGTACAGATTGTTTTCTTATACACATTGGTTGTTTGCCAGTCTTTGTGTGTAGTTTTTCATTGATTCTATTTTATTTCTTTGTTCTACTGTGACTGCCTGAAAGAAAATGAATCTCAGTGTTGTATATAGTGACATACATGTACTTTGATAATAAATTTTCTTTGTACTTTGAACTTCATCTGTTCTAGTTATTCAGTATGACTCAATATGTCATGTAATTTTTTTTCAACAGGTTACTTGCTTGGAAAGCTAGCAGCTCAGGCATCTTTATTTGTCTCACATGAATTACATAGTTTTCTCTGTCTCAGTTCAGAATTGCGTGTTATATTTATTTTCAGATATGAAATCGAAATTTTTTAGATTCATTAAACTTATATTGGTATCACTGTCTAAGCTAGTAGAGGATAAGAAGTTAGATTTATTAGATTTAAAATTTTATAATTAAAGTTTTTAAAGTTGTTTTTAAACATTTTCTTAAATAATAACTTAGAGAAAAAATCATATTTATTCTGCTGTGTATCCACTACAGTATACAGAGAAAACAGGAAACAGAGAGGGACTTTCTGAAAACTTCTTTCCAAATTTTGTTGCAATACACACAAAAGAGCAGTTTGTCACTTGCTGCTGTCCTTAAAAAGGTCACAATGTCACATGTAGAAAATACGTTAAACAACTATTTACCGCCTATCTGCCAATTTATGGTTTTAATGGAGTGCAACAGAAAGAAGTAACTAACTCACTCCCAGGATTTTGGTTCCTAGTTTACATATTTAGAAGAAGTTTAATAAGGCTGGTTATTTCAGGTTTCAAATTAATGTCCAACCTATCTTGCAATCATTTAACTAAACAAATAATCACCTATTGCACAATCTGAATCCCATAATATGTAAATTTAATCTTTGATAACCAACCTGCTGCTGCCTATGAGGAGTCTATACATTCTCCCCGTGACCGCATGGAATTCCTCGGGATGCACCGGCTTCTTCCCCCAGTCCAAAGATATACCGTTTGGTAGGACAATTGGTCATTGTAAAATTGTCCTGTGATTAGGCTCGGATTAAACTGGGGGATTACTGGGTGGTGTGGTTCAAAGGGATGGAAGAGCCTACCCTTCACTGTGTCTCAATTATCAGATAAAAAATTTCAACACCATTTCAGTTAACAAGGTCAACTAGGCAAGGTTGTCAGCTGCTTTATTTGTGTTGGCGATAGAACCATTAGCTGAATTAATTAGAATGGACCCAGATATTAAGGGTTTCAGAGTTAACCAGGAGGAATACAAGATTAATTTATTTGCTGACGATGTTCTGCTTTTTTTAACAAACCCATTGTACTCGCTGTGTAAATTATCTTCTAGATTGGAAGAATATGGGAAAATATCAGGCTACAAAATAAATTGGGGTAAAAGTGAAATTCTACCTCTTACTAAAGGAGATTATAGTCAATGTCGATTAATGACTCAATTTAGATGGCCGATAAATGGTATAAAATATTTAGGTATAAGAGTTGATAATGATATAAAGAACTTATATAAATTAAATTATTTACCATTATTGAAAAAAATTCAAGAAGATCTTGATAAATGGATGGTATTACCAATAACATTAGTAGGTAGAGTAAATGCCGTAAAATTGAATATATTGCCTAGATTACAATACTTATTCCAATACAACTACCCCAGAAGTTTTTTCAAGAGTTAAATAAATATGTGAGGAAGTTCCTTTGGAAAGGTAAGATGTCAAGAATATCGTTGGAAAAATTGACATGGAAATTTGATCTAGGAGGGTTACAACTTCCAAACTTTAAGAATTATTATAAAGCAAATCAACTTAGATTTATTGCATCTTTTTTTGATAAAGATAGACTGGCATGGATTAGAATAGAACTAGATAAAATAGGAGAAAATACACCAGAAGATTTTATATATAAATGGGAATCTAAATGGATATGGGAAAAGAAAGAATCTCCTATATTAAAACACTTGATTGATCTATGGAATAAAATAAATGTTGATGATGAGATAAGGAAATCTTTATTAGCAAAGAGATCTTTAATTCAAAATAAACTTAGTCCTTTTACAATGGATAATCAACTTTTATACAACTGGTTTCAAAAAGGGATTAGATATATAGGAGATTGTTTTGAGGGAGGTATATTAATGTCATTTGATCAATTAAAGAATAAATACAAAATATCAAACAACACTCTTTTTTGTTATTTCCAATTAAGGGCTTATTTAAGAGAAAAATTGGGTCAAACAATGTTATTGCCGAAATCTAATGAAATAGAAACTAATTCAAACAGGAAAAATAAAAAAAATTATTTCTTGTATGTATAGTTTGATTCAAAAACAGGCAATTAAACAAGGAATCCATAAGTCAAGACAAAAATGGGAAACTGATTTGAATATTAAAATTGAAGAAACAAGTTGGTCAAGACTATGTCTTGATAGTATGACAAATACAACAAATGTCCGGTTAAGATTTGTGCAATATTTTCGGTCCCTTGCTTTCAGCTCCCTTTTTTTTTCTGGTGGTGGGCATTGTTGTCCTCTGTTGCTGAGTGTATTCGCAGTCTGGGAGTTTGACTGTCCGGACTTGTACTCTCTGTATTGTGTGGTGGTTGGTCTGGAATTGTTGTTTTTTTCTTGAGTTGTGGGGTTTGGGGAGGACGCTGGGCTCGCTTGTCTTTAATTTGGGTGCTTTTTTGTTAAATTCTCTTCCTTTGTAGCATATTGTTATTGTATGCTTGACCTTGCTCTGTATTAATGCTCCTCATTGGGATTTGGGGTTTTTAATTTTGTAAAATGTTTTGAAAACTAATAAAAATAAATAAATAAATAAATAAATAGAAAGATTTGTGCAATATAATTTTTTACATCAATTATATAATACACCACAAAAAATAAATAAATTAAACCCAAATTTTTCTGATCAATGTTTCCGATGTAATCAAGAAATTGGTACTTTTTTACATTCTACTTGGTCTTGTTCTAAAATTCAACCTTTTTGGACAAATTTAAGAGTTGTACTGGAACAAATTATTGGAACACAACTTCCACATAGCCCAAAATTATTTTTATTAGGTGATATTGAAGGGATAAAACCGAAACCCAAATTGAATAAATATCAGAAAGAATTCATAAAAATTGCATTGGCAGTAGCCAAAAAGGCTATTGCAATTACTTGGAAATCGGATTCATACTTAAGTATAGATCGTTGGAAGAACGAAATTTCCAGCTGTATTCCACTTGAAAAAATTACTTATAATTTAAGAGATAAATATGAAACATTTCTGAAAATTTGGCGCCCTTATTTACAAAAGACAGGATTAAATATATAGGTGCTCCGAAGATAAAATTATTGGTTATCTGGGGAAAGAAATAAATATATATACTAAAGCTATTATGAACTCCATGGAGCATGTGGGGATCTTCCGATATCCAGGCATTCTTTCTTTCTTTCTTTTTTCTTCTCTCTTTTTTTTCTCTTTCTATAGGGATATGTTAGGGGGGAGGGGTTAAGGGGAGGGAGGAAGTGTTGATAATTTTTTTCTTCTTTCTGTAATCATTTGAAAACTCAATAAAAAAATAAAATAAAATAAACAGATAAAAACCATCCACTCTCTGCCTCCACCACCCCTCTCCTGCCCCTGCAATCACAAACCCTACTGGGTATTCCAACCTCTTGATTACCAACCACCTTGCAGTCAGCAACCTGCCACTTTCACCAAATCCCACTCTTCCATCATTACTTCCATCACAATCACTAACTCATCTTACATGATTACCAACCACAACGGAACCACTGAGTGAATGGAAGTGACCGATTTCTACTCCTGTACCATCACCACCTCTTCTCCCCTGCAAATACAAGGCTGTGGAAACTACTGACAGGATGTTTGGCAATTAGTGGCCTGAACAATCATTTAGCCAGACAATCACTGACCTCTTCCTCCACAGTAGTTTTCCACCAAACTACCAATGCTCTCCAGTCTGCACCATCCTGTAACCAACAAAGATCCAACGACCAAACCTGCCTGAGAACTTCTACAACCTTTAAGATGTTACATTTCTAACACCCACCCAACTCTGAATGAAAAACACTCGTTTGAATATCCTTCACCCCATCATTCTTCCAATTAATCTATATAGTACCTTTCAATTATAGACCTCTTTGAATTTCATCCGATCTTGGATTATCAAAAATCTGTGACTCAAATAAATCCCTCTGCCTCTTTTGTTCGAAAGAGAACTACCCTTCCTATAGAGAACATGTACTTCAGGTTTCTTTGTACACCAAGTTGTTCAGTATCCTACCAGGAAATTCTCTTACCTTCTTTAACTCTTAAAAATGCATACCATTTGCTTCTGAAATCAAATTTATTTTGCCTTTTTCAATATAGCTGGCGAGTCCAATTTTTTCTTCAGCAAAGATCACACATTTTGTGTTACCTTAAGCCTAAGTCATTGGTACACTTGAAAGGTGTCCAAACATTGGTTTTATTAAGTCATTTTGAGATCAGAGCTGGTGCCCACTGGCCATATTTGTCACTGGTGCTCTCATGCAGATGAATCACTGGAGTATTGAGATGCTGAGTATGCACAGTGACATTAATGGCATTTTGCACCTCATTCAAAATTCTATTGTGCATTAATGAAATACGAGTACACTTTATTTGTGAAAGGACTCTCTCCCACCTCTGCTGAAGTATCCAACTTCCATCAACATGCCCCATTCACTAGCAATGTTCTCAGCAGTCTATCACTCTCTATATTAACACTTTTAATTATCTGCCCAATAATATTCTCAGTTATCTCTTGGAACTCCTGTGGGCCACCTGTTAAAGAAACCCAGTCGAGTCAAACACATCATTTGTTTGTGAAGTAACCCTCATTGAGCATTCAACTTCCCCTCCCTGCTTGACCTTCACAGGGCCAGCTTTCACAGACTGGGGATGAATTCCTGCTATTGCCAGTGAGGAGTTTGTATGTTCTCTCCATGATTGTGTGGGTTTCCTTCGTGTGCTCTGGTTTCCTCCCACAATCCAAAGATATAGGATTGGGATTAGTGAGTTAAGAGCACGCTATGCTGATGCCAGAAATGTGGTGACTCTTGTGGGCTGCTCAGCACAATCCTTGCTGATTTGATTTGACACAAAGGACACATTTCATTGTATGTTTCAATCTTTCTTTGCTACGGTCAGAAGTTCCCACCGGCTTCAAAAGGGAAACAATCATATGAGTGCCCAAGTAGAGCAGGGTGAGCTGCCTTAATGACTATCATCCAAAAGAACTTGCATCTACGGTGATAAAATACTTTGAGAGGTTGGTTATGGCTAGAATCAACTCCTGCATAAGCAAGGACCTGGACCCACTGCAGTTTACCTATCGTCACAATAGCTCTACAGCAGATGCAGTCGCATTGGTTCTTCACGTGTCCTTGGTCACCTGGACAATACTAATACTTATGTCAGTCTGCTGCCTATTAACTACAGCTCAGCATTTAACACAATCATTCCTACAGTGCTGATCAAATAGCACCAACACCTGGGCCCTGTGCCTCCCTCTGCAACTGGATCCTTGACTTCCTCACCAGAAGACCAGTCTACACAGTTCAAAAATAACATCAACTTCATGGATAATCAACACTGATGCGTGCAAGGATGTGTGCTTACCCCACTGTTCTACACACATGACTGTGTGGCTAGGCACAGTACAAATGCCATCTATAAATTTGCTGATGACACAAGTATTGTTGGCAAATTTCAGATGGTGACGAGAAGCCATACAGGAGTGAGACAGATCATCTGGTTGAGTGGTATTGCAGCAACAACTTGCATTCAATAAAACCAAAGAATTGATAGTAGACTTCAGGAAGTGTAAGACAAGGGATCAGAAGTTGAAAGTATGAGCAATTTCAAGTTCCTGGGTGTCAACATCTATGAGGATATAATATGGGCCCAACTTATTGATGCAGCTACAAGAAGGCACAAAAGTGGCTATATTTCATTAGGAGTTTGAGTTTGTCACCAAGACACTCACAAATGTCTACAGATATACAGTATAGCAGAGAGCATTCTAACTGACTGCATCACCATATGTATGGGGTGGGGGGAGGCTACTGCACAGGATCAAAATAAGCTGCAGAAAGTTGTAAACTCAGTCAGCTCCATCATGGGCATCAGCCTCCCCAGCATCCTGGACATCTTCAAGGAGTGATGCCTTGAAAAGGGAGCACCCATCATCAAGGTCCTCCATCACCCAAGACATATCCTCTTTTCATTGCTACCATCAGGGAGGAGATACAGGAGCCTGAAGGCAGACACTCAATGATTCAGGAACAGCTTCTTCTCCTCTGCTATCAGATTTCTAAATGGACATTGAACCCATGAACACCACCTCACTACTTTTTTTTATCTTTTTGGTCTACTTATCTAACTTTTTAAATATATACAAACTTACTGTAACTTAGCATTTTTACTACTATGTATTGCAATGTACTGCTGCCACAGAACAACAAATTTCACTGCATATGCCAGTGATTGTGATTCTGATGTGACAAGTAAAGCTGATCTTATTTTATCTCTCCTGTTTCCCACTAGATTTTACAGTACCTGTTCCAGTTCTCTTTGACTGTGATCTCCAACACAGTGGGGAACAGGCCTAACATGTGGCTGAATAGTAGAGGCCCTCCAATGAGGTACCACATGCCAACATTAATAAAAAGTAAGGGACTTACCATTGCCAATAATCTTTCCATCACTAAAGTATTGTTGACTACGAGGGGTGATTGATAAGTTTGCGGCCTAAGGTAGAAGGAGTCAATTTTAGAAAAGCTAGCACATTTATTTTTCAACATAGTCCCCTCCTACATTTACACACTTAGTACAGCAGTCGTGGAGCATACAGATCTTGGACCTCCAGAAAGTGTCCACAGCGGGTGATTGTTAAGTTTGTGGCCTAAGGTAGAAGGAGATGAGTTATTAACTTCAAACTTTCTGCATAATCACTTAGAGTTGAACTGCATGTGTGTGTAACGAGAGCTGTATAACTCATCTCCTTCTACCTTAGGCCACAAACTTATCAATCACCCCTGCTGTGGACACTTTCTGGAGGTCCAAGATCTGTATGCTCCACGACTGCTGTACTAAGTGTGTAAATGTAGGCGGGGGACTATGTTGAAAAATAAATGTGCTAGCTTTTCTAAAATTGACTCCTTCTATCTTAGGCCGCAAACTTATCAATCACCCCTCGTGTTTCCATTTCCTTACTGAACTTATATAGAATTCAGCTTTCATGTTTTGTTTAAAGCAAAAACAATAACAGATAAAATTGTGAAATATATGTATTTTTCTTTTGTTAATCACAAAGGATCAACTGCAGTTGGATTCCATGGGTTTTAACATTCTAATTTGATTTATCACTCTTCGTCTAAAACCTTACAGGTTAAATCAAAGATGCTACTTTCAGTAACCACTCTTGTTGTTGCCTTCTGATGAAGGCTCATTGACCTGAAACATCAGCTCTGGTTCACTCTCCTGACTCACTGAGAATTTCCAGCATTTTCTGCTTTACTTCAAATATATTTTTCTGGCTGTAAAGTATCAGGGACATCCAGAAAGATGTTATATAAGTGTTTATCTTGCTTTTTTAGCAGGTTTATATGAACCTATTTTAAGATACAGGCTTTATACAATGAACAGATGAATAATTCATTCACACTTTGTGTGGGCTTTGGTCTATCCACATTCACTGTGAAAATAAATGCAGAGTGAAGGAAATAACCTTCATAAGTGTGATCTCCATAGAGCTATGCTGTAAAATTGACTGGGAACTATTAAGCAATCTATTTTAAAACATTAACAACTTCACTATGAAATAAACAACTATTTTTATAATTCTTGTGTACTCTTTTGAGATTTGTGATGTGTTGGACATTCCCAGAGATTTTTGGGGATGTGACTTCTTCTGGTTTAAGTTGGTGCTAGTGCTGCCTAGTGACTTCTTATTGGTGGCAAAGCAAAACAAAACAAAGAAAACCACTAAACACTTTACTAATAACATTTTATTAATAACAATTGACGCTAACAATGTAGAGGCGAGCTGTGGTGGAGGTAGAGGCCTGGTCAAGGCAAATTAAGTTGAAGGCGGGTCAAAGCAGATTTAGGGCAGTGTCATGGCATCTCCAAGAGCGAGGACAGTCCTGATGTCTGATCAATTTAAGTGCCAGGTTGAATTGGAAAGCAGCTACAGGCTGAATTGTGGCAGCAGGGTTCAGGCCCAAGGACAAGGAATGACCCAATTTCTGGACAACTTAAGCACTGGGCTAGACTGTAAAGGTCAGGGTATCGGGACCAGAGGCGAGGTGAGGTCTGTTTCTGCTCGCTGCTTTACTCTGCTTTGCACTGAACTGAGGCTCCAGCTGCAGTGATGCCTGGCTTCATGCCTTTCATAAACCTTCGGTTCTGAAGCTATTTGCTTACTTTTATTGTTTGCACAATTTGCTTTTTTTTCTTTGAGTGTTTGACGGTCTTTTTCTTAACTGGTTCTTTTGAGGTTTCTTTGTTTTGTGGTTGCCTGTAAAAAGACAAACCTCTAGGTTGTACAATATATACATAATTTGATAATAAATGTACTTCGAACTTTAAACTTTCTTATCTGCCACTTTAATGTGGAATGATCTATGTTTTTAATTTCTCTGACCGTGTGGTGCTGTCGTTGACCAGAGCTCGCTGTGGTTTCCAATCCACATGAGTGACAAACAATGGTTCTCACTACAGTCCTTCCCTGACATGAAGGGCCTGATGGCCTACTCCTGCTCCTGTGCTATTTGTGAATTGGAGAGAAAACATGGAGAAGTTGAGGAGGTGTAAGGAGAAGGGGCAGGAAGAGGAGGAAACAAGAGACAATGAGACTACTCTCTGGGATTGTGCATTAATAGACAATGTCACAAGGTAAGAAGAATGCAAGGGGTTTCAACTTGTTAATGTTTACATCACTTTGGAACTGGCTTGACGCATCTTCCCTGTAAAACGTACAACCATGGCTTTAATCAGAGCAGGTTAGCTTCAGCTTCAATACAAAACTGAATCTTTTAGATGAACTATAACAATAAAGGATGAAGCTGATGTTACAATGATCTCAATACCCTGGCCATTCTGTAAATGCAAGATTACAGCCAAAACTACTTTCAAATCAGCGAATAGAGAGGGATAACTGGCGGAATATAATGGAAAGTCTTTCATTTATGTTGACTGATGAAGAGACTTTGACATGAAACATTGACTGTTCTACAGCTGTTACTTGACCTGCAAACCCAGAGTTTACAGCAGTTTCTGTTATTGTTTTATTTGTGTTGTGCCTTTTAAGATCTCATGACATCTTAAAGAACTTCACAACAAATTAATGACACTCCCTACCATTGGACTAGGATCTCACTCCGTCAACACCCTGTGTTAGCTGATATGCAGTGTCCCCCCTCCCCCACACCCTGTCTAATAGGTTCTTTCATAGAATTGCAGAGGAAGCAAGTCATCCTAAATCCTAAAAGGGTGGAAGAGAAGGTCCCCTTGACTAAATGTACATATGTGATTTGATATTTTAGTATACTCATAAAGTACCTGGAAGGAGTTTTACACCCTTAAGTGTTATATAAGTGCGCGATGCTAATGCTGCTTCCCCATTTGTTAACTTGCACTGTGCTCAAGAGAAGGATAGCTCACATTTGCATTCAATTGAACTGGTCGTGTTTCGTACATTACATGTTCAGCCTCTGCATTTGTTGAATGGGAAAGTCCCATGTCCTGTTAATATTAGGGTACAGCCTCTCAAAGTTTCTGCACTTCCAGTAACGTCCAGGGTCAAAGATATGTGAGACATTTTTCCTTATCATAGCCGTCTAGCAGCTGGACTCTATAGTCATGTTAAATCTTGTACACCAAGGAACTTTAGAATAGGAGGCCCTGGGTACAGTTCCTTTTCTTCTTAATTCGCCATGTCTTTTGTTGCCTCAGGGATGCTGAATACAGCAGTTAAGTGCCATTGACTACAAGCCAGAATGCCAACTAAACCTAGCACAGCTCCACATTTCATTGGAGAAGTGAGGGCCCCTTTCTTCAGTTTGTGCTCCTGTCACTCAAGCCTTCACTCATCAGGAGAGGTAACAAGAAGTCCCGTCACAGTGTCAGAGAGGGAAAAAAACTGACTGAAAGCATAATACAGAGTTCACTGTTCTGGAAACAAAGTATCATAGAGCCTTTCTGCTATTTAGGACCGACCCGTGTTAAACTTCATCCACCCATCATAGTTCCATCTCTATTAATGCCCTGGACGAATAACAGTGCAATCATCACAAATCTGATGTTTTCAACTGATTTAGTCTCGATAACATTTTATTTTCTGGGAAAAAAGGTCTGGATTTGCAATGTCCTTTATATAAACTACTTAGTAATTCTTTGACAGCTCTGGTAATTATTACTCTCGTGACAGTGATTCTCCTGCAGATTAAATAGTTTTTAGTCCATATACTCTATCGAATACTTCAGTCATCACTAGCAGTTCAACTTCAACACCTCTCACAGTTCCTGCAGCTGCTTTCAGTATGTATTTGTGCTTGTCAAAATGTGCCCCTAAAGTTCACTTCTTATGACAAGCTGAAGTGATATTTTTTGATGATCTAGTTTTATAATTCATTGCTAGCATTATTTGGCTAGCAGGCTGATACAGTTTAATCTCTATTCCACATAGACTTTAAGTCATTCTTGCTAGGATGGTGCTTGGATTGGGAGAGGTTAGTGAAATTAAATAGTTTTCAGGCACCAATTTTTAGGAAGGGGGAATGTAAGTTGGAAGATCAATATCCAGTGATTTCCAGTGGATTTGTGTTTCTGGGATTGAGTAAGAACAAGATGTGAGTTTGGTCTGCTGCCACATATGGCTTAAGAGCTGGCCATTACTCTCCAAGATGACATCCTTGGTTGAAGTATCAGTGGCCAGATGACGCCTGCTGAATTTTGTCCCAAAAGAGAAAGTTTTTCCTAAAGATAGGATGACAAGAATTTAAAGAGTGATATTTTTACAACTGAAAGGAATTGTGTTGTACAATACCACATAAATTGTTGCAACAGCCTTTTCCAAGAGTATTGAATTGACTTTTTGGATTGAGATCTACAGCGGTGTGGCCAGGAAGCTTTGCCACATATACGTACTTAATGTTACAAGGTGAACTTGGGCTCACCTATCTCAAACCTAATCAGAATCACGTTGTTTGAAGGTTATTTGTGAGGAGTCCCTAGGCCTTGTTTTATTCCTCTGGCCCAACACATTTTCTGACAATGAAGAAATGTTGATACTACTCCATATGTAACGAAGACAATTGCCGCGAGGTGTTGATGAATTAAGTTTGATGAGTCTCTGCAGCAAATGTTTTGTGGGTGGTAATATGCTGATAGGTCCCATACCACCTGGTTCAGGAACAGTTATTACCCTACAACCATCAGGTCTGTGAACTAGCCTGGATAACTTCAATCGCCATAACTCTGATCTGAATCTGTAAACTACAGACTCACTTTCAAGGATTCTTTACAACTCTGGTTCTCAGTATTATTTTTTATTTGCACAACTTGTCTTCTTTTGCACATTGGCTGTTTATCAGTCTTTGTTTATGTACAGTTTTTCATAAATTCTATTGTATTTCTTTATTGCCTATAAATGCCTGCAGGAAAATGAATCTCAAGATACTATATAGTAACATATATATATTTAGTTAATAAACTTACTTTCAAAATTGACTTTGGACTTTGGCATACCACTGTTGGAGGAAGTGCACAGTGGGTTTAGTGGCAGAGATACCAACAGAGCTGGAGAGTATCAAATTTCTTGACCGTTACTGCCACTGTGCCTGTTTTTTTTTTTATCAACTTCCAATATTCTTCAGACGTGTGAGGAGGACATGATACAGGCAGTCCCCAGGTTACGACAGAGTTCCATTCCCAAAAATTGTTCATAAGTTGGAAATCAACAAAAGCAGTGTGTGGGAGAGGATCCAAGGAACAACAGTGATGCCAGAGTGAGTAGGCCTGAGCCAGGCTCATTGATTCAGTGACCAAGCGAGTCTGCTCAATTCTCACAGCTACGTTTACCTCAGCCTAGCACCCTGATTGTTGTGGACTGGGGGGGGGGGGGGGGGGAGGGGGCGCGGGGGAGAAGACATAAGGAAAAGCCCTGTTCCTACATGGCAGAAAATGCTTCGGCTCCACTGTAGCCAGCAAACCATCCCTGTTCACACCGCGGTCTCCCAAATGCTCTTTCATTCACAGCGTGCCCATAGGTCAGGTGTTCATGACTTGAAGAAGACCTGCAGGTTAAATTGATTCTGCTCTTTCTTGCAAGAGCTAGGCCTGAGCTACTTTCCGTGCTAGTGGGGAAACGTCTGTATCTTAGGTGGAGTACAGCAGCTTTGCCCAGGTGGTGGGTGGAGAGTGGGTGGCTGGTTTATTCACTTCTGGTGCTCCAATTTTAAATACTGAAGCAAGATGAGATAATTTTGCCACATACAAGGGCAGGATGCTGCAGCACTTCAGTGGAAAATAAACAGATGCAAACAGATGGCCAAGCTCAAAAAAACATTTGCAGGGAATAACAAAATATTCTCCATGCTTCCAAATAAAGAAAAATTTGTGTTTCTATACAGCGTCTTTTACTGCATTGAGTTTTACAGCTTATCAACGTTAGCATATATTCCCATTTTTAGAAAATCCACCAGCCCTTAAAACAGATTAAGCAAAGCTTTGACCAAAGGTAGAGGTTATCAACACAAAAATAGAAATCATCCTGTCAGCTACAATAACTGGAGTGGAAATATCATGTGATCTGAATATCTGTAACTATGTCACATAATTCTGTTCAGTTCTGCAGCCTTTATTCATCCAGTAAATTAGATGACAAATCCCGGAATAAATGTAATTGTTAGTGAAAGTGTCTTGAAGTTTAGGATGATTTAAAATCCTGTAAAGTGGCCAGAGGAAGAGCAGAGTAAATTTATTGTGATTAATGAAGAGCTGCTTCGGGCTACATAAGGAGAGCTGAAAGCTCCATTGCCCTGAATTCTCCCTGCATCCTTCTGCTGCAGTATAACTGCAGAGGTAGCAGCGGGAATCCAGGGTCTCAATGTGTTTGCTCAGGTGTACAGTAAAACCCTTCAACACAAGACAAGCTGCAGATGCTGGAAAGCTAGAGTAATACTCACAAAACGCTGGAGGAACTCTGTGAGTCAGGCAGCATCTATGGAGGGGAACAAACTGTCGTCCTTTCAAACCAAAGCCCTTCATCATGACTGGAAAGGAAGGGGCCAGAAGTCAAAATAGGCCAATGGGAGGAGGGAAAGAAGAACAAGTTGGCAGGTGATGAGTGAGACTAGGTGTGACCGTGTGGGTGGGGGAGGAGGATGAGGTAAGAAGCTGCAAGGGAGCAGGTGGAAGAGGTAAAAGCTGAAGAAGAAATGTGATAGGACAGTGGACCATGCAAGAATGGGGAATCTGAGGCAGGTGATGGGCTGGTGAGGAGAAGAGAAGGAATGAGAGGATAACCAGAATAGGGAATAGAAAAGGAGGGAAGGGGGAGAAATTATTGAAAGTTAGAGAAATCAATGTTCATGCCATCAGGTTGGAGGCTACCCAGACAGAATATGAGGTGTTGTTCCTTCAACCTGAGTGTGGCTTCATCATGGCAGACATGTCAGAATGGGAGTGGGAAGTTGAATTGAAATGGGTGACCACCAGGAGATCCTGCCTTTTGCAGCAGGAGCACAAATGTGCCTGACAATCAAATTTTCTATCAGGTCACCCCTCAGTTCCTTCTGCTCCAGGGAGAACCAATCTGCCCTATCCAGTCTCTCCTCATAACTGAAATATTCCATCCCAGGCAAAATCCTGGTGAATCTCCTCTGCACCCTCTCCAGTGAAATCTCAACCTTTCTATAGTGCAGAAACCAGAATTGCATTTACCGTTACAGCTGTGTCCTCACCGATGTATTATAGAATTGCTTCAAGACTCTCCTACTCTTGTACTCTGTGCCCCTGCTAATGAAGGCAAGTATCACATTCGTCTTCTTCACCACCCTGCATGCCACTTTCGGGGCTGTTTGGATTTGTACACATAGGCCTTTTTGTTCCTCAATACTTCCTACAAACCTACCATTCATGATGTGATAAAATGGATCAACGATTTTGCAGATGTCATCTAGATTGGGGACAGAGTGGACAGTGAAGGAGACTATCAAACTTTTTTGTGGGATCTGGACCAGCTGGAAAAAATGGCCTGAGAAATGGCAGATGGAATTTAATGCAGACAAGTCTGAGGTATTGAACTTTGGGAGGACAACCAGGGTAGGATTTACACAGGTATGGTAAGTCACTGTAGAGTGTGGAAGGACAGAGGTATTTGGAAGTACAGATCGAAAATTCCTTGAAAGTGGCATCACAGGTTGATAGAGTCATAAAGAGAGTTTCTGACATTTTGGCCTTCATAAATCAAAGTATTGAGTACGGGAGTTAAATGTTATGCTGAAGTTGTGTAAGACACTGGTGAGCCTAATTTGGAGTATTTTGTGCATTTCTGGTCACCTACCTACAGAAAAAATATCAATAAGATTGAAATAGTACAGAAACAATTTACAGGACGTTGCCAGGTCTTAAGGCCCCGATTTATGGGGAAAAGTTGAACAGTTTAAGACTTCCCTGAAGCGTAAAAGAATGAGGAGAGATTTGGCAGAGGTACACAGAATTATGAGGGGTATAGATAGGGCAAATGCAAGCAGACCTTTTCCACTGAGATTGGGTGAGACTAGAACTAGACGGTCATGGGTTAAAGGTAAAAGGTGAAATGTTTAAGGGAAACATGAGGGGGATCTTCTTCACTCAGAGGATGGTGAGAGAACGGAATGAACTGTCAGTGGAATTGGTGAATGCAGGTTCAATTTCAACATTTAAGAAAAATTTGGATAATTACATGGTTGAGATGGCTTGGAGATCTCTGGCCCAGATGCAGGTCGATGGGACTAGGTAGAATAATAGTTCAGCAAGGACTAGATGAGCTGAAACACCTGTTCTGTGCTATAGTTCTCTATGATTCTATTTCATTGCAATTGTACTTCATTGTTGATCAAGAAGATTGGAATAGGGGTTTAAAAAGCACCATTCCACACATCTAGTTTACTCCATTGTTTGTTTCATTTCAGTGTCTGATCTAGTCATTTACATTCTTTTCCTATTTCCATGATTAACCTGCTGATCTTAAAGTGTAAACTTTATCAAATTTTTCACTTCCCTTTAGTCTTTTCTGGGCATAATCTTTCAAACCACTTAGATGATATCACCTTGCTCAGATCTGACCATCTAACTTTCTTAGAAAGGTTTAGGCAGTATTGGAGAGAAGAAGGCATTCTGAAGCCTAGATAATGAGCCATAAACAGTACCCAGAGCTAAAATAACTCAATGAGTTGGCAGAATGTTTGCTCAGGTAATGCAAGTGCACATTTTGAAATTCTCTTCCCAGTCATGGCCAAGTATTCAATTCAGAAATGTTGAGAAGTGATATGTTTTAATTAAGTTGATGGTATTGTTGTTTCTGCCTCAGGCCTCCAGTATGTAATGATCTTGACACTACCAAATTCCACACAATACCCATGTTTAGAAAGTGAACTGCACAGATGGCTAGTGGTGTCCGTAGCTTTGGTCCACCTAACAACAGATTCCTCTCCACTAAGTGTTGTATCCCAATGCTTCAGTGGTAGCACTTTCTCATATGGAGTCAGGTTATGGCTGAGATCTTCCACAAAGTCCTCCGTATAAAACCCAGGCAATGCCTAATGAGTGCTGCAAGTTGAGACATTAAACCAAGATCTTGTGTTCCTTCTGAGCTAGTTCTAAAAGGATCTGTAGCACTTCTTGTAAGAAAAAGTAGGTGAGATTTCCCTGCCTGAGTAATACTGTAGACTTTTCCTATAGGCAGCTGAAGGGCATAAATGACAGGCAACAATAATAATAAATTGGGAACAGTATTTTGCACTATTCCTAGAATTGACTGAGAAGGAAATCGGGGTCACTGTAAAAAGATCTCTAACAGTCAACTCATCCTAATAAGCCAATGACCAACTCACTATCCCCATCCTATAACCTCCCTAAGTAGGCTGCCTAAGTCTTTATGCATAGCCCATCTGTCCAAATCATTGATATGATTGAGCAAGAGATCATTTGGAAAATACAAATGAATGACTGAATTCAATCAATCCCGTCACAGCAGATAAACACTCAAAGGAGATCCAGATTTGGCTCTAAATGAATGCCCATTTGGTTCCATAGTGCACAGAACTCTCAGTTGAGAGTTGAAGAACTGATAAGGGTAAGGATAATTAGAGGCAAAAGCAAACATTAAAATTGTGAAGAATTTATTCTAGTCTTGACATTCTGTTGATTCTTCACAGCCTGACAATGTGCAGATTACATTGTGTGAACCCTATTGTCATTTTCACAATGTTTTATTGTTTTAACATGGAAATGTTTCTCAAGCCAAATTGTTCATTAAAGGTGAATGCTCATCGTTTGCCTGTTATTTGGAGTCTCAGCCAGGCCCTAATGGCAAATCTACATTTACTTTTGAGCTCTACACACAAGTACATGGGGACCTCTGGTGCAAATGTGGAAGAGCTGCCAACTGAAGTGGTAAATGAGAGTTCAATTGTAACAGTTAGGAGAAGTTTGGATTGATAGATTGAAGAGAGAGGATTGGAGGGCTATGATCCAGGTATATGTACATGGGATTATACACACAACCAAGGTCAGCATGAAATAGATGGGCCAGGGCCTATTTCTTTGCTACAGTATTCCATGATTCTTTGACTCCATACCTCAAAAAGGATACACTGATGTCAAATCACAAACAAGAGAACATTTGCAGATGCTGGAAATCCAAGTACCACTCACAAAATGCTGGAGGAACTCAGCGGACCAGGCAGCATCTATGCATCTATGGAAAAGAGTAAACAGTTGATGTTTTGGGCTGAGACCCTTCAGCAGGACAGGAGAAAAATGAAGAGAAGTCAGAGTAAGAAGATGGGGGAAGGGGAGGGAGAAGTACAAGGCAGTAAGTGATAGGTGAAACCAGGGGAGGCTGAGGGGTGAAGTAAAAGAAGTCAATTGGTGAAAGAGATAAAGGGCTGGAGAAGGGGAAATGTGATTGGAGAGGGTAGAAGGTCATGGAAGGGTAGAAGGGGAGGAGCATCAGAGGCAGGTGATGGACAGGTAGGGAGATAAGGTCAGAGAGGGACATGGGAATGGGGAAGGGTAAAGGACGGGGGGGGGGGGGGGGGTCAATTACCAGAAATTCAAGAAATCGATGTTCATACCATCAGGTTGGAGGCTACCCAGACAGAATATAAGGTGTTGCTTCTTCAACCTGAGTGTGGCCTCATTCAGACAGAGAAGGAGGCCATGGATTGACATGTTGGAATGGGAATGGGAAGTAGAATTAAAATGGGTGGCCACCTAGAGATCCCACTTTTTTGGCTGATGGAGCATAGGTGCTAGGCGAAGCAGTCTCCCAAACTACACTGGGTCTCACCGATATACAGGAGGCCACACTGGGAGCACTGGATACAGTAGATAACCCCAACGAACTCACAGGTGGTGTTGCCTCACCTGGAAAGACTGGAGCCCTGAACGGTAGTGAGGAAGGAGGTGTAGGGGCAGGTGAGGCACCTGTTCTGCTTGCAAGGATAAGTATCAGGCAGGAGATCTGTGGGGTGGGGGGGGGGGGAAGATATGCTTGGTGGTGGGATCCTATTGGAGATGGCGAAAGTTACGGAGAATTAGGTGCTGTATGCAGAGGCTGGTGGGGTGGTAGGTGAGGACAAATGGAACCCTGTTCCTGGTGGGGTGGGAGGTGGATGGGCTGAGGGCAGACGTATGTGAATTGGAAGAGATGAGGGTGAGGGCAGTGTTGATGGTGGAGGAAAGGAAGCCCCTTTCTTTGAAGAAGGAGAAAATCTCCTTAGATGACATCCCCTTCCCTTTCTTCCATGGCCTTCTCTCATCTCCCGTCAGATTCCCCTTTCTCCAGCCATTTATCTCTTTCACCAATCGACTTCCCAGCTCTTTACTTCACCCCTCCGCCTCTCCCAGTTTCGCCCATCACCTACTACCTTGTACTTCTTCCTCCCCCCCCCCCCCCACCTTCTTATTCTGACTTCTCATCCTTTTTTTCTCCAGTCCTGATGAAGGGTCTCAGTCTGAAACGTCGACTGTTTTATTTTTTCCACAGATGCTGCCTGGCCAGCTGAGTTCCTCCAGCATTTTGTGTGTGTTACACTGGTGTCAAGTGTGTTCCAGGTCAGAGATATGAAAATACCAAAATGAGATCTGGGTTTAAAGGACTGAACTACATGGATGGTTTGTATAAGCTCGATGTGTATCTTCTTTCTCTCTCTTTTGTATGGCTTTCTTCTGTAATTGTAGGGCATTAACTGTACTTTTTACTTAGATGTTGAGGCCAGATAATTGCCTCTGGGGTAGCAGATTGTTTCACGGCTCATGATTGCACCATAGTCTACTCCTTATTAAATTTATATATTGGAGAAGTTCTTAATTTCAATGAATTGACCATATGTAATTTAGAGATGACTTTGATCTAGGCTAGATATCAAAGCCATGGATCCTCTATGTTGATCAGTTACTCTTGTTCCTTTCTTCTGTTAGCTTTTATGCATTTGTATTGTAGGAGATCGGGTTAGGATCAGGGTGTGCAAGAATCTAGAAGGATTTCAAAAGTGGCATCAAATGAGGTCTTGGCAATTGAGGTGCTATTTAGTTTCTACAATTCTCTGCATTTCAAAGACTGTGGTATCTGGAATATGAATGGTGGAGCCAGGTTTGCCTGTTGAGTGAGGTCTTTTGGTGACGTAACAGATTATTATACCTGTGGCTATTCATTCTTTTGCAGAGTACGAATTGTTAGTTTGTTTTGGACGTTTTTACTTGGGGATGATGACAATTGGTCCATGATGCCATCCTTTTAATACTACTGGCAAAGATTTGGTGCACACCCACAGAGTCCTACAATTGTCGCTGATTGTCAATATGTAGTAGTAGGTTTTATCTCACACTGGATTTCATAGAAACAGCAATGAAAATAATATTTTGCGCACAGATTGACATCATTACAATGCTACTCACCATGCCTTGGTAAGGTAGTAACAGCCAACCATCCTCCTGATCGACAGGAAGTGAGCATTAAGTGACTCCAATTAAGACCCAATGATCCAACACCTTTTGAATTTGATAGGGTTGGACTGGCAGGTTTTTCAGACTATTAGATATTGCTTCTGTCGCTGCACCAACAAACTTTTACAACAGGCCTTTTGGGCCACAATGTCTGTGATGAACACAAAGACAAATTAAACTAAATCTCTTCTACCTGCACATGCTCCCTGCACATTCACATGTCAAAAGCCTCTTAAACACCACTATTGCATATACTTCCCCCACTGTCCCTTGCAGCCCATTCCAGGCACCTGCCATTCCCTGTGTTAAAAACTTGCTCCACACATAAAACCATAAGAACATAAGACATAGGAGCAGAATTAGGCCATCTGGCCCATCGAGTCTGCTCTGCCATTCAATCATAGTTGATCCTTTTTTTAAATCTCCTCCTCAACCCCAGTTCGCAGCCTTCTCCCCATAATGCCATGTCCAATCAAGAACCTATCAATCTCTGCCTTTTAATTCTCCTTTTAATTTTCTCCTCTTACCTTAAATGTGTGTCCTCCAGTATCTAATTCAATTCACTTATTTTCAGATGTTGCACAGTCACAGAATAAATATTCAAAGGCGCTCGGGAAACAGAGCTCTGTTGAGCTTGAAAGAAGAGTGGGAACAGGGTCCTAGTGAGTTTAAAGAGAGTGTGGGAAACAGAACCAGGTGAGGAAGTTGGCAAACGATTGAGATTTCCACGCAATAGGAGAGCAGGTTATTTAAGTTCTATTGTATGTCCCCCTTCACCACAATGTGAACCTTCTGGCTACCTGAAGGCGCTAGGTTTTGGTTTGGAAGGACTGAGGCATGTAGCAAGAATTGGCTGAAGCAGATTGGGAAGGTAAAATAAATAAATGTGTCTGTGGAAATGGGGTTCCCTGTCAATAACTGGGAAAAACTAGGTTATTAACTGGGATATGATCTCAGAGCTGTTGTACTTGGTGCTGGTGTGGCCTGTTCCCCACTCCTCTGTCTTGGTAATTATCTGAAATGTCTTCAAGTTTATCTGGGGGTCCAGGAGGGAGTCTAATGGGTTATGCTGCACGTCTCCAGAGATTAGGAGTCAAAAGTGTACCCAACTTTTCCATCATCCTGATGACCACCTTCATGTGTGGCTATATCAGGCAGCACGTGAATTAAACTGAATTGACTTTATTACTTCTGCCCTTCACATACATGAGGATTTAAAAAAATTATGTTACGTCTCTGTATAAATGTGCAATGTGCATTTTATAGTCATTTGTAATAAATAGTATGTACAACAGGATAGTCAATGTAACATAGAAATACAATCGTATTGGTGTGAATTAATCAGTCTGATGGCCTGGTGGAAGAAGCTGTCCCGGAGCTTGCTGGCCCCTGGCTTTTATGCTGCGGTACCGTTTCCCAGATGATAGCAGCTGGAACAGTTTGTGGTTGGGGTGACTCAGGTCCCCAGTGATCCTTTGGGCCCTTTTCTGTAAATGTCCTCAAAAGTTCACATCTACAGATACACTGGGCTGTCTGCACCACTCTCTGCAGAGTCCTGTGATTGAGGGGAGTACAGTTCCCATACCAGGCGGTGATACAGCCAGTCAGGACTCTCTCAATTGCACCCCTTAGAAAGTCCTTAGGATTTGGGGACTCATGCCAATCTTTTTCCAACGGTCTGAGGTGAAAAAGGTGCTGTTGTGCTTTATTTCACCACATAGCAGGTACGTACAGACCACTTGAGATCCTTGGTGTTGTATATGCCGAGGAACTTAAAGCTGTTCACCCTCTCAGCCCCAAACTCATTGATATCAATAGCGGTTAGCCTGTCTCCATTCCTCCTGTAGTCCACAACCAGCTCCTTTGTGCGACATTGAGGGAGAGGTTGTGTCAGGGTGATGACTTCTTCTCTCTAAGCTGCCTTGATATTATTCAAAGTATGAGGGCACTACGTGTCACTACATGCTGAGGATCTAACTGTCCCTGGTTTTGCAGAAGATAGGCCTGACCTATTTCCATGCAATTGTCCCTGTCAGCTGGATGTTACCCGTGCTTTATGGAAGAGTACTTCCAAGTAAACATCATTGACCACGTCCGTTAGGTAGAGGTCAGTGTGGAATGTACTTTAGACACTGTGGGATGGGAACACAGTGGATTCTGTGGGTTTGTTTCCTGAGCAAATGGTCCAAACTATCTGGCAGAATGTGTCCTCACCAGATTTGACCAACAAGCACAAAGACCCCCTTTGGCTGGCAGTGAGAGGTGCCTTCCCAAGCAGAGCTTTTCTCTAGAGATGACATATCACCTCCAAAGTACACTGCCCTTGGGATGGCTGTGTTGGGAAGAGATGGTCACCCATCTCTTTGCAGACTATGGATTTTCCTAGAGGATGAGGGCATGGATCAAGGGTGCATGTCCTGCTTCATCCCCAGTAGCAGCATAATAGCAGACTCTCTGATCAATGGGCTGTTCCCAGAAACACTCTCCAAGACAGACATCAAGTGCTGCTGGAAAGTCATCAATTCATGAAGGACACCCTTTGGTCTGCTTGAAAATTGTTGGTCTTTCAGCACAGTCAACAAAGACCAACACAGTCTTTCACCTATAAAGGAACGGTGCAGTCAGGCTCAGTCCAAGCTGCAGGAGGGATGCTCTGAAGTTTGGTGCAGCCAAAGCTAAGGCTCTATGGAGAAAGGCTATTGTCCTCACATGTAGGGCAGATTTGGGTTGGAAAGTCCCTTTGACAATGAAAGCAATATCACCTCAGACAGCCATGTGTACAAAAACGGTGCTATAGTTATTTACAAACAGATGCTGGAAGTCCAAAGCAACACACACAAAATGCTGGAAGAAATCAGCAGACCAGGCACTATCTGTGGAAAAGAGCAAAGTCCTGGTGTACGATGTCAGCCCGAAATGTCAACCGTTTGCTCTTTTGCATAGATGCTGCTCTGCCTGTTGAGTTCCTCCAGCATTTTGTGTGTGTTGCTATATTTATTCACGTTTATTTGTCTTCAAATGTTTACACTACTAAATGCCATACCTACAAGTGTAAAGGGTTTTGCATCATTTCTTCCTTTGTATGGACAATATTTTATTATGATTAAAGTCTATTTTTGAATAAAAGAGTTTTACTGGAGGGTATCAGTAAATCAGGCAGCATCAATGTGAAGATTAGATTAGATTAGATTCAACTTTATTGTCATTGTGCCGAGTACAGATACAAAGCCAATGAAATGCAGTTAGCATCTAACCAGAAATGCAAAGAATAGTGTTAACAAAATAACTGTGAATAAAAATAAGTGCTACAGCACACAAATATAAAAGTACTGAGACAGTACAATATGGGTGCAATACTGCTTAGCGCTGTGATGTGAGGTTCAGCAGGGTCACAGCCTCAGGGAAGAAGCTCTTCTTGAGCCTGCTGGTGCAGGAGCGGAGGCTCCTGTAGCACCTACCGGATGGGAGGGGAGTAAAAAGTCCATGGTTAGGGTGAGATGCATCCATGATAATGCTTTTCGCTCTGCCCAGGCAGCGTTTATAGTAGATGTTCGCAATGGTGGGCAATTGGGTGTAGCTAGCAGGAAACTTTTCCCTATGGCAGTGTCTAAAAGCAGGGGCCCAAGATTTAAAGCGAGGTGTAGTTGGGTTAAAGGGATTTGGAATCCACTGCCTGAGAAGGTGTTGGAGGTGGAGCCTCACAACGATTAAGCATCTGGATCAGCAAATGAATCAAGGTTATGGATCAATGTTGGTAGGTGGGATTGGTATCTAAAGATGCTTAATCATTGCCCTAGATATGATGGGCCAAAGGGTTTGATTCTACGCTGTACGAGTCTATGACTCTGTGCTAGTGACTATCATATTTTATTATCGCAGAGATAGTTTTCAACCTTTTGAGTTCTTGGAGCAAAGTGACATTGCATTAAGGAGCCAAAATTGTAGTCGTGATACAGGGATGAGTCATGAAGAGTTTAAAGCTATCTGACCTCAATTTAGTGAATAAAATGAATGCTAATGTCCTTTACACTGTGCATTTAAGGCTCTGGCTGTAAGCGGTGGCTTCCATTTGTAGCTCTAACGCGAGTGCAAAAATGAAGGAGGGTGCAACGCAAGAAAATTCTTCTTACTGTTTGAAGTAGGCAATGCAACCAAGCAACGCAGCCAACACCTTTGCCAGCTCTGCTCGCCCCCGCAGTCCTTTTTTGGAAAGCGCGCGCGCCCCTGACTCCACCGCGGCCGGGGAACAGTGCTCGTGCCTTTATTTGGAATAGAGCGGAAGAGCGCGCGCGCCCGCCCGCCGCGGATTGTTTCGTCACGGACGCCCGACCCGGAGCGCGAGCAGGGCTGCGGCTGTGTTACAGACGCGAGCTTGGTCGAGGCAGTGGGACCTGTATCATTTATACACAAACTACTTCGCGTACAGCAGGTAGTGCATCGGTTTCGTGCTCCATTTTTTGTCTCTATTTTTGCAATGGAAATGCTCTCCTCAGTGTGAGGTGTATTACGTTCTGAGCAGGAGTGATTATGTAGCAGTGCTTTCTTGTTGATGCAGTGCTTGCTTTCCATCCTTCAGCATTTGTTGAAACCTATTTGAATCCTCCCTAAAACTAGGAGATGGAAGTCACCATTGGTAATGACGTTTAGTGTTGTATAATATCTCGATTTATGTGATGGGTTGAAAATAGATGTTTCTTGTACTTTATAATAGAAATGCATAATGTGACCTACAGCTTTCCACTTTCCTTTAAATAAGGGTTTTATTTATGCTTGCTACAGTGGCAATGATTATATATGCAGGTAGCAAATCTGGGTCTGAAGGCCTTGTCTACAGACAGCTGGTGCTGGGAACCTTGCGGAGAAAATGCAAAGTTTGCGTGGCAAATTCGGCACTTTTACGCAGATGTTCCTTTCATTCGCCTTCTTTCTCTTTGCTTCTTCATTCCCAAGCCTGTAGAAGCCGTGAATACATTAAACGCAATGAAATTTGGAAGGTGCGACCTTTCAAAATTCGACTGTCGGTTTGGAGTCTTGGAAACGGGTGGTTTCAACTCTTAAAGCTCTTAAGAATCTTAGGGATGAGTTTCGACTTATTTCATCATAGCAGTTTACATTTAAGAGCGGAGTTCTCATGGGAAACTTAAGTGGGCCATTTTGTGTTTCAAGAGACTAATTAGCCTTAAAGTGACAAGCTGGTATGCTTTCATCTGACTTAGTCTAAATGCAGTTTGTTTTAAGGAACAGTGAGTGTATTACATTTTGTCGCCTGGCTATTGAAGTCCTAAATATATTGGATGGAATAAATCCCGGTTTGCCTGATCTTGTGTGCAAATTGACGATTTCAACCTTGCCTTTTGAAGGATTGCCCCCCCCCCCCCACTTTACATTTGCACATTTTAATAAGTGTTCACTGTTCATTTTTTTTTTGCATGGGGGTTGGATCCTTTACCCAAGGAAAGGTGTCTCTAGGTGCTTTCAGAGACAGGGCAATGGAAGTTCTCTTGTCTGATTTCAGGAATGAATGGATTCCTCAGTTCTTGTGCCGTTGGATCCTAGGGAGATGATTACCCTGGCTGGATATGTTGGTACAGACAGTTTTATTGTCTCAGGGTTATGAGTCAGCCATTCAGGAATGAAATGGGATGAAATTTCTTACTGCAGGTAGTTATGAATCTTTAGAATTCCTCACCCCACAAGGATGTTGAGTCATTGAATAAATTTAAGACTGAAAGAGATGTTAGGTTTTAGTAATCACTGGAATCAAATGATATTGTAATGGTATAGGGAGGTGAAATTGACATGAAAGATTGTTCATGACCTTACTAAGTGTTGGGGTAGACTTGAAAGATTGTCTGCCCTCATCCTACTCCTGTTTCTTGTGGCTTGAAGCTGCCAACGTTTCCAAAAAACCCTTGAGAGATTTCAATTAGTGCTAACCTTTCAAGACATCATACACAGTTTACGTCATCAGGACTGCTCCATGAGCCTGTTGTGTACACATGAAGTGTCTAAATTCACAAGGTGCACTGACATGGTTGTCACGTTGCTAATTAGTTACAGCGTGACATCGTAAACCAACAGCATCTGGGAGCATCAGTCAATGACTTGTTGTGAGATAACACATTTATTTGAGGGAACTACCGACAAAACTTGTTTTTAAAAATGTAGTGCAAACTGACGATGGAAGAAAAGTGGAGGGACTTTCTGTATTTGAAGATGTTTTTCAGCTTTCTAAGTTATGAGTTTTTATACAACCAGCTGTTATGGTCCAGTTGATATTGTCCGGAATGCAGGTTCCCAACCTGGGGTCCATAGACCCCTTGCTAAATGGTATTGGTCCATGGCATAACAAGGGTGGGGGACCCTTCATCTACAAAGATGATGAAAGTGCATGCGTTATATCCTTAAAAATGAAGAAAAAATTTAGGGCAGTGATGAGGAGCAGGGGAAGAATGGGAGAAAGTGGACAGCTCCTTCAAAGGTCAGACACGTGCACGATCACTGAGTGGTTTCCTGTTATGTGACTCCTTGTAAGGAAACAAATCTTAGACATTTTGAATATATTGCCTTTTTATGAAACTTATTTTTTAGCTAAAATGTGGAACTTTTTCTTCTACTTAGGTATCTTTGCCTTCACCTTATCTGCCTAGTTTACAATGGTTCACTTCCACTTACCAACAAGTAACAGCCTAGTTAGTGCATTCAGAAGATCACTATTAGTTGTAATTGCTTCCACTGAATTGCAAGTTGGCATCTTTAAGAAGTTCATTCATTAGTCCAGTCCATTAGTGCACTACTTCCAGTCCCAGTGATACATCATCTACCTGCTCTGGAGACTTCAGCTTGACAGTGTGGACTCTGTTGATGGAAGAATCTGCGAGTTTCCACCTAGATACTAAAGGATTAACATTGGAAGTACTGAAATCAGTGGAGTGGTATGGATGACACATGGGAAGAGGACATTTGGTATAAATTGACACTAAGATCACCACAACATTATAGACTGAATAGCCTGTGCAATTCTGTGCTTAAGATGCATCTTTTAGTTTAAGGGATTTGAAATCATTACGCAATGTAGATGCAGAGGACATCTGGCATTTGACAGAATCTACCAACAGCCAGCTTGCAATTGCCAATGATCTGTGCTCTCTGGAATCATGATATTTGCAAATTTTCATTGATTCTTTGATTGTTATGTCTGTACCTTGAAGCACATCACCAAACAATTACCTAAATAGTAGATTAAAAGTGATAAGCTGTCAAACATAGCTCCAGCCGATTGCTCCAGTGAAGAAGGAAACTCGATTTGTCACATTGGCTCAGATGGAGGTCAGGTGAAGAACTCCCATCCATTTGCTTAGCACAGCTTCTGAAGGATAGACAGTATTGTAAATGGATTAGATGCTATTGTCAGATGCCCCAGCAGAAGGACAAGCAATTAGAAGTTGCAAGGGGAATTGGAAAAAGATAAAGTAACATTTAAAAAAAAATATATCCTTCTACCTTCTCACAGTGTCAGCCTTTGATAATTACGGTTGGTGTCTGGGCGGTTTGAAGTTTTGAGAGAGCTTTGGTGTGATGATCTGGGGCATGATGCTGATGCTCCTGTTGGGGAATTTTTATGCATTATTAATCTCTTGCACTGTCATTGGTTTATTTTTTTAATATAGAGATGCAGCATAGTAACAAGCCCTTCTGGTCCAAAAAGTCTACTGTGCACATTATACCCATGTGACCTATTAACCTGTATGCATTTGGAATATGGGAGGAACCAGAGCACCCAGAGGAAACCCACACAGTGAACAGGAGAAAGTACAAACTCCTTACAGACTGGGGGAATTGAACCCGGGTCGCTGGCACTATAATAGGATTATGCTAACCGCTATGCTATGATGCTGCCCCCTCTTTTAAATTGGCTTCTTGTCTCTCAAAGAAAACATTGTCATGTAACGTCTACAAATCAAGCTGTAGCAAAGACTAAATTTCCCCAAGTCACGTCTTGGGGACATGCAATGCAGAAATGGGTCCGCTGCTCACAGTTTCAGACCCAACCATCAGCCACTGTTTTACACAAATCCTACATTCTCATCGACTGTCCACAAAGAGACAATTATTCTTCTCACAGACACAGGTTAAATACTAGGTAGTTTAAGTGTATTCAAAGAGAAGTCTTTGAGGGAATTTTCGAGCTCCTACTTTCTAACTAAAAGTCTGTGATGGCAGAGTTTTTCGGTAAGTGGGATCATGAGGCTTTCTAGTCAGCAACCAGTATAGAGTGCTGAGCATTTCATTATTGTGTGCCTCGGGTCTTCAGGCAAACTCAGAAATTTAGATGTTGTGATTTAGTTGGCTGTTTTTATAGGCTTCCACAAATAGCAAGTGAGTAGAAAGCACAAAAGTTCTCAGGCTTCAAGGACTACATTGCTAATGACGCACAGTGTGACAGCTCTTGTTCTTGGTCGGAGGGGGGGGGGGTGAATATCCCTCCTAGATGTTTTATCAATCTTTAATTATGGTGACAGTGAACAATGAGGAATTGTTATGATCGGGTGACTGTTTTCAGCCACACTACACTGTCTGTGGGCTGGATGAACACAATGATCTTGACGTGGCAGGAGGTAATTTCAGTCTCTGGAACAACCCACCAATCCTGTTTTCCATCACATCACTGTTTCCTATTGTTTTGCACCTCCTGACCCTGCTTCTCCCCAGCACTGAGGCTAGGGAGCAACTTAAAACGATCTATGCAGCACAACACTGGAACGTGGGAGAAACTGGAACACTAGAGGCAACCAATTCTCTCAAACTCTACGCAGGAGGCACGGGAAGCCAGGATCGCTGTAGTGTAAATCAGCAGCACGAGAGTACCAGCCCAACTTGGACTGCAAGTGCCCAAGTTTTCCCTTCAGCAACTTTTTTTTGGTAGGAGGATGAGGTGTACACATCTAAACAGCAACTATACTTCAATTGAAATGAGCCTTGATTGCTTAAGTGATAACAATTCATTTTAATGTATTTTTGTTGCTTTGCAGGTTTTTTTTAGGTCACTTGGATTGATGAGCGTAGATGAGAGTTTGCTGTGTTCTGGTTGTACCACTGTTTGAGCCTGCAGTAGGCAGAAACAGATGGCAGCAAGCTGTTCACCTTCTTCAAGATTAAATTAATGTCCCTGTTAGAGTTTTGTGTGTTACCTTGTTTGACATTAACTTGTTCCAATCACTAATTGAAATGTAACTTTTCAAAACTCACTAGTTATTTTAATTTTAGGTTAGCATATTTAAAAATCATTCTTGAAGGTGGGAAATTGTAGTTATACATGCATATTTTCTGACAAATTTTATCAGTCACGTATAAAAGGAGAAATGATCAACTTTGATAATGACCTATCAGAATATTTGGAAATTTCTGATTTTGCATCTTTCATCAGACATCCCCTTTTCCCTCTCTAGGGCCACACTGAACTCCTTTCAATTGAAAAATACATGATCACAAAGTGTAATATCTTAAGGGAAAAAGTCAATGAAAATAATGTTAAGCGGTTAATAGAATTAACATCCAATGGTGTGAAATATCTATCTCCCTGCACCACAGAAATCTGCATCCTGCCAGGTTATTGGAGTTAGGCAGTTAATATTTTCCAACAAATCTCCTTTATTACCATTTGCAGATCTCCTGTATATGGGATCCGAAGTTTGATTTTCATTTTTCATTTCTGGATTTATAGTTAATCAGGTTGAAAATGGTGAAGGAAAGCAAGCCTTTTTTAAATAGCTTGATTAATTCCTACTGGTGGCAAGTTCAGATGTAAAGTTATGTAGTCAGTCACATGGACTTCACACTGAGTTTTCAATTGGCAGAGCAACTGAAAGTTAGAATGCTATAAATGTACTTTTATGAAGTGAATTGTAAAGGCAGTACAGACATTGATAAATAATAATGATGCACTGTTGCTCTTTTAGGAGACTCTGGGGAAAGATCTTGAATGCTTTGCTTTTCCATTGAAGTTCATTTGATGTTATGTATTAGTTTCCTTGGTTAATATTTCCATGATGTGCTTGTTTGTGTTGATGCAAATTGCTTCACAGCCACTGAATATTCAATAAAAGGTAATATGTTTAAGTAAAATTTCCCTCTTACAGGCCTGCAAAACCATCTTCAACATACTTAGTGAGGAGAGCTACTACGTTCTGAAGTATGAAATTCTAGACCACGTCTTAGCTTGGTGTTTAGGGGTGATTGCATTCACCATCACTAATGCTTTCTCTCTTAAATAATTAAGAATGTGACAGACGCATGCTGTATATTATGAATCAGTATTGGCTTCTGTACCAAAGGAAAATTACAAGGAAGGTTGAAAATTCTCTTGTGGTTTTGCTTTTAGTTTTGAAGTTAACATTGAAGAGCATTGAGGAACAGAGGCTTGGCAATATCTAAGGGCTTGCAGGGGTTTGTGGAAGCATAATGGATTTAAGCCCGACTGGATTTCACCCGATTTTGTTTTCCAGATAAAGAATGAGGACATCATCTAAATGTGTTGCATTTGGTCTTTTTCTTCCCTGTATCTTCATACTTGATTGTTTTATTCTGCTGCTAATATTATTATGCCATTTATGGATTGTTATTCTGGATACAAGGGGATGCAACGGCAGAAGCTTGTGCAATTTTTATATACTTGTTGTTTGGGGAATTTACTTGCTAGTTTGGCTTCTGGTATCTAGTAATATGAAGGGATAAAATTGCTTCATCTGTGCAAAGGATATTTCTTTGTTTGCTCGACGATTAGCACACTCATGATTCTGCTACGAGAGTAAAATGGTTAGCATGTTAGAGCACAGAAGGAGACCATTCACCCCATTAAGTCTGTACTCTCCATTTGTCTGTTCTGTCCACATAAGCAACAAATTATTTTCCCTCTGTGCTAATATTTTGGGATGTTAAGGAGTATGGGGTGAATAAAAGGAAGTGGCAATCAGGTAAAATATCAGTAATGATCTTGTTGAAAGACACTGTAGGAGAAGTTCCCTCTAAGGTGTGTGCGTGCGTTCACATCTTTTGCTACTAATGCACAAAGGTATTGTTAGCATGTTAAGTATATTGCACGATTGTATACAATCACAGTTCCTTTTCCTGTTCCTAATGTGGACGGTGTTGACAATATGGAGTTTGCGATTATTTAACCATATAACAATTACAGCATGGAAACAGGCCATCTTGGCCCTTCTAGTCTGTGCTGAATGCTTACTTTCACCTAGTCCCACTGACCTGCACTCAGCCCATAACCCTCCATTCCTTTCCTGTCCATATACCTATCCAGTTTTACTTTAAATGACAATACCGAACCTGCCTTTACCACTTCTACTGGTAGCTTGTTCCACACAGCTACCACTCTCTGAGTAAAGAAATTCCCCCTCGTGTTACCCTTAAACTTTTGCCCCCTAACTCTCAACTCATGTCCTCTTGTTTGAATCTCCCCTACTCAATGGAAAAAGCCTATCCACATCAACTCTATCTATTCCCCTCATAATTTTAAATACTTCTATCAAGTCCCCCCTCAACCTTCTATGCTCCAAAGAATAAAGACCTAACTTGTTCAACATTTCCCTGTAACTTAGGTGCTGAAACCCAGGTAACATTCTAGTAAATCTTCTCTGTACTCGCTCTATTTTGTTGACATCTTTCTTATAATTCGGTGACCAGAACTGTACACAATAGTCCAAATTCGGCCTTACCAATACCTTGTACAATTTTAACATTACATCCCAATTCCTATACACAATGCTCTGATTTATAAAGGCCAACATACCAAAAGCTTTCTTCACCAGCCTATCCACATGAGATTCCACCTTCAGGGAACTATGCACCATTATTCCTAGATCACCCTTTTCTACTGCATTCTTCAATGCCCTACCATTTACCATGTATGTCCTATTTGGATTATTCCTACCAAAGTGTAGCACCTCACACTTATCAGCATTAAACTCCATCTGCTTGTGTTTAAACTTAAACTCCATTTCTCTGCAGATTTTAGAACTAACTGATTTATACTGTTGTTATTGAAGGAATTATTGAATGCACACATGTTGGCATGGGCAAAAAATTGCACAGCACAAGATTTTTGCACGCACAAATTAGAGGGAACATTGATTGCAGGTATAACAGTGTAACATTGTACTACTACTTCCAGTTCCTATGTGTACATCTAGTTCCCTCTTGAATGCCTTGATGGACTATTTCTACCATTCTAGCACAAAGTTCCAGAACATTCTCTGCATAATTATCTCCACCTTTTGCCCATTATGTTAAATCAGTGGCTCTTGGCCCATGAGCCATGTGCAAAAGGGGTGCATTGTTTTCTACTTGCCCTATCTAATTCTGCTACGATTTTTATGCTTTAATAAAATCTTTCAGTTTTCTTCTGGCTCCAAGAACACCCATGGCTTCTCTATTTTAACTTTGCAGCTAAAATCCCTTAAATTTGGAACCATTCTAGTAAATATCCTATGTATTCTCACTAAGACTTGATCATTTTTGAAATCAATATTTGTGGCTGAACAAGTTTTTAAGTGTTCAATGTAATTTGTCTTCATTGTACTTTTATCATGTATTTGTTTAGTTATTGGTTTAGTAGAGGCCTCAATTATCATAAGACCATAACACATACGAGCAGAATTAGGCCATTCAGCCCATTGAGTCTGTTCCACCATTTGATCATGACTGATATATCCTCCCTCTCAACCCATTCTTCTAGATCCCTGTAACCTTGATAGCCTTACTAATCAATAACGTATCAGCTTTCACTTTAAATATACCCTATGACTTGACCTTCACAGCTTTCTGTAGCAATGAATTTCACAGTTTCACCACCCTCTGACAAAATAAATTCCTCATCTCTGTTCTGAAGGAACATCCTTGTATTCTGAGGCTGTCCTAGATTGTCACTGTTGGAGACATCCTCTAAATGTCTGCTCTATCTCACACTTTCAATATTTGATAGGTTTCAAATGAGATCGCCCTCATTCATCCATCATCGAGGACCCCCACTGTCCTGGCCATGCTGTCTTCTTGCTACTGCCATTGGGAAGAAGGTACAGGAGCTTCAGGACCAACATCACCAGGTTCAGGAACTGTTGTTACCCTTCAATCATTAGGCCCTTGAACCAGAGAGGATAACTTCACTCATCTCGCCCCATTACTGACCTGTTCATATAACCTCTGGACTCCCTTTGAAGGGCTCTTCCTCATGTTCAAATGCTTATTGTGTATTTATTTATTTTTCTCTTGTATTTGCACTGTTTGTTGTCTTTTGTACATTTGTTGCTTGTCTGTCCTGTTGGGCGTTTTGTTTTATTGATTCTGTTTATTCTGTATTTATTGTGTATGCCTACAAGAAAAATGAATCTCAGGGTTGTTAATGGTGACATTATATGTACTTTGATAATAAAATTAACATTGAATTTTTCTTCTAAATTCTAGTGAGTACAGGCCCAGAGCCATCAAATGCTCCTCACACATTAACCCTTTCATTCCCAGGATCATTCTCACGAACCTACGAACCCTCTCCAGAGCTAGCACATTTTTTCCTAGATATGGGGTCCAAAACTGTTCTCAATACTCCAAGCGAGGCCTCACCAGTGCCTTATAAAGCCACAGCATTACATCCTTGTTTTTATATTCTAGTCTTCTCGAAATGAATGCTAATATTGCATTTGCTTCCTTTGCTACCGACTCAACCTGCAAGTTAACCACTTGGGAATCCTGCACTAGAACTCGCAAGTCCCTTTGCACCTTGATTTCTGAATTTCTTCCACATTTAGAAAGTAGTTTATACCTTTATTCTCACTTCTAAACTGAATGACCATACATTTCCCTATACTATATTCCATCTATGTCTTTGCCCATTCTCCTAATCTGTCCAAATCCTCCTGCAGCCTCCCTGTTTCCTCAACACTCCCTGCTCCTCCACCCATCTTTCATTTGGCCACAAACCCACCAATTCCGTCATCCAGATCAGTGACGTATAACATAAAAAGAAGCAGTCCCAACACTGACTGTTGTGGAACACCATTATTCATCCTCAGCCAACTCAAAAAGGTGCACATTATTCCCATTCTTTGCCTCCTGCCATTCAGGCAATCTGCTCTCCATGCTAGTATCTTTCTTGTAATACCACGGGCTGTTACCTTGTTTAGCAGCCTCATGTGTGACACCTTGTCAGAGGCCTTCTGAAAATCTAAATACTGATAATGTAAGTACAAACAGTACTTTGAGAACTTGTATTCAATTTCTATATTTATAAAAGTTTCACTTCTCCAGATTTTTTTAAAGTCCAACTAGTTCCCTAATGTCAAATAGGGCTATATGAGTCCAATACTTGAATCCTTACTGTCATTTGAAGTAATCTCACAAGTCGTTTGGTGGTGCGCAGTAATTTGGGAATAGGCACTTAACAGCTGACCAGGCCTGTGGAACGTGCATCTTGTAAGAACACCAGAGTATCGCATCTTCTGGTTCGGTCGTTAACCTGTGTAGCATTTGTTTTCCCTTCAAACCCTGCTTCTGTGTATGCCAGAAAAAGAAACTTGGTAAAATATGATGAAGGAAGAGTTTGAGTAGACTTCAGGAAGAAGTTGGCATAGTGTGAAGCACTACAAGATGAAAATTTTCTGAGTGGCCAAAACTACATTGTTCATGGAGACAGTTTAAGATATTTCCTATAGTAACACCATACTGATCTTTCAAATAAGTCAAGTAAAATAAAATAAAATCATGGTTTTATTTCAGTCGCCTGCTATATTTTAGAGCCATTTGTGGTTGAACACAGAATATTGTAAATTCAGCCCATTTGGAAGTTTTACCCGATGTAGTTTGGTACTATGCAGTTTAGGAAGCTCCATAGTTAGCTATGTGCTGAAGTGAGATACATTCATTGATGTTTTATTTTAAATGCTAGGAAGGAGCAGGCCAGGTGATATACCCATTTGTAAGAGGTCATGGACTGTGAAGTATGTATATTGAATTGGGGAAGCCTGTGCTGAGCTTTGATATCTCCACGTTATCTACACTGCTGATACTTATTGACACCTATTTCATTGTCATTGCTGTTGAAGATAGAGCAACGTGGGGATTTTGCAGCTTCTTGATGCAAGTTATACTGCAGAAAAATGCCCTGTGGCGCACAGTTCCTGAGCCTGTAAATTGCAGGAGCTCTGGAGTATCCTGACCATGGCCATTAAGGCCTTGACACCCAAAATTTTAAAGCAGCGTGACCATGAGATTAATGTAGTTAATTGACCATTTATTTAGTTTGTTTGTTTAGAGACAGCAGCATGAGACAGGCCCTTCTGGGCCAACGAGCTGCACCACCCAGCAACCCACCTGTTTAATCCACAGGACAATTTAGAATGACCAATTAACCTACTAACTGGTCCGTTTCTGTGGGAGGAAACGGGGGCACTTGGATGAAACCCACATGCTTATGGGAAGGATGTACAACGTTCTTACAGAGGATGCCAGAACTGCATTTCGAACTCTGATGCCCTGAACTGTAATGGCTTCACAGGACTGTGGCATCCTTTTGATTTTCCTTGGTGAAATGTGGCATGGTTGTAGTTTTCATAGTGAATTGACATGAATTGCAATTCTGAGCAGGCTTTTGGGTGCTTACACATACAGAGATGTTGTCATCTAGCAAACTATTGGACTGTGGTCAATCTTTTAAATTTAGATTTATAAATGGAATTGTGTAACATCGCTGTCATCTGACAATCCACCCAGTTCAATAAAAAGGGGAGGATATTAGATCAGATCTGACTTGGTGTTTTAATGATAGTGGGAACATGAAAATTTGTCCCTGGAGTTTGTTTGAAATCAGCCATGTTGAAAATCATTTTCCCAGATTTTACACAAAAGAACTGGTGTGGAGTGGAGACCTGTATTACTGACAACATCAGATATATTCCTGGCTTTTGCACATCTGCTTCAGTTGCTGAGGGTGATCAACTGCTTTCAAAAATTTTTAGCTTTTTTGTGAAATGTCAGCAAACATGAAGTGTGGTGCTTTTGTCTTTCACTGCACAGTTCAGGGATGTATAGATATATAATGTGTATGTATGTATGCATGCGTATGTATGTGTATATATGTATGTATTGGATACAGTCCCAGCAGGTCTTTGTCAAGATGGGTTTAAACAGAAGGTTTACTTGTTCAACAAAATCAGTTCTAAAGCTTTGTGGTTAAATAAGATCAGGATTGCAAAACTAAATTAGTGTTGTCTCAAGTTTGCCGTCAGTTAGGTAGAATGGCATTACTCACATTTCCAGTGTTTGTAGCAGTGAGTTATTGAAAATATTGTGCTTCATGTGCATAATGTGAAAAAATGCAGCTCCCTTGTGCATGATGTATTTTGTTATTTTTTAATGCCAGCTTTTATTTCTGTTGTGGATTCCCATCTTCACATTTATAATTGATATTGCGTATGTGCAGTTATGTTTATGTTCCACCAGCTGACTCCCAGTTGGTAGCTCTCTGCGTCTCCTACCCAGGCAGTACGGCAGACAGAGATCTGTATCTCCTAAACCTTGGTTTAGTTTTGCTTTTCTTGAAGTTGACACTTCAGGTGCTTTTCTTTGTGCATTAGAATGTATATGGCTGATTTGTGCTACTTTTGTTGACAGCAGTGATTGAGGTAAACCCATTCAACTGGAAACATTTGATTTCTTTTTGCCCTGATAGTCTCTTGGAAATGTTTAAACATTTAGAGGTGAGGTCTCCATGATATTCAGTGGTGAATTAGTTATCTTTTAGATCTTTTCACAAAATATCAACCTTTAATTGATTTAGTGAAGATCCACCTATGTTCTTCCCCTTGTTAAGTACTTAAAAAATCTTTCCTGTTTCATTTCTCAATTCTCTCCCTTAGTGACATCATCCAGAAGGTCACTGGCTTGACATTTATATTGGTGACACTCAAGTTTAGAAATTAGATTGCTTTAAAATTGGTTTTATATGAAGTATAAATCTGATTTATCTGAAACCACCAGTGATCAAACACTTTTGTGTGTGATGCCCGGTAATAGGCCCGGACGATTCCTGATCAGGTGTGTACTTAATGATATTATTCACAATGTTCAAGTTTTCCCATGGTCTGATGAGGCAAGGCTCGAAGTTCCATGTGGTAAGCACTGTAGAACTGTCTTAAGTAAAAGTAGGGGTAAGCTGTGCTAAGTTCTGCCTTTGTTATTTAAAGGGACACTGCAGACTTTAGGTAATGTCACCCTACCGTGTGTAGGGGCCGTGTATCTGTTCTCCATCTGTTGTACTGTCACACGAGTGGGGGCGTAGTAAAAGCAAAGGGAATAAGTTGTGTTTTCATGCGTATTTCATGGCAATCTGTAGCTTGGGACCAACAGAGGTCATATCTTTGCTGACTGCTGAGATAATGCACAATAATGCTTAATTGTATGTTTGCTAATTTCGACACTTTGGAGTAATCATTGGAGCTGTGGCGTGCCACACAAGTATAACAAGTCCCTGTGGTCAGAGGCAGCTGGCAGTTGTTTGATTTTTGGATCAATTTTGCAGCTACACCTTACTTCAAACTAATTGTAGGCTTAAATACTCTCCAGAGTGTTTTGTGATAGGGCTATACTTCTTGTAGTGTTTAGCTGCTAAAGCACTGGTGAATGGGTTCCTTGGGCTTAGTAATTAGGTGTGGCATATTGGAGGTTGAGGGACCTGGGAAGAGTGATAAAATGCATACACTTGAGCAGACCCTCTGTCTTCAGAGACCCCACATTGTAATGGGACTGTCTGGTGAGCAATGCATTCACCTGAGGCAAGTGATATCCTGTGATGTGACCGTTGGCTGCACAGTCTTGCTTAGACCGCTGTTTCTGCTTGGCACACTTGACCAAGCAGGGAGAGGAGCCAAGAGCGCTGAAAGTGTTGGGTGTCGTTGAATGATGGTGACTGCTGTCGATCTGCAATGAATGACAGACCAGCTGAACAAATACAGGTGTTCTCCCTCCCCCACTTACAAAGGTAGAGCGTTCCTATGAAACCTTTCTCAAGCCAAAATCGCGTAAAGCGAAGAACCGTTAATTGATAAGAGAACAATTTTCGTAAAAGCGAAAATCCTCTTTGTAATGTGAAAACAGGTTACTAATATAGGCCTTTTGTAAAAGCGAAGTGGCGTAAAGCAAACATTCGTAAAGCGGGGGACACCTGTGACCAATACCATTTCTCCCAAATTCTTGCTTCATGCAAGAAAGATCACTCAGCTGCACTACTGCTGAGGTAGTTGTTCCACCGAGGAGAAGGAGGCATGTTGGGCACTGGGATTTATCAGCATTGCTAACATCATCTGATTGGATAGAGCCATTCACTGAACTTACATGTCTACTAGTTATGTCGACTTTTTCAGTTGAAAACATCTCTGCTTCCTCTATGTATATTGGCTGTTGATCATAAGAAAAATATTTTGATTGTGGAAGCTATGTCCTTATTGGCATCCATGATTCTTTCTTCCCAAATATCCTATCAAAAATTTCTGATGATACAAAGCTGTATGCCCATGTGACTTACAAAGAAGACGGAGAGAAGCACTGGGGGAATATTGACAGGCTAAATGGGTACGACAGATGAAATATAAAAATATATAAAAACACAAGGTTGCCTATTATAGTAGAAGAATAGAGAAGTTTTATTTTACAGTGAAGTTGTTTAGGGGGACTTGAAAGATGTTGTGCATGAATCATTATGTACAGTAAGTGATTAACTTGGCTTCACTGCATAGAGATTTGAGTACAAGAGTCTTGTGCAATTATAAAGGTCCTTGATAAGGTCACTTCAGAAATATTGTGAAGACAGCTCACTTCCCAAATTTGGAAAGATAAATGTTTGATGAAGGGAGATGAATGAAAATGTATTTGGTTAATTATCTGAATGGACATTAAACAGACTTGGATCTCCACTCTTTTGGGTTTAGCAGAATGAGAGCTTGGTATAACAGCCTTATGGGGCTTGATAATATGGATACAGCAATGATGCTTCCATATGCTGGAGAGTCTTGAACTTCAGGCCATAGTCTCAGAATAAAATTTTTAAAAAAAAATCAGCCTCCTAGGAGTGTGGTTACAGGATAGGACCTGGCTTTTGGGTTGGAGTATACCCACTGATAAGACCTTCTGGTTGTGTTGGGCCACGTTTTGCTGCCCTGGCTTGGCACTTTTATCAGCCTGAGATCAAATCTGTCATTTAGGACTGAGATGAAAATTTTCTTCACAGAGGAGTTTGTCAGTCTGGAGTTCTGTAGCCAATAGGTTTGTGAAGGGTGGGTCAAGACTGACTGAGAGCTTTATAAATATTACAGGAATAGAGGTGGAATTGGTCAGTGCAGGAAAATGGTACTGAGATAAGAGGTGAGCTATGATATTTACTGTGAAGGATTTTGGCAGTATGTGAATCCATTTTGTTGATGTAAGCAGTACAACAAGTATAGGAAGCATTTAAAATAGCTGGTCTGTCATTCATTGCAAATTAACAACGGCCACCATCATTCACCGACTTCCAGCACTCTTGGTTCCACCCCCCCACCCCCCCGCTTGCCAAGCCTGTCCATAAGCACTGGACAAGCTGTTGACTGTACAATCAGGACACCAGCTTCAGTCCTTTTGTGCCAAGTTTACCTCCTTTTGTGAAAGAGTACCAATGTTCTTGTTACATTTCGTGCCGGGGGTGGGGGGGGGGGGAGGTAGGGGAGACTTCCATGCTTTTGAAGAAGGGTCTTAGCCTGAAAAGTTGACTGCTTGCTCTTTTCCATAGATGCTGCCTGGCCTGCTGAGTTCCTCCAGCATTTTGTGTGTGTTGCTTGGATTTCCAGCATCTGGAGATTTCCTCTTGTTTCCATGGTGTTTCTTTGTTTTGTGGCTATCTGGAAAAGGAAGAATCTCAGAGTTGTATATTGTATAGATACTTTGATAATAAATGAACCTCTAAACTTTGAACCTTGAACAGAAAAAGGAGCTTCTTGTGTTGTATCAAGGAGTAACACCTGAGAGCTATTTCAGTGAATCATAGGATGATGGCATCTCCTTGTTGGCTTAGAATGTGGTTACAGCATGGGACCTGGCTATATGGGTCAGGCTCAGGTTCTGTTAGGCTATGTTGTGTTGGCCTGGCTCAGAACTTTATCCAGGTCAGAATGACATGCATAGTTTTAAGTTTTAAAAAAAACTTTAATTTTGAAAGCATTTATTTCTTGTAACAGGTTTATAGTCCTCACGAAGGGTCTTAGCCCAAAACATTGACTGCTGATTTCAACGGATGCTGCCCGACCTGCTGAGTTCATCCAGCTTTTGTACAGGTTTATAGTGCTGGTTGGCTTAAGTGTGTGTGTGGGGTGGGGGGGGGGGGGAGAGGTTAAGTCTTTAGTCTTGGTTCAGGTTTAGATTTGCTGTGGTTGTGCTTTCATTGTACATTCCAGCAGCCTTCTGCCTTGGATTCCTCAATATTCAGTGATCATGATGAATTTAAATTCACAGGAGCATTTGAATAGGAGGCTTTTCTTAAAGTGATTCTAAAGGGCTCAAAGCCATTTGATAACAATGAAAATGCAGCTTGACCCAGAGATTTACCTTCTTTTGAGCAATGCAGTGTAATGAAGCAAGTAAAAACACAACATTGTGAACAGATTTACCTACACGCCGCCTTTAACTTGTTAAAGCTCCAGTTTAACTCTTCCAAATCAAATGATGTTTAGTAAAGTAAAATACTGAAACCATTTTGCTGTATGTAAAGTGAAGAACCTAAGGAGAAAGCTGTAATTTTAACACAATTCTGTCAGCTGATTCCCTGAAATAACTTGGGATTATTAAAATAGGTCATAAAGTGAAGCATCACAACTTTCAACTAATTCAGGATTTTCAAAATAAAGCAGCAGACGTATAAAGTGAAAACTGGACTGAGGATTACAGTTCTCTTTAGTAACCAAAGGAGTTATGTTTTATAGATTACTTTGTAGTGAACAAGTTCATGAGGGAGAACATAGCTTTCTATTATTTCCAAAGGATATAATTCAGCTTAATGCAACACAAGCACAGTAAGAACTCATGGGTCAGGCAGCTTCTACTTAAGGAAATGTTGATAATTTGGTTTTAGATGCTTTATCTGAACTCCTTTTAACAGGGATCACAGAGAGCAGTGAAAGAGGGCTCACAGAACTCCTTCTCTGAAACAGGAAACTTAAAGTTGGGCAATCCTGAGAGTTTGCAGTGGAGCAATATAATGGACTACAGATGCAGGAATCTGGAGCATCGTCCAAGATCTGAAGGAGCTTAGCTGGTCGGTTAGCATCTATGGTGAGAGGATGCTTAGAGATTAGAGGGGGAGCGGTGAGAAAGGGTGGCATAGAAGAGGATAAAAACTTGTTCTGTAGTTGTTGCCTGACTTAGTGAGTTCCTCCAGAGTATCTGTGTTGCTGCAGATTCCAGAATCTGCAGTAGCTTGTGTCTGTTATTTAGTTTGGTACCTAGTGCCAGATTTTAATCAAACTGAAGGGAAAGTAAATATGTGAAAAAAAATATAAAATTTTGGTTTTAATGATGTGAACTGTTGTTTTGCACATCTTTTTGCATATTAAATTACATTTAGAAAGGGAAGTGAGGGCAAAAGCAAATACTTCCACCCTCAGAAGTTCATGCAAGAGGTGGAAAGACTGTTGCAGTGTGGAATTTTGAGGGAAATTTGCTGAGGGACTTAGATGAAGAATATGATTGGGATGCTGTCATAACCTGATGTGGATACATCACAAGGTGGTTGACAGGTTGTCAGGTCTGGCTGGTTAGTGTGGGGGATGACGAGGAGTTTAGAGCAGTCACTCTCCACGCTCTCAGAAGAAAATGTGCAGAGCCCGGGAGCTATGACCTCTATGTTCTTTATTCTGAGAACAAATTTCAGCACTGCTATTGTTTAGAAAATTGTTTATAATGAAATGAAACAAGGACATAAATAAAAAATCAGGACGTCTGTCTGTAACGTTATACACAATGGTACATTTACCATTTGATAAGCTTGGAGGTGTGTTCGGACGTATTAGTATATGACTGCAGGCTTGCTGCTGGAAGCCTGCTCCCTTTCACTTTGTGTCTGCAGCAATAACCTCTCACCCACAAGAGCTTACCCCAGATATTCCAGCATCTGACGGCTGCACACTGCCAAATAAGGTAGTCTGGAACAGCGAGCTGTGTGGCATGGGCAAGAGTGTCGCTTGAGTGCCCACAGTGTGAATTAAATTGATGACATTTTGCAGGAAGATCGGTAAGGCGAAGAGGTCATTAATATCTTGGACTGACACACTAATGATCTCTCAAGGGTTCAGGGTAGATTGGTGCATTATTTATGAGATGGTAAATGTTCAAGTGAGTCCTCACTTAGGACAAATACAGAATTCTGCTATAATATGATTACATTCCTAAGAAAATTTGCATTACAGAAAGTTCTGTTGTGGCAGAACAGGCACGGTTGCCTTCAAAGCATAGACTTAAACAGGTTTTCTGGATCATGATTGCATTGTAACTAATGCAGCCTATTTGACGCAAATGATGCGTCCCCGCTCCATCAATCGTATTACAACCGATGTGCAGAGTGAAAGTGTGTTATGTTGGAACTGTCCAAGTCAAATTAAATTAAATAGCAAAGTGCATATATGTTATCTATCATAATACTAACTTGAGATTCATTTTCTTGGCGGCATTAACAGGAGAATCAATTTATGAGAATTTATGAAAACTGTACATAAAGACTGGCAAGTAAGCAAGATGCAAAAGAAGAGAAATTGTGCAAAACAAAACCTGAGAATAGGAATTGTAGAGTTCTTGAAAGTGTGTGTAGGTTGCGGAGTCGGCTGAGAGTTGAGGTGAGTGAAGTTATCCACACTGGTTCAGGAACTTGATGGTTGTAGAGTAATAAATATTCCTGAACCTGGTGGTGTGGGACCTTCTGTCTGATGGTAGCAGCAGAGTGCATAGCTTGGATGGTGGGGGCCCTTGAACCATGGCTCAGGGTTTCAGCATTCAAAGTGCAGTCCTGGTGTTCCCTCTAAGAAATTTGTGCTTCCTTTCCATAGAATGCACAGGTTTTCTCCCACGGTCCAAAGGCATAGGCCCTTAATTGGTCATTGTAAGTTGTTCCATGATTAGACTAGGGTTAAATTGGGGGTTCCTTGAAGGGCCAGAAGGGCCTATTCTGTGCTGTATCTAGAAGTAAATAAACGATGAATGCTACTTTTTTTTTGTCAGTGCTGTGTTTGGGTCGGTATGGTAGTGTAGTGGTTAGCACCATGCTTTCCAGTACCATTGACCTGGATTCAATTCCTGCCGCTGCCTGTAAAGAATTTGTATGTTCTCCCTGTGACCGTGTGGGTTTACTCCAAGTGTTCTGGTTTCCTCCCACAGTCCAAAAAGGTACTGATTAGTATGTTAATTGGTAATTATAAATTGTTGCTTCATTAGGCCAAGTTTGAATCGTGCAATGCTGGGCCTGTTTGGCACTTTATCTCAATGGTGGGGAAGGTTTTGTCTATGATGGACTGAGCTGTATCCACCTTTTTACTGTAGACTTTTCGGTTCCTGTGCATTGGTGTTTCCATACCAGGCCACGATGTAAGCAGTTAGGATACTGTCCATTGTGCATCTAGAGGAGCTTGTTAAAGTTTTGGATGACATGCTGAATCTAAGCAAACTTCTAAGAAAGTAGAGATGCTACAGTGCCTTCTTTGTGAATAGCACTTGTGTGCTGGTGCCAGGACAGATCCTCTGATATGAAAACTCCAGAAAATTTAAAGTTACTGACCCTCTCCACCTCCAATTCCCCAGACCTGGCTCATGGACCTCCTGTTTCATCCTGTCATCAATAATTAGCTTTTTGGTTTTGTTGAAGTTGAGTGAGAGGATGTTATGGCACCATTCAAGAAGATTTTCAATCTCCCTCCTGTATGCTGATTTGTCACCACCTTTGATTTGGCCAACAATAGAGATATCGTCAACATGTATATGGCATTGGAGCTGTACTTAGCCTCGCAGTCATAGGTATAAAGCGAGTAGAGCAGAGAGCTAAGCACACAGCCTTGTGGTGCACTTGTGCTGATGGTGATTGTGAAGGTTTTGTTGCTAATCTGTTCTGTCTGGGGTCTGCCAGTAAGAAAATAGTCTCCAGTTGTATAAAGGGGTATCGAGGCTGAGGTCTTGGAGCTTAGTGTATACTTTTGAGGGGATGATAGTGTTGAATGCTGAGCTGTAGTCAGTGAGGAGCATCCAGATGTATACATCTTCATTTTCCAGATGTTCCAGAACTGAGTGAAGGGCCAGTGAGATGGTATCTACAGTTACTTGTGATGGTAGGCAAATTGCAGCAGATCCAGGTCACTCCTCAGGTAGGAGTTGATATGTTTCATGACCAATCTCTCAAAGGACTTCATCACTGTGGATGTAAGGGCTGCTGTGAAATAGTCATTGAAGCAGGTTACCGATTTCTTCTAGAGCACTGGTATGACTGAAATCTGCTTGAAGCAGGAGGTCTAAGCAGGTTTCATACAGCTGAAGCAAGAATTGAAGATGTCTATAAACACATCAGCTTGTTAATTATCACAGGTCTGCTATCTTGAGCCAAATGTTTTCTATGGATTCACCCTCCTGAAGGAGACAGAAATAATGGTCATCCGTGGCTTTGGGGGTTCATGAAGTTGCCTCTATGTTCTGTCAGTCAAAACGAGCATGAAAGAATTGAGCTCATCTGGGTGTGAAGAAGAATGGCCAGTGGAGTTATTGGGGCACAGTCTTTTGACGGTGTTTCTGTAGCAAGCTATTCTTGTTTTTACGAGGTCGAGTTGCTAGCTTGACGCTCAACCCGACTTGAATTAGAACTTGGGATCCTTCGCTCTGGAGTCCAGCGCTGATATTATTGCGCCACCGTGCGGGCTCTGGAAGTGAAAACTTGTTGAAATTTATGTTGCTTGATTTTGCTTTGTAGGAGATTATAGCATTCAAGCTGTGCCACTGCTGTCGAACATCCTCTGTGAATCAACAAACACAAGAAAATCTGCAGATGCTGGAAATCCGAGCAACACACACAAAATGTTGGAGGAACTCAGCAGGCCAGGTAGAAGAGCAATCAATCAACGTTTTGGGCCGAGACTCTTCTCCGCTCTTTTCCATGGATGTGGCCTGGTCCTGCTGAGTTCCCTCAGCATTTTGTGCATGCTGCTTCTGTGATTCAAGTTCAGTTCAGAATTGCCACTTTGCATGTGAGATGGCTTTCCAGACACCATACCTGGACCTCCTTGTGATTTCCTGTATTGCCAGTCTTAAACACCACTGATCTGGTCCTCAGACTGCGAATCTGTTGGTTCGTTTAGAGCTTCTGGTTGGGGAAGACTCTGAATGATTTTGTGGGGACACAGTCGACATTGAGTGTCTTTAAAGTCCGTGACAACTGTGGGGTATTCATTTTGGTCCTCTGAGGCTTTGAACGTGGCCCAGTCCAATGATTTCCATAGCTGCTCCTGTGACCATCTCCATGTTGTCCTCTGGTGTCTTGCTCTTTAGTTTCTGCCTATATACAGGTAGGAGGGAGGATCAGATTTTCCAAAATGGCTGTAGGCGATGTGCTGATAGTAATAGGGCAGAGATTTTTTTCAAGCTACCCTGGTTGAAGTCTCCAGTAAGGAAGTGAAAGGCATCAGGGTTGGCAGTTTCTTCTTTGTTAATCAGGGTATTCAGTGCGTCAAGTGCTAGCTTGACATCTGCCTTTGGCTGTATGTAAACTGTAGTCAGGATCATGGCAGGGAGCTCCCTTGTGAAATAGAATGGTTGGCACTAAATCAGACGTCACCATTGAGGAATCAGAAGTGGGAAGAGTGGAAATTTCAAATTCCTGGGTGTTAGTATCTGAGGACCTAAACTGGTCCCAACTTATCGATGCAGCTAAAAAAGAAGACAATACAGTGGCTATATTTCATTAGGAGTTTGAGTAGATTTGATATGTCACCTAAAACTCTCTCAAATCTCTATGGACGTGCCGTGGAGAGCATTCTAAATGGCTGCATCACTGTCTGGTATGGGGTGGGGCTGCTGCACGGGATCAAAGTAGGTTGCAGAGAGTTGTAAATTCAGTCAGCTCTATTGTGGGTACTAGCCTCCGTAGTACCAAGACATCATCAAGGAGCGGCGCCTCAAAAAAGGCATCTATCATTAAGGATCCCCCCCACCCAGTGTAATTCACATTTCCCCCCCCCCCCTATGTTTTCATGTGTTGCATTGTACTGCTGCCACAAAGTTAACACATTTCATGACGTATGCCGGTGATATTAAACCTGGCTCTGAGACGTTCCAGGTCAGGAGGAGAAGAGAAAGTCAAGACCGCTGTGTCCGAGCCCCAGGATGAGTCTATCATGGAGCATACGTTGCTGCCTGTGCCCTTTTCTGATGCTGCCATGCGGTTGATCTGGTGGATTGAGAACCCCCTTGGGCTGCAGCGCCATATGTAGGGGGTTGAGCCAGGTCTCAGTGAAACAGAGAATGCAGCAATCCCCCATTTCCTTCTGATACAGCAATCGTGCCCTTGGGTCCTCTGTCTTGCTCTCTGTACATTGGCTAGGAGAATGCTAGCTAGCAGTGGTCGTGATCTCCATCCCTTCAGCCTGACTTGTTTTCTGTCCTGCTGTCCTCGATTTCTATGGCAGACATCCAGCCACTTCCTGGGAATCGAGTTCGCCAAGTCCTTCAGAAGATAGTAAAATCACTGGTGCATTTAGGCGGTTTAAAAGTGTGTCTCTTAAAGGGAAATTACAGGATGCTGGTTGCAGTGATAACAGTCCAGAAGATGTACTTCACCAGTGCCATTTTAAATGCTTTTGAGTATGTAACTCAAGCTGTGCATCATTACAGTACTACATGCATTGCAATACCTCTCTTGCAGACTATACCTCTGCCACTGTGTTTGTGCGTATGCCTTCCCAGAACATTCAGTTGTTCTCTTTAATCACTGTGCAGCATAAAGCCGAGAGTAATGTCATCTCTCACTTGGTTGTCACCTGCCGCAGGGAGATCCCAGGTCAGAGGTTATGTCGATGGGCGAAGTGGTTGATGTGGACGTGGTGAGCTGAAGGGTCCATTCTGCACTGTGACTGTGCCATAGAAACCTGTCCTTAGACCACTGGCATTTTGTCCTGTAGTTCTGGTACTTGCATGGAGTGTTGTTTTGTTGAGGCTCAGCTGCTGTGGTTGGAGTTCAGGCGGTTGTGAGGAGCCAGGTGAGTTAGAGGATGGCCCTCATCTTCAAGCGTTAAATCACCTTACAGTAGAAACGTGTGGCTGTGTGAACTCCCTCCATGTAAGTAATAAAGCACGCTATAAGTAACTACAATGGCATATTTACTCTTTTGCTCTCTCCTCTTTCAATAACATCCAGTGTTCCGTTTGCTTTCTAATTGCCTGTTAACTTTGCACGTAAGCTTCTGTGTGCAAGGATACCCAAGTTTCTCTGATTACTAACTCCTGTAATTTAAAACATATTTTTCCCCCAGAAGCTGGATGACCTCACATTTTTCTACGTTAGAACTTGGGACAGCATAGGTATAGGCCCTTCAGCCCATTATGTTGTGCTGAACTAGTTAAGCTACGGATGCGTAATTTAATAATGCACTCACCCCTCCCTTCTGCGTGCACATGGTCCATATCCCTCCATTCTCTGTATATGAACACAAGCTCTGTGTGTATGAATTAGACCCTCTCAAAGGCTTCTGTTATATCTTCCTCTACCATCAGTCCTAGCCCAAGCATTCACCACTTTGTGTATAGTTAAAAAGAACTTTCCCCTCCTTACCTTAAATGCACCTGGAGAAGGATGAGCTCTGCCAGGTTTCAGATGCCCAAGACAAACGGTACGACGAGCAATCACCAAAAAGATCAGTGCAAAAAGCTTGTCATGACGGCACTCCGACAACTCCACCAGGAGTTAAGGACAGACGGACACGCACACCATACCTTCCAGTATTAGACATTTCAACCGTGGGAAAAGATAATCAACTGTCTACTCTACCTATTCTACTCTACTCTAGCTCCATCGTTCCCACAATCCTGATTGGTAGGTTACAGAACCTGGGCCTCTGTATCTCCCTCTGCAATTGGATTCTTGACTTGCTAATCAGAAGACCACAATCTGTGTGGTTTGGTGATAATATCTCCTCCTTGCTGATGATCAACAGTACTGCACCTCAGGTGTGTGCTTAGCTAATTGCTCTACTCTTTCTATATCCATGGTTGTGTGGCTAGGTGTAGCTCAAATACCATCTATAAGTTTGATGATCCAACCATTGTTGTTAGAATCTCAGGTGGTGACAAGAGGGTGTACAGGAGTGAGATATGCCAACTAGTGGAGTGGTGCTGCAGCAACAACCTGGCACTCAACATCAGTAAGACGAAAGAGCTGATTGTGGACTTCAGGAAGGGTAAGAAGTGGAGAGAGTGAGCAGTTTCAAGTTCCTGGGTGTAAAGATCTCTGAGAACCTAACCTGGTCCCAATATTTCGATGCAGCTATAAAGAAGGCGAGACAGCAACTGTACTTCATTAGGAATTTGAAGAGACCTGGTACGTCAATAAAACACTCAAAAACTTCTATAGATGTACCATGGACATCACTGTCTGGTATGGGGGGTGGGGTGGGGGTGGGGCGCTACTGCACAGAGCCGAAAGAAGCTGCAGAGGGTCATAAATGTAGTCGGCTTCATCTTTGGCATTAGCTTATAAGATACCCTGGGCATCTTCAAGGAGCGTTGTCTCAGAAAGGCAGCATCCATTATTAAGGACCCCCAGCACCCAAGGCATGCCCTTTCCTCATTGTAGGAGGTACAGAAGCCTGAAAGCATATACTCAGCGATTCAGGAACAGCTTCTTCCCCCTCTGCCATCCGATTCCTAAATGGACATTGAATCTACGAACACTACCTCACTTTTTAAAGATATTATTTCTATTTTTGCACAATTTTAATCTATTCAATATACATATACTGCAATTGATTTACTTTTTTCCTTCTATATTATGTATTGCATTGAACTGCTGCTAAGTTAACAAATTTCACGATGCATGCCAGTAATGATAAACCTGATACTGATTCTGACCTGTGCCTCTCATAATTTTAATAAACTTCTATCAAGTCTCCCTTCATTTTCTGCTGTTCCAGAGTATATAACCCCACTTGATCCTATCTGCCTTCTTATCTAGGCAGCATCCTGCTAAACCTCCAAAACCTCCACGTCCTTCGTATAGTGGGTCGACCAGAATTCTATTCCATCTTCCGCGATTTCCCATTCACGAACTTCTATCACTCTGAAGTTTCTCTTTCTGCATCCTTCTCCTAATCTACACTGGAATTCGCTCTTCTTATTATCGGCTTCAATCAGAGAAAGCAAAGGAAGAAAAGCATTGTTTTTCCTTCTCTGCATATCTGCTCGGCAAGGATAGTAGAGATCCCAGACAGTGTAGTGAAATGCTCCTCTTGCAGAGTGTGGGAAGGCAGCGAGACCTCCAGTGTCCCCGACGGTTCCGACTGCGAAAAGTGCATCCAGCTGCAACCTCTAACAAACCACGTTAAGGAGTTGGAGCTGGAACTGGATGAACTCCAGATCATTTGGGAGGCTGAGGGGGTGATAGATAGGACAAATAGAGAGGTAGTTGCACCCAAGGTGCAGGACACAGGAGAATGGGTGACAGTCAGGAAGGGAAAAGGGGTTAAGGAGTCAGTGCAGAGTAGCCCTGTGGCCATCCCCCTCAACAACAGGTATACTACTTTGGATGCTGTCAGAGCAGGTAACCTAACAGAGGAGAGTCATGGTGGTTGGGTTTCTGGTATTGAGTCTGCCTTTGTGACTTTGAGGCTGCAAAGCATTCAGGCTCTCACGACGAGACTATGTAACCATTTCTTCCCCCAAGCTATCAGACTCCTCAATACCCGAAGCCTGGACTGACACCTTGCCCTATTGTCCTGTTTATTATTTATTGTAATGCCTGCACTGTTTTTGTGCACTTTATGCAGTCCTGTGTAGGTCTGTAGACTAGCGTAGCTTTCTCTGTGTTTTTTTTATGTAGTTCAGTCTAGTTTTTGTATTGTGTTATGTAACACAATGGTCCTGAAAAACGTTCTCATTTTTACTATGTACTGTACCAGCAGTTATGGTCGAATTGACAATAAAAGTGACGACTTGAGAAGGGAAGTGGGGAGAAGAGAAACTGTGATGATAGAGGAATGGACAGAAGATTCTGTGGGTGAGAACAAAATTCCTGGGTGGTATGTTGCCTCCCAGGTGCCAGAATCTGGCATATTTTGGATTGAGTCCTCAGCATTCTTAAGTGGAATGAGGAACATCCAGAAGTCAAGATCCAGTAGGTACCAATGACATGGGTGAAGCGAGTGACAAGGTGCTGCATAGGGAGTTAACAGAGTTAAAGGGCAGAATCTCCAGGGTTGTGATCTCAGGACTGCTACCTGTGCCATGTGCTAATGAGGCTAGAACTAGGAAGATATTATACTGTGTAGTTTAATACTTGTCTAAGGAGTTGGTGTACAAAGGAGGACATAAGATTTTTGGGTCATTGGGCTCTCTTCCAAGGAAGATAGGACCTCTACAGAAGGACTGGTTTGCACCTGAACTAGAAGGGGACTAATATCGTAAAGGGAAGGTTTGTTAATGCTGCATGGAGGGGTTTAAACCAGAGTTGCAGGGGGATGGAAATGGAGTGCCAGAATAGTTTGTGCAGAGGTTGTGGAGGTAGATGTTGGTTAGGAATCAGAAGGTTGAGAGCATGGTGGGACCAGTGTGCTGAGCTGCATATATTTCAATGCAAGAAGTATCGTAGGAAGATGAGGTAGCTGATTTACAAACTGAAGCAATGTGTAGTCAGGGCTGTTGATAGGGCAAAATTCCAGTCAACAGGATGAGTTGCACCTTAAAAGGTGGACAAAATCAAAAGGGGTGAATACAGGACTGAAGTTGTATCTGAATGTTCACCGTGTACAGAATAAGGTAGATGAGCTTGTAGCCCAGTTGCAGATCGGCAGGTATGATGATGTGGGTATCACTGAATCATTAGTGTCAAAAGGATAGGTAGGGGGGTGGTGTTGCTCTTTTGGTTTAAAAAGCATGAAATCAAGTCATTAGAAAGAGGTGACATAGGGTCAGAAGGTGTTGAATAGAGTGTGGATAATACTAAGGAACTGCAAGGGTAAAAACTCCCTGATGGGAATTGCATACAGACCCCCAAAGGATGTGGCCTACAAATTTCAACGGGAGATGGAGAATGCATGCCAAAAGGGCAATGTTACAAAAGTTGTGGGGGATTTCAATATGCAGGTAGATTGGGAAAACCAGATTGGTGCTGGATTATAGGAGGAAGGAATTTCTAGAGTGCCTACGAGATGGCTTTTTAGAGCAGCTCGTCGTTGAGCCCACTAGAGGATCAATTGTTCTGGATTGGGTGTTATGCAATGAACCAGAATTGATCGGATAGCCTAAGGTAAAAGAACCCTTAGGGGAAAGTGATCATAATATGATCAAATTCACCCTGAAATTTGAGAAGGAGAAGCGAAAGTCAGATGTATCAGTATTACAGAGGCATGAGAGAGGAGTTGGCCAGAACCAATCGGAAAAGAACACTGGCAGGAATGATAGCAGAGCAGCAATGGCTGGAATTTCTGGAAGTAATTCAGAAGGCACAGGAGAAATACATCTCAAAGAGGAAGAAGTATTCTAAAGGAAAGGTGACACAGCCGTGACTAATAAGAGAAGTCAAAGCCAATATAAAAGCCAAAGATTGCAGTTAACCTGCATATAATACAGCAAAACTTAGTGGGAAGTTGGAGGACTGGGAAGCTTTTAAAAGCCAACAGAAGGCAACTAAAAAAGTCATAAGTAATTAAGAAGGCAAAGATGGAATACGAAAGTAAGATGATCAACACTATTAAAGAGGATACCAAAAAGTGTACATAGTGTAAAGGAGAGGCAAGAGTGGATATTGGACTGCTGGAAAACTATGCTGGAGAGGTAGTAATGGAGGTAAATGAAATGATAGATAAACTGAATAAATATTTTGCATCAGTCTTCACCCTGGAAGATACTAGGAGTATGGTGGAAGTTTCAGGTGTCAGTGGTCATGAAGTGGGTAAAGTTACTATTACTAGGGAGAAGGTTTTGGGGAAACTGAAAGGTCTGAAGGGAGATGAGTCACCTGGATCAGATGGTGTACACCCCTGAGTTCTGAAAGGGGTGGTTGAAGAAATTGTGGAGGCATTAGTAATGATCTGTCAAGAATCACTGGATTCTGGAATGGTTCCATAAGTCTGGAAAATTGCAAATGTCACTCCACTCTTCAAGAAGGGAGAGGCAGAAGAAAGGAAGTTATAGGACAGTTAATCTGACCTCAGCGGTTGGGAAGATGTTAGAGTCGATTATTAAGGGTGAGGTTTCAGGTTACTTGGAGGCACGTGATAAAATAGGCCATAGTCAACATGGTTTCCTCGAGGGAAAATCTTGTTGGAATTCTTTGAAGAAATAACAAGCAGGAGAGGGAAAGGAGAATGTTGATATTGTATGCTTGGATTTTCAGAATCCTTTGATAAGGTGCCATACGTGAGGCTGCTTAACAAGTTACGAGCCCATACTATTACAGGAAAGATGGATAGAACAGTGGCTTATTGGCAGGAGGCAAGGAGTGGGAATAAAGGAAGCCTTTTCTGGCTGGCTGCTGGTGACTAGTGGTGATCCACAGGGATCTGTTGGAACCAATTCTTTTTTTACGTTATATGTCAGTGATTTAGATGATGGAATTGAAGGCCTTGTTGAAATGTTTGCAGATGATAAGATAGATGGAGGGGCATGTAATTTTGAGGTAGTAGAGAGGCTACAGAAGGATTTAGACAGATTAGGAGAATAGGCAAAGAAATAACAGATGGAATACTGTGTTTGGAAGAGTATGGTCATGCACTTTGGTAGAAAAAAATGAAAGGCTATTTTTTAAATGGAGAGAAAATTCTTAAAGCTGAGGTGCAGAGGGACTTGGAAGTTGTTGTGCAGGATTCTCTGAAGGTTAATTTGCGGGTTGAGTCCTTGTGAGGAAGGCAAATGCAGTGTTCATTTCATTTCAAGAGGATATAAAAGCAAGGATGTAATGTTGAAACTTTATAAAGCACTGATGAGGCCTCACTTGGACTATTATGAGCAGGTTTGGGGCCCCTACCTTCAAAAGAATGTACTGAAACTGGAGAGGGTTCGAAGGAAGTTCATGAAAATGATTCCAGGATTGAATGGCTTGTCATATGAAGAGCGTTTGATGGCTCTGGGCCTGTATTCGCTGGAATTCAGAAGAATGAGGTGTGACCTAATTGAAACCTTTCAAACTGAGCTGATGTGCAGAGGATGTTTTCTATGGTGGGAGAGTCTAAGACCAGAGGTGACAGCTTCAATAGAGAGGCGTCCTTTTAGGATGGAGGTGAGGAGTTTATTTAGCCAGAGAGTGGCGAAACTGTGGAGGGGGTATGTATTTTTAAGGCAGAGGTTGATTGGTCAGGGCATGAAGTGAGAAGGCAGGAGGTTGGGGCTGAGAGGAAACTTGGATCAGTCATGATAAAATGGCGAAGCAGATGGCCTAACTCTGGTCTAAGTTAAAGTTAAAAGTCTGTCCTGAGCCTTTGTGGCTCATCAGGCCGGTGCTTATGCCAGTTTCTGTGACGTGAAGCGATTGAGAGTACGACAATCTCCCCCCGGATAGGACGCCAGTCGATCGTGAGGTTAACCCCCAGCATTTTGCCGGTACCCATTTTCAGCTGGGTGGAGTGGAGCACTGTGTGGTTAAGTGCTCAAACTCACGACCTTCAGATCACTAGTCCAATGCCTTAACCACTTGGCCACGTGCCACAACTATGGTCTAAGTAGTGAAGCTAAATTTGGTACCTCCTAATCTTTCAACTGTTCTGGAGTCTGCCATTTTGGAAAATGGCAATGTGTGTATCCACTGTCTACCTTTCAAAGTCTTAAAGCGAATTATTGACTTTACTTTTACCCCTATTAAACTAATGCTGATTTCCACTATTTTGTTGCTTTCCACTATTTCCAAAATATTCGTTTACTTTCTCTGCTCTTTTGTTATTTCTCAAGATATTTTTCCATCTGTGTGTAAGGAACCGACATTCACTTCTAGTGTTAGTTTTCTCTTTATACTGCTATTGAAACTTTTGTAATCTATTTTATGCTTTGTGAATGATTATTCTTGTATTCTGTTTCCTGTATTTTTGTATAAGGAAACCTCATCAATTTCTCAGTCCTCTCTCTTCCCCCCCACCTCTCCAAATTCTGAAGTCTTCCCTTTCCTCAAGCTTAAATTTCTTTTGGTAATGTAGTTCAGTCAAATATTATTTTCTGTTGTTGTCTCTTTTTTTATCTTAAAGGGATGTATATTTGATGTAAGATAGAATGTATTAAAGATTTTTTCAATAAATTGTTTGCGAGTAAAGATTTGTTACTTTAATGTTATACTATCTGTGCTGCAGCAGTCCATTTTCTTTGCCCATATTGCAACTTCACATCTGTTTGTGGTTGATACCAAGATTGGTGTAGTTGTAAATTGTGTAGCAGACTGGCAAAGAATACAGTGCAATATGGATCAGTTACAGATAAAGGCAGAGAAATGGCAGATGGAATTTAACCCAGATAAATGTGAGGTGTTGCACCTTGGTAGGGCAAATGCAAGGAGACAGTACACTGTTCAGGGCAAGATCCTTAAGTGCTGCTGAGCAGAGAGATCTTGGAATCCAAGTTCATAGCTCCTTGAAAGAGGCTACACTGGTTGATTTGGGTGGTTAAGAATGCCTGCTTTTATTAGTCAAGGCATTGTGTCAAAAGCCAAGAGGTTGTGTTGCAACTTGAGCCTCAGCGTGGACAAGACCAAGGAGATGATTGTGGACTTCAGGAAGGTGCAGGCTGACCCCTCTTCATGGGACATCACTGCTCTGTAGAGAGTTAGGAGCACCCAGTTCTGGGAATGAACAGAACAGATGATCTCACCTGGTCCTTTACCATCATCTCTTTGGTCAAGAAAGTACAGCAGTATCTCCACTTTCTGAGGAGATGGGGGCGAATGAGCCCCTCCTCCAATTTTAGCCAGTTATTACAGGTGCACCATCATGAGTGTCCTGACCAGCTACATCTCTGTCTGATAGGGGAATTGTAAGGCACCTGACTCAAGTCCCTACAAAGGATTGCAAGGACAGCTGAGAGGATCCATTGGGTTCTGTCTTCCACATTTATCTTTCCATATTTATCAGGAGTGTTGGCCAGAAGGAACTACAGCCCACTAATCAGTGGATTCAGATGAATCAAGGACAATGGGAGTAAACAAGAAGAACTACAGTCTAGAGATGTGTATTCAGATGAATCAAGGACAGTGGGAGCAGACAAGCCAATTGCCTTTGTTTTACCCCCATTTTGTGGACTGTGAACTGATTCTTGCTCTGGTGTAATCTAATCAGAGCATTGACTGTGAACACAAGGAGCTTCAGCTAATGACCTGCTACTCCTGAAACCACTCTTAGATGAGTAGTTATTTATTATGTAAAGTGGCAGATTTAGCACAGGAGTGATCTGTAATCTCGTCAGACTCAGTGTCTGGGTCACCAAGTTTTGACTGGTTTGAACCAGTCAGAGTTGAAAGGAACAAAAGCACGAGGATGGGCAACAGAAGCCATGGAACAATGCTGGTTGTAGCCCTGGACTAGAGCCATTAAGAAGGTGACCCTGGTAGGTCAGGTGACTGAGACAATGGGATGGAAATCCATCAGCTCAACTGGTGAGGAACACTCTTAAGAGTCAGGTGCTCCAAATACATAACAGCGACGACAGACTCCTCAGCAACCATCGTGGATAAGGAGGATGCACGAGGAACACCTGGCCAGCATGAACTCCTTTCCTGACTAACTTTGCTCCTTATTGACTTCATGGAAGGTCAGGGGATTGTACTGGGGGTGCACACAAGTAGTTAGTAAAAGTAGTGCTTTTTAGTTGAGACAATAAAGGTTGCTTGTCGGTAAATACAGATTCTCTCTGTGCCTCTCTGATCATTGTTACTAAGGGGTAGATCCCTATAACAGGAGCACTGCATACAAAGGGCACTTAGCAATGTCAGTGATCCTTCCCATCTGTCCAATGATCTCTTTGAGCCCCTACCATCAGGCAGGAGGTACTGTAGCAGGACAAAAACTGTTAGGATTGGAATCAGCTTCTTTGTCTGGGCCATAAGACTCCCTGCCTCCACAGATGAATCTTATGGGCTTATCATGTATGAAGCATCAGTTGCCTTATACTGTGTACTTATTAATTTGTATCATATATGCACCTTATTTGTGGTAATATTACTTTGTTATGTGTGTGAGTTATATATACTGTTGTGCACCTTGGTCCAGAGGAATGTTGTTTCATTTGGCAGTATGCATGTGTACAGTTGAATGACAAATTAATTGAACTTGAGTTTGAGGTGACTGAATTGATTTCAGATTTAGGTAATACGTTATCAATTTGGCTGCTGTGGTCTTGCGAGGTCGTACATTAAAGTTCCGTGCACATTTCTCAATGTTATTAGATTTCTAATGAATTTTGTTAGAGATAGTGGATGTACAGAGTCTGGTTGTAACTGGTGATCTATTCGACAGGCAGCAAACCTCTGCCTGTAATCAGCCTCTAAAAGGACTCAATTTGAAGTAACAGACACAAAATGCTGGAGGAACTCAGCAGGCATATGCGGAAATGAATAAACAGTCAACATTTCAGGCTGAGACCATTTCAACCCTAAATGTCAACTTGAACACTTGACTTGAAATGCTGACTATCCATGTCCCTCCATACATGCTGCCTGATCTATTGAGTTCCTCCAGCTCAAGGTTTTGCTCTAAGAATTAGTTTTGATGGGGAAGCCATTGAATATTATGATTGGAGTCAGGAAAAGTATCAAAACTGTTCTGAGTGTTAATCTAGGTATTCAGATGATTTTCATAGGCATAGAATGCATCTCACTGATGGAAAAAGGTAGTATACTAATAGAACTCATCCATTAGCAGTTTCAAAATATCTGGAAGGTGATTTCTTTAAATAGTTTTTCAGAGACAGTTTAACTAATTTGGATGATTGCTTTTAGTAGGAGCCTTGATGCTCTTGAGTCTGGCCTTGCAAGCAGCACTGTGGCTACTGTGCTCACACGATGAATGCACTCAAAGCTGTTCAGATAGAGAGAGAAAATGTTATTTGAATGGTATTTGGGAATGTTGCTGGCTTTTGACTTGGGAAGAGTAAAGCTATCTAAATTCTTTAACATCTGGAGACAAATAACAGTTAATTTATTAGTCATATTTTAACTCTCCTCTTATGAGAATGAATGAAATGCATTAAACGAGTGACCAAGGTTTAAATGTTATTTAGCAAAGCTTAGTTTACCAACTTAAATAATAACCCTTTTGAATTTGAGTATATTATGACAAAATAGAAAGAAAAATTCATTAATTCTTATATGACAGTATGCAACTAATTTGGTAATTTATCTGGATAAACTACCAAATTGGTTGTACAGGTATATGATGATAGACATTCTATTTGCTCTGTTGTCTCTCAGAATTAGTTGTACAGATCTAAAGGTGGTTGGGGGTAGGCTGGAATTACCTGATTTATGAACAGGTTCCATCCAGTGCTTGAACCTTCACTCCCCCCACCCCCATCAAAGATGGTCAGTTTGTATTTCTGTTGCGCTGGAGAATAGATATCAATATTGTTCTGAACGTCAACGGAATACTGTGTTCTTGGAGATGGTAAAAACCAATCATCCGTTTAAATATTTCTAAGCCAAGATGTAATGGAGGAGGATGCTAATAGTTTGATCATTTAGAAAAGTTAACGACTTCAGGATCCAGGAGCCAAGACATTTTTGTCTTTGGACTCCAGGAGAAAGCCTTTTATAATTAATGTTGTTTGCACCGTTAGGATGCTGCTTTCTCTATAATAACATCCTTGTTCTTTAATAGCATGCAAGATCTTGGCAACTTGCCAATTTATTAATTTTGCTTTTAAAGCAAGTCTGTAGATGAGAGCAATGCTAGGAAGCTCTGTATTGGATGATACCTCAGCAATGTTTTCAGATTCTCTTTTTTTTAAAATCCTCCTTAAAATTCAGTGATATACTAGAAAACAATATTGATTTTAAAAAAATTCTTTCATCTTAACATAGCTTTTTTTGGTGACTGTTATAATAAATTTCTACCTGAGGCAATGATATTAAAGATTACTAATCTGCTCTTTATCTGATTATGAACAAATTCCAGTGCTTGAACCTGTAGCATTAGGTATCTATTAATAACTGAGCAATTGTATTCCTTCAAAAGGCAGTAATAATAAATGCATTTTATGATCTCCTGGTTTTCATGCTTTCATTTAACAAAAACGATAAAGTTTAGCACTACAATATATTCAGATTCAGTTTATTGTCATTTAGAAACCACAAATGCAATGCATTTTAAAAAATAAGACAACGTTCCCCCAGAATGATATCACAAAAGCATGTGACAAAACAGACTACACCAGAAAATCCACGTAACGTTTGGCAATCCCCGATCCAGAGTCTGGAGAGGCTTCTGCGTATTAATATCGCGCTACCGTCTAGCGCGTTCCCCGGAAAGGAGCTCCAAATCCACCAGAGAAAAACAAGACCAAAAACTAAAACTACAAGACCTGCACAAAACCACATAATTACAACATATAGTTACAACAGTGCAAACAATAGCATAATTGATGATAAACAGACTATGGGCACAGTAAAAATAGTCCAAGATGTTAAAGGACTGCAAGTTCAAAAGAAATCACCACAGTTTCCACAAGTCCCCAGGGTCCCGACAGACTCGCCATCCCATGCCAGCGGCAGAAGGGAATACCCCCGCTGTGGACTTCCAAGGCACCGCCTGACTCAGCCTCGCAGACGCAGTACACAATGGAAACTCCGTCGAAACCAGCCTCGCAGATGCAGCACACACCGAAAGCGACCCGAGTCCGTCGAGCCGACGACCATCCCCTCCGGCACAGCTTCTCCGAGCACCTCTGCCTCTGCCGAGCGTATTAAGACGGCCCCGCCAATGGCCATCGGCGACGCGACCCCGAGGACTGGGGGCCTGTTCTTCCCAGCAGAGTCCCGGACCTCACAGCAGCAGCAGCAACGAAGAAGGTCTTCCTGGAATTTCCCGATTTTCCTCCGTGCTCCCATGTCCGTTTTCAATCAATTATGATTGCACACGGCACCCCACTTCACAAATAACAGATAATCAGTTCCGGAGTGGCCGCCGCAAGCTGTGTCGCGCTGCCATCTTGGAAGATGACAATATATATGTAATCAAATTCATGGAAATGTTTGTTCTGTAAGGAATGGAACCTGTTAAATAATGTAAAATGTGGGCCCCTGCCGATATTTTCCCACTATTCTCAGTCCATGATGCAAGGAGATTTTCACAATTGGAGGCTATGTTTATTTTAATATCTTTGTTTGAGCATAGTTTCATATATTGGGTAATTGTATTGCTTAAGAGTAAACTGTGTCCTTTTATTACATAAGCATATAACATATTCCTAATATTAATCACCTGGCATGCTCGTTTCATATTTTGTATATTTCTTTCAGAATATCCATAATGGCTGAGTTAGAGGACTTGGTGGAACGATTGGAGAAATCTGTGGAAAGACTGGAGTTAGCATCTTTTAAAGTACCGGGTGTTCTGCCCTCTGGTTCTAATGCAATGAATGGAGACAATGGAGGTACTTTGCGGGAAATCTTGCATTCATGCTTGTATAATTATTAATGACTAGAGAATGACTTAAACTAGTTGTCCAAATAACTGGGAAAAGGGGTGAGGTTTTTTTTAAAAGGAGATTATTTTAAAGATCTGTATAGCACTACTGAAAAGATAGAAGCAGCAGATTCAGAACAAACATTCAACAAGGTGGAGTACCTTATGTAACAGTACAAGCCCTTAGGCCCAAGATGTTGTGCTTACTTTACAGTCTACACTAAGATCAATCTGACTCTTCCCTCCCACATAACCCTCCATTTTCCTATCATCCATGTGCCTGTCTAAGAATCATTTAAATGTCCCTAATGTATCCGTCTCCACCACCAATCCTGGCAGCACATTCAATGTGTCCACGACTCCTTCCTCCCCAGAAGAAAGCTGAATGGAATTAGAGTTAGAAGGGGAGGCATGAGAAGGCCTTGGTGAGTAGGATTAAGGGGAACACCAAAGGGCTCAACATGTATTTGAGGAACAAGAGGATGGCCAGGGATCAGGAGTAAGGAAAATCCTGGGATTCATATACTATTGATTCTTCCTTCATTGGTGGGTAAATTGATGGAGAAGATTCATAGAGTCAGGATTTAGAGTATTTGGAGAAGCAGAGTCTGATTAGGGATCATCAGCATAGGTTTGTTTGAGGGGCAAGTGTGTCTCATGAGCTTGATTGAATTCTTTGAGGATATGATGAAGCACTTTGAAGGTAGAGCAGTGGATGTGGTGTATATGGATTTTAGTAAGGTGCTAATAAGGTTCCCCATTGTAGGCTCATTCAGAAAGTCAGGAGAATTGGGATCCAAGGAAATGTGGCTGTATGGATACAGAATGGGTTTGCCCATAGACGTCAAAGGATGGATGGTAGTAGATGGAGAGTATTCTGCCCATAGTTCGGTGACCAGTGAGTGGTGTTCGCAAGGATTTGTTCTGGTACTTCTGCTCTTTGTGATTTAAAAAAAAAAAATATATATATATAAATGACTTGAATGAGGAAATAGAAAGGTGAGTTAGTAAGTTTGCAGATGACACAAAGGTTGGTGGAGTTGTGGATAGTATGGAGGTGTGTTGTAGGTTGCAGTGGGATATTGACAGGTTGCAAAGGTGGGCTGAGAAGTTGCAAATGGAGTTCAATGCAAAAAGTGTGAAGTGATGCATTTTGGAAGGCAGAATATAGAGTTAATGGAAGGTTAATACCAGGATGCTCCCTGGATGAGAGGGCACGTCTTATGAAGATAGGCTGAGTGAGTTAGGGCTTTTCTCTTTGGAGTGAAGAAGGATGACTTGACAGAGGTGTACAATATGATGAGGCATAAATACAATGGATAGCCAGAGACTTTTTCCCCCAGGGCAGAAATGTTTGAGGGCATAATTTTAAGGTGATTTGGGAAGAAAAGTACAGGGAGGAGTTAGAGCTAAGTTCTTTACACAGAGGGGTGAGTGTGTGGAGTGCCCTGCCAGGGGTCACGGTAGAGGCAGATATCTTAGGGGCATTTTGGAAGCTCTTAGATAGACATGTGAATAATAGGAAAATTAGAAGACACTAGAATTCTACAGCACAGTACAGGCCGACCCATATATTCCTTTTTTTAAAAAAAGAAGTACTAAACCCACACTACCCCGTAACCCTCTATTTTTTCTTTCATCCATGTGCCTGTCCAAGAGGCTCTTAAATACCCCTAATGTCTTAGCCTCCACCACCATCCCTGGCAAGTCATTTCCAGGCACCCACAACCCTCTGTAAAATAAACTTACCCCTGATGTCTCCTCTTAACTTTGTACATATGCCCTCTGGTGTTTGCTATTTGTCCCCTGGGAAACAGGTACTGGCTATCCACCCTATCTATGCCTCTCATAATCTTGTAGACCTCTATCAAGTCCCCTCTCATCCTTCTACACTCCAAAGAGAAAAGTCCCAGCTCTGCTAACCTTGCCTCATAAGACTTGTTTTCCAATCCAGGCAACATCCTGGTAAATCTCCTCTGCACCCTCTCCATAGCTTCCACATCCTTCCTATAATGAGGTGACCAGTACTGAACACAATACTCTTAAGTGCGGTCTCACCAGAGATTTGTAGAGTTGCAACATGACCTCTCTACTCTTGAAAGCAATCCACCTATTAATGAAGCCTAGCAACCCATAGGCCTTCTTAACTATCCTATCAATCTGTGCAGCAACCTTGAGGGATATATGGATTTGAATCCCAAGGTCCCTCTGTTCATCCACCCTCTTAAGTAACCAACCATTAACCCTGTACTCAGCTTTCTGGTTTGTCCTTCCAAAATGCATCACCTCACACTTAACCGGATTGCACTCCATCTGCCACTTTTCTGCCCAACTCTGCATCCTGTCTATATTTTCTTGTAACCTTCGACAACCTACAGCTCCATTCACAGCTCCTCTGATCTTTGTATCATCCGCAAACTTACTTACCCATCCTTCCACCTCTTCATCCAGGTCATTTATAAAAATCACAGAGCAGGGGTCCCAGAACAAATCCTTGCGGCACTCCACTAGTCACCAACCTCCAGGCACTACATCCATAACTACCCTCTGGTTTCTTCCTGTAAGCCAATTTTTTATCCAAACAGCCAAGGTTCCATTGATCCCATGCCTCTTGATTTTCTGGATGAGTCTCTTGTGGGGAACCTTGTCAAATGCCTTGCTAAAATCCATGTAGACCACATCTCAGACCATTGTCTCTTCTTTTTGAGAAGGCGATGTAAAGTCCATCTTCCACCCACCGTCTTCATCACATTCTACAGGGGTTGTATTGAGAGCATCCTGAGCAGCTGCTTCACTGCCTGGTTCGGAAATTGCACCATCTCAGATCGCAAGACCCTGCAGCGGATAGTGAGGTCAGCTGAGAAGATCATCAGGGTCTCTCTTCCAGCCATCACGGACATTTACACTACACGCTGCATCCACAAAGGAAACAGCACTATGAAGGACCCCATGCACCCCTCATACAATCTCTTCTCCCTCCTGCCATCTGGGAAAAGTCTCTGAAGCATTCGGGCTCTCACGACCAGACTATGTAACAGTTTCTTCCCCCAAGCTATTAGACTCCTCAATACCCGAAGCCTGGACTGACACCTTGCCCTACTGTCCTGTTTATTATTTATTGTAATGCCTGCACTGTTTTTGTGCACTTTATGCAGTCCTGTGTAGGTCTGTAGTCTAGTGTAGCTTTCTCTGTGTTGTTTTTTTTATTACGTAGTTCAGTCTAGTTTTTTGTACTGTGTCGTGTAACACATGGTCCTGAAAAATGTTGTCTCATTTTTACTATGCACTGTACCAGCAGTTATGGTTGAAATGACAATAAAAGTGACTTGTCTTGACTTGATCTACTGCCCTACCATCATCAATTTCTTTTGTTACCTCTTCAAAAAAACTCAATTAGGCTCGTGAGGCACGACCTTCCCTTCACAGAGCCATGTTGACTATCCTTGAGTAGACTGTACTTCTCCAAATGCTCGCAGATCCTATTCTTAACAATACTTTCCAATAGTTTGCAGATCACCGACGTAAGACTCACCGGTCTATAGTTCCCAGCATTCTCCCTATTATCTTTTTAAACAAGGTAACTACATTTGCCATTCTCCAATCCTCCGGCACCTCCCCTACAGCCAAAGAGCCAAAGATCATAACTACTGTTCCAGCAATCTCTTTTCTCACTTCCCACAGCAACCTGAGGTATATCACGTCCGGCCCTGGGGACTTATCAATCTTGATGTTTTTAAGAAGATGCAACACTACTTCTTCCTTAATCTCCACATTGTCCAGCATAAACCTGTTCTATTTTGACCTCACCCTGATCAAGGTCTTTTTCACTTGTGAATACTGAAGCAAAGTATTCATTTAGGACCTCCCCAATGTCCTCCGCCTCCAAGCACATGTTGCCTTCTTTATCCTTTAACGGCCACACCTTCATTCTTGTCATCCTTCTGTTCTTCATATACGCATAGAATGCCTTGGGGTTCTCCTTAATCCTACGTGCCAAGGTCATCTCATGCCCCCTTCGAGCTCTCCTAAGTCCTTTCTTAAGCTCCTTCCTGACTACCCTATATTTCTGATGAGCCCCTCTTGCTTCCCACTTCTTGTATCTAACATATGCTTCCTTCTTCCTCTTGACGAGTTGCCTCACGTGTTTCATCAGGCACAGTTCCCTTTTCCTACCAGTTTTTCCTTGTCTCAGTTGGACAAACCTATCCTGAACCCAACTCAAGTGGTCCCTAAACTTCTCTCACATTACTTCTGTGCTTTTACCCTTGAACATCTGTTTCCAGTTTACTCTTGCTAGTTCCTGCCCCATCCCTTCATAGTTAACCCTTCCCCAGTTAAGCACTTTACCATTTTGTCTGTTTTTATCCCTTTCCATAGCTATGCTGAAGCTAAGGGAGTTGTGGTCACTCTCACCAAAATGGTCCCCCACCAAGAGGTCTGTCACCTGGCCAGGTTAATTACCCAGAACTAGATCCAGTATAGCCTTTCCTCTTGTCGGCCGGTCCACATACTGTGTCAGGAAACCTTCCTGAACACACCTGACATATTCAGCCCTATCTATCCGCCTTGCAGTCAGGAGGTGCCAGTCAATATGAGGGAAGTTGAAATCATCCATAACTACAACCCTGTATTTCCTGCACCATTCTAAAATCTGCCTACTTATCTGCTCCTCGGTGTCCCGAGGGCTATTTGGGGGTCTATAGACTACTCCCAGCACAGTGATTGATCCCTTCCTATTTCTGACTTCCATCCACACCGACTCAGTGGACACTCCCTCTGCAGCATCCTCCCTTTCTATAGCTGTGATACTATCCCTGACCAGTAATGCTACTCCCCCCCCCCCCCACCTCCCATCCTATTCCTTTTTTTTGTAATTTATTTTTTTTTATTGAAGTTCATCATCAAACAAACATTTCCATAAGATGTATTTTGGACATTGTACATATATATAATATAATCATATATATCACAAATCTCCACAAAGTATTTATCTGAGGTATACACTTATAGAAAAGAATGGAAAGAAAAAACAAGCAAAAGGAAAGAACTATGTACAAGTAGGGAGTTTTTTTTTACAACAGATTCATTGATTTGTGAGAATAAAATCAGGCCTATGAGGCATTATGTAGTTAAACCATTTTTCTCAGTATGAGTCAAATTGTTCTAGTTTATGATTAACAGATGCTGTTATCTTCTCCATTTTGTAAATGTCCATTGTAATCTCCATCCATGTATTTAAAGTTGGGCTCTCCTGTGATAACCATTTCCTAGTAAGTCTTTTTACCAACCACCAACAATATATTCATTAAATATTTATCTCTTTTCAACCATTCTTGAGGTTCTATCCAAAATATATGGTCTTACTCTCTAAGGGTATTTCACATTTAAAGGTGTCTTGTAGGGCATTGTGTATCCCCCTCCAATTGTTTTTGATAACAGGGCAGTCCCAAAAAACATGATAATGAGTTGCATTTTGATTTCCACCATTTCTCCAGCAAACAGGGAGGTTACTATAAATAATGGGATTTCTGAGAGGGTGTAATAAAATATCTTATCAAGTTTTTCCATCCAAACTCCCTCCATTTCTGTGAACTGGTACACTTCCATTGATAGCTCCATATTGTTGTCCATTCTTCCTCAGATATAATTATCCCTCCTTCCTTCTCTTATTTTGTTTTAATGTATGAAGTTGAATGTGTTTTAAGATTTGACAACCCCTTATACATGCTTGAAATGATTCTACTACCATTATCTGAATTGTATGCTTTTCTAAAGAGCTCTATCAAGCATGTATTTGCCTTGGTTACATTTTTAAGCGTCTTACTAACATATTGTCGCATCTGTAAATACGGATAAAAATCTTGTTTTTCTAATAAGTGTTTCTCTTTAGGTATTTCAAAACTGAACAGTGTTCCTTCTTTCATTATGTTGCAAAGAACTGTTATTCCTTTAGCTGCCCAGTCCTTAAATCTAGCATCCAATTTATTTGGTGTAAAATCCGAATCATATGCACACCATTTAAGAATTGCAATATCTCCCTCTAGATTATGTTCTTTTATAGTAGTTTTCCATATTTTAAGAGTCAATTTCACCCATGGGTTACCAATAATATTTATGTACCTTTGCAGGTTGTTATCAGCCAAAATTGCTTGTATGGGGATGGGAAGTACCCACTCCTCAATGTTTTTCCATTGAGCGTCATATGATGGGTTCCACCAACATATCACAGCTCTCAACTGTGCTGCAAAATAATAATCTCTAAGAGAAGGTAGGCCCCATCCCCCCTTTTCCTTTGCTAATTGCAAAGTTTTGAGACGAACTCTAGGCCTTTTACCCTGCCAAATATACCTGGATAGCATCTTGTTCCATTCATTGAATTGATTTTGATTAATCTCTATTGGTAGGGTCTGAAAGAGATATAATAGTCTGGGCAGTACATTCATTTTAATAGACTCAATCCTTGAACTGAGACTGAGAAAAGGAATCAGGTTCCATCTTGCCACATCTTCCTTAATTTTTTTTTAATATAAAGGCTGATAATTACATTCTGATAATTTTGCCAAATCTTTTGGTATAATGATGCCCAAATATTTGAAAGACTCTGTGTGCCATGCCCAGGGGTATCGAATTTCAATTTCTCTTGGTGGGCTATAGTAATATGAAAGTAATTGGGTTTTATCTATGTTGATCTTGTATCCTGATAATTGACCATATTGTTCAAAGGATTGCATCAATTTAGACAAAGAGTATGTTGGTTGCCCTAGATAGATCAAGATGTCATCCGCATAACAAGTCAATTTATGCTCTGTCCCTTTAATAGTAATTCCCCCGATATCTTCATTTTGTCTGATGTATTGAGCTAATGGTTCCAGATATAATGCGAAGAGTAGCGGTGACCATGCACAATCCTGTCTCATTCCCCTTTTCTAGGGTAAGACTATTTGATAAATATCCATTGATTTTAATCCTAGCAGTAGGATTGTCATGTATAGTCTGTATAGTTTTAATAATTGTGTCTTGGAAACCAAATCTATGTAAAACTCTGTAAAGGAAATTCCTATTAACTGAATCAAATGCTTTTTCAGCGTCCACGCTTATCACTATTGCTTCGATTTTATTTTTTTGTATATGATCCATAATGTGGAGTGTCCTTCATATATTGTCTTGTGTCTGGCGTTGTCGTATAAAACCTGTCTGATCGTTACGTATCAATATGGGTCGAAACTCCTCTAATCGTTTGGCCATGATGGAGGTAAATAACCTATAATCTACATTAAGAATGGATATTGGTCTAAATGACCCGCATTCCATTTTATCCTTGCCTTCTTTCGGTATAGCTGAGATTATCACTTCCTTCCAGCTGGGTGGCATTTGTGCCTTTTTTAGAGCCCAGTTCAGTGTGTGGAGTAAAACAGGAATTAACTCATTTTTAAATTCTTTGTACCACTCTGCTGTATACCCATCTGATCCTGGTGACTTGCTTAATTTAAGCCTATTAATTGCAGCTTTTAATTCAGCTTCAGTTATATCAGCAGTCATCATTCTATTTTGTTCTTCGCTTAAAGTGGGTAACTCTAGAGAATTCAAGAAGGTGGCAATCTGGGTTATGCTTTCCCCTGGAACTTTGGAATATGGAGTTTTGTAAAACACTTCAAAAGCTTCTTGAATTTCACTTAGCCTATTTTTTTATCATTTTCGTTCTTGGGTCCCTAATTCTATGAATTGTATTTTCTGCTTTCTTTTTTTTCAGTTTCCATGCCAGTATTTTCATAGATTTCGATCCACTTTCATAATGTCTCTGTTTCAGAAACATTAAGTTTTTCCTGATTTCTTGCGTAGCCAAATTATTTATTTCATCCCCAATTCTTTTAATTTCCCCTAATGTATCCTGTGCCAAATTCAATTTGTGTTTTTTCTCTAGTTCCTTCAGCCTATTTTATAATTCCTTATTTTTTCCTTATATGAAGATATCGCTATAAGTTTCCCTCTTAAGATCACCTTCAGAGTATCCCATAACATGGGAGGTGAAACCTCTCAATTATCATTAAATTCTAAGTAGAGACCAATTTCTTTTTTAATTTGTTCCTTAAAGTACGGATCATTGAGTAGACTTGAATTTAGTTTCCAAATAGTATTCTTTGGTAATAGGTCAAAATCAACAGATAAATACATAGGTGCATGGTCACTTACATCTATTGTCCCAATTCCACAGGTGTTTATTTTGTCTTTGTCTTTTCCAAATGTTATGAAATAGTCTATTCTATTAGTCTATTAAACCAACATCCTCAAAAAGTGTATTAACTTTCTTGTGTAAAGATTTTGTTTCATAGGTTTTTCTATTGAAAGAGTCTAAGTTTGGTTGTAATTGTAAATTTAAGTCTCCCCCACATATCAGGAGACCTTCTGTTTCCGTTACCATAATATCAGTAATTTTCTGAAAGAAACCAATATCACTTCCCGGGGGTGCGTATATATTCAATAGAGTAACTGAATTGCCGTCTATATTCCCCCTTACCAGAATATATCTGCCCTCTTTATCTCCCATTTCGAATACTTTTTCAAAATTTACCTTACTTGAGATAAGAATAGCAACTCCTCTCTCCTGATTTATATGAGGAGAAAAACAGATTAGTGAAGCCCATTCTCTTTAGTTTTTTATGCTCATTATCACTTAAATGAGTTTCCTGTAAATGTACTACATGGGCTTGTTCTTTTTTCATTTGGGATAAAATTCTTTTACGTTTGATTGGATTTAATAGCCCATTGACATTAAAAAGAAATGAATTTTACCTTGTCCTTAGCCATCTGTATTTATCTGTCAATGTATCATTGAAATTAGAATAAAATTTAATCGATCTACTCCCTGAACAAATAAGAACCAAGAAACGCAAATAATAACAAAAATGGCAACGAATGTGTGATTCCAAGGCTGAGGTCTCTAGTAGATGACCCTGCGTTGAGCTAGAGGAAATGTCTAGCTGTGGGGGATAACCTCTCCTACTTGTGAGTTGAGGGCCCCCATTGCAGTATTCATAAAAGTATATATATATACACACACATACACACACATTACACACATATATATTCTCATTTTGGTGGGGAAAAGGAGTAAGTGAGCAAATAAAGAATAACAACTAAGTAATATAAAATCCACATTATAATCAGTGTTTTTTGAGATGGGTATATCACCATGTACTTTTGCTTCTGTTTAGCTTCTCAACATTTTTAAAGTTAGCCAAACCTTATGGCTCTTCTGAAGGGGGTGAGGACTGTCTTTGGGGAAACTCCTGGTCTCTTCCTGATATATTTCTCTCGGCCTCCTCCCATCTCCTGCCTTCTCGATTCTCGCAGTATTTCCCAAACGGAGCGGGATAATTCCCGAGTCAGGCTTTCCTTCGTTTTGGTCATGCTGACGGGCAACCCAATGGCCTTCATGTCTGTAGTCGCCTCTTCCACTGTCAGGTACAACCACGTCCTGTTGTCATAAAACACTCGAAGTTTAGCAGGGTACGGAGTTTGAAATCTAATCTTATTTTGCTTTAGTACTCGCTTTACTTCAAAGTATTCTTTGTGTTTCTGGAGGACCGCGGGGGGGGGGGGGGGGGTAATCTTGGTCGAAATATATTAATTTATCATCGAAAGACACTCTCTTCTTACCCCAGGCCCTTCGTAGAATCTCCGCCTTGGTGCTGTACCGCAGGAATTTAATAATTATTGACCATGGCTTTCTATCGCAGGTAGGTTTCAGAACAAATGCGCGGTGCGTTCTCTCGATTTCCAGCTCCATAGCTGGGGGAAGCTCCAGCGCGTCCCACAGTAACTTTCCGACAAACTCCGTCATGGACGAGCCCTCCGCTCCTTCGGGAACGTTGTAGATTCTGATATTTTTCTGCTGTGATCTTCCCTGCAGATCAAGCAGTTTATCTTCTTGGTGATGTATGATTTTTATTGTCTTGCTCAGTATCCGTTCCACGTTTTGAACGTGATCTTCCACCTTCTCAATGCGAGTCTCTGCCGCCGCTATTTTTTGATTAACGCTGGCGAGCTCTGACTTAATATCCCAGAGCTGCTGCTTTATATCTTTCTGGACCTCCATTATTTCTTTCAGGATTTCAAAGACATTCGCCGCTTCGACTGAACGAGGCCCGGCGACTGCCTCGCTGGCACGCGGTCGGGTCGGAGAGCCGCTCGCTGCACTCCTCTTGGATGCAGGCTCCGCAGTGTCGCTTTTTTTATTTCCATTCTTTTCCCCCATTCTTGCCCCTCTTCAGTTCAAATATTTTTTGAAAAATATTATATTTGACGGGTTAATTGGGCTTAATATGCATTTTTCCGGAGGAGCTAGTGACTTAAGCTGCCATTCTTGACGATGACGTCACCGGAAACCCCATCCTACTCCTTTTAAAACACCTAAACCCCGGTACCAGCATCAGCCAATCCTGCCCTTCCTCCAGCCAAGTTTCAGTAACCGCTGCAACATCGTAGTTCCACGTACTGATCCATGCTTAAGTTCATCTCCTTTATTCCTAATACTCCTAGCGTTGAAATAGACACATTTCAACCCCTCCAACTGGCTACATTTATGTTTTGTCCCCTGCCTGTCCGTCCTCACCAACTCAGAACACATAGTATCATGCCCTTGTCCTACCCTGATCTCTGCAATCACATTCTGATTCCCACCCCCTGCCAAACTAGTTTAAAACCTTCCCAACAGCTCTAGCAAACCTGCCGGCCAGGATATTGGTCCCTTTCCAGTTCAGGTGCAGCCCATCCTTTTTGTACAGGTCAGACCTACCCCAGAAGAGATCCCATTGATCCAGAAATCTGAATCCCTGCCCCCTGCACCAACTCTTCAGCCACGCATTTATCTGCCATAACTTCCTGTTCCTACCCTCTCTGTCTCGTGGCACGGGCAGCAATCCCGAGATTACCACCCTTGAGGTCCTGCTTTTTAACTTCTTCCCTAACTCCCTATATTCCTTATTCAGGACCACATCCCTACTCCTATCTGTGTCATTGGTCCCCACGTGGACCACGACATCCAGCTGCTCACTCTCTCTCCTGAGAACATCGAGAACTCGATCCGAGATATCGCAGACCCTGGCATCAGGGAGGCAACAGACCATCCGGGATTCTCAATCTCTCCCACAGAACCTCTTATCTGTCCCTCTAACTATCGAATCCCCTATCACTACTGCTCTCCTCTTTTCTCTCCTTCCTTTCTGTGCTGAGGGTCCAATCTGGGTGCTAGAGACGCAACCACTGCAACTTGTCCCTGGTAGGTTGTCCCCACCAACAGTATCCAAAACATTACTTATTGTTGATGGGAATGGCCACAGGAGTGCTCTGCTTTTTCTGTCTATTCCCTTTCCCTCTCCTGACAGTCACTCAGTTACCTGTCTCCTGACTTTTAGGGGTGACTGTCTTCCTGAAACTCTGATCTATTACTGCCTCTGCCTCCCAAATGATCTGAAGTTCATCCAACTTCAACTCCAGTTCCTTAATTCAATTTGACAGGAGCCGCAGCTGGATGTACCTTTTGTAGGTGTAGTCATCAGAGACAATTGTGCTGACCCTGACTTCCCACATCCTACAATCAGAGCACTGGACTGCCCTCATTACCAACTCCTAAATTAACTAAATTAATTAAGGAAAGCTTACCCGGCCTTACCTCACTGGGAGCAAGCTCGTCCTCCGCCTCTTCTCGCCGAAGCCTCTCAAGCCAAAGACTCAAAGCTCCACTCGCTCACTGGCCACTCTCCAGGTTACGTAGAAGAGAAAGTTTAGATTTGTCTTGGAGTAGGTTAAAAGATTGGCACAACATTATGGGCTGAAGGGCCTCTATTTTGATGTTCTGTGTGTAATCGAAAAAACTTAACTCTGACGTTACCCCTGCATCTTCCCCCAGTCACTTTAAAATGTTGCCTGGATGTATTAACCACTTTTGCCCTGGGGAAAAGGTCTCTGTCTGTCCACTCGATCTATGCCTATTATCATGTTGTTCTCCTCTATTGTCACCTTTCGTCCTCCTCCTTTCCAAAGAGAAAAGCCATAGTTCATTCAACCTATCCTCATAAGACATGCTTTCCAGTCCAGGAGGCATCCTGCTTAATCTCCTCTGCACCCTCTATAGCTTCCACATTCTTCCTATAATGAGGTGACCAGGACTGAGCACAATATTCCAAGTGTGATCTGTCAGGGTTTTATAGAGTTGCAGTATTACCTCGCAGCTTCTGAACTCAATCCCTCAACGAATGAAGGCCAACCCAGCACATGGCTTCTTAACAATGCAACCTTCTATTTCCTCATCCAAGTCATTTATAAAAATCAAAGAGCATGCATCCTAGAGCAGATCCCTGTTGAACACAACTGGTCACTGACCTTCAGGCAGGATATTCTCCATCTACTTCTTCCTTCTAAGGGCAAACCAATTCCACTTTGGATCCTGGATCAGTGAATCCCATACTTCCTGACTTGGTGAATGAGGAACTTTATCACCATATACATCACACCACTACTGTACCTTCATCAATGTACTTTGTCCAATCCTCAAACAATTCATTCAGGCTTGTGAGGCTTCATCTGCTCCTCATGAAGACATCTGACCATCTCTAACCAGACTATGCTTCTCCAAATGCTTGTAAATCTTGTCTCAAAGAATCCTCTTCATCAGTTTTCTCACCACTAAAATAAGGCTTAGTGGCCTATAACCCCCTACTCCTTTTCTTGAACAAAGGAAAATATTTGTCATTTTCCAATCATCTAGTATTACTCCTGCAGTCAGTGATGATGCAAAGATAAATGCCAAAGATGCAGCAATCTTTTACCTTGCTTCCTTTAGTAATCTGGGGTATGTTCTGCCTGGCCTGGACTTGCCTATCCTACACTCTTCAAAGGTTCTGTCATATTCTCTTTCTTACCATTCACATGCTCCAGCATGTTTGCCTGATCTATGCTGTCCTCCCATTTATCAATGTCCTTCTCACTGATGAATACTGAAGCGTTCATTAAGGACCTACCGACCTCCTCCCACTCCAGGCATGTTTCCTCTTCTATCCCTGATCAGCCTTGCCCTCACTCTAGTGAACTTCCTGTTCTTCACACTTGTAAAACACCTAGGAGTTTTCCTTCATCCTACTTGCCAAGGCCTTCTCATGACCTCTTGTAGTTCTAAGTCTATCCTTAAGCTCCTTCCTGGCTAACTTGTAATTCTCTAAAGCCCTGTCTGATCCCCTATCACTACTGCTCTCCTCTTTTCTCTCCTTCCTTTCTGTGCTGAGGGTCCAATCTGGGTGCCAGAGACGCAACCACTGCAACTTGTCCCTGGTAGGTTGTCTCTACATCTTCCTACATCTTAAGTAAGTTTTCTTTCTCTTGACTAGATGTTCCACATCTCTTGTCAATCACGTTCCTTCACCTTGCCCTGCCTCAATGGGACAGACCTATCCAGAACCCTATGCAAATACTCCTAAACAACTATTGCATCTCAGATGTGCATTTCCTGCGTACATCTGTTTCCAATTTAACCTCTCAAGTTCCTGCCTAATAGGATTATACTGTCACAAACAAGAGAAAATCTGCAGATGCTGGAAATCTGAGCCCCACACACAAGACGCTGGAGGAACTCAGCAGGCTAGGCAGCATCTATGGGGGAAAAAAGTACAGTCTACATTTTGGGCCGAAATCCTTCGGCAGGACTGGATTATCTCCTCTGCTGTTATCCCTCTCCAAGGCTGTTGTAAAGATGTGAGAGTTGTGATTAGTGTCTCCGAAATGCTTACACACTGATAGATCAGATACTTGACCAGTTTCATTGCCTAGGCCTCCTGTCCCCATATTATATCAGGAATCCTTCCTGGACATGCCTAACAAATTCTGTCCCATCTGGAGTATTTGCACTAAGAAGGTGCCAATCAATACAGTACTAGGGAAGTTGAAGGCACCTGTGACAACAAAATTTCTCTCCAGATCTGTTTCTCAGTGTCTCTGTTGCTATTGAGGGGTCTATAGAATACTTCCAATAGAGAGAGTGTTCTCTTCCTGTTTCTGTCTTCCAATCACACATCTCAGTGTACAATCCTTCCATGATGCCTTTCCTTTCTACATCCATAAAACTGATTGCAATTTTTCCCTATCAACTGCCTATCCTTTCTAAGTTTCTCTACACACTGCATCTACCTCAACACCAACTGCTCCATCCTCACCTATCACTCTGAATCCTATGTCCCTGCTAAACTTGCTTGAACCCTCCCCAAACACTCTGACAAACCTGCCCGTATGGATATTTGTCCCCCTCAAGTTCAGGTGTAACCTGTGGTTTTTGTACAGGTTAAATATTCTTCAGAAGAGATCCCAATGATCCACAAATCTGAAACCCTGCCCCTGTGGCAATTCCTCAGTTGCACATTCATCCTTTTCTTGCCCTCACTGGAATGTGGCAGAGGCAGCAGTCCAGAAATTACTCCCCTGAGGTCCTGCCTTTTGGCTTCCTACCCATTCCATATATTCTCTCTTCAGTTCTTCATCCCCTTTCCTACCCTTGTCTTTGTTATCAACATGCACCACAACTTCTGGCTGCTCACCCTCCCCTTTTAGAATGCTGTTGGCCTGACCTGAGACATCCTTGGCCCTGGCACTGGCAGGCAATGTACTATCTGGGAGTCTCTTTCACATCCACAGAATCTCCTGTCTAATCTCCTAACTATTGAATTACCCATCACCATCGCTGTCCTCTTCTCCCACCTTCTCCTGAGCCACAGAGCTCAGTTCTGTCTCATAGGCGTAATTAATGTGGCTTTCCCCTAGTAGGTTGTATCCTCCCCCCCTCCCCCCAAACAGTATCCAAAACCTTATTATTGAAGGGAATGGCCACAGGGATACTTAGTACTACCTGCCTTTCTCATTCCCTCTCCTGACATATACCCAACTTGCTTGCCTCCTGAAACTTAGGTGTGACTACCTCCCTGTGGCTCTTACCTATCAGCTCCTCAATCTCCTGTACGAGCTAAAGGTCATCCAGCTGCAGCTCCAGTTTCCTAATACAGGTGTAAGACACTACACCCAAATGCACTTCTCTCAAATATCGCTCTCAGGAAAACTGGAGGTCTCTCAGATCTCCTACATCGGGCGTGAAGAACAGACCATTGATCCTGGATCCATTCTCACTACTTTTAACCAGGCACTAATAGACAAAGAAAGAAACTTGCCTTAGCCTCGGCTACTTCTCACCGAAGCCTCTCGAGCCAAAGCCACTCTACACCGAAGAGCCTGCAAATGCAGCTGCACTTCGAGTGGCCAAAATAGTATGTCCAAACTCTCAAACCCTAACCCGTACATCTTTGGATGTGGGAGGAAACTGGAACATCTGGAAGAAACCCACTCTGTCGCCATGAGAATATACAAGCTCCTTACTGACAACAGCAGTGTTTAAACCTCAATCTTGCAACTTGCTCTGTAAAGTGCTCTGCTGCCATGCCAATGATATTGTATATTGGATAAAGAAAGCTACAGGGCTATGGGCAAACAATGGGATTAATTGGATAGATTTCTAAAGCTGATTCAGACATGATAAACATTTAATTAGCAGCTTGGAAGTATGAATAACAAAACAGGATTCTGCTTGTGTTCATTCATTCATTGTGTTCATTGTGACGGAATGGTAGAACCTTGAGGCGTGCTTAGTACCATTTAAGGTTGAGTATATTAATGCCACCAGGAGTATAGTACAGAATGTTACGCTTGCAGAGCAACCTAAGTTACAAGGCATTATCTAACCACTAATCTCAAAACTCTTCCTCTATTGCTACTGAAGTCCCAGTCCCTTCAATCGTTATTTCTGCATGGTGTACACTTAACATGCTGTATCTTTTGTGATCATGCTAATACAGTATCCACACAAATGCCAACCACTTCTGATGCAAAGTGCAACACTTCTGTTCTGCACCAGATCTTGGGGACAGTTACTCATTAATAGCATCATGAGATCAAATCTCTTATCTTGCTAATCCTCAAGTACAGAGGATTCTGCTTAACTAGGCCATCGGTTAATCAGGGTAGCATTTATTTCGGACAACTTTTAAAGAATAAACACGGATCAAGGAAATAACTGGGATTCCCTTTGTTTATTTGGAACACTATGCCACTTAATTGTGACAGAAGATTTTGCTGAACAGCTAACTAGTGTTGGATGTGTGCACTGTGTGGTCATTGGCCATTACTCTCTGCTTGGTGCGAACAGTTTTAAAGTAGCATCAGTTGTATATGCTTGTGTTCAAAAAGCGGTGATTTTTGTCGCTGATAGTTGATGAGAAATGAGCCCAAAGGAAATACAGAGCTTTTCTGCTCACTGTGGCTTCAAGCATTCAGGTTTGGAGATTCTAGAAATGGCCAGGAGTGAAAATAAAGCAAATTCACTACCTCAAGTTGTGAACTACAAAGGATTTGAAGGTATTCAAATTTATCTTGAATGTTACAATGAAAATGAAGATTTCAAGGATGCATTCACTGAAAGCATTGTACGAAGGCAGTCCATTGCCTACCCTGATTTTGTTCATTTACAGTCAATTACAAAATACAGCAGCGCAGTGGATGAATTCTGTTGATAACTGCTAGGAACTAATAAACAGGCTTATAGTACTGTAGTGGTATTCTTAATGTTCTGTATTTCATTTAAATACATAATTTGTTATTCAGTTAAACAGTAGCTTGTCTGTTTTTTAAAAACCTTTTTTAAACTACTTCCATGAAACATGGTTAATTGAGGCAGCAGTTTCATTGGACCAGAATATACTGGTCCTGATGTGTCTGGAGTAACTGGAATCCACTGTACTGTGCACAGTTATGGACACACCCTTAGTACAGAAAGGATGTGACAGCATGAGAGAGTGTATAGAGATAATTCTGAGGATGTTGCTAGGACTGGATGCAAGTTAAAGAGGATATTAATTTGGCTGTACTGTAAATAGGATTCTGTGAAACAGCTCCTACAACAAATTGCACATCCACCTTATTCCTAACATTTGAGTAACGGAAGTACTGCGTGTTCCTTAGAAGGTTGGCGTCATTCAATGTCTGTAGTGAGATGCTGAAGATGTTCTATAGGTCACCTTTCTGATGAAGCGAATGTACTAATTAAACTTTTAATCTATTTTTGGCATTCGTCTAGTATCAATATTTTGGATTGTTTAGTTGTCAGAAATTGACATGCATGTTATAAAAGCAAGTATAAGTGATGTTACTTGAGAAATACAAATTTGAGATTGTTTGGGTGATGGCTGGTTATCCTTAATTAAAACAATTGACCTATTATAAAGGAAGGCTTTTAACATGAAAGATCTTGTCTCTCTCTTTGCAGATGCCAACTGGCATGATTATTTCCAGTATTTGTAATTTCAGCATTTACAGTATTTTGCTGTGGTAGTGTGTCTGTTAATCACTTGGTTATGCGGTGCTATAGTCACAGAGGAAACCTAGTCTTATCTCCTGTGTTACTCTATGTACCGTAGTTTTTTTTAAACAATGGATCACTTTCATGCACCCTAGATTTTACAGTGTGCCTACGTAATTGTAATTTTTCTTCAAAAGTACTTAATTGACACTGGAATGGCTTGCAGTTATGAAAAGACTTTTTATGAATGCAATATTGTTTAGTCTACCTACCCCTCTGACTATCTCTCCATTTTTAACGGAGTGAACTAGTATATCATTTTGCAAGTCCCATGAAGAATGTGAATATGAGGTGGCTGGAACAGCAAGCTTCCTTGTATCAGAATGTAATATGTCAGTTTTAGCACAAATGTTCCAATGATCTATTGCAAAATTTTGCTGATGGCTGCACTCAATCTTGCAGCTGTGACTTTCAGAAACTACTCTTAAACTGACATGTGCTAATAAAAAAAATATTCTTTGGGAAATTGAAGGGTGATGTCTTAAGAGTGGACGCTACAATGACTGGAGCAGTGAGGAAAGTGCTTCTGGGGATCAGGTGTAACTAGGCAAAGTCGGTGGAGAATGTTGCCTGGAAGCATTTTTGTGTGGGGGAGGGGTGTGCACACAGCCCCTCATGTTATGGTCAGGAGGTTTCTATGTAAAGTTTTTTTAGGCTGGAGGAAAAATAGATGGAGTCTGAGAATTGAACATTATAACTCCATAGTGTAGCATTGCCAAAATACTGACATGGCAGTAATTTGTTGCAGTAGCCTGGAATGATCTTGAGTCTAAGAAGCAGTTTATGACCTGGGGGAGGGGGGAAGGCAAAGAAAGCTAGGTTTATGTGTGAAGCAATGCTTGAGATTGCAGAAGTTCACAGATCTGTGAGAGCTGACTTGGTTGAAGTCAGCCATGGACTTTGCTCAGAGAAAGACTTCTTCTCTGGGGAGTATGGGTCTCTATAAATTCTGAATGCATCAGGCCTTGAGTGACTGCTGTCGTTTTGACATGCATCTGATGCCATCAGTGAATGAGGTGTTCTGTGGAATAATCCTTTGGGATTCAGTTTAGAGTGCAGAAGATGCAAGGAAGGTTGGTTCTAAATGTCAGTCCAATAACAGTGAGGCTGGAAGAACCCAGCAAAGAATGCAGTTTCAGTGTTGGGTCTTGCAAGAGACAGCAGGTTTTAGGGAGGAATCTGTTAGTCAAAGTTGGGTGTATGAGTAAACAAGGTCTTGCTTTTTCATCCAGTGAGGCGGACTATTGTGCTGGAGATGAATATTAAACACTGCACTGTTATGATAATTTTGGCAAGTTTTATGCTGAACTATGTGGCTGGCATAAACCTCCCTGTTAAAAGGTCAAATGTTTGTGTCCTACTGGAATTCCTAAATAGGAGCAGTTTTGCTCTACCTATTTTCAACAACATGGTGAATTTGTGTTGAGAAGTAATTTACAGGGCTGCATAGTTAAATAATCCAGCTATGTAAAATTAGCTGTTTAGTTTTTCTCCCCACTAAATGTGCCCTATGTATGAAAGGCTTCCTATGTAACTATGTTGGTGAATTTTTCCATAACTGTCCCACTGGTTGAATGAAATGATCAAACTCCATTCATCTTAGCTTCATTGAGCTGGGCAATGAAGGCCAGCCTTTGGATGTTCCACTTTTGTGCTTTGTCTATTCCCTCCTACCATCAACTCTTAAGTTAAAAAGACCTTTCTTCATCTTTTTCCCAGTTCTGATGCTGAGTCTCTCATCTAAAATATTCTTTTCTGCTTTGTACAGATGCTGTCAGTCCTGCTGAATGTTTCAGCATCTTCTGTTTTTATTAAACTGAGAGGAAAGTGTAGGAAAGATGTGAATCAGGAATTAGATAGTGAAACAAAGCGATGAAGGACCACTAGTGTGTCTTTTACACAACGGAACCTCTAAGTTCAATTTAAAGACTAAACACACAAGATTCTGCAGACACTGGAAATCAACAGCAACACACACAAAATGCTGGAGGAACTCAGCAGGCCAGACAGCGCACATGAAAATGAATAAACATATGGAAATGAATAAAAATTCCTGATTAAAGGTCTTGGCCTGAAACATTGACTGTTTATGGAGATTTATGGAGATCTAGGCCTCATATGGAGCCAGTGATCATTAATGGAGAATGTGTGGAGCAGGTTAAGACCTACAAGTATCTGGGAGTACAGTTAGACGAGAAGCTAGACTGGACTGCCAACACAGATGCCTTGTGCAGGAAGGCACAGAGTCGACTGTACTTCCTTAGAAGGTTGGCGTCATTCAATGTCTGTAGTGAGATGCTGAAGATGTTCTATAGGTCAGTTGTGGAGAGCGCCCTCTTCTTTGTGGTGGCATGTTGGGGAGGAAGCATTAAGAAGAGGGACGCCTCACGTCTTAATAAGCTGGTAAGGAAGGCGGGCTCTGTCGTGGGCAAAGTACTGGAGAGTTTAACATCGGTAGCTGAGCGAAGGGCGCTGAGTAGGCTACGGTCAATTATGGATAACTCTGAACATCCTCTACATAGCACCATCCAGAGACAGAGAAGCAGTTTCAGCGACAGGTTACTATCGATGCAATGCTCCTCAGACAGGATGAAGAGGTCAATACTCCCCAATGCCATTAGGCTTTACAATTCTACCGCCAGGACTTAAGAACTTTTTAAAAGCTATTATTAATGCTTTTTGAGATAGTGATTTAGATGCATATAATATTTTTTTTTACTGAGTTAAGTATTGTATGTAATTAGTTATGCTACAACAAGTGTATGGGACATTGGAAAAAAAGTTGAATTTCCCCATGGGGATGAATAAAGTATCTATCTATCTATCTATCTATTCATTTCCATTGATGCTGCCTGACCTGCTATGTTCCTCCAGTATAGCATGTGTGTGTTGCTCTCAACGTAAAGACTGTTTTCATTCAATGGAAAATAATTTAAGTACTGTATTGATTTTTTTTTCCTGATTTCCTCTTTGTGCTTCAAGATGTGGCACCATATGTGGAAGCTTTCGATGTAATGCTGATGGGGGTTGTTGCAGACTATATGAAGCACAGCAAGATCCTTGGGGAAGATGTGGCACAGCACGTAAGTAGAGAAGTCTGTATTACTCTGGAAGGCTGACCTTTAATTGAAGATGCATTGCATTTTGTTTGGCAGCCGCATTTTTAACATTTATTTCCAATGTGTCAGTAATTAAAATGAAATTCTACAATATTCTAGGTATTTGGTGTTGGTTTTGGTTTATTATTGTTGTATCTACTGTGATTTGCAGTGGAAAAATTGGTTTTGCAAGCATATAGATTATTTCATAACACGGGTACATTATGATAGTATAATGGAAAAGCAATAATAGAATGCAGAGTAAAGTGTTAGGTTGCAGTAAAAGTGCAGTGTAGGTAGATAATAAAGTGCAAATACTATAATGAAATAGATTTTGAAGTCAAGAGTTCATCTTCAGTGTACAAGAAGTCATTAATTGAATAGCTGCTCCATCATTCCGTTGTTGAATCATAGAATTATTCCAGAAGTATTATCATTTCCTGTAAATTCACTTGTTTATTTATGTATATCACCCAGAAACCCTTTGCTTTGAGTTTATCTCAAATCACAGATTTAATTACTTACTGAAGAAGGTGATTTGCATTTAACTCTAACTCAAAATCTATAGCATATTGAGTTCATTGGTTTCAATGGTCTAAGCCTGTATTTGCAATTGTTACACAGGAGCCTCCTACTTTAATTCTTCCAACCCTGATTGCATATCCCTTGTTAATATGGTAGGGGTAGACAATATCATAGAAATCCCTTTGCATATTGTATGACATTTTATTTTGAAGTGTAAGGTCAATTGTCAAATGCCAGTTGTACTGGGTGTACAGTATAATTTTGAATTACTTCTGTTTAATGCTACTGGAATACAGTGACAATTTCATAGTTACTTGTGGAGTGGAAACTCCGCAAGTATCATATCTCTGACTCATATGGTGTGAAATACATTATTTTGAGGCAGCAAAGACATAAAATTACCATAAATTACAAAAATAATGCAAAATAAAAAGAGGACATGTTTATGGTTGTTTGGAAAACTGATGGTGGAGGTTAAGAATATGTTTATAAATCATTTGAGTGTGGCTTTTCAGGCTTCTGTACCTCCTCCCTGAAGGTAATAAGACAAGGACATACGCCAAGTGGTGAGGGTCCTTAGTGACGAATGCTGCTTTCTTGAGGGGGAGGGTTGTGCCTATGATAGTTTGCTGAGTCTATAATCCTCTTCAGTCTCTTGCAATCCTGTGCATTGGAGCTCCACTCCAGGCTGTGATGCACTACAGAAATTTGTGAGGAGTCTTCAGTGACATACCGAGTCTCCTCAAACTTCTAACGAAGTAGAGCCACTGATGTGCCTTCCCTGTGATTACATCAATGTGTTGGGCCCATGGTAGTCAAAATGCATATTGCGTGTTTGATGTTGCAGCTGTAAGTTTAAAGTCTGACTACGTGCCAGTGAAAGAACAGGGTCCACTAGGAAAAGAGTCCTGCAGGTCAATTTTTGGCGGTGGGGGTGGTGTAGTTCTTATCATCTGGTAATGTTTCTAACAGAGGGCAATGATATATTATTTCCCAATTGATGGAAAGACAAGATTTCTTGGTGGTTTGCAGGGATGAACATTTTTTGACATATAGCTCCAATCATTCCAACCCTCCTCTTTCTTCCCTCTCCTGGCCCCAATCAGCATCATATTGAGCAGTAGAGAATTTCAGATGTTGATAAATTGTTGGTTTGTTTCTGCAGCTTTATGTTACAGTGTTGCTGGATTATTGGAGAGATTTTCACAGCAATCTCTCTCAATTCTCCATAGCACTCTTTCAAGGAATTCCTTAAAACTTGCATCTTTGACCAAACTTGTCCTTTTTAATTAGTCATTTATTTTTATAAAAGAGAAAAAATTGACCTTTTTTCCCTAATTCTCCATAATCTTGATGCTTGACGACACTTAATGTCATAAATTTACTCCACATTTAACTATTAACTTTCTTCATTATATACTCCAATGTAGAGCACAAATCAAAAACATTACAGCTCAGATTATGTTGACTGAAATGCATATCTTGTATTGTTTAGGACACATTTTGTAATGTCAACCAAGGGAGGTCCATGCATGAGATATGGATCACTCAGTTGTCCAAATGATTGGAGGTGTTCAAGATAAATTTATCAGCAAAGTAATAGTACCCTGAGATTAATCTTCTTCTGGGCATTCACAGTAAATACTAAGAAATACAAAAGGATTGATGAAAAACTGCACACGAAGATGGACAACCAATGTGCAGAAGAAGACAGTTTAGCATAGGTCCTTCTGGCCTTGCAAGCCATGTCACTGTTGTGAATAACTGGTTCTTTGAGTCTCAACAGTAGAGGCCTGGACACACACAGTTTTAATAATAAGGAATTTATTTACAAGAGGAAGTCAGGTCAACTCAAGCAACTACAATACACAGGAAGCGGTGTGCGGACAGGGTACGATTACACAAACAAAGAACAAGGGAAAAGCAGTACAACAGCTATCCCCCTTGACCTTGGATAGCTGCGGCTCCCTTACCAGGACAAACGATAGACCTTCCCAAACACAAATCAATGCACTTACCTTCAATGAGGTGGTCTGTAAGAGAGACCGAGCCAGGCACAAGTCTCACCTTTTATAGCATGGGGCTGGGCGAGATAATCCAATTAAGGTGACCGATAATTTAGGTGTGCATTGATTCGTTGGGAGGGACCAAATGTTGATTGGCATGTGGTGTGTCCTCCGACCAGCCAAGTGGCAGTGCGTCTATCACATGGCCGGTATCTTTGGATACAGTCACCCAGCAATCCCTTGATTTAACCATAGTCTAATCATGGGACAATTTACAATTGACCAATTAACCTACCAACTGGTACTACTTTGAACTGTGGGAGGAAACTGGAGCACCTGGAAGAAACCCAAAGGTCTCAGGGAGAGTATATGAATTCCTTACAGGTAGCAGCAGGAATTGAACCTGGGTCGCTGGTACTGTAAAGCATTGTGCTAAAAACTATGCTGTGGTGCAGCTGCAGATTGTTGAGACTGTAGTTAAGAAAAAGCAAGTCTAGAAATTTTCTGAACTGCCCACAAAATGTCGGCGTGTATCGCCAGTGCCATCTTGAAGATCTGTGTAAGTTGCTAGTTTGAGGAACTGTAGAATCAGAATTGGGTTTTATTATCACTGATGTTGTTACATTTGTCTGTGGCAGCAGTGCAGTGCAATACATAAAAAAATGACTATGGATGACAATAAGAAATGAGGTAAATGGTGCAAAGAGAGAGCGAGAGAGTGAGGTAGTGTTCATGGATTAATAGTCCATTCAGAAATCTCATGATGGAGGGGAAGAAGTAAAACATTGAGTGTGTGTCTTCAGGTGTGTTTATTGGTAGGAATGAGAAGAGGGTATGTGCTGGATTGTGAGTGGCCTTAATGGCGGCTGCTGCCTTCTTGAGGCGCTGCCTTTTGAAGATGACCACAATGGGCAGGAGGTTAGTGCCTGTGATGGAACTAGCTGAGTCTGTAACCCTCTACCGCTTTTTCAATCCTGTGCATTTGAGCTTCCATACCAGGCAATGACGCAACCAGTCAGAATGACCTCCTCTGTAGAAATTTGCTAGTCTGGTGACAAATTAAATCTCTTCAAACTCCTATGTATTGCTGATTTTAATTTGAAGGAAAATTAAACTGGAAATGAAATAGCTGTAATAGTTTCCATGAAAGCCCAAAATCTTTGCATGTCATTTAAGATTTTTAAAAAATCATAATTGTAGTTTTACTGAGAAATAAAAGAATATTAATGATGTTTAACAATGAACCATTTTCTTTCTCTATTCAGTTTATCATTGATGTTATTGTCATATATTGATATTAAGGCACGTTAATAATTCGACCTAATTTTATCTGAGGTCCAGTAATAAATATGCACTAGCTTTTCTTTTTTGGATGTAGGAACTATTTTGTTCCAATACTTTAGGAAAGAAAATAAAACAATAGTTTTTAAATGCTTTTTTTTATTGTGAGGTCATATAATGAAAGCTACTGATGAAAACAAGTAGCATCCACCACCCTAGGCTCCACGTTTCTATTTTATTGAGTGTGTTTTAATTACAATGTTTAATGGGTGGGAAGGTAGTGTACTGGTTAGTGCACAGCTTTATATTGCTAGCTATATAATCCATCATGGTTCATTTCCTGCCAGTATGCGTTAGACATTTGTATGTTCTCCCTGTGGCCACGTGGGCTTTTGCAGGGTGCTCTGGTTTCCTCCCACATTCTTAAAAAACGATGTACATGTTAGGCTTAGTAAGCTGTAGAATGCTATTTTGACACCAGAGTTATGTTGGTTCATAACGCAAATGACATATTTCAAAAAAAGATAAGTCAGAGAAAGTGGTGGGAGGGAAGGGAGATACACAAGTTGATAGGTGAAACTGTGAAGGGGGAGCTCTTTATTTCATTCCCCCCCCCCCCCCGGTTTCACCTATTACCTTGTGTTTCTCCCTCCCTCCTCTCCCCCCCCCCATCTTCTAACCTGACATTTTTTTCTCTCCAGCCCTGCTGAAGGGTCTTAGCTTGAAATGTCGACTTTACTTTTCTTCCATAGATGCTGTCTAGCCTGCTGAGTTCCTCCAGCATTTTGTGTGTTAATGCATTTCACTGTATGTACTGAGATACATGTGCCAAATAAAGCTAATCTTAATCTAATGAGTTCATCTTTTACTTCTGTCTGCCCCTCTGTTTCATGTTGCATCTTCACATCTGTAATATTTGATCCTTCAATTACTTCTGTTTTGTTATGTTTTATTTACCTGGTGTCTTCTAACACTTCGTTAAATCAGATATTAAGCCAAGGCTCAATCACAGTGTTTAAGATGACATCAAAACTTCCAAGTGAAGATGAGATACTGGAAGATAAAAGTTTTATTTTTCTAGGTAGTGTATTTTGCAATGGCTTTGAGCTCCCACTAATTACAGCGATATATGTTCTAAAAAGATGCTTTCTAACAAATGGAATTGTATACTATTTTATAGTTTTTATAGTCATAAAAGTTTCCATTTTGTCTCTCAGTAAATAATTCAAAGAAAATTTATCACTCAGATGTCCAGTTCATTTGTATTAACTTTTGTTGTATAGTTCCCTGGTTTGCCAATGCAAAGGGATCTGCAGGTACAAATACATAAATCTTTTAAAATAGCAAACTAGATTAATAAAATCACCAAAAAGAAAATTAAAGTAAGCAATGGGATTCATTTCCAAAGGAACAGAGCTAAAATGCAAAGAAATTTTGTAATTTGTATGTAATCTTGTTCAGGTGCACACTGGGAGTGTCACAGTCTGGTCTCCATGTCATAAAAAGGAAATTAACATACACTCAGTGGCCACTTTAGTTATCATCTGTACCTAATAAAGTGGCCACTGAGTGTGTGTTCGTGGTCTTCTGCTGCGGTAGCCCATCTACTTCAAGGTTCAGCGTGTTTTGTGGTCAGAGATGCTCTTCTGCATACCACTGTGTGACATGTTTGTTCGAGTTACTATTGACTTCCTATCAGCTTGAGCCAGTTTGGCCATTTTCCTCTGACCGCTCTCATTAACAAGGCATTTTTTGCCCACAGAACTGTTGCTCATGGGATGATTTTTGCTTTGAACCATTCTCTATAAACTCTAGAGCTGGGGACCATGAGCTCTAGAATTGGTCCATGGCATAAAAACAGTTGGGAACCCCTGCTCTAGGGACTGTTATGTGTGAAAATTCCAGGAGATCATCAGTTTGAGATACTCAAACCACCCTGTTTGGTTGAAGTCACTTGGATCACATTTCTTATCCATTCTGATGTTTAGTCTGAGGAACAGCTGAATCCCTTGACCATGTCTTTTATGCATGGTATTGCTGCCACATGATTGGCTGATTAGATATTTGCATTAGTGAGTGGGTGTACTGAATGAAGTGGCTACTGAGTGTATTTGTAGAGAATACAAAAGATCTACAAGGATCATACCTATGCTAAATTGTTCATGTACGAGGAAAGTTTGTAAATAATACTATTTTCTTTCTCAAATAGAATGCTAAGAGATTACCTAAAATAGGTCTTAAAGATTATGACAGAATTAAATAGGTAGAAAATGTATTTTCTAGTGGAGGAGACAAAATGTGTAAGGACTTGTTAAATAACAGTCACTATTAAAGCCAAAAGGGAATTCAAGAACATGAAAAAAGTCTGCAGATGCTGGAGATCCAAAGCAACACAAACAAGATGCTGGAGGAACATGGCTAGCCAGGCAGCATCTATGGAAAAGAGTAAGCAGTCGGTTTTTTGGGCCAAGACCCTTCTCTAGGAGTTCAAGGGAATTCAAGAGAATCTTTAATTCTCCAGAGAGTGTGTAACTTCCTGCAATAAGCAATAATTGAGGGGCATTGCACTGATGTATTTGAAGGGGGGATAAATCGTATGAAGAAAGGAATCTACAGGTATGTGGGTTGGATAGTGTAAAAAAATTTAGTTTGAACTGGGTGCAACAACCTGGGTACTGCATATTTCCATACTGAAAATTGATAACCAGTCCTTCTCCATTGAGCTGGGTTCATAAGCTCATTGGCCTGAGCCCATTCCCCTTGGCTAGATGTTGGGGAGTAGTGGAAGGGAACATCAGAGCCCAGAATCTAGTGGGGTGTTGTTGGAGGAATCAAGTTTCAAGTGCCGGTGAGGGAAGGGGATGGGACGGGATGACAGGGAATGTAGGAAGCATGAATATTGCTTTAGTGGAGAAGGAAAACTGGCAGTGTATTCTGAGGATTGAGGGAGGTCCTTAGATTGCTGATAGGGCTTGGATCATAGGGCCAGTGTGTTAAGGTACTAAGGGAGGGTGCATTTGGAGGTATAGGTCAAAGGGCAAACTTCGCTGTGACCACCAGTTTGGTATGATGTAGTCTTAGCCTTTTGGCATCCATGGGAGTGCTGGTTGCATGTGAATTGCTCCATATATATAAATTCTTACTATACATATACTAGTATTCTTTGCATAACTGGCAAGTCTCCTTAAACTCTTAAATAACAATGTTTAGTATTTAAATTCTATATTCTGAGGCTAAACAGCATTAATGAATTAAATGACAGTACTTGCCATCACACAAAGAGTCAGCTTTTCAGAGGGTGTTGCCGCCGATGTGCCTGCAACTACTCTGCCCTTGTATATAGGCATAAAATTGAAAATGCCCTTGGACTAGGATGTTAACTGTCCTGTGTTGTCACCAGTGGGATCATCAGTTGATCTGCTACCTGTCTTCAGGAGTTTTGGCCCACTTATGGTCAAGACCCCCTCGAGGTGGTGGGCCAGCAGTGCTAAACTTAAAAATATGTTCACACTTATTTTGCATATTTCATTGGTCAGCAAGTTTCAAGATGTTTTCAAATCTTTTGGCAGCAATTTTAAGAAGCCTTTTCCTCAGTTGCTCCATTGCTTGCTTCTTGTTGAACTTTAGGGTTGTCACAATTCAAAGCATTTCCTATGATGCAATCAGTGCTTACTGTATATCACAGTAAAATAGACCAGTATAGTACAGGAACAGGCTTTTCAGCCCATGATATCTGACCGACCATAAAAATTTAAACTGCCATATCTGTTTACACCCCACCATTCCCTGCCTGCTCGTGTGTGTGTCCAGCCACTCATCGAGTTAATTTCTAGAAAGTTTTCTCAGTAGGTGTTCAAAGCTTGTATAGTCCACTAATTCCATGATTGTATCCCATGCAATAGCTATGTCTGCAAACAAAATGTGAAACTTTCAAACCTGAAAGCTGTCCATTGTTTTCACCAACAACTTTTACACTGTCTCATAATTCACCTTTTTCCATGCATAAGAATTAAATTAAAAATAGTACTTTTGTTAGAATGTTTTGACTGAAAACCTTGAATTTTCTGTGTTTTTCATGAACCTTCTCATAAAGTCTCATCAGTGCAACATTTTTACACACTGTGCCCTAATACAAAGGTTGAATTAAACTTCGACAGGAGCAAAAATGACTAAAGTATTTCCATTTGCAAGTTCTCCTCCAGAGACAAATGCATGACTCTACTATCTTCAGTTTGTTCTTTTTATTCATAATTAATCTGTTACACTTGGTACAAAAACACAATGAAACCATCAAATAAGTTACTGCAAGTTACCGGTACTTTGAGATTCAAGATCAATATGGCTGACATCCTTTAAAGCACCTTGACTTGTACTTCCTGAAACAATTTCAAATTCCTATGGCATTCACACATATAAGCATGCTTAAGCAATTTTTGCATTGTTTAAAACTTGGCACAACTTTTCATGATTACACTAGCCAAGTTTGTCTTTGGAAGGTGGCACCTTATTAACCCTCTTTCGTCCATACTGTAAACTTGGTTAGTAGTCAGATCTTGATCAACAACTAAATTTGTAAAAGTTTCCCAATTTTTTTTCCTGCTGATTTCATGGCAGATTTCTGTTCACTGAAAACAGCCAGGCTTCAAGTCCTCTGCTGATCTTGAAACAAGTGAGCCGTCTTTGAGAAGAGGCACACAACTCTGTGATTTTTATTTTTCCATGTACCGGTAATTTCTTTTCTTTTTCATGAGCATTGGCCCTGCAATGCACATGACCTGTGATTTCTTTAAGGAAGCCGGTCATATAAAGTGTGATCAGTGTAATTAAGCTTTGCTGAATGCATTGTTTAGAGCTTTTCAACACCAAGTTCAGAAAGAACTTGTATGTTTTACATTTCACAATTTAATGTCAATTTGAAGAACCCAAGTTGAATTCTTACATAATGTTACAATTTTCACCTTCTGCATGTTTCTGTTCTCTATTTGAAGTGGTAACAATATGTTTTTGCTTTGTACCTTTGCCTGAGTGTTCTTGTCTAATGCTGTGGAAAGGTGGAAGGAATACAGCACACTTTATGAAACACAATTGGAGCAGATCACTACTTGGGAACACAAGAGGCACTGAGAGCATGCTGTTGTGCTGAAGGCTGATGAGAAATAGCTAATGTATCTTATCGGAACGTGACTCTCAAGATTAAAAATTATGTTCTTGAAACAATTCAATGAAATTCCCTAATAATTTTAGAATGTTTTGCTGGTGCCTGTGAGTTTTGCATGCAAAATCACTGGATGAATAACATATTACTCTACTGCATTTTTGAAAGGACATTACAACTCCAGGCTGTGTGTTTCACCAATAGTTCAAAAAGAGCAAGTCACATGCAAAAGTAGATCAAGATAGGATACTGCATTTCTCCTCCAACATAGAAATAACCTGATTTAGATGCAATGGATTAATTAAAGGTTATTGTGGTGATAAGCTGAGCAAATTGTCCACTGACCTGTCATTCTATTTATTTATTATTGAGATACAGCACGGAATGGGCCCTCCTTGTCCTTCGGTCCACTCCTGCCAGCGATATTTCTCCATTTAATCCTAGCCTATTCATGGGACAATTTACAATGATCAACTAATCTACCAACCGGTATGTTTTTGGACCATGAGAAGGAACCAACGAGGTCACTGGGAGAGCATAAAAACTCCCTACAGGCAGCGGTGGGAGTTGATGGCTTGCAAACTTTTAATTCACTGTACAACATGGAGAAAGTGCAGAAATGAATGCTTTAAAAAATGAAGCACTTGGAGCAATGATTGCATCAGTTCCCCCCATCTAGGCCAGACACGTGTATAGTCTGAGTAGAAGTTTGATCAGCTGGTTTGGATCTTGTAACACCTTGGATCAAATCTTTGGCATACAGATGAAATGGTGGAAAAAAACTGTCAAGAATTGTCCTAACATCTCTTTTTAATCAGAAAAAGCTCAAAGTATGTTTGTTTTTCCATGTCTATTTAGCTTTTCTTGTCCTTATCCTTAAGCCACGTGCCCTGCTTAGTTGCTGCAGTCATTTAGAGTGGAGAATAGATTGTTTTTCTGTTTGGATAAACAATTGCGGTCAGCACAAGTGTGAACAATAAGGTCAGAATCTGGCTTCTCTGCTGAGTTATCATATGAATGCATTTCAACCCAGTCAGCTGTATTGGTAATGGGGGCAGCTGCTTTCAAAACCAGTGTGCAAAGGCAATATCTAATTCCATTGAAATGATCGGCTAATCCCAGTGCTCACTCCTCTTTGTAACAGCCACAAATTATGTTGTTCTGTGCAAAATGGAGCTGTTTTCACATTTCAGATAGTAGTTTTGATTGTTTGCATTCGCTTTACATAAACACTAATTTAGCATTTATTTATGTACGTACAAACATGGATGTGAATTGAGAATTGCCGTAGGCCATGTGGTCCCTCGAAACTGGTCCGCTATTCATTAAGGTATTGGCTGATCTGAATGTAACATCAGTTCTATATTCCTGTCTACTCCTGGTGACCCTTCACTCCGTATCACAGATCTGCCTATCTTTGCTTAAAACAAGTATTCAGATTTTGCTTTCATTACTTTTAAGTCACAGGTAAGGATGTGCTGCAGGGGTTGCAGAGGAGATTTACCAGGATGTTGCCTGGGATGGAGCATTATGAATATGGTGTGGCTAGGTCTCTGTCCCCTAGAGCAGAAGTGGTTAAGGTGGGGTTGATCAAGCTATGTAAAATAAGGAAGAGTTATAGATAGGGCAACGATCTTTCCCCCTTACTAAAAGTGAAGAAACCAAGAAGGTGAGGATCTGAAGTAATGGGTAAGAGATGTAGAGGGGATTTGAGGAAGACTTTGACAGGGTTGAGTACTTGGAATGGACTGGGAGAGTGGTGGAAGCAGATTCACTAAGAGGTGAGCACTTGAAATGTCTGAGTATTGAAGGCTATGGGCCAAGTACTGGAAGATGGGGTTCAAATGGATGGATGCCCATGGTCATGATTGACCAGATATTAATAGACTTGTTTCCCTGCTGTATGAATCTATTTCAGTGATGCTCAACTGTCAAGGGAAATTTTGCTTCATGTCTTTAAGTGGGTGGCCCTTTATTTCTAAACAGTACAGCTAGTTCTAGATTTTCACAGAATGGGGACCCCCCCCCCCCCCACCTTTCCACATTCATCTATCCTGTCAAATCCCCTCCTGATTTTATTTTATTGCACAAGGATTTTATTGTTCACTGTGTTGAAATGTGTGGACATTTTCACCTCTGCTTGTGAAATTGGAGAACTATAGGAACGATTTTGGTTCAGTTGCTGGAGCCTAAACCTTGGGTGTCAAATTTCAAATAAGAGCTAGGACGCTATAAATCTAGGATGATATATTAGGATTGTACTTCAGGGAGTGCTGTGAGGTATCAACTTTTGGACAAGACAATCTTAAGCCAGAATGTCCAAACTGCCATTCGCCACACAATCTTTAAAAGTCCAAATGACAAATCTGCAGAATCCCCGCAGATCTCAGGACAAAGGGGCAAGGGATAGTGGCAAACCAGAGGACTGGGAACTTTACAAGAACCAGCAGTGAGAGTAAAGAGTTAGAAGAGGAAATTTGATCACGAGAGAAACTGGCAAGTTATAACAAACCAAACAGCAAGGTCTATGAAGAATACTTGAAGATTAGTTCATTGTGATACAGAGCAAGCTTCAGTGATATCCCTTGCCCACATGAAGCTGACCATGTAAATAGTGTGTACGGTAATAATAAATAGAGCAATAGATACTGTGACAAGTACAAAAACAATGGACACAACAAAAAATGCTGGAGGAACTCAGCAGGCCAGGCAGCATCTATGGAAAAGAGTACAGTTGATGTTTCAGGTCGAAACTCTTCGGCAGGACTGGAGAATTTAAAAGATAGATTTAAAAGCTGGGGGGGGAGAAGGGGAGAGAGAAACATGATGATAGGTGAAATCTGAAGGGGGAGGGATGAAGCAAAGAGCTGGGAAGTTGATTGGTGAAAGAGACAGAAGGCCATGGGAGAAAGAAAAGGAGGGACGAGCACCAGAGTGAGGCAATGGGTGAGCAAGGAGATAGGGTGAGAGAGGGAAAAGGGGATGGGAAATGGTGAAGGAGGGGTATTACCGGAAGTTTGAGAAATTGATCTTCATGCCGTCAGGTTGGAGGCTACCCAAATGGAAATCAATGTGTTGTTTCTCCAACCTGAGTGTGGCCTCATCACAATAGTGGAGGTGGCCATGGATCCTCTGTTGTGATGAGGCCACACTTGGGTTGGAGGAATAGCACCTTACATTCTGTTTGGGCCATCCATGGCCTACTCCACTGTTGTGATGAGGCCACTCCCCTCCCCCCCCCCAACCTTTTAAACCTACTGTTCAGTTTTTCTTCCTTTCAGTTCTGCCGAAGGGTCTTGGCCCAAAGCGTCGACTGTGCTCTTTTTCCATTGATACTGCCTGGCCTGCTGAGTTCCTCCAGCAGTTTGTGTCTGTTGCTCGGATTTCCAGCATCTGCAGATTTTCTCTTGTTGGCAAAACAATTGAGTAATGCAAGCTGAGGTCTTGCAAAAGGAAATGTGAAAATGATGTGATGGATGTGGTAGAATTAAGGGCCTGAGTTGTAGCAGTACCACTGGGAAGGGATGGGAAAGGCGTGGGGAAGAAGTTGTTCTTGATTCTGGTTATCCAGCTTTCAAGCTCTAGTATCTTCTTCCTGAAGCAAGAAGAGGAGTAAAAAGAATGGCCAGGGTGGCGGGCATCCTCGTTGATACTGTTTGCGCCTTTGATGCATTGCACTGTGAAGATAGACCGTATGAAAGGAAGTGACAAGTTTATGATGGACTGGGCTGAGTGTGCCATTGTGTCAGTCTGACAGTCCAGAGCAGTTGCTATGTCAGGCTGAAATGCAGCCTATCAGCATACAGTACTTTCTGTTGCTCAGCTATCAAAAATTTCAGAGTATCGTTGTGCACAAACTGAACCTTCCCAGGTGCCCAAGAAAGAGCATGTACAGTACTTATGTGCATTCTTGATCACGAGATCAGCATGGATGGATCAGGAAGAGTTTCTGGTGATATGGATGACTAGGAACTTGAAGCTGCCAACCATTTCTACAGGAGCCCTGTTGATAAGGGCAGGATTGTGTTCATCTACCACCCCGATATATGAAATATAAGACAGTAGCTATGGTAAATGTGAGACCCTAAGGAATCAGACTGGGGAATTAATCAAGAAAACAGTGAAATGGCAGATAAATTTAATCCGTACTTGTATCAGTTTTTATGGAGGGCACTAAATATGCCAGATTTCTGAAGGGTTAGATTTGAACATAATGAAAATCTGGCTCACAAGGGACAAGATTTTAGAAAAGCTAAAGAGGTCAAAAATGGACAAGTTGCCAGGCCCCCCATGGTTTGCCCCGAGGGATTTGAAGGAAATGGCCACAATGATACTGGAACTATTTGTTGAAGTATTTCAAAGCTCAGTTCCAGGAACATTCCTGTGGGTTCAATGGCTGCAAATGCAAGTCCATTTCTCAAAAAGGGAGGGAGACAAAAAGCAGTTAACTATAGATCTGTTTGCTTCATATCTCTTGTTGGCAAGATACTGGAGTCTGTACTCAAGGAAGAAAGTGGTAGTGATTTAGAGAAGCTTAATGTAATCAAACCAAGTGAACAAAGTTTTTAGCAAGTTAAATTTGTTAGGTCTTTGCAGATGTAACAAGTATAGTGTATACTCTGGAACCTATACATGTAGTATTTTTGCAGAAGGCATTTGACAAGGTGTTACTTAATGGCTGCTACACAAATTAGAATTCATTGGTTTGAGGGAAGTGTGTTAAAATGAACTAAGACTAATTATACCATTGAAGACAGGGCTTGAATAATCTGATCTTTTTCCAATTTGAAGAATATAATTAGTGGAGTGCATCAAGGATCAATTACTTATGAATTATGTTAATGACCTGAGGAAGGGCAGGATGAAAGATATCTATTTGCCAGTGACATGAAAATAGACAGTTGAACATGTGAAGATATCTGCCATAGGATAGACAGGTTGAAAGAGTGGACTAGAACCTAACAAATGGAGTTTATATGGGCAAGTGTGAGGTCATGAACTTTGATAAAAGTTCAAGTTCAAATTCAGTTTATTGTCATTCAGCCATATGACTGTGTACCACCAATGAAATAACATTCCTCTGGACCAAAGTACACAACACAGTACATTTAACTTTCACACATAACATAAGTTAATATTACCACTAGTAAATTAACAAATAATTAGGTGCATTTACAACACAAGTTACAAAGTAAATAGTATAATGGCACTTCATATGTGATGAGACCTGGGTGGTGGCAGGGAATTCAGTAGTCTCACAGACATGGGAAGAAGCTGTTCTCCATCCTAACAGTTCTTGTCCTATAACTATGGTTGCTCATGCCTGATGGTCGGGGGTCAAAGAGATTGTTGGGCAGATGTGAGGGATCAGAGTCAGGTTTATATCACCAGCACGTATCGTGATATTTGTTAATTTAGCAGCAGCATCAATACATAATAATATAGAAATAAAAAAAATCTGTGTGTGTATATATGTACATGTGTGTGTATTTTAATCTATTCAATACATATAAGATTAAAATAGTGCAAAAACAGAAATAATATATTTTTTTTAGAAGTGAAGTTGTATTTACAGGTTTATTGTTCATTTAGGAATCATATGGCAGAGGGGAAGAAGCTGTTCCCGAATCACTGAGTGTGAGTTTTCAGACTTTCATTGACTATTCTAAAGGCCCTGCATTCATAGCGCAGGTTAGAAGAGAGACCCTGATTGTCCCCTGGGCAATCCATGCAATGCTTTGTAGGGACTTGTGGTCAGGTGCTTTGTAATTCATGTACCAGACGGTGATACAGCTAGTCAGCACACTCTCAAAGGTGCTCTTGTTTTTAAAAAAAATTGGTTAGAGTTGGGGGTTGGGGTGAAGTGCCTCACCATTAGAAGGAATTTAAAGGCAGATGACTATCTAAATCAGGGGTTCTCAACCTTTTTTTTGCCATGGGCCTATACCATTAAGCAAGGGGTCCATGGACCCCAGGCTTGGAACCCCTGATCTAAATGGAAGAAAATTGTAGATGATCAAAGTACAGAGGTGTTCTTCTGCATGGGAAAAGTTAACAGATAGGTGCAGCAAGGCAAAAATACATTAACTTTTATTACAAGAGAGTTTAGGAAAGCATTGTTACAGTTGTACAAGTGCTGGAGTACCATATATTGTCCTGGTCATCTTATTTCAGGAAGGATATAGTGGCATTAGAGGCAGTCCAAGTGAAATCCACTAAGCTAATTCCTGGGATGAGATGGTTGTGAAAACAGAGAAATCCTATTAGGTGGCTGCAAAAATAGATGGAAGTTTTTAATGTAGGGTCTTAAAAAGAAACAAAGTGCCAATGAACTTTGCTTTGAATTACTGTATGAGCCACGTTTACTTTGACAAAGGGTTTACAGGATCACAGACTTGAACTTAAGGCTTTGTAGTTGCCAAAGTAGATTCAAATCATGGGGATTAGTGTCAGTACTAGAGAAAGAAAACTGACCCTTGGGGACAGACCAATTGAGGTGGACTGAGACCAGTGAATTAAATAACTAGGCTGCTGGTATGGTTTTACACCAAATAATTGTGGGGTGTGGAAGGGAAAAAGTTCAGGTGAGGTACGTTTAAAATGAACCTGAGACAGCAACTGACATGTTGAAGTACGGTAAGATTTTTTTTTACAAAAAGCACTGTTAGGAAAGGTAAATGAAAAATGCAGCCCAGAACATGCAGAGACAGTTGAGTTTAAAAAGAAGGGTGAAAACAGAAGAATTCACGGGTTCAAAAAGAGTGAGTACAGGCTGATAATAATTATAAAAAAGAGCAGAAATGGCAAGCTACATTGAAAAGGTGCATGTGATTTCATAAGAGATAACTGGCTCATGTATACTGGGCTAAATGAACAGCATATAGAAGCAAATTAAATAGCCAATAAGAAAGAAATACCAATTTTGTTGAGTGCATTGGGTTTAAAGGCATACAGTTTGCTTCAAAGTTTAACTGCTTCAACCGTACCAGCAGAAATGTGCTTGCTGTTATTGTGAAAGTAATGCAGGAACATTTAGAGCGTAAGTCACTGTTGATTGCAGAACTCCAAGTTTCATATGTAAAATCTTACGAAGAGGTGTCCATTTCAGCATAAATGGCTTAATTGAAGAGTTTTTCTGAGCATTGTTAGTTCAATGATGCACTGAGAGTTTGTAGAAGCTTACAAGAAAGCATTCAAAATGGCTCCTAATTGAAGTACAGCTTACATTTAAAAGAGCAGTTGAAGTTGCTGTATTAATGGAAACAGCCTGGAATGAAAAGTGAGCCTGAACAAAATTGCACTGTCTAATCAGAAAATAGCCTGGCTGAACAAATTGTGTTACAGTTGTGGCAGGGGCACACATTCACCAGACTGATTTAAAACTGAAACTTGCAGAAAATGAAATAACACGTACAAAGAGCATGTTGGGCAGACAAAAACAAATGGACTGCACAGGGAAGAGAAAAAGCTTAAAAAGTCAAGTTGCAGTTTCAAAATGAGCATTAGTTTGTCTGCTATTGATGAGATATCTGATAATGAGAGCGACAGTGTAGTCTTGAGATTTATGGTGTGAAAATTAATAATAGAAAAGCAATGTGGTTTACATCAGAAGTGAATGGCAAATTAATTAAAATGTGATTGGACCCTGGTTTGGCTTTTTTGGTCTTTCCACAAATTGAGCTTGAATGGTATTTCAAGGATACTGAACTGAAGCTTGCAGATACCCAACTAAAAACTTGTACTAGAGAAAAGATGACTCCTGCGGGAATGACGTTTGCAAAAGTGAAATAGAACAACCAACTAGCTACATTGAGCTTAAATCTAGTCAAAACAGGAGGAGCAGTATTGTAGGGGCGTGATTGGCTGAGACAACTACAACATGATTGGACATCCATCCACTATTTGCATGCCGCATTCTCTACAATAGAGTCAACCGAAAGTGAATTAAGAAAGATACTGGATGATGCCACAACTGTTTCCATGTTGTACAGTATTAACTGTGCCCAACAGAGGTCAAGCAGGTGTTGGTGCCAGTCTCTGTGCCTCTGGTTGGAAAGACCGTATAATATGGGGAATGTCTCAATTGTAATGGGGAACTTCAATATGCAAGGGGATTGGGAAAATTGGGTTGGTGTCATATCGCAAGAAAGGGAATTTGTTAAATACTTATGAGATGGCTTTTAAGAGCAGATTGTACTTGAGCCTACTTGGGGAAAGGCTATCTTATATTGGGTGTTGTGTAATAATCCAGGTTTTTATTAGGGAGCTTAAGATAAAGGAGCTCTTAGAGAGACAGTGATCATAATATGATTGAATCCATACTACAGTTTGAGAGGGAGAAGCACAAGTCACATGTATCAGTAATGCAATGGAAGAAAGGGAATTACAGAGGCATGAGAGAGGAGCTTGCCTAGGTGGATTGGAGGAATATACTGGTGGGGATGACAGCAGAGTACAGGTGGCTGAAGTTTCTGGGAATAGTTCACAAGGTGCAGGATAGATACATCTCACAGAAGTAATTTTCAACTGGCAGGGATGAGCAACGGTGGCTGACAAAGGAAGTTAAGGACTCCATAAAAGCCAAGGAAGAGGCATATAATATAACAAATGTGAGCGGGAAGTTGGATGATTGGGAAGCTTTTAAAATCCAACAAAAGGCAACTTTAAAAAAGAGCAAGGCAAACTGAGAGGTCTTAAGATGGATAAGTCACCTGGACCCAGATGGACTACATCCCAGAGTTCTAAAAGAGGTTGCTGAAGAGATAGCAGATGCATTGGTCGTGATCTTTCAAGAATCACTTGATTCTGGCATAGTTCCAGAGGACTGGAAAATTGCAAATGTCACCCCACTCTTTAAGAAGGGAGGAAGGCAAAAGCAAGGAAATTATAGGCCGGTTAGCCTAACTTCAGTGGTTGGGAAAGTGTTGGAGTTTATTATTAAGGATGAGGTTTTGGGGTACTTGGAGACTAATGATAAAATAAGTCAAAGTCAGAATGGTTTCTGTCAAGTGAAATCTTGCCTGACAAATCTGTTAGAAATTCTCAAGGAAGTAACAGACAGGGTAGACAAGGAGAGGCAGTGGATGTCATTTATTTGGATTGCCAGAAAGCATCTGACAAGGTGTTACACATGAGGCTGCTTAACAAGATAAAATACCATGGCGCTACAGGAAAGATACTGGCATGGATAAAGGAATGGCTAAGAGGCAGGAGGCGGTGAGTGAGAATAAAGGTGACCTTTTCTGGTTGACACCTGGTGCTTAATGGATCAATATTGGGACTGCTGCTTTTCACATTATTTGTCAGTGATTTGGAAAATGGAATTGATGACTTTGTGGCAAAGTTTGCAGATGATACGACGATAGGTGGAGGGGTAGGTAGTGCTGAGGAAGCAATGCAGCTGCAGAAGGGCTTAGACAAATGGGCAAAAAGGGCAAATGGAATGCAGGGTTGGAAAATATATGATAGTGCGTTTTGGTAAAAGGAACAAAAGTGCAGACTATTATCTAAATGGGGAGAAAATTCAAAATCAGAGGTGCAAAGAGACAGGAGTCCTCGTGTGAAACTTGCAGAAAGTTAGTTTACAGGTTGAGTCTGTGATAAGGAAGGCAAATTCAATGTTGACATTCATTTGAAGGGGAATGGAATATAAAAGCAAAGAGATAATGCTAAGGCTTTAGAAGACACTAGTCAGGCCGCATTTGGAGTATTGTTAACAATTATGGACCCCATATCTCAGAAAGGATGTGTTGTCATTGGAGAGAATACACAAGAGGTTCACGAGGATGATTCTGGGAATGAAGAGGTTAACATTTGGAACGTTTGGCAGCTTGGGGCCTGTACTCACTGGAATTTAGAAGAATGCAGGGGGATCTCATTGAAACCTGCCGAATGTTGAAAAGACTAGATGAGGTGGATGTGGAGAGGATGTTTTCTATGGTGGGGGTATCCAGAACTTGAGGGTACAGCCTCAAACTTGAGGGATGATCCTTTAGAACAGAGGTAAGGAGGAATTTTTTTTTTAGCCAAAGAATGAATCTGTGGAATGCTTTGCCACAGACAGCTGTGGAGGCCAAGATTCTGGGTGTGTTTGAAGTGAAAGTTGATAGTTTTGTGATTGGTCAGGGCATCAAAAGGATGTGGTGAGAGGGTAGGTGCATGGGGTTGAGTGGGATCTGGGATCAGCCATGGAGCAGACTTGCTGGGCTGAATGGCCTAATTTTGCTCCTATGTCTCGTGGTCTTATGAACCATGCTACTCAGAAGAACCACAAAAGTGATCAAAGCAGTAGTCTAAGTACAGCAGGTTCTGAGAAAGCTTCCGATATGTTAATCAGGCAGTTATTTGCGAAATGTGGCTTGGTTTTAAACTGGAAGAGAGTTCAAGGAGCTTCAGGAAAATTGCACGCATTTGGCTTTTATGAGTATAAAGAACCAGACTCTGCTCTGAGTGCATTAAGGATATTGCATGGACTTCAATTGGGAGACAACAAGGTGCTTGTAAACAAGAGGCAAAGACCAGTTCCCAGCTGTGTGAATGGAAAGCCAAAAGAAAGAGTCAGTGGAGATATGAACACAGGGTTCACCAGATGATTTTGTGGGTTTGGAAACCAAGAGAGATCAGATCATAAAGGGGTCAATAAGAGAATATTCCAGTGAACTATATGCACCTCCCCAAGCTCAAGATGCACAAACTGCAAGTGTCCAGAGCTGTCAGAGCCACCACTTACGGTCTCAGAATCAACTCCTGCGACCACCGTGGAGGAGGCCCCAGAAGATGAGATTGTTTTCACAGCCACGTCGCACCTGCCAAGCAGAGTGATTTCCTCCTTGTCAAGAAAGATGTTATCCAACAAGAGTAAGAAATCCTCCACAGTGATTAAATCTTTTAGGCCTAAGTAGGACAATTTAAAAATTACTATGCTATGGATGCCTGCATATAGTAGTTGTATTATATAGGATATTGTGCATATAGTTGAGATGCGTTCTGTATTGAGTTGGAGTTTATAGTTAAGCAGGGAGAAGTGTTAACATATTTAATATTTCAGTAATATCGTAAATAAAATGTTTGACTAAACATTCTTGATTCTTTATATAGTTCATTGTAGTTATGTGTAAAGATGCATGTATTGCATATCTTGCTACCACGTGATAAGGCGCACCTCACTTAAAGTGAACACAAAGTTAGACCCATATTCCCGGACTCCTGTGCCTTCCTTTGAATTAGTTTAATATTTTGAAGTTACAAAATGTAACTATTTCCATAAATGCTGCCTGCCCTGCTGAGTTCCGCCAGCATTTTGTGTGTGTGTTGCAAAAGAAAGGAGAGGAAATTTATATAGATTATGATATTGGTAATGGTTGGTAGTTTTCCAGGGTGGACCGAATGTACTGTACCTATATAAGAGTGGACATTGGGAAAATGATAAAGAATCAAATTAAAAGTTTCTTGTTTGAATGCCCAGAGCATCTGTAACAAGATAAGTGAATTCCTCTGAAAGCAATTGGGGATTTGTTTCAAGGTGACTTAGTGTGTTGAATATTATAGCTTGATATTTTGGAATGATAGGCAGGAAGAAAAGACAGGATAGCTCTGCTCACACAGCAGGAGATTAATGTAGTGAGAAATGATTTTATTTGAAGGATCAGGTTGTAGAATCAATTTTGATGGGTATAACAAAACAGCAAGAGAAAGAAGTCACTAGTGGGAATAATTCTTCCTGGATCAAGAACTTGGGAGACTGCAGTGATTGTGGGTGACCAATCTTGTATGAATACCTCCATGGATGGTCCCAGGCCCATCTGCAAAAGGAGGAGGGTTGGGCTTGGGGCTAGCAACCCTATCCTGTAAAAGCCCAGTGCTCTAGAAACACCAAAAGAAGCTCCAAAGGCCTTGCCCCTGGGAGAGGAAGGACTTCCGAAGGTGGGCTGCACCTACGGACAACAAACTGGCCCACAACAAAGGACTCTGGAAAGCTGCTGTTGGCAGCTTATATCTCAGTAGAGGTGCAAGAAAAAGAAAACGTGTGGATTGGAGAAATAAAATTGGCAAATATAATCTTGACTATTTCATAGTGTATTTGAGATAGTTTTTAAAAGTCAAAATTCCTGTGGTGGAAATGGATAATCATTTTGCATTTGAGAATGAGAAACCTAGCTTTGAAACTTAAATAAAAGGTGAGTATGAAGTAATGAAAGGAGAGTTGAAACAAATAGATTAAAAGTAAACTGGTAGATAGGCAGGGGCAGACTTTTAAGATAAATGGCTAAAAGAATACAAAATTGAGACAGAGGTTTCGGCAAGTATGTGGGGGGAAAAAGGAAGAGTAGTTTCCATAAATAAAATAGGAAATGCAGGAAATACTTAATGTCAGGCAGTATTTACTGTATGCTAACAGACTTGACATTTCAGGTGAATAACCTTATCTCAGAAATACTGAGAAAATAGGCATGAATTAATTTAAATAAATGTCAGTGCTCTGGCAATGGAAAATAAGGAAATTACAGAGACTTTGAGCAAATATTTTGAATTTCTCTTCATGGTACAAGATACTAAAATCATCAAAATCCAAATCGGGTTTAAAAGGGAGGAACAAGACAAACATGACTAGAAGTCTGTAACTAGGGGTCTACCTTGGGGTTAGTGCTGGGAACTCTGTAATATATAGACAATAGACAATAGGTGCAGAAGTAGACCATTCGGCCCTTCGAGCCTGCATCACCATTTTGAGATCATGGCTGATCAACTACTATCAATACCCGGTTCCTGCCTTGTCCCCATATCCTTTGATTCCCCTATCCATAAGATACCTATCTAGCTCCTTCTTAAAAGCATCCAGAGAATTGGCCTCCACTACCTTCCGAGGCAGTGCATTCCAGACCCCCACAACTCTCTGGGAGAAGAAGTTTTTCCTTAAATCTGTCCTAAATGACCTACCCCTTATTCTCAAACCATGCCCTCTGGTACTGGACTCTCCCAGCATCTGGAACATATTTCCTGCCTCTATCTTGTCCAATCCCTTAATAATCTTATATGTTTCAATCAGATCCCCTCTCAATCTCCTTAATTCCAGCGTGTACAAGCCCAGTCTCTCTAACCTCTCTGCATAAGACAGTCCAGACATCCCAGGAATTAACCTCGTGAATCTATGCTGCTCTTCCTCTACAGCCAGGATGTCCTTCCTTAACCCTGGAGACCAAAACTGTACACAATACTCCAGGTATGGTCTCACCAGGGCTCTGTACAAATGCAAGAGGATTTCCTTGCTCTTGTACTCAATTCCCTTTGTAATAAAGGCCAACATTCCATTAGCCTTCTTCACTGCCTGCTGACTTGCTCATTCACCTTCAGTGACTGATGAACAAGGACTCCTAGATCTCTTTGTATTTCTCCCTTACCTAACTCTACATCGTTCAGATAATAATCTGCCTTCCTGTTCTTACTCCCAAAGTGAATAACCTCACACTTAATCACATTAAATGCCATCTGCCAAGTATCTGCCCACTCACCCAGCCTATCCAAGTCACCCTGAATTCTCCTAACATCCTCATCACATGTCACCCTGCCACCCAGCTTAGTATCATCAGCAAATTCGCTGATGTTATTTTCAATGCCTTCATCCAAATCGTTGACGTAAATTGTAAGCAGGCACCCCACTAGTCACCACCTGCCATTCCGAGAAACACCCATTCACCGCTACCCTTTGCTTTCTATCTGCCAACCAGTTTTCTATCCATGTCAATGTCTTCCCCCCGATGCCCTGAGCTTTGATTTTACCCACCAATCTCCTATGTGGGACATTATCAAATGCCTTCTGAAAATCGCGGTACACTACATCCACTGGATCTCCCCTGTCTAACTTCCTGGTTACATCCTTGAAAAACTCCAACAGATTAGTCAAGCATGATTTACCCTTGGTAAATCCATGCTGGCTCGGCCCAATCCTATCACTGCTATCTAGATATGCCACTATTTCATCCTTAATAATGGACTCTAGCATCTTCCCCATCACCAATGTCAGGCTGACAGGTCGATAGTTCTCTGTTTTCTCCCTCCCTCCTTTCTTAAAAAGTGGGATAACATTAGCCATTCTCCAATCCTCAGGAACTGATCCTGAATCTAAGGAATATTGGAAAATGATTACCAATGCATCCGCAATTTCCAGGGCCACCTCCTTTAGTACCCTAGGATGCAGACCATCCAGACCTGGGGATTTGTCAGCCTTCAGTCCCATCAGTCTTCTCAACACCGTTTCCTTCCTAATGTCAATCTGTTTCATTTCCTCTGTTACCCTATGTCCTTGGCCCATCCATACATCTGGGAGATTGCTTGTGTCTTCCTTAGTGAAAACAGATCTAAAGTACTCATTAAATTCTTCTGCCATTTCTCTGTTTCCCATAACAATTTCACCCAATTCATCCTTCAAGGGCCCAACATTGTTCTTAACTATCTTCTTTCTCTTCCATACCTAAAAAAGCTTTTGCTATCCTCCTTTATATTCCTGGCTAGCTTGCGTTCGTACCTCATTTTTTCTTCCCGTATTGTCTTTTTAGTTAAGTTCTGTTGTTCCTTAAAAACTTCCCAACCATCCGTTCTCCCACTCACCTTAGCTCTGTCATACTTTTTTTTAATGCTATGCAATCTCTGACTTCCTTTGTCAACTGCTGTGGCCCCTTTCCCCCCTTTGAATCCTTCCTTCTCTGGGGGATGAACTGATTTTGCACCTTGTGCATTATTCCCAAGAATACCTGCCATTGCTGTTCCACTGTCTTTTCTGCTAGGCTATCCGTCCAGTCAACTTTGGCCAGCTCCTCCCTCATGGCTCCATAGTTTCCCCTGTTCAACTGCAACACTGACACCTCCGAGTTGCCCTTATCCTTCTCAAATTGCAGATAAAAACTTATCATATTATGATCACTACCTCCTAATGGCTTCCTTACTGCAAGATCGCTTATCAAATCCTGTTCATTACATAACACTAAATCCAGAATAGTCTTGTCCCTGGTCGGCTCTCGTACAAGCTGTTCCAAGATTGCATCCCGTAGGCACTCTACAAACTCCCTATCCTGTGGTCCAGCACCAACCTGATTCTCCCAGTTCACCTGCATGTTGAAATCCCCCATAACTACTGCGATATTACCTTTGCCACATGCCAATGTTAACTCCCTATTCAACTTGCACCCAATATCCATGCTACTGTTTGGTGGCCTGTAGACAACACCCATTTGGGTCCTTTTGCCCTTACTGTTCCTCAGTTCTATCCACACAGACTCTACTTCTCCTGACCCTATGTCCCCCCTTGCAAAGGACTGAATCTCATTCCTCACCAACAGGGCCACCCCACCCCCTCTGCCCACATTTCTGTCCCTACAATAGCACGTATACCCTTGTACATTCATTTCCCAGGTCTGATCTCCCTGCAGCCATGTCTCCGTTATCCCAACAGCATCATAGTTACCCATTCGCACCTGGGCTTCAAGCTCATCTGCCTTATTTCTGACACTTCGTGCATTCAGATATAGAATTTTTAGCCCATTTCTCCTCTCTCTGTTTGAATCACTGCCTATTGTGCTTAACCCAGCTCCCCGAACTCCCATCGGGCTATACGCCCCTAGAATTTTGTTGTCCTTCTTAAATTTACTTATTCTTTCAACACATTTAACTCCATGTTCCGTCAGACCATCCCTCTGTATATGTGTCCTCCTTATCACTTGTTCCGCCTCACCTTTCTCTACTACACACTTAATATTCCGGAACCGTGTAGTCCCCACCTGTCCTTTATTCTTCCTCTCACTATCCTCTCTCACATTCTGGATCCCCGCCCCCTGCAAGTTTAGTTTAAACCCCCCCAAGAAGCACTAGCAAACTTCCCTGCAAGAATGTTAGTACTGCTCCAGTTCAGGTGTAAACCGTCCCTTCGGAACAGATCCCACCTTCCCTGGAACAAAGCCCAATTATCTACAAACCTGAAGCCCTCCCTCCTACACCATCCTCTCAGCCACGTATTAATCTTTATAATCTTTCTGTTCCTTGCCTCACTCGCACGTGGCACAGGTAGCAATCCTGAGATTGTTACCCTGGAGGTCCTGCTCTTCAGCTTCGCACCTAACTCCCTGAACTCCCTACACAGGACCCCCTCACTCATCCTACCCACGTCATTGGTCCCTACATGGACCACAACATTTGGATTCTTGCCCTCCCTCTCGAGAATAACCTGCACCCGATCTGAGATGTCTCGGACCCTGGCACCAGGGAAGCAACGTACCATCCGAGACTCCCGATCTTCCCCACAAAATCTCCTATCCGCCCCCCTGACTATAGAATCCCCTATCAATACCACTCTCTTCTCTTCCCTCCTCCCCTTCCTAGTCGAGGGTCCAACCTCAGTGCCAGAGACAGGACCACTGCAGCTTGTTCCTGGTAAGTCATCCCCACCAACAGTATCCAAAACGGTATACTTATTTTTGATGGGAACAGCCACAGGGGTGCTCTTCTCTCTCTGTCTGCTCCCCCTGCCTCTCTTGACTGTCACCCATTTGCCTACCTCCTGTCTTTTCGGTGTGACTGCCTCCCGATAACTCTTATCTTTCTCTGTCTCTGCCTCCCGAATGATCCATAGTTCATCCAGCTCCTGCTCCAATTCCCTAACTCGGTCTGATAGGAGCTGCAGCTGGATGCACCTATTGCAGGTGTGGTCATCAGGGATAACTGTGTGAATAAGAATGTAGGGGATATGATGAGTAAGTTTACAGACAACACAAATCGATGAAGACTTGGATGGCAAAGATGCATTTATCAGGACACAGCAGGAGAGTTGGGTGTAGTGGTGGCAAATGAAGGTTAAGCCAGGTAAGTGAGAGATAATGAACTTCGGGAAGTCAGATTCTAGTGGGACATATGGCAGGGGGCATTTGGTATATATAGAAATTGAAACAGCCCTGAAAGTAGCTAAGAAGCCACAGGTATGAGGTACCTTCATACCCCAAGGCATTGAGTTGTAAGAGTTGGGATGTCATTTTGCAGTTGTACAAAACATTGGTTGGATAACACTTAGAAAACTATGTACAGTTCTGCTTGCTACAAAATAGGGCGTGCAGAATAGCTTCTCCAGACTTTGCCTGAGGGGACAAAGTGAAAAGATACCTGGAACAAACTGCCAGAGGACATGGCAAATACAAGTACAATTACAACATTTGGAGTGTGTTTGGACAGGTGCTTGGATATGGAAGGCATAAAGTTCAAAGTCCAAAGTGAAAATTTATTCAGAAAGTACATGTATGTCACCATATACAACCCTGAGCAAACGAGAAAATCTGCAGATGCTGTAAATGCAAGCAACACACAAAATGCTGGAGGAACTCAGCAGCATCTATGGAAAAGGTTACAGTCAATGCTTTGGGCAGAGACCCTTCAGCAGGACTTGTGGGAAAAAAAATGGACTCCTCATCTTTTTTCCCTCCAGTCCTGCTGAAGGGCCTCGGCCTGAAACGCCAAGTGTACTCTTTTCCATAGATGCTGCTTGGCCTGCTGAGTTCCTCCAGCAGTTTGTGTACAACCCTGAGTTTCATTTTCTTGCAGACACACTGAATAAATCCATAATAGAATTGATAACCATCATAAGACCGCACCAACTTGTATGTTTAACCAGCGTGCAAAAGACAGCAAACTGTCAAAATACAAAAAGAAATAATAATAATATAAACAAATGGACAATAATTATCAAAAACATGAGAAGAGTCCTAGAAAGTGAGTCAATAGGTTGTGGGAACATTTCAATAATGGGGCAAGTGAAGTCATCCCCTTTGTTTGAGGAGTAATTGCTGTTGGTGTGGATCCTGAGGCTCTTGTACCACCTTCCTGATGTCTTTCTTTTCTTTCACCTTCTTTTCTTTTTTCAATCTTGTTATTGATTTTAAAAAAAAGTCAGTATACGAACAGGAGGAGAATTTCTCTGGTATATATTTCAACATACAGAAGGTAAAATAGACAACATCAGAATCACACATAGCATATATCAAAGTATAAATTTGATACAGAATGTATAATTCTCTTCTTATCAATTTATGAAGAAAGGAAGGACTATTAGAAATTTTTATATAAAAGAAGAGGGAAAAAAAACCCACTGCTCTAAACAGAAAAAAAGGACTGGGCAGTCTTGAATGGTGAGGCCACTGATGATGGACGCTGCTTTCCTGCAACAGTGCTCCATTTATATGTGCTCAATGGTGGGGAGAGCTTTACCCATGATGTATTGGGCCATAACCACTGCTTTTTGTAGGAATTTCCATTCAAGGGCATTGATGTTTCCATACCAGCCGGTCAATATACTCTCCACCACATATCTATTAAAGTTTGTTAAAGTTTTAATGTCATGCTCGTCGCAATCTCCAAAGGCAAAAGAGGCACTGCCGTGCTTTCTTCATGATTGCATGTGTGCTGGGCTCAGGATAGGCTTCTCTAACATGATAACACTCAGGAATTTAAAGTTACTGACCCTCTCCACCTCTGATCCTCGGATGAGGACTGGCTCATGGACCTCTGGTTTCCTCCTCCTGGTCAATAAACAGCTCCTTGGTCCTGCTGACATCAAGAGGTTGTTGTGGAACCACCCATAGATTTTCAATCTCCCTCCTATATGTTGACTCATCACCACCTTTGACTCTGCCTCCGACTGTGGTGTCATCAACAAACTTGGTTATGGCATTGGAGCTGTGCTTAGCCATGCATTCATAGATGTAAAGTGAATAGGGCAGGACATTAAGCAGACAGCCTTGTGCACCTGTGCAGATGGAAATTGGGGAGGGGATGTTGCCAATCCAAACTGACTGGTTCTGAAAGTGAGGAAATGAGGATCTAATTTCACGGTGAGATATTGAGACCACGAAGCTTGTTGAGTAGTTTTGGCGGAATGATGGTACTGAATGCTGAGCTGTAGTTGATAAAGAGCATCGTGATATATGCACCTTTGCTGTCCAGATGTTCCAGGGTTGTGTGAAGAGTCAATGAGATGGCATCTGCCGTGGACCTGTTGTGACAGTACTGGAGCAGATCCAAGTTGTTTCTCAGGCAGGAGTTGATGTGGTTCATCACCAACCTTTTAAAACACTTCATCACAGCAAATGTGTGTACATGCCTTTGGATGATTGTCATTGATGCAGGTTACCATGTTCTTAGGTGAAAGTGAAGTTTGCTTGAAGCCGGTAGGTACCTCAGACTGTTGAAGTGAGAGATTAAAGATCTCAGTGATCTCTCCAGCCAATTGAACAGCACAGGTCTTTAGTATTTAGCCAGGTATCCCATCTGGGCTGGACGCTTTTTGTGGGTTCACCCTCCTGAAGGACACTTGCACGTTGGTCTCAGAGTGGAAAAACAGAATCATCTAGAAGCAAAGCCCTGTTGTTGCCTGTGTCCCTTGATTTTACTTTATAAAAAGTGATAGCATTCAAACCCTGCCACAACCATCAAGCACCTGCATTGATTCAAATTTAGTCTGGAATTGCCACTTCCCCCATGATATGGCTTTTTGGAGATCATACCTGGAACTCTTGTAACTTTCTTGCTCACCAGACTTGAATGCTTCTGATCTGGCCCTCAGCAGATTGCGTTCTCATGGTTTGCCCAAGTCTTCTGGTTAGGGAAGACTCTGAATGATTTTATGGGGACATACTCATTGACAACCCTTCTAATAAAGTTTTTGACAACCATGGTGTATTCATTCAGATCCACAGATGAGTCCTTGAACACACCCCAGTCTACAAACTCAAAGCAATCCTGTAGCCAGTTCTCTGTCTCTTGTGACGACCTGTTTGTTGTCCCAATCTCTGGAGCCTTGTTCTTTAGCCGCTGCCTGTATGCAGGTAGGAGAAGGATCTACTAAAACGCAGTCTGGGCATGGAACTGTAGGGCGTTCCTGATCTTTGTAAAACTGGTCTAGTGCGTTGGGATCTCTGGTGTTATAGATTGTATGCTGATCGTAATTGAGTAGCGTTTTCTTCAAATAAACCTAGTTGAAGTCTCCGACTATGATTTGAAATGCATTGGGATCGATTGTTTCTTGTTCAGAGGCGGCATCATGTGGCATCTCAAGCACTTGATTATCGTTGGCCACTGGTGGTATGTGAACTCTGGTGAGGATCACGGATGAGAACTCCCTCGCTAAATAAAATGGACGGCATTTGGTCAATGCATGTTTAAGGCATAAAGAAATACTACCTAACACAAGCAAATGAGAGTAGCCTGTGAGAGCATCTTTGCAGCCATGGACAACATGGGCCAAAACGGCCCATCTCTGTGCTGTTTGTTTCTGTGATTATACATTATATAAAGCCTGCTTGAAAAACCAATGGCACTGAAGGCTAACAGGTTCCCAAGATGGCTCATATCCTGGGGTTTCAAATAGATACAAATTAGTGAATTGTCTTTTGAGGAGCAATTAGCAGTTCAGGCTGTATTCACTGGAATTTGGAAGAGTAAGAGAGGATCCCTCTTTAAGAATCTAATGGGTGTTCTCCCACCAGCTGAGATGTTCTCCCTGATAGAAGGGTTTAAAACAGGAGCATGGTTTCCGAATAAGAGATTGTCTGTTCAAGTCCGTGTGAGGAGGAATTTCATGGCCAATATTTGAATATTACTGAGTGCAGAGCAGGTTTACGGGGACATGTGGCTTATATTGCTTGCTTTTGTGATTCTGGAGAAAGGTCACCAGAAAAGGTAAAACTACCTGTCCATGACAATGGTGATTCCAAAAAGGCTTTTTGTCACTATCTAGAAATCAAGTTCCTGTATGTTAAAATTAGGTATTTGAAAAATATACATTTATCAACTGAGGAACAGTTTGCTTGCTTTTGCAAAATCATACAGGGTACATACTTTACAGTAAGTCTAAGCAATATTGCTCCTTCCCTGAGTTCTAATAAACTATTAGGTTATTTAGGAATTTCAATTCAATAGATTTCCATAGAAATAAACCACAGCTTTGATTTCTCAGCTTTGGAGAAATCTGAGATCATGGGTCAGAAGTGAACATTTGTAACTTTACACATTTAAGATCTAACATAATAAGTAGTCTTTAATAGGAGTCTAGGTATTTTAATGATGCAAGTTGATTTTAATCTTCATTTCAATGTTCTACTTGTAGTAACTTCCTACTTCTGTATGTTCTTCCTGAAGGCAAATAATGTGTTCTTAATTTTGCACTTGAATCTGACGGTTTGGGTCAGGTTGGTATTTCATAAAATTTTTGTTACATTATAAATGAGACTTAAATTGAATTATGAATTTATTAGTTTACTGCCCCACTCAGGACGCAAGTGGTCACTGTACAAAACTCTGCATATCTGGGTTGTTTAATTAAAATCAAATAGATCTCAATGACTAATTTAAACCATGTATTAGAGCCAGGACATAAAAGCAATTCTTACCAGTGCAATTTGTATTTCCATATTTTTTTTGCTGTTGTTCCCAACCTTTAATTTCACAATTGAACTTGGATTTTTCACAACCTTGGGACTGATGGGTTTCCTGGTATGGGGTGACAGATAAAATCCCTGAATTGAAAACAGAAAATGCAGGTTTAAAAAAAAACATTAGTGGGTCAGACAATATTTGTATCTGAAGTAGGAAAAATGAGGAATAAAGGAGCTTTTTAGTTTCAGGGAAGAGGGGTGGATGAGTCAAATAAAAAGGATGTTTGTGAAACAAAGACCAAGAAGACTGCAAATGGTGGTGACTGCTGAGGCAGGGGAAAGATTTGTTAATTGTAATGGATCTGTCTGCAGCAAGTGCAAATAGAGATGATGAAGGAGAGGGGAAAATGGTGCTGGAAGATAAAAATAATATCTGCAGCTGCTAAAAATCTGAAATTAAATGGAATGTTGGAAATCCCCAGCAGAATGGTGGTATCTGTGTAAGCTTCTACACAAAATGAAAAGGCTGGTTAACTTAAATTGTTGAGTGCTTGTGAGCTGTTAAATGCCACCATAAAATGAGATGCTGTTCCTTGAGCTTTGTAGGTGCAACGCAAGAGATGTGACTGTATGGGATTCCTCTGGATGCAGTGGTTTTCCCCAGCGTTTCAAAGGAGTGTATTAGTACGATATAGGTGGCCCCTGGGTTATGAATGCCCAGCTTTGTTTACACTGTAGTATACAAAATGACATCCTGTAATATTAAATTCTGATGTCCAAGATGCATATAAAATTCATTTTTATAAGCAGCAGAAATAGACCCCCTTCTCACCCCCTCCATCTTTATTTAAAATACTGTTTTTGTTTTAATGTCATATGTTTTTAAGACCATAGAACCATAAGACATTGGAGCAGAATTAGGCCATTTGGCCCATCAAATCTGCCCTGAGTATGACTGATACATTTCTCTTTCAACCCGATTCTTCTGCCTTCTCCCCGTAACCTTTCACGCCCTGACTTATCAAGAATCTATTAACATCAGCCGTAAATACACTCAGTGATCTGGCCTCCATAGCTGCCTGTGGCAACAAATTCCACAGATTCACCTCTCTCCCGTTAAAGAAATTCCTCCTTACATACAGTCTGAATAGACGTCCTTCTGAGGTGGTACCCTCCACAACCACTCTTATCAGGGTTTCTGCATTCGATAGGTTTCAATGAGACCCCCCCCCCCCCCCACCACATTCTTCTAAATTCCAGCGAGTATTGGCACAGAGCCATCACCTGGTCCTCATAATGTCTTTCAATCCCTGAACCATTTTCATGAACCTTCGTTGCATCCTCTTCAATGTTAGCATATCCTTTCTAAGATAAGGAGCCTAAAATTCTCACGATACTCCCAAGTGAGGCCTCACCAGTGCCTTATAAAGCCTCAGCATCACGTCCCTGCTCATATATTCTAGTCCTCTCAAAATGAATGCTAACGTTGCATTTACCTTCCTCACCACCAACTCAACCTCCAACTTAACCTTTAGGGAATCCTGCGCTAAGACTCCCAAGTCCCTTTGCACTTCAGATTTTTGAATTTTTCTCCCTATTTAGAAAATAGTCTTTTTTTTATTCCTTCTACCAAAGTGCATGACCATTCACTTCGAGACACTGTATTCCATCTGCCACTTCTTTGCCCATTCTCCTAATCTGTTGAAGTCTTTTTGTGACCTCCCTGCCTCTTCTACACTACCTGCTGCTCCACCTATCCTCATATCGTTCACAAACTTAGTCACAAAGCCATCAGTTTTGTTGTTCAAATTATTAGCATACAACATAAAAAGAAACAGTCCAAACACTCACCCCTTTGGAACATTACTACTCACCTGTAACCAACCAGAAAAGACTCCCTTTATTGCCACTCTTTTGCCTCCTGCCAGTGCTCAATCCGTGTGAACACCTTTCTTGTAGTACCATGGGCTGTTATCTTGCTAAGCAGCTTCATGTGTGGCTCCTTCTCAAAGGCCTTTTGAAAATCCAAGTGCAGCCCCCCCCCCCCGCAAAGAATTCCAACAGTTTTGTCAGGCAAAATTTTCCCTTGAGGAAACCATGTTGACTTTGACCCAATTAATCATATGTCTCCAAGTACCCTGAAACTTCATCCTTAAACAACTCCAACATCTTTCCAACCACTTAAGTCAGGCTAACTGGCCGTATAATTTTCTTTCCTCTGCGTCCCTCTGGGAGATGGCTTTAATTGATGTATTCACATTGCAGCAAGAGAGAGAACAATGCACTTGTGTAGAGAACAAATCAATATATGGTGCTAATTGAATTGTACTGAATTTCGGTTTGTGTTGTCATTTAGAAACCACAACTGCAATGCAGTTAAAAAATGAAACAACGTTCCTCCAAAATGATATCACAAAAGCACACGACAAAACAGACTGCAGCAGAAAATCCACAGAACATTTGGTAATCCCCAAATCCAGAGTCCAGAGAGGCTGCTGCGTATTAATATCGCGCTACCATCTTAGCACCTTCCCCGGAAAGGAGTTCCAAACCCACTGGACAAAACACGGGGTGGGGTCTAAAAGAAATATATTACACTTCCTCCTCCTTTAGATTAATGTAACATAAGATTATATATGTACAAAACATTCAATTTCCTTTTCATAAACCCGTATTCCAAATAAATATGATTTTACAATAACAGTCCATAACTAACTTCACAGTTCTAAAGGTTCAGTCTTTTGGGTGGCACTCTGTTTCTTCCAAGATAGTCCTTCTGGGCCTGTGGAGTAGCATCAGGTTTGGGAGGTGTCTTGTCTAAGGCAAAGTTCTTGGTTTCTGGTGTCACGTTGCTGCCAGAGACACTGTCAGTGAGCAGCAAGTCTGATGACTGTAATGTATCTGTCTTGTTGTTCTTCAGTATGTTCTTCAGCTGTCATCCAGTATCTGGCCCATGTGATGTCTCCATGTCTGATCTCCAACATCCACTGTGGCCCTGTTCTTGTAACTATCCTACTGGGTGTCCACTTATCGTCTTGGTAATCGCGCGCTAGGACTTCTGTCCAATCTCAAAGCTCCTTGCTGCTTCATTTGGCAACTGGCTGGACTGTTTATTCTGCACTTCCCTCTGTAGATCTAGTTTCAGGATGCCTATGCTAGGTCTCGGATTCCTGTTCATGAACGGCATTGCAGGTGTTCGATTTGTCATCACATGAACACAGTTCCGATACACAAAAAGGAAGTTTTCCACCTTTTGCTGTAGAGAAATGTCCTCCTTGTCCATCGCTTTAATGGGCGACTTGAAGGTTTGGATAAACATTTGTTGCTGGGTAGTGAGGAGTTGACTTGAAATGTCTGATGCCATTTTTCTTCATGAACAGTCGGAATTCTTCTGACATGTATTGTGCCCCATTGTCACTCATTTGTTCTGGTAAGCTGATTCTGGCAAAGATAGTCCTCAGAGTGGAGATGGTATTTGCTGAGGTGGTTTACTTCATTGGTATAATCTTCGGCCACTTCAAATGTGCATCCACCTGATTCAGGAGCACGGAGTCCATGAACGGCCCCATAAAGTCAATATATACTCTTTTGCCACTCCCTGGGTGCAGTGGTGCTTGTGGGGGTGCATCTTGAACATTTTTGGCATCCTGAACAGCTTTTGGCCAAGTCTTCAATCTATTTATCTATTCCTGGCCACCACACATAGCTCTGGGCGAGTCTCGTCATCTTGACTGGTGTCCTTCAAGCGGATTTTCTAACACTCTGGTGCACAGTTTGAGGGAATTACGACATGAGATCCACACATCAGCGTTCTTTGACATATGGACAGTTGGTCACGTCTTGAGAACCCTAGAAACATAGGATTACCATGAGCTGAGCTTGCATGATGATTTCATAGACTTTTGACACTGGCACCTCTGTTGGGTCACAGTATGAAGACTTTTCTTCAGTTGCCAATAGTGGAAGACGCGACAAGTCATCAGCGTTGCTGTGTTGTTTAGTGCCCTTGAACTCTATGTCATAGGAGTGGTCTCCTAGGAATAGTGCCCAATGTTGTAACTAGGTAGCAGTCATCACTGGAATTCCCTTCCTGAGATTGAAAATGGACACAAAGGGTGGATGATTTGTCACTAATGTAAACCTTTGTCCATAGAGATGATGGTGGAACAACTTTATTCCCCATACTAGACTAAAGGCCTCTTGTCGATCTGTGCGTTCCGTCCTTGTCAGTGATCTTAAAGCAAACACAATCAGGCGTTCAGATCCGTCTTTAATGATGTGTGTCCATTATGGCTTCAGTGCCATTGCATGCCAATCTGATGGGCAGTGATGGGTCATAATGGGTGAGCAGCTCATTGGATGTTATTAGTCTCTTTGTTTCCTTGAATGCTTTTTCACATCTTTCTGACCATTCCCACTTTGCTCCTGTCTGTAACAGTGCATTCAATGGGTGCAGCACTATAGTAATGTTGGGAAGAAACCGGTGGTAGTAGTTTACAAGGCCCAAGTATGACCTGAGCTGTGACACATTTTCAGGTTTGGGTGCCTGTAATGCTGCTTCAGTCTTTTGTGACTTACATAAGCCATACTTGTCAATGACATGTCCACAATATGAGATTTCATTTTTGAATAACTCACTTTTCTCTTTTGTGTGCAGACCATACTCCCTCAGCCTGGTAAGCACTTTACCAAGGTTCAGAGGTGCTCTTCGTCATTCTTGCCAGTCACGATGATGTCATCAAGGGAACATTGTGTTCCTGGGATATATTGGAGCATTTGGTCTATTGCTCTTTGCCAAATTACTGGAACTGATGCGACACCAAAGATAAGACAATTATACTGGAACAATCCCTTGTTGGTGTTGATTGTGAGGAACTTCCTGCTTAACTCCTCGATCTCCCTTTGCAGATAGGCTTGTGACAAGTCAATCTTTGAAAATCCCTTCCTGCCTGCCAAAGATGCAAAATGCCTTCTATTCGTGGCGGGGATACTGCACAGTATGTAGCACTGGGTTGATGCTCACCTTGAAATCCTCACATATGTGAATGGTTCCAGCCTTCTCTTTCTTAATTACTGGGAAAATGGGCATGGCCCAGTCACTCCACTCAACCTTGGAGAGAATTCCAGATGTCTACAGGCTTTGCAGTTCAGCATCCACTTTAGGAAGTAGTGCATAAGGCACTGGATGTGCTTTATGGAATCTTGGTGTTGCTGCTTCATCCATTTTGATTCTGGCCTTCATCGCTTTGAGTTTACCAATCCCCTTAGTAGCCGCACCAGTCTCTGGTTAGTGCTACCATTTGGGCTGCCATTGCCTGTTGATGTCATACTGAGAGCTTTGAGTGCCAGGCTAGTTGGATATTTTTCAACCATTCACATCCAAAAAGTGCTGGCCCTCCACTTTTCAATACATAAAGCTCTAACTGTTGTGTTTGGCCTCCATATGTCACATTTACTTTATGTTTATCTTTGGGAGACACTTTTTCACCTTAGTAAGTCTTTACCATCACTGAGGTCTTCTCTAATGTTATTTTAGAAAGCAGTCTGGAATTATGGATAGAACTAACCCTATATCTAGCTCAATTTTCAGTTTTACACCTGATGAGTTTATTGTGATCCAGATGATTTTTGTGATCTGCTTTGGTTATACTATGTAGTTCTAGGCATGACATTTTTCACTTTTGTTAGTCTGTTGTCTGATTTTGTATTACATTTGGTAACATTATGCATTTGCTTAACTTTGTGTTTGAGACTTTTCACTCAGTTGTGCTTTCTGTCTGCCTTGCACACTCTCTCTATGTGACCCTGTCTGTGACACTCTCTGCAGACATTTTCTTTGAACCAACAGTCAATTGCATCATGGGAAGATTTGCCACATTGAGAACACCTTTGGCTTTTTGCACCATTCTGGGACATTTTATGCATTTCACATTCTACCCTCCTTTTCTGTAGTTCTGTTGTATCCTTTGCTGCAGTCTCTAACAATATTGCAATGGTCAAAACATGTTCCAAGGTTAGGGTCTCTTTCAGAGACCTCTTTTGAGTGCTTTGACTATACATGCCACATACATGCCTGGCTCTTAATGCATCAGAAAAATCTCCTTAAAATCACAATACTGGGAAATTTTGCGCAATTCTGCAACATATTCAGAAATGTCTTCATCTTTTGACTGGTTTCTTTTGTAAAATCTAAATCTCTCAGCTATTACCAGCAGTTTAGGGCTCAAGTCATTTTGTAAAATTTAACAACTTTGTTGAACGTCTTGCTTGCTAACTTTGCAGGTGTTACTAATTTACGTAAGAATCTGTACGTTATTGGGCCCATTAAGCTAAGAAATGTAGGGACTTTATTTTGCTCCTCCACGTTTGTGTTACGATATATTTCAACCCTCTCAATACAGTCGGCCCTCCTTATCCGCAAATTCCGCATGCGCGAATTCAACCAACTGCGAATCGCGAAAACCCAGAAGTGCTCTTCCAGGACTTGTTGTTCGAGCATGTACAGACTTTTTTCTCTTGTCATTATTCCCTAAACAATGCAGTATAACAACTATTTTACATAGCTTTTACATTGTATTAGGTATTATAAGTAACCTAGAGATGATTTAAAGTATACGGGAGGATGTGCATGGGTTATCGTAGATCAGGATTGAAAAAAATCGGAAGTTCTCTTACTAAGTAAGTTGAAACAGGTACATATTATTTAGCATCAGTTAGTCAAAGGTTTGTCTTAGTATATAGTATATAATTTACCTTTTTATGCAGATAAAACAGTTAAGAATGTATGTTTCAGTGCCGGGCTCGGGAATGGAAGTTCCCGAGTTTAATCCAGTGACAGACCACTCCCGAGTGCGCTCTCCACCGTGCCGGGTTGATGTGGAGGATCAAAAACCCAAAACCCAATAATTAAACCACTGTGTTGCTTAGTAATAATTGTAGCTTTCATCGGGGCAGGGCCTTTCTCACTTTATCCTTTAAAGTTGTTCAGATCGTTGACCGACGTAGCCTAACGCTTTTCCAATGACCGATGGTGTTTCACCTCTTTCCGATCGCTTTATTATTTCTACTTTATTTTCAATGGTGATCGTGATTATTTTCATGAACAGAAACACTGCGGATTCAGATCTCTGCCACCGGGTCCTAATGTCCACCGCACTGAGACAGGTTAGATAAGGGACTTGAGCATCCATGAATTTTGGTATCCGCGAACCAATCCCTCGTGGATAAGGAGGGCCGTCTGTATACGACTCTCAACCTTCATTAACCCTATCAAATTCATCAACTTTCCTGACTACATATCATTTTCACTTTAAATTCAGCGCGTCTTTCACTGTTACTCTTGGGTGCCTCGGCATTCTCTTGCTGTTTTGTCTGTAACTGTTGGTGGAGTCCATGACAATCCTGACATTCAGGTTTGTACTTGTCACCAGTTTGTTGTGTCTGTGCACGTGGGAGATTGCTTTAACTGATGTATTCACTTTGCAGTGGACGAGAGAGAGAGGGAACAATATGCATGCATTGACTTCAGCGGATGTGCAGACAACATAGTGCTAGGGGTGTGGGGTTATTGGTCTGAAAGAAATGGATCCTTACATTACAGATAGTGATATTTGCAATTTTCCAGTCATCCAGAACCATTCCAGAAGCTAGTGATTCTTGAAAGATCATTACTAATGCTTCCACAATCTCTTCAGCTACCTCTTTCAGAACCCTCAGGTATAGTGTCATCTGGTGCAGGTGACTTATCTACCTTCAGAACTTTCAGCTTTCCAAGCTCCTCCTCCCCAGTAATAGCAACTGCACTCATGTCTGCCTCCTGACATGCTTGAACTTCCAGCATTCTGCCACTGTCTTCCACAGTAAAGACCGATGCAAAATACTTATTCTGTTTGTCTGCCATTTCCTGGTCCCCTATTACTACCTCTCCAGTATCATTTTCCAACGGTCTGATATCTAGCCTTGCCCTTCTTTTACCCTTTATATATCTGAAAAACTTCTGGTATCCTTTTTGATATCATTGACTAGCTTACTATCGTATTTCATTCTTTTATTCCTTACTGTATGGCCATTTTGATTGCCTGTTATTGGCTTTTAAAAGCTGCCCAATCCTCTAACTTACCATTAATTTTTGTTCTATTATATGCCCTCTTTTACTTTCATGTTGGCTTTGACTTTCCTTGTCAGCCACGGTTGTGTCACCCAGCCTTTAGAATACTTCATCTCTGGGATGTATCTATCCTGGGCTTTCCGAATTGCTCCCAGAAACTTCAGCCTTTGCTGCTCTGCTGTCATCCCTGCTAGTGTTCCCTTTCAACCAACTTTGGCTAGCTCCTTCTTCATGCCTCTGTAATACCCTTTTCTCCACTATAATGCTGATACATCTGACTTTAGCTTCTTCCTGTCAAACTGCAGGATAAATTCTGCCATCTTATGGTCAATCCCTGTTAAGGGTTTTTATTTACCTTGACCTCCCTAATCATCAGGATTATTACACAACACCCAGTCCAGAATAAGCTGATCCCCTAGTGATCAACCACGAGCTGCTCCAAAAAGTCATCTTGTTGGCATTTTACAAGTTCTCTCTATTTGGACCAAAGTCAGCACCAAACTGATTTTCCCAAACTACATGTATATTGGAATCCCCCATGACTGAGGTCACCAGGAGACGCTCATGGAGTGAGCACTATTTTAGATTCGCTCCATAACCTTTACTTTTTTAACCTATGATCACCCTTATTTAACTTATTTTTACCTACACCAGAAGATTCTTGTTACTTTCTTGGACTTATCTTTAAGAGTGTACTGTGAATTTTGAAGAAATGAGTACAGAAATTACTTTAAGATCTAAAGGGCGAGACCCTGGGAAGGATTCTAATGGCAATGGAAAGAAAAAAAAGACTGATCCTAGACGTACTGAATTGACTTGTGATACGTTATTGGAGCTCTTAAATGAAAAATTTGAAAAACAACGACAAACTTTCAAAGAAGATTTAAAGGCTTTCCAGGATTCTCTGGATAAGATTGGTCATGAAGTTAAACAGCATCAAACTTTAATCGCAACTCTGCAAGAGGACGCTCAGAAGCGAGACTTGAAAATCGAGAATCTGGAGCAGAAATTATCTTTGGCGATTAAACAGTTGGAAATACTTAAAGCCAAAAGTGTCTATTTTGAAAATCGATCTGGAAGAGAGAACTTACGCATACTTGGTCTGCCGGAAGGTATCGAACAAGGAGACCCCTCGAGGTATTTCGCTCAACTTTTAAAGGATGCGTTCCCTTCTGTTTTCCCAGATAGTCCTCCATTACTTGATCGTGCCCATAGAATTATGTGCCGATCACCAAGTTCTTCATCTAAACCACCTGTTGTAATTGTTCGATTTCATTATGTGCATGTTAAGGAGCACCTTATTTGTTTGGCTCGTCATTTAGGGATGGTTAAATTGCGAGAATTCGAATTCCCGCTTGTGGAGGATTTTAGCCCAGAAGTGATGAAGGCGCGGCTCGCTTTTAAACCTTTGATGTCTGAATGTTACGAGAAAAACCTAAAACCAGCACTTTTATACCCTGCGAAACTTAGAATATCGCCTTCGAATGCACCACGGTGTGTTTTTCTCTCCACATCTGATGCTCGAAGCTTTCTGGATGAGAATTATCCTACTGCTTCGGATTTTGGTGAATGTGAATTTTTTTCTTGTTTTGATATTTTTTTTTCATTTTTGTGTAACTAAAGTGGCGGTTTCTTTTCTAAAATACTTCTTGCTTTTTTTTGATTTCGCCATTTTTTTTGTCATCTTCTTCCTATAATGCCTTTCTTATCACATCCTAACTTTTATTTGTTTGGGTTTTAACCCAATTTATAAGTTACCAGTGTTCATATTCTTTTTGTTTTCTTTTTACTAGCAATTATATTAAGAAGTCTGTTTTAGCATATTGTTAATTACTTTTTAGGATTTTGGGTGGATTTTTTTTTCTCTCCTCTATATATTTGGAGTCACCTTCTGGAGACATGGGGGTAGATTTAGTGTCACGCTTTTTTTTCCTGGCCTCCTTTAGGCTCAGGAGGATTTTTTTTCATGGGTGGTGGGTGGGGGGGTTTCTTTCTAATTCTATTGGTCTTTTTATTAGTTTTTCTAGTTTTTTCATTTGGGCTGATTTCAAACTACTAAAATGTCTGCTGTGTTGTCATTTCTGGTTCCTCCACCTATTTCTGTTCCTCTTCCGGGTGCATGAGTTCATACTTTGGTTAACTCTTTATATACTAAAGGGTTGATTTTAGGAATATGGCTCAGACCATTAATTTTGTCTCTTGGAATACTAATGGCTTAAACCATCCGATTAAACGGAAAAAGATTTTTAAAGTATTCCAAAGACTGAAAGCGCATATTATTTTTGCACAAGAAACTCATGTGAGGAAAGAGGACAATCAATTTTTTTTAGGTTTTGGATCTGCTGGGATCAACAGTAGCATTCGAATTCGAATGCCAAAGTAAAAGGAGTTTCAATTTTTATTGACTCCTCTATTACATTTGTTCAACACGATATTATTTTGGATCCGAATGGTAGATTTTTGTTAATTACTGGGTTACTTTTTAATAAGAAGGTTGCTATGGTTAATGTTTACGCTCCAAACGTGCATTATCCTGATTTCTTTAAGTCTTTACTTACTTCTCTACCTAATCTAAATGAATATATGTTAATAATAGGTGGTGACTTCAATTGTTGTTTAAAGCCTTTGCTGGATAGATCTATATCCATTCAGACTTTACCAAATAAGTTGGCCGTTTATATCAGTTCTTTTTTGACTGATACTGGAATTTTCAATATTTGGAGATTTCTACATCCTGAGGACAAAAAGTTTTCATTTTTCTCACATGCCTATCATTCTTACTCGAGAATTGACTACTTTTTCATTGACTCTCGTTTTATTCCATCTGTAATTGGTTGTAATTATGACGTTATAGCCATCTCTGATCATGATCCAATGAAACTTTCTATTAAATTAGTAGACACAGCTTCTAGTACTAAGCAATGGCGATTTGATTCTACCTTACTACAAGATCCGGAATTCATTAAATTTATGAAGGAACAGATTGATTTCTTCTTTTCAACTAATTTCACGGATGAAATTTCCTGCGGAACACTTTGGGACACTTTTAAAGCATATATACGTGGACAGATTATCTTCTATTCGGTTGGTTTGAGAAAACGTATTAAGAAGGGAACTCTTTTATTGTTGATAAGATTAAAGAAATTGACAAGAAATATTCGATTGCTCCTAGTAAGGAGCTTTACAAACAAAGGGTTGAGCTTCAAATGGAACACAGTTTATTACTTACATCTTCGATTGAAAATCAATTAATGAAAACCAGAAGTGATTTTTATATACACAGTGATAAATCGGGTAAACTGTTAGCTAACCAATTGAAGAATGCTTCAGTTAAACGTCAAATTATTAAGATTCGTCAACAGAATGGTGAACTGACAGTTAATCATGATGAGATAAATCTTTTCAAGATTTTTATACCTCCCTGTATCATTCTGAATTTCCTCATGATCATAATACCATGCATGATTTTTTAAGGAAATTGAATTTTCCAAAATTATCATCAGAAGAACTTTTAATATTAGAAACTCCTATTACGGATGCAGATATTAAAGGTGTTATTTCCTCTATGAATTCTGGGAAAGCACCAGGTCCAGATGGGTATACAGTGGAATTTTAAAAGTTTTTTCCTCTACTCTTTCTCCTTGGTTATGCAGGGTTTTTGAAGAAGCAGTTAGACTAGGTAAACTACCACAATCTTTTTATAGAGCTTCCATTTCTTTAATATTGAAAAAAGATAAAGACCCTACTGACTGTGCATCCTATAGACCAGTATCCTTATTGAATGTAGATTCCAAGATCTTTTCTAAGTTATTGGCAACCAGGCTGGAGAAGGTATTACCTCAAATTATCTCGGAGGATCAAACTGGTTTTATTAAAAATCACTATTCTTTTTTCAATATTAGGAGATTATTGAATATTGTGTCCTTCAAGCAGCACCACAGAATGTGTTATTTCATTAGATGCGGAGAAAGCATTTGATAGAGTTGAATGGCCATATTTATTTACTGTGCTTGAGAAGTTTAATTTTAGTCCGACATTTATCTCCTGGATTAAATTGATATATATACTCCAGTAGCCCCGGTTTTTACTAACAATCAAAGATCTCCCTTTTTTTGTTTATTTCGGGGTACCAGGCAAGGCTGTCCTTAGTCCATTATTATTTGATATTGCTCTGGAACCTTTGGCAATTGCTATTAGAGAATCACCTAACATTTTTGGCATTACTCACGGGATGGATATACATAAGTTATCATTATACGATATACATAAGTTATCATTATATGCAGATGATTCGTTATTATACATTTCTGATCCTGAGAAATCCATTCCTGCAGTTATATCATTATTGGCTCAGTTTAGTAAGTTTTCTGGGAATAAATTGAATAAGAGTGAATTGTTCCCCTTAAATAGACAGGTTCCAATTTATGGAAATTTACCTTTTAAATTAGTTAATGACTTTTTTATATACTTGGGGATTAAAATTACAAAAAATCATAAGGAGTTATTCAAGGTTAATTTTTTACCCTTAATTGATCAGATTAAATGTTTGTTTACTAAATGGTCACCATTGTCTTTATCTCTGATAGGTCGGATTAATGCTATTAAAATGATTATTTTACCCAAGTTCTTATATATATTTCAAGCAGTACCAATTTTTATTCCGAAATCCTTTTTTGACAATGTTGATTCAAAAATTTCCTCATATATATGGCTGAATAAAAATCCTAGATTAGGTAAAAGATATTTACAGAAGTCAAAGAAGGAAGGTGAATTGGCATTGCTTAATTTTAGATTTCACGTCACCGGTGCCAAGCTGCATGGGTCCTAGTGCCCTTCCCTTGGACCACACCGGTGGCGTGGAGAGGGGAAGGCCTGCAGCTTGGGCAACTGCCGATCTCCCATACAACCCTGCCCAAGCCTGCACCCTGGAAATTCCAGGTGCAGATCCATGGTCTCTCGAGACCGACGGATGCCACCACCAATTTTAGATTTTATTATTGGGCAATTAATATTCAATATTTGAATTGTTGGTTAAGGGATTTGGATTTATCTCCTAACCCTCATTGGGTAAATCTGGAAACTAAATCTGTACAAGGATTTTCATTGGGTTCTATTTTAGGGACTTCTCTTCCTTTTGCTCTTTCTAAATTGCATAAACAAATTGACAATCCGATAGTTAAACACACTTTACGTATATGGTTTCAATTTTGGAAATTTTTTGGGTTGAATCAATTTGTTTTAGCAATTCCTATTGTATCCGATTTCTTTTTTCATACTTCTATTATGGACCAAGCTTATTCAGCTTGGAAGACTAAAGGTATACTACGATTTTCTGATTTATTTTTGGATAATTATTTTATGTCTCTTGAACAATTATCTAATAAATATAATTTGCCTAGATCTAATTTTTTTAGATATTTACAGATTAGGAATTTTTTAAACACTGTACTTCCTACCTTTCCAAATCTTGTTTCTTTGGGTATTTTGGAGAAGTTGTTAGAACTAAATCCTTTTCAGAAAGGTATAATATCAAATGTTTACAATATAATTATGAAAATATGTTCAGAGGCCTTTTATAAGATTAAAAATGATTGGGAAAGAGAACTTAACCTTACTATCCCTATTGAGAATTGGGATAAAATTCTTCAATTAGTTAATTTATCCTCTATATGTGCTAAACATTCATTGATACAGTTTTAAGTTGTGCACAGGACTCATATGTCCAAGGATAAATTGGCTCGTTTTTATTCCCATATAAATCCTATATTTGACAGATGTCATTCGGAGATAGTTTCTTTAACTCGTATGTTTTGGTAATGTCCGCTTTTGAAAAAATGTTGGAAAGACATTTTCGATTTTATTTCCACGGTATTGAACATTGATTTACAACCTCATCCTATTACTGCAATCTTTGGTTTACCAATGATAGAGTCAATTCATTTATCTTCTTCTGCTTGTCGGATGATTGCATTCCTTACCTTAATGGCTAGAAGATCTATTTTGTTGAATTGGAAAGAAATTAAAACCCCTACCATATTTCATTGGTTTTCTCAAACTATGTTATGTCTAAATTTGGAAAAAATTAGAAGTGTCATATATGACCCTTCTATTAAATTTGAAAAGACTTGGAGGCCATTTATTCAATATTTTCACATGATGTAATTTGACCCTGTTCCAATCCTATTTATTTTTCCGGTTTTGATTATATGTATATATGTTGAGAGGATCGTAGTTGGGGACACTGATGATTCTTTGTCTTTTTATAGATACTATAAACAGCCCATTTTTTTCTTTCCTTTTTTCCTTTTTTTTCTTTATTAGTTAGTGGTTAGTTTGTTAGATTAGTTTTTCTTAGGGTAATAATTTTTTTTCTCTCTTTTTCTCTTTTCTGTTTTTTTTCCAACATGATGTACCTAGTTTTTTTTTGTTTCGTTTATATGATAGTTGTATCATTCATGATTTGGGAAGACTTAACTATATTGTACTTATTGCTTGTGTATCCTTTTGTGTTCATTTTAATTTTGTAATTTTGTAATCCCAATAACGATGTATTAATCTTATCATGTTAATAAAAAGATTGAAAAAGAAATGAATCCCCCATGACTATTGTAACGTTGCCCTTTTGATGTGTACTTTATATCTCCCATTGTAATTTGTCACCCACATTCTGGCTATTGTTCGGAGGCCTGTATATAACTCCCATCGGAGTCTTTTTATCCTTGCAGTTCCTTAACTCTATCCACAATGATTCTACGTCTTCCGATACTATGTCACCTCTCTAAGGATTTGATTTCACTTTTTACCAACAGAGCCACCCCACCCCCTTTGTCTACCTGCCTGTCCTTTCAATACAATGTGCATCCTTGGATGTTAAGCTCCCAACTAGATCTTCTTTCAGCTGCGACTCAGTGATACCCTCAAAATCAAACCTCCCAATCTTTAACTGTGCTACAAGATCATCTACCTTATTTCGAATACATTGTGCATTCAAATATAACACTTTCAGTCCTATGTTTGTCACCCTTTTCAATTTTGTCCCCCTGTTACACTGCAGCTCATTTCATTCACTGCAATGTTACCCTATCATCTGCCTGTCCTTCCTGACAATCTCAATACACACTGCCTCTGCTTACATACCAACTGCCCCATCCTTAGCCCTATCACTTCGGTTCCCATCCTCCTGCCAAATTATGTTGGACCCTCCCCAACGGTTCTAGCAAACTTGCTCGCAAGGACGTTGGTCCTCCCTCAGGTTCAGGTGTAAGCTGTCCTTTTTGTACAGGTCATACCTTCCTTAGAAGAGCTCCCAGTGCCTCCTGGCACAGTTCCTCAGTCACACGCTCATCTGCCAAATCATTCTATTCTTACCCTCACTGACGCATAGCACATGCAGCAACCCAGAGGTGATTACCCTCGAGGTCCTGCTTTTCAGCTTTCTACCTAGCTCTCTTCAGGACCTCCTCTCTTTTCCTACCTGTGTCATTGATGCCAATATGTACCAAGACTTACGAATGCTGCGGATCTGAAGTGAGGCATCCCTGACCTTGGCATCTTGGAGGCAATGTATTATCTGGGTGTCTCTATCGCGTCACCAGACTCTTGTATTTACTCTTTTAATTATGGAATCCCCTATCACTACAGTCCTCTTCTCCACCCTTCCGTTCTGAGCCACAGTGCCAGACTTAGTGCCACGGACCTGATTGCTATGTCTTCCCCCGGTAGGTTGTTCTCTCTCCTCCCCCCCCCCCCCCCACCCCACACCCTCACCAGCAGTATCCAAAGGGATATGTTTATTGAGGAATGGCCACAGAGGTACTCTGCACTGGCTGTCCCTCTCCTGACAAGTCACCCAGGTACCTGTCTCCTGCAATTTAGGGGTTACCACCGCCAGGTAGGTCCCATCTATCACCTCCTCGGTTTCCCTTATGAGCCGAATGTCATTGAGCTGCAGCTTGGTGTAGATGTGGTTGTCTTGGAGACTGGAGGTCTCCCAAAATTCCCACATCTGACACGAAGATCACAGCACAGCCCCTGGAGACATTCTCAGTGCACTGAATACGTACGGTGCTAACAGAGGAAGAATGAAGAAGAAGAAACTTACTAGTTGCTTACTTTGTCCAAGCCATTTCTCACTGAAACCTGATGAGCCTACGCCTCCCCACTCCAACACTGGTCCACTCACACAATGGCCGCTCTGCTCGTCCCTGCCTTGTTTTTATTTGCCCTTGCTGATGAATCACGATTTAATTGAGTTGCTGGAAAGCTCCGAAAGCTATTTTTGATGTCATTCATTACAATGCTGGAAGTATGGTTACTATAAAGAGTGATTTTCTGTCACAGACTTTTGCAAAATGAAACCTATTCATTAACCCCATGATGAACTGTAAATGTCTGGTTGAAAACAGTGTGCACCTATAGATGACTGTTTACACTGAGGAGTTGGATGCTCCACAAAGAGTTTGAGTTGGCATTTGCCTTCTTTAAGTTGCTTTGCAAAGCAGTCTGCAGAGAAATTGGGATGGTTCCTGTATTCCATAGTGCCAATTCAAGTATTTTGTTTTAATGTATTATGGTCTTTTTACTGTAGTCTTATGATTTCATATGCATATTTATATGACATAAAACTCATGTCAGTTGCATGTAGAAAAGTCTTAGGGGTATTTTGTTTTCAGTGTAAATTTACTTTCCAAATGTTAATCTGAATAGGATGGCTACAATAACTCAGTGGTGCAATTATAAATTCTTCACAATTGACTGTATTTAAGCTATGGCTGTATTGCATTGGGATAGAAGTCTAGGATAAATAAAGAAAAATATCAGACTGGCTTCTCATGCAATTACATACTTGAAGATTTTTAATTACATCTTTGACTCTTTTTAAAATCTACATGCTTGACTGAACAATTAATACTCAATAACAAATTTTTTGCCAATAGTTCTACTTACTGTAGGTCATCTGATGTGTCATTTCTACAATTTAAGTTTGAGTTGTTGATGTTTTTGTTTACAGTGCCATATGAGCATAATAACATAATAGCCAGAGTTACTTGTATGATCCTTCGGGTTTTCTTTGGCATTCGTTCATAACCTCACAGCTGCTCTGATCTTTGGCCTCAACTCTACTGGCCAATCCCCATAATCTTGATTTCCTTGCAGTTTGAGAGTTTTAACCTTTGACGTGCTTGATGACTCAGTATCTGTTGTTCTCTGGCAAAAGATATTTCAAAGATTTGCAACTCAGTATTAAAAGAAATGGCTCCTCATGTTGGTCTTAAACGAGCAATCCTGTATAGAGAACCCACAAATTCTCAGCTTTCCAAATATTGCAAACATGATATTCATCCTGCTGAACCTCCTCAGGGTCTTGTATGTTTCAATAATATGTTACTTATAGCAGAATCTATAATGGCTTTTGAAAAGGAAGTGAGTCAATATTTAACAGAAAAATACCAAGAATGGATGAGAGGTAAGGACAGTACTATGTGAATGTCTTTTTCAAGGAGCCAAAACAGGTATGATTAGAATTTTTATGTTGTGAAGTTCTAGCTACTAACCAGCTACAGGTTACCAATGGTTGTAGAGGAATGGAAACCATAAGTAGGTGATCATCTGTTCCTGCATTTTCCTAACTTTAAATCCTGCTTTCAACCAAACATTTATCCCAGATTTTTTTAAACTAGCTCATATAGCCTTGACTATTAATGGCAGTCAAACTCCCATTCTCCAAATTCTTTCCAATACATCAGTGTCCCTTTGAACAGTGCACAAAACGGTACATTGCTTTCTAAATATGGTCTCAGCCATGAGCTCACAGTTAAAATAACAGGCTCCACCTCATCAGCAAATTCCCTTGCATGTCTAACTGCTTGATCAGTTTTGCTGACAGTGCTCATTGGCTGATTTATTTTGCAGCTAGTTGATAATAGTGCACCATTGTCAGCAGGCCACCATTTGTTGCATAGTATTTTCTTTATCACATTGTTATTTTACATTTGGCTGAGCTCAGTTAATCAGACCTGTGCAATTTGTCCCAGATATATCTGTTATCTGAAGGGCTACCCCGTTCTTATCAACTGCTCACATAGTTGCAGCCATTCTGTAATTTTACAAGAGTGACCTTCCTGTGTGCTGCCAACACTGGGATTAAAATATTCTGACAGTCAGAACCTGCACACTTGTGCATGAAGACTTTGTGCCTTGAAGGTTAATGAAAGCTCTCTCTTAATAGTGTAGGCCATCCTTTAGAATAAAGATGGCACTTTAACCCTACGATGTTTGAATAACTTAATATTAAAGTGTAATTTTTTCAATCTCAACTATAAAACAAGATTCTTTGACATAGACTGAAGTCTGTAGTATTGATGGAATGACCATTAGGCTTACTAAATGCAATTTTAAGTGTTTCTGTAACCAAATAACTCTCCTATCTATACATCCCATGCATAAAGAATTGAAAATCCTGATGAATCCTGGGATGTAGTGAAAGAACAGTCATGAAGTGCAAGGGACTGCAAATGCTGGAATTTGGAGCAATAAGATGCTGGAGGAACTTGCATGGGTCAAAAATACCCATCTGACATTTCAAAACCATATTCATCTGGAATGAAAGAGGGGAGAAAGCCAGTGTAAACAGGTGAAAAGAAGGCACAGAGCAAGAGCAAATGAGTGATAGGTGGACCCAGGTGAGAAAGGGTGTTAGGCAGATGAAATTTGGAAGAGTGGAAACTAAGTAGTTTTGAGGTATTGATCAAATATGATGCAGTTGAATGAATGAATGGTTTGGAGAGTTTGAATCTGAGATCTTCAGCTGATCCTGCTGTAGTGCCTCAGTGTCATGGTTGCCATATTACCTCGAGTTCTTCAGCCAGCTGCAGGTTGCTGGGGATTTCTCCATTGGTCCTATAAAAAGCAAAACACTTCTTGTTTAGACCCACTTAACTTAAACATACGTATAAAAAGCTTTCCACTGTTGTCATTGTAATTAAAACTAGAATTAGAACAAAGTTTTAATTTGTTTTCTCAGATCTTGAGGCTAGGCCAATTGAAAATTTCATAACAGATGGAATTGGTGCAAGAGCTTTAATGGAAGATGGGAGCTGGCAAGTGATGTGATTATAGAATTTGCAAGTATTTTGATTTGAAGGTCTAGAAGCTACTTTTGATAAACTAATTTTTACAATGTTATTGGAGTAAGTTTTGCATTTGCCTGTTCTATTTTGATTTGGAAAGATTCCGTTTGTATGAAGTTGTTTAAGTTTTAATTTTTATTGATAAGCTTAAAATGTTTTAATAAAAAATCATTATCAGAATGCTCCAGTAAAAGCAAGATAGAATTTATTGCCCATTCCAAATAAGGTCACTTCAGAGGAAAGTCCACCAGCAGTGAAAAGAGGGTATTGTAGCGATGTGCTACACACAGCGCTGAAATAACGACACACAGTCGGTAAGCCGTTTCGAGACTAGTTTATTCAAACTTCACGGCGCTGGCATTTAATCCCTAGCGCCCGCCCTCTCCGGGCAGAAATGACGTCAGAGGTGCATTACCAAAGTCTCTCCCCGCGCGCTGGCTATTTGTGAGCCGGTTCGCCTGCGCAGAAAGTGGGTCGCCACAGTATGTCCTGGGTGAGGGGAGTTATTGTGTTGGGCATCTAGAAGAATAAGCATTGCAGAACTTCCCTGAAGTGAAACATTTGATTTGGTACCAAAAAGATAGTAGAAATGTCACCACAGAAACAAAGCTTTTATCTGCGCTTGTGCTTGGACGGGGGTCAATTCTACACAATGATATTACACTTGACTGCCCTTTCACTGCACCATTGACTATCAGGCTACTATATTATCTGATTCTTTCTCAAACACTAAAAATAAATTTACCTTATCACTTCAAATGGCATTTTCTTAATTCCATTAATCCTTTCTTTTAATTTCTCTGTACAGCTGGTACAATGAATAGTGTTGCTGTCAGTGACTCATATTTGGTATTGTTATAACTCTTGAATGGACTTGTATGGGAGAGATGAAATGTTGACCTCTTAGCCTACTTCATACTGCCCTTTGCACCTTGTTAGTCTACCTGCACTTCACAGTCTCTGCATTCGTGTTGCCCTATTCTGCATTCTGTTGCTTTGTTCTCCCCATGGTATATCTCGATGTAATTATGTCTGGATGACATGCAGAACAAAGCTTTTCAGTGTATCTCAGTACATGTGACAATAATAAACCAGTTACCTTATCTGCATGTCTGGTGTTTGCATGTTCTTAGGACATGGGTTTTCCCCAGTTCCTCCTCATTTCTATAATGTCCCGAAGGTTAGCTGTTTGGAAGTTTAATTGGCTACTGTACATTAGCCCAAGTGTAGGAGAATTATTGAACAATCTATGGGACAGGCTGTTTCTATGCTTTATGACTCTTAAACCTGAATTTAGTGCTCTGTTCTCTCATCTCTGGTACACATTTTTAACAATATTGCCAACTCCTGACACTGTTTTCACACTGCGTTTTCAACTGTGCATACAAATGAACAAAGTTACTTAATAATTATATTCCTTGTGATGTTTTCTCATCTTCAGTAGAAACTTTTGAATTGTTGCAGAATGAATGCTGGGTACCCTCTTCACTGTTCCCAAATATGTGCCAAGTGTTGTGTTGAACTATATTCTGAAGTGTATTCTGAAGCTCATTGATTAAAAGCAAATGGCTTTAGCATTGAACCCGAGTGAGAATGCCTTGTTCTTGCAGGGTGTTGGTGCTGAAAGTTGTAAGTATAGGCAACAATCTTCCACATTCCCAGCTGTTTGTGCAGCCTTTTCTAATCTCACTGCAGTATGTGCTATCTGGTATAATTATGCCCATCTGTGGTCCATCAAAAATAATATGCCAGGGACAGATGCACAAGGCTTTAACTTTTTTCTACACATTGGAAATGAACTGGTGGAGCAATTGCATTGGTCGATGTTAACAGGGTCTAGAACTTGATGCATGATGATTTATTTCTTATGATATTCTGTTTTGAGGTTCCATTATTTCCTTTGTTTGATAAATGTTCTATTTCTTTCTCTCTCTTAACAGGCAGAGATGTTCAAAGCAGCTTTTGATACCCAGAGAAATTTCCTGTTGATGGCCTGTAAGCACCAGCAGCCCCTGGAGGTGGGTAACTGTATGTGTAGTATGAAATTCCAAAACCACGCGTGAAAGTCAGCTAAGCTCTGCCTTGAAACGGATCCACTGTGGCCATGAGATTTCCAAGAAATAACTGTTAGCAATTACGTATGTAGTAGGTTTCTCTACACGTCTCTAACTTAAGATATGTTGCTGAAGTTTTCTTCTGACTGTAAAGCTCTTTACATGTTTTTGAGCTTTTAACAGCAATCTAAGGTTTTTTCCCCAGCCAAAGACGTGCTTCTTGAAAAATATTTACTCTGTAATGTAGGAAATGCAGCCAGTAATTTGCAATCAGCATGGCTGCACAAGCAGCAAGATAATGACAAGATAAAGTTTTATAGTGGCATTGGTTAAATAGACAGTGATCAGGTCACATGTCAACTGCCCATCTCTTATCCTTTGCATCTCCCAGAATCTAATTCTTGAAATATGTTCTGTAATAGGATACTGCAAGCACCACTAAATAATTTTTATTTCTAGTGCCTCACATTCACAGAAGAGCAACAACAAGGCTGTCTACAGCCATCTAATAAAACATTGTAAATGTGTTTCTTTGGCAGCAGCTAATTTACAATGCCCTTTGCTTAACATCTCATCCTAAAGACTGTCTACTACACTCAGTGTCAGGCAAGCTTATGTAAGTATTTGGAGTGTGTCTTGACCCGACAACCTTCTGAATCAGGGGCCAGGGTACTATCACTAAGCAGCAAATGACACACAACTTGCATTAAGTACTTGGTGTATCATCGTGCATGTGTTTTTGAAATTAGTCAACTCCCTTCTTCTGAGCAGCAATGTGACTGCTGGTTTTGACCTTCTGAATTCTATACCCTGACCCTGCACTGTTTTTTTTGCACCTGCTAAAGCGCATGACGAGCAGCAACAAATGATTTGAAGATCAGATGACATTTAGATCCCATCTTGGGCAGCTGAGTATAGATGGTGATGCCATTGCTGTTCCACTGGTGAAGGATGATGTAGGATCACCTGTGTAGGATGATAATGCTGTCTAATATTTTCCATGTTCATCATGAGAAAGTTGAGCTATTGTTCATGGTATCCATGATCGTACACAACACACATACATCACAGGTGCTTACATTTCAGGAAGGAAGGCCCAGACCTACGTAGTGGTGACATGTACATCTGTCTCGTTCCACAACTATAACGATACCTTATCAACCATAGCACAATTTGAGACATAAGATGATATTTGGGAAAGATGCTACATTAATGCAAGTCATTTCCTCAGATTGCAGTTTGTCTCAGTGGATACATTACCAAATAATTCATGTATGTTTACCCCTGAGCAACGAAAACATGGGTTGTACACTGCTAACCCAAACTCAAGCATAGTCATAACTGCAGTAAAATGGCATCCCACTCAATTGTTTGAAAGTTTTGTTTGGATCCCGGATTCCTCTGTGTTAACCACTTGGCTTTAGACATTTCTGAAAATATCCCTGGTATCTATATCTTCATTTGGAGAGATGGTTGCCTAATTTTTATTTGGTCTTTACTGCTTCACATCTTTGGAAATTTTATTCATTGTCCTGCCACATGGGGAACTGTGGGTTTGAGTAGATATCTAATGTGAGAATTAATATGCTGTGACTCCATTATCACATCTTTCATTAAATCTTCTTTGGGTATCAGGGATAGCTCTCAATTTGATCCTTGAAATGTATTCTGTGATTGGATATTGCAAGCATAGCTAATGTTGAAAGGTTAGCATAGAATTTGTAGGGGAAATGTGGTCTCTGATACAGATTCAAATATTCAGTGCAACTTTGGATTTGTTTAAAAGTTAAAAGGCCCCTAGAAAAAAATATCACATATAATTTTTGATCTTTTTCCGTCATGAAATATGGAACATCAGGACAATAAATCATTTGAATTAAATTTAAACAATTATTCTTGTTGGATTCAAAGGATTGAGCTCAATCTTTAATAATTTTTACATGGAAGAGCAGACCTTATTGCTTCTTGCTGAATCATTATCATTACTGTGACAAATCAATTATTTTAATTAAAATGATAATTATCTTGCAGTGACATGTCAGAACAGTTCATGACTTTGAATATACCCATCCTTAGATTCTCTTAAAACCCTTTGCCTTCAGGAGGACAACTTCAGTTTTGTTACTTCTTATGTACTGTATAAGTGAAGTCCCTCAGAAATGCCAATGTAGCAAAACAATCTGACAACATCTCTAAGATCTTGTTATTCTTCGCAAAGATGATGCCTAGGATTGGACACAGTACTCCAGAAAACACATGCCTGTGTTTTATAACTCTTTATCTTAATTTCCATGATATGTACTGTACTTTGTACCTTCAGTACATGTGCCCATTTTTCTCAACTTTTGTTACCACCATGAAAGTTTGATACTTACCACTCCAGGCTTTCACTTCTTGCACACAAGTTAAAGTTGTATTATTTAATAGACGGTCCTCACTTCTTTGACCAAAAGGTGTCATTTCCTGCTTCTTAGCTAATTTTAATATGCTATAGTACACAGCTGACTTTCCTACCGTGGCTGGTGAAAAGATACTGGGAAATCGGGAGGAGAGTCGCTCAGCAATGAGCTTCCACTGGTTCACCTGCTCTTGTGCCGGAGGATTTCTTACAGTTTCGTATCTGGTAGTGATGCACATATAGTGTTATTTGATGGCAATGTGAGGGTGATTATCTTCTCTGAAAGATAATACTCTGTCAGTGCATGCCTGAATTTTTGTTCAAAGTGCATTTATTATCTAGGTATGTATACATTAAGCAACCTTGAGATTTGTCTCCTACCAGGCAGCCATGAAACTACGAAACCCAAAATAACCCATTTAAAGAAAGACCCTGTTTGCAGAGGGGGGAGAAACCAAATCGTGCAAACGACAAACACAAGCAAGTCGCATAGAATTCCACAAAGAGAGTTTGTCCACAGATGCTTAGTGCAGCGTGGAGTGGAACAATGAGGTGAACCGGCCTGTCCCTCACCTTGGGACACGACACTCTCACCTTTTGAATCTGGCCCAGCGCACAAATTGTCATCCAAACATTGGGTTCAGTAGCTTCGAAATGCTCTGGGGCCTGGACTCTGACCCCTTGATTTGGCCTGTACTTGACCTTTACAATTTGGCCTGGCGTTTAAATCGATCGAACTTCGAGTCTTCCTCCTTCTTGCCAATGGGTCCACTGTCTCTTCGTGCCTCGGATCTGCTGCATCGAAATGCCCCCAAGTCCAGGGGGTCATTACAGGCCATTGTTTTCGATGATCGCTTACCTGAAAAAAGAGTGATTAACGAAGTATTTAGTTGTTTCACTGGCCACCAGCCAGAAGTCGCTGAGACTCACCAGTGCCGTGTTAAGCTGAATTTCTGCTCCGTTCTTGCTGTACCTGGGCATGGCTGCTTCATCCTTGGAGCAGTAGTAATCCAGACTTGCTGCTCCTCATTGGATATGCATCAGGAGGTTCTTGCTTTCCCAATCATAATCAGAGAATCACGACCGTTCTTGGGTCACAGGATGACAAAGGGGCGTGACAGAGAGCACAGTTGCAAAATGGATCCACTGATCTCAGTCTTTCAACCTGCCCCGGATGGAGTGGAGTGCAGAGGCAGTGGACTGATCTGAGCAATAAGTAAACCGGAAAAGGTCCAACGTAGCAGCGAGATGGGATTTAATGCGATCCATAACCAGTCACTCAAAACACTTCATTAATGTTGAGGCCAGTGCCACTGGACAGTAGTCCTTGAGGCAGGTTACCATCGCCCTCTTAGGGCCACTTTGAAGCCTGAGGAGACAGTGGACAGTTTCAGAGAGATATTGACGATGTCTGTTAGAACCTCCATTAACTGGGCTACACAATCCATTAGCACCTGATTAGCTTATCAGGCTGCATAGCTTTACGTGAGTTGACCGTGGCTGGGGTCTTCCTCACATCAGCTACAGCTAGACAGTGCCTGTTCCTTGAGGGGGTGGGAGACACACATCTTTATCGACACAATTGTTTCGTGCATCAAAACGAGTGCAAAAGTCATTCAGCCTATCAGGAAGAGAAGCGTCACTGTCATTGATGTTACGGGGAGACTTGCAGTCTGTCCTCATGTATGTGTGTGTAATAATGGTGACATCCTCAGGGCATTTCTCTAGGTAGCCAGTCGCAGATTCTGCATATTCATCGATGTTGATGTGATGGTTGTAGGTAGCCACTTCCCTGAATGTGATCCAGTCCATGTTTTCAAAACAGTCCCGCAATGCTGAGGTAGCTCCTTCTGGCAAGGTCTTTATCTCCCTTTCAACTGGTTTAATTCCTTAAATCAATAGTCAGTATGCAGGAATTAGCATAATAGGTAAGTGGTCAGAGAATTCGCAGCTTTTTGTGCATCAGCAGTGTTGGTCTAATATGCCAATCCCACCTGGGATCACATTAACATCAGCAAATATGTGAGATCTGTGACTTGCTCGATAGAGTAGTACATTCAGGCTGTCAACCATTATTAAACACATTGATGTGAGGGCAAATCGGAAGCCATGGCTGAAAGCCGATGTCTGGGCCCAGCTGAGAGATTGGGATGCTGCCTTCAGATTAGGGATAAGAGAGCTCTCAGATCGGGGGATAAGATGGCTCAAGTCAGCAAGAGCTGTGCTTTCCCGCGCTATCTGGAGGGCAAAATGGGTTTATTCACAAAGAATACAGCCATTTCTTTTGCACCAGATACATAAAGTAAGACTATAAGCCCATAAGATATCGGAGCAGAATTAGGCCAATTGAGTCTGCTCTGCCATTTCATCATGGCTGATCCATTTTTCCTCTCAGCCCAAATCTGCATTCCCCCAATGTCCCTTCATGCCCTGACCAATCAAAAACCTATCAACCTCTGCCTTGATTATATACATAAAGACTTGGCTGCCACAGGCAGCTGTGGAGGCCAAAGAATAAGAATCCACAGATTCACCACTCTTGTCTAAACAGATTCCCCCTCGGCTCTGTTCTAAAAGGACACCCCTCTATTCTGAGGCTGTGTCCTCTATTCTCAGGCTCTCCATCATAGAAACTATCCTCTCCACATCCACCCTATCAAGGCCTTTCGCCATTCGATAGGTTTCAATGAGGTCACACCTAATTCTTCTGAATTCTGGTGACTACAGGCCAGAGCCATCAAATGCTCTTCATATGACAAGCTATTCAATCCTGGTATCACTTTAGTGAACCTCCTTTGAACCGTCTTGAGTTTCAGTACATCCTTTCTAAGATAAGGGTGCTGACAAAACTGCTCTCAATACTCCCAAGTGAGGCCTCACCAGTGTTTTATAAAGTCTCAACATTACATCCTTGCTTTTATACTCTAGTCCTCTTGAAGTGAATGCTAAGATTGCATTTGCCTTCCTCACCACAGACTCAACCTACAAATTAACCTTTAGTCCCCATTCTCCTCAATTTTTTGTATTTTCTCTCCATAATCAGCCCTTTTATTTCTTCTGTCAATGTCCATGACCATACACATCCCAACACTGTGTATTCCATCTGCCACTTCTTTGCCCATTCTCCTAACCTGTCCATGTCTTTCAGTAGCCTCTCTACTTCCTCAAAACTACTTGCCCCTCCATCTATCTTTGTATCGTTTGCAAATTTTGCAAAAAAGCCATCAATTCTGTCATCTAAATCATTGATAAATAACTGTAATAAGAATTGGTCCCAACACAGAGCCCTCTAAAATGCCATTAGTCACTGGCAGCCAGCCAGAAAAGGCTCCCTTTATTCCCACTCTTTGCCTCCTGCTAATCAGCCACGGCTTTATCCATGCTAGAATCTTTCCTGTAATACCATGGACTTGTAATTTGTTAAGCAGCCTCATGTGTCAAAGGTCTTCTGAAAATACAAGTACACAGCATCAACCAATTCTCCTTCATCTATGCTGCTTGCTATTTCTTCAAAGAATTCCAGCGGATACTTCAGGCAAGAGGAAGCCATGCTGACTCAGGCCTATTTTGTCATGTACTTCCAAGTACTTCCGAAACCGCATCCTTAACAATCGACTCCAACATCTTCCCAACCACTGAGGTCAGATGAACTGGCCTATAATTGCCTTTCTTCTACCTCTGTCCTTTCTTGAAGAGTGGAGTGACATTTGCAATTTTCTATTCTTCCAGAACCTAGTGATTTTTGAAAGATCATTACTAATGCCACCACAATCTCTTCAACCAGCTCTTTCATAAACCTGGAGTGTACACCATTTGGTCCACATGACTTATCTACCTTCAGACCTTTCAGTTTCCCAAGAACCTTCTCTCTAGTAATGGTAATTTCACACATAAGAATATAAGAAAGAGGAGCAGGAGTAGGCCATCTGGCCCATCGAGCCTGCTCTGCCATTCAATAAGATCATGGCTGATCTGTCGGTAAACTCAGCTCCATCTGCCTGCTTTTTCCCCGTAATCCTTAATTTCCCTACTATGTAAAAATCTATCTATCTATGTCTTAAATATATTTAGTGAAGAAGCCTTGTCTGCTTCCCTGGGCAGAGAATTCCACAGATTCACCAATCTCTGTGGAGTAACAATTTCTCATCATCTCCATCCTAAATCTTCTCCCCTGAATCTTGAGGCAATGTCCTCTAGTTCTAGTCTCACCTACCAATGGAAACAACTCTCCTACTTCTATCTTATCTATCCCTTTCATGGATAAATGGAGAAACACCCATTTATACCAACTCTCTACCTTCTATCAGTTAACCAATCCATTATCCATGCTAGTACACTTCCTCCAACTCCATGCATCTGTAACTTATTTATAAGTCTCTTGTGCAGCACCTTATCGAACGCCTTCTGGAAATCCAAGTATATGACATCCACCTGTTCCCCTCTATCCACTGCAGTCATTATGTCCTCAAAGAACTCGAGTAAGTTTGTCAAACAGAACCTGCCCTTTCTGAATCTATGCTGAGTCTGTCTAATGGAACCACTCCTTTCTAAATGTTTCGCTATTTCTTCCTTAATGACAACTTCAAGCATTTTCCTGACTACAGATGTTAAGCTAACTCGCCTACATTTGCCCGTCTTTTGCCTACATCCTCTTTTAAAAAGTGGCGAAAAATTAGCTGTCTTCCAATCCACTGGGACCTGCCCAGAGTCTAGAGAATTTTGGTAAATGATTACCAATGCGTCTACTATAACCTCCGCCAATTCCCTCAGCACCCTGGGATGCATCCCAAGAGGACCAGGGGACTTATCTACCTTCAGGCCCTCTAGTTTGTTCATCACTATCTCTTTAGTGACAGTGATTTTATTGAGGTCCTCACCTCCCATTTCGTCCATAACATCATTCTTTGGCATATTAGATATGGCCTCCACCGTGAAAACTGACACAAAATAGTTGTTCAATGCCTCAGCCATTTCCTTATCACCCAATATCAGTTTCCTCTTCTCATCTTCCAAGGGGCCTACATTGATTTTAGCCACCCTCTTCCACTTTATATATGTATAAAAACTTTTGCTATCTGTTTTTGTAATTTTGTGCTAATTTACTTTCATACTCTATCTTCCAATTTCCTTATCTCGTTTGGTTCTTTGTTGCTTTTTAAAGTTTTCCCAATCCTCCAGTCTCCCACTACTCTTTGCAACTTTGTACACATGAGCTTTTAATTTGATACTGTCTTTTATTTCCTTAGTTATCCTAGCCTGGCTCTCCCCACACTTCTGTCCTTACTTTTGACTGGAATATGCTTTTGTCGAGCACTGTGAAAAATCTCTTTGAAAGTATTCCTTTGTTCCTCAACTGTCCTACTCAATAGCCTGTGCTCCCAATCCACATTAGCCAACTCCTCCCTCATCCTGTTGTAGTCTCCCTTGTTCAAGCATAATACACTAGTTTTAGATCTAACAATTTCATCCTCCATCTGTATGCAAAACACACACTTCATGACCCCTGACATCTAGAAATTCCACCATGCTGCTAGTGTCTTCCACAGTGAAGACTAATGCAAAATAATTATTCAATTCATCCACCATTTCATTGTCCCCATTACTACCTCTCCAGCATCGTTTTCCAGTGGAACAATATCCACTCTCACCTCTCTTTTACTCTTTCTGTATCCTCTTTACTCTTTTGGTATCCTCTTTAATATTATTGGTTAGTTTACTTTCATATACCATCATTACCTTCTTAATGACTTAATTAATTGCTTTCTGTTGGTTTTTAAAAATGTCCCAATTGTGAACGGTCCACCCTGCGTATCAACAACAGTGATGCTCCTCGTCCTTATAGGGTGAATGACTTTAACACTCTGTTTGATACACGGAACAATATGTTGGTGAGGAAGGCCCCCTTGTCCCCAAGGAACAGAGACTCTGTCTGGCTGCAGCTGATGTGAGGAAGACCTTGGGGGGCAACCCACATAAAGCTGCAGGCCTGATAACATACCCTGGTTGGGTACTTGGGGACTATGCAGCCCAGTTAAAAGAGGTACTAACAGACACCTTAAGCATCTCTGTGGGACAGTCCTGTTTCAAGGAGTCCACCATCATCCTGGTGCCTGAGGATGGTAACATGTCTCAATGACTACTGTCCAGTAGCACTGGACTCGTTGAACCTATGAACACCATCTCACTTTCTAAATTTCTGTTTTTGCTCTACTTATTTTAATTTAAGTATTTAATATACATATACTTTAATTCAGCTTTTTCTTTTTATTTATCACATATTGCATTGTACTGCTGCTGCAAAGTTAACAAATATCACAACATATTCCAATGTTATTAAACCAGATTCTGATTCTCAACAATGATGAAGTGCTTGGAACGACTGGTTATGGATGGCATTAAATCCCATCTTCCTGCTACATTGGACCCTTTCCAGTCTGCTTATCTCACAAATCGGTCCACTGATGATGCCACAGCCTCCGCACTCCACTCTGCCGAGGGAGAGGGAGAGAAGAACTTGGGTAACTAAAAATCATCATTGTTGCTCAGAGTGAGATCAAATATGACACTGATTCTGCAAATGATCTGCCTCAAATTCACATAATTGTCAGGTAGCGGGACAGTTTCAGTAGCTTGAGAATAGAAAGTTTTTGAACATTCCTGAGCGAGTGAAGGATTTGTTTTGCACTGGGGCTTAAAGAGGTTAGCAAACAGTCTGACAGTTTAGAGGGGTTGCAAGGCTCAAAAGAACAACTGGCAAAATAGAGCTGCATATCAGTGCCCACATGGAAATTGATGACATACTTTCAGACAATCTTGCTAAGGGGCAAAGCCGTAGTGGCTTCAAATGAAGAAAATTTTGGTTCTTAAATGGCCCAGTTGGAGTTCTGGCCTTAACCTGATCAAACATCTTTCACAAGATTTCAGGATTGCTGTCCGCCACTGATCTCCAACTGACCTGGCACATCTTGAGCAATTTTCCAAGGAGAAATGGGCAAATCTTGCTCTATCACATTGTGCAAAGCTAAGAGACTTTATCCAAAAAGACTACTGGCTGTCATAGGTGCAAGAAGTGGTTCAACTAAGAACTGAGCAAAGTGGGATGAATATTTTTGAACTGCGGATATTTCAGTTTCTGAATTTTTAGTTTTCATGCTTTACAATTTTACCTGATATTTCGGCTATACGGTGGAAAAAAGAGGCATGTGATTCAAAAATAAAAAATATAATTCTTTATTACAAAATCTCTAATTGTAATACTCATTATGTGAACAATCTTTTGAGGCTGAATACTTTTTCAAGGCACTGTACACCCGGCCCTTAGCATTGTCAATGATCCCTCCCATTTGTCCAACCATCTATTTGACTTCCTACCATCAGGCAGGAGGTACCGTAGCATTAAGACGAGAGCTGTTAGTATGGGAAACAGCTTCTTCCTCCAGGCTGTAAGACTACTGAACTCCCTGCCACCACTCAGGCCTTGGATCACCTGGACAGCACTGATACCTATGTCAGGATGTTGTTTATTGGCTACGGTTCTGTGTTTAACGCAATCGTTCCTATGTTTCTAATGCAAAAGCTCTTTACCTCCCTTGGAAACTGTATCCTCGACTTCCTAACCAAAAGACCACAGTCTGTGCAGATTTGAAGTAACATTTCTACATCTCTGACAATCAACACTAGCACAGCTAAAGGATGTGTGCTTAGCCCACTGCTCTGCTCTACTCTACACCCAAGAGTGTGTGGCTATGTACCTCTCAAATGCCATCTATAAATTTGCTGATGACGTAACTATTGTTGGCAGAATTTTAGATGGTGACGAGAGGGCATACAGGAGCGAGTCAGATCAGCTAGATGAGTGGTGTCACAGCAGCAACCTTGCTCTCACTGTCAGGAAGAGCAAAGAACTGATTGTGGACTTTAGAAAGGGTAAGGTGAGGAAACACACACCATGGGATATGAGGGATCAGAAGTGGAAAGAGGCAGCAATATTAAGTTTCTGGGTGTTGGCATTTCTGTGGATCTAGCCTGGGCCCAACAACTCGATGCAGCTGTAAAGAAGACATGACAGCAGCTATATTTTATTAGGAGTGTAAGGAGATTTGGTATGTCACCAAAGACACTCGCAAAGTTCAACAGATATACTGTGGAGAGTATTCTAACTGGTTGCATCACCATCTGGTATAGGGGTTGGGATGCTACCGCACAGGATCGAAGCAAGCTACTGAGAGTTGTAAACTTTGTCAGCTCCGTGGACTTTAATAACCTCCTTCCTATCCAGGACATCTTCAAGGAGTGATTCCTCATAAAAGTTGGCATCCATCATTAAGGACTCCCACTACACAGGTCAAGCCTTGTTCTCATTTCCACCAACAGGAAGGAGGTACAGGAGCCTGAGGGCGCACACTCAACAATTTGATTTCTGAATGGACACTGAACCCATGAACCCTACCTCACTGTTCTTGTGTTTTATTTTTATTATTGCACTACTTATTAAATTTAACTATTTAATATGTGTGTGTATATCTACATACATGTGTGTGTGTCTATGTGTGTGTGTGTGTATATATATATACTGTAATTCAGTTTTTTCAATTTTATTATGTATTGCATTGTATTGCTGCCACAAAAACCAGTTTCATGACGTGTGCCAGTGATATTAAAACACATTCTGATGTGAACGGTTGAATGACAATAAACTGATCTTGAGCTTGATTTTTCACACCTGTTTACTAGTAGCCGCTTATTTTCCACCCTTGAGAATCGGAGAGCATCTAAACCTCTCTGCTGCCTGCACCCTGTGTCTTGATGCTCATTCATATTTCAGTAGTGTTATTGTTATCCCACACTGGCTTCTGGTTAACCGTTGATTTTATAATTCTCAACCTCTGAATCAGAATAAGATTTATTGTCACTGGCACCAGTTGTTTTGTGGTAGCAGTACAGTGCAGACATAACAAGTTACTATAGGTCACAAAAATAAATAAATCAATAGAGCAAAAGAGAAATAGAAAGGTAGTGTTCCCAGACCATTTGGAAATCTGATGGTGGAGGGGAAGAAAGTGTTCCATAGCCATTGAGTATGGGTCCCTGTACCTCCTCCCTGATGGTGGTACTCAGTTATGTCATCCAAATCTGAAACCTGAGGTATTTGTACTCCTCCTCTAACACTACGCTCTTGATCATCTCCATTTTACCCTCGATCCAAAATTCCTGCGTTAAACTATTTCCTTCTCTCTGTTTACTCCAGAGTACAGTGTCTGTTGTCTCTTGTATAATTATAAAAGCATTAATGGGTTCACTAACATCCTTAAGAAAAAAATCATCAACCACCTTTCCCTGGACTTGAGGCAAGTGCAGCTCAGATCGGTTCATCCCGTTTGGTTGACTTGGAAATGACCTGGCAACCAATCAGTTGTAGGTGGCGCACTCTCATCTTCTCGAGGGTAGTTACAGATGGCCAATAAATATTGGCCTTGTTAGTGGTAAGTAATCTTGTACTTTAACCAAACAAACAAATTATTCTTGACTATACACACAGTGGCCATTTTATTAGGTACACCTGTACACCTGCTTGATTATGCAAATATATAATTACCCAATCATGTGGCAGCAACTCCTTGCATAAGATCCTGCAGATGTCGTCAAGAAGTTCAATTGTTGTTCATACCAAACATCAGAATGAGGATAAAATATGATCTAAGTGACTTTGACCGTGGAATGATTGTTGGTGCCAAATGGGGTAGTTTGAGTATCTCTACAGAGAATGGTGTGAGAAACAAAATACTTCCAGTGAGCAGCAGTTCTGTGGGTACAACAGTGGGGTGTGGAAGAGCACCTCTGAACACAACATGTTGAACCTTGAAGTGGATGGGCTACAGCAGCAGAAGACCATGAGCATGCAATAGGTACCTAATAAAGTGGTCACTGAGTGTAATAAGAATCCTAAAAATGGAAGGAAGCTATTTGGCCTACCTTCTGAATCTGGAGTGGGCGAATTACTTTCAACTTCTAACTCTCATTCTGCCGCATTATAGGTTGCAGCTGTTCAAGTCTGATCTCAGGATTTGACCTGAAACATCAATTGTCCAGTTCACTCCACTGATCCTCCCTGACCTGAGATCCTCCAGCAGTTTTTTTTGGGTGCAGATTCCAGCATCTGCAGTCTCTTGTGTCTTCACAGCTCTTTACACCACTCAGCCAAATACTTCTTCCTTTGTCCTCCTTTAAGGCAGTGCGATCCAGACCCTGCTTTTCCTAACACCCCCCCCCCCCCCACCAATACTCCTGACACTTAAATCTGTGATGTTTATTGACCTCTCTGTCAAGAGGAAGTTGATGTTTTCATTCACCTTATTTCAAAGATCTTGTCTTTCCTTGTAACTGTAATTCTCTACCCCTGGAAATGTCCACCATCATCTCCTCTCCATTCTCCCTACTGCTGTAGTGTGGTGATCAGAACTTTACAGAATACTGATTGTTGCCAGATTACAGACACATGGTTCTTTCATGACCTTCCTGCTCAGTAAATATACCCTGTATCATCTTAATCCCCTAATCTCTGTGCCCTGTTAGCTTCAGGAATTTGTAGACCCATACACCAAGATCCTCTTGTTGTTTCTAGGAACAATTTATACTGCCTACCTTCACTCTTGCATCACATTTAGAGAAGGAGCACAGTAATACTGGCATCTATGCTGCACCATACATTTACTATTGATACTGAATCCATCGAACTTCACGAGTTCTTCACCAAAAATGCCCAGTCAAACCACTCGAATGTTAATTTATGCGGAACCTATTTTTTTCTAATTAATTCTTCTGATGTGGATGTTGCTTACGTGACTGGCATTTGTTGCCCATCCTGAGTTGCCCCTCAATAGGGTTGAAATGCCACTTCAGATCGACAGTTAAGTATCTTTCAGTAATCATAAGATAGCAGTGTTCTTCCCTTCAAAGTCATTAGTTGAACTCGGTGAATCGTCTGAATGATCCAAGAATTTCATGAGCAATTTTACTCGTGCTAGCTTTCTGTTTCCAGATTTCATTTAAAGTATATTTCTATGGTCAAACTGGTATAATGGGATTTGAATAGGATTAGTCCTGGATCTATTATTCAGTAACAGAATCACTGAACTATTAAATCCGTGTTTAAGCAGGAGGAAAATGATTGGTTTGTTGTAATACATACAAGAGGGAAAAGGCTACGAAAGGGACAGACTTTGCATGAATGCATGAGGAGAGAGAACATGTTACTCTCTTGGTACTACAATGTTTTGCTTGCACGAAGTTATAAATCAATAGGTTTGTTGTTGTTATGTGGAAAGAACATAGTAAAAGCACTATGGAGTCTGATAGAATTTAGATATTTCCTGTTACATTGTCAAAGCAACAGCTATTCCCTAATATACTGAAGGCAAAGAACAGTTGAGTGTGCCTCCTATATATTTTTTTAAAGTTGCTTTTCATTTCAGTGGTTAGTTTGAAACCTTACATAATGCAAAATCATTAAGTAGAGGCTGAGGTGGAGATAGTTCAGAATGATGTTTAAATCATTATCAATACCAGGTGAAAATGAGTACAACTTTTGAGTGCTTGAGAAGGTAAAAGTGTTTGATTTTTTGTGGTTGAACTGTGGCTTAGTTTTCAAACCTTTTTTTTTTGGATGTTATTAATTGCTATGCTTTAATGAGATCAACCAAAGGACAATCGACTTCATCTTTCATTGGCTATGTTACCTGGCAGATGTTATGTTGCCCTGATACTGAATGTGCACTCAACGCACACAGAATGCTGAAGGAACTCAGCAGGCCAGGCAGAAACCATGGAAAAGAGTACAGTCGACGTTTCGAACTGAGATCCACCTGATGAAGGGTCTTGGCCTGAAACATTGACTATAATCTTTTCCAAAGATGCTGCCTGGCCTGCTGAGTTCCTCCAGCATTTTGTGTGTGTTGCTTGGATTTCCAGCATCTGCGGATTTTCTCTTGGTTGTGATTGAATGTGCATTCATTTTTCCACCCCCTTCACCTTGCAGATCTTCATTAACAGTCCAAAAAGAACTTGGATGTGGGCTAGAGCAAAAGTTGAGTAGTCCAAACCTATGCCATACATTTATAAAGTTGAAGTTCTTTAATGGGTAATTCCATCATCCTTTTTGAGCCCAAACAGTAACCCAATGGCATATGCACAAGGACAGAAAGCAAAATGGGGAGCTAAATGTCGTGGAGAATGAAAAGAATCTGTAATGGTAACAGAAAGATGAGTGGGTGAGAAGGGGCAGGTCTAATGGAACGGAAATGTGAAGTTATTTGTTACATAAAATAGGGTAAAGAAAACTGCAGGAAGTAATTGGAAGGATAACACCTTTATTCTTGCCTGCATGTTGAAGTACAGACTTTTGTGAATTGTATTGCTATGTGAGCCCATAAAATATGCATTACATCTCTATGTTAGTCTGACTGGGCTTATAGTTGACTTTTGGAAACATTTCAATTTTTATACAGTGCTTTTAAAGGGAAAATTATTGAGACCTAAACTTTTAAACATTTACCATATAAGGATTTAAAAGGAAGGGAAGCTGTTTCAGATGTTCATTTGTTGGATGCGGATGTCACTGGGAAGGTCATTAGTTACTGCATATCTTCCACTGTCCTTGTGGCTGTGTTGGAGAGTTCCTTCTTACACTGTTGCAGAGATTGCGGTGAAGGTTCTTCATGATGACAAAGAAGTTATTGCTGCAGTGAAGGAACCGTGATAATTCCAAATCAGGAACATGTTTAACCTGGAGGAAACCCGCAGCTAGTGGCTTTTCCATCTACTGCCCTCGTCCTTCTAGGTGGTAGAAGTCATGGATTTGGAAGATGAGCTTAACCAAAAAAGGGACAAGTTTCCTTTGTGCATGTTGTAGAAGGTATGCACTCAAACTGTGTTTGCACCAGTGGTAAAGGGAGTGAATGCTTTGCATAATCCAAGATTGTTTTTACCCTGAATGGCATTGAGGACTTCGAGCATTCTCTGAATACACTCACCCAGTCAGATGGAGAAAATTCTCACTCTTGGTGTCAGCCACTGCCTCACCCATTTCAGTTACAACGTTGTTTGGCATCCAGGGTGTGAGGAGACCAGTGTGGGGGCAGCAACTGGAGCAAGAAGGAACTATGGTGTGGCATTGAATGTGCAGGAAGGAGACGCTGAGTGGTGCAGTTGGAGAATTGGCATTTGTGCCTTTAATATGACCAAAAATATCAGTTATGTGCAGGTAAAATAAAATGAATTTTTCGTGACCTTTAGAAAGGGTTAGATTGTGAATCTGATAACCCCAAAAAAGTTGTGTATCACATACGTATGTTGATGAGTTGATTGTAACAATTCCTGCTTCGGCTGCAGGATACATGTGTTGATTGCACATTGTGGGAAATTCCCTTTTTCCTAGGTGCCCTTGGTAGCATTTTCTGCAGTCCAGAGTTAATAGGCTAGAATTGAAACTGAGCTGTGCAAAGTATTACTGATTTGTTCCATGTCATTACAGGCTGCTGTAAAATAAAAACAGGAAATCTGTGTAATTTATTACTTTCTGTTGGATTCCTCATGTGATGGCATTATCTTCCTATTGATCCTTAATTCCCGCCAGTTATTTTTGGACCTGTTGATGCGCTGTCATTTTATTTCACAATAAATTAATTAAAGTGCCCAACCAGCTGCTGCTCGGCACATCAACAACACCCGTCATTTATTCCAGGCACAAGTTGGGTATATTTTAAACCAGTAGAGAGTGGCATCGCTCAGATGCGTGGAATTGAGAAAATGCTACCAAGGGCACCTAGGAAAAAGGGAATTTCCCACAGTAGATCAAGTATACATAGATAATAATAAATGTGAGATTTTCAGTTGTTTTATAATTGAATCTTCCAGTTGTGCCAAGAACCGATATGAGTAAATGTCATGTAACTAATTATATTTGTCATGGAGGATAGCCAAGTGACACCAATTCTCTGTGCTTTGTGCTGTTTTTCATCCTTTTTCTCTGTCCTGTAATACAGCAGAGTGAGGGCAGCCAGAGAAACACAACTATATCACTAGATCAACACACACAAATTGCTGGAAGAACTCAGCAGGTCAGGCAGCATCCATGGAAATGAATAACAGTCGACATTTTGGGCCGAGACCCTTCCTCAGGACTGAGGAGGAAGTGGGAAGATGCCACAATGAAACGGAGGGGAAACATATCACCCCCAATTTGAAAAGAACAGGATCTATTGTGCAAGAATTTTACTGTGAATCTGAATATTGGGAAAGCACTGGACAGATATACTGCAAATTAATGTGAAGCAGTGAACCTCTGCAGTAAGGGTTAACTTACTAATCTGGGTCTTGGTGTTTTTCTGTATTGGGAGCATTGGAGTTGGAATATTTAGAGTAATAATAATGATTTGAAACTTGACAGGCAGCATAAACTGAGTTAAGTATGTATTATGATGAATCGTTCCCTGAAGGGAAGTTGTAATTGTACTGCTTTTGAAAGTGGGGAAAACCACAAATGCTAGAAATCTGAAATAAAAACTAAATGTTGAAAGCACTCAGCAGGTCAGGGAGTGTGTGCGTATGATGAATATCGAGGTAAGTAGGCTGTAAGTGGAGCAGCGGGTGGGATATAAACGACAGCAACTGGAGCAGCAAGGAAGTTTGAGGTGGAATTGAGTACAGCACCAAGGAGACAGTGATTGGTGCAAGGGAACATTGGCATTTGTGTCTTTTTAACAAGACCAAAAACATCAATTATATGAGAGTAAAATAAAATACATTCCTCATGCAAGGATTTGGATTATGCTGTAAATCTGACCCCACAAAAAGTAATGTTTCCACTTCAAGATCATTTATCGAAACTGGGAAAGAGAGATAAAATATGACAAAACTACTCCTTTAAAAAAGAAATATCACTCTAGTTCTGCTGAGGGATCTTTGATCTGAAACATTAATCACAGTAGATTCCAGTCAGTTGGGCCATCGGTTAATTGGAGCAGCCACTTATTTGGGACAACTCTTAAAGAACAAAAACTAATTGAGAAAATAGCTGGGATTTCCATTGTTTATTTGAGATACTGTGCCACTTAGTTAGGGCTGGAGACTGTTGCCAAACAGTTTCAAAGTGCATCAAACGTGCACTTCTGTGGCTGTTACACTACACCGTGTCTGGAGCAAACAGTTTTTAAGTAGCAGTTGCGTGTACTTGCGTTTTAAAAAAAACAGTGATTTTTGTCACTGCAAGTTGGTGAGAAATAAGCAGTAAGGCAATTCAGTACTGTTTTGCTCGTTGCAGTTTCAAGCATTCAGGCTTGGAGATCCCCGAAACAGCCTGGAATGAAAATGAAACAATTTCACTATTTCAAGTTGGGATCTACAAAGAATTTGACAGTCATCTTCAATGTTGCAGTGAAAATGAAGATTTGGTGGATGCAATCATCAATGGCATTGTATTTACACTAGGTGTCTGCGTTAATTTTGTTCATTTACAGTCAATCAAAAGTATGTGGCAGCATACCTCACTGTTGATAACTATTAGGAACTAATGCATAGTTTATAGTACTGTCATAGTATTGGTAATGTTCTAATTGGTTCTGTATTTCAATGAAATACATAATTTGTTGCTCAGCTAAATGTTAATTTGTCTTTTTTTAAATACCTTTTTAGCTATTTCCATGAAACTTCAGCTAACTGGAATCCCAAACACAAGAAAATCCGCAGATGCTGTAAATCCAAAGTAACACGCGGTCTGTTGTGGCCAGTGCAATCTTCTTTGCAGTGGTGTGCTGGGGCACTGGCATCAATGTGGGTGATGCCAACAGGCTCAGTAAACTGATTAGAAAGACTGGCTCTTTTATAGGAGTCAAACTGGACACTGGAGGCTGTGGTAGAACAAAGGACTCTATGGAAATGCTGGACAATGTTTCTCATCCTCCTCATGGCACCTTTTCTGAATAGAGGAGCATTTTAAGTAATAGACTAAGACAACTGCACTGCTCCAAAGGGCACTATATGAGGTTATTATTACCCTTGGCAATCAGGCTCTATAATGAGTCAACCTGTATCTGGGGAAGTGATGACCCCCCCCCCCCCCCCCGTTAGACAGTTTGCGGTAACTTGCTTTATATTCTTTCTACTTCTCTTCTAATATTAATCTGTGCACTTGTAATGGTACTGTGAAACTATAATTTCCTTTGGGATCAATAAAGTATCTATCAAAGTAGACCCTTCATCAGGGTCTCGACCTGAAACATCGACTGTTCACTCTTTTCCATAGATGCTGCCTGGCCTGCTGAGTTCTTCCAGCATTTTGTGGGTGTTGCTTAACTGGGATCCATTATATTTCCTTTTCAACAGGTGCTGTCTGGCCTGTCATTGTTTCCAGTATTGTCTGGTTTCATTTTGCATTGTTCTTGTTTCACTTGCTCTCTGCTCCAGATACTTGTAACCCTTCCCTCCCACCTTTTGCTGTGTTCCTTCCCTGAGCTCTGTGCAATGTAGTAACTAGTCAGTTAGACGTGGGGTGGTGCAGTACAGTGCAAGGTGGTATTTATCTGCAGTGTGGTAACTATAGGGACTCTTACTTGTACTGCATACTTTGGGTAAAAGAACATTTCATTGGTCGACAAGGGGGAGAGATTAGCATGACTCATCGTGCTGGATTTGGATTAGAGAAAGGTAACCAAAAGGTTAAGACGTACAAAAAAGCTGGATGAACTCAGCAGGTCGGGCAGCATCCGTTGAAAGAAGCAGTCAACGTTTCGGGTCGAGACCCTTCGTCAGGACTAAAGGAGGGGGCAGAGGCCCTATAAAGGTGGGGAGAGGGTGGAAAACCAATCAGAGGAAAGATCAAGGGGTGGGGGAGGGGAAGCAGGGAGGGGATAGGCAGGAGAGGTGAAGAAGAAATCTAAGGGGAAAGCACTATGGGTAGTAGAAGAAGGCAGAGTCATGAGAGGTGATAGGCAGCTAGAAGAGGAGACAGAGTAGAGGTGGGATGGAGAAGGGAGAGGGAGGAAATTACTGGAAGTTGGAGAATTCGATGTTCATACCAAGGGGCTGGAAACTACCCAGACGGTATATGAGATGTTGTTCCTCCATCCGAAGTTTGGCCTCATCAGCCATGTATGGACATATCCGAATGGGAATGTGAAGGAGAGTTGAACAATCCTGTCTGTTGTGGACGAAGTGGTCCCCCAATCTGCATCAGGTCTCCCCGATGTAGAGGAGGCTGCACTAGGAGCACCGGATGCAATAGATTACCCCAACAGACTCACAAGTGTGGTAACCAAAAGGTTAATTTGATGAGAAACAATTTTTAGGATAATTTTGAAGGTTGGGAGGGAAAATAATCTAAAAATGTTCAAAATGAAAATTCCAGAGGCCAGAGAAGGAAGACTGAAGAGACCGATTCTGTGACCACTTGTTTTTTTTTTAAAGGAACCATTATTGCTGTATGGCTGTGGTCGGCATTTGTGGATTTATTATCTGCCCTGACTGTGAAGATGTTGGTGATGCCTTTTTGAGTTTCTGTGATGTGTGCAGTGAAGATAATTCCAGTTCCACAGAGCAGTGGATAGATTTGGTTGGGTACAACAGGAGATGGGCTGTGGAGTTGAATTAAAATCACTGTAAGAGAAAACTAGAGATTGGCTAGAGAATTTGAGACAATGAGGATTTGGTTTAATGATGTGGAAGCTGAAGGGGCTAAATAAATGATTCAAAGTTTGTTTAGGGCTGAAACAGGACATCAAAGTTAAGCATTTCATTAAGCATCTGGAAAGAATACATATTTCTCAGATTTTCACTTTTGGAACCGCGTTGTCTTTCCAAATGAGTTAAATTCTGTTTGCTGCAAAAACCTATTCTATATCTAAGAATGTGAGATGCTTGCACAGTAAGTATAGCAGAGAGCTTAGGAGAGGAAGGCAGAAGAAATACTTCCTTACTTATCATCATTGTGCAAACATCCCTGTGAGGTCTGCTGTCTTTGTGGAGGATACACGGTGACACAGCATTCAACAGTACCTTCATCTGATTGCAACAAGTTTACCGTTTGTCCCACCCAGAACCAAAATCACAAAGGGAACCAATCTGCTAACATGGTTGCCAGAACGTTTGGGGAACCTGTAATGTTAGTGAGTATGCTAGTGTAAGTGCCAATCACAGAAGCGGTAGAAAAATACTTATTGTTCTTCGCCCTTTAACAAAATGCAAAGCGCAATGCAGTTCCCCTTCACCACTGAGCTACATGAAAGATTTTCTGTGATGCAATTTATTTATCCTCACAGTCCAGCTGCTGCTCTGCATACTGGCACCAGTAGCAAGTCATATCAGTCATGTGTTCCCTGCCTCTCCCACCTCCAAGTATCAAGTATTTATATATAGAACATCTCCATAAAAAGCAACAGAAGACACTGCCTGTGGAAAGCTGTAATTCACTGCAGTTGCAAAAGGATTGGCAGAGCCCAGAATAATTGTGTACGTCGTTACATTCTGTGCTGCATGCTATTTACAATATACCCCATTCTTGCACAAACAACTGTGCTCTATAAGAAAGTGCTAAAATAAAGTGCCAAGAAAAACAAGCAACACGACCAAAACACCATGTGCTCTGTGAACTTTCAGCTGGGTAGACCATGGTAATTGGAGCTTCCGGTGTAAAGGCTGAGAGTGCTGTTCTCTTCTGGACGACCAGGGGAGGCGCAAGCTCTGCAATTCTGGTTCTTCATTTTTTACTTTCTCAGTGTAGCCATTGATGCGATGTTGCTTCCATGATTAATGACATACATTCAGCATCCATTAGGTACAGCAGTGGAACCCAGTGTAGTCTTCTGCTGCTGTAGCCCTTCCCCTTAGGTTTTGATGTGGTGTGCTCTCAGAGATGCCCTTCTGCACACCACTGTTACAGCATGTGGTTATTCGAGTTACTGTCGCCTTCCCCTTAGAAACTTAGACATAGAAACACAGAAAACCTACAGCACAATACAGGCCTTTTGGCCCATAAAATTGTGCTGAACATGTCCCTAACTTAGAAATTACTAGGCTTACTTATAGCCCTCTATTTTTCTCAGCTCCATGTACCTATCCAAATGTCTCTTAAAAGACCCTATCGTATCCGCCTCCAACACCGTTGCCAGCAGCCATTCCATGCTCTCACCACTCTCTGAGTAAAAAACTTACCCCTGACATCTCCCCTGTACCTACTCCCCAGCACCTTAAACCTGTGTCCCCTTGTGGCAACCATTTCAGCCCTGGGAAAAAGTCTCTGACTATCCACATGATCAATGCCTCTGATCATCTTGTACACCTCTATCAGGTCACCTCTCATCCTCCGTCACTCCAAGGAGAAAAGGCCGAGTTCACTCAATCTATTCTCATAAGGCATGCTCTCCAATCCAGGCAACATCCTTGTAAATCTCCTCTGCACCCTTTCTATGGCTTCCACATACTTCCTGTACTGAGGCAACCAGAACTGAGCACAGTATTCCAAGTGGGGTCTGATCAGGGTCCTATATGGCTGCAACATTACCTCTTGACTCTTAGTTTGAACCAGTTTAGCTATTCTCCTCTGACCTCTCTCATTTTAAGGTATTTTTGCCCACAGAACTGCTGCTCCTTGGGTGTTTTATGTTTTTCTGCACCATTCTCTGTAAAATCTAGAGACTCTTCTGCTTGAGAAAATCCCAGAAGCTCAGCACTTTCTGAGATACTCAAACCACCCCATTTGGCACCAACAATCATTCCACAGTCAAAGTTACTTAAATCATATTTTTTCCACATTCTGATGTTTGAACAACTGTATCTCTTGACAGTGTCTGCATGTTTTTATGCATTAAGTTGCTGCCACGTGATTGGCTGATTAGCTATTTGCATCATGGAGCAACTGTAACTAATAAAGTGGCTACTTGAGTGTATATTCAAAGCCTCTCTCTTGGTTGTAGCTTCTCTTTGTAAACTGGCGCTCGTGAATTGCATTTGCAATACATTATTTGCATGCTACAGTAATCAAGAGATGGGGACAAGTTCCACTGGGCGAGCACTGCTGTTAACAGCCTTTCTATCTGCCCAGCAGGGTTGACCATTTGCTCAGGATTGGGTTTTGTTAGAATTCCTGTTTTTTTTAGTTATCGTGTGAAGGACTGGTGTGTTTGTGAATAGTCACGCTCGGGTGATTTGTAAAACTTACAGTGTCTTGAACATTTACTGTGTGGACAGTAATGCACGGAAGGACAAAAATGGAGGCCTAGTCGGGTAGAATTCCTCCACAGTAACATGAGGTCTACTTTTCAGCCATTACATGTGGTAAAAATATTTTTTAAAAATGTAAGTCTTTTTCTGGTACACTACAATATAGAAATGTTGAATTTTCAGTCATCTATCTCCTTCAGTGGGTTACCAAGCTCAAGCCTCTGAATTGATCAAATTCACTACCACATGGTCTCAAAGACCAGAACCCATTCAGAATTTACTCTTCTTACATTGGTTTTCCTCTATTAAATTGTGATGAACATTTCAACATCTTACAAAAGTACTCGTGCTGATCCACAGATAAAGCCCTAATGATACCCAATGCAGAACTGTCAAAGGGAAAGCAGAAGTTCCAGGCTTACCTGCAGTTTCATAAATTGAGGTCCTGCTTGGGGTTCTGGCCTGCAATATCAGATTATTTGAATCCAGTACCTATCTGGGTTTCGCCTTGTGAGGGTTACCGTAACTATCAGGGTTGAAGTCTTGCGAGCAACAATTTTGAAGACTGTGGGTCCTTGGAAATCACAAGGTAAGGAGCTACATGATATTTTAAAGTTCTTTGCTCAGTACTTAAGTAACAAAAACAGTTGTTTGTTGTGCATGGTCTCCAAAGTTGAGAAAGCAATCGCTCTTTCCTTTTCAATCAGGAACCCTTTCTTTGAGCAGATACTTCATGCATTTCAGCTATTTATGTATTAACTCATATCTTGAGTGTTAGCTTCTTACATGTGTGCTCAGACCCATCAGATCTATCATTCCATCTCCCATGTTACGTGGTTTGGTACTCTTCAGTCCAAGTCTAGCATGTTGCCACCTTTCTCTCCTACAATGTTTAATTGTTCCAGCATTTGCCAAGTTCACCACAGTTTGATCCCATGTGGCCAGAAGTTTTATAGTTGTACAAAAAGTTGTACTGAAAGTTGTAGGAAAGAGTCTGGGTGGTCTGAGCACGTGGGAGGAATAGCTGAGATCTTGACTTCTTGAGGCTTAATCTTCCACCAGCATCAAGGGGTGCTCAAATCATGTTAATAGGAGCTACAGCATTTCAGAGGCTTGGCACCATCTAGGAAGGAGTGATTTCCATGGTGTGCATTGAGACTAGTGTCTGCACTTGACAACATGTTACCAAGATTACTTCAGTACCTCTCTTCCTTGTGACCTTATTGCCAAAAGTATTGGAGTGTTCAGTTCCTCCTCCAAATCTTGCACCAATTAGGAATACTAACATTGCTGGAATTCCTTACTGATGACTGTATTCTTAGTACCAAGAGGAACAATTATTTATGTACCAAATCTACCGTTGAAGGAAATTTGGGATGCAGCCTTGCCACTATTGACCATGTCCTGACAACAAATAAATTATGTTGTTCAAATTCTAACATCTGAAGTTTATTCAGAGTTTTACTTGTTTTAAGTGTTGGCAGCAACAAAATGCCTTTAATATCTGAAACTGTAGATCACCCAGGGTCTCCAGAACATCTCCTGGCACCGGTGTTTATGTTCTGATATCACAGGGAGATGCCCAACCAGGCTTCTATTGGGGCAATAGAGGTGGTAATTCTAAGTCTTCTGTGCTTGCAGTTCTTTACTCATTATTTCCTCCCCTTACATACTTTTCCTTTTCTAACCATGTTGTGCTGTTAATTAGGTGTAATGATGAGTATCCCTTTAAGATTAAGTGAAAGGCAAATTAATTCCAGAGTACAGTTTGCATTGTTAACTGTTGTCATGGTAGTTAGCAACTTACAGTGGTTCCTTGTCCATAAATTATGTTCTTATGCAGACACAATATCTTGTGTTGCGACTCATTGAGCTATCTATAAACACCGTAGTGATCCAGTACAGCCTATAGCAACACCATAAGCAGTTGTTTGGAGTAATATAGGACATCTGTGGTAAATGCAACAGATACTTAAAGCTGTGACATTGGAACCGTGCAGTTATTTCAGTTGCAGCAAGTCATTCTGAGACCTGCAAGTGACATTGTCAATATCTGTCATAGGCAGCTGCAGATTTCACTCCCGACATCCTTTCACAATGGCATTTGGGGGAGGGGGAGGTCTGTAACTAAGCAAAATGTGATCGTAACTCAAAATCTGACCTACGATTTCCAGTATAATGTCTCTTCACATTAAGTTTTTGGGCATTTTCTCAAATTGCTTCTGGGATTCCAGCCCAGAAGCAGGGCAAACATGTTGACATTTAGCTACATAGAATTGGCAGAGCCCACTTGACCAAGAGCAGTTGATAGAGGTGTAGAATTCATTTTATTAGTGCTGTCTCTGTACCAGAAGACATTTTGAACAGAAGGTTTTGTCAGCTGTAACTGGGAGATTTCCAATCTTTTAAATTATATCTGCTAATTTATGTGCTGTGCATACAAGTTGTGTGAATTTTCTCCATGTGTATTTAAATGAATTGATCTGTTTTTGATTTCACTCTTTGCAAAGATTTTAAATGAATTTTTATTTTATTTTTAAGATATAGCACAGAGTAAGCCTTTCTGGCCCTTTGAGATATGCTGTCCAAGCAACCCACTATTCAACTCTAGCGTAATCACAGTACAATTTACAATAACCAATTAACCTCCCAACCAGTAGACTTTTGGACTATGGGGGGAACCTGGAGAAAACTCACTCATTCCTCGGAGGACATAGTCTACTTACAGATGAAATGAGAATTGAACTCTGAACTCTGACGTCCTGAGCTGTAATACAGTTGTGTTAACCACTATACCGCTGTGGCGCCTCAAGGACTCCCACCATCCAAGCCATGCACTCCTCAGGCAAGGGGTTCAGGAGATTCTGGTCCTGCACCACCAGGTTCAGGAACAGTTATTACCCTACACCCAACCATCAGGCTCCTGAAGCAGTGTGGGTAACATCACTCACCTCAACTCTGAACTGAAGTCATCTCTGAGAAAGCAAGCATCGTTTCCCACTTAAAGTGGGTTCGGTTTGAAAATCAAATGGCAGCCGTGATGGCAAGTTTCTGCAGTTTGTTGACATGGACACTTGGGGCAAAGTAAAATGCAGAAAACTGCCAAATCCATATATTCAACCATTTAAGCAGAAACTGCTGCTAATATTAATTTGCAATTTATTTATTGATTGGGCTGTGCTTGGGAAATCTGTAACTCTGCAGGCATGGTAAAAGAGTGGGTCACTTCACGAGCACGTGACCACTGGCAAAGGCAAGGCTAACTGGCGCAATGGAATAACTGCAACGACCACTGCAGCGTCCCCCCCCCACCCACCACTGCAACGACACCCCCCACCCACCACTGCCACCTGCCCTCCAATTCATAACTATACTGACCCGACTTTAAAATACAGTCGATTTCAGTTAATTGGGACACATTGGGATCAGGACGTTTTGGCCCAATTAAGTGTCTGCCCCAATTAGCTGAAGTTTAATTGAAATAGTTAAAAAGGTTATTAAAACAGACAAACTGTGTAGGAAGTTATGTATTTAAATAAAATACAGAACAGATTAGAACACTACTGCGGTACAATAAAACTGTGTATTAGTTCCTAATAGTGACAAAGGAATTCATCCAGTGTGCACTGCCGTGTTCTTCTGATTGACTGTAAATGAACAAAATCAGTGCAGACACCTAGTGTGGTAAACTATGTATACCTGTCTGGACATACCCCTCTGCTGACTGCTCCTGTGGCTCCTCCCACAGACCCCTGTATAAAGGCGATCGGGGCACTGCTCCTCCCTCAGTCTTCGAGATGTTCTGCTCTCTTTTGCTGTTAATAAAAGCCTATTGTTCTCTTCCAGTCTCCGAGAGTTATTGTTGGTGCATCAATTTTATTAACAGCAATTTTAAAACATGGAGAGCATTTTACGACCCGACAGATTAGATCTCGACCCTCAATCCCAGGAAACCGGCGATGCTTTCGAACTCTGGCTAGCCTGCTTCGAATCATATCTGGAGGAGATTCACATGACCGAGCCTGCCACGATGCGCAGAATTCTCCTCTCCAGGGTCAGTCCACGGGTCTACTCCATGATCAGGGACCAATCAAACTACCAGGGCGCTCTGGATGCCCTCAAAAGACAATACCTGCGGCCGGTGAACACAGTCTATGCAAGGCATCACTTAGCGACACGGCAGCAGCGGGCCAGAGAGTCGAGTGCTGAGTTCGTCCGGGCCCTACAGACACTTGTGCGGGCCTGCGATTGCAGGGGGCTGACAGCCGAACAGCATGCAGAGCTCCTGGTCAGAGACGCCTTCGTTATGGGGATCAGGTCAGTGTACGTGCGCCAGCAGCTGCCGGAACACACCAATCTTACCTTAGATTCGGTGATCGAGCTGGCTGACATGCTGGAGGCCGTTCTGCACAACACTGACGCTGTCCAGGTGCGCGATCTCCCGCCGGCCTCATGGACGCCGCAGACTCCGCAACCCTCTGGCGAATCGACCTCGGCTGCTGCCAGTCACAAGTCCGTGAAGTCCCCACAACCCTCCGGCGAATCGACCACGGCTGCTGCCAGTCGCAAGTCCGTGAAGTCCCCACAACCCTCCGGCGAATCGACCACGGCTGCTGCCAGTCGCAAGTCCGCGCAATATTACTTCTGCGGACTCGAGAAGCACCCCGAAAACGCTGCCCGGCCCGAGAAGCGACCTGCTCCAGCTACAGAAAGAAGGGCCACTTCGCCAAGGCCTGTAAGTCCAAACCACGAGCGGGGTCGTGCAGCGCTGTGTGCGAGGCATAGGGGTCGCCATCTTGCCTGCCCGCCGCGTGCGAGGCATGGGGGTGGCCATCTTTGTTGGTGCCACCTCGCCCCACCTCCGACCCACAGGTGCTTACCAGGCACCAAGACAGCGATTCAACCCTGGCCTCAGTGACCCTCGACCAAAGCACTCCACACCAGCTCGCAAGATCAATGATGGACATCCTGGTGGAGGGGCATAGGACTAGCTGCCTGTTTGACACAGGCAGCACTGAGAGTTTTATTCACCCAGACACGGTGCAACACTGCGGACTCGTGACACGGCCGGTAAGCCAGAGGATCACCATGGCTTCTGGGTCGCATACAACAGACATCCGGGGGGGTTGTGTATCAACACTAGTGGTGCAGGGCACAGAGTATCGGGATTTTGTCTTACTGGACATGCCTCGACTGTGTGCCCCTGTGCTATTGGGGCTCGACTTCCAGAGTCACTTGAAAAGTGTGACATTGGAGTATGACGGGCCCCTCCCACCAATCACTGTCAGAAATCCTCAGTTCTGTGGGAATTTATCACCTACCCTGCTACTGCCCCCACACACACACCGACCCTTCAAGGCCCTGAAATTCGGCACTCCGCGGTGGAGAAAGAAGCCCAGGCCATAGTGGAAGCTATTAGGCAATGGAGGCACTATCTCATCGGCAAAAGGTTCACCTTGCTGACCGACCAGCGCTCAGTTGCGTTCATGTTCAGCAACCAACAGCGAGGCAAAATCAAAAATGATAAAATTTTGCAGTGGGGAATAGAACTCTGCACCTACAACTATGATATCCTGTACCGGCCTGGAAGGCTCAATGAGCCCCCTGATGCCCTATCCCTGGGAACGTGTGCCAGCGCACAGCTTGACCAGCTATACGCCCTCCATGCAGATCTTTGCCACCCGGGGGTCACCCGATTTTACCATTTTTACCTGCCTTACTCCCTTGAGGAAATCAGGATGATGACCAGGGACTGCCAAGTCTGCGCTGAGTGCAAACCACACTTCTACCGTCCTGAAAAGGCCCAACTTATCAAGGCCACCTGCCCCTTTGAGCAACTGAGTGTCAACTTTAAGGGCCCCCTTCCCTCCACCGACCACAATGTGTATTTTCTGAACATAATCGAAGAGTACTCGCGGTTTCCCTTTGCCACCCCCTGCCTCGATACCATTGCCACTTCCGTCATAAAAGCCCTGCACCAGCTCTTCACTCTGTTCGGATATCCCTGCTATATCCACAGTGACAGAGGGTCCTCGTTTATGAGTGACGAGCTGCGCCAATACCTGCTGGCTAGGGGTATTGCTACTAGTAGAACCACGAGCTATAATCCCCGGGGGAATGGACAGGTGGAGAGGGAGAATGCCACAGTGTGGAAGGCCACACTCTTAGCCCTTAGGTCAAAGGGGTTGCCGGTCTCTCGCTGGCAGGAGGTCCTCCCCGAGGCACTCCACTCCATCTGCTCCCTGTTATGCACGTCCACCAATGCCACCCCTCATGAGCGACTCTTTTCTTTTCCCAGGAAGTCCGCCACTGGGACCACCCTACTGGCTTGGCTGACGTCCCCAGGGCCAGTGCTGCTCCGGAAACATGCGAGGAGCAGTAACTACTCCCCAATGGTCGAGAGGGTTCACCTACTTCATGCGAACCCCCAGTACGCCTATGTGGTCTTACCTGATGGGTGGGAGGACACAGTCTCCATCCGCGACCTGGCGCCCGCAGGAGCACCAGACCCCTACCCCGAACACCAAGGTGACTATGAACCCCGTGCCCACCGGTGTATATACCCACGAGACACCGCGCATGCCAAGCCCTACACAGATTCCTCACGACACTCTCATACGCATGAGGGGTTACTGATGCCTAACGGGCTGGCACCTCAAGTCAGGCCAGAGCCAGCACAACCACCGTCACCGGTGCAGTCACCACCAGTGCGACGTAGATCGCAGCGACAGACTTGACCTGTAAATATACTTGTAAGAAACTTCGCCCCATGGGGACTCTCTTTTAAAACAAAGGGGGGGGGGGTGAATGTGGTAAACCATGTATACCTGTGTGGACACGCCCCTCTGATGACTGATCCTGTGGCTCCTCCCACAGACCCCTGTATAAAGGCGATTGGGGCACTGCTCCTCCCTCAGTCTCCGAGATGCTGTGCTCCTTTTGGCTGTTAATAAAAGCCTATCGTTCACTTCCAGTCTCCAAGAGTTATTGATGGTGCATCACCTTGTGCATTTAATAGACTGCCTTTATAGAGTGCTTTCGGTGATTGCAGCTCCCAAATCTTCATTTTCATTGTAACATTCAAGATGATCGTCGATACCTTCAAATTCTTGGTAGTTCCTAACTTGATGTAGTGAACGCATTTCATTTCCACTCTCAGCTATTTCTGGCGTCTCCAGGCTTGAATCCTCAGTAAGCAAAACAGTTCTGAATTGACGTGCTGCTTATTTCTCGCCAGCTATCGGTAACAAGTCACTGCTTTTTGAACACAAGTGCTTTCAATCAATACTTTAAAAACCGTTCACTCTAAGCACAGAGTAGTGCCTAACCTCCATACAAGTGCACGCAACTGATGCTAGTCAGAAACTGTTCAGTAATGGTCTTCTGTCCCAATTAACCCAATTAAATGACATAGTATCTTTAAAATAAAATGAAGGAAATCAAGGTTATTTTCTTGATTAGTTTTTGTTCTCTAAAAACTGCCCCAAATAAGCAGCTGCCCCAATTAACCGATGACCCAATTAAGTGGAATCCACTGTAAATGGTCATTCCTTTGTCTCAGGCCCAATATACTGAAACCCCTAACCACCAGTACTGTGAGAGCACAAAACAGCCAATAATAATCTTATTGGTAAGATGGTGCAAACTTCTCTCCCAGATTACTGCTTAATTCACAAGAGTGGAAAATTACCCCAGTTTCATGTAGCAGTAGACAATAGCATAGTGCTTATATGTTTATGTGAAATAATTCATCTTGTGTCTGAATCCACTGACTGAGGGTTCAAGTCCTACTCTGGGGCACTCAATTCACACTGGCATTAATAAAGAAGTGCTGTCTTTTCGATGTGATGGTAGATCAAAATCACATCTGTTGCCTCAGATGTATGTAAACAATTCCTGGCAAGTGAATAGTTTTGGTACTAATCAGCTATCAAAAACAGTAACACCAAAATATTTTTTTCAAAATTGCAGTTTGACAACTAAACTGTTTAATAAAGTAAACAATTTGACTGTGGTGTTCCCCATGGTTAGTTGAATTATTTAATTACATTAAATTATGCTTCAGAAACTGGCACGAAACCAACAAGTGGACAGAGTCAGCAACTACATGGAGACATACTGTAAAACATAGAGTATTACAGTGCAGAAACAGGCCCTTCAGTCTATATTGTTGTGCCAAACCAATTAAATTAGTAATCAAATAGCTACTGATCTCTTCTGCTGACACAATATACACATCCTTCCATCTTCCTCATATTCATGTGCCTATCTAAACATCTCTTAGAAGTCTCTAAGTCTCTCTACCACCACCTCATGCACTAGATTCCAGGCTCCTGTTACTCTGTACAAGAAAGCAATAAATAAACAAATTTGCCCCTCACATCTCCTTTGAAATTGCATTGTATTTCATTTGCCAGTTCTTTGTCCATTCCCCTAAACCATCCCTCTGCAGGCTCTCTGTTTCCTCTACCTGCTCCTTCACCTATCTTTGTATCTTTGGCAAATTTAGTCACAGATCCATTAATCTCATAGTCCAAATCATTGACATATATCGTAAAAAGCAGTGGTCCCAACACCGACTCCTGTGAAACTCCACTGGTAACTGGCAACCAGCCAGAACAGCCTTTATTCCCACTCTCTGTTTTCTGCCAACCAGCCAATGCTCCACCCATGCCCCATGCTAGTAACTTCCCTGTAGTTCCATGGGCTTTTATCTTGCTAAGCAGCCTCATGTGTGGCACCTTGTCAAAGGCCTTCCGAAAATCCAAGTACACCACATCTGCTGCATCTCCTTTGTCTACCCTGCTTGTAATTTCCTTAAAGAATTGCAATAGGTTTTTCAGGCAGGAATTTCCTTTCAGGAAACCATGCTGGCTTTGGCCTATCTTGTCATGTGTCTCCAGGTATTCCATAATCTCATCCCTAACAATCGATTCCAACAACTTCCCAACCACTGATGTCAGGCTAACAGGTCTATAGTTTCCTTTCTGCTGCCTCCAATCCTTCTTAAATAGCAGAATCTTTGGACACTACCTCACTTTTTTAATATACGGTATTTCTGTTTTTGCACTTTTTTATCTATTCAATATATGTAATTGATTTACTTGTTTACTTATTATTTTTTATTTCATTTATTTTTTTCTGTGCTAGATTATGAATTGCTTTGAACTGCTGTGCTAAGTTAACAAATTTCAAGTCACATGCCGGTGATAATAAACCTGATTCTGATTCTTTCACTTTAAACTCATGTCCTCTGGTATTAGATATTTCAAGCCTTAGCAAAAGATATTGTCAGTGTACTTTATCTATGCATCTCATAATCTTATAAACCTCTATCAGATTTCCCCACAGTCTTCTCCACTGTAGAAGAAACCATCCAAGTTTGTCCAACCTCTCATAATAGCACATTCCCCTTTTCTGCACCCTCTTCAAAGCCTTGACTTCCTTCCTAAAATGAGGTGACTAGAGCTGTATCCGATGCTCAAGATGTGGCCTATGTCCCCCTACTAGAACTAGGGGACATAGCCTCAAGATTTGGGGCAATAGATTTAGGACAGAGATGAGGAACTGCTTTTCCCAGAGAGTGGTGAATCTGTGGAATTCTCTGCCCGATGAAACAGTGGAGGCTACCTCAGTAAATATATTTAAGACATGATTGGATAGATTTTTGCAAAGAAGAGAAATTAAGGATAGTGGGGGAAAGGCAAGTAGGTAAAGATGAGTCCATGGCCAGATCAGCCATGGTGGAGCAGCCTCGATGGGCCAGATGGCCAGCTCCTGCTCCTATTTCTTACATTCTTTTGTTCTTACATTTTATAATTCCTGAATTTTGAACTAAATACCTCGACGAATAAAGGCAAGCATACCACCCTATGTAGCCACTTTCGGAGAGCTATGAACTTGGACCCAAGACCCCTCTGCTGATCAACACTGTTAAGGATCTTGCCCTTACTGTACTGAGTCTTGGCATTTGATCTAACAAGGTGCAACACTTCACATTTGGCCCGGTTAAACTCTATCTGCTATTTTTCTGCCCATATCTGCAACTGATCTACTTGTATCCTGTTGTATTCTTTACCAGTCTTCTACGCTATTCACAACACTACTAATCTTCATATCATCTGCAACTTACAAACCCACCCATCTACAGTTTCGTCCAAGTCATTTATATACATGGCAGACAACACTGGACCCAGTATAGATCCCTGTGAAACACCACTAATGACAGACCTCCAGCTAGAATAAGTTCTTTTGACCACTACCCTCTCTTTTCTATGGCCAAGCCAGTATTGAATCCAAAGGGCCAATTCACCGTGGATCCCATGCATCCTGATCTTCTGGATGAGCCTCCCATGAGGGGCCTTGTGGGACCAAATGTTCATAAATCCTATCTCAGAATTCTCTCCAGTAACTTCCCTACCACTGGCGTGAGACTCACTGATCTATAGTTTTCAGGATTATTCCTGCTTCACTTCTTGAATAATGGAACAATTTTAGTTCACTGCTGCTCTGGGACCCCAACTGGGCGAGAGAGTGTACAGAGATATTGGTTAAGGCAATCTCTTTGCGTGCTTCTCTCAATAACCTGAAATATATTCCATCAGACCCTGGGGACTTATCCACCTTAATGCTCTTTAAGAGACCCAACACAACCTCCTCCTTTACCTCGAAATGCCCTCACATAGCAATATGCTCAGCACTAATCTCCTTATTCTCCACATCCTTCATGGTAAACACTGATGTAAAGTACAGATTCAGAATCAGGTTTAATATCACCAGCATATGTTGTGAAGTTTGTTGTTTTGCAGTAACAGTACATTATAATACATAGCACTAAAAACTATCAAGTACATAAGTAGAAATTTAAAAAAATAAATTAAGTAAATAGTCCAAAAGGACAGCAAGGGGAAATTAAGTATTCATGGGCACATTGTCCATCCAGAAATCTGATGCAGGAGTGGTAAAAACTATTCCTGAAATGGTGCAACACACACAAAATGCTGGTGAAACGCAGCAGGCCAGGCAACATCTATAGATACACAAATTCCACCAGCATTTTGTGTGTGTTGCTTGTATTTTCAGCATCTGCAGATTTCCTCGTGTTTGTGTCCTGAAATAGTGAGTGTGTCTCTTCAGGCTCCTGTACCATCACCTTGATGGTATCAATGAGGAGGGCATATCCTGGGTGATAGAGGTCCATAATGATGGTTGCTGCCTTTCTGGGGAATAACTTTTTGGAGGTGTCTTTGGTACTGGGGAGACTAGTGCCCATGCTGGTGCTGGCTGATCTACAACTTACTGCAGCTTTTTCTGATCCTGTGCAGTGACCCCTCCATACCAGACAGTGATGCAACCAGTTAGAATGCTCTCCATGGTACATCTGGAGAAATTTGTGTAGTTGGTGACAAGCCATTTCTCCTCAAACTCCTAATGAAATATAGTTGCTGTCATGCCTTCTTTGTAATTACATCAATATGTTGGGCCCAGGATAGATCCTCAGAGATCTTGATACCTAGGAACTTGAAACTGCTCATCTTTTCCATTTCTGATCCCTCGATTTTCCCTTTTCTGAAGTCCACAATCAATTCTTTGTTATTACTGACATTGAGTGCAAGGTTGTTATTGTGACACCATCCAACCAGCTGATCTATCCTGCTCCTGTACACCTCTTCATCACCCTCTGAAATTCTGCTCACAATAGTTGTGTTGTTGGCAAACTCATAAATGGTGTTTGAGCTGTTCCTAGCCACACTGTTGTGGTTTTAAAGAGAGTAGAGACTAGGCTAAGCGTGCACCAGTGTGCACCCTGAGGTGCACCAGTGTTGGTTATCAGTGAAGGGGAGGTGTTATTTCTGATCCACACAGACTGTAGTCTCCTGGTGAGAAAGTTAAGGATCCAGTTGCAGAAGGAGGAGCAGGTGCCTGGGTTTCAGAGCTTTTTGATTAGAACTGAAGGTATGATTGTGTTGAATGCTGAGCTGTAGTCAATAAACAGCATCCTAACTTAACTGTTACTATTGTCCAGGTGATCCAAGGTCGAGTGGAGAGTCAGTGAGATTGCATCGGCTGTAGACTTTTTGTGGAGATGGGCAAATTCCAGAAGGACCAGGTCCTTGCTTAGGCAGGAGTTGATTCTAGGTACTACCAACCTCTCAAAGCACTTCATCACAGTTGGTGTGAGTGCTACTGAGCGATAGGCATTGAAGCACTCATTCTGCTCTTCCTAAGCAAATACGGTAGTGATTCTTGAAGATCAATACTAATGGCTTCATAAACTCTTCAGCTACCTTTCAGACCCCTGGAGTGTAGTGAATTTGGTCCAGTGACTTATCTACCTTCAGACCTTTCAGCTTCCCAAGCATCTTTCCCTTGGTAATATACTCACTTCTGCCCCCTGACACTCTCGTATTTCTGGAATACTGCTAAAATTTTCCATAGTTAAGACTGATACAAAATATTTAAAGTTTGTTTTGTCCCCTATTACTACCGCTCAGGAATCATTTTCCAGTGGTCCAATATCTACTCATGCCTCTCTTTTACTCTTCATATATCTGAAAAAAAAGTTTAATATCCTCTTTTGTATTATTGGCTAGCTTACCCTCATACTTCATTTTATTTCTCTTTATGGCTTTTTTAGTTGCCTTCTGTTGGTTTTAAAAGCTTCCCAATCCTCTACCTTTATGGTTTTTACTCTATCATATACCTTCTCTTTTGCTTGTATATTGTCTTTCACTTCCCTTATCAGCTACATTTGCCTCATCTGCCCTTTAGAATACTACTTCACCTTTGTGATGTATCTGTCCTGCATCTTCAAATTGCCCCCAGAAACTCCAGGCTTCATCCATGGATCAACTTTGGCCAGCTCCCCTCTCATGCTTCTGTAATTCCTTTTACCCACTGTAATACTCTTACCTCTGCCTTTACGTTTTCCCTGTCTAATATTGAAACCTTGGGGGGCATTAAACACCCATTCCTGCCCCTCTCAGTCAAGTCTCTGTAAGGGCCACAACATTATGGTTCCATGTACTGATCCATGCTCTAAGTTGTTCACTCTTATTCATAATATTCCTCGCATTAAAAACTATCTGTCCCATCATATCTATTACTTTGCTCCTGCCTTTTTTTTTACTGGCACTGATGTTTGTCTTTCTCTCCATCCCTCTGCTTTCTGACCTGGTGCTCTGGTTCCCTTTCCCCGCCAACCTAGTTTAAACCCTCTCGAGTAGAACCAGCAAACCTCCTGGCCAGGATATTTTTCCCCTCCAGCCAGACCTGGTTTACTTCTAATGGGCTCTTTTATTTTTCCTATGAATTGTTTGATTCAGCTGAAATTTGTAAATATACTTTATAATTTTTATGTTTTCTGTTATTTCTGGCCAACCAACAGTTCTATTTAGGCAGCATTTACACAGCTTTCGCTCAAATTGAGATTTCTTTAATCAGAACATTATGATGTTCCTGTTTAGTTGAACCCCAAATCATCAGACCCTAGACGTATAATGTTTATGAAAGGTAGCCTTCACACCATTGAGTCATGTGGCTGTTAGCAGAGCTGGCTAATGAGACAAGTTTGTGTACAAACACAGTGAGAGAGTTACAAATGTTAAACAACAGTTATGTGATGGGTGGGTGTTGACAGCAGACTCCTAAATCAGTAGTTCCTTAAAAGAATAGAGGATGCAAAGATTCAGAGTGCATTGTGTGGGGGCAAGAATTAGTTCATGATTGTCACTAGGCCTTCTCACAAGGTCATGTTTTCTTTCTTTCTGACAGGCCTGTAACCTTACTGGATCATTGATGTTTTCACTCATACCAGATGACTCCAGCTCTGATGTATGCAACAGATCAATAATTTAGCAAAGACAAAGCAGAATGATGATGTCTGAGGAAACAAGCATTATCTCCCACTTGAAGTGCATTCTGTTTTTAAACTCAAATTATTTATTTGACGCCTGTGATGGCATGCTTCTGTGTTTTGTTGAGATGAACACTTAGGGCAAAGTAATTCGCAGAATTGCCACAAAGTGACTGAACAAAGTATGTTTTGTGAGTCTGCTTGAGTTTGTTGTCGAGGATGTGGCAACAATCCACTAGGATTAACAATTGATTGTACAGTAAACTATTGAAGAGGAGCAGTCAAGGATTTGTAAGAGCGGTTGTTGGCTGTAAACATTGCTCGAGGTGTGGTGTTATTATTAGGTCCATTGTATCTAATGATTTTCTTTTCTCCACTGAACGTTCTCTTCCCTAGAATGAGATGAGTGTGCTCCTCAAGCCCATGTCTGATAAAATGCAGGAGATTCAGGACTTTCGGGAGAAGAACCGTGGTAGCAAGCTGTTCAACCACCTGTCAGCTGTTAGTGAAAGCATTGCAGCATTGGGCTGGGTTGCAGTGGTAAGTAGACAGATTTACTATTGAATGAATACTGCTCTGTCAGATGGTGCTATTCAATGGCTTCCAGTTCCTCCCTGACAAACAGTAGCAATCTCAAGCTCCACTTGATTAGTGATTAAACTGCACACAGACTGTACAGAAGCTTTCAATGCTTTTTTTAATATATAATTTGCAGCAAATTTACCAGAATATGCAATTGAAACTCAGTTAGTTTTTAAACTTAAAGTAACAAAGCTAAAGTTGTTCAGATAATCCGGAATATAGAGATTAGATCACCAAAAAAAAAAGCATGAGAATTGTTTGTGATGACTATTGTTTATAATCCTGCATGCATAGCAAATAGAACTGGCTATTCACCTCTTTAGACAGCTGTGCCATTCAATGGTGGCGAATCTGAGTATTTGCTCGAATCGCCCACCTCTGTTATGAATCGTTTACTAAATTTAATTGACATTATCTGTTGGGCTAGCTTCAGAGTCAAGTTTAAGTTTGCTCAGTGTGGGCAATTTTCAGTTTAATAATCTGTACTGCAAAGTGTGTTTAGTTTTATTTTTGCTTTAGATTCTTGCATGTTGGCAGGATCTGCCTGAGCATTGTGAGGTTAGAGGTTTAGTGTAGCCTGTTTTTACAACCTGGCTCGTTGACAGATAAAGCTGAGCCACAGTCAGCATAAGCAGCTTGAAAATTAATGGGATTCATGGCCTGAGAAACACTGGCAAACAACTTGGAGTGGATTCATGGAGAGGGATGTGGGCCAAATGGGGCTAGTTTAGTGGGCATCTTGATCAGCAAGGACAAGTTGGGTTGAAGTATGTGTATACAGTATTGCTGTTGGGACGCTGTACACCAAACAAAGACACAAAAGCACACTTACTAATATTATAATGTTCTCCGTACTCCTAATTTTCAGACAAAATTTTCATTTATGGAGTTATCAGCCCCAGAAGCAGAAAAGTGAGTTTATGGGACACAGATGTTAGCACAAAGTTCTGGAATTTGTAGACATGCAAACAAACAGTCAAATTAAGGTATTGTTGTTGACAAGTTTTTAGCTTAATGGCAAATAAGTAATTTCAGAGATTGGATATGCAGTTAGGTTATCGTACAACACACACAAAATGCTGGAGGAGCATCTGTGGAAATTAATAAACAGTAGATGTTTAGGGCCAAGACACTATCAGGATGGATAGCAAGGGGGAAGACACCAGGATAAAAAGGTGGGGAGAGACTTGGGGGGGGGGGGGGGAAAGGAGGACAAGCCAGAAGGTGATAAGTGAAGCCAGGTAAAGGGCTGGAGAAGAAGGAATCTGATCGGAGAGGAGGGTGGACTATGGGTGAAAGGGAGGAAGTGGGGCCATCAGGGGGAGGAGATCGGCGGGTGTCGAGAAGAGGCAAGAGGCCAGGGTGGGAAATAGAAGACGGAAAGGGAGTGGAAAAGAAAGAAAATAATACTGGAAAGAGAAATCTATGTTCTTGCCATCAGGTTAGAGGCTACCGAGACAGAATATGAGATGTTGCCCATCCACCCTGAGATTGGCCTCATTAAAGCAGGAAGCTATGAACCGACATGTTAGAATGATAAGGCCTTTGCTGAGGACAGAGCATTCCACTTCAGAGAGGGAATGGTGAAAACATGGCAGGGATTACCATATAAAATTCCTTTGCACTATTCCAAAAATGGTTCAAAGTACATAAACAACACCATGTACAACCCTGAGATTCATTTCCTTGCAGGCATACTCAGTAAATCCAAGAAGCATGATAGAATCAATGAAAGACCGCACTCAACAGAACAGGTGAACAACCAATGTGCAAAAGAAAACAAACTGCAAATACAAAGTAAAATAAGAAATAATAATAAATAAATAAACAATAAATATCGAGAACATGAGATAAAGAATCCTTGAAAGTGAGTCCATAGACTGTGGGAACAGCTCAGTGCTGAGGTGAGTGAAATTGAGTGGTTATCTGCACTGTTTCAAGAGCCTGATGGCTGAGGGGTAATAACTGTTCCTGAACCTGGTGGAGAGAGTCCTGAGACTCCTGTACCACCTTCCTGATGGCAGCAGCGAGAAGAGAGCATGGCCTTGGTGGCGAAGGTCCTTTTTAAAAAATATTTTCTGTTTAATGTTTTGAAGTTAAAAAAAAACTTAACCCAGAGTGCAGTTATATTGTGACCATTTCTGGGTGTTTGAGCACCCGCTAGGAAATTGGATTCCACTCTTTTAGGCAGTGTTTTCATTTGCTAGGCAAATTTTTCTGGCATTAATCTCTGGTAGAAGTAGTATAACATCAATTATTTATCTCCTGTGCAATTTTCAACCATACCAACCTGTAAATAAGCCCTTACTCACAACCAGGTTGTACATTTTCCCCTGAGGCTAGTGAGCCCACATTGTTTTCTTGCTTTTGTTTCTCAGTAAGGCCTGTGTGACTTTCTGTAATCTCCTGTACTGCCTTACGCATCCCTGTACTGCTTTGCCTGTGTATGCCATAGTAACTCTCAGCTTCCAGCCTTGCTCCAGGCTGCTGCTGCTGCATATTTTTTTACCATCTCCATAAGATTAGCCATTTCTGAAGCTAGTTGTGGTCATGCCACGGAGACTTGGGAACTAAGTGATGTAACTGTTAGCAATTAGTATTGTAATTTCAGGAATTCTAGGATGTAAGGAAGTTCTTCAGTATGGATGTTGTATACATTTTTGACATTAAATGTACCTATTGAATACCCCAATATTTTTATTTGTTCTGATAGACTTGTGGACTCCTAACAATTTGGAGTAGGTTTTTAATCTTATCGCATTTTTTGGTGATTATATCGCTAAAGGATCTCACTCTGGGTTTAGTGCTTGATTGGTTAGTCTTTTTAAGAGCTGGCTTTTGCTGGATCTGTCAAATGGCCACCTAATGTTCTTGAACAATCTACCAGGGATTTGTGGCATCTGCCTTGCTCGCTGTTTAACTGGGTGGTATTGATAAATAGAGTCTAATGTGTTTTCCCTTTCTAACTTCCTCTTTTCTCTGCATCCCTCTTCTTCCGATGCTTTGCTGTTTCATCGTGGGCTTAGACCCCTAAGCCAGGTCCTTTTGTTAAGGAGATGAATGATGCTGCCACCTTCTATACTAACAGAGTATTGAAGGAGTTTAAGGACATGTAAGTTTTCCTTCTTCACCCTTCCGTCCAAACGGTGCACTCTGTTTAAATCTGCTGTTTGCATGTTCTGCAAGGCTTAAAATTAGGAATGAATTCCAATACAGCGAAATATTTTGAAAACAAATTAAGTGCAATTCAGTATTGAGTGATTAGTTTCGATCAGTACTGTGTCTGTTACAAGAGCTTGAAAGATAACATTTAGAGATCAATACATTAGTGCTTCCCTCGGATCTTGGCCAGTAGCCTCAAATTCCACCTGCACTCAACTTGTAAGTCTGTAAGGAAACCCAATTTCGGGTAACTACCTCCTTCCTTTTTGCCATGGATGAGAAATCCTAACCTTCACCCTCACCCTCACCCTCAGATTCACTGGTCAATAAGTAACTGAAGTTGCAAGACTGGTTACAACTTGTGCTGAGGCAGAGGTTCCTCATGAGATGCTGATTCCCCTTCATTTTCAACCAATAAGGTTAAAGACAAACAAACAAATAAAATGAAAGCAGAATAAGTTTGAGAGTCAAAAACTAAAGGAAAAAATGTTGGAACTGTTCAGCAGTTCAGACAGCATCAATGGAAAGTATGTTTCCGTTGCCACATCCTTTTCTCAGATGCTAACTTTGTTTTACTTCCATTTGCATTGCATAACTGGCAGTGTTTCCAGTATTTTAATTAAATGGCAGTCTTGTGATTATGTTGCCGGTTAGTAAGTTAAATTTACTAAATCGGAAATGGGGAAGTAATCCATAAGTTTTGCTGGCTTTGAAACAAATGAATTGTTACAACTGAATGACATTTTTGTGGGGAGAAACCCCACTTTGTCAACTGATTGTGTCCCAGACTCCAGACTCCCATAATTGTGGTAACTTTTTTTTCCACCTACTAAATTTGTTCACCATGCTAATTATATCTGTCAACTGCGATTATAAGGATAGTATCAGACATCACCTAACATTGACTTAGGCACTGAACCCAGAGATGACAAAGACACCCCGTGCCCAGGTGACTTAGTAAAATCAGCCTGTGAACATGTTAGGTTTTCAGCCTTAACTTAGAGAGTTGAATCCCCTCCCATTGACATCTTGGATGGGCAAATTGAATGAAAAGTTAACCTGACTAATACTAAAAACTGCTAAGCTGCATCCCATGACTTCTCAAACCCTTTGTGCAGTCTATAAGATACGATATAAGAGAGTGAAAGAGAAACTACACTTGCCTGGATGTGCAGCTCTGCTCAAAGAAATTAAATACCAGTCAGGGCAAAGCACTCCTGTTGGTTGGCACACCATAGCTGCAATATGTGTACCAATTACAAGAGGCAGTGTAGTAAAACAACATGACATCAGCAGCAGCAGCATCCAAATCTGCCAAGAAAGGCGAGAGCAGTAGATGCACAGAAAGGTGTGAATTTGCAGTTCCCCATCAAACACTGCACTTTGCCATGTCAAAAACCTGGGACTCTTTCCCTGATGGAACTGGTTGTACATCCACATCTGGGGACTACAGCACTTTCTCAAGGGCAGTTAGGGAGAGATGTTAAATGTTAGGTTTACAAGAAATGTTTTTAGATGTTTTCATATCCTGGTAGAGTAATTAAATGGGATTGCTTTCTTGTTTCTCTTATACTTACAGCATTTAGTAAGCAAAAACTCTTCTTACAATTTCTGAAAATGTAATGTAATTGAGAGTCAGATTCCAAAACTGCTAAGTTAGCCAAGTGAATCCTAATTCTGCTTGTAGACAAATCTCAATCATTTTAGGCCCAAGATCTTGATACAAGTGCTCTTTTGTTGTGAATTTTTTATGCATGCAGCCGAGGGTGTGGATTACATTTTTCATTTGTACTTAAGACAAAGGAAATGCTGTGTATCGTTCTGGGCTGTCCACCATCTGACACGTGCTTAAGAACTCGGCTGTCTGAACCCTTCTGAACAAGTCCCTTTAGAGCATTAGTCATTCACTGACAGCCTGTACAACAGGTGCAGTTGGTGACCAGTTTCAGGGAGCCAGCAGAATATGTCTCAATTTCCTATTTCAGTAATTGGAAGGAATTAAAAAAAATTCCTTAGTCATTTTCTACATTGGCATTTAATTGTGTGTGTGTGCACGCGTGTGGCTTTGTTTACAGCCTGTGGAGATCAAAAGGCTTCACTGAACAGTGAATGCACCACACAGTTTAATACTGAACTGAGCAATGTAGTTCATTACCAAGACAGACATTTCCCCTCCTCCATTTTATGTGGCATGTATGGTTTCATGGTTTTCATGAGTGAGATGAAATGATTCTCTTGTTTTTTTTAAGCTGCAGAAACGAAAGCAACCTGATTTGACGCAATATCAACATGGTTTACTACCATTGATATTATTTCAGGGCTGGTCAGAGTGGAAAGGTGACTTCGTGTCTCAGGCTAACAGACCCCTTCTTTACTCACCCAGTGCATTCTCACACAACAGGAACTAAAAGATATGTGCTGCGCTACAATGAGCTTGTTTATTTCTTGCACAGTTCTTATATAATTTGTTTAATTTATGCTGGACTTTAAGGAGAGAATTAATTGTAGTTGTCTTGGACTATATGCACTGGAATTTAGGAGAATGAGAAAGGATTTTATGGGAAAGGAATAGGTAAGATGGAGGCAGAAAAGTTCTTATCACTTGTAAGTGAGACTAGATTTAGGGGATGTAGCCTCAAGGTTCGAGGAAATAGATTTAGGAGTTGAGAATTTGCTTTTCCCAGAGAGTAGTGTATCTGTGGAATTCTCTGCCTGGCCTTATAAATATATTTAATTCAGAGTCAGAAAGCTTTTTGCAAAACAGGGATATTGCGGGTTGAAGGGAATAGGCAGGAAAGTGGAGCTGAGTCCAAAACCAGTTCAGCCATGGTCGTATGGAATAGCAGAGCAGGCTAGATGGGCCAGATAGCCTACCCCTGCTGGTGTTTCTTATATTCTTATGTTCTGAATCTGGTTCCCCTAATGCCATATGTTGATGATGCTGCGTCAAGTAAATGTCTCACTGCATCTGTGCATATGTGTACCTTTGCATGTGACAATAAACTCAAAGTTGGTCAGGCCTCTTACTTGGGTACTGATTGTATAGTGTTTTTGCATGGTTCTGCATGCCTTCATGTAGCCAGGATCCCCCCCTTGCACCCCGACCAGTGCAGGAATAATATTTATGGGCAGCTTGATACTTCTCAAGTGCAGATGATTGAGTTCCTTGTTGCTTTTAAAATGAGAAAGCCATTTCATCGCATCCAAAAATACAAAATCATGAAATATATATTATACCTCCCTGTTATTCCGGGGCGGGTGGGGTGGGGGGGGGTAGGGGAAGGTTCCTCTGACAGCAGTGTGATGAGCAAATCACTCCCAGGTACCAGTAGTTGTGGTGAATAGTGCATTCTACGCTACGCTTCTAAATTAAAACTTAATCCTTTAATGAGAGCAGAAATAGTTGGCTTCATTCTGAAAATATTCTGATTATTTTCTCCAATAGTGATCAAAGAAATGTAAACATCTTCCTCTAGGAATTCAAGGTAATAGCCAGTTATTGTCCAGCCGCGTCTAAATCTTTGATTCCAAGTGACTGCTAATAGATAATAAACCCAGCACTTGTGCTTAACCCCCTTTCTCTGAACAGGATTCCCAGGCATCAAACACTTGAATCCTCCCATAGCTCTTCAGAATCTTTTCTGTGGACATTAGTAAATAACAGTCTATCATTTGCAGGAATGAAGGTTTCTAGTTGGCTTGAATATCCAAGTTTGAATGCCTAAATGATTCTACCATAGAATTATTTTTATTAGTTGGTTATCTAGGAATAGCTGTTGTCCTTGGTTTTAAATAGATCTAGAGCAAAGGGTCATTTTGCAACTATATCTGCAGTAGTATGTTCGATCTAGTACAACCTCTCTCTAATCTCTAGATTTGGTAATTAGCCAGTAAACAGTTTCCAGCATTTTTTGGCTTATTACTGTCTTTCCCCATTTTCTCTTCCCTCACTTCTGCCATTTTTAGTGTTATCTCAACAAGGGAGAAATTTTCTTTTGAATGAGGCAAAATCTTCTGGTGACAGAGATGTGGCATCTCTTAACCCACTTTTTGTTCTTCTGTAACCTCCTGCATTTTCTTCATTTGTCGTCTTTACAAAAGTTGTAACCCTGTGTTACGAAGGAGCCATGATACCCATAGGATTTTCCATCGTTGGATATGCTACACAACCTTGTTGCCTTCTTGACAAAGTCTTCTGCACCTGCATGCATGAATACACAATATATATAGCTTAATTTGCTGATTCTTCCACTCACCAACTTTGGCTTCTAAATTTTTCCCTTCACCATTTCTAGAAGTGTTAGCATTATATTTGGACATTATCATTTAAAGGCCAAGATTGTTTTTAAAAGTGGTCATAAGTTTTCCCTCTTGTGTCCACTTATTTTAAAACTCTGCTTTTTAAGGCACATACGGTTACCAACAATTTGAAAACTATGCTTAGTGTCTGATATTGTTCTGATATTTTGCTTGGTATGAAATGGGAAGTTTACTGCCATTTAAAGTCAATCTTCAAGTTAAATAACTTTGGCTAAATTCTCAGTGAATTAATCTCCATTGCTCTATTAAATTTTCTTCAACTGCAGTGACAAGAAACATGTAGAATGGGTCAAATCCTTCCTCAGTGTCTGGACAGAACTTCAGGCCTACATCAAGGAGTACCACCCCACTGGGCTGTCATGGAATAAGGCTGTAAGTATCCTTAATTGATCTATGCCTTCATTGGTGTACCTCAGGTCTGTCCCAATTCTATATTCCTTACACCCCTCCATTTTAGCATGGCTCTTTCATTTCAAGCAGCATCCTAAATCAATTTCCAAGGGCTCTACTTCTCTCATAGTCCATGAAAAGGAATTCCAAATCCCTGACTCATGATTAAAAAGACATGCCTTCTGTTTTTTCTGATGCCTTTCATGACATCACTAACCTCTCAACAACCAGTAAAGTGCTTTTGAAGTGTAGACACTGTTGTGGGAACCATAGCAGCCAATTGTGCATGCAGTAATTTCCATGAGCAGTAACATGATGATGAACAGACAATTTGTCTTACTGATGTTAACTGGGTAATTGGTGCCAGCCAAGACATCAGCAGGATCTTTGTTGATCTTAGAAATGACGTTGCTGGAAAACACAGCATCTTTGCTGTAATCTCATCCAAAAGGCCCAGGGTAGAATGTCCTTCTCGTGCTACACAGAGAATGTCATCAATTCATTGAAGGGTGGCAGGGGAGTACTTTCACGTCTACATTAGGTAAGTACCTCGTGCAGTAGGATCTTCAATTTTAAGCCTACTGTAGTTTATTGTTCAAAAGCCTCTGACGTGTAGAGCCTACACTTAGCTGCTGCTTGGTCTCCCGTCATTGGCAACAGCTCTGAAAGTCTTTGAGAGAACATTTCCCAGTGTTGGGGCTGGAGTCTGTGAGCCAATGCATGGAAGGAGGTGAGCACATGAATTATTCTGGTCTGCATGATCAATTTAATTATTTATTGAGATATAGCACGGTGTAGGGCCTTTGACCCAGCAATGTTCAACTTAACCCTAGCCTAATCACAGGACAATTTACAATGACTGGTTAAGGTACAGATCGGTAACTCTTTGGACTGTGGGAGGAAATCGGAGTACTGGGAGGAGAGCCATGCGGTCACGGGGAGAACATACAAACTCCTTTCAGGACAGTGGTGGGAATTGAGCTGGGTCACATGTACTGTAAAGCATTGTGCTAACCGCTATGCTACCATGCCACACCTTGAGGACATTCAGATTTATGTCAATTCTTTTGTTCAAGCAACTCAAGGATGTGGGGCCAGGTTTGACAGTATCTTTACTAAAAGCCTGTTCTGTTGTCTGAGGCCTGCACAGTTTTCAAGATGGGTATGGATTGTGTAATTTTGGAAGACTGACATCTGTATTCCACTTTCAATTGATTGACATCTCTGCCAGTGCCCAGTGGCCTACGGTACAAATGCATGTTATAGGCAAGAGGGAATACTCTATAGATTGCATTTTTCACTTAATAATTGGAAGCATTGCTTTGGGCAATAGAAATTCTAGACTGCTCAGTACAAGGTTGGACTGTCAGCTTGATTTCATGCTCACATGCATGAAGGGGGATCGAACCCATGCAGAGACGACACATGCACAGATTGTTCTTTAATGGAGCTTTATGAGGTAAAGCAGTCCTTTATGTGGAAGCCATGGAACTGGGTGAATTGCAATATAGAACACCAATATACACCAATATTCAAAGCCCCTGGAATAATGAGCAGTCTGCTTGAAACATAACTCAATTTCATTAAAAGGTAACTCTCTGGGGAGTGTGGGGCTTCTTAGAAGAGTTTAATATTCTTTAAATGGCAGATCAAAGCCATGCTTGTACAGTAAATGGAGTCTTAAAAGCAGATGGGCATTTTACAGATGTTGAGAAGATGTATGTGTTTGTCTTAGAAGCACTTTTAAGAGATCAGTTTCACTTTTAGTTATGAAAATGTGCATTGAGTGGTAAAACCTAGATTTTTCTTTTTCTCCATCCTACTTTCCAGAATGTCACTATTCAAAACGGGTTGTAAAATAGTATGGAGTGCAGTGGCAGCACTAAGGGTTGAAAAGTTGGTTGCTGCTGCAGGGGCTTTGTAATGACCACTGAACCTTGGCACTTGGATACACAGGCACCGACTCCTCACAAGAGTAAGTTAGAATGTGCTTATTAAAGTTTTGCAGAAGAGCAGGGAGTACGTATACTATGGTAAGTTGCCGATACTCCAGGCTTGGTGGCAGAAGCTGTATTAATCACTTTCAGAGATGAAATTGTTTACTGGACAGTGAGCTGCTTATGGGAACTTGCCCACTCACTGGGAGATCAGTCATTATTTGGATCATTTGCCCTTGATTGCTCCGGGAAAGCAACATGATCGTGTACAAAAATATAGTATATTCGGTTTTCTGGGGCAGATTTTTAAAAGCTTACATTTGTGGCCCCACCCCAGTACATTCTGTGATCCTCCACGTGCCAGTAGACGAAGCTGATGGCAAGGACCTTGGGTCGCACAGTGACTTCAAAATCTTCTGTACAGTTCCATTAGAAACAATACAGTTTCTAAAGTATGAGGTTAATGCCAAGTAGAACAATACTGTCTACATGTCTGGGTGTTGTTACATCTACCATGAAATTAAACAGTTGATGTTTTGATAAGATTTTTTGTTTACCCAAGCACTGATTTGAGGACACAGCCTTCGAATAAAGTAATGTCTCTTCAAAAGTGGGATGAGGAGGAATTTCTTCAGGCAGAGGGTGATGAATCACTGGAATTTGTTATCACTCAGGGCTGGGGAGGGCATCATTGGGTGCATTGAAGGCAGAGTGATAGATTGTGGATTGGTAAGGGGTTAGGAACTACAGGGAGAAAGTGGGAGAATAGGGTTGGGGGAAAAAAATCAGCCATGATTGAACACAAAGCAGATTTGATGAGCCAAATAGGCTAATTCTGCTCCTATATCTTATGGTCTTATGATGTTCCATCAGAAAACTTTACCAAAAGACTCCAACAGTAGTGCAAAAGCAGAGCTTGTTTTCACCAACAAGTTGGCAGTGATGGCTAACTTTTGTCATTCTGGGTCACTGTAGCCCTACTTGTAAAAATTGCACACAAAGGGCATGGACTTCATTTGGGAGGTTCACAGAACAGCTTCATAGGGCTTCCCTCTGTAACACATGGTTTCAACCTGGTGTCCCCTAATGGTGTATTGTGTATTCTCCCAGTTGCCATACTGTAGCCTAGTACAGCTGGTCTTTGTAGGCAGCTTTTAAATGGGGTAACATGATGCAAGCTACTCTCGTCCAGCAACAGGGTGGTGGCGCTACTGAATGAGAGGATGCTGCAGTGGTAGGACTGAATGTCAAATTGCTCGGGTTAAGACCATAAAATTTAGAAGCAGAATTAGGCTATTCAGCCCATTGAGTCTGCTCTGCACTCAATCATGACCGATTTTCTTACTCTCAAGCCCATTCTCCACCCTTCTCTACATACCCTTAACCTCTTTAGCAATCAAGAATCTATCAATATCTACCTTAAACTCACTTGGTTTCGACAGCCTTCTTGTCAATACCTCATCTCTGTGTTATAGGATGGATAGTGAGGTCAGCTGAGAAGATCATTGGGGTTTCTCTTCCTGCTATTACAGACATTTACACTACATGCTGCATCCGCAAAGCAAACAGCATTATGAAGGACCCCACGCACCCCTCATACAAACTCTTCTCCCTCCTGCCATCTGGAAAAAAGCACCGAAGCATTTGGGCTCTCACGACCAGACTATGTAACAGTTTCTTCCCCCAAGCTATCAGACTCCTCAATACCCAGAGCCTGGACTGACACCTTACTGCCCTATTGGCTTGTTTATTATTTATTGTAATGCCTGCACTGTTTTGTGGACTTTATGCAGTCCTGGGTAGGTCTGTAGTCTAGTGTAGTTTTTTTCTGTTTTTTATGTAGTTCAGTCTAGTTTTTTACTGATTCATGTTTAACACCATGGTCCTGAAAAAACGTTGTCTCATTTTTACTATGTACTGTACCAGCAGTTATGGTCGAAATGACAATAAAAAGTGACTTGGCTTGACTTTATTCGAAGGCTGTGTCCTTGGATCTTGGACTCTTCAACTCTGTCACATTTATGTCATTATCCACTCTTGAGGGATTTAGTCAGGCTACTGAAGAGCAGTACTGAGTTTTTTATGCAAGGAAAGTGCAGAAGATGTTCATGGTTTCAACCAGGTGCTTTTGGCAGGAACTTGACAGGGAGATCTGTGTAGGTACATGAAGGAAGCTGGCTCCAAATTACCAGCTTCACTTGACTTCTTATGGAGATTCCCCTGTGGGCTAAAGGCGAAGTAGATGAAGTCTCCTGCCCTAGGTAATGAACTGAAGGGGATGTCCCTCATGCAGAGTGACCAGCAAGCTGTGAGGTGTAGCAAAGATCTCAGCAGTAGCCTGAGCTAGGAATCTTGAGAAGACTATGAACCCGGTTCCCACAGCTGGAGCGCTTAAGACGCAGGTAAGGTTGTACTTGAGGCCATGGAAAGTCATGAATCTAAGTGAAACAAAGAATGCAGTAGACAATTGGCCCTTTAAATAGCATGGTTTCATGGGGCAAAGCTCTTCTATGAATAAATGGGTACTTTTTTTAGACTAGTAAAGTTCCAGACTTTATTCTATGATCACTAGTATATTGTTGTCCTTGCGGTGTCTCTTACGGAGCCAGAATGATTTTTCAAACATAGATCTTTAGCTTTGGTGTGATGTTGAGGTTGTTAAAGAGCTATGGGGCAGTAGTAGTTTACATTGGGATGGCTTTAGTTTACACCAGGATCTGCTCTGGTCTGAATTAGCAGCTGTCCCTCTTTGTGGAAAATGGGAGAGGAGAGGACAGAAATTGTAAAAAAAGAATATCCAGCCTGTCAGCCTTATTTAAACTAGCTGGGATCATTTTGTCAAGCCTCATTTATACAGTATACAGTTGGTAACCCATTTTAATATTTTGTTTCAAACTTGAGTCTTTTTTTAAAGAGGTTGCATATACATACCTTAAGTTGTGAGCAGCTGTGTCCACATTTCCATTTAACTGAGAAACATCTCGGGGTGATTCAAATCCCCTTTGCCTGTTTAAATTCAATGCATAGTCTGGAGCAGAACAGTTAGCTACAGGAAAGGAATTACATAGTGTATGTAATTACACAGCTATGTCCCATTAATAGAAAATTCAATAATGTACTTCAGGAAAATATAGTGGGTTACACTTTCCTCAGTGTGTCATGTTTATTCAAGTGCTAAACTTATAATTTTGACATAACATCATTTGGAGTTTACACCATTTCTTTACATCATACTATATGTTTCCAATGAAATTCTGTATGCTGTTTGACTGAACTTTCTCAAAGAGATTTGTCCATAGTGATCTTCTAAAGTTTACATTGACGTCATGTCCTTTCTCTTTGTTCAACCAAAAAGGTTCCATTGCAGGTAACATAGAAAAATGATCCTGCAGATGCTGGAATCTGGAGCAACACAAACTGCTGAAGAACCAAGCAGGTTAGACGGCATTTATGGAGGGAAATGGATAACTGATGTGTCAGATTAAGACTCTATTTGGACTAAGATCCTATGACCTTATAGATGCTGCCTGACCTTCTGAGTTCCTCCAGTGTTTAGTGTTGTTGGTCCACTGTAGATAATGTTGTTTGGTAGCATGAATCGAAAGAGACCAAAGTCTGCAGACTGGCTCCTGACATCCATGATAAAGCAGCCTTTTCATCTTGATAGCAGAATCGTCGGCTACAGAATGAGAGAACCCATTCTAAAGCACTGCAAAGGTGGATTTCATTCACTTCAAAGGCTACAAAAGTAAGCAATGAATGCATGAGGATGATAAACCTGTGGTCTAATGTAGATTAGCCCAGATTATATTGTTTTAAAAATTTCCTGTCGGTATACTTTTTGAACACAGTGCAGGAATAATTTTTGAGTTTGGGCAGTTGGGTAAAGCAAGTGATTCTGGACCAGTGGCCCAATATTCATTGCTTCCATTAATGATCCTGAGGTCAGTCCAGCTGGTGGTTGGACCCAAGGTTGCATAAAGAAATAGCTTGGTTATTGGAGTGTTTGCCAACAGAATTCCTGACTTTACTTCCTTACGTGAAACTGGCCAGATCTCTCTGTTACAAACTTGTCAACAGAAGAAGTAATATGAAAAATTTTCTTTTGCGATTAAGATCACCAACAGACCTGGGATGACAAGAAAATCACAGATAAAGTGTAAGGGGAAACGGGCATGTTCAGCAACTAATGCAATATATTTTGAGTATTTCCAGTTCTTATCATTTTCTAGTCTCATCCGTAGTATCAGCCTCACACTCTATATTGGTTGCATGGTCTATATCAGCCACGGCTGACCTGTGTCAGCCTCACACTATCAGTCTTCTGCATTTTATTTCTCCCTCCACTTGAGTGGCCCTTCAGCCCACAGAACCAGAGGTGCTTCTAGCCATGCTGCAGCTCCATCTTACAAACTTCCAGCAGTCAAGCCCATTGGGCGTGCCCAGCTCATCAGTTTCATATAAGGAGACAAAGGTACCATTGTTCTAGATTTGGCAGGGATTACTTGTTAGTTTTCAGGGCATTTCTCTGCACAAGTGCAGGAGGTAAAAGAGGAGGATTTTCCAGCGTCAAAAACTTTTGTAATTGTATTTGGGTGTGTGAAGGAGTTTGCTCCCTAGGATGAATGCCTGGGACATCCAGTGATGGGAGCATGGGGTATTTGCTGACTGGAGGTTGAGTAATAAAAGCTGCAGAAGCTCGTCCTAGCCTGCACAAGGCCCAAACTAAAATGCATTTGAAGCCTAAATATTCAGGGAAACTGTTTGCAGACACTCACCCAGGCTGTGATCCATACCCACCACTGAGCCCAGCCCAACCTATTCAGACTTTAGACCCCATCCAGCCCTGCAGTAATGGGCTTCCCTTCTCCATATTGTTCCAAAGAGCCACTCTAGAGATGGATAATTATTAATAATTTTACATAAAAAGCACTTTTCCTTGAGTGTTCCACTTCTTCCCTGACGCTCTGCGCCCCAACATTATGGTGCACTTTTAGGCCACAGTCAGCAGTGACCACACTACTTCTGATGTATGTAACAGAAGAGAAATTGGTTAGAATTAATTTTGAACAATGGGATTCCTAGAAAACCTGGTAGTTTAAGTGGCTGAGGTAAGTTATCTAGTAGTTAATAGCAAATAAAGTCAAACAGAAGTTGATGGGTGTGTGTGTGTGTGTTTCCTATACCTAGCGAGAGATATATATAGATATGTGTGTGTAACGTAAAGGGAGAGGAGGCAAAGGGACCATTGGCATGGCTCCAGTGGGCTGAATGGCCTCTCTCTTAATAATAACTGCATTGCTTGTTAGTCAGCACCTGTAAAAGAACAATGATGCAGACTGCTGCTATTTTGATTAAATAGTTCTCACTTAATTCCCTGAGATCATCTTTTGTATATCATCTACTCATTTCCTCTTTGTGGTGTAAGTCTTCCTTATTTTCCAATTTCCAGAAAAGATTTGTCCCCAGAAGGCACTTCATTGTTTTGCTTCATTAGCTATAACGATTCATCTTTTAGTATTTATCATTTAAGGTTCCAGTTCTTTCGGTTTGCTTGTTTACTTGGATCTCGTTTAGAATATTTTTTGCGTGCATAGTTCAAGACTTTAAACATACAGTAAGAATTTAATACTTCAGATTGAGAACTATAGGAATAGCACGAATAAATGACATACTTTGTTCTCTGAATTGTAATAAAGTTTTTGAATAGTGTTATTTTCTTTGTGCATAATTTGGGTGTCCTGTGTGGAAGTCAGGACAGATTTGAAAACTGTAAAGTTTAGTCCTATACAGAACAAAATGTTTTTGAGATATTGGAATTTTTAAAGAACCTTTTAGAAGTATTTCCTGTACTGTAGTATGTGTGTGTTTGAACATTTTGAAGGAGAATGTTGAACTGATCTGAGCTCCGTCGTTCTCAATGGATTTGCATGATTCCTAAAACTAAAGATAACCTTTTCAATGAGCAGCGAGTAGCATCAACTGGTTTTGTACTCACTCACCCCTGGGGGTGATGTGCAGAATCTTATCATTTGGAATTTGCTCAACTGTCTTAGCAAAGCAAACAGTTGATGTAATTCTCATTAAATCCCATGAACAATAGAAATAGAAAAATGAGCAAGTGTGCATCTTTCCTTCCTGTCCTTTGGTGCAAACTTTACAGTGACTTGACAACAGAAGAAATAAGATTGGGGGGGGGGGGGGGGGTGACTTTAAAGATCAAGATTCCCAAAGCCCAAAATGCAGAATTTGCAATAAAAAGCGCAAGTAATGGGAAATGACCAGCAGCTCTGATTCCATCCAAGAAAAACAATGAATTAACACCTCAAAGAAGGTTGATTTAAAAAAAGCAAATGCTTTGTGAGAGAAACAAAATTAATGTTTTAGATTGTTGAACTTTTGTTTGGCCTTTAGATTTGTGATTCTTTAAACTGTAAAGAAGCCTTTATTTCTAATGTCATTTTCTATTTATTTCTAAATTATATAAATAATTTTCTGTTATTCAGAACAAGATAACTAGCTTTTAAAATCTAGCTTTTTAAAGTTAAACACAACTTCTTTTCAGTAAGTTGTGATTTTAAAAGCTAATCACAACTTAGTGAAAAACACAGAATAGTTTACATAGCCTTTTGTCAGCTTATCTGTTTCTTGTATTTCCATTCTTCCATCAGTGTTACACGGTAAACTCCAGTGTAGGGTGGTGAAAAAGTTCAAAGTAAAATTTATATTCAGAGTCCATATATGTCACCACATACAAACCTGAGATTATTTTTCTGTGAATCTATAGAACAGTAACTGTAAACATCAGGAACTATAAACTGTAAACAAACTGTGCAAATGCAGATATAAATGAATAGCAATAAATAACAAACATGAAATAACAATATAACAGAGTCCTTAAATGACTGTAGCTATCCCCTTTTGTTCAAGAGCCTGATGGTTGAGGGGTAGTAACTGTTGAATCTGATGGTGCAAGTCCTGAAGCACCTCTACCTGATGGCAGCAGTGAATAAAGAGCATTGCCTGGGTGGTGAGGATCTTTGATGATGGATGTTGCTTTTCAACAGCAACGTTTCATGTAGATGTGCTCAATGGCTGGGAGGGTTTTACACGTGATGTACTGGGCTGAAACCTTTTATAAGATTTTCCACTCAGAGGCATTGGTGTTCCCATACCAGGCTGTAATGTAGCCAGTCAGCACACTTCCCACCACACATCCACAGAAGATTGTCAAGGTTTTCGATGACATGCCGAACCTCCACAGACTCCTGAGGAAGTAGAGCCACTTGTTTCACAATAATATTTATATGATGGATCCAGGACAGTCCTCTGAGATGGTGACACCCAGAATTTGAAGTTATTGATCCTGTCCACTTCTGATCCTCCAATGATTACTGGCTCACGGACCTCTGGTTTCCATCTCCTAAACTCTAAAATAAGTTCCTTGGTCTTATTGACACTGGGTGAGAGGTTGTTGTTATTATACCACTCAGCCAAGTTTTCAATCTCCCTCCTGTATGCTGATTCATCACCTCCTTTGATGCCGTCCACAACAGTGGTGTCATCATCAAACTTGTATATGGTGTTGGAGTTCTACTTAGCCGCACAGTCTTGGAGCGGATCCAAGTCACCACTCAGACAGGAGCTGATGTGCTTCAACACCAGCCTCTCAAAACACTTCATTACTGTGGATGTAAGTGCCAGTGGGCAATAGTCATTGAAGCAGGCCACCATGCTCTTCTTGGGCACCGGTACAATTGAAGCCTGCTTGAAGCAGGTGGGCACCACACACTGCTGGAGCAAGAGGTTGTAGATATCTGTGAATATACCAGCCATTTGGTGGGCACAGGTCTTCAGTACTCAGCCAGGTACTCCATCCAGACTGGATGCTTTCCTTGGATTCACTCTCTTGAAGGCAGCTCGCACGTCATCTGCAGATACAGAGACCAAAGGGTCATTGGGAGACATGGGGGTGCGCAATGGTTCCTCCCTGTTCTGGTGATCAGAGTGAGAGAAGGCATTTGAGCTCATCTGAAAGTGAAGCGCTGTTGTCCCCTATGTTGTGAAAATTTAACTTAGTAGGTGGTTGTGACATTCAAATCCTACCACAGCTGTTGAGCAGCCCTCATTGATTCTAGTCCAGTCTGGAATCTCTACTTCACTCAAAGATGGTTTTCTGGAGATCGTACCTGCACCTCTTGTAGCATTCTTGATCTCTCGACTTGAATACCTTTGATCTGGCTCTCAGCAGGTTCTGGATTTCATTATTCATCTAGGGCTTCTGATGGGGAAAACGGTGTACAATTTCATGGGGTCACGCTCGTCCACAGCTTTTTTAATAAAGACTGCTGACCCTGGTATAGTCATTCAAGTCCTCAGCTGAGTCCTTGAACACGGCCCAGTCCACTGACTCAAGGCAATCCTGTAACCATTTCTCAGCCTTCCTTGACCACCTCTTAGTTGTCTTGATCTCTGGAGCCTTGCTCTTTAGGCTGAGTCTGTATGTAGGTAGAGTGGATTCTAGGGTAGTATATGGTGGCATGCACATACTTTGATAAATTTACTTCGAAATTTGAACTTCTCTACCTGACTTGTCACATCCTGTGGTTGCGTTTCAGTGCAAAATTCAAAGAGTGAAGCATCACTGGAGATGCTGAAGAACAGATGAGATGAGCATATTGTTGCTTTTTCTTCAAAAGAAGTAGCACTTCAAAGAATGGGATGGAAGATTGCTGGCCATCCAACCAATGACTGTCCCAATCCAGTATCATGGGAAGTAATTAACTGGTCTCTCATTTCCTTGTGGGGTTTTGAGGAAGAATGGCTGATACACTTGGAAACAGTGACTGTGCCTCAGTGGGCAACTTGTTACTGACAGAGCGCTTTGGGCCAGTCTGAGGACATGGAAAACTATTATATAAATGTAATTCTCCTTATTAAAAACTGTTGAACTGCCATTTCATTTCAGACAAATTCCTTCTATTTTGTGGATTTCACAAATTCCACTGCTCATTTCACAACCTTTGCATTGCCTCCAGTAGGAAAGTTTTCCATCTTGTCACAGCGTATATTATCATCTGCATTATTTGAAAAACATATAATCAAATTACAAGAATATTGAGAGCAGGGAACCTGTGATAATGAAGGCATTAAGAGAACCCAATCAGCAACGATGTACAAATACAGTTTCCTGACTTTACTACTATTGTTTGTTCATACCTTTCAGCTGTTATTCGTATACAGTCAATTTCCTGATGGATTTTAGTGAACAATCTATTCTGTGTGAAGATACTGCAGTAAAGTAGTCCAGTGCAATGTGAAGGAAACAACCAACCAGTAGCCCGCTTTGAGATGCTGGATATTGCTAATTGTATAAAGTTAATGTGGTTGTCAACACCTGGGGACCTGACAATACACAACAGATGCTGATGAAGAGTTTATATTCCTGGTAAATAATTCCTACTGAGCAATTCTTTGTTTGCTCTCTAAAGTCCTTTTATAGCCCCAAAAAAAAGTAGTCGGCTGCTGTTCAGCTGTTAACTTGCAAGGCTTGTATGTCACTGGCTGATGTGCTCAGTTAAAACAGGTGGTCTCATAATGGGACAGAGTGTGTACTCACTTTATTTTGTTTTCACTGAAGAAGTGGCTTAACAAAAGATCTATGTCTAGCGTCGCTGTACACCTGCTCAGTGTGTGTGTGGGTGAAAGCGCTAGGCCCCTGTTAGTCTGAAAGAATATGATTTTCCAAAAGCACCAGGAATCAAGATAAAAACTTGGTATACAAAAGCCACATGGATGATTCCAGAAACATTAAGAGATATTTTAGAAACTCTTTAAGACAACATAAATAATTTTAAAAATATAAATAATAACTTGTGAAAGTGCAACAGTACAATTTCTAAAAGTTATTTCTGAGTGAAATAATTGGGATAGGATCCCTGGTTGTGTGGGTTCAGAGAGGGGGCACCCCTGTGTAATGCTGGGAAAACTCAGAATAGACTCAACTAGACTCCAATTGGAGCCAGGCAACACAACTTGATAGATGTGAAGATGTCTGTTGCTCAGTGTATTGAGGGCTCACAGGCGCCTGTATACGTCCACCTCTAACTGCGCCGGCATATGGAGCCACCGATGAATGGTTTGTTTTCAGGCCTGCTACTGAGATGTTCCGCAGTGCAAGAGGACCAAGGTGTACTGAATGGGCCTTGTTCTCGCACAGTTTATAGAAAATCGGGCAAGTCCTGCTGACTTGGGGGAAATGCTTGTGGGCTTGGAGAGGAAGGCGGAGCAGAAGAGTAGTTGTGCCGGGATCAGGGTGGGAACTTGAATGTGAGCTGTTGGGCTCGATTTGAAAGGTAGGGACTGGCCTTTGGTCAGAGTGTGGTTCAGTTTCCAGGACTGGATGGGTGCCAAGGGCTGGGATATGCCAGTGTCATTTATTGACCTGGAGCTGGTGTGTGGGTGTGGTGGGAGATTTGTGCAAGATTCCCATATGGGAGGGAAGAGGAGTGGTAGGGTATTGGTTGGCAGTTCAGTGATTGCAAATGAGGAAGGGTTATGGTTGAGTCGAAAGTTGCAAGCAGTTAATAGAGTGAGTCTGATGTCCTGGGGACTCCATAGCTGTAACATGATACATCTCTCCTTTTAAGTGGTATAGGTTCGGCTTGTGTAGAATAGGTGAGCTTTAAATGGATCTGCTGGGGCATGTTCCTAATAAACAGACCAGTTAATGTTGGACTCAGAAAGCTGCCTCCTATCTGGGCAGATCTGGGAGGCCAGCACGAAGTATGGGATGACATTGCTGATAGGGAGATGCTTTGCAATGAAAACGGTAACCAAAAGCAAAATCACTACGGCCATCCTGTTGCAGAGGGTCTGTTGAATTTAACTCACATCACCCACAACCCAGAATCTCAATCTCAGTCATGCTGACTGAGGTTGTACAAGCCACTTGATGTAGCAATGTTTTCCTTTCCCTTTAAGATTCTCTTTAAACCCTACCTCTTTGTCATTACTTTTGGTCACATAATTGAATTTGGTCCACAGTTCTTTTATTTGGTTTGGAGTCAGTATTAAAAGCACTTCCTTGATGTTTAATATGCTAAAAGTGGAGCAACATGAAATTCATTGCCACAGGCAGCTGGACCAAAAGATTATTGTTCATTGGGACAGTGAGTGTTTTCGTCCAGAGGTAGCAACCACGTATCTGCTCCCAAGTGCCCATCACAGAACTTCCTTTGTCCACTGCGCCGTGCCACTGGGGCAGACCATCTCAGGGACTGCGACCGCGAGGGAGTGGAGGGTGATGCAGATGTGTAATCCATTGTGGCAAGGGTTGACATAAAAATGATCATAAACTGTTTCCATTTTTGAAATAGTGAGGTGCATCCAAATTACTAGCCCTATATCAATGCAAGAACTTATTTTGTATTTGATATTCCATATGACTGTTTTTCCCTTGTTGTTACTAATAACAGAAACAAAATGTGTCCTGCAATCAATGTAAATAATCGAAGGTGTTCGAACCAGCCAAGTGTATAATTTGTAATGTTGGAAGTTCAGCATAGAACATTGCTCACTCATCATTTCTGACCAAATTATGTGGTCTTTTAGATCAAGTGATAACTTTGATTCTATGGCTGGATCTCTTCCACAGAAGGAAAAAACACACACAAGGTTGGTGTGATGGGTAACCCAGTGCATTGAGTTGTCATAACATGGTGCCCTTCAGCAGGTTGATGTGTGGTAACCCAGCTGCATCAAACCTTTCTTAATTTATGGAAGTACTTGCTTTGAGCTGGTCTCTGGTGTTCAGAAATAAAAGTATAAATGGAGCCAGTGCTAAATTTTACACCCTGCTAGGATGCATTGTGAAGGTTATAGTATCACCAACATTAATACTACCAAACTACCTGCAGAACCGGCAAACCATTTTATGTTTTGAACCTCTGTAGGCACCAGGTACGTGAGAGAGGAATCCTGAGTTGTGTTGGTTTCCTGGAGCGTAGAAGAATGAGGAGCTATGGTATTCAAACATATAATATCTTAAGGGGCTTTGCAGGTTAGATGTTGAGATGTTTTAGCTGGGGGGGGGTTCTTAAACAAAGGTACATAGCTGCAAACTAAGGGGGTGGTCATTTAAATCTAGTGCACATAGAGATTTCTCCTCAGAAAGAAATGAATTGATGGAATTCTTTGTCCCTAAAGGTGGTGGAGATAAATATTTGAAAAAGTAATGAATGAGGGTTATGAGGAACAGGCACAGAAGAGGAGTTGAGGCCAGTGTAGATCAGCCTTGATCATATTGAATGGCAGAGCGGGCTTGAGGGACCTGGTGGCCAACTCCTTCTGTTTTCTTGTGTTTTTGGAGGGATGTAACTGCAAAATATTGTCTATTGTAAAAGGAGCCAAATATCTTCATTCAAGACATTTACATTTTACAGCTACAGTTACATCTTGTGGAGTTAGTTTGGCTCTCCCAACCGCTAAATTCATTCACAAGTCAACTTGAGAGCTTCGTGGTGCTCTTGCCTTTAATGTTATAACTGATGGGATGAGGAAAAGGAAAACAGCAGTGTTTCCTCAGTGCATGCACCTTGCCCAATGATGAAGATGCAGTCTTGACCTTTGCAATACCACCATGGGTGGGACAGAGGTTGTGGGGGGGTGGGGGGTGAGGGCTGTGGAGAGAAGAAAATGTAAATATCTGCTGAAAATAACTTTGCATGTGTTGGGTCAGGTGGTGTCATAGTCATGGAGCACTACAGCACAGAAACAGGCCCTTCAGCCCATCTAGTCCATGCCAAGCTGTTTTTTGCCTAGTCTCATCCTTCCATCTCCCTGCAACTAGACCATATCCCTCCATAACTCATCCATATACTTATCTAAACTTCTCCTAAATGTTCCATCACATCCACCACTTCCACTGGCAGCTCATTCCACACTCAACACCCTCTTGAGCTTAGGTCCCCCTCAGACTCCCCTTCAATATTTCACTTATTACCCTAAACCTACAACCTCCAGTTCTAGCCTCACCCAAACCTGAGGGGAAAAGGCCTCCTTGCTTGTGTCAGTTGTTGCTTGTGCGTTTTGTTGACCCTGTTAGGGAGAGCAATTCCAAAGGAGTCCCTTCATTAATAATTTGCTTTTGTAGTGAATGCTGCACATATCCCAGAATATATAGTGGATAAGGAGCACATTGGGTCTGGTCTCTCCCTTTGGGGAGGAGGGCTTTTGAAATTCTTACAAATAACAAATTAACTGACAGCGTCTGTGAGCATTGAGATTAATCTGGTGAACAGCTGTTACAGACACAAACAGCTGAGGTAATCCTGTAAAACCACAGCTTTTGCAGATGACGGTACACAGTCGCCTGATAAGCCCCAGCTATTCTTTCTATCAGGGCCTTCAATTGTTTCTCGGCCCCAGGCACCAAGCTCTGATTTCCACGCATCAGGGCTTTTTAGGAGCCGGTGACGGACAGTTTGATGACTGCTTCCTATGTGCTAACTCCCAGGGAGAAAAACACAGACTGAGCATTTGCTACTGATAGACCAGTGGTGTTTGCCTAATGCCCAGTATACATCAGTTTTAAATTAGTTTTGACACTGAGAAGAAGCCCAGTTCTCTTTGTCGTTTGGATTTTATGACAGAGCAGTGGGCCAGAAGTAGCAGCTTTGGGCATGAAGAATATTCTGAGAACCCTTTACCTCTCTACCCAGAAAATAGTTATGCACAGTAATAAAATGAAGTAATTTATATAACATCTAATAAAATTTGCATTACATCACAAATATCATTTATTTGTTATGTGCTATGTCGTATGATGTGGGTGATCACGGTCTTTCCATGATCATAATTGTTCTTGGCAAATTTTCCAACAAGTAGTTTGCTGTTGCTTTCTGAGCAGTGTGTCTTTACAAGACGGGTGACCCCAGCCATTATCAATACTCTTCAGAGATTGTCTGGCATCAGGAGTTGCATAACCAAGACTTGTGATATGCACTAGCTGCTCATACGACCATCCCACCACCTGCTCCCATGGCTGCAGGTGACCCTGATCAAGGGTGGGGGGGGGGGGGCACTAAGCAGGTGCTACACTTTTCCCAAGGGTGACCAGCAGGCTAGCGGAGGGAAGGAGCACCTTACACCTCCTTTGGTAGAGACCAGGAGACATGGGAGCAGAATTAGACCATTTGGCCCATTGAGTCTGCTTTGCCATTCAATCACAACTCCTCTTTTTCCCATTCCATCACAACTCCTCTTTTTTCCATTCCTCAGCTGCACTCCCTGGCCGCCTCCTCTTGATCTTTGCCGTGTCCAGTCAAGAATCTATCAAGCTCTGCCTTAAGTGCACCCAAATCCCTCCTACCTTGAGGCTGTGCCCTCTTGTCCTAGACTGCCCCACCATGGCAAACATCCTTTCCACATCTGCTCTGTCTGGGCCTTTCAACATTAGAAAGGTTTCAGTGAGATCCCCCTCATCCTTCTAAATTCTAGCAAGTACAGACCCAGAGCCATCAAATGTTCCTTGTATGATAATGCTTTCATTTGTGGAATCATCCTTATGAACCTCCTCTGAACCCTCTCCAATGCCAGCACATCTTTTCTTAGATGAGGGGTCCGAAACTGTTTACAGTACTCAAGATGAGGCCTCACCAGTGCCTTATAAAACTTCAGCATCACATCCCTGCTCTTGTATTCTAGACTGCCAACACAGATGCCTTGTGCAGGAAGGCACAGAGTCGACTGTGCTTCCTTAGAAGGTTGGCGTCATTCAACGTCTGTAGTGAGATGCTGAAGATGTTCTATAGGTCAGTTGTGGAGAGCGCCCTCTTCTTTGTGGTGGCGTGTTGGGGAGGAAGCATTAAGAAGAGGGACGCCTCACGTCTTAATAAGCTGGTAAGGAAGGCGGGCTCTGTCGTGGGCAAAGTACTGGAGAGTTTAACATCGGTAGCTGAGCGAAGGGCGCTGAGTAGGCTACGGTCAATTATGGAAAACTCTGAACATCCTCTACATAGCACCATCCAGAGACAGAGAAGCAGTTTCAGCGACAGGTTACTATCGATGCAATGCTCCTCAGACAGGATGAAGAGGTCAATACTCCCCAATGCCATTAGGCTTTACAATTCTACCGCCAGGACTTAAGAACTTTTTAAAAGCTATTATTAATGCTTTTTGAGATAGTGATTTAGATGCATATCATATTTTTTTTACTGAGTTAAGTATTGTATGTAATTAGTTTTGCTACAACAAGTGTATGGGACATTGGAAAAAAATTGAATTTCCCCATGGGGATGAATAAAGTATCTATCTATCTATCTATCTTCTTGAAATGAATGCTAACATGGCATTTGCCTTCCTCACCACTGACTCAACCTGCAAGTTAACCTTTAGGATGTACTGCACGAGGACTCCCAAGTCCCTTTGCATCTCAGATTTTTGGATTTTCTCCCTGTTTATAAAATAGTCTGCACATTTATTTCTACTACCAAAGTGCATGACCATGCATTTTCCAACATTGTATTTCATTTACCACATTCTCGTCCATTCTCCTAATCTGTCTAAGCCCTTCTGCAGCCTTCCTGTTTCCTCAACACTGCCTGCCCCTCCACCAATCTTTGTATCATCTGCAAACTTGGCAACAGATCTATTTATTCCATCATCTAAATCATTGATATACAGCGTAAAAAGAAGTGGTCCCAACACCGAACCCTGCGGAACACCACTAGTCACTGGCAGCCAACCAGAAAAGGATCCTTTTATTCCCACTCGCTGCCTCCTACCAATCATTCAATGCTCTAACCGTGCCAGTAACTCTCCTGTAATATCAAAGGCCCTTAATTTGGTAAGCAGCCTCATGTGTTATCTTGTCAAAGGTCTATAGTTTATTTTCTGCTGCTTCCCTCCTTTCTTTAAGAGTGGAGTGAAATTTTCAATTTTCCAGTCCTCTGGCACCATTGCCAGAGCCCAATAAAAAATCATTACTAATGCCTTCACGATCTCTATGGCTATCTCTTTCAGAACTTTAGGATGCAGTTCATCTAGTCTGGGTGACTTGTGCACCCTTAGATCTTTCAACTTTTTGAGCACCTTCTCTCTTGTAATAGTAACTGAACTCACTTCTCTTCCCTCACATCCTTCAACATCTGGCACACTGCTAGTGTCTTCCACAGTGAAGGCTGGTGCTTATTTAGTTCATCTGCCATCTCCTTGTCCCCCATTATTATTCCTCTGGCCTCATTTTCTAGCAATCCTATACTCTCACGTTTCTTTTAATTTTATATATATTCTTAAAAAATCTTTTTCTATCCATTTCGATATTGTTGGCTAGCTTGCTTTCATAATTCATCTTTTTCCTCCTAATGATTCTTTTAGTTACTCTCTATAGGTTTTTAAAAACTTCTCAATCCTCTGTCTTCCCACTAGTTTTTGCTTTGTTGTATGCCTTCTCTTTTGCTTTTACATCAGCTTTGACTTTCCATGTCAGCCATGGTTGTACTATTTTGCCATTTGAGTATTTCTTCATTTTTGGAATATATCTGTCCTGCATCTTCCTCATTTTTCCCCAGAAACTCACACCATTGCTGCTCTGCTGTCATCCCTGCCAGCAGCTCCTTCCAAATTACTTTGGCCAACTCCTCTCTTGTACCTCTCAGTTCCTTTACTCCACTGAAATACTGCTACATCAGACTTTCTTTTCTCCCTATCAAATTTCAAGTTGAACAATCATACTGTGATCACTGCCCCCTAAGGGTTCTTTTACCCCAAGCTTTCCAATCACCTCTGGTTCGTTACATAACACCCAGTCCAGTATAGCTGATCCCCTAGTAGGGGATCCACCCCCACCACACAATCACAAATATGCTGGCCTGAAATTAAATTGATTTGTAAAGGACCTCCCTTTGATTGGACCCCTGGATACAAGTTTCCTTGGCAGGAATTAAGTTTCTGACTGCTGCATTTAACAACATTCTTGCTGTTACATTATACTGGCAAATTTTAAGGGCATGTTTTAAGGTGAGAGGGGGAACATTTAAAGTAGTTATGTGAGGCAAGTTTATTTTTCCCCACACAGAGTGGTAGATGTCTGGAACAGCTGCCAAAGGTAGTGGTGTAAGGAGATACAATAGTAGCTTTTAAGAGGCTTTTAAATAGACATGTAAATATGCAGGAAATAGTGGGCTGTGGATCACACACCAGCAGAAGAAGTTTATTTTAATATGGCATTGTGTGCCTGTGCTGTACTACTTTTTGTTCTGTTTTCACCTCTGCCCATGGGGCATTGCTTATGCTTGTTGCCTGACCCACCTTCATCAAAATTAGAAATGGGCTGGTCTCTAAACTCAAAAGGTTTCACTTCCAACTCGTGTCTGTGTTTAAAATCACCTCCCAGATAAACTGTGAATCCAGTCATCTGCACTGAATTTTGCAATCAGTGCTTATCTATAGGATAAACTCAACTATTACTAATCTTCTGTGGAGTTGCTGCCCAATTTGCCCTGCTGCTTTGGAAATGTGCTGCAAAGAAGCTATTCCATCATTTGTTCACTAGACATGGGCTTGATGCATTGAAGTTCTATAATTTTAAAATTATTTCTTTATATGATAATTACAGTCAAATAGCTCGTGTAAAAATCTGTTTTCACAAGTGAGAGTCTTTTTAAGTAAATTTTGCCAATTTCTGCTTAGTCCTACTTTTCCCTTCCAATGTTTGCTCTCTGTATGAGATTTATACGTAGCCTGTACATCTTATTTTCGATTCCCTAGTTTGGACTCAATAAAGATTTGTCTGTTTTATTGGCGAACCGCATTGGCTGTTTCTGCTGTCCAGAAATATGACTTGTCGCCAGCAGAGGGTGCAATATTGGATCAGACTCCACGTTCCAGCAAGTCTGCGTGAAAATGCCGTCATCTGCTGTCAACAGCACGAATAGCAATTTCTATGTCTGTGAACTGGTGTCTGGTGTTTATACTTGATCGTCGTTGGCTTCCAGTCAGCACTTGTGTTTGTTCACTTCTAGTTAATGTACAAACTATTTAAGTTTTAACCAAATGGTTGTTTCCATTCTGTATAGAAAAGATCAATGATCATTCCAGCAAGTACATATTTATTTTTAAAAATCTTTTTATTAAGTTTCAAATTAATAAACATAGCAATAATGATAAATAGAGATCAGGATTATATTAATAATGATTAACATGTACAAACACAGATTCCAAGTAACAAATGGAGTTTAGCCTCCCAATCTCTTAGTAACTAACCATGAAAAACCCCTAAACTAAAAAAAACAAAGATTGGGCTGCCATATTTCATCGGTTAAAATTATAATTTGTCGTTAACTCCGCTGCTCTATACATGAGCAAAATATTACTGAAAAACGATTCAGAAAGGGTCAACTGACATTATATGAAAATATTGAATAAATGGCCTCCAAGTTGCATATTTTCATAAAGACAATCTTCAGCCATTGCATGCATAATTTCTTCTCAGGCAGTATGTTTTAAATTAAGTACAGATTGCAAGAGATTTGTTGATATTTATTTATTGAGCTACAGCATAGGTAATATTTATTTGAGTCACACTGCCCACCAATCTCTGGATTTAACCCAAGCCTAATCACAGGAAATGTACAATGACCAATTAACCTACCAGCCGGTAGGTCTGTGGACTGTGGAAAGAAACCAAAGCCCCCGGAGGAAACCCACATGGTCACGAGGAGAACGTACAAACTCCTTACAGGCAGCAATTCCCGGAAATTGAACCCAGGTCGCCTACACTGTAAACCATTGTGCTAACCACTACGCTACAGTTGATGGTTGGTGCCTACGTGGTGACTACATGCTCAGAGGTCAATGTAATCACCATCATAATTACAACTAAAGTTCTGTCTTTTTTCTTAAACCCCCAGGGTCTCACAACATCTGCACCATCTTCTGGAGCTTGTCCACTGGCTCCACCGCCTCCCCCTCCTGGACCCCCTCCTGTCCTGTCGTCCGAAGCATCCGAGGATGAAGCTCGTTCCCAACTGTTTGCTCAGCTTAACCAAGGGGAAGGCATTACTAAGGGTAAGCATATCAGTACAGCTAAGTGTATTTGGGTGTACATGGAACAGGGTAGGAAGGAAGTCCCTAGTCTCTGCTGTTTCCATATTTCTCATTATTAAATCGTCCGGCTTACCTTTGGATAGGCTAACCAGATAGATAGGTAAGATAATTGGTAGGTACAAAATAAAAACCTATTACGTTGTCTGTAATGCAGCAAAATCCAAATTTGGCACTGTCTTGGAGAGTGGGGTGAAATTTTGGACCAATTTTGGAGAGTATTCTGCAGTAAAAAGGCATTTTCACTAACTGGATGTTTTTTTTTTGCTTTATGCTTTATTCTCGGTAAACTTTGGAGACTGTTAGATGGGAAAATTCCAGATCAGCAGTTTCTGTGATAGTCGAACCACCCTATCAAGCACCAACAATCATTCCACAGTCAAAGTTACTTAGATCACATTTTCCTCCCCATTCTGATGTTTTGTCTGAACAACAAATGAACCTTTTGACCATGTCTGAACACTTATATGCATTAAGCTGCTGCCGCATGATTGGCTGAATAGATATGTTTATTAATGAGCAGATAACACGCACAAAATGCTGGAAGAACTCAGCAGGCCAAGCAGCGTCTATGGAAAAGAATGAACAGTCAACGTTGTGGGCTGAGACCCTTCATCAGGACCAGGGGGAAAAAAATGAGAAGTCAAAGTAAGAAGCTGGGGAAAAGGGAGGAAGAAGTACAAGGTGATAGGTGGAACCAGGAGAGGGGGAGGGAGTGAAGTAAAGATCTAGGAAGTTGATTGGTGAAAGAGATAAAGGGCTGGAGGAGAGGGAGCGGGTAGAAGACCATGGAAGAATGGGAAGGAGGAGGAGCACCAGACGGAGGTGATGGACAGGTTAGGAGATAAGTTAAGAGAGGGAAACAGGAATGGTTGGGAGGGGGAGGGCAATTACTGGAAGTTCGGGAAATCAGTGTTCCTCCATTGGGTTGGAGGCTACACAGATGGAATATGAGGCATTGCTCCTCCAACCTGAATGTGGATCCATCACATCAGTAGAGGAGCCCATACACTGACATGTCAGAATGGGAAGTTGAATTAAAATGGGTGGCTACGGCAGATCCTGCCTTTATCTGGCGGACAGGTGCTCAGCAAAGTGGTCTTGCAATCTGGATCGGGTCAATATAATATACGGGAGGCCACACTGGGAGCACCAGTTACAGTACAGGACCCCAACAGACTCACAGGTGAAGTGTCGCCTCACCAAGAAGGACTTTTTAGGGTCCTGAATGGTAGTGAGGGAGGTGTTGGGGCAGGTGAGGCACTTGTTCTGTTTGCAAGGGTAAGTACCAGGAGGGAGATCAGTGGGGAGGGACGAATGGAAGAGGGAGTTGCATAGGGAGTGCTTGGTGGTGGGATCTGGTTGGAGATGGCGAAAGTTATGGGAATTATGTGCCGGACGTGGAGCCTTGTGGGGTGGTAGGTGGGAATAAGAGGAACCCTATCTATAATGTGGCATAGGAGAATGGGGTGAGGGCAGACATATGTGAAATAGAAGAGATGCAGGTGAAGACAGCGTTGTTGGTAGAGGAAGGAAAGTCCCTTTCTTTGAAGGAGGAGGACATCTCATTAGTTCTGGAATGAAAAACCTCATCCTGAGAGCAGACAAGATGGCACGATGTGTACTCCAAGTAGCTGTGAGAATCAGTAGGTTTATAAATGATATCAGTAGATAGACTGTCTCCAGAGATAGACAAAGATTGAAAAAGGGGAAAGGAGCTGTTGGAAATGGACCGGGTAAATTTGAAAGCAGGGTGGAAGTTTGAGGCAAAGTTGACGAGGTCGACAAGCTCAGCTTGAGTGTGGGAAGCAGCACTGATACAGTTGTCAATGCAGCCTAGGAGGAGTTGGGAACGTGGACTGTTCCACATAGCCAACCAAAAGGAAGCATGTGAGTGCCTTTGGTGTGAAGGAAGTAGGATGAGCTAAAGGAGAAATTATTGAGAGTGAGGATCAGTTCTGCCAGTTGGAGGAGAGGGGTGGTGGAGGGAAACTGGTTGGCTCTGTTGTCCAGAGATAAGCAGAGAGTAGCACGGTCTAGCACATAATTCTCCATAAGTTCTGCCATCTCTAACAGGATCCCACCACCAAGCACATCTTTCCCTCCCTCCTCCCTCTCCCCCCCCCCCCCTTACTTTCCACAGGGTCGCTCCCTACACGACTCCCTTGAGGCGACACTTCACTCGTGAGTCTGTTGGGGTTATATACTGCATTCAGTGCTCCCGGGGTGTTTCTTGTATATTGGTGAGACCCGACGTAGATTGGGAAGCTGCTTCATCTGCCAGTAAAAGTGGGATCTCCCGGTAGCCACCCATTTCCATTTCGACATGTCTCTCCATGGCCTCCTCTGGTGCCACAATGAGGTCACACTCAGGCTGGAGGAGCAACACCTTGTATTCCATCTGGGTAGCCTCCAACATGATGGCATTAACATTGATTTCTCAAACTTCCGGTAGTTGCCCCCCCCCCTTCACCATTCCCCCATTTCTGTTTCCCCCTCTCACCTTATCACCTCCCTCTGGTGCTTCTCCTCCTTCCCTTTCTTCCATGGCCTTCTGTCCTCTCCTATCAGATTCCCCCTTCTCCAGCCCTGTATCTCTTTCAGCAATCAACTTCCCAGCTCTTTACTTGCACCTGTCCCCATCTCCTGGTTTCACCTATCACCTACACCCACTTTTAATTCTTCCTCCCCTCCCCCTTCACCTTCTTGCTCTAACTTCTCATCTTTTTTTCTCCAGTCCTGATATGTTTCAATAGGTACATTTAATGTCAGAGAAATGTACACAGAATTCTTTTCCTTTGCGCATCCACTAAAACAGAGGAGTGCCCCAAAGAATAAATGAATGACAGTTAAATGTTAGAACCCCAAAGCCCCTCCCCCCAGCTCAATGAAGGGCCTCAGCCCGATAAGGTGACCATTTACTCTTTTCCATAGATGCTGCCTGGCTTGCTGAGTTCCTCCAGCATTGTGTGTGTTACTGTCCAGCATCTGCAGACTTTCTCGTATTAATGAGCAGTTGTGCAGGTGGCCACTTTATTAGGTATAGGTGTATCTAGTAAATAGGCCACTGAGTTTATTATCAGCATGAGTAGGGGACTGACAAAATAACAATGAACAAAGTCAAAATAAGCAGCAATTTTCAAGTTGGAAGCAGTGACTAATGAGTTTCTATAGGGCTTCAACTCCATAGAATTTATATTGAAGGTCTAGCTGAAGGGAGTGATGGTACTGTAACTGGATTTGTTGAAAATACAAAGATGGATGGGAGAGCAAGTCGAGAAAAGGATGGAGAGTCTGCAAAGGGACAGAGATGGGTTCGCTGAGTAGGCAAGATTTGTCAGATGGCATTATAATGTGGAGAAATGTATGGTTATTGAGTCTGGTAGAAGGAAAAACAGAATACTATTTCATTGGAGACTATAGAATGCAGAGTGTTGCTCCACGGAGTGGACATGGAATAAGAAGATAGCATGTAGGTACAGTAAGTAATTAGGAAGGAAAATGAGATGTTTTTCTTTCAAAAGGGATTTACAAGTCCACCCTGCACACCAACGACAGCAAAGCCTCCCTTCCTGATAGGCTGAATGCTTTCTGTGCACAATTAGACCAATTGAATGATGTGACATCGAGGAAAGCCCCCTCTCTTCCTGGGGAAAAGGCACCCTGTCTGGCTGCAGTGGAAGTGAAGACGACCCTAGCCAGGGTAAATCCACACAAAGCTGCAGGTCCGGACAACTTACCTGCTCAGGTGCTGAGGGACTGTGTGGCCCAACTAACAGATGTCTTACCAGACATCTTTAATACCTCTCTGAAACAGTCTCTTGTCCCTGCAGGCTTCAAGGCAGCCTCCATCATTCTGATGCCCGAGAGCGATGGCAACTGGCCTAAATGATCACTGCCCAGTGGTACTGACATTAGCAATCATGAAATGCTTTGAGCGCTAGTAGTGGATCGTATAAAATCCCACCTTCCAGCTACATTGGACCCGTTCCAGTTCGCCTACCACTCAAACCAGTCCACTTGTGATGTCATAGCCTTGACTTTCATACTTGAGACTGGACCCAGCAAAATTTACATTCATCCAAACCATATTTGCTGAGCTTGGGAGAATTTCAGGGATGCACTATAATTACATGTAGGGTGAGCTTGCAATTGATAACTTTGGTGGTAGTTTTCAGTTGTAATGAGTTCCCAGAGACTAAAAAGTTGAGCATTAAAATTTTCTGAAGGAGCTAGTTGTCCTTAAGAATTTAATTACATAGGGAATCTTTGGCCCTAATCCATCCAGTGCACAGTTTGATCCTGATACCATTAAAATAACATTAAATATTCGTAAATGTGTTAAATTTTAAAGCAACGTGTCTTTTCAGGAGTGAAAATTCTTTGTTGTATATTAAGAATTCTTGCAAACAACAATTTATGTCTGATCAAAAGTTGATCTTAAAATAAATTGTAGGTCAAGTTCAGTTTATTGTCATCAACCATACACATGTATGCCAACAAACAAAACACATTATTCCAAACTAAGATGCACAACACAGTACATATAACTCTCACACATAACATACAAAGTAATATTACCACAAGTATAATAACAGATAAAAAGGTGCATTTATGACATAAGTTTACTGGTGCTTCATACGTGATGAGACCCGGTGGTGCAAGGGGTTGAGTAGTCTTACAACCTGGGGGCGGAAGCTGTTTCCCATCCTAACAGTTTTTGTCCTTGTGCTATGATACCTCCTGCCTGATGGTAGGGGGGTCAAAAAGATTGTTAGACAGATAGGAGGGATGATTGACAATGCTAAGTGACCTGTGTAGGAGCCCTCCTGATAAATGTCTCTAATGGGTGGAAGAGAGACACGAATGATCCTCTCAGCAGTCCTTTGTAGGGACTTGTGGTTAGCCAAATTGGTAGAGAGAATTGGATCAAAGCTGAACATATGCCTGTGAATTGGAGCAGTTGGTTTTTTATGTGTAGGTTACAATCTAAAACCCATGTGATGGATCTTTTTGTGTGGTAGTGACTTTTCCAATAGAACTCTAGCCCATTGGGAAATTGTTTGTGGGTGTGGTGATATCATCAGTTGTGTGGTGTTCATTACAGAAATTTGGACAATAGAAGCAACGCATGGCCACTATTGAACTAGTGAGTGGGTGAGGACATGAAATAGAGTATATCATGGAAAATCCTCTTAGAAAAAAGGATCTAGTGCTTTTCCAGCATATATGGGCTCCTCGGGCTTCCAGCCAGGTACAGGTATTGATTATAACTGACATTTCAATGACAAACTCTGCCATCATCATCCCTGTACCCAACTGAAAACCCGTGAAGAGTTTATTTGTTCTCCTAGAAAAATAGAAAAGCACAGTTTTTTTGTCAAAGTGGGGGTATTGGAGGCCTGAGTATGAATCACTGAAAGCTAATCTGCAAGTTCAGAAACCAAGAAGATAAACAGAATCTTGCCATTTAATCAGAGATGATCTGTGTAACAACTTACACTGCAGTTACAAAGGGCCCTAATGAGACAACACCTAGAACATTGTGTTGATCTTGTTTCTATACCAATCTTGTTCATGTATGCAAGTACGTACTTGAAAGCGGGAATAAAGATTTACCTAGTAAATTGTGGAGCAGGGGTTTGCCAACCTGACCCTTTCCACAGACGCTTTGCTTAATGGTATTGGTCCATGTCATCAGAAAGGTTGGGAACCCCTGCAGTAGACATTGTGCCAGGTCTATGGTTTTGATCATCAAATACCCTTTGCCCCCCCAGTCAGCTAAAAGCTGTGCTGGCACACTGATGTCTTCCTTCACTGAGAGGTGGCTCCCATGGAGTGTGATGCAGCAGGCGTGGGTTCATAAACCATTGTGGTCTTAAGGACGTGTGTTGGGATGGCCACGTGCAATGCCTATTGGAATAGCATTACACTCAGCACATATTATGAAGGTAACAGACAATATACATTGAGAAAGGTACATACAGTGAATAGCACAGCATACAGTAAGTTTGTACACAATGTACAGTAAAATGGTTAGACACATTGTGCTCGACACTCTGCGAACAAATGCGTCAACATTTTACACAAAACAATGTCGTCATGTTGGCTCAGAGATGTCAGTGTTAGCCAGATTTTTCTTTTAACACCTTGCAGATGAAATCATGGTTTACTCACTCATCAAAAGGTTAACTTATCTCCAAAATTAGCACTCCTATCATACAGTATCAAAGCTAAACAAAACACAGGAAGTTAATTTGTTAAGTGCTGTACTTTTCTACTTTCTAACCAGCCTCTGTAAATTTAATCTTCTAAATCTGAGGCAAGAGTGCTTTCTATCTTCACCATTAAGATTAGTACTTCATTAAATCATTTAGTAATTAAAACTGAAGCAGCCTGAGTAATGTGAGCAGTCTGATGTCACCCACTTTTGCAAGAAGAATTGAAAGATGGGCGATTATCCAAATGGAAAGAGATTGCAAATGTGTGTATGGTGTTCTTGTTTATGACTCACACAATTTTGGCAGGTTGGTTCAAATAGTTAAAAGGGCAAATTACAGATTGGCCTTTATTGGAAAGTGGTTAGAGTTTAAAAATAAGAAAGTTCTGTTACAATTGTACAGGGTGTTAGGGAAGCCTCTGCTTGGAATACCGTGCACTGTTTTGGTCCCCTTTCCCAAGAATGGATATATTAGCTTTGGAGGGAGTCCAAATGAGATTGACCAGGATAATTCCTGGGATCAGAAAATTGTCTTGTCAAGAGATGCTAAACAGGTTGGGTCTGTATTTTTTGGAGCTTAGAAGATGAAAATGATTTATTAAAGTACACGAGATCCTAAAGGGGGCTTGACAGGGCAGATCTTAAGATGGTTTTACAAGCTAGAAATTGTGGAATGATGGGCCATTGTTTGATAACGATGAAGATAAAGGACTGGACATTTAAAACTAAGGCTTGTAGAAATTTCTTCTCAACTATGGTGGTGAATCTCTGAGAAATTGAGTGGAATTGTTGCATGTTTTTGGTAACAACACCGTAAATTGTTGTGATTCACGATGAATAGCCTGAAAAGGTAGTGGAAGCAGATTTGGTAGTACAAGTCATATAGACTTATTACAGATGATGAAAGTATTGGATGACTTTGCAAAGAAGTCTTAGCAGAGAAGTGGGATGAATTTGATAGTTCTTTCAAAGAACCAGCTCAGGCCAATGGGCAGATCAATACTGTATCCAGGTTTTGTTGTTTTTGAGAACTTTTACTCCGTTCTCCCTGATTTTCCTATTGGACATGTATCATACTCAGATGCACAAACTCCTTAACTAAGTGAACAAAATCCAGTACTTTACAGCAGAGACAAAAGAAATTGCAGATGCTGGAACTGGAGCAATAACAATATGCTAGAGGGACACAGCGGGTTGAGTAGCATCAGCGGGGTTGAGGTACCGAGGGAGAGAAACTGTCAACACAGGACTGATGCTGGTCAACCCGCCAGATTGTTTTTGCTCCAGTGCTCTGCAATGCTTCGCCCAGGCTTGTATGGTAAATGCAACCAATTCTTTTTTCAGTTGCAGCACAGTGACACAATCTGCTAGCTCAGATTCAGCCTACCAGGTGTCTCCTGATTTCTGGTGCTGTCTGTGTGGCTGCATGAGCTTTGTTGGGGTGTGCTGGTTTCCTCCCATATCCTGAAGATTAATTGGCTGCAGTAAACTGTCCCTTGTGTAGGTGGGTGGTAGGAGAATTGAGGGAGCTGAGGTTCAGGTGAGGGAGAATAGGATAAGGGAAGTAAGTAGGTGAATGAGACTGATAGGATTTTCGCAGCAGCCACAGTGGATTGAATGCCGTTGAAATATAAATACTTACTCTGCAGGTCTTCGCCATGTTGCTGATGAGCAGAAAACCCACAAGAATCCGAATCTTCGTTCACAGAGTGGGCCTGTCAATTCGCCATCGAAAACTTGCTCGCCTAGTCCTACGTCTCCCATGTCTCCTATGCAGCAGCCAAGAACACCTATCCTGGCACTGGAAGGAAAGAAGTGGAGAGTGGTAAATAGAACCAAACAGCAGATTACATCTGTACTTGTTGCATCCCCTGCCATCCGTGCCTCTTCACCTCTCAGTTATTTTCCCCTCTCCTACCCACTAGTTTTTAACTCCAGTGTGTTTTGCTACACATTTCTTTTGTGGACCTCTGCCATCCACAGAGCCAGAAAATCACAGAAGGGTTTTTAGTCCAGTTGTATGCCCTGAACTTTATGCACTGGAGTATGGCCAGAAAAGGGTATACATGGAACAAACCGGCCTCACTCACAGAGGTCCTTGTTTGAACAGGGAAGAGTAAGCTTGTATTATGCACAACCTTTGCAGATTCCAGAATAATTCAGAGCCCAAAAAAAAAACTACTGTGGTGATGTAGAAAACACGACAGCTAAATTGCAGTTGGATTTTGGCCAAGTGATCATACTTTGGGAATGTTGATTGAGGGATAAAGATCATACAGGATAACACTGTCGATGGTTTTGGATCTTTTGCATGTACCTGGGAGGGCAGGAGGGATTTTGGAGTGACATCTTATTCATTGGACAGTGTGTCCTTCACTAAAAATTTTCATGAGTATGGCAATTAATACCCAAGGTTTTCTGATAAATTCAATGCTTTCAAATATTTTGTAGCAGCCAAGTAAGGCAGTAAAAGCTGAGATGGGACAGTACTGTATTCAACGTTAAATATTGCTCAGAAACAAGTTGCTGTGAAAATTACCATTCTCAAATTAAGACCACACATTTCTTTGTAAGGTGCCAGAAGTTAGATGCAAGTGTGACATTTCACTTTTTGTGTACATCAGCAACGAAAAATACTAAACACAGAAAATGGGAATTGCCCTGTTAACAAAGGCGTCTTTTTAGTTGATTTGCATACTGGTGGTGTAATGAATTTTGAGTGTGTACTGAGAAGGAGCAGAGTATCTTTTGATCTCATTAGATTATTACATGCAGATGCTGATCATTTATCAGAGAATTCTGACTGTCTTGTCTTGAAACCAATTAGTTTAATTTTTCCTAGAGATGTTAAAATAATCAGTGAGATAGGTGATGCATAAAAAGCAAATGGATGCTGGATGTAATGAACTTTTTAAGTATCAGTTGAGGACATTGTACTAAAATCACAGAAAACTATGGACTAACAAGTTTCTAAGCTGAAACTTCACAAAAAAAATGCATTTTAAAACACATAGGCCTTTACTCTTATTTTTAGTGCAATTGAATACCCAAAATGTTCTTTGATTAACAATGGGATTATACAAAGCATTGTACAATAGTGACATCTGCTGTTGGAGGGTCATAGAGGCAGAGGATGATAGTCGAGGATTGTTTTCAGATTGAAGGACTGTAACCAGAGGTGTGCTACGGGGTTTAATACTGGGTCTTTTGTTGTTGGTCGTGTATTTCAAAGGTTTGAGAGAGAGAAGGTAGATGGTATGATTAGTAAGTTTGCAGTTGGAGCACTGTGCAGCAGCAAGCCTCTGATACTCGTGTGTGGATGTCAGATCAGCACGCTCTGTGGACAGGGGCTTTTCACCCCCCCCGGTCAGCAAGTCCCGGCATCGAAACGGGGAGGAAACGGGAGGGTCACTGACCACTTCAGATTGCAGAGTCATGGGGTCAGAGGGCCTTGTGAGTCTAGAGGTCAAAGCCCGTGATTGGTGAGTCCTGAGATCGATACTGGAGGTGCAGATCGAAATTGGCGGGTCCAGAAATCGAGGTCTGAAGATCGAAGTCATCAAGTGGAAGTCCGGACTCAGCCCGTCTGGAAGTCGGAGGTCTGATATCTGCAACTGTGGGTCAGGAACTCTGGAGCCGCCAGTACTGGTTTTGGCCTGTTTATGTGAGTGAGTGGGTGGGGAGGAAAGGGGTGTGGTTTGCTGTTGTAATCTTGTTACTGTAGCTTGTGTTGTTCTGCTGGACAATGCAGACATGTTGGTGCTGGAAAGTGTGTCGACACTTTAGGGCTGCCCCCAGCTCAGCCTTGTCAGTTGTTAATGCAAATGATCTCTAATTTCCCCACATCCTTGTCCCTAAACCCTAACTTGACCCCTAATTCCCTACATATATACATAACATAGTTAAATATGTACAGTAGTGTAAAATAAAAAGTAGTCAGATAGTGTTGATGGGTTCACTGTCCATTCAGAAATCAGATGGCAGAGGGGAAGAAGCTGTTCCTGAATCGTTTTGCGTGTATGTGTGTGCGTGCTTTCAGGCACCTGTGCCACCACCTTGATGGTAGCAATGAGAAGAGGGCATGTCCTGGGTGGTGGAGATCCTTAAAGATGGACACCACCTTTTTGAACCACCGCTCCTTGAAATTGATCCTAATGTGCGTCTCGGTGATAGCATCTTGGGGGATTGTTGGTGTGGATAGGACCTAAGTTTGGAGTGTAGAGGAATAAAGTGGGATCAGCACAGATGAATGCCTGATGGTCAGCACAGCCTTGTTAAGCCAAATGAATATATCACCTTGTTTTGCTATGACTCTCAATGACAACACTAACAGAGACTAGTAAATGGGGATTACTAGAGACATTGCAACTGTTTTGAATATAAGTACTCCCTCCTCCCAATTTAAAAGAAAACATTTAATTTGCTTTGTTAATTAGAGATCGTTTGTTTGTAGGAGAGAGAAAACAACTTTGTATTTAGAGAATTGAAACACTCAAAATGATTCTTCCACTGGACTTTGGTGCACATCTATTGTTTTCTACTAGGCAGATACTTTTCTGGTTTATACCAAGGTAAGAAGGGCTTTTCATGTTGGAGAAAAACAGGAAATTCTGGAAAAATGTTGGAGAAACATACTTAATCTTACTCTGTCCAGCTATGCTACACCAAAGTTAATTGATCAGCTCTTCAAAACCCACCAACCCCAACTTCTCAAAGCATACAGCCTTTTGTGTGAAATAAATTTTCAGTAGAAGATGGCATTTTGAGCCTGGGTTGTTGATGCACCATCAATAACTCACTCTGAGACGTAAGAAGCGAGGTATCGGCTTTTATTGACTGGAAGAATGAACAACACTACATCCTGGGGAATGAGGCTGGGCAACAGGCCTCAGTCGCCTTTATACAGGGGTCTGTGGGAGGAGCCACAGGAGCAGTCCAGACAGGTATATGTAGTTCACCACAGTTGTATCCGCTGGCTATGCTCCTTCCGTGCTACTAGTTGTGGACCGTAAAGGAGGAACCCAAATATACCTACAGATTTGTGAGTGTGATAGATGTGGGGCAGTATGAAGTGGGGTAGATGATGTTTAAACTTCTCTGTGAATGTTTTATTATTTTTATTTTAGGAATATCAACAGAATGAAAGCAACCTTGTCATTTCTGAGGCAGAACTGAAACATGTTGCCTACATCTACAAGTGTAATAGCTCTGTGCTGAAAATTCAAGGCAAAATCAATTCCATTACAATTGGTAAGTAATTAGTAGATATTTAAAGAGGTCAGAGGATTTTGTACTTCCTGCCCAACGCCGCTACCATTAGGTAGGAGTTATAGTAACATAAAGCCCCACATCACCAGGTTCAGAATAGTTACATTTCCGCACATATCAGGTCCTGAATCAACTCTCGCAACGTTAATCATTCCTTGGCAACAGAATACAGCCAACCACCTGCCATGGACTTGTTTCTTTCTTTTTCTTTTTCAATCTTTTTATTAGTATTAAAAATATTATGAACAAAGTACAGTTAATATATTAATAAAGGGATTACAAACATACAAATTCCCATTACACATGAAGGAATACATAAGCAATGAATACAGTATAAATAAGTTTCCCCAAAACATGAACCATATAGTATATATATGAACAAGGTAAATCTAGATATTTCATAATATATGATATATTAAAAAAAGAAAAAGAAAAAAATATATATGCAAAGTGACTTGTTTCTGATTGTGTAAAACAAGAACGTAACTTTCTCTTTTCTGCAACACGATAACTAGAGATTTTGCAGGTGCTGGAGCAACGGCTGAGTTCCTCCAGCATTTTCTGTGTTCCTGTTTCTTTTCTACACAAGTTGGTTTAGTTTGTATTCTGCATGTTATCTGTAGCATGTGCCTGTGAAGCTGCTGTAAATTTGCCCATTGTACCTGTACTTCTCTACACTCATTGATGCAGCGTTAAACTCGACATGGCCCAACAGATCCTGGATGTCACTGCTTTCCTTTTGCAACAGAGAAGCTGCCCGTTTATATAATTCTTTCCGTTTCAGATTCCTGTAAAAAGCTTGGCCTTGTGTTTGAAAACGTAGTGGGGATAGTTGAAATCATCAATTCACGGAATGTGGAAATACAGGTAAAGAATAAATTGCCGTGACACCAGTAAATTCTTAGTGTTAAGTTAGCTCGATTATAGAACATTGGCAAATCTCTCTCTGCTTTGTAAAAAAAAAAAATTGCTGGGTAGAAAGCATGTGAAAAACATTTTCATAGACTTTATCTCAATTAGTTTTGCATTGCCTTATAAAGTTATTGAATATTAAATAAACCTAATACACCAGTTTTTTTTCTATCTGTTTTATCAGAACATAGAAATCCCTTCTGCACAACACGCAATATTCCATTGGCTTTTACTTGCATTCGGTTCTGACTACATTTGTAAGTTTGTACTAGTGACACTGGTTTCAAAATGATTGCTGATATATAGGTCGGGACTCCAAGGCTGCCGAGCTGGGGTGTCAAGGTAGCGTAGTGGTTAGCACAATGCTCTACAGTACCAGCAACCCAGATTCAGTTCACAGCACCGTCTGTAAGGAGCTTGTGTGTTCTCCCCGTGACTCGGGTTTCCTCCAGGTGCTCCAGTTTCCTCCCACAGGTGCTCCTACTTTCCTCTCGGTAGTAGGTTAATTGATCATTGTAAATTGTCTTGTGATTAGGTTATGGTTAAATTTTGGGAAGGTGGGGTTGTTGCTGGGTGGTACAGCTCAAAGGGCAGCAATGGCCTACTCTGTGCTGTATCTCAATAGATAAGTAGAATGTTAATAGAATGAGGCTGTAAATTATATCACTCAGATAGAAATTCCCACAGCATGCATTCTGTCTGCATTCTGCTTTTGCCATTAGGGATCGAACCTTGATGAAACACAACCTCAGAATGCAGGGTAAATGTATGATTCCAAGATCTATAGGTAAGTAATTGTAAACGAGTCAGTCACACAGCAGGGGAATGGGGCCCTTCGGCCCAACTCATCCATGCTGACTGTGTTACTCAGTGAGCTGGTCCCACAGCCCTTCGAACTTCCCCTTCCCATGCACTCAGCTAGATGGCTTTTCAATGTTGCTAACGTGCCTGCTTCAATTATTACTTCTGGCAGCTTATTCCAAAGACACAACTGTCCTTTATGCCGCCGTGATGTCCTTTGTAAATATCTTGCCTCTGATCTTAAATTAATGGCTGCTTGTTTTTAGCACCCCCTTTCCTGGGGGAAAGAGTTGTCCTGTGGCTGGGGTTAGGGTTAAGTAGGAAGGTTGCTGGGCTGCACCATATAATGGGAAGGAAGGGCCTGTTCCCCGCTGTATCTCAAACGGTCTCGGCCCGAAACGACTGTACATAGATGCTGCCTGGCCTGCTGAGTTCCTCTAGCATTTTGTGCGTGTTGCTTCAAATAAAAAAAACTATGTGCTTTCACCCTGGCATTGTCTCTCGTGATATCATTTATCACTATCAGGGCATTCCCTCAAACTCCTACGATCCAGGGAATAAAGCCCTAGTTTATGCAAATTCCCCTTGTGACTCAGGTCCCCGAGTCTATATTGAAATTTGAAGATAAATCAGAACTTCCCTATTCATTTGCACAATTTTGCGTAATGCAATACAGGACATAAACCATGATAATCTGATGGTATTTGGAAGGTCATGCTCACTATTTATTGACGCTAATGGTACTGTTTTGTTCTCCAAGACCAACAGAGGTTTGATGCAGCAATCATTTCAATCAAATTTAATTACTGTTAAAAAGCAATAAAACAGATGCTGTAAATACAAAGTAAACTGCAGATGCTGTGGTCAAATCAACACGGACAACACGCTGGAGGAACTCAGCAGGTCAGGCAGCATCCATGGAAACGAGCAGTCAACGTTTCAGGCTGAGACCCTTCGTCAGGACTGATGAGGGAGGGGGCAGGGGCCTCATAAAGAAGGTGGGGGGAGGGTGGGAAGGAGAAGGCTGGTAGGTGCCAGGTGAAAAACCAGTAAGGGGAAAGTTCAAGGGGTGGGGAGGGGAAGCAGGGAGGGGATAGGCAGGAAAGGTGAAGAAGGAATGTAAGGGGAAAGCACTATGGGTAGTAGAAGAAGGCTGAGTCATGAAAGGTGATAGGCAGCTGGAAGAGGAGGCAGAGTGAAAGTGGAATGGGGGAAGGGAGAGGGAGGAAATTACCGGAAGTTGGAGAATTCAATGTTCATACCAAGGGGCTGGAGACTACCCAGAAAGTATATGAGGTGTTGCTCCTCCAACCTGAGTTTGGCCTCACGGCAGTAGAGGAAGCCATGTATGGACATATCTGAATGGGAATGTGAAGCAGAGATGAAGTGGGTGGCAACCGGGAGATCCTGTCTGAGGTGCTCGACAAAGCGGTCCCCCAATCTGTGTCGGGTCTCGCCGGTGTAGAGGAGGCCACACCGGATGCAATAGATGACCCCAGCAGACTCATGAGTGAAATGTTGTCTCACCTGGAAGGACTGTTTGGGGCCCTGAATGGTGGTAAGAGAGAAGGTGTAGGGACAGGTGTAGCACTTAAGCTTGCAGGAATAGAAAACAGATGCTGGCAGTCTGAAATTAAAACACAAACTGCTAAAAACATTTATGAAGATGGGAACTGCTGAGTTAATGTCTCGGGTTAATGGCCTCTCATTGAGTTTTGTTGAACTGAAACATTCACTCTGTTTCTCTCTCCACAGCTGTCGCCTGACCTGCCGAACATTTAAAGGCATTTTCTGAGCAATACACAAAATGCTGAAGAACTCAGCAGGTCAGACAGTAACTGTGGAGGGGAATAAACAGTTGATGGTGTGGGCCAAAGGAGGAAGCTAGAATAAGAGAGTGGGAGGAGGAGAAGGAGACTGACAGATGATAGGTGAAACCAAGTGAGGGGGAAAGTGGGAAGGCAGGGGAGGTGGGGGTGAAATGAGAAGCTGTGAGGTAACAGGTGGAAAAGGTATCGGCTGAAAAGGTTCAAAGTTTCATTTTATTGTCCAAGTCTGCACATACAATACAAAATCTGATATTCATCTTCTCCAGATAGCCATGGAATACTGAAGGAGAAGAAGGAATCTGATCAGAGGGAAGAGTCGACCATGAGAGAGAGGAAAGGAGGTGGGGCACCAGAGAGAAAGATGGGCATATGAGAAGGGAAGGGGTAGAGGGGAGCCAGAACTGGGAATTTAAAAAAAGAGAAGGGAAGAGGGGAGGGAAATTACCAGTAGTCAATTTAATGCCATCAGGTTGGAGGATACCCAGATGAAATATGAGGCGTTGCTCTTCCAACCCGAGAGTGGCTCATTGAGGGAGTAGAGAAGGTCATGGCATGCATGCCAGGATTAGAATGGGAAGTAGAATTGAAATGGGTAGCCACCAGGAAATCCTGCCTGTTTGATGGACAAGTGAAAATGCTTGTCGAAATGGTTCCCCAGTCTTTAATGGATCTCCATTATATTTCAGTTCAACTTCCTACTCTCATTCTAACCATGTTGGTCCATGGTGTCCTCAACTGTCAAGATGAGACCATCTATTTCTTTAACTTCCAGTAATTTCTCTTCCCCCAACCCTTTTACTCTTTTTCCTTGGTTACCTCTCACCCTTCTCTTCTCAACTGCCTATCACCTCCCTCTGGTGCCTCTCCTCATTCCCTCTTTCCCATCGTACACTCCTATGAGATTTCTTCTTCTGCAGCCCTTTACTTTTTCCTCCTATCACCTCCCTGATACCTGCTTTCTCCCCCTCCTCCACCAACCCACCTTCCCCCTCATCTATTACCTGCCAGCTTGTACTCCTACCCTTCCCACCACCTTCCTTTCCTAGCCTCACTTTCCCCCTTTCTTTCCAGTCTTGATGATGGGTTTTGGCCTGAAACATCAACTGTTTATACCCCTCCACAGATGCTGCCTGACCTGCTAAGTTCCTCCAGCATTTTGTGTTACCAGATTCAGATTCAGTTTATTGTCATTTAGAAACCACAAATGCAATGCAGTTAAAAAATGAGACAACGTTCCTCCAGAATGATATCACAAAAGCATATGACAAAACAGACTCCACCAGAAAATCCACATAACATTTGGCAATCCCCAATCCAGAGTCCGGAGAGGCTGCTGCGTATTAATATTGTACTACCGTCTTATCACGTTCCCCAGAAAGGAGCTCCAAATCCACCAGATAAAACAAAGACCAAAAACTAAAGCTACAGGACCTGCACAAAACCACATAGTTACAACATATAATTACAACAGTGTAAACAGTTGCATAATTGATAAAAAAAAACAGACCATGGGCACAGTAAAAATAGTCCAAAGATGTTAAAAGACTATAAGTTCACCTGCATTTAAGGCATTCTCTGGTTTTGTTTACTAATGTAACAGTTCTATTAATGTTAGCAAAAATTGCCTGTTAATTTTTTAATATTCTTAATTAAAGGAGCTCTGACCTTGTGTTATTAAGTTTTTGGCACACATCTCCATGAGCTCTGAAGTAATAATGGGAGTATGTATTCCTATTGACCAAATTGAGTGCCTAATGAGTTTTGCTATACAGAGCATTTCAGTTAATTGGGACACATTGGGAGCCAGTGCATTTTGGCCCAATTAAGCAGCTGGTCCAATTAGCCAAAGTTTCATGGAAATAGTTAAAAAGGTATTTTAAAAAAAAGACAAACTGAATAACAAATTGTGTATTTAAATGAAATACAGAACAAATTAGAGTACTGCCAATACTACTGCAGTACTGTCAATCTATGTATTAGTTCCTAATAGTTAACATCAGAGGAATTCATCTGTATCATATTCTTTTGACTTTAAATGAATAAAATCAGCACAGACAAGTAGTGCAATCGACTGCCTTCGTACAATGCTGTCAACAATTGCAACCTCCAAATCTTAATTTTCGTTGTAATATTCAAGATATGGAGAATTTGATATCTTCGTAGTTTGTAACTTGTCAAAGTAGTGAAATTGCTTTATTTTCACTCCTGGACATCTCTGGCATCTCCAAGCCTGAATGCTTGAAACCACAAGAGCAAAACAGTTCTAAATTGTCTTACTGCTTATTATTGGTATCAGTGACAAAATCTCTTGTTTTTGAACATGAACACACGGAACCAACGCTATTGTGTGTCTAACGGCGCGCACAAGTGCATGGAACCGATACTAGTTAAACTATTCAGCAATAGTCTCCTGTCCCAATTAAGTGGCACGGTGTCCAAAAGAAAATAAGGGACTCCTGACTATTTTCTCAATTAGCTTCTGTTACTTAAGAGTTGTCCTAAATAAACTGATGACCCAATTATTTGGAATCCACTGTATTCAGTGCATTCTGGTTGAGTTTTGATTGCCCATTTAATGTGAAAAGACAAGAAGAATGCTCAGACTGTAATATAGACAGATTACATACCTAAATTCAGTTGATAGCCTCAACAGTGAATAACATGAGTTTCAAATGTGATCAGTTTCTCTCTGCAGCAAAGGATATTGTTCTGGAGGGAAGTCTCCAATTCCTACATGTATATTTTTTCACAACTCTGCCATCGCTAGTTTGTTCCTTTTGAAAGTAATACTCAGCGTTCAGGATACATCTTTAAATGCTAGTGTTACTTGGCTACATTTATTAATAAAGTTGTGCATTGACTTTGCAGGTAATGGGCAAAGTACCGACTATATCCATCAATAAAACAGAGGGCTGCCACATATACCTCAGTGAAGAGTCACTGGCATGCGAGATTATCAGTGCCAAGTCTTCTGAAATGAACGTCTTAATTCCTCAAGGCGAAGATTATGTAAGTTTTACACTTGTGAATACTTACCTGGCATTCCAAATTTCAGGCTCTCAGGCAAACCTGAACTGTTACAGATTGTACTATCAGACTATATATATATTGTTCTCTGTCTTCCGAGCGTAGAATTTGCTTAGAATCGTATCCCTGTGTTATGGCCATTCAGGTAACTGAAATTCAACCTCACAGAATCATTTAAAAACTACCTAAAATTTTAATACACGTAACAAAGTTGGCTCTTACAGATTTTATTGGGTGGCAGGGAGTAAACAAATACATCCCACCCCCGCCCATAGTTTGAGGGTCCACCCTTTAGTCTAATTCCTGATGGGCAAACTGCTGAACAGGAAGAGCCCACAAAGTGCAGTCTTATGCTTTTGAAACTTGGAAGCAACCAGCAATAAAAAAAATTGATTTATCTTCAGAGGGTGGAAATATATCTCTCCAAAATGGTGTTCCCTCCAGTGTTCACTTGAAGGATTCCAGGAGCTAGAAGATTAAGTAATGGTCTGAGGCCCAGAGCTTTATTTCACCCCAAGATTTTCTCCCCTTTAGGAATGAATAGATTAAAGATCCACGTAGACTCTCAAGTGAAACCTGTGATGTACAAAGTACATTCTGGAGCATAAAACTTAGCAAGCAATGCTGGTTTACCCCCACAACTGTAAACACAACTTTTCTTTTGTTTGAAGACTAGCTACTAAAATAGCAGTAAACCAATGAGTTCTATCTGATATGAATCACCAGCCCTTGGCTAGAATTCAAGCTTACAAGGTTTACTAATTTACCATTGTTTTCTTTTAAAAAATACATCAAGTTCTTCACTATTTGTATTCCTTTTTGGTTAAAAATTAGTTACTTGTAATGAAACTAACATTGTTTTTAAATGATTTTCAGTGAAAGCTTCTCATTTTAACAGCTTTGCTCTGGATTTCAGTAGTCAATATAGTGAACTTCAACACAAAACAATTAAGGGTTTAGGCAGTCAAGCCTGCCAAATGTAACATTGTGCTTCTATGACTGGGACAGAGTTCTCCCTTTTGGAGGAGATAGTAAGGATTGATTATCAAGATAGTCTGTTTCTTTCCAGCGAATTTTCTTTTTGTTTAGCTAAGAATTAGAAATGTAGAAATTAACATTGGCTAGGGTTATTAAACTTAAATCCATTCTTTACTCTCTTTTATAATGTGTATAGTTTTGTTCTGGAAGAATGGATAGTATTGAAAAAAATTCAGCTGACGAGATTAGAAAAATGAACAAAAGAAAAAACAATAAACACAAGAATTTCTTTAGATCCTGGAAATCCAGAGTAACATACACAAAATGTTGGAGGAACACAGCAGGTCAGGCAGCATCTATATAGAGAAATAAGCAGTCGATGTTTTGGTCCAAAACTTTTCATTAGGACTGGAAAAGAGGGGGGGGGTGGGCAGAACCAGAATAAGAAGGTTGGTTGGGGGGGGGGGGGGCATTGGAAGCAGTACAAGCTGGGAGAGGTAAAGTGCTGTAGAAGGGGGAATCTAGTAGGAGAGGACAGTGGGCTATGGGAAAACAAGAAAGAAGAGGGGCAGCAGAGGGAGAATTAGTATGCTTGAAGCAGATTTGCATCATATCAAGTGTCTACATATTAACATTACAAATGTAACACAGTTAGATTGGGAACATCACTTTTTTAGTGATGTTCCAATATCAATGAAATTAAATGGAACTTTCTGAAGTAAACCGTAGAAGGTTGAGGGGGGGTGACTTGATAGAGGTATTTAAAATTGAGGGGGATAGATAGAGTTGACGTGGATAGGCTTTTTCCATTGAGAGTAGGGGAGATTCAGACGAGGACATGAGTTGAGAGTTAGGGGGCAAAAGTTTAAGGGTAACACGAGGGGGAATTTCTTTACTCAGAGTGGTAGCTGTGTGGAACAAGCTTCCTGTAGAAGTGGTAAAGGCAGGTTTGGTATTGTCATTTAAAGTTGAATTGGATAGGTATATGGACAGGAAAGGAATGGAGGGTTATGGGCTGAGTTGCAAGTCAGTGGGACTAGGTGAGAGTAAGCGTTTGGCATGGACTAGAAGGGCTGAGATGGCCTGTTTCCGTGCTGTAATGGTTATATGGTTATAAATGAGGCAAGAATTGTTGGCACGCATTAGGTTAAAAGGGCTGTTTCAGAGCATTGCAAATTTATTGATGAACAAATCCCATGTCAGAGTAGCAAGTTGTACACAAAACATTTGACTCACTGTCCATACTAGGTGTTAACATACCCATTTCCCAGTTCCAGCCCTTTTAATCTCTCCTGACTAACAAATTCCAGATATGACTGACCCTGATCCCCATGGTTCCTGGTTCAAAGTCGGATGTACCAACAATTCTTGCTTCATTTACTTCAGAAAGTTCCATTTAATTTCATTGACATCATTGAAAATATTGATGTTCAAATGCTCGTTTAAATCATTAAATGTTGTGAGAGCACCTGTCTTCACTATCCATTCGAGATTGCATCCACTTTCTGGGTAGAAGGAAAAGTTCTCTTTCTTGTTCCTGGTAAATCTCACACGGATGCTAATTCTACCCACCTCTGTTATGGGAGAAAGTTCCCCACTATGTTTCCTATCTATCCCTCTCAAAGTTTTGAATACTTCAACAAGGCTCCCTCCCCCAGCATCTACAGCCTTTACTACTTCAAGGGAATTAAAACCCAGCCTGTCCATTCTCTCCTCTAAATGGAAACTTTTCATCGCAGACAATTTCCTCTGAACCTTCACCAGAGCAGTCACATCTTTCCAACAGTTTGGCAAACAGAACTGTGTGCAATACTGCAGCTGCAGATAAACCAATATGTTATAAAATTGCCCATAACCTCCTCGCTCCTGCATCCTGTGCCCTGACAGCAGAGATCCTTGAACCTGTACACCAAGGTTGCTCAGTTTTTTATTATTTGCCAGGGCTCTCTATTGTGTATATCCAAGCCTTCATAGTCCTTCCAAAATGCATCTTTTTTTTGTAGTTAATTCCATCTTCCTTTTCCTCTGCCCATGTTAACAACTCACCAATATCGTTCTGTAGCCAAAATCCCTCCTCATTTACAACTACTGAAACAAAAAAATGATAAAATTGCATGGATGACTTTGCATTGATCAAGGGACCAAATTTAGCTTCCATAAAGTTGCTGCTAAACCACATGACCTTGCGATGCCCTCCTTTGCCACAGCTGGTGCATAAGCTGAGAGAACCAACTTGTAGAAGAATGCGATAGTTGTTAGACTCACAGAATCATTCCTCAGAGACAACATGCCAGATTCTTCCTGCACAATACCTGCCTATGTCCTGTTTACTGGAAGCATCAGTGGTACACAAGTGTCAGGTTCTCAATGCAGGTCTCCAATGGATCTCATGCAAACATGGACATGTATAGTTCCTCTTAATTACGTTAAACACATTAAACACAATGTTGAAAAACACTCCGAAGAGGCACTGGAATTAAAGAGGACAGAATGTGTACCCTGGATGGGGATATCAGTGTCTGAAACCAAGAGTAGTTCTCAGTCTGGGTCTGAGACTAGTGCTGAGTGAAACAACACAAATGAAAACCAGTATCAGGGTGACACAGTAGTGCAGCCAGCTCCAGAGATCTGAGTTCAGTGCTGGTGCTGTTTCTGTGGAATTTATGCATTCTCCCTTCGACCACTTTGGGTACTCGGGTTTCCACTCACATCCCATAGACATGGGCTAATAAGAATTGTAATTCTTGTTACCATCATTAATTGCCCCTCATAATGAGTGGTAGTATATGTGTGGGGTTAATCGGAGTTGGGAGTAGTGTTTTTTGAAGAAATCAAGTGGGAAGATGACCTGGTAAATGGGGAAGGTCAATAAATTTGGCCATGGTAGCAATATCAAATCCTAAAACAATGAATAAAAAAACACGCAACATTTAAACCAGAATGAGGCTGAAAAAGCCCGGATAGTTACTTGTCAGGTATTTGCAGATCTACAGGGACTAGAACAAATTGGATTGCCACCACCTGTGTTGTGTAATTTTATGCCCATAGTATAGAGTTAAGAATAAATAATTGATAATGTTAAAAGTTAGTTTTCTGTTTAAGGTATAAACTCCCAGCCACTTAAACAAGTTTTGTTTCCTTTACAGAAAGAGTATCCAATCCCTGAGCAGTTTAAGACCACGTGGAATGGGACAAAGCTACACACTGAAGCGGCAGAAAATGTTGGCTAACCATACATTCTGCGGGCTGTTCCACGATTCACATGTGGCATTCTAGAGTTACAAATCACCATAATGCAATTTTACACTTTGTGCAACCATAGCAAACAATACTACAGTAGTCAGACACCTTGCAGTAACTGCTTTACAATAGGGGTGCAATGATTGGCAGTCTTACTGGCTCCGTATGTCTTTAGTAACACAAGTTACAACCCACGTACTGTACATACTTTGAGTGTAATTGCCACCTTTGTACTTACTGTGCTTAGTTTGACTAAATCTCACCTAGTTCTTTGATCTGTTTAAGTTATTTCAGTTCATTTGAGAATTAGTCATTGCAACCCTTTGTTATGGTGAGTGCACCTCATTTTTGCTGTTCTTTTTAAACATGGGGGGGTGGGGGAAGAAGCCAAACTTGACCATTTTTTTAAACAAAATATTTCAATTGAAGTTTAATCCAAAGTCAGCAAGAACGGTAATGTGTGACTGCTCGGCAATAGTTTCAGTCAAAGTTCTAAATGTATCTCTTTGTACCCAAGTAAAATTGTGCCATCATTGCATAACAGTTTGCCTTATTTTCTTGGTTCGACTACAGGTTGTTCTTTTGGAGAGTAACTGGATATGAAATTATGGTTTTTAAGTCAACTTTTTTTTTACATGATATTTTTGGATTTTCTTTTTTTTTCTTCTATTGATGTTAGAACTTTGCCCGACAATATCAAACCTCAGTTTGTATCAGGGAGGAGGACTCTTCATTTACATAATGAAACAAACATCTACCTTAAGGTGTCTGTGTAATACGATGCAAGCAGGAACAGCAAATGTTATAGTAGCTGTTAAATCTCTCTCTTCCCACACTCCAAGCTTTACCTTGAAATATCCGAGTCCTTTTATTAAATTATAGTTCAGAGCGTTCACTTCTGTAGGTTTGTATTGTTCAATGTTTTATATGTAGCAATTGGGTCCTGGCAGTGATATTACAATGTAATGACTCGCTTAAATCCGCATTTAGCAGGACCACAACGTGCTCACACATCACAGCAGCAAGATTAATGTAAACTTTTACTGTTCAAATTTCTAAAGTTTGTCCTCGACATTATCTTAGTGTAGAAAATAGATAGAGACGGTTGCGATGTAGTATTGAGTTTGTTACTGTTAATCACACTGAGGGATTGGTTATTGTAATTCACATCACTGGATGGTTTAAAGATACTTGTCTTGTCACACAAGGAGGATGTCCTGAAAATAAAAGTGGAAGTGTTGCAGAATAAAGCATGATCAATGAGTGCTTCTATTTTCTTGGACACGGAACTGATTATTTAAATTCTGGGTCATAACATGCAAATAAATATTTCACAAAATAGTTTCTGTAAATGATTACAGCATGGATAGAGGCCATTCAGTCCTCACAGTCTATGCCGGAAACAATCTATCTAGCCCCATTCCCTTGGCCTCACTCCATGTCCTGTGAATTTTCCCTTTCAAATATTTACCCAGTTTCCTTTAGAAGACTGCAATCGAATTGGCATCACCTACTACTCCTGGAGCTTGCAATCCTGCTCCTAAAGCTTGCTCAAAACAACAATCCTTCCATTTTGTACGTTCCTCCAGCCTAATTTTTTTTTATAAAGGCAATAGATTTATTGCTTGTAAGGATGCATAAAAATTTCAATTGAAAACATGCATCTTAAATAAAGTATGTGTTGTAAAATACTCAGACTGACAGTAGCACTGAGGAGAGAGAGCGAGTTAACATTTCAGCAGAACTGCACAAAGTTCACCTGCATTTCACAGGTACTTAATGAATACTTCAGTATTCACTACAGAAAAGGATCTTGGCAATTGTAGGGATATCTTGCGGCAGACCGAGAAGCTTAAATATGGAATAGGATGTGCTCGAGCTTTTAGAAAGCATCAAGTTGGAGAAGTCACCAGGACCAGACGGGATGTACCCCAGGCTACTGTGGGAGGTGAGGGAGGAGATTGCTGAGCCTCTGGTGATGATCTTTGCATCATCAATGAGGACAGGAAAGGTTCCAGAGGATTGGAGGGTTGCGGATGTTGTTCCCTTATTCAAGAAAGGGAGTAGAGATAGCCCAGAAAATTATAGACCAGTGAGTCTTATTTCAGTGGTTGGTAAGTTGATGGAGAAGATCTGAGAGGCAGGATTTATGAACATTTAGAGAGGCATAATATGATTAGGAATAGTCAGCATGGCTTTGTCAAAGGCAGGTCGTGCCTTACGAGCCTGATTGAATTTTTTGAGGATGTGACTAAACACATTGATGAAGGTAGAGCAGTAGATGTAGTGTATATGGATTTAGCAAGGCATTTGATAAGGTACCCCATGCAAGGCTTATTGAGAAAGTAAGGAGGCATGGGATCCAAGGGGACATTGCTTTGTGGATCCATGAACTGGCTTGCACACGGAAGGCAAAGAGTGGTTGCAGAAGAGTCATATTCTGCATGGAGGTTGGTCACCAGTGGTGTGCCTCAGGGATCTGTTCTGGGACCCCCTACTCTTCGTGATTTTTATAAATGACCTGGATGAGGAAGTGGAGGGATGGGTTAATAAATTTGCTGATGACACAAAGGTTGTGGGGGTGTTGTGGATAGTGTGGAGGGCTGTCAGAGGTTATAGCGAGACTTTGATAGGATGCAAAACTGGGCTGAGAAGTGGCAGATGGAGTTCAACCCAGATGTAAGGTGATTCATTTTGGTATGTCAAATATGATGGCAGAATATACTATTAATGGTAAGACTCTTTGCAGTGTGGATGATCAGAGGGATCTTGGGGTCTGAGTCCACAGGAAACTCAAAAGCTGCTGTGCAGGTTGACACTGTGGTTAAAAAGGTATATGGTGCATTGGCCTTCATCAATCGTGGGATTGAGTTTAAGAGCTGAGAGGTAATGTTGCAGTATGTAAGACCCTGGTCAGGCTCACTTGGAGTACCGTGCTCAGTTCTGGTTGCCTCACTACAGGAAGGACGTGGAAACCATAGAAAGAGTACAGAGGAGATTTACAAGGATGTTGCCTGGATTGGGGAGCATGCCTTATAGGTTGGGTGAACTTGGCCTTTTCTCCTTGGAGCGATGGAGGATGAGAGGTGACCTGATAAAGGTGTACAAGATAACAAGAGGCATTGATCGTGTGGATAGTCAGAGGCTTCTTCCCAGGGCTGAAATGGCTAGCACAAGAGGACATAGTTTGGAAGTAGGTACAGAGGAGATGTCAGGGGTATGTTTTTTTACGCAGAGAGTGGCGAGTGCGTGGAATGGGCTGTCAGTGGCAGTGGTGGATACGGAAACAATGGGGTCTTTTATGAGACTCCTGCATGGGTACATGGAGCTTAGAAAAATAGAGGGCTATGGGTAAGCCTAGGTAGGTCTAAGGCAGGGACATATTTGGCATAGCTTTATGGGCTGAAGGGCCTGTATTGTGCTGTAGGTTTTCTACGTTCATGAATATTACAGCTGGATTTTAGTCTCCCTAGACTGCTGTTCTAGTAGCTTCTAAGTGGGCAGATGCATTGTTGATTAGTTACGTGGTCTTATTGAGGGTTATTGGATCTCCAGCCACTGTGGAAATAAGCACCGTAACAGGCCTTTTGGCCCACAATATATGTGCTGAACACAAAGCGTGATCAAATTAAATCTCTTCTACCTGTCCATGACCAATATCCCTCTATTTCCTTACATATTCCTGTGTCCATCTAAAAGTCTCTTGAATGCCACTATCATAGCTGCTTCCAACTCTACCCCTGGCAGTACATTGCTCACATCTGCCACTCTTATTGCCCCGCACAGCACCTTTAAACTTCCCTCCTTGCCTTAAATCCATGAATCTAATATTTGACATTTCTATCCAGGGAAAAATATTTTGTCTGTCTGTTTGCTCTATCCATCCCCCTCACAGTTAGGTCCCCCCTCAGTTTCCGATGCTCCAGAGAAAGCAATACAAGTTTGTCCAGCCCATTCTAACCCTGGTAAACATCTTCCCCTACCCTTTCCAAAGTCTCCATGTCCTTCCCAGAAAAGGTCAAACAATTGCAGACAATATTTTTGTGACAGACATTTTTTTAAATAATTAACAAGCAGCCATGTTCCAAAACAACAGAGTCCTCAGAATCACCAAAGCATTTCAGTCAATAAAGTACTTTAAGTGCAGTTATACCTGTAGTATAATGGATACTATTGTTATGGATTCAGCAACAATAAATATCTGAGTGAGGCAGGGTTTTGATAACAAACAAAACGTTTATTAAACACTGAAAAACAAACCCCCAATAGTACGTAACCGGAAATCGGCTGCTGTGCGGCAGTTTAAACAGTTCTTAAAGCAATGAAACTTAAACAGTTCTTAAAACGATGTTGCAAAAATAGTTCTTCAAAGTAGTATTGCAAAAATTCAAAATGCTTACAGTCCCTTTAAGGGAGAGACTTTTTAAGATGATTTAGATTCTCTTTCACATCGTGTTGTTGCAATTCCCAGTCGAACCACATTTTTCCCACGAAGAATTTATGAAGATGAAATGAAGCGGCTTAAAGGCACTGACCTTTCCTTTACAAAACTGTACTCAATCCTTTCTGTTATTCACAGGGATTAGCACGAGCACAGTCAACGAATTCCTTCCGAATGAGGATCAAACAAGGTCGAACCTGTTTCACCGTCGAAATCGACTTTCCTCGATCTTTTAACTCCCGAACTCCGATCTTCACTCTCCACTGATTCTCAACTAGCAGTATTATAAAGAAACTGCTGGCAATGACCTTTTAAACTTTAGACATTAAATAAAACTCCATCTTTCAACCACACTGCGTCATGATATTAAATCACGCAGTGGCATGAAGTCAACATGGCAAATCCAGCCAAGAACTGCCCCTCCTCACAGGGAGGGGTCCTCCTTTTATACCCTGTAAAAAAAACCTGTCACGTGACCTCTACTGGCGGGAAAATGACGTCACTCCACCATCACAAGACTATTACCTCAAGTCCAGTATAGCTTCAACACCAGTCACGTGACAAGGGTATGTAACACTATATACAGCAGGTCACCCAACCTGCCTCTTGGCACTGGCCAATCTGTTTTAATACTAATACCAATTAGTACCAATCTGGTTATTTATACTACCTACTTTGACTCACATTCAATCCAAGTTTAACCTAGGATAATAAGAGCCACCACCGGTAATTGAACTAAGTGTTTGGGTATTCTGTCAGTTTAGTCAAAGATGAGGTTCTAACCATGAAGCTCCAGCTCAGAATCGTGGAACCTTGCAGCTCAAGATGCCATTTGACTGGTCTCATTTGTTCTCAGTTAAAAGCTGTTAAGGGAAGTTGCACCTCGACCTCCTCTCTATTTTTGATACTCTGTGGGTTTGTGTGCTGCAGTCCCTCATGCAGTTAAGGCTTAAGTGTAAAGAGAGTTTCTACCTTCACCATATTTTCAGGCAATAAGTAAATTTCAGGAGAAGGTGATGGCTTGCTGACATGATCAGTGATCTAGATACCCTGGACAAAATCCTGGTGACCTAGATTCAAATCCCACCACAGCAGGTGGTGATGAGGCCTTTACCACAATCAATTAGTTTTCATGGTCATCGTTAAATGTTAATTCCTGTATTTGGCCTTTATAAGATATAGGAGCAGAATTAGGCCATTTGGCCCATCGAGTCTGCTCCACTATTCAATCATGGCTGATCCTTTTCTCCCCTCCTCAGCCCCACTACTTGTAACCTTTGATGCCGTGACCAATCAAGATCCCATCATCTCTGGCTTAAATACACCCAATGACCTGGCCTCCACTGTATCCAAAGGCATGTCCCACAAATTCATCACTCTCTGGCTAAAAAAATTACTCCACATCTCTGTTTTAAATGGACACCCCTCTATCCTGAGGTTGTGTCCTCTTGTCCTAGACTCCCCCACAATGAGAAACATCCTTTCCAGACCTACTCTGTCTAGGCCTTTAAACATTCAAAAGATTTCAATGAGATTCCCCCTCATCTTTCTAAATTCTCCCTCATCCTTCTAAATTCCAGTGACTGCAGGCGCAAAGCCATCAAATGTTCCTCATATGATAACACTTTCATTCCCAGAATCATCTTTGTGAAGCTCCTCTGAGCCCTCTCCAATGCCAGCACATCTTTTCTTAGATAGAGATCCCAAAACTGTTCACAATACTCAAGTTGAGGCCTTGCCAGTGCCTTATAAAGCCTCAGCATCACATCCCTCCTTTTGTATTCTAGACATCTTGAAGTGAATGCTAACATGGCATTTGCTTTCCTCACCACCAACTCAACCTGCAAGTTAACCTTTAGGATGTTCTACACAGGGGCTTCCAAGTCCCTTTGCATCTCAGATTTTTGGATTTTCACCGTTTAGAAAATAATCTGCACATTTATTTCTTCTTCCAAAGTGCATGCCCATGCATTTTCCAACATTGTATTTGATTTGCCACATTCTTGCCCATTCTCCTAATCTGTCCAGGTCCTTCTGTAGCCTACTTGTTTCCTCAACACAACCTGCCCTTCCACCAATCTTCATATCATCTGCAAACTTGGCAACAAAACTATCTATTCCATCATCTAAGTCAGGGGTGTCAAACTCATTTTAGGTCATGGGCCGGATTGAGCAAAATGCAGCTTCATGCGGGCCGGATCAGTCGGACGCGTGCGAACGCAGCTTTCATTGCCTCCATTTTTTCAGCCTGCTCTCATGTGTCTCAGTCTCTGCTATAACTACAAAGTGTTTCACTTTACAAATTCCATTTCTTATGAAGAAGACTGCCGAATAAACATTAAAAACCCTGAAAACCTGGTACCTGAATAAACTCAGCATTAGCCATATCATACGCCATAGGCGCTTCGATTACTGGGGCCAGCTTTAATAGTAATTAGATATTATCTCGCGGGCCAAAGATAATTCCACCACGGGCCGGATTTGGCCCGCGGGCCTTGAGTTTGACATATATGATTTAAGTAATTGATATCTCAGCTTTTTGAGCATCTTCTCCCTTGTAATAGTGACTGCATTCACTTCTCTTCCCTCACACCCTTCAACATCTGGCACACTGCTAGTGGCTTTCACAGTGAAGACTGATGCAAAGCATCCATTTAGTTCATCTTCCATCTCCTTGTCCCGTTATTATTTCTCCAGCCTTATTTTCTAGAGGTTCTCAACTCCCATTATTTTTATATACTTGAAAAAGCTTTTTCTATCCACCTTGATATTGTTTGCTAGCTTGCTTTCATATTCCATCTTCTCCCTCCTAATGATTCTTCTAGTTGTTCTCTGTAGATTTTTAAAAGCTTCCCAATCCTCTATCTTCCTGCTAACTTTTACTTTGTTGTATGCCCGCTCTTTTGCTTTTATATTAGTTTTGACTTACCTTGTCGGCCATGGATGAACTATTTTTCCATTTGAGTATTTCTTTGTTTTTAGAATATATCTATCTGACTCCTTCCTCATTTTTCTCAGAAACTCAAGACATTGCTGCTCTGCTATCATCCCTGACAGCAGCTCCTAATTTACTTTGGTCAATTCCTCTCTCGTACCACTGTAATTTCTTTTACTCCATTGAAATTCTGCTACGTCAGACTTTACTTTCTCCCTATCAAGTTTTGTTAAACTCAATCATAGTATGACCACTGGCTCCTAAGGGTTCCTTTACCTTAAGTCCCCTAATCACCTCCAATTCATTACATAATACCCAATCCAGTATAGCTGATCCCTTAGTGGGCTCGATGACAAGCTGCTCTAAAAAGCCATCTAATAGGCATTGAACAAGTTCACTTTCTTGAGTTCCATTACCAACCCGAATGTTAAAATTTTCCATGACTATCATATCATTGCCCTTTTGACACACCCTTTCTAGCTCCCATTGTATTATGTAGTCTATGTCCCATGTTTGGAGGCCTGTATATAACTGCCAACAGGGTCCCTTAACACTTGCAGTTTCTTAACTCAGTCCACAAGGATTCAACATCTTCCGATCCTATGTCACATCTTTCTACTGATGTGATGCCATTCTTTACCAGTAGAGCCACACCACCCCCTCCGCCTCCTATCCCTCCCAATACCTTGGGCCACAGAATCATTACTGACAATCTATAATAGTGCAACAGGATCATCCACCTCATTATACTCCGTGCATTGAGATAGAACATTTTGAGTACTGTATCTGCTACCCTTTTTGATTCTGCATCCCTAATCACCGATACTTACCCTGCTGGCTACAATTTTGTCCTATCATCTACCTGACCTTTCTATCAGTCTGGCTGCACACTATTTTTGCTTTTTTACAGCTTTTACCTGTGCCTCTTCACTAAACCTCCAAGTTTCCACTCCAACCCTGGTCCACTCACACAATGACCGTTCAAACTTTGACTCTGCTTTACTTTAATTTGCTCCTGCTAATGAATTGCCAATCGAATGGTCTGCTGCTAATGCGCCAAGCCCCACGAAGCACTTCTTTTTTAAACACTTGTCCCTGACGTGTGCGAAGCTCTCTCTTTTCAAATTGTTTGGCTTGCTTCTAATAATAATGATGTATTAGGGAGAATACATCAAGAGGAGAGTCCTCTTTCATAAATTTTTCAGGAATTTCCTTTTCCAAGGGTAAACAGGACAATCCATCAGCATTTCCATGATTACTCATCCTCTTGATTTCAATCTTGTAATTGTGTCTCCAAGGAACAGAGCCCATCTCTGTATTCGTGCTGCTGTTGATAGTGGGACATGCTTCTGTGGATTGAAAATGACACTAGTGTTTGATGATCAGTTATGAGGGTAAATCCTCTCCCAGACAAGTACTGGTTGAAAGGTTTTACACCTCAAAGCAGAGTTGAGGCCCCTCTGTCAATTCTCTGCAGTGGTAAGGGAACGTGATGCAAAAGCTATGGGGAGTTCACTTCTATTGCTCATAACATGACATGACTGCACCTGGACCATAATGTGAGACATCACAAGCAAGCTTCACACTTGCCATTTCTTCCTGATTTTTTAAAATACTTTATTTACAATTTTCAGTTATTACAAAGACAAAACATAATGAAGACATACAAAACAATGCAAAGGAAATACAGCTCCCGGTGGAGCACAAACAAAACAAATCAAAAACAAAAACAAAAAGGCTGCCAGACAATTTATATGATTACATTAACAGGCTTTCAAAAAAAAGAGTTGACACAATAGCGGTGTCACGGAAGCAATATAAAATAAAATGAATAGAGGAATTCGGTTAGGCACCACACCCACTCAAGAGGTTAGACAGGTCAAGATCACTATGTATGTGAGGTAATATGACACAGAGCCAAGAAAGGTCCCCATATTCTCTCAAATATATTCTGTGTATTGGGTTTGTGCAGATGCAGTCGTTCCATTTGTACAAAGTCAACATCTCCTTGAGCCAGTGTGCAAAGGTAAATGGAGTAGTAGACTTCCAGATCAGAAGAATAAGTTTCTTAGCCACCACCATTCCTAGATGCAGAGCAATCTACATGCCGTGCGGCAACTCAAGAGTCACTGCAGAATGTCCAAAGATGGTGAGGCCGTGATTGGGCTGAATGTCTCTAGAAGAAGCATTTGAGAGCCACTCAACAATTGCAGTCCAAAAGTTGTATAATGTCGGGCAAAACCAGAAAAGATGGGCTAGTGAGCCCTCAGCAGAGCGGCACTTGTCGCAATCAGGAGACACAGATGGGAAGATGCAATTCAGTTTTGTTTTTGAATAATGCAATCTATGCATCACCTTGTACTGGATTAACCTGTAGTGTGAACTAATAGAACAACAGTAAACCCGGGACATTGCCTCCTCCCAAAGTCCCGCTGATATCTCTGAGTTCAAATCCTTAGCCCAGGCTTCCCTAATAAAATCTGTAGAAACCCAAGGAGTAAAGCAATTCGCAAATTTTGATATTAACTGTTTGGAGTCTGGAGGGAGCAAGGGGTTTTCAAGAAAGGGATGGGTGGTGGAAATAGGCTCGGAGTGAGGGCTCTTTTCCTTAATGTAGTGTCCAGCTTGGAGATAGCAAAAAAAATGTGAATTTGGAAGGTTGAACTTAGTGCTTAATTGTGTGAATGATGCAAATTGGCCATCGATGTACAGATCTAAGAAAGTTGTGATACCCCTATCTCTCCAGACTGCAAACACCCCATCTAATTGTCCAGGCTTAAATGAGTGATTTTGACAAATGGGAGCGTGTATGGAAACACCGAGAATTTGGTGAGCCACTTTTATCTGGTTTAATACTCGTAAAGAATTCTTTAAGGTAGAGTTTTGTTGGATTAGCTTATCTGTTGAGGCATAAGTGGAAAGCAGAAGAGCAGGAAGTGAAGAATATTTAATAACAGAGGCTTCCAGCTGTAGCCATGAAGGTTTTTCTTCTATCTCAGCACCTCCACATTTCCAGTGTGTAAGAGCGCTGGAGTTAGCTGCCCAATGAGTAATATTTGAAAATTGGCAGACCAAGACCACCCTTCTTAAGAGGTTTATGTAAGTGAGCCTTAGATATCCTGTGTGATTTATAGCCCCACACAAAGGGCAATATGATAGAGTCAAGTTTCTTAAAAAAGGATGCATTAGGGTCACCATTTTGATCACATTTACCTGTCCAATCATGGATAAGGGCAGTATCCTCCAGGGCTCGATATTTGTTCTGAGTTCTTCTAAGGATTCTGTAAAGTTAAATTTGAAAAGATGCTTTGGGTTCTTAGTCAGTTTAATCCCCAAATAGGTGAAACAGTCCTTCTCTACTCTAAAAGGCAACTTTTTCAAGAAGTCTTCAGTAAAATGATCCACTAAGGGCATGAATTCGCTCTTTCCCCAATTTATGGTATAGCCAGAAATACTCCCGAAGGAATTTATATATTCTAGTAGGATGAGAATAGAGACCACTGGGTCGGCTAGACAAACAAGGAGGTCGTCCGCGTACAGGGTCACACGGGTCTCAATATTGCCCAACTTAATACCTTTAATGTGTGGGTGGCCCCTAATACCAATTGCCAGGGGCTCCAGTGCTATGTTAAACAGCAGGGGGCACAATGGGTCCCCTTGGTGAACGCCACATTGCAGAGAGATCGGATTGGATTTATCTCCGTTTGTGGGAATGAAGGATTTTGGATTTGTGTATAATATTTTAACCCATTCTATAAAAGTGTCGCCGAATCCAAACTTCCTGAGTTTTGAAATTAGACAGGGCCACTCTATCATATTGAATGCCTTGTGGGCATCTAGAGACAGTATAGCAGCTCTATCATCTTTCCCATAATCGGCATACAAAATATTGAGAATTTTGCAGACATTACAAAAGGAGTACCTGCCCGGGATAAATCCCATTTGGTCCGGGTGCATGATATTTGCTATATGCTTACCGAGCCGATTTGCTAACATTTTCGTAATTATTTTCAGATCATAATTTAATAGTGCAATGGGCCTATAGCTTCCAGGGTCTGGTTCATCTTTATCTTTTTTTAATAAAACACAGATATTTACTTCACTGAGAGAGGGTGGGAGCCTCTTGTTTTTAAAGGTATCCTGAACCATTCTCAGCAAAGTCAGTGTAAGGACATCTCGGAAGGCTTTGTAAAACTCTGGCCCGAACCCGTCCAGTCCAGCTGCCTTACCGGTGGGAAATGCTTTGATGGCATCCTGTAACTCAGATAGCGAAAAATCCAAATCCAAATTCTCCCTGAAAGCTGCATCTAATTGTGGGAAGTAAAGTGGATCAAAAAAGTTATCAAAATCTTCTTGTGTAGCTGTTGATTTGGAGGTGTAAATTTCTGAATAGAACTCACTAAATCATTTGTTAATATCCTTTCAGTCCATAAGCATCAGGACAGATTTGGATTTTATTTTGTAAATGGCTCGTTTTGCTTGTTCTCCTTTTAACTGCCTTGCCAATAACTTCTGTGGTTTGTCACCAAACTCAAAATGTCACTGTTTAAGTTTAAATAGTATGTTGTCAATGTGTTCCCCTAGAATGGAGTTGCATTCGTATTTTAATTTGAGAATGTTATTATAATCTGACTGGAGCAAAGAGTTTTTGTAGGCCTGTTCAGCTGCTAGTAATTCTTTCTCAATCACTTCCAATCTACCTCACTTAGCCCTTTTCAGTGTTGCTTCATAAGAAATAATTTGTCCTCTGATATACACTTTAAGTGTTTCCCAGAGTGTTGAGTCATTCACCTCGCTGTCGTCGTTGGTCTCAAGGATCTGCAAGACGTGTATCATAATATATTCTTTAAATGCCTGATCCTTGACCAAAAAGGGATTAAAGCGCCAGTTATAGGCTTGCTTAGGGAGGGACAATTGAAGATTAAGATTGGTAGGACTATGGTCAGATATTATTATGCTGTGATATTTGGTGTGGTCAATATTAGAGATTAACCTAGAGTCAACTAAAAAATAATCGATCCGTGTATACGATCTGTGTACATGAGAATAAAAAGAATAATCATGGTCAGATGGGTCCTGTAGTTTCCAAATATCCACCACCTTCTCGGACTTCATCAAATTGTTAAGAGTTTGCACAGCAAGAATATTGGGCGGGGTTGCAGAGAAGAGCCTGTCTAAATATGGGTCCAGGTAGCAATTAAAATCACCCCCAATCAATATGTGGCTTGAATCGTTATCTGGGATCAAGTCAAACACCTTACGGAAAAAACCTGGATCATTTGAGTTCGGCCCGTAAACGTTTACCAGTGTAATGGGAAGTGAACTGATATGCCCAGTTAAAATTATAAACCTGCCATTTGGACCAATTGTGGATGAGTGGAACCGAAAAGGCACCGTCTTACGGAAGAGAATGGCAATGCCTCTGGCTTTGGAAGTGAAAGATGCCTGATAGACTTGTGAAATCCAATTAGCCCCGACTTTCCTATGCTGAGTGGCTTTAACGTGAGTTTCTTGTAAAAATATAATGTCAGATTTCAGTGACTTCAAATGTACGAAAACTTTACCTCGCTTTATTGGGTGACCTAAACTGCGCACATTCCAAGAGACCAAGGATATGGAATCAAGAGTATTATTCATTTGTGGTACCTTTTGCATTATAATAAAACACAAACTTAACATTCAGTCTGGCAGCCAGCAAAAACCAACAAAAAATAACATGAACAGTTAACAAATATGTGAACAAAACCCCCACCCATTGCTTCCCCAAAAGGAGCAGAGTTGCCCATATCCTAATCCGGGACCGCCGGACAAAAGCAGAGATAAGCACGTCCAACTAACGGCCCCTCATTAGCACACATAGTAAAGAACAAATTGAGGATAGAAAACAGAACTGCCATAATTAAAGTCTACTCAGAGCATGTTTAAACTCTCTTCATTTATGTTGTGAAAAATAGCCTTTCAAAGTTTTTGGTCTACAAAAGTCTTAGCTTCAACCGGGTAGCTGAATACTTTTACTTGCCCTTGGTGATGAACATGGAGCTTGGCTAGGAAATGTAGCAAATGCCGGACCTCCTTCTCTCTCAGCAGTTGCAGCACCTCACGGAAACTCCGCCATTGCTCCATAACCTCCGCGGTGTATTCGGGGTAGATTGAGATTCGATGACCTCCGTAATCCATCAAGCATTGCCTCGCGAGTCGCAGAATCTTTTCTTTCTCCTGTGTGAAATGCACCCGTGCAATTATCGTATGGGGCCTTGAGCCTTCCGGTGGTTTGGGCTGTTGTGTGCAGTGCGCTCTATCGATAACAACCGGCTTAGTGAAGTTATCATCCCTCAGCAGCTTGGGGATCAGGTTAGTGACAAATTCAGTCAGCCTCCCTTTCTCCTCACCTTCTGGGACGCCAACAGTCCTTATATTATTGCGTCTGGATCTCCCTTCCAGATCTGAAAGCTTGGCCCGCAGCCTTTTATTTTCTTGCTGCAGCTCAGCGACTGAAGTTTCCACGACGTGGATTCGCTGCTCGTGGTCGGCGGTCTGATTTTCAGTGTTCAACAGTCTCTCAGTGAGTGTTTGCTGGGCGGACAACAGACTCTGGAAACTGTGCTCAAACTTGTCAAACCGCTTGTTGAAGGACTGCAAGAGCTTGTTTAACATTTTCTGCCAAATAAGAGGAAGCTTGTCCTCCTCTTCGGCCGACGACGTTTCTGGAGAGATCTTGCTAGCTTGGTCCCGGCTAACATTAGCTGCAGCGTCGGCTCGAGGGCAAGTGGCTCCCTTCCCGCCTCGTGCTGTTTTACTGGACATGTTCACGTTACACTTTTTGGTGGCGTAAAAGAGAAACAAACAATGGAGATCTTGCAACAAAAATTGAGAGTCCAGGGTTCAAAAAGGCAGTTTTAACTGGTAAAGTTTGGTGTGCCATGGGGAGCTGGAGAAAAAACGTCTATCTCGAAAACGTCTAAAAACGAAAAAACTCATCTCACTAGTCCCCCCCCCCCCCCCACTTCCTGATTTATTGTAATAAGTTCAAGGGGTGGAGCACAGTAGCCAGGTTTGGCAGGAACCTGTTATAGTAATTGACAAATCTTAAAAAGGACCACAACTGTGTCACATCCTTTGGCCTTAGGGCATCCACCACTACTTGGATTTTCTAAGCATACTTGTGTAATCCTTGTGTGTTCATAGTGTGACTGCAGTAAGTGATGCTTGGTTTAAAGAATTCACACTTGTTATGTCATGCTCTGAGTCCATAATCTAATATTTTTTTGAACACTGTCTTGAGATTTTAGAGATATTCCTTGTCATCTTTACAGGTAACAATGAGAGCCTGGACAGCCTTGCAGCACCTGGTCCAGAGCTTTCTGCCAGAGTGCAGGTGCAGATGCTACTCCAAAAATAAGCCTATTATAGTGATAAAGCCCTTTGTGAGTGTTTATGATGAGATACACTTTGGACTCTTCTTCCATCTCCATCTGTAGGTAACCCTCAGCTAAATTCACTTTGCTTAAGTGTTTTCCTTCAGGAAGGTTTGCAAAGTTACTCTCTATCCTGGACAGTGGGTATTAATTTGCTTTCAGTACTGAGTTGATGGTGACCTTAAAATCGCCACAGATCCTAACAGTCCTACAGTTCTTGACTACTGGGACCACCGACATTGTCTATTGTCTCCAGTCAACCTTAGGAAGAATTCCTTCAGCCTCTATGTGATCTCATTCTCTAGCTTCTTTCTCACAGATGGTGCTGGGTGGCCTTTGCAAAACTTGGGTGTGGAATTTTGTTTAATACTATTTTACTCTTGATATGCTTGCATTTTCCTTGAATACTGGTGTGGCATCTTTCAGTACTTTCTTAATTTGCTTTCCGTTGACTCTCTTGCAGGGGAAGTAGCATGCAAATGACGGATGGATCTTCAATCAATGGGCTTATAGCTTGCTCAGCCATTCATGACCCCACAAAGCTGGTCCTCCTAAATTTACCACCAACAAGCCCAAAGTGGCTTGTTGGTTGTTGTATTTCACTGTTATGAATGTTGTTCCCATAGGAATGATCTTTTCTGCAGCTTAAATGTTTCATTGGATATCTGCAGGCTTCAGTTCAGTATCTTTGAAATGACATTCAAACTCATTTTCGGGAATGACTGAAACATCCGAGCCAGTGTCCAATTTCATTTTAATTAATTTGCCATCCACTTCTGGTGTAAGCCATATTGCTTGTCTTTTGTTAGTTTCCACATTGTAAATCTCAAGGTACCCAGTCCTGTGTCACTCTCATCATTATCAGATTCTTCATCAGCGGCATGCAGGAACTTCAATGTGACTTTTTATCTTTTTTCTCTTCCCTATGCAGTCCATTTATTTTTGTCTGCCTGACATGTTCTTGTATGTGTTCTAATTTGTCGCATTTGCACCTTTAAATTTGCATTAGCCCCTGCCACAACAATTTGTTTGGCCAGACTGGTTTCTGTTTAGACATTGCAATTCTGTTCATTCTCACTTTAATTCCTGACAGCAACTCAATGCAGCTCTGTGAGCTGTTTCCATTGAAACAGCTATTTCAACTGCTCCCTTAAATGTAAGGTGCTTCAGTTAGGAGCCACTTTTGAATGTTTTAAGATTCCACAAACTAACCCGACCTCTCTGTGCATGATTAAGCCCATCTCTGAACCGACAACGTGTAGACAACTCTTCAGTTCAGCCACAAGACACTGAAATAGAATTCCCTTTCTTTTGATACTGCTTATGAAACCTAAAGAATTCTGCAATCAACAATGGCCACGGTTCTAAATGTTCCTTAATTACTTACACGATATCAGCAAAGCTCACTTTGGCTTGTTTGGTTGGAGCAGTCAAACTCTAAGCAAACCGCATGGCTTTAAATCCAATGCACTCAGCGAAGTTGGTACTTGTTTCTCATTGGCTATTTCATTTGCTTTAAAATACTGCTCAAGTCGCTCAGTATACAAAATCCAGTCATCTTTCATGCAATTGTATGTGTCAATTTTTCTGACGTAGCCAGCCATTTCTGCTCTTTGTTTTATGATTATTATCACCTGGTACTTGCTGTTTATGAACCTGTGAATTTGACAATTTTCTGCCTCTCTTTTTTAATTTGACTGTCTTTTCTTCTTGTGAAGAAAAACACATTAAAACTCAAAAACATTAAAAAAAGACTAATTGAAAGGAAAATCAGGGAGCTGGGATATAACTTGTTTTTATTACTTTTAAATGAGGTGCTTATACATGATGATGTGAGGAGGTATGCCATTCGTGTACTTCATACATATAGCCATAATGAATTTTTAAACATCAAAGAATGCTTAACCAAACAATATATTTATATTACTCAAATATAACTAAAATATTAAAAGCACAACCATCTCCATGTTCACGACTCTCCCACTAGTGGAACCATCTTAACATCTGCCTAATCAAACCCCCTTAGTTTGAATAAAGTCACCTCTCAATCTTCTAAACTCCAAAGAATAAAACTCAAAATGTCCAGCCTCTCTTGACAGGACAACACTTTAATCCCTGATGGTTCTTCTATGAATTGACTCCAATTAAGTAAACCCTTTTTCAAGTATGGACATTAAAATTCTGCACTGTTGCAGGTGTAGCCTCAATTGTACAACTGTAACAAAGCCTCCCTATGCATAAACTCCAATCCCTTTGCAATAAAGACCAGCAGAATGTTTACTGACCTAACTACTCACTGGATTTGCCCTACCAACTTCTTTGTGATTCATGCACTAGGACACCTAAATCCCTCTGTATTTCACCCAGTACACTCTTGCTCCATTCAGGTCTACTAGAATTACGATGCCCTCATTACAGCATGTTCGTCCACCTATTTTTATATAGTCAATATCTTACAGTTCACTCCCTCTTTCAGGTTATGAATGTAAATAGTAAACAACTCTTAGACAGGATTGAACCCTACTGGTTATATCCTACCAGCCTAAAAAGGACAAATCTCTTTGTTTTCAATGTAATGGCCGGTTTCTAATCCATGCTGATATATTTTCTCCAATATCTTGGGCTCTTAAGTTGTGTACCAACCTCTGATATGACACCTTGTCAAGTGTCTTTTGGAAATCTAAATGCACCATATCTAGAAGTTTCCCTTCATCATGTCGCATCCTCAAAGAATTTGAGCAAAGGCTTCATTTTATTGTCAAACCATGCATACACAACTCTGATATTTGTCTTCTCCAGATAGCCACAAAATACAGAAAGACCGTGGAGTTGATGAAAGACATCAACTGCCCACCCCAACTCCCAGCACAAAAATGAAAAGAAACAAAACTCACAGACTCCAAATTCCCTGACCCCCTCGCTTGCAGGAAAAAGTGCCAATAACATACCCGACTCCCTCAGCCGCAGGGAAAAACAGTGACAATGACAATACCCAACACCCTCACTCACAGAAAAGAACAGCGACACCCACTTACACATGTAAAGCTAACAGATCACCCACCTGCCAATCGGCCACAAGAAAGAAAGCACTGGAAAACTGAAGGAAACCAATATACAGTCCAGTAATCACATAAATCTCAAAATATCGGAAACATCTTTGCATTGGCATACGAGGAGAGCAGCCGCACAAACTCAGTCTTTCCATAAGGAGTGACTGCTGATCCAGTACTGATCGTCTTCTCCCCGGTGACCCCTTTAGGAGTGACCACTGAACACCAAACAATCCCCTCGATGCTTCAATCTTCCTCACCACTTCGAGATGGAGTCATCCATGACCCCATGCCTCGTCTCTGTTCTTTTCCACGAGTCAGCTTGTGTTCTCAGTCCTTCTCAGCGCCCCCCCCCCCCACACATCCCCCACCGTCTCACCCCGCTTCAGACACAGCATAACACTGGTTCCTTCGATCAAGTTCCAAACTTTACGTCACAGGTGCCAACGGTTTCCTAGACAAATAGAACTAGCAGATGGTGTAGAAAAAGTGAAATAATTGGAGAGTTTATCAAAAACAAGAGCAAACCTGCAGTTGCTGGAGGAACTCAGCAGGCCAGGCAGCATCTATGGAAAAGAGTACAGTCGACGATTTGAGCCGAGACCCTTCAGCAGGACTGGAGAAAAAAAGACAAGGAGTCAGAGTTAGAAGGTGGGAGGAAGGGAGGAAGAAAGACTAAGTGATAGATGAAAGCAGGATGGTGAGAAGGGGTGAAGTAAAGAGCTGGGAAGTTGATTGGTGAAAAAGATAAAGGATTGGAGAAAGGGAATCTGATAGGAGAGGGAGAAGGTCATGGAATAAGGAAAAGGGGGATGAACACCAGAGGGATGTGATGGGCAGGTAAGGAGATAAGGAGGGAGAGGGAAAAGGGAATGGGAAATTGTGGGGGTGCATTACAGGAAGTTCGAGACATTGATGTTCATGCCATCAGCATGAAGGATACTCAGACAGAATATAAAATATTGCTCCTCCAGCCTGAGTGTGGCCTCAACAGAGGAGGCTGTGGACTGACATGTTGGAATGGGAATGAGAATGGGTGGCCACTGAGAGATCTTGCTTTTTCTGGCAGATGGTGCATTAAGTATTCAGTGAAGCAGTCTCCCAGTCTATGCCAGGTCTCACTGATCTACAGGAGGCCAAACTGGGAGCACTGGATACAGTAGATAACCTCAACAGACTCACAAGTGATGTGTCACCTCACCTGGAAGGACTGTTAGGGGCTCTGAGTGGTAGTGAGGGAGAAGGTGTAGAGGCAAGTGTGGCACTTGCTCTTCTTGCAAGGATAAGTACCAGGAGAGAGTTCAGCGGGGAGGGACAAATGGACAAGGGAGTCCCTCTGGAAAGCAGGAAGTGGACGGGGGAGGGAAAGATCAATATGGATTATACTTGACTGAGGCTGTGGTACTGATCGATTCCTGTTGCACCCTGTAATTATGAGTTGCCAATCAGAAGTGATCCATTTATCCTGGACTCCTTGAATTCTGATAGTTATCTCCTCCCCACCCATCTCTAAAGGAAGAAATCCCAACTTCACTCATACGTCCTTGACCGTAACATAAAGGATTATTAACACCAGAGATTCAGCAGATGCTGGAAATCCCGAGCAAAACACACATGGCTGGAACTCACGTGCTACACGGCTACAAGTAGGATCTCCCAGTGGCCATCCATTTTAATTCCACTTCCCATTCCACCATGTCAGCCCATGGCCTCCTCTACTGTCGCGATGAGGCCATGCTCGGGTTGGAGGAGCAACATCTTATATTCTGTCTGGGAGCCTCCAATCTAATGGCATGAACATCGATTTCTTGAATGTCTGGTAATCCCCCCTCCCACTTCACCATTCCCATTCCCTCTCTCACCTTATCTCCTTGCCTGCCAATCCCACTATTGGACTGAGGTGCTCTCCTCTTTTTTTCTTCCATGGCTTTCCTATCAGACTCCTCCTTCTCCAGCCCTGTATCTCTTTCACCAATCAACTTCCCAGCTCTTTACTTCACCCCTTGCCCCTTCCCAGTTTCACCTATCACCTTGTGTTTCTTCCTCCCCTCCCCCCACCGTCTCACTCTGACTCCTCATCCTCTTTTTCTCCAGTCCTGATGAAGACTCTTGGGCTGGAAAGTCGACTGTTTACTCTTTTCCATAGATGCTGCCTGGCCTGCTGAGTTCCTCCAGCATTTTGTGCGTGTAGCGGAGAGCTTATCACATTAATCAAACATGATTACCCTTCATAATGATGTTGAGATTCATCACTGGGACACATCATCAGTGATGTAACCCGGCATCATCAGCTGTTTCACGTCTTTCAAGACAATTCTCAGAGTTGTATTCTGCATACAGACTTTGATAATAAAATGAATCTTTGAACCTTTCAACATCAGACACTCTCGCCCAAGCGACCCGGCCAGGGCTGATCAGGCCCTGGCTTATGTCCCAGCAGCACTGGTCCATGGGTCACACCTCTTGATCCAGAGCCATCTGGAGACTCGCCCAGCAGCCTCAGTGACGGTCCTGATGGCTGTTTTCTTTGCAGCCCCTGAAATGCCAAGGAGAGAGTAGGTTCTGCACAGCAAGCGGCCAGTGAAACCTCTACACCATACCTCCGTAGTCACACATCGTGCCCTCCATCCCTGTCTCTGGCATCGCTCTACTAGCTCCTGGTATTTGGCTTTCTTACGGTCAAACATCTCCTCAATCATCTTCCCAAGGCATCCCAATTCGACCATGACCACCTTCTTCATGGTTTCTGACAGAATGACCACGTCAGGCCTCAGGGAAGTCAGGGAGCTTTAATTGCTTGCCAAGGTCGACCTTCAGTTGCCATCAGACGCCACGGCGAGCAAGCCTGCTGGTGATCTGGGCTGAGGCTGTGGTTGGTCTCCAGCTATGTGCTTCTTGGGTGGCAGAGGTGCCAACTGTTGTTAATGACTGAGGAGATAGTTTCTGCCACTGCCTTCAGCACCTGGTCATGGCATCAGTGGGAGTGGCCTTCTCCCAGGGTTTTTGGGCAGCTGGTGAGGATATTTTCTAAGGTCCTTCTATTTTTATTTCTATTTTTAATATCTCTATCTTCCCCTCTCAGGGTTCTTTTGAAGACCCTGACCTGGAGTTACACACTGACTTGGGTTTTTTGCGGGAATAGGACCCGCTCTCAGGGGTCTCATGACTGGCCGCTATTCAATATGACAAGGATGCGGCCTAGAGGACTGGTGCACCTTCAGGGTTCCAGGGTTTTGTGGCTCTGGAGGTGGCAGACTTGTGGTTGGTGCCTCCGCAGGAACCCAGTGTGTCATGAGAGGCGGAAAATCGAAAGCAGCGAGCTTTCTGCTGGTTGTGTGCCCAGAGACCCAAGTTCTGTGGACGCAGAGCTCGGAAAAAGCAACCTAACGGACTTTTAACATCGTAAATCAGCGAGTTCTTTGTTATGTCTCTCCTATCGCTGTGAAACTGAGACAGCTCTTTTTCCCTTTATTAGGGAGGGAGGGGAGGAGGAGGGAGAGAGGGGGAGAGGGGCAGGGAGAGGGAGAGGGGAAGAGAGAGAGGGCGTGCACAGTCTTTGGGGTACTGCAAATCTGTGTCTTTAATGATGCTTTGCTGCACGTTTGTTTACTTGGTGGGGGGTGCTGATGCTTTTTTGCTGGTGGGGAAGGGGGGATTGTTGCTTTGCCACTGCTCATGCATGGGAGGGGGGAGCTGGGGGAGGATTTGGGGTTCTGTCATTCATTCTTTGGGGCACTTCCCTGTTTTTGTGGATGGTTGCGAGAAAAAGAATTTCAGGATGTATATTGTATACATTTCTCACATTAAATGTACCTTTGAAACCTTCTAAAAATGATTACCTTTCATGAAACTATATCGACTAGGTTTGATTATATACAGCTTTCCTCAATGGAAACTCATTTTCTTTTTCATAATTGACTCTAACATCTTCACACCGAGATCTTAAACTAACTGGCCAATAGTTCCTTCTCCCTCCACTCCACACTCCTTTTATCTTTCTTCATTATTGAACAAGGATGTCACATTCATTGTTTTCCATTCTTCTGGTATCCTTCCACAATTTAGTGAGTTTTTGAACTTCTCACCCAAACTGGTCATTATTTATGCAACTTCGTGTTTGCTCATTATTTATGCAACCATGTTTTTAAAAATTCTTGGGTGCTGGTCTTTGGGTCCCAACAATTCATCTGCTTTCTTTAGAACTTTATCCTTAGCGATTGAAAATTTTACAAATTCCTCTATGTTATTTGACATTAATCCAAGTGTTAATGTAGGGACATTTGCTGTATTAAGATGAATCAGGTTTAACATCACCAACATATGTTATAAAATCTGTTAACTTTACAGCAACAGTACAATGCAATATGTGATAAACAAAAATGAATTACAATCAGAATATATATGTATATTAAATAGTTAAATTAAGATAAATAGTGATTTTTTTAAAAGTAGTGAGGTAGTGTTCATGGGCTCGATGTCCATTTAGAAATCGGATGGCAGAGGGGAAGAAGCTGTTCCTGAATCACTGAGTGTGTGCTGTACCTTATTCCTGATGGTAGCAGTGAGAAGAGGGCATGTCCTGTGTGGTGGGGGTCCTCGATGATAGAAGCCACTTTTCTGAGGCACCACCCCTTGGAGATGTCTTGGATACTATGGAGACTAGTACCCAAGATTGCACTGACTAATTTTACAACTCTCTTGCTATGATCTATGCAATAGCCCCTGCCCCCCATACAGAGGGGAATGCAGCTAGTCAAAATGCTTTCCATGGTACACCTGTAGAAGTTCTCAAGTGTTTTAGGTGACAAACCAAATCTTCCCAAAATCCTGATGAAAGATAGCTGCCGTCTTGCCTTCTTTATAGATGCATCGATATGTTTGGGCCTAGATCCTCAGATATATTGACACCCAGAACTTGAGATTGCTCACTTCTGATCCCTCTAAGAGGATTGGTTTATGTTCCCTCATCTTACCCTTTCTGAAGTTCACATTCAGCTCTTTGGTCTTACTGAGGTTGAGTACAAGGTTGTTAGTGTGACACCATTCAACTAATTTGTAGATCTTGCTCATGTATGGCCTCCTATCATACTCTCAATGATGGTTGAATCATCAGCAAATTTATAGATGGTATTTGAGCTATGTCTAGGCACACAGTCATGGGAATAGAGCATAGACAGAGTAATGCAATGGGCCAAGTACACATCCCTGAGGTGCACCAGTGATGACTGTCAGTGAAGTGGAGATGTTATTACCAATCTCCGCAGCTTGTGGTCTTCCTGTTAGGAAGTCAAGGAATCAGTTGCAGAGGGAGATACAAAGGCCCATGTTCTGTAGCTTTTTGATCAAGACTGTAGGAATGGTGATGTTAAACGCTGAGCTATAGCATTGTCCAGATGATTTAACAAATCAGCCAGTTGTTTGTTTCCTGATATTAATTAAGCATTCTCATTGGTCCCACACCAACTTCAATTGCCTTCTTTCACTTTATGTACATTTTTGAAAATTCTTACAATTTGTTTTCTCTCAACTTCAATTTTCTCACTTCCGATGATTATTGTAGTCTTTTGGTTCCTTAAGGTTGGTGTAGCCAGGAGGGGTCGTGGGGGATAAGCTCCCATTACTAATTAAATGCTCCCAATGGCATGCGTCTGAAATAGCCTCTTCCAATCAAGTCCAACTCCTGACCTTCTTATGTGGCTTAGCTCCTAAGGCTGGCAGCACTGAGTCTACTGACAGAAGACAGGGCAAAGATGGGTTACTGGCATCTTAAAAACAGTAATTCAGGTAGATAGGATTCATCAGCCATGGTTGGCAGCTCACCTAGGAGAAGGAAAACTTTGATCTCAAACCTCCACTGCCTTGCAGCTACACCCACTCCTGGGGAAGAATTTGGGAGTAAACCCCTGAGGAAAGATCTGGAGCTGGAGTCCCTAAGGCCGTCCAACATTGAGTTCAATGCAGACTGACACTAATGCGATGCCACTTGCTGCCAAACTATATCGGTCTCTACCGTTCCTTTGGAAGAGGGGAGCTCACTGCATGGGAATCACTTGCTCTTCATATTGTATTGACCTGGTTTGCATTCACCACATACACAGCTAGGATGTAACATCCACGGTTGACCCAGACGAACGGTGACTTCAACTGTTGTCTTTCACTGGTGGATTCTAAATTCTTCTTTTTTCTAATTGGGATAAAGTCCTGCTGAAAATGTTGGATCAGCTGCTTAAGTCACAATTTGCCTACTGATCTGTCTCTAGTTTGTTTACTTAGTCTAGTCCAGACAACTCCTCCTTCATATCAGTATAAATTGTTCTTACTGAAGTGGTTAAGTGAACAGAAGTTATGGTGCTCTGGTGCTCACACTGGAGTTCTATCATGTTGTAGTCAATAGACAATAGACAATAGGTGCAGAAGTAGACCATTCGGCCCTTCGAGCCTGCACCGCCATTCTGAGATCATGGCTGATCATCTACTATCAATACCCGGTTCCAGCCTTGTCCCCATATCCCTTGATTCCCCTATCCATAAGACACCTATCTAGCTCCTTCTTGAAAGCATCCAGAGAATTGGCCTCCACTGTCTTCCGAGGCAGTGCATTCCAGACCCCCACAACTCTCTGGGAGAAGAAGTTTTTCCTTAAATCTGTCCTAAATGACCTACCCCTTATTCTCAAACCATGCCCTCTGGTACTGGACTCTCCCAGCATCTGGAACATATTTCCTGCCTCTATCTTGTCCAATCCCTTAATAATCTTATATGTTGCAATCAGATCCCCTCTCAATCTCCTTAATTCCAGCGTGTACAAGCCCAGTCTCTCTAACCTCTCTGCGTAAGACAGTCCGGACATCCCAGGAATTAACCTTGTGAATCTACACTGCACTTCCTCTACAGCCAGGATGTCCTTCCTTAACCCTGGAGATCAAAACTGTACACAGTACTCCAGGTGTGGTCTCACCAGGACCCTGTACGAATGCAAAAGGATTTCCTTGCTCTTGTACTCAATTCCCTTTGTAATAAAGGCCAACATTCCATTAGCCTTCTTCACTGCCTGCTGCACTTGCTCATTCACCTGCAGTGACTGATGAACAAGGACTCTTAGATCTCTTTGTATTTCTCCCTTACCTAACTCTACACCGTTCAGATAATAATCTGCCTTCCTGTTCTTACTCCCAAAGTGGATAACCTCACACTTATTCACATTAAACATCATCTGCCAAGTATCTGCCCACTCACCCAGCCTATCCAAGTCACCCTGAATTCTCCTAACATCCTCATCACATGTCACACTGCCACCCAACTTAGTATCATCAGCAAACTTGCTGATGTTATTCTCAATGCCTTCATCTAAATCGTTTATGTAAATCGTAAACAGCTGTGGTCCCAATACCGAGCCCTGTGGCACCCCACTAGTCACCACCTGCCATTCCGAGAAACACCCATTCACTGTTACCCTTTGCTTTCTATCTGCCAACCAGTTTTCTATCCATATCTTCCCCCCAATGCCATGAGCTCTGATTTTACCCACCAATCTCCTATGTGGGACCTTATCAAATGCCTTCTGAAAATCAAGGTACTCTACATCCACTGGATCTCCCTTGTCTAACTTCCTGGTTACATCCTCGAAACACTCCAATAGATTAGTCAAGCATGATTTGCCCTTGGTAAATCCATGCTGGCTCAGCCCAATCCTATCACTGCTATCTAGATATGCCACTATTTCATCTTTAATAATGGAATCTAGCATCTTCCCCACTACTGATGTTAGGATGACAGGATGATAGTTCTGTTTTCTCCCTCCCTCCTTTCTTAAAAAGTGGGATAACATTAGCCATTCCCCAATCCTCAGGAACTGATCCTGAATCTAAGGAACATTGGAAAATGATTACCAATGCATCCGCAATTTCCAGAGCCACCTCCTTTAGTACCCTAGGATGCAGACCATCTGGACCTGGGGATTTGTCAGCCTTCAGTCCCATCAGTCTACTCATCACCGTTTCTTTCCTAATGTCAATCTGTTTCATTTCCTGTTACCCTATGTCCTTGGCCCATCCATACATCTGGGAGATTGCTTGTGTCTTCCCTAGTGAAGACAGATCTAAAGTACTTATTAAATTTTTCTGCCATTTCTCTGTTTCCCATAACAATTTCACCCAATTCATTCTTCAAGGGCCCAACATTGTTCTTAACTATCTTCTTTCTCTTCACATACCTAAAAAAGCTTTTGCTATCCTCCTTTATATTCCTGGCTAGCTTGCGTTCGTACCTCATTTTTTCTCCCCATATTGCCTTTTTAGTTAAGTTCTGTTGTTCCTTAAAAATTTCCCAATCATCTGTCCTCCCACTCACCTTAGCTCTGTCATACTTCCTTTTTTTTAATGCTATGCAATCTCTGACTCCCTTTGTCAACCACTGTGGCCCCTTTCCCCCCTTTGAATCCTTCCTTCTCTGGGGGATGAACTGATTTTGCACCTTGTGCATTATTCCCAAGAATACCTGCCATTGCTGTTCCACTGTCTTTTCTGCCAGGATAGCCATCCAGTTAACTTTGGCCAGCTCCTCCCTCATGGCTCCATAGTTACCTTTGCCACATGCCAATGTTAACTCCCTACTCAACTTGCACCCAATATCCATGCTACTGTTTGGTGGCCTGTAGACAACACCCATTAGGGTCTTCTTGCCCTTACTGTTCCTCAGTTCTATCCACACAGACTCTACTTCTCCTGATCCTATGTCCCCCCTTGCAAAGGACTGAATCTCATTCCTCACCAACAGGGCCACCCCACCCCCTCTGCCCACATTTCTGTCCCTACGATAGCACGTATACCCTTGTACATTCATTTCCCAGGTCTGATCTCCCTGCAGCCATGTCTCCGTTATCCCAACAACATCATAGTTACCCATTCGCACCTGAGCTTCAAGCTCATCCGCCTTATTTCTGACACTTCGTGCATTCAGGTATAGAATTTTTAGCCCATTTCTCCTCTCTCTGTTTAAATCGCTGCCTACTGTGTTTAACCCAGCTCCCCGAACTCCCAGCGGGCTATATGCCCCTTGAATTTTGTTGTCCTTCCTAAATTTACTTATTCTTTCTGCACATTTAACTCCATGTTCCGTCAGACCATCCCTCTGTACATGTGTCCTCCTTATCACTTGTTCCGCCTCACCTTTCTCTACTACACACTTAATATTCCGGAACCGTGTAGTCCCCACCTGTCCTTTTTCTTCATCTCGCTATCCTCTCTCACATTCTGGATCCCCGCCCCCTGCAAATTTAGTTTAACCCCCCCCCCCCCCCCGAGAAGCACTAGCAAACTTTCCTGGAAGAATGTTAGTACCGCTCCAGTTCAGGTGTAAACCGTCCCGTCGGAACAGATCCCAGCTTCCCTGGAACAAAGCCCAATTATCTAAAAACCTGAAGCCCTCCCTCCTGCACCATCCTCTCAGCCATGTATTAATCTTTATAATCTTTCTGTTCCTTGCCTCACTCGCACGTGGCACAGGTAGCAATCCTGAGATTGTTACCCTGGAGGTCCTGCCCTTCAGCTTCGCACCTAACTCCCTGAACTCACTACACAGGACCCCATCACTCATCCTATCCACGTCATTGGTCCCTACGTGGGCCACAACATCTGGGTTCTTGCCCTCCCTCTCGAGAATAACCTGCACCCGATCTGAGATGTCCTGGACTCCGGCACCAGGGAGGCAACATACCATCCGAGACTCCTGATCTTCCCCACAAAATCTCCTATCTGCCCTCCTGACTATAGAATCCCCTATCACTACCGCTCTCTTCTCTTCCCTCCTCCCCTTCCTAGTCGAGGGTCCAACCTCAGTGCCAGAGACAGGACCACTGCAGCTTGTTCCTGGTAGGTCATCCCCACCAACAGTATCCAAAACGGTATACTTATTTTTGATGGGAACGGCCACAGGGGTGCTCTGCTCTCTCTGTCTGCTCCCCCTGCCTCTCTTGACTGTCACCCATTTGCCTACCTCCTGACTTTTCGGTGTGACTACCTCCCGATAACTCTTATCTATCTCAGCCTCTGCCTCCCGAATGATCCGTAGTTCATCCAGCTCCTGCTCCAATTCCCTAACTCGGTCTGATAGGAGCTGCAGCTGGATGCACCTTTTGCAGGTGTGGTCATCAGGAACAACTGTGTTGACCCTGACCTCCCACATACTGCATACGGAGCACACCCCTGCTCTAACTGTCTCCCCCATTACCTGATCCTAGATTAGTCAGAATAAATTAGTCATTCCCTCCTATAGGATCTTTAACCAGCTATATAGGTCCCTCCTATAGGTCTCTTATTAATTCTTTCTCATTACTTACAATCAAATCTAGAACTCTGTTCCAATAAGGTTCCATAAAACACCATTCTCAAAAGCAAACCCTGACACATTCTATAAGTTCCTCTATTATGATACCCTTGCCAGTTTGGTTCATCCAAATCAACATGTAGATTAAAAATCTTATATGACAATTGCCATTCCTTTTAAACATATCTGAGGTATTTCCCCATCTAGGCTCCACTGTATCTAGAATTCACATTGTGGGGGCCTATCAACCACTTTCAATCCTGTCATCTATCCCCTGCTATTCACAACTTCAACCCAAACTGATTCTATATTACTACCTACTGGCTCTATACCACAACTCAGCATTGTGCTGATACCTTCCTTTATAAACAACGTTACCCACTTGAGTTCCCTTTTTAACTTATTCATATAACTAGAAAAATGAGCATGCAATCTTGTCACCCAACATCCGTGTTTCTGCACTAACTAATAGATTATACTTATAGGTTGCCATCTGATCTGTTATCTCATCTATCTTATTGCGAAGAGGAAGTTCAGTCATTATGCCACAGTCTGACATGGGAAGAGCACAACATGCTGGGAGAACCTTCGAGATGCATGTGATTATGATCACCTATAAGAAAGAAGATAAACCTGTCTGCCACTGCTCCTACCAAGCAGCTGAAAAGTTGCTCTCCAAGTCACAATATGGATTCTGCCCATCAAGCAATACAACAGACACGATCTTGACCAGGAAAACACAGAGAGCGGATTCAAGCACTGCACTTTGCTTCTTTGTTTGTCCTGTCTAAAAGCCCTCAACACTCAATTCAGTATGATTGTGCAAAAACCTTCTCAAATTCAACATCATCAGATAACCAGCCTTTCTAGCTTGCATCAGAACCCATTTGTTCCGATAAATATCAACTTGCAATACAAACTACATTTTTTTTTACTTTCCATGAATGCCAACTCTTCCCCTTGACAAGAAAAATTGCTGCCATCAGAAATTCATCTACATGATGACATACACTCAGCAGCCACTTTATTAAGTACTGTGCCTATAACAATTATTCACCATTCCCTTGAAAGTTTTCATTTTCTATTGTTTTATAACATTGAATCACAGAGGAAATAATTTGGCTTTTTTGGACACTGATCAACAGAAAAAGATTAGACACTAGACACTGGAACACTACAGCACAGTACAGGCCCTTCGGCCCTCGATGTTGTGCCGACCCATATATTCCTTAAAAAAAGAGTACTAAACCCACACTATCCTGTAACGCTCTGTTTTTCTTTCATCCATGTGCCTGTCCAAGAGGGTCTTAAATACCCCTAATGTTTTAGCCTCCACCACCATCTCTGGCAAGTCATTCTAGTCACCCACAACCCTCTGTGTAAAAAAACTTACCCTTGATGTCTCCCCTAAACTTCCCTCCCTTAACTTTGTACATATGCCCTCTGGTGTTTGCTATTCGTACCCTGGGAAACAGGTGCTGGCTATCCACCCTATCTATGCCTCTCATAATCTTGTAAACCTCTATCAAGTCCCCTCTCATCTTTCTACATTCCAAAGAGAAAAGTCCCAGCTCTGCTAACCTTGCCTCATAAGACTTGTTTTCCAATCCAGGCAACATCCTGGTAAATCTCCTCTGCACCCTCTCCATAGCTTCCACATCCTTCCTATAATGAAGTGACCAGAATTGAACACAATACTCTTAAGTGTGGTCTCACCAGAGATTTGTAGAGTTGCAACATGACCTCTCTAGTCTTGAACTCAATCCCCCTATTAATGAAGCCTACCATCCCATAAGCCTTCTTAACTATCTTATCAACCTGTGCAGTGATCTTGAAGGATGAATGGATTTGAACCCCAAGCTCCCTCTGTTCATCCACCCTCTTAAGTAACTGACTATTAATCCTGTACTCAGTCTTCTGGTTTGTCCTTCCAAAATGCATCACCTCACACTTACCCGGACTGAACTCCATCTGCCATTTTTCTGCCTGTCTAAATCCTCTTGTAACCTTCGACAACCTACAGCTCCATCCACAACTCCTCCAATCTTTGTGTCATCTGCAAACTTACTCGCCCATCCTTCCGCCTCTTCACCCAGGTCATTTATAAAAATCACTAAGAGCAGGGGTCCCAGGACAGATCCTTCTGGCACTCCACTAGTCACCAACCTCCAGGTATTGGAGTATAAAGGTTGCATCGTTTGCTGTGTAACCAAAACTTGAGTTTGCTATTTGCTATGCATGTATCCTATTCAGTAGGAGAATGAAATCTTAAGAATGTAGAAGACAATGGTGTGTTACTGAGAAGTAGCTAAGAGATGTGGATTATGTAGTCTGAGTTTGCTATTTGCTATGCATGTATCCAATTGAATGTAGAAGACAATGGTGTGTTAATGAGAGGTAGCTAAGAGATGTAGATTAGAACATGATTAAGTCAATAGGTAGAAACAATAGTGGCGGATGTACTTGTGATACGCAGCTATAGACCGATTGGATATGCTTATGCAACTAAACCAGGAGATTGCTATAAAAAATGCTATGTACAAGGATCGGTGGGCAATCAGCGACTAGCTCAATGACTGTCTCAGCTTTGATTTGCAAATTAAAGTTTAATACTTCTTGAAGAATCTTCTCCGTCTCCTGGTCATTTGTGGGGCACGAGAAACCACGACACAGGCAGAATACTTTCCTTCCACTACTACCCTCTGCTTTTTTCCTTTAAGCCAATTTTTTATCCAAACAGGCAAGGTTCCACTGATACCATGCCTCATGACTTCCTGGATGAGTCTCTCGTGGGGGACCTTGTCAAATGCCTTGCTAAAATCCATGTAGACCATATCTACCGCCCTACCCTCATCAATTTCTTTTGTTGCCTCTTCAAAAAACCCAATTTGGCTCGTGAGGCACAACCTTCTCTTCACAAAGCCATGTTGACTATCCTTGAGTAGACTGTACTTCTCTAAATGCTTGTAGATCCAATTCTTAAGAGTCCTTTCCAATAGTTTGCAGACCACCAACGTAAGACTCACTGGTGTATAGTTCCCAAGGTTCTCCCTATTACCTTTTTCAAACAAGGGAACTACATTTGCCATTCTCCAATCCTCCGGCACCTCCCCTGCAGCCAATGAGGATTTAAAGATCATAGCTACTGCTCCAGCGATCTCTTTTCTCACTTCCCATAGCAACCTGGGGTATATCACATCCAGCCCTGGGGACTTATCAATCTTAATGTTTTTGAGAAGATCCAACACTTCTTCCTTAATCTCCACATTGTCCAGCACACAGGCCTGTTCTATTTCGACCTCACCCTGATCAAGGTCCTTTTCACTTGTGAATACTGAAGCAAAGTATTCATTTAGGACCTCCTCAACCTCCTCCGCCTCCAGGCATGTTGCCTTCTTTATCCTTTAGTGGCCCCACCTTCATTCTTGTCATCCTTCTGTTCTTCACATACACATACACCTTGGGGTTCTCCTTAACCCTACATGCCAAGGCCTTCTCATGCCCCCTTCGAGCTCTCCCAAGTCCTTTCTTAAGCTGCTTCCTGGCTACCCTATATTTCTCATGAGCCCCTCCTGCCTGCTGCTTCTTATATCTAACGTATTCTTTCATGTCAAAGTGAAAACAGATCTCTACAAAGTGATCCAAATTAATTACAAATATAAAATGCAAAAATATTGTTTGCATAAGTATTCACCCCTTTCAAGACAATATTTAGTAGATGCAGCTTTGGCAGCAATTACAGCCTTGAGTCTGTGTGGGTAGGTGTCTATCAGCTTTGCACATCTGAGCACCACAAATTTTCCCCGTTCTTCTATACAAAACTGCTCAAGCTGTGTCAGATTGCATGGGGATCAGGAGTGAACAGCCCTTTTCAAGTCCATTTGAGGTTTTTTCCTGTCAGCAGTGGCTTTCTTTTTACCACTCTCCCATAAAGTTGCAACTGGTTGAACACCCAGCCAACAGTTGTTCTATGTGCAGTCTCTCCCATGTCAGCCACCGAAGATTGTAACTCCTTTAGAGCTGTCGTCAGTCTTTTGGTGACCTCCCTCACTAGTCCCCTTTTTGCATAGTCACTCAGTTTTTGAGGATGGCCTGCTCTAGGCAGATTTAACAGTTGTGCCATATTATTTCCATTTCTTGATGATTGACTTAACTGTACTCCAAGGGATAGATACTTTATTGATCCCACAGGAAATTACAGTGTCACAGTACCATAACAAGTACACAGATATAAATACTAGAACAGAAGTAGAAAGAATAAAAAATAAGTTACCACAAACAGTCTAACAGAAGGGGATCATCACTTCCCCAGGTATAGATTGACCCATTATAGAACCTAATGGCCAAGGGTAAGAATGCCTTCAAATAGTGTCCTCTGGAGCAGCACAGTTGTCTTAGTCTATTACCAAAAGTGCTTCTCTGTTCAGCCAAGGTGACATGCAGAAGGCGAGAAACATTGTCCAGAATTGCCAGGATTTTCTGTAGGGTCCTTTGTTCTACCACAGACTCCAGTGTGTCCAGTTTGACTCCTATAACAGAGCCAGCCTTTCTAATCAGTTTATTCAACCTGTTGGCATCACGTGTCGATGCCATTGCCACAGCATATCACTGCAGAGAAGATTGTACTGGTGACAACAAACTGATTGTACATGTGAAGGAGAGCCCTGCATACTCCAAAGGACCTCAGTCTCCTCAGGAATAGAGATGACTCTGGCCCTTGTACACAGCCTCTGTGTTGGTGCTCCACTAAAGTCTGTTATCCAGGTGCACCCCCAGGTACTGGTAGGTCCTCGCCACATCCACATCCTCATCACCAATAGTAACAGGGAGCAATGCAGGCCTAGTCTTCCTAAAGTCCTTTGTCTTACTGATGTTGAGTTGTAGATGATTCAGCTTGCACCATTTGACAAAGTCCTCCACCAGGGCCCTGTATTCATCTTTTCGTCCTCCCTTTATACACCCAACTATTGCTGAGTCATCAGAGAATTTCTGCAGAGGACATGACTCAGTGCTGTATCTAAAGTCTGACATTTACAGGGTAAACAGGATGGGAGCCATACAGTCCCCTGTGGGGCTCCAGTGATGTTTATAGTCATGTCTGACACACAGATCTGAAGCCTCACAAACTGTGGTCTGCCAGTCAGGTAGTTCATTATCCAGGGTACAATTGAAGTGCCAACCTGCATTGAACAGAGATTTTCCCCCAGCAATGAGGGCTGTATGGTATTGAACACACTTGAGAAATCAAAAAACATGATTCTCACAGTTCTTCCCTGCTTATCCAAATGGGAGTAGGTTCTGTTCAGCAGGTAAATGACAACATCAACTCTAATGTGCTCCTGGTAGGCAAACTATTATGCATTGAGGGATGATATGATCAGGGGTCGGAGGTGAGCGAGGACCAGCCTCTCTAGGGTCTTCATGATGTGTGAGGTCAGGGCCACTGGACGGTAGCCTTATGCAATTTGTCTGTGAGACAATGGAAGTCTACCAACGACACACCTCAGTCACACAACAGCCTGACAATAAAGACCTGCACCAATATTCCAACCAAGCCCCAGAAGTTCGAGAGAGAGCACTTTATCTTCTGAACAGCCACACTGCAGACCTCAGGACTCAACTCAGAATTTTACAATTTAAGATAGCCTGCCTGTTATCAAGTGAACAAAGTCGTTGGAGAGAAGTACTGGTGAATATGAAGTAGACTCTTTATTGAGCAAACTGTGGCGCAAGCACCATACTGAGACCCTTTCAGAGAAAGGGGTCTGTTTGACTCAATGCTAAAGATCAAAGGACAATCCCATATTTACAATGCACCCACAATGCCTCCTTTGAACTACACACAAACTTCAAGCCTCCCACTTGGTACCCACACAACAGACACCAAATACATTTTAGTTAACATTGTCTGGCCTTCCCATTAACTTTGATTCACAACTTTTAGGAACCCATTGTTCATAGCTTCATTCTATATTCTTATTTGAAAAGTGCTTATTTGATATATGTGCTAACCCCCAAAACACCCTAACACTGCCTCTCTAGTTTGTATCAAAACTCATTTGTTCTGAAGAAGATCATCAATGTGCAATGCTAATTCCATTTTTCACTCTCCATGATTGCTATCCCCACTGTACATTAATTCCCCTGACAATATAGGTCCACAAGACCCTGAAAATTATCATTCTCCACATCTCTGGAAGACACCACTGAAATGGCAGAATTCACTGATGATACTTGCAATTGCCTCTTGTGAGCCAGCACTTCCTTTAGCAACCTGAAGAAAGGAGATCAAGACTTCAAACCTACCACTAAGCACGATATCTACCAGGCAACTCTTTTAAGTTTTGGAAATGTGGAATCGCACACTGGGCACCTCAAGGAATGGGTATCAACCTGCAATGTTAACTCCCCCTCTTTTCTCCTGCAGTTATGGCCTGACCTGCTGGGCATTTACAACAATTGCAGTTGAATTCCTCACAGACCCAGTTTTATTTTTCCTCCAAGCAACACACACAAAATGCTGGAGGAACTCAGCAAGCCGGGCAGCATCTGTGTTAAAGAGTAAACAGCTGAAGTTTTGGGCAAAGACCCTTCATCGGGATCTCGGTTGAAGGGTCTTGGCCCGAAATGTTGACTGTTTATTCATTTCCATAGATGCTGTCTGGCCTGCTGAGCTCCTCCAGCAGTTTGTGTTTGCTGTTTAGATTTCCAGCATCTGCAGATTTTATTTCCCCTCTATTCTCTTTCATCTGCTACTTACACTACTCACAGACACATTAGCTGTAACTGAGGCACTCTCACCACCCTCTCAACCATAACACCAACACTTGTGCAACTGTCTTCCCCTAATCATAGAACATATGCCCTTCAGCCCACAATTCTGTGGCAAACTAATTAGCCTAATAACATCTATTTAAACTCATCCCTTCCGCCTGTACATGGTTCATATCCCTCTATCCTCTGCATATTCACGTGCCTACCTCAGAGCCTTTTATCATGAGACTTGTTATTGTCACCCCTTCTCCACAACCACCTGCTTATTTTCTAATTTTAAACAGTTGTAATGCAGATCATCTTCCTGATCCGTTAATTCCGTTTACTTCTCCACGAAATCTGTCCGATTTGCTATTCGGCGCCTGATTTAACTTCAGGTTTGCGTATTTTTTCCCGTCTGAAACAGGGACGTTTCTATATTTGCATTGCATTCAGCAATTTCAAATATTTGCATGAGGAACGAAACATTTCCAATAACAAGGGTGCGACTTGCAGTTTTGCAAATGGGATCACTTCTTTCATAACGTCTCCTGAAAAGTCAGGGAAAGCTTGGCATTTAACGCACAGCGTGTCATGCTTTTCATGTTCCAGAATATACAGTACGGAGGAAAACCCGTCAGGAAGAAAACCAAAAACACATTTCCTTTCCACACTAATTGCCCCTTTGTCACCCGCAGCCAAGCGCATGCGCCCTGACGCCTGACAGTTCAGACCAAGGACACGTCACCGGCAGACGGACCCATCCAACCCGTCGCTGGGGGAGGGATGGTTCTCCTCCCTGCTAATTCCATTCTAACCTCGATCTATTCGAAGCCTCTTTTTGTTCCAGATTAGAGTATTTCTACATGTGTTTAAGTACAGCTTTTCAGATGTGTGTCAGTTTGTCGCTCAGTCGGGTGTTCGCGGTTGTGTGTACCCGGGCTCCCCTCCCCAGCGGGTGTCGCGGCGCGGAGATCAGGGCGGAGTTCCGAGTCGCTACTCAGTCATGGCGAAGCAGCGCGGCGGAGGGAAGCTCGGGGACGGCTTTTGCTCCGCTGCTCAGGGCTCGGCGGGGAGCAGCAACGCAGTCCCCGGGAGCGCCAGCGCCAGCGCCGGGGAGTATTGCAAGCGAGTACAGGAGTGGCTGTGGCAGTACTACAGCTACGTGCAATGGCAGAGTTGGATGATGATGACGGCCCCGCTGCCTCCCTACTACCCTCTCCCCGCCGTTGCCGGCGGCGCGACTGCAGCCAGGCAGGGCGAAGGAGCTGCTGCGGCCGTGCCCGGGACCAACAGCGCCTACGGTCCCTTTTCGCTGTTTGCACCCTACCTCGGGGCTCCGGCGGCAGTGCAGGCTCCGGGTGAGCAGCCTCCAGTACAGCAGGAGGTGGCAACGTCGTCGGTCAACGCTGTCAGACCACCAGCCGCCAATGCTCAGCAGCAGGCGGGGAACGTACAACCGGGAGGTAAGGCACGGTTGCAGAAATACCGAACTCTGCTTCAGGTGGGAATATCTAGTTCAAGCTTATTGTCATAGGTGTATACAGGGTATAAACGTCCTAAAACTTGCCAGGCGGGCCACAAGCTTAAGCTATTATACATCATGCATAGGCTTAATACCAGTAACAGTCTCAGTAAAACTCAGAGAGCTATAGTAATTTCTAAGGAAGGGACGTGTTCGGCAGAACTTTGTGGGCCGAAGGGTCTGTATTGTGCTGTAGGTTTTCTGTGTTCAGTGACAGTAATCTCTACTGTGGTCGTGATGTCTAACTCCAGGTATTTCTGATCAAAAAGAAACAATGGGTGATAATGTGTTATCTTGAATGTTGTCTTGATAGATCTTGAAATGTCTGCATCGCATTTTCTAAACTGGGAGAAAAATACCGTAATTTGAGGTGCAAAGGGACTTGGGAGTCTTTTTTTCTCTGTAATTCCCTGAAGGTTAACTTGCAGGTTGAGTTGGTGTGAAACGCTGAGCTGTAGTCAATAAAGTTTCTGAATGGACATTGAACCCCTGAACACTACCTCACTACCTTTTTATTGCCTTTTTTGAACTATATAAACTATTTGTGTGTATGTATATATATTTTATTTTTCTTTATGATGTATTGCATTGTACTACCACTGCAAAGTTAACAAATTTCAGAATGTATGCCGTTGATATTCAACCTGATTTTGAGCTGGTAGTAAGGAAGGCAAGTACAATGTTATAAAAGCAAGGATGTAAAGCTGAGGCTTAAGAAGGCAGAAGACTGCACTTGGAGTATTGTCTAGCAGTTTTGGGCCCCTCTTCTAAGAAAAGATGAGCTGGCTTTGGAGGGGGTCCAGAGGAAGTTCACGCAAATAATTCTGGGAACAAAAGGTCAAACCGAAGTGTGTTTGATGACACTGGGCCTGTACTCACTGGAGTTTTAAAGATTGAGGGGGGATCTCATTAAAACCTATCAAATATTGCAAGGCCTAGATAGGGTGATTTATTGAGGATGTTTTCTTTAGTGGGACAGTCTAGGACCAGAGGGCACAATCTCAGGATACAAGGATGTCCCTTTAGAACAGAGATGCAGAGGAATTTATTTAGCCAGAGGGTGGTGTATCTGTGGAATTCATTGCCACAGATGGCTATGGAGGCAAAAAGTGAATATTGATGAGTTCTTGATTAGTAAGGGTATCAAAGTTTACAGGGAGAAGGCAGGAGAATAAGATTGAGAGGGAGATTATATCAGCATGATGGAATGGTGGAGCAGACTCAGTGGGCTGAATAGCCTAATTCTTCTCTATGACACAATTTCAGAATGAAAAGCTTGACTTGGAGAATTCTTTACCCTCATTTGCTATGTTAATTGAAAACAAATTGATATGTGCAAATGGCACTGTTTCTATAGCACTCAGCTAAATAATGCTGTTGTATAAGGGATAAATAGTGTGGTTTTGGTTAAGTAGTCTGATTAGTGATCCTGAGATCAGTTGAGTCCAAATCCCACCAGAAAATCCAATGATTTTAACGTGTGAAATATCTAGATTTATGAAATGATAAAAAGCTGATCTTAGTGACCAGTGGCTGTGCAACTGGCTTAAAAATCCCACTGCTCAACCGAGAATAAAGTCAAGATTATACCAAGTCTGAACAGTTTTTGACTTCAGGTGTAATTAACCTTTGTACCAATTCTGCAACATCCAGACTTGCTTTCAAGGACTCCTTACATTGTTGTTTCTCCTTGTGCGTTGGGTGGCAACTTTGCCATTTTTTTTAGCATTTCTATGTTTTTTCATGAGGCAGAGTTGCTAGCTTGATGCACAACCCTGCACGGATGGAAAGCGTGCAAGGAACCCGGGACCACTCGCCTCGAAGTCTGGTGCAGATGCCACTGCACCGCCAGCCGGCTTTACAATTCATGTTCTTCTCAGTGTTATTTTGCCCAATTTGTCTTCATTTTGCACATTTCCCACTGGTGTTTAACTCTTTGTCTATTTATTATATAGTTTTCTTTTGTAAAATTCTATTTTTCCTGCAAATGGCCTCCAAGAAATTGCATCTCAAGGTAGTATATGGTAACTGATAATAAAATTTGCTTTGAGCTACACATTGTCAGACCTCATTACGTCTGTGGTTTAAAGATGGGCAGTAAAGCTGCAATCTGTGGGTGAGGTGAGTGATTCTCCTTGTCCTCAATTTGGCATTTTGTCAAATACATCTTCAAGGATCCCTTGGTAACACTGATGTCAGCAGGCGTCATGGAGAAACCTCCACTGACTGGAATTCTACCTTGCACATGATAACTGCAGCTGCTGGAGGCAAGCCATTTCACTGAATGATTAATTTCTCTCTAACACAATGGGGCAGTTTGGCTATTTTTTATTTACTTTTGAGATGAGACTCGGTATGGTGGAACGATAGTGGAGTGGTTAGCATGGTGATCACCAGTTGGCGTTCAGCTTGAGTCTGCTGTCTGTAAGGAGTTTGTGCGACCTCCCGTGACCACGTGGGTTTTCTCCCACTTTCCAAAGACTTGGGTTAGTGAGTTGTAGGCATACGATGTTGGCGCTGGAACTGTGCCGACACTTGCAAACTGCCCCCAGCACAATCCTCACTGGGCGTTGACAACGTATCTCACTTTCCACATTTACAGTCTTGTGATGGATAAAGCTAGTCTTTCTGAATGTAACCAGCTGTGCTTATTGTCTCTGATTAGTTAAAAGTCACCACAGTGGTGAATCTGAGGTCAAATATAGACAAGGTTGGGGCAGTCCATTGATTTAGTTTAAATTGGTTTACCAAGTGAATATTTACAAGGATTTGGTAGTTCATTGATGAGATTGGCTATGCTTAATTCCAGATATATTACGGCTTCAATTTTTCAGCCACTAATGCCATACAAGCATGTGTCCAGTAACAATCACTGTGCTATGATAGTCTGAAGTTTTCCCTGTATTATAACAGTGACTTGAGTCCACAAAATATCTCAGTGGCTCAGAAGTTTTTTGGGACATCCTAGGTTTGAGGAAATTAATCTTTCTTTTAAAGTCTCTGACGAGGGGTTCTATTTGCATTTGACAGCCATCCAATACCTACTGCAGCCATCTGGCTACTCAGCAGGGTGAAAGTAACTTTACATGTACAAAGGCACTGTGTCATTAATCGGGTGAATGTGTAGTAATTTTGACTTCACCATTAGAAATTGGATGGTAATACCTTTCAGAGCATTTACTGGTAATTTAATGTACAATCTTTACTGTTAAATGGAGAACAGTAAAGATACACACATGTTGTGAATTCAACTTACTCAGTTTGATTGAAAACTGGTAAACTAAATCTTGAATTGGTCAAAAATGTACAGCCCAAAATGGCAATGAATGGAATTCCTTTGGCTTAGAAAGGGTCTTGTTTTTAATCGCTGAGATAATGCAGCAAAGAACTTTGAAAACCAAGGTCAGAGTACAGTTTTCCAGATTCCAAATGTCGCACTTTCCCACTGCCTTGCATAAATACCTACTGTTCAAAAGTTTGTCTTTTTCAAACTCAAAGTTGCTGTTAAATATGCTTCCATCTTTTCTTTTCATGTAATAAATTCCAAATCATACCAACCTGCTGTGTTTTTAAGAAAATACTATCCATTCTGTAAATCATCCTCAGACCTGTGTACTTTCATTACTCTTATAAAAAGCTTATCATAACTGGATTCTCTGAAATCTAAAACAAGGCACCGGCATCTTCAATCTTTGTACTGAAACTGGAAGTCTCCTCTTCCTTGTATTGCAGGACATCTCAGCAACTTTCCTTTCCTTCTGTCCCAAAATGTGGTTGATAGAATTGGAGACAATGCAGGGGTTCCTATCCTGGGGTCCACAGATGCCTTAATGGTATTGGTCCATGGCATTAGAAGGTTGGGAACCCCAGAGCTGAAAAACTAAATCAACCGGATTTGCACACAAAAAAATTCTGCAATGGTGGAAATCCAAAGCAACACACAAAATGCTGGAGGAACTCTGCAGGTCAGACTGCATCTATGGAAATGAATAAACAGTCGATGTTTTGGGCTAAGAGCCCTCAGGATTGATGGGTGAAGCCAGGTGGGTGGGAAAGATTAAAGGCTGGTGAAGGAAGGAATCTGATAGGAGAGTAGAGTGGACCATAGGATAAAGGGTAGGAGGGGCACCAGGGTGTAGTGATAGCCATGTGAGATAAGAGGCCAGAGTGGGGAATAGAAGATGGGGGGGGGGGGGAATACCAGAAGGAGAGATTAATGTTCATGCCATCAGGCTGGGGGCTTCCCAGATGGGATACAAGGTGTTGGTCCTTCACCCTGAGGGTGACCTCATCGTGGCCTCCTTTTTTACCTTCCTCTCTTCCCCCCCCATCTTTTTATCCTGGCATGTTCCCCCTTCTTTTCCAGTCCTGAAGAAGGATCTCAGCCCAACATGTCACTGTTTCTACATTTCCATAGATGCTGCCTGACCTGCTGAGTTCATCCAGCAATTTGTGTCTGTTAACCTAACCTACTTTTGAAGATTTTTCGATGACAAAACTTAGTTCCTGTTCTTGTACCCTTTAAAATTATTGACAGTTCCCATTCCTATACAAATGTGATGTTAGAGGTCCTGTAAAGGAGTCTTGTTAGAAGTAATGTTAAATTTCTTTGCAAAGTAGTAAGTGGCGAATCATTCCTGGAGTTGCTACTCGATTTACTTTAGGGCTAGTTCTGCTGCTGTCTATTTGTATAAATACACAGAATATAAGTTCAGCAGAGAAGCAATGGCACTCACTGCTGATCTTAAAGGTTCCTCTGGCAAGAACTATCCCTTTTCTAACCCATACTGTCATCAGCGTCAGTTGTGTATAACCCTCAGTGAACATTCACCATGATGTTGCTCAACCTATCACATTAAATCAGTGGTTCAGAAGCCAAAACAGTTTTAGTTTAATCTTTAAATTAATGCAGTTTTAATACTATTTAATTTAAAAAATCTTTGCAACTTATTTATAATAAGTTTAAACATCTTTTTGTAAAATTAAATGTCAGAATTGTGTGCAGCATAACACAAGATCTTCAGAATGCTTCGTAACAGCACGAGTTTGCATATACCTTAAATTTGCAGGGATGCAAGGAACTTTGTGCTGAAGTACTGACAACTTCAGCAGCGTATGCAGAAATACTAATGCTGCAGTCAGTTTCAGAGATGAGCACAGATGTTTGCTGTTGTGATAAATCCAGGGATATCAGTGTGCTTTGAAATACCAAAGGCAAAAATCTTGTATTACTGTTGCAGCTGACCATTCAGTCATCAAAGTCACAATGAATCAAAAACAGGTTAGTAAGCCTACCAAAACAAAAGTAACTTTAAAAAAATATTTGGAACAACTGAAGGTTATGTCACACCTGGGCCTGCTAACCTTTTTAGTGTCTTAGAGAAGTACAGCACAGTAACAGCCCCTTTGCCCTGTCTAGTTCATGTTGAGCCATTTAAGCTGCCTACTCCCATCGACCTGCACGGAGACCATAGCCCTCCATGCCCTTACCATTTATGTTCCTATCCAAATTTACCTCGAACGTTGAAATCGAGTTTTCATGCATCTCTTGTGCTGGCAGTTCGGTCCACACACCTCACAGCCCACTGAGTGAACTTGCACAACAGCAGAAATTAAATTTCACCTACTGCTTATACTCGCGGCAGTTGGTGATCATTCCTCCTTTAGCGTTCCATTTTAAAGTTTCAAATGAATGCGGAAGCGGGAGACCACATGGAGTCAATATCTCAAGCTTCATTGATCAGGCTTTAAACCCGACCTCTGCCATATGTCGAGCTTGCATGCTTTCCCTGAGACTATGGGTGCTCCAGCTTCTTGGAAGGTTGATAGGGATATGTGATGGGATTAGTTCAAGGTAGGATAGTTGGTGTGGATTTAAAAGGCCAAAGAAACTGTTTTTGTGCTGTATGACTGATTTGGTCTATTGTAGAAAACATGAAAGATGAAGCCTATTATATATAGTGTGTCGAAAGGAAGAGCTACCTAGCTTCCTCTCAACTTTCAGCACTTTGTCTACCCCTTCAATTCCCTTGTTACCGTCCCAGTTTTAGAGCTCATTTTGAAATGATTACAGACACCGTCAGTATTTAAGTGAGAGATTCCTTTTAACAACTTTCACAAGAGCATAAAACTTCATTAGTATTTCTTGATGCATAGCCCACTTACATCAAATCAGCTTTGCATGTCTCCTGCACCTCAGTTGCAGTGTTCCTTCGAAGAAATAACTGTTTCAAAATAAGTGGGAGAATGTGTTGATTTTGTGGAATCTTCATTTGACTGGGTTCCAGAAGTCTACAATCAGCTGTAATTAATCTTGAGCAGTTCTATTAAATTGGAGATGCCCATATGAACATATTCCCCACAGGGAGTAAATTGTGGTGGGTCTCATCAGCAAGAACGACGAGTCAGCTCACAGAGAGGAGGTACAGCGGCTAACAGACTGGTGCAGAGCCAACAACCTGTCTCTGAATATGAACAAAACAAAAGAGATGGTTGTTGACTTCAGGGGGGCACGGAGCAACCACTCCCCGCTGAACATCGACGGCTCCTCGGTAGAGATCGTTAAGAGCAGCAGATTTCCTTGTGTTCAGCTGGCGGAGAATCTCACCTGGTCCCTCAACACCAGCTCCATAGCAAAGAAAGCCCAGCAGCGTCTCTACTTTCTGCGAAGGCTGAGGAAAGTCCATTTCCCACCCCCCATCCTCATCACATTCTACAGGGGTTGTATTGAGAGCATCCTGAGCAGCTTCATCACTGCCTGGTTCATAAATTGCACCATCTCGGATCGCAAGACCCTGCAGTGGATAGTGAGGTCAGCTGAGAAGATCACTGGGGTCTCTCTTCCCGCCATCATGGACATTTACACTACACGCTGCATCCGCAAAGCAAATGGCATTATGAAGGACCCCACGCACCCCTCATACAAACTCTTCTCCCTCCTGCCATCTGGGAAAAGACTCCGAAGCATTCGGGCTCTCACAACCAGATTATGTAACAGTTTCTTCCCCCAAGCTGTCAGACTCCTCAATACCCAGAGGCTGGGCTGACACCTTACTGCCCTATTGTCCTGTTTATTATTTATTGTAATGCCTGCACTGTTTTGTGCACTTTATGCAGTCCTGTGTAGGTCTGTAGTCTAGTGTAGCTTTCTCTGTTGTTTTTTTTTACGTAGTTCAGTCTAGTTTTTGTACTGTCATGTAACACCATGGTCCTGAAAAACGTTCTCATTTTTACTATGTACTGTACCATCAGTTTTGGTCGAAATGACAATAAAAAGTGACTTGACTAAAAGGGAGAAGTCTGTATGTTGAGCACAACTGCATACTGGTAACCAAATATTGATGACAGTCTAGATTATTTGATCGTCACCTCTTTCTACCAACTGTCACAGCCATCTTTATATAAAGTTAGTAGTATATCCCTCCCTGTTTGTAAGGGTGGTGAAGTGTCACTAGATAAGAGAGTTGAAGTGATCAGGAGAGCCGTATTCTTGGTGCAGCCTAGGGAGTTCCCATTCACACTTACATATTTTAACTAACCACTTAGATGTGCTTTCTTCCAATTAAAATGGTTACAAGAGCGAACCTTCTCTTCCCCCACAGGACGCGAGTATACTATCCCATCGCTGATGCATCGATTCCTTGCAGAGATGGTAGATTTTCTAATCCTTTTCCTGTTGAAAGCTGTTGTGGTGCTGACGGTGATGCACATCTGTGGGATCAAGTAAGTTATTCATTAATTTAAATAAAAGCTTTGTACTTCTGTGCAGTTTTTGTATATAAGCAACGGGTTAAAATCCAATGGGAATGGTCTCTGAGAGGTGCTGCCTGTAAATGCTAACTGAATTAAGCCAAGAGACATGAAATTGGAGTCTAATATGTTCCGGAGTTGCCTCAAGCCTTGTTATGCTTTGTCATTGGAGATCTGGCATTATACAGAAAGGAAAGTTGTAAGTGAATGTGTTCATTACTAATCCTGTGCGTTGCTTATAATTGTTGCATGCTTTGCTAGCCTAATTAGGTGGAACATCAGATGTAAGAGACAGAAAGCACAGGGAGTAATTGGTGATGTGTCATTTGTAAATAATTGCTGATTTGGAGAGTCTTGCTAAACTGCATCCTGATTTGAGTCAAGCTAATGAGCTACACCACCACTGAAGTCGTGTAATTTTGTAACACTTTTTTTGCACTCTATCTCATTCTTCTGTTTAATTTACTGAAGTCACCAGATGAAAACAAACATTCTGTGTAACTTCGTGTAACTCTGCAGGCACTGCTAAAATCTGTTTTCTTTTGGGGGGGGGGGGGGTATGAGGGGAAACAAATAAATCTTTAAAAAACCCGAGAATAGGTTCTTCAGAACTCTGTGCAGGCTCTGCAGTTTATATTAATTTTGTAGGGCTCTACAATGTTGTTGCCAATGTCATCTGTTGTTACTCTAAGGAACGTTGTTGGTGTAATAACGCCAATGACTCTTGTTACACTAAGCAATAATGCTACGTCATACCATTATGGATTGGTCCTGGGCTGATCAGTAGGAATTCAGTTTAGTGCATGATAACCTTACAGTGTGGTTGTGTGTATCAGTCTGTAAAACTCCATTGGATATGTAGAGAGAGTGGTCTGCTGAAACATGTGGCAATCTATTGTGCATAGTGTCATCCAATGTTGTAGAATGTGATAACTAACCTGGGACTTGCAAGTCTGTGCTTTTCTAATAGTTGAAACTATTCTCTGCTCAGTAATATTTAATTATTCAGTCATCTAAATTTAGCAAGATAGGGCCTGGAGAATGGGGACGGGAGAGGTTCTGGAGGATTGGAGAGCTGCAGTTGTTGTTCCTTTATTCAAGAAAGGGAGTAGAGAGTTGTTGGAGAAGATCCTGAGAGGCAGGATTTATGAACATTTGGAGATGTACAATATGATTAGGAGTAGTCAGCATGGCTTTGTGAAAGGCAGATCGCGCCTTACAAGCCTGATTGAACTTTTTGAGGATGTGACTGAATGAACACATTGATGAAGGAAGAGCAGTAGATGTGGTGTATATGGATTTCAGCAAGGCAATTTGATAAGGATTATTGAGAAAGTAAGGAGACATGGGATCCAAGGGGACATTGCTTTGTGGATCCAGAATTGGTTTGCCCACAGAAGGCAAAGAGTGGTTCTAGATGGGTCGTATTCTGCATGGAGGTTGGTGACCAGTGGTGTGCTTCAGGAATCTGTTCTGGGACCCCTACTCTTTGTGATTTTTGTAAATGACCTGAATGAGGAAGTGGAGGGATGGTTTAATAAGTTTACTGATGACATAAGGTTGGAGGTGTTGTGCATGGTGTCAGAGGTTACAGCAGGACATTGATAGGATGCAAAACTGGGCTGAGAAGTGGCAGATGGAGTTCAACTCAGTTAAGCGTGAAGTGGTTCATTTTGGTAGGTCAAATATGATGGCAGAATATAGTATTAATGGTAAGACTCTTGGCAGAGGGATCTCAGGGTCCGAGTCCATAGGACGCTCAAAGCAGCTGCGCAGGTTGACTCTATGGTTAAGAAGGTATACGGTGTATTGGCCTTCATTAATCGTGGAATTGAATTTAGGAGCCAAGAGGTAATATTGCAGCTATATAGAACCCTGGTCAGACCCCACTTGGAGTACTGTGCTCAGTTCTGGTCGGTTCACTACAGGAAGGATGTGGAAGCCACAGAAAGGGTGCAGAGGAGATTTACAAGGATGTTGCCTGGATTGGGGAGCATGCCTTATGAGAATAGGTTGAGTGAACTCGGCTGTTTCTCATTGGAGCGACGGAGGATGAGAGGTGACCTGATAGAGGTGTATAAGATGATGGATAGTCAGAAGCTTTTTTCCAGGGCTGAAATGGTTGCCACAAGAGGACACAGGTTTAAGGTGCTGGGGAGTAGGTACAGAGGAGATGTCAGGGGTAAGTTTTTTACCAGAGAGTGGTGAGTGCGTGGAATGGGCTGCCGGCAACGGTGGTGGAGGCGGATACGATAGGGTCTTTTAAGAGACTTTTGGATAGGTACGTGGAGCTTAGAAAAATAGAGGGCTATGGGGAAGTCTAGTAATTTCTAAGGTAGGGACATGTTCGGCACAACTTTGTGGGCCGAAGGGTTGTGCTGTAGGTTTTCTATGTTTTTAACATGTTACCTGTGGAAGCAGGTAAGCCAACACACTTAATCACTGTTACAGTGTCATCAAAAACACTTGCTGTGTCATCCCACGCCTGCACTTTGGCAAACCAATCACCTGGCAGAGCTACTCCTGATAATCAACACTGGCATGCCACAGTGCTTAGCCCACTGATCTGCTCTCTCTATAACCATGACTGTGGCTAGGTACAGCTCAAATACCATCTAAAAGTTTGCAGATGATACAACCATTGTTGGTAGAATCTCATATGGGGATGAGAGTGCTTACAGGAGCGAGACATACCAGCTAGTTGAGTGGTGCCGCAGCAACAGCATTGCATTCAACATCAGTGAGATGAAAGAGCTGATTGTGGACCAGGAAGGGTAAGATGAAGGAACACAAACCAATCCTCATAGAGGGATCAGAAGTGGAGAGAGTGAGCAGCTTCAAGTTCCTGGGCGTCAAGATCTCGGAGGATCTAACCTAGTCCTAACATATCGATGCGTCTATGGCGATGGCAAGACAGTAGCTATATTTCATTACGAGTTTGAGATTTGTTTTATCACCTTAAAAACTCAAACTTCTATAGATGTACCGTGGAGAGCATTCTGACAGGCTTCAGTACTGTCTGTTATGGGGGAGGGGAGGTTATTGCAAAAGACTGAAAGAAGCTACAGAAAGTTGTAAAATTAGCTTCATCTTGGGTACGAGCCTCCATAGTACCCAAGACATCTTCAAAGAGCAGTGCCTCAGAAAGTTAGTGTCCATTATTCAGGACCCACATCACCCGGGGCATGTCCTCGTCTCATTGTTACCATCAGGAAGGACGTAAAGAAGCCTGAAGGTTCTCACTCAGCAATTCAGGAACAACTTTTTTCCCTCTGCTATCTGATTCCTAAATGGACGTTGAGCTCAAGAACACTACCTACCTTTTTTATTACTTGTTTTGCACTATTTTTATTTAATACGTATTTTTTCTTTCTATATTTTCATGTATTGCATTGTACTGCTGCTGCTTTAACAAATTTCTCACCACATGCCGGCGACAGTAAACCTGATTCTGATCCTGCCATACAGCACCAGTGCTGAGAACCATGAAGGTATGGTCAAGGGAAGCAGACGAGTGTTTACACGACTGCTTTGACATGGTGGACTGGGCCATTTTCATTCAGATACGACGACTAATCCCTGGATATGCCGCAGACATTACCAACGTCAGGACCTGTGTGGATGAGCATGTGCCATCGAGAGCATGCTGAGCATACTCAAACCAGGGTCCCTGGATGAATCGGGACATTCACAGTCGCCTGAGGGCTAGATCTGTGGAATTTGAAACTAGCGATCCTGAATCCTACAACAACCTATGAAAGGCAATTGTGTGAAGTTGGAAACACAACTGGATGCATGATAGCTGTGGGAGACTTAGCATTCCATTATTTCCTTCAAGGCAAAACCGAGCAGCATAAATGGCAATGATGCTTCACTCAATAAGCTTAACACCTTTTACGCATACTTTGAAAGGGAGAATAAAGTTCAAAGTGTGTATACATTATACAACCTTGAGATTTGTCTCCGAACAGGTAGCCACAAAAGAAACCCATTTTAAAAAGAAAATGTCAAACACCCAATGTGCAGAGATCTGGGGGAGGAAGATCATGCAAACAATGAACACAAGCAAATAGCCTTCGGAACTGAAGTCCACAAAGAGAGCCCTGTTCCCAGACCCTTTGTTCAGAGTAGAGCAGTGAGCTGAACCGGCTGATCCTCACCTCAGGTGCCGACGCCCTGACCTTTTGAATTAGGCCCGGCACCTTAATCGTTGTCCAAACATTGGGTTCAGTTGTTTCAATATGCTCTGGGGCCTGGACCCTGTCACCTCAATTCGGCTTTACCTGAACTTTCCAATTTGGCCTGGCAGTTAAATCTATTAAACTTCAGGTTTTCGCTCTCGGTGATGGACCCTCTGCCTCGTCTCACCTCAGTTGTGCTACTTCGAATTGCCTCCAAGTCCAAAGTTGTGTGCCATTGCTTGTGATGATTGTTTACCAGAAAAAGTGATTAACAGCGTTTTCCTTGTTTCATTAACCTCTGGCTAGAAGTCACTGAGATTCAGCAGTGCCATCTTAAACGCCTCTTAATAAAGCTACACCTGTGGGAATCCTCCCAGGTTCTGGCAACTCTCTGATCTCTCCTTGACCAGTGTCAAAGTCCTTCAGGAGGGTGAACCCACGCAAGGAGGTGGGCCTCTGGTGGGAATGTTCCAGGGTAGCTTCAGCCTCTCTCATGTCAAGTTACCACCTCCTTCAAAAGGGCATAAATCATACTAATACCCAAGAAGATCTGGGTGAGCTGCTTCAACAACTATCACCTGGTAGCACTCACATTAATTATGATGAAGTGCTTTGAGAAGTTGGTCGTGGCTATAATTAACTCCTGTCTGACCTCGACCTGCTGCAATTTGCTTACCACCACAACAGGTGTACAGCGGACACAATCTCACTGGCTCTCCTCTCAGCTTTGGAACACCTGAATAACAGCAGTACGTATGTCAGGCTGCTGATTATTTATTACAACTCGGCATTCAACAGCATCATCCGCTCAGTGCTAATCAATCAATTTCAAAACCCTGGCCTCTGTGCCTCTCTCTGCACCTAGATCCTTGTACCCCTCATTGGCAGACCAATGAGCAATAGTTGGATCAATAATAACATCTCACTAACAGTCAACACAGCTTCACCTTCGTGTATAGCCTGCTGCTGTGCTCTCTCTACACTCATGACTGTACGATTAGGCACAGCTCAAACCCCAGCTATGTATTCACTGATATTGGTAGAATCTCAGATGGCAATGAGACACATACAGGTGTGAGATAGATTAGCTGGTTGAGTGGTGTCACTTGTATTCAACTTCAGCAAGACCAAGGAATTGATTGGGGACTTCAGGCAGTAGTTGTCAAGGGAACACAACATCCTCATTGAAGGGGTCGGTAGTGTAAAGGGTGAGGAGCTTCAAGTTTCTGAGCATCAACATCTTAGAGGTTCTGTCCTGGGTCCAATACATTGAAGGCGTGCCAGTAGCTATACTTCTATGGAAGTTTGGGGAGAGTTGGTATGTCACCAGAGACTTCAGACTCTGATATATAATGATATATATGATGTATAATGGAGAGCACATTGACTGGTAGGAGGCTCTAATGTGCAGGATCGTCAAGGGCTGCAGAGGTTTGTGAGCTTAGCCAGCTCTATCACAGTCACAAACCTCTTCACCACTGAAGACATCTTCAAGAGGTGGTGCCTTCAAGAAGGCTGCATCGATCATTAAGGACCCTTAACATTCAAGGCATGTCCTCTCCCTGTTACTGCTATTGGGGAGGAGGTACAGGAGTTTGAGACTCGCATTCAATATTTTAGGAACAGCTTGTTCCCTCCACCATCAGATCTCTGGTCCGTGAACACTACCTCACTGTTCATCTTTCACATTGTTTATTGTAACTTACAATATCTTTTGTCTTGTGCTGTACTGCTGCTGCAGAACAACAAGTCTGATGACATATGCCAGATAATTACCCACTTTTTGATTCTTTCATTTTCCTGATCAAAATTATTTGTTAACTGGTGGTTTGTGTTACAACTTGACATTAAAAGATGCCATTGATACTGGGCATCACTGAAACTTTGTTCAAACTAATTTGGAAAGTAAATGTGGATATGGCTTGTGGATAATGATTATTAATGACACTGAAATAATAATCTTGTTACTGTAATTCAAAGCAATCAAAATTTGTGTTGTCATTCCCATAGCTTATGCCAAAACTATAAACTAACAGCTATTAAAGCACCTTCCCATATTATGATAATTGTAGAGGAATTAACAGCTATATTGATTTACATTGGTTTGAATTTCTAATTGTTTAAGTTGTATCATGTGGTTGTTGACACACCATTTTATGTTTTGATGCGCAGAGATCTTTCTAAGTTTGCACTCAATTACATAATTGAAGAAATTGATGAAGACACCTCTCTGGAAGACCTTCAGAAAATGATGGCTGTAGCACTGATGTACAGGCTGTTGGTCTGTTTCTATGAGGTAAGTGCTACTTTGGAGTAAGGAGTTGATATTAACATGGATTGTAGGTGTCAGGGAGTTTACTTGAGCTATTGTATATGCAGCTTCCTAATCTAACCCTAGTACTTAACCCTGCATTTAAATACTCATGTTCAATTATACGGCAGCACTGAGGAAGCCTTGGAGTGCTCACAACATTTCTTTAATATCAAAAATGCTTCTCATGACCATCAGAAGTCAAAAGTGACATTGTGCTGAGAGATTTTAGAATGGGTGACTATAAAGTTGGCTGTAAAATAATCCTTTGCATTTGGAGAGGGAGCAGCAGAGCTTGAAGTTGAATGCATGACTATTAACAACTGGGATTCGCAAAGTAATGCATGTATGTTTGCACACTTCAACAGGAAAGGGCTTAGCTCACGAGTAGACTTGATAATGTGGAGACGAAAGGCAATTATAACTCCAGAGAGGTTAATGAATTTGGGTCATTTTGGGGCCAGATGACATTCTAAGGTTGTGACCCACTGAGCTTGTCCTCAGACAGTGATTAGGGAGTAAAATCATTGGTTAGTGAAGTGCTCTTGGTAGGAATTGACAGGTCAAGGATGTCTTGATCAAGTCCACGGCATTCTGGGAGGGTGAACAGCCGGAGGTCGTGGTACACATTGGTACCACTGACAAAGGTAGAAAAAGGGTCATAGACTTGAAGAGGGGAATGTAAGAAGTTAGGCAGAAAGATGAAAAAGAGCATCTCCAGGGTAGAATCTCTGAATTGCTGCCTGTCATGCACCATTGAGGGTAAGATGGAGAAGATTTGGCAGATGAATGTGTGGCTGAAGAATTGGTGCAGGGAGCAGAGTTTCAGATTTCTGGATCATCGGGATCTATTCTGGGGAAGATACGACCTGTACAAAAAGTATGGGTTACACCTAAACCTGAGGGAGATCAATAGCTTTGTGGGCAGGTTTGCTAGAGCTGCTGGGGAGATTTTAAACTAATGTAGCTCGGATGGGAACCGGAGTGATAGGGCTGAGGATGGGCAGTTGGTATATGACTAGGTGCAGTGTGTAGTGAGACTGTGAGGAAGGACAGGCAGATGGTTGGGCAAAATTGCAGTCAGTGGGATGAGTTAAAGTGTAATAAGCGGCCAAATCAAAAACGGTGATGGATACAAGACTAAGTTTGAATGCATGCAGTACACAGATCATTTTAGCGCAGTTAGATATTGTCAGGTATGATGCTGTGGACATCTCTAAGTTGTGGCTGAAATGAGCTTAATGTTCAAGGATACACATTTGTTTCGAAAGAATAGACAGAGGGGATGGGGGGCTCTTGGTAAAAAATGAAGTCAAATCCTCAGAAAGAGATGATATAGGATTGGAAGATGGATAATTCTTGTGGGTAGAATTAAGAAACTGCAAAGATACAAAGACTCCGGAAGTTGTGTATAGGCCTTTGAACAGTATCCTGGATGTGGGCTAGAAGTTACAATGGGGGATGTAAAAAGGGCAATGTTATGATAGTCAGTGGGGGATTTCAGTGTGCAGGTAGATTGGGAAACCAATCAGATTGGTGCTGGACCCAAAAGAAGGAATTTGTCAAATGCCTACAAGATGGCTTTTTAGTGCAGCTTGTGGTTGAGTCCACTAAAGGATCAGCAATTCTGGATTGAGTGTTATGTAATAAACAATGATCATAATATGAGAGAATTCAGACTGCAGTTTGAGAAGCTAAAATCAAATGTGTCAGTATTACAATGAGAAATACAAAGAGAACTGGTTCCTTGGGTTATATCCAGTGGGTTGGTAGTGGGGATGAGGTCTCACTATCTACTAAATGCTCTCATTGGAGTGCATCTCTTGACTACTAAATTCAGCTCCTGGCCATCACACGTAGCTTGGCTACGAGCCTGACAGAACAGTTTCTAGTGGGCAAAGGCTGGTTACTAGTGCCTAAAACCAGTCTCTTTGGGCAGCTGAGGTTGGCAGCTCATCCAGCAGAAGAAAAACTCTGATCTCAAACCTCCGCTGTTTTGTGGCTGTACCCACTCATGGGGACGGTTCCGGGAGTAAACCCTGAGGGGAAAAATCCGGAGCTGGTGTCCCTAAAGCAGTTGTGCATTGAGTTTAATGTAGATTGGTAACTCCTGCAGCACTGGTGCCAAACAAGTTGTATCGATCTGTGTTTCCTTTGGATTTCTCAGCAGTGTGGAGAGAGGAGCCTGCTACATGGGCAACAGCTTGCCCTTTGTACCCTATTGCCCTGGCTTGCATATTGTGTAGATAGCGAGGACACAATGTCCATAGTTGACCCTGACTAGCGAAGGATCTCTAAAGGGAATTACAGAAGCATGAGAGAGCAACTGGCCAAAGTTAATTGGAAAGGGACACTAGTAGGAATGACTGCCACACAGTAATGGCTGGTGTTTCTAGGGGAAATTCAGAAGGTGCCCGATAGATAAATCTCAAAAATGAAGATGTATTCTAAAGGGAGGATGCAGCAACTGTGACTGACAGGGGAAGTCATAGCTAGCATAAAAGTAAGGGCATATAATATGGAAATAATTAGTGAGAAGATAGAGGATTAGGAAGCATTTAAAAGCCAACAGGCGGCAACTGAAAAAGCCCAACTACAACTACGTTGACTCAGGCCTAGGGGGCCAGCATCAGGCACAATGACAGACTCTCCACTCCTCCCTCTCCCTCATCAGTGTGTTCGGTTCATCTACTTTAGCTGTGCCGCTATCTTCTAGGAGCGTGTTGACTATAGTCTTGGGAGGGTGCCCGGGCATTATGATGAAAAAGCCAACAAGAAAAGATGAAATGTGAAGGGAAGGTAGCCGATAATATCAAAGAGGATACCAAAATGTTTTTCAGATATATAAAGTATAAGAGACAAGAGCGTATATCGGATGGCTGGAAAATAATGTTGGAAAGGTAGTAATGGGGGGGGGGGGGGAGAGACATAGAAATGGTAGATAAACTTAAATGTTTTTTGTCATTCTTCATTGGAAGATGTTAGCAGAATGCCAGAAATACTAGTGTGTCAGTGGGCAGAAGTGAATATTGTTGCTATTACTAAGGAGAAGTGCTTCAATGTCCATTTAGAAATCATATGGCAGAGGGGAAGAGACTGTTCCTGAATCACTGAGTGTGTGCCTTCAAGCTTCTGTACCTCCTACCTTAATAATGGACACTGCCTTTCTGAGACACTGCTCTCTGAAATGTCCTGGGTACTTTGTAGGCTAGTACCCAAGATGGAGCTGACTACAGTTACAACCTCCTGCAGCTGCTTTCGGTCCTGTGCAGTAGACCCACCCCCCATACCAGACAGTAATACAGCCTCTCAGAATGCTCTCTATGGTACATCTATAGAAGTTTTTGAGTGTATTTGTTGATATGCCAAATCTCTTCAAACTCCTAATAAAATAAAGGCTGTCTCACCTTCTTTATGACTACATTGATATGTTGGGACCAGGTTAGATCCTCGGAGATCTTGACAGCCAGGAAACTTGAAGTTGCTCACTCTCTCCACTTCTGATCCCTCTTTGAGGCTTGTTATGTGCTCCTTCGTCTTACCCTTCCTGAAATCCACAGTCAGCTCTTTTGTCTTACTGACATAGAGTGCCAGGTTGTTGCTGTGGCACCATTCCACTAGTTGGCATATCTCACTCCTGTACTCCCTCTCGTCACCACCTGAGATTCTACCAACAATGGTTGTATCGTCAGCAAATTTATAGATGGTATTTGAGCTATGCCTATATACACAGTCATGTGTATATAGAGAGTAGAGCAGTAGGCTAAGCACACACTCCTGAGGTGCACCAGTGTTGATTTCAGCGAAGAGGAGATGTTATCACCAATCTGCACAGACTGTGGTCTTCCGGTTAGGAAGTTGAGGATCCAGTTGCAGAGGGAGGTACAGAGGCCCAGGTTCTGCAATTTGTCGATTGGGATTGTCAAAATTATGGTATTAAGTGCTGAGCTGTAGTCGATGAACAGCATCCTGATATAGGTGCTTGTGTTGTCTAGGTGGTCTAATGCTGTGTGGAGAGCCATTGAGATTGTGTCTGCCATTGACCTATTGTGGTGATGGGCAAATTGCAATGGGTCCAGGTCCTTGCTGAGGCAGGAGTTCAGTCTAGTCATGACCAACCTCTCAAAGCATTTCATCACTGTTGATGTGAGTGCTACTGGGCGATAGTCCTTAAGGCAGCCCACATTATTCTTCTTAGGCACTGGTATAATTGTTGCCTTTTTGAAGCAAGTGGGAACTTCTTCCCTTAGCAGTGAGAGGTTGAAAATGTCCTTGAATACTCCCGCTAGTTAACACAGGATTTTAAGAGCCTTATCAGATACTCTCATTAGGACCTTCTACCGTGCGAGGGTTCACCCTCTTTAAAGACAGTATAACATCGGCCTCTGAGACAGATCACAGGGGGTCATCAGGTGCAGCAGGGATCTTCACAGCAGTAGTTCTGTTCTCCCTTTCAAAGCATTGTTATGAGTGATGAACAGACCTGATAGACAATGGGGTGCAGAGTTAACCATTCCCAACCCCCCTCCTGAGAACTACGAACTATTGCTGTTGCTATGCTGCTCATGAGAGAGAAGAGATAAAGCCCAGGCAAGAACATCTGCTACAGATAAGAGGGGGAGAGAGACTGTTGACTAACTGTATTATGACTCTTCCTGGATTATTTACTTTCTACTACAAGGACTGTACTTGGCTTGTTAACATTCCTCAGGAGATAGCAGGAGTGGCCTGATTTGATGGACACTGTCATTCAGAGTTGATGGATAACTGAGACCCCGTGAGTGGGGATAAAAAGACAGGTCTGGAGAGACACCCTTCAGACACACCAGTGGACACTGACTGAGTGTTGGGAACCCACAGAAAGGTGGGGGCTTCGGAGACCGAACCAGGAGATCGGTCAGTAAAGCTCACAGTGTTACAGCAGGGCTGGTGGGGACTTGTGTGTGTCCACTCATGCCAGAGTGATGAGTCCACCACAGAAGAATGGTCTAGCTGAAGACCAGAGGGGTCATAACCACAACGATACGACGGATTAAGAAAGCAAAGGAAGGTTTGGCTGCTGTAGCTGTTACCTCTCACTCGCTCGCTCTCTCTCTCTCCAACAATTTCAACACAACAACCGTAACTACTTCAGCATTTATGAACTGAACTTTATACTTTCCTATGACAATTCATTTACCCTTAGACATCGATAGAGCTTGTTTATTATTGATTATTATTCCTACACTTTTAGATTTATTACTGCTAACTTGTTTTATATGTATATTTGCATTTTTGATACTGTATTGTGTAGTTTACTAATAAACACCTTTAGTTTGGTACCACCAGATTCCAACGGATACTTCTGCCTTTGCTGGTCTGACACCCAGTTACGGGGTATGTAACAAATTGGGGCCTCGCCTCGAGATTTGATTACCAAATTGGGGGGCCAGTGAATCGGGATAAAAGTCCCTTATCTGATCTGGTTGTGTGAATAACCAGACGGGAAACCAGCAGAGATAAAGACCCGACTTCGGGGGCATTAGAGGATGCCAAGAAGGCGGAATTGGTGAGCATTGCAAAACGAATAAATCTCTCAGCGGTGAAATCGTCGATGAGCAAGGTGGATATACAGAGAGCAATAGCTGTGCATTACGTATCCGAGGGTGTGTTCACGTCGGATGTATTGGACCTGTTCCCTGAGAAAAAACCAGTCAAGGGTGAGCTTCAGATACAGATAGAAAGATTAAGGTTGGTTGTGGAGAAGGAGAAAAAAGCATGAGCTCCAGATACTCCGGATAAAAGAGATAGAAGCTGCTAGGCAGAGGGAGGACAGAGAGAAAGAGAGGCAGTTTGCGCTGGAAATAGAGAAGTTAAAGGCATCGCAGGGAAGAGACCGGGCAGCAAACCCAAATGAGGGGTTCAAGATTGTTCAGGAGATCCAGTTGGTACCTCCATTCGAAGAGATGGATGTCGATAGGTTCTTCCTTCATTTTGAGAAAGTGGCTGTGAATCAGAACTGGCCTAAGGGGAAATGGGCTGTTCTGGTACAGAGCGTACTTAGGGGGAAGGCTCAGCAAGCATATTCGGCATTGTCCATGGATGAGTCGAAGGATTACGAGGAAGTAAAATGGGCTGTATTGAGGAGTTACGAGTTGGTGCCGGAGGCATACCGGCAGAAGTTCTGGAACTTGAGAAAGCCGTGGAACCACACGTATTTAGAGTTTGCCCGTGAGATGCAAATGTATTGTGAGCGTTGGTGCGCCTCAAAAGGGGTGGTTGGAGATTATGATAAACTGTTACAGTTAATACTGATGGAGCAATTTAAAAGTTGTATCCCTGAGAGTATGAAGACGTACTTGGATGAGAAGGAGACAGTGACTCTGTCTGCAACTGCCAAATTAGCAGACGAGTATGCCTTAACCCACAAAACAAAGTTTTCTTCAAATAAGAGCTACCAGAGAGGCAGTAGGGACGGTAGAGAAAGTCCACCAGCTAAGGCAGAGAATAAGCCGGGAGCTAGTGGAAAAGGTAAGGAGGAGGAAAAACAGGCTGGCAGGAAGGTTCCTAGCTTTACGTGTTATAATTGTGGGAAAGCTGGTCATATAGCATCTAAGTGCTTTGCTCCGAAGGAGGAGACAGGAAAAGGGAAAATAGCAGTTCCGACTGGTTGCATTGAGTCGGTCAACAGATCGATGGGGAAGGCAAAGTTAGATGGAGCACAAGAGGGGCGTGAGAGGTTTATCTTGGAAGGGACAGTGGCTGGGAAGGAAGGAGAAACCCCAGTTCCAGTGCGGATCTGGAGAGATACTGGGGCTGATCAGTCATTGATTCTAAGGAAGATGTTAGACTTCGGTCCTGAGACTGAGACTGGGGAGGTTGTGTTAAGAGGTATCGGAAAAGGGACCGAGGCCGTACCTATGCACAGGATGTGTCTGAAATGTGACCTGGTATCTGGACCAGTCAAAATAGGGGTGAGGTCGAAACTACTGATGGACGGCGTGGGCTTCCTACTTGGTAACGATTTGGCAGGTGGTGATGTGTATTCAGCAGTGAAGTTAACAAGCCAGCCTGTAAGTGCTGAGGACCCGCCCATAGATTCCAAGATTTATCCCGCATGCGCAATCACTCGCAGCATGTCTAGAGAGGCGGCTGAGAAAGGAGACAGTTTAAATGAGTCCAGGGTTGATTTAGCGGAGATGTTTTTGCCGACCTTGTATGAAAAGGGGTTATCGGAGGAGAAGGAAAAGAATAGTGGAGCTAAGGAAAGTAAGGGAGATGAAGCAGATTTAGTGTTGTCAAGGAACGAAATTTCAAACTTGGCTCACAAGATACCCATAGGTGGACACTTAGGAATGAAGAAGAAGGTTATGGAGGCACAGAGTAAAGATGAGAAACAGATGAGGCAGTTAGAAGGTCCAGGGTTGGACACGGATGATCTGTCTGGCTTGACAGAACTGTTTTCAGTTGAAGAAGTTAAGTGTGTTCCCGATGATATAAGGGCAGTCCTAGATGAAAAGGATGCCGCTATCTTGAGGGAGTCTGCTGGGTTAGCAGACGAGGTTGTTTTAACCCGCAAGGTTGAGTTTACTCCGAAGGGGAGTTGCCCAGAGAGTACCTGGGAGGATCAGGGGAACTTGGAATTTGAAAAGGAGACTGGTATTGAAAGCCTAGAAGAGGCAGATGTCCCGTTTGCTTGTGTGAAGGATGTGGAGTCACAGGGTACTGAACCTAGTGTTGAAGCTCAGAAAAAGTCTGAGGTATCTGATTTAGTTGAAAAGGAATGCAGTTCTTTTGGGTCAGATAGACTTGGTTCAGTGAAGAAAGGGTTAACCGTGGCACCGGGAGAAAGTGAGAATTCTTAGTCACTTGTGTTAAAAGTTAGTGAGGAGATGAAAGCTGGTGATGTGAATATTATTGAAGGGAAAGGGGAAAGTATTGTTCCTAGACTTTTGAATAAAGAAAATTTAAAGTCGAGTTTGGTTTCAGAACTGTTAATTAAAGTGAAGGGACCGTTAACTAAACAGTGGTTTGTTAACAAGGTGCCTGTGAGTCAATTACAGTTTGTTTTGCAATTTAAAGATAAACAACTTGGTGATGTTGTTCAAGGATGTGATTTGGAGAGACAGAACTTGAGGTGTTGTTTTGACCAAGAGGGATCACCTGCAGATGTGAAACTGGAAACTAACAGAATTAAAGATCCTGAAGATAAAATTAATGACCTGCTTAAAATTAATGAGTGGTTTGGAAATTCAGCAAATGGGCTTAGTTTGGAAAACATTGGTGATAAGATAGCTCCTGTGAAGAGAGTCTGTGAAGGCCTTATCCAAGCTGGTGAGCAAGCTAACCACGTGAAAGTTAAGTGGAAAAGAGGCAAAGGTTGACCAAATGCCACTTTGAATAACAGGATCTGGTTTTGCGGGAATTTGATTTTTATTTTGAACAAAGCATGTGAATAAGAAAGACAACGTCATGGAAGATTGAATGTTAAGTTTAAAAGTAAAATAGAAATTAGTATTTGCACAAATTTCTGTAATGTACTACAGTATAATCACACATGTATTGGTTCACACTTTGTAATATACACCTAAGCTAAGAACACAACTCATTGATTTTTTTTGGCTAACGTGAAAAATAAAAATAGGTTATTAAGTTGGAGTCTGTTGTTGCAGGAATTCGATATTAAAATACAAAATGTAAAGGGGAGTGACAATGTAATTGCTGATTGTTTATCTAGATGTTAATTTGAAAATGTATCTGTATTACTCTTGTAGTTAAGACCACTCCTGTATTTTTGTAAACTCTGTAATTTAGTAATATGCTTTATTAGTTAATTTTCACCCTGGTGAAAATTTCCAGAAGGATGGGGGTACACTTTTAGATTTATTACTGCTAACTTGTTTTATATGTATATTTGCATTTTTGATATTGTATTGTGTAGTTTACTAATAAACACCTTTAGTTTGGTACCACCAGACTCCAACAGGTACTTCTGTCTTTGCTGGTCTGACACCCAGTTACGGGGTATGTAACAGCGTGCATTGAAGGCGCTGAGTTCATCTGGTAGTGAAGAATTGCTGCCATTCATACTATTGGGTTTGCCTTTGTAGGAAGTAATGTCTTGCAGACCCTGCCAGAGTTGCCATGCGTCTGATATCGCCTCCAACCTCGTTTGAAATTTTCTCTTTGTCCTTGAAATAACCCTCCGCAAATCATACCTGGTTTTCTGGTACAGGCCTGGGTTGCCAACTTGAATGCCACAGATCTAGCCTTCAGCAGACGATGTACCTCCTGGTTCAGCCACGGCTTTTGGTTTGGGAATGTACAGTAAATCTTTGTGGGCACACACTCATCCACACAGGTTTTAATGAAGTCTGTAACAACTGCAGCATACTCAGCCAGATTCAAAGATGAACCCTGACTACTGTCCAGTCCACAGATTCAAAGCAGTCCTGTAGGTGCTCCTGTGCTTCCCTTGTCCAGACCTTCTTGGTCCTCACTGGTGGTGCTGCAGTCTTCAGTCTCTGCCTGTACGCAGGGAGTAGAAGTACAGCCAGGTGATCAGACTTCCCGAAGTGAGGGCGTGGGAATACCACGGTAGGCATTCTTTATGGTGATGTAGCAATGGTCCAGTGTATTGTTTCCTCTGGTATTGCAAGTGATCTAATTGCTTAGTGATTTTTTTTCAGACTGGCCTTGTTAAAATCTCCCAAAACGATGGTGAAGGAGTTAGGGTGCACTGTTTCGTGCACGTTGATCCTATTACTCAGATCTTCTAAAACCTGCTAGATGTTGGCCCAAGGTGGAATGTAAACTGCTTCCAGAATGACCCCAGAGAACTCCCGTGGTAGGTAGAAAGGACAACACTTTACTGCTAGATATTCCAGATCTGGTGAGCAGAATTGGGACAGCACTGATAAATTTGTGCACCAAGAAGAGTTGATCATGAAACATACTCCTCCATCTCTGCTTTTGAGAGACTCTATAGATCTATCCTGACAGTGTACAGTAAACCCGTCAATCTGAATTGCTGCATCCGGTATGGAAGGGGTTAACCAAGCTTCTGTGAAACAAAGGACACACATGGTCCTAATGTCCCTCTGATTCAGCACCCTGGCTCCGAGATCATCAATTTTATTCACCAGAGACTGCACGTTTTCCAGCAAGATAGTCGGTATAGGGAGTTTAAAACCCCGCTTCCTTAAACGCGCTTGTAATCCTGATCTGTGCCTGCGCTTCCTCCGAGGTTTCCTCCGTGGGCCCTTCTGACCACAGACTGTGTTGTTTCCGTCAGTTTTAAGCAGCAATAGTTTGTTTAAATGCATTAAGACATCTTTGACTGTACTGACCTTGGAAGCAGTTGTGCTTTTTAGCTGTAACAAACTGAAACGGGAATACTTAATCGTATCCATTGAGAGTACTGCTGCTGCTTGAGTTGCGCCTAGACGCCCCGGAAGTAAAGCTGCATTGTCAGAAGTACCATATCTCAGATGACCTCCATCTGTCTCATACGACATGTTTTGGTGCATTTTATGTGCTTCCTTTTTAACCAGACTGCCTTGCCTATACTTCAAGATTAATAGAAGTGCTTTGTCTAATACTGAAAGTTTGAAAGGCCTTGTGTGTCCATAGTGATTTATTTACGGTAATACAATTGTCAGTGGTAGCTAGTTAGATAATAATTTGAAAAAAAAAATTCAAGATAACTTCAATTGTGTTGTTTTTTCCCATTAGATTGTTTGCCTGTGGGGAGTTGGCGGGGCTACACCTGGCAAGTTCCTGCTGGGGTTACGAGTCGTATCCTGCGACAGCTCAGTGCTAGTTGCTCCTAATCGGGTGCTGGTGGTCCCGGCACACAACGTGAGCATCTCATCGTAAGTAACCATGGCAGTTAAAAACAATCAACAATTCCCTTCCAGTGTGACAGAGGGTTTTGGTGTGCAAGCACGAGCAATGCAGCTGATTCAACTGTTCCTTCATTTGCAAGATCACATCCTGCAGCATTGTATCGTGAGATTTTCATACATTTGTAATTGGTGGAAAGCTGTGAGTTTGATTAGGTTCTGAGGATCATTTATGTGGAGCATGAAATTGAAAAATGGGACCGCATGTTTTTAGGTGCCATAAAGAAAGATGTCAAGTACCCAGGTTCATTGCTGTTAAGGCCCAAAGTACAACAGAGAATCAAACCAAGGTTTTTCATCTGTTTTGAAGGCTTGTTGTGCAAACGTTTCAGACATCTTTGGAATGTTGTTCACAAATTTTGTTTTTCACAATACCCAATTGACAAAATTGCTCTGGTATTTTAAGCACCAAAAATGGTAATTTCCCTTTACAGTATCGCCCCACATTCTAAAGAGTACATTTATCATTTTTCAGTGTTCTAAATTTTGATTCAATCACATACCAAGGGCAGATTAATTTGTGATATTACAAGTTGTATGGAGTTGATTTTTCTTGTGGATTACAGGGCCTGGAGAAAGGGGTTCTTAGTGTTAATTAGTTATTGGCATAAGCAAATTAATGCAAACAGCAAGGAATCTTGTAGTATGCCTTCACCTAAGTGCTACTAAGGTGTTGCTCAAAAGAAAAAAAAATTGCCCTTTTAAAGCCTTCACGTATGTAAAACTTAGTTGGCTTTATTCAGTATAGTCAACAAAAGAAGTCATGAACTTTACAAAGCCATGTTCCAGACTTGATGTGGTAAAATTTACCATAGATGTAGGCAGAAATTTGCAGAAACTATATTCATCCAAGAAGACAGGCTATGATAAAGCTCAATAATATTGGCCTACAGTGGCATGCAAAAGTTTGGGCACCCCTGGTCCAAATTTCTGTTACTGTGAATAGTTAAGTGAGTAGAAGATGAACTGATCTCCAAAAGTTGTAAAGTTAAAGATGAAACTTTCTTTTCAACATTTTAAGCAAGATTAGTGTATTATTTTTGCTTTGTACAATTTTAGAGTTGGGGGTAAAAAAGAAAGGAGCACCATGCAAAAGTTTGGGCACCCCAAGAGATTTGAACTCTCAGATAACTTTTACCAAGGTCTCAGACCTTAATTAGCTTGTTAGGGCTATGGCTTGTTCACAATCATTGTTAGGAAAGGCCAGGTGATGTATATTTCAAAGCTTTATAAATACCCTGACTCCTCAAACCTTGTCCCAACAATCAGCAGCCCATGGGCTCCTCTAAGCAGCTGCCTAGCACTCTGAAAATTAAAATAAATAACGCCCACAAAGCAGGAGAAGGCTATAAGAAGATAGCAAAGTGTTTTCAGGTAGCCGTTTCCTCAGTTCGTAATTTAATTAAGAAATGGCAGTTCACAGGAATGGTGGAGGTCAAGTTGAGGTCTGGAAGTCCAAGAAAACTTTCCAAGAGAACTGCTCATAAGATTGCTCGAAAGGCATCAAAACCCCGTCTGACTGCAAAAGACCTTCAGGAAAATTTAGCAGACTCTGAAGACCTGCACAAATATGACCTTCATGGAAGAGTTATCAGGAGAAAGCCTTTCCTGCGTCCTCACCACAAAATTCAGTATCAGAAGTTTGCAAAGGAACATCTAAACAAGCCTGGTGCATTTTGGAAACAAGTCCTGTGGACTGATGAAGGTTAAAATAGAACTTTTTGGCTGCAATGAACAAAGGTATGTTTGGACAAAAAAGGGTGCAGAATTTCATGAAAAGAACACCTCTTCAACTGTTGCGCACAGGGGTGGATCAGTCATGCTTTGGGCTTGTGTTGCACCCAGTTTCACGGGGAACATTTCACTGGTAGATGAAAGAATTAATTCAATTAAATACCAGTAAATTCTGGAAGCAAGCATCACACTGTCTGTAAAAACAGCTGAAGGTGAAAGCAGAATGGCTTCTACAACAGAATAATGATCCTAAAAGCACCTCAAGATCCACAATGGACTGCCTCAAGAGGCGCAAGCTGAATGTTTTGCCATGGCCCTCACAGTCCACCGACCTAAACATCATTGAAAATCTGTGGATAGCTCTCAAAAGAGCAGTGCATGGATGACAGCCCAAGAATCTCATAGAACTAGAAGCCTTTTGCAAGGAAGAATGGACAAAAATCCCCCAAACAAGAATTCAAAGACTTAGCTGTCTACAGAAAGCATTTACAAGCTGTGATATTCGCCAAAGAGGGTGTTACTAAGTACTGACCATGCAGGGTGCCCAAACTTTTGCTTTGGGCCCTTTTCCTTTTTTGTTATTTTAAAAATGTAAAAGATGGAAATAAAAAAGTAATCTTGCTTAAAATATTAAAGAAATGTGTCATCTTTAACTTTGTGGCTTTTGGAAATCAGGTCATCTTTTACTCATAACGGAAATTTTGACCAGGGGTGCCCAAACTTTTGCATGCCACTCTAAATAGTCCAGTGGATGTTTCTGCACTTCAAATTCTACATACCTAATGAGCTGAAGCATTAATTTTCAGGAAATACATTTGCAGTAGAAATGAAATATTTAGATTTTTTTTTTAAGTTATATTTGTATTGGAATGAGAAAACCCATTTTTTGAAAGGTGATCCAAACATAAATTGTACCTTTTTTTTGTTCACAACAGGTCTGCAATAAGAGCGTTGATCAAGAATTTTTCAATTGCCTTTTTTTTCCCGGCCTTCGTTACATTACTGTTCTTCCAACATAATCGCACAGCCTATGATATTGTAGCTGGGACTATTGTGGTCAAGAGAAATGGAGTGAGATGAAGATGCCACAGAAGACTTGTATATATTTTCAAACTACTTTGCTGTGGTTCTGCATCACTCAGAAGATGGGGGAGAAAACACCCTTTGCTGACTGCACCCTATGATCTTGTGCAAGGCCGAGTGGACAATGAACACACACACCTGCCAATGTCATAACATTCCAGAAATGGGAGTTAATCTGTTCTCATGGTTGATACTGTGGTCCTTTATGGGTCATGATTGACCTCACATTAGAAATTTGAATAATGTTCAAATTTGTCTCAATCATTGAGAAAAAGTATATTCTATTAATACCGATGTAAAATTGATAAGTTGTACAAAATTCATTTGACATTTGGCCCCTTGTTTCATTTTAGTCCTTTCCTCATTGCATGTCTGCATGTGAGAAAATATCCTTTAGTTCCTTCCTATGGGTCATGAGGAAACCAAAACTAGTACCAGTGTTCTGATAGCTATCAGCCCCCACTGAAATAATTGGGCAGTTTGCTTGTAAAATTGTTTTTATCCTAAAGCTTTACCTAATATACAGGAGAAAATGTGTGGAGAAATGAAAGCAATCTTTGACATTGTATTTGGCTTCCCATATATGGGGAAGTATCCGCTGTCTCTAAAGCCAGTGTCTATTTCACGATGTTAAATCCCTACATGCTCAGTATTAGTTTGACTTCTGCAGATTATGAAATGTTTTGAGCAAAATATTCAAAATAAGATTGAATCAAGAAAATGTTTTAATTGGATATTTTGCATGTATTTCAGTGATTTCTGTTTTCATTATAGCATGCATGCACAATTGCTATTGTGGTTTAAGATGCCACTTGGCTCAGTGTAACACTTCTTGCTTGTTAGACTAAGTCAATACTGCAGTGTAACGTGACCTGCTCCAGACCTTTTCTTCATCATTATGGATATTGTAGCCAGCAAGTTTGTTTTAACCAAAAACATTTACAAAGGTTGAAATATATAGAATATTAAATTTTTTAAGGAGCACTTTCCTTGTATGCAGCCATTTGCTACATCTTGCTAGATGTATCCCTGTGGTTGTGACAGTTCTTGCTCAGGCTTGTGTAAAATGAAGCTGAATGGAGTATGAGGTGAGGTCATTGTACTGTCACTCCAATGAACAGTAATCATCCAAAGGGTTAATTTTTCTTCCATTAAATCTGAACCTGAAAGGGTCACTAAGGTGGTAATTTGCAAGTATTAGTTGTCAAGTATAGAGCCTGTAAGTTAACTGATTTTTTAAAAATAAGGCATATCCATTAATCTTACAAAAAATATTATCTCCAAGAATTTTAAATTTTAAATACTTTTGAATTATTTTCATTTATGTTGAGAAGCTACCCAGCTATTTCCATTGATACAATGTTAATATTGGCCCAGAAGTTCAAAAATATCCAGTTGTATAACTTGTGACCTGGTAACAAGATTTTGTTCAGTGCAGAATCAGAATATTCTGCTTTTCAAGTTAGGTTAATATACTGGCATTCAGCAAGTGCCAACTAACTTGTGTTTGTTTAATTTTGGATGCTATCCAGATTGTTTTCTAAACACATATTTAGATTAAACAGAAAAGAATAACTTGATTCTGCATGAGAGAGCTGCATCATATTTTTTACTTGTAGGAACAATATCTATTTTCTGTCTGCTTTGTATTTTGTTAATTTTATGGAACCTGTAGCATGGGTTGGGGCACGGTAGAAGCAAGCAAGTTATGTGTTCATGCTTGTGGTTACTTAGTTGAGTTCACTCCAGCAGAGAGGGATGGAGCCATGGAGAATGACTTGTTCAGGGGTTTTACTCTCAACTGGCACTAATGAGACAAGCTGTACCTGTTGTATGAAGTTCAAAGTGCTCATGGGGACATTTACCTACAGCATAGAAACACTTGTTTTAGATGATAGAAGTCATGATGGTACTATTGATATCAGGAGGAAGCAAAATGAAATGACATCTTCAATCTTTTTTGATCTATTGCAGCGTCATGCATTCATTAAAGCTTTTGAAAACCGTGTTGAAGGCAAGATTGACAGCTATAGTCACTGCCTCTGTTTCTTTGAACAATGCACAAGGTCATCCTAGAGAACTCGTCAGAGGTTGCCATAATGTTGACTGTTAGAAAAGATGTCTAAAAGCTAAGGCTTTACTGTCAAATCTGAAGATGTGAAGGTTCTTCCTGGAGGCCATTGGAATGCCATGGAAGAAGTGCAGTACATGTGAGAGCTGGACATGCCTGCTACTGTGTCGATTGTCGTAAAGAAATTGTCCTATGACCTTAGGGATTAATGGAGAATGGTGGTCTGTAAGCTACAAGGAAGATTACTTTGCTGATTTTATAGAAAGCTAAGTAAAGATTGTTATGTACCCAGTGTTTCTGGATACGTGATGCTACATCACCGGCAATGAGCAAAGGTGTAAACAAAACTAAGTCATAACTTTGTTCTAAGGCTAAAGGAAGCAGCTTTGCAACTAACTGTGACTACTGAGAAGTAAAGGCAAAACTGAACCTAGAACTAATGGAAAGGAAATGGTCTCCTCAGCTAAAATGCATTGAATTTGTTTACTCAGCTGGAGAAAAGGGCTCTAAGTGAGAAGATTGCCTTCCTAAAAGAAGCATCTCAACATGTTTCATATTGTCGTGGTTTCTTGAAATGACCAGGAGACGCAGACAATTCTTTGAGAAGTTTAAACCTTTATTTGCAAACAAAGGCTGAGGCAATCGATGAACTTGTCACCGAAAGCCCCCCGAGCTCCGGTGTACAGCATTCTTTATAGTAATTTCTTATCTCAGTTACATTTCGGTTTTATCAGCAAACCCAATCAATCTTTAGTTGCATCATATCTATACATTAACTAATCAATCACTCTTGCCTAGCTCTCGGTGCGCCACCAGTATTTCTTTCCAGTTCGCATTGGGGCCCCATTCCTGGCCAAGGTTATTTTTTCAGACAACCTCCCTCACATTACATTTCCTGCTCGTACCATCCTGTCCGCCACTGTTATCTCTTACTAAACAAAGGCTGAGTGTAATACATGGAGTACATTTCAGCTAATTAGTGCTGCTAGCTAAACAGGTGTTCTTTAACTGCCACAGTATGTAGCTAAGAGAATACAAGGTATCTAGTAAAACAATACATAGCAAAATGTGTCTAGTAAAATAATACATAGTAATATTCAGTACATAGGAGTGATTACATAGTGTAGTAAATAGCTAGTACATAGTGGTTATATTTCAGGTATATATAGTGATTATGCCAGGTATATTTCTCAATAATATTCACTCTGACAAAAAAAGAGTGCAGAATCAAAGCAAGCTATGAAAGAATTAGAGTGAACAGTGCCCCGGCTGGTGATCATGATGGTAAACGTTCCATAGTTCTCTTCCAGTACAAGTGAAGTCTGAGAAGGGTAGCATGACAGTGGTTACTTGTTTTTCCTAAATCCAGGAAGTGCAGCAGTGTTCTGAACAGTGAGCCTCATGAACATGCTTAGACTCAGGAAAAAGGACACTAATTTTCCTGCGCACCATGGGTCAAGAGAAGATCGTGGGTAGTTGTTTCAGGATTGGAAGTGGCTAGCTTAGGTAGTGAAAACTATTGTGAACTACCTAACATCTATATGCTGGAAAGTATTCCTGTCCACAAATAGATGATTCAATGACAGAGGGATTTCCAGGGATGGTCTCAACTGAAATATGTCCATTTGCCAGAGATTATTCAGAAATTGAATGTGCTTAAAGCATTGGAGTCATTGCAAGTGAGTTGCAATGTTAATGATGGACCCTATGCAACATTGGGTTGGACTGTGAATGGACCACTGAAAGGAGACCATGGTGATGGAAGAGACCGTGCACAGCCAGAGAGGATAGTTAACAGCATCTCAGTGTTGAACTTGGATGACCTTTGGCAGCAACAGTTTAAGACAGACTTCCCTGAAAATAATCAGGATGAACTACCTGGTCTATTAAGAGTAGATCACAAGTTCATGGATCTGGTTACGAATTATGCAAAACTAGTGGGTGGCCACTACTAGATAAATGTTACCTTTGAGAAAGAAAGAGATTAACATGCCAAATAATGGGAAGGTTGTTGAACAGTGTGCTCTAAATCAAGGAAAGGGGTTTAAGAAAGATTTGTCATTTTATAGTGACTCTACAGCTTTCCAAAGGTTATGCCAGCAGAGGATCTGTAATGAAGTTCTTGGGGAAAGTCTGGTATATTCCACATCATGGTGTTTATCACCCCAGCAAAGGGAAACTAGTGTTTGACTTAGGAGTGATTTTTCAGTGAATATCACTTAATGCTTATCTTTTACAGGACCCAGATCTTCCTAGCTCACTGATTGGGAGTCATTATCAGATTCAAAAAAGAACCATTGGTTATCATGGCAGATATTGAATCAATATTCCTCAGGTTAAAATATCAGCAGAAGATGAAGATCTGCTGAGGGTCTCGGTTGGCCTTATGGTGACCTCAGCCAAGATATGGTGATACCGCTCTTTGGAGCAACTTCACTCAAAGTGTACAGAAGACAATGAAGAACAGTTCAGTCATCAGTCAGTGGATAAGGTTTTGCATTAAGTCTGCTGATGGCTGGCTTGTGTTAGTGTCCTCTGCAGTAGAAGTGGTGTCTCTCTATCATGACCTTGTATCTATTTGTGCTTGAGGTGGCTTTCAACTCAAAATGGATAAACAAGACATACTGTGCTAGCTGTGATACCAGGAGAGCAAAGAGTGAAATACATGAAGGATTTGGATCAACACATCTTCAGTGGAAATAGTCAAACACGAGGAAATCTGCAGATGCTGGAAATTCAAGCAACTCACAAAATGCTGGTGGAACGCAGCAGGCCAGGCAGCGTCAAAAGGAAGAAGTACAGTCGACGTTTCAGGCGGAGACCCTTCGTCAGGACAGAAGGGTCTCGGTTTGAAACGTTGACTACTTCCTATAGATGCTGCCTGGTCTGCTGCGTTCCACCAGCATTTTGTGTGTGTTGTTCAGTTGAAATAGTATTGAGTGTACAAAGGTGAAGTCTGATACTTTTAAAATTTAATATCACAACCCAAAATAGACCACTCACTAGAAGGGGCATCCTCACCACAGTTAGTTCCATCTATGATCCTTTAGAAGCCTTGAGTCTGGTGATGCTGTCTGCTTAAGGAACTACAAGATCTATGTAATAGAGGGTTTGGCTGGGATGACGTTATACCAAACATCAGTTGCTCATGAGTTAACAAGCTGGCTGGAAGAACTCTGCCAACTGGAAGACTTCAAGGTTATTAGATGTTTGAAACCTCTGGAATTTGGAGAAATTACTGTACAGTTTACAGATACAGGCATAGATGGCTGTATTAGTAGGGACCTACTAATTGTTTTACAATGGGAACTCAAAAGTGCACAGTGCTTTTATCATGGGGAGAATCTAAGGTAGCTCCGTTGAAGTCAGTTTCCATCTCATATGGAGCTCACTGTTGCTGCAATGCCAAACTGTGTGGACACATTGTGGAGGAAGGAGTTGCACATGCAGCTTCATGACTCGTTTTGGACTGGTAATACTTATATACTGAAGTATATCAAGAGTGAAACTTCCAGGTTCCGAACCTTCATTGGTTTTGAGTTTCAGATATTCTAAGTCTCAAGCTTCTCAATGGAGATATGTAAACTCTTAAAGCAACCTGGCAGGTGTGACCCTGAGGGCTGAAAGTGAAAGCATTCCTGCAGAAGACATGAGCATCAGGGCCTCAGTACATTCAGCCTGAAAGTAAACAACCTATGAATCCCGATCATTCTGGGGAACTTCAGCTAGATGATCCAGAAGTACAGAGGAGTGTTACAACACATACCAAGCAGACTGAGGAGGAAGTGGATGTGGTAACATACATAAACAACTCATCACTTCTTAGATTTAAGGACCTACTCTTGTTTCTTAAAGGGGAAGCATGTGAACATCGCTCTTCAGTGAAGAACAAGGGTCTGGGGGAAGAAAGAGAGGGACTAAGAAAGCCGAAGGTCTGATTGGCTGTGATTGTCTGTGTGTAGGAGCTCAAAAGCTGAAATGGAAATCACTGAGTTTTTCCAATGAAAGATTCACAAGATCACAAGACAAAGTAGTCCATGATTCCTAGATGAATTCGCAAGTTTGCAAAGGGGAGAAAGTGTAATGAGGAGTAACCATATTTTCAAGCTCAATCCAGTACTTGAAGATGGTGTCTGGAGTTGGTGGACGACTTAGTAGGGCAGCCATGCCTGAAGAGTCTAAACATCCTGGTGTACTAGCAAAGGTTCTTCATATCTCAGATCTTATTGTGAGGTATGTACATTGAATAACCACATTGACCAAATATGCCAAAATACTGAATTCCCAGTGCTAGTACAGCTACAAAAAGGATCCTGTGTGTGTTTGTTGACAGTTACTGCAGCTCCAGGATGCCAGCATATGGCAGATCTACAGTTGAAGTCAGAAGTTTACATACACATTAACCAAATACATTTAAACTCAGTTTTTCACAATTCCTGACATTTAATCCTAGAAAACATTCCCTGTCTAAGAATGTGAAATGTCAGAATAATAGTAGAGAGAATAATTTATTTCAGCTTTTATTTCTTTCATCACTTTCCCAGAGGGTCAGAAGTTTACATACACTTTGTTAGTATTTGGTATTATTGCCTTTAAATTATTTAACTTGGGTCAAACGTTTTGGGAAGCCTTCCATGTGCTTCTCTCAGTACGTCACTGGAATTTTGTTCCATTCCTCCAGACAGAACGGGTGTAACTGAGTCAGGTTTGTAGGCCTCCTTGCTCGCACACGCTTTTTCAGGTCTGCCCACAAATTTTTCTATCGGATTGAGGTCAGATGTCAAGTCTATTTCATCCTTGGGAGCAATTTCCAAACGCCTGAAGGTACCACGTTCATCTGTACAAACAGTAGTACGCAAGTATAAACACCATGGGACCACGCAGCCTTCATACCACTCAGGAAGGAGACGCATTCTGTCTCCTAGAGATGAACGTACTTTGGCGCGAAAAGTGCAAATCAATCCCAGAACAACAGCAAAGGACCTTGTGAAGATGCTGGAGGACACAGGCAGGCAAGTATCTATATCCACAGTAAAATGAGTCCTATATCGACATAACCTGAAAGGCTGCTCAGCAAGGAAGAAGCCAGTGTTCCAAAACCACCATAAAAAAGCCAGACTACAGTTTGCAAGTGCACATGGGGACAAAGATCTTACTTTCTGGAGAAATGTCCTCTGGTCCAGTGAAACAAAAATTAAACTGCTTGGCCATAATGACCATCGTTATGTTTGGAGGAAAAAGGGTGAGACTTGCAAGCCGAAGAACACCATCCCAACCGTGAAGCATGGGGGTGGCAGCACCATGTTGTGGGGGTGCTTTGCTGCAGGAGGGACTGGTGCATTTCACAAAATAGATGGCATCATGAAGGAGGAAAATCGTGGATAGAAGCAACATCTCAAGACATCAGCCAGGAAGTTAAAGCCTGGTCGCAAATGGGTCTTGCAAATGGACAAGGACCCAAAGCATACCTCCAAAGTTGTGGCAAAATTGCTCTAGGACAACAAAGTTAAGGTATTGGAGTGGCCATCACAAAGCCCTGACCTCAATCTGATAGAAAATCTTTGGGCAGACCTGAAAAAGCGTGTGCGAGCAAGGAGGCCTACAAACCTGACTAAGTTACACCCGTTCTGTCTAGAGGAATGGAACAAAATTCCAGCAACTTACTGAGAAGTTTCTGACTTCAACTGATGTCCAGACAGGGTCTCTCCAGATGAACCTCTGTTTACACATGTAGGCGTGAACTATGGACCTTGTGGAAAAGACCAGGTGTACAGTATGATTTCAGCTGTATGAGCTGTTCGCATTGAAGTGGCATCTTCTTTAGACACAGATTCCTTTGTCAATGCACTTCAATGCTTTAATAGCAAGAGGAAGACAAGTTTGTGAGTTCTGCTGTAATGATGCAACAAGTTTTGTTGGAGTTGAGTGTGAGTTTGAATAATTCATGTGATGTCGTTCAAGGCTCTAAAAGACACTTGGACTACTATGTGTGGTTTTGGGCTCCTTATTTTAGAAAGGCTATACTGCTATTGGAGAGGGTTCGGAGAAGATTCATGAGAATGATTCTAGGAATGTAAGGGTTACCATATGAGGAATGTCTGGCAGCTCTTGGGCTGTATTCCCTGGAGTTCAGCAGGATGGGTGATGTCATAGAAACATTCCAAATATTAAAAGTCCTTAACAGTTTGAAATTGCAGTTATTTCTCATGGTAGGGGAGTCTAGAACACCAGGGCACAACGTCGATTTAGAACACAGGTGTAGAGATATTACTTTAGTCAGGGTGATAAATCGGTGGAATTTGTTGCCATGAGTGGCTGTGGAGGCAGTTATTGAGTGCATTTAAGGCTGAGATAGATAGGTTGTTGATTAGCCAGGGCATCAAAGGGTATGGGGAGAAGGCAGGGAAGTGGGATTGACTGGAAGAATTGGATCAGCACATGATTGAACAATGGAGCAGACCCAATGGGGGAATGGCCCACTTCTCCTATAGCTTATGGTCCAAAAAGGAATTTGTACGTTATAGCCTACATTATAATAAGACTTTATGTTTTAGTAACACGTCGTTGCTTTGCTATTAGCCGCGTACTGATCTGTATGTGTGCCAAGTTCGGACTGTACCAGTAAAGAACCATGAAACTTAGTTCCCGTCTCCAGCATTTTTATTAATAACATAGTTATGTAAACAGGCCACATACACAACAAATTGGCGACGGGAATTATGAACCTATATCTTATCGGAACACCGTGTTAACGGAGGGAGATGAAAAGGAGCGACACACGGAGATGGAGTGCGCTCGTGGCACTAGCAAAAAAAAAGGACACGTGAGTCAAGTGGGACATGCAGTAACTGCAAGGAGCTAGCTAAAAAGAAAATAAGGAAAAACAGGACTAAATTAACATAACAGATGGCGATGATTGGAACCATTACAGAATTTGATAGCATTGAAATCTGGGTAATTTACATTGAAAGAGTGGAGTTATATTGTGATGTTAATGGTGTTAAAGATGAAAAGAAAGCCAGCGTTATGGGAGCAAAAACATACGGACTGCTACGGAGCTTGTTAACCCCTGAAAAGCCCGCTGACAAAATGTTCAAGCAAATAGTAGACACTCTCCAACAGCATTTAAACCACAAACCACTGGTCATTGCTGAAAGGTTTAAATTTCACAAACAGAATCAGAGCAAAAATGAAAGCATTTCTGAATACTGTGCTGAATTGTGCAAATTATCAGAACATTGTCAATTTAGAGCTGGTCTATCGGACGCATTAAGGGACAGGTTAGTGTGTGGCATGCACTGTGAAACCACATAGAAATTCCTGTGTGAAAAAGACCTTACATTAGAGAAGGCACTGAACATTGCATTATCATTGGAAATAGCAGCACGGGGTGCTTCAAAGATACAACAAAAATCTCTGGAATGTGCTACAAATAAAACGTCATTGAACAGAACCGAAGGAAAGAAATGCTACCGTTGTGGGAACGTGTCACATGACTGTTGGTTTAAGCAGAAACGGTGGCAAACAGGGCCACACTGGCAGCGTACGCAAAGGTAAACATGGCCGCACTGGCAGCGTACGCAAAGGTAAACAGGGCCGCACTGGCAGCGTACGCAAAGGTAAACAGGGCCGCACTGGCAGCGTACGCAAAGGTAAACAGGGCCGCACTGGCAGCGTACGCAAAGGTAAACAGGGCCACACTGGCAGCGTACGCAAAGGTAAACAGGGCCACACTGGCAGCGTACGCAAAGGCAAACAGCAGGAAAAGGACAAAATACAGAGAAACAAGAAACCCCAGAAAGGAAAACACAACAATGTTCACAAAATGAAAGAAAGCAGTTCTGATGAAAACGACTCAGACAAAAGTGAATTGTCTTGTCTGCAACTTCACAGCGTGAAAGAGACAGATGATCCAAGAGTAATATGGATCACTTCACAAGTGGCAGGCGTGAGACTGAAAATGGAGTTGGACACAGGCTCAGCTTTAACAGTGATCTCGGTATACGACTACAAATGACTGTTTACCCACATACCTCTGAAACGAACTAAACTACTGCTAAAGATTTACACAGGACAGTGAATACATCCCAAAGGTAAAATTAAAGTGACAGTGACCTACAGAGACAAAACACAGCAGCTGAACCTCTATGTACTGAAAAATGGACGACCACTGTTGCAGGGACGTGAATGGCTCAGGAAAATCCAGTTGGATTGGTACACCATCAAGGCACTATTTGTGTTAGCAAAGGCAGGCAGCAAGGCCACATCTGAGAGACTGTCACAAACACTTGCTGACTCTGAGGAAGTGTTCATGAAAGGAATAGGAACACTTCAGGGCATGAAGGTTAAGACTGAGATTGAGGAAAATGCATGTCCAAAATTTCACAAAGCCAGACCAGTGCCATATGCAATCCGTCCTACAGTAGAGGCTGAGCTGAAAAATCTGGAGCAGACTGGGTCCTGTCAAAGGTGGATTGGAGTGAATGGGCCACACCTATTGTTCCAGTGATGAAGGAAACCTCCAGCACAAAACCAGGAAAACCAAGTAAGGTGCGCATATGTGGTGACTTTAAAGTGACTGTTAACCTAGTTCTCCGCACTGCACAGTATCCTCTACTTCATATTGAGGACATCTTTGCTTCCCTGTCAGGAGGGGAACATTTCACAAAAATCAATTTGGCCCAGGCTTATCTCCAAATGGAAATTGACAAAGCATCCAATAAATACCTGACAATAAATACACACAAAGGACTTTACCAGTACAACAGGTTGGTGTTTGGGATAGCATCAGCTCCTGCAATCTGGCAAAGGGCAATGGACTAGGTCCTGAAGGGGATTCCAGGGACTCCGTGTTACCTGGATGACATCATTGTCACCAGCAAAGATGACGATGAACATCTTTCTAACCTTGAACAACTGCACCCCAGATTATGAGAATATGGGCTCAGAGCTAATTGACAGAAATGAGTTTTTCAAAAAGGAAATCTCACACTGTGGGCATGTGATCAACAAGGATGGCTTACAGATGTCTCAAGACAAAATAAAAGCAATGCTTCAGGGAATAATGCACAAGGTGCAAAATCAGTTCATCCCCCAGAGAAGGAAGGATTCAAAGGGAGGAAAGGGGCCAGTGGTTGACAAAGGAAGTCAGAGATTGCATAGCATTAAAAAAAAGGAAGTATGACAGAGCCAAGGTGAGTGGGAGGACAGATGATTGGGACATTTTTAAGGAACAACAGAACTTAACTAAAAAGACAATACGGGGAGAAAAAATGAGGTACGAACACAAGCTAGCCAGGAATATAAAGGAAGACAGCAAAAGCCTGACATCGGTGGTGGGGAAGATGCTAGAGTCCATTATTAAGGATGAAATAGTGGCATATCTAGATAGCAGTGATAGGATTGGGCTGAGCCAGCATGGATTTACCAAGGGTAAATCATGCTTGACTAATCTGTTGGAGTTTTTCAAGGATGTAACCAGGAAGTTAGACGGGGGAGATCCAGTGGATGTAGTGTACCTCGATTTTCAGAAGGCATTGATAAGGTCCCACATAGGAGATTGGTGGGTAAAATCAAAGCTCAGGGCATCGGGGGGAAGACATTTGTATGGATAGAAAACTGGTTGGCAGATAGAAAGCAAAGGGTAGCGGTGAATGGGTGTTTCTCGGAATGACAGGTGGTGACTAGTGGGGTGCCACAGGGCTCGGTATTGGGACCACAGCTGTTTACAGTTTACATCAACGATTTGGATGAAGGCATTGAGAATAACATCAGCAAATTTGCTGATGATACTAAGCTGGGTGGCAGTGTTATCCACTTTGGGAGTAAGAACAGGAAGGCAGATTATTATCTGAACGGTGTAGAGTTAGGTAAGGGAGAAATACAAAGAGATCTAGGAGTCCTTGTTCATCAGTCACTGAAGGTGAATGAGCAAGTGCAGCAGGCAGTGAAGAAGGCTAATGGGATGTTGGCCTTTATTACAAAGGGAATTGAGTACAAGAGCAAGGAAATCCTCTTGCATTTGTACAGAGCCCTGGTGAGACCACACCTGGAGTATTGTGTACAGTTTTGGTCTCCAGGGTTAAGGAAGGACATCCTGGCTGTAGAGGAAGTGCAGCGTAGATTCACGAGGTTAATTCCTGGGATGTCTGGACTGTCTTACGCAGAGAGGTTAGAGAGACTGGGCTTGTACACGCTGGAATTAAGGAGATTGAGAGGGGATCTGATTGAAACATATAAGATTATTAAGGGATTGGACAAGATAGAGGCAGGAAATATGTTCCAGATGCTGGGAGAGTCCAGTACCAGAGGGCATGGTTTGAGAATAAGGGGTAGGTCATTTAGGACAGATTTAAGGAAAAACTTCTTCTCCCAGAGAGTTGTGGGGGTCTGGAATGCACTGCCTCGGAAGGTAGTGGAGGCCAATTCTCTGGATGCTTTCAAGAAGGAGCTAGATAGGTATCTTATGGATAGGGGAATCAAGGGATATGGGGACAAGGCAGGAACCGGGTATTGATAGTAGTTGATCAGCCATGATCTCAAAATGGCGGTGCAGGCTCAAAGGGCCGAATGGTCTACTTCTGCACCTATTGTCTATTGTCTAATATCTATTGTTACACCACTCAGCTGACAGCATATCTTGGACTAGTTCTTGCCTAACCCATCCACAGTCTTACCCTCACTAAATGCACTAGTACAGACAGGGACACAATGGAAGTGGACTGAGCTGTGAGAAAGTGTTTCAAGAAACTAACAGACTCATAACTTCAGAAAGGGTGCTTGCACACTTTGACCCCTCCTTACCAATCCGACTGGCTGTGATGCCTCACCCCATGGGATAGGAGCTGTGTTATCGCACAAGTTTCCAGATGGCTCAGAAAGACCAACAGCCGTTTCTAGCCCTGTCGCACATAATCACCTTTTTTTTTACCTACTACGTACGATTCAGCATTCCATGTTTGGTACAGGAAGGGAATTAGACATTTTGAAGATCTCTTCATTGATAATCGCTTTGCTTCTTTTAAGTTAAGTTCAACCTGCCTAACGCTCACTTTTTCAGATATCTCCAAATCCAACGCTTTACTGCTCCTTTAATTCCTAACTTTCCTGAAATGCCTGCGAAAAATGCTATGGACCTATTTCTTTCCATTAATCCACTAGGTAAAGGTTTAATTTCAATTATCCGAGATAAACTAGCAGCCTTACGACAGGCCCCTGTGGATAAAATTAAAATGGCCTGGGAGCAGGATTTAAATATCTCCTTATCCGAGGAGAGCTGGGACTCAGTTCTCAAATCGGTTAACTCAACCTCCCTTTGTGCTCGCCATTGCCTCTTACATTTTAAGATTGTTCATATAGCCCATATGTCTAAATCTAAACTATCTCGATTCTACCCTGGCATTAGTCCGCTCTGTGATAAATGCAAGAGGGGCGTGGCCTCTCTCATCCATATGTACTGGCTCTGTCCTAGCTTGGAGAAATTCTGGAAAGATGTCTTCACTACATTATCGGGTATTCTGAATCAGCACCTAGAACCTAACCCCTTAATTGCTCTGTTCGGTTTTTGGGGCGAGACAGATTTATGTCTGGGTCCGACCAAATGCCGAATACTATCCTTTGCCTCTCTCCTGGCGAGACGCTTGATCCTCCTTAGATGGAGAGATGTTGCCCCGCCCACTCATGCGCAATGGCTTAACGACATTATGGCCTGCTTGGACCTCGAAAAAATTCATTATTCAGTTCTTAATTCGGATCTAAAGTTCCATAAGGTCTGGGGATCTTTTATCGAGTACTTTCATAACCTTCCTCTTGACTAGGGGTTTTTTTCTTTTTTTTCTTCTTTTCGGTCCCTTGCTTTCAGCTCCCTTTTTTTTCTGGTAGTAGGCATTATTATCCTCTGTTACTAAGTGTATTCACAGTCTGGGAGTTTGACTGTCCGGACTTATACTCTTTATACTGTGTTGTGGTCGGTCTGGAGTTGTTGTTGTTTTTTTCTTGTGTTGTGGGGCTTGGGGAGGACACTAAGCTCACTTGTCTTTAATTTCGGTGCTTTTTTGTTAAATTCTCTTCCTTTGTAGCATATTGTTATTGTATGCTTCATCTTGCACTGTATTAATGCTCCTCATTGGGATTTGGGCTTTTTAATTTTGTAAAATGTTTTGAAAAACTAATAAAAAATTTAAAAAAAAAGACCAACAGCCTTTGCCTCAACAAGGGCAAAAGTTTACTCTGTTGACTGACCATCAGCCTCTCGTGTCAATCTTCAACCCAAGAAAAGGCGTTTCAGTGATGACAGCGCAAAGGCTGCAGCAATTGTCCCTTTCCTTAGGAGGTCACATGTATGACGTTGTATGACCAAGCAACATGGCAACACAGATGGTTTGTCATGTTTACCACTGCCGACTTCAGAGATAACTACACAAATGGATTCATACAATAGTTGAACAATTACCAGTGACAAACAGCCTCATTGAAAGAGAAACACGCAATGACTCTATGTTGTCAAACTGTTGATGACTCTATGACATCACAGTAAAGGGATAGCCAGCATGTGGTAACGCACTGTTTCCTGCCCTCTCAGTGAGGAAGGAGCAGTTGTCAGTGTGTTGGGGGACACTAATGTGTGGTTCAAGAGTTGTGATTCCTCCCAAGCTACACACCAGAGTGCTGGAGGAATTGCACAAGGGGCACCTGGGTACTGTGAAGGTAAAAAATCTTGCCCATGCCTGTGTGTGGTGGCCAGGAATCGATAAACGGATTGAGGACTTGACCAAGAACTCCTATGGCTGTCAAAAGATCCAGAACACACCACCACAAGCCCCTCTCCATCCATGGGAGTGGCCCTCATCACCATGGCAATGAGTGCACATTGACTTAGTCAGACCATTCATGGAATCTTATCTTTTCAATTGCCATCGATGCACATTGGAAATGGCCAGAGGTCATCAAAATGAAGACAACCACGTTGGAAAAGACCATTACAGTTCTGAGGGACATGTTCACCAGGAATGGCATACCAGAACAAATCTGCAGACAATGGACAACAATTTGTCTCTGAAGAATTCCAAAGTTCTGTGAAATACAATGGAATCAAGCATCTGTCCCTTACCATCCATCCACAAATGGCTGGCAGAAAGATTTGTGCAGACATTCAAGAAAGCCATCAAGGCAATGGACAGCGAAAATCAACCACTGCAACACAAGACAGACAACTTCCTCCTTGCCTATCGTAATGCAGTACATGCAACCACTAATCAGACTCCAGCGATGATATTTCTGAACAGGAAACTAAGGTCCCTCATAGATCTTCTCAAACCAGTTGTCTGGTGCGATGAGGAGAACAGACAATTCAAACACTTGAATGCCAAGTCAACACGGAGCTTCAGTGTGGGACAGTCAGTTCTTGCACGTGATTACCGGACTGAAAAGTGGCAGCCGGGTACAATTTCCGCCATAGACAGGCCACCGATGTATACAATGGAGGTGAGAGAGAACGCATGGAGACGTCATGTGGACCAAATCCTGAATGTTTAGGTGAAAAACACAACTCCCCTGACATAGACTCCTGATGTGACCACATCAGCCGCATCTACAGATAAGCCAGTCATCATTGCTGAGGACCCACTTGTGGAGACTCATTCCCCAAAGCAAATGTTTCAGGACAGCTGTTACTCGGAGAGGCAGAGACGAGAGTTCTAAATGGGTCTTAGACCAAAAGTTAAAAAAAAAGTAAAAAGCGGCTTGTTAAATTTGTAAACAAATGGTAGGCATTTGTAATGTTAAGAGTGAATTTGTATTTGTTTAGCATAGTGCCCCAGTTAAAGTTAAAAAAAGTTGATATACTATTTAAATAAAAAGGGAGGAGTGTACCATATAGCCTACCTTATAATAAGGGACTGCTTTATGTTTTGGTAGCACGTCGTTGCTTTGCTATTAGGCGCGTACTGATCTGTATGTGTGCCAAGTTCAGACTCTACCAGTAAAGAACCATGAAACTTAGTTCCCGTCTCCAGCGTTTTTATTAATAACATATTTGTGTGAACAGGCCACATACACAACAGAATTAAATAGATTTTTAATCCCCGGCTAGTTCACATTATGGAGGAACATGGGAGATTGATCAGGTATCTGTGAAAAATCCTCAATTACACCACTAAGATACAGAATCTTAACTGAAAGGGTTTCCACACAGTCCTTTGTGCAGTAGAAACTACTATCGACGGTCGTCCAATTACTAAAGCATCCCAATCATGAACACCCATCTGATACTTCTGAAGACTTCATTTTAGATGAAGTCAGTCCAAAAGGTGTCAGACCTGTTTACCAGTTACAGGAACATAAAAAATGGTCAGGTATAAAACACAATTTCTTTCCAGAAAACGTTGTTTCTAGTTGATGACTCAGCCCCTCAACTCATGGATCGCGGTAAGAGTCATTTGAGTCTTTCCAGACGAGAGGGCGTGTGCAGGAGGTGTGCTTCAAGATCAGCTGTGTGGGCGGACCTATAACAAAGATCTGTTCTCTACAGGAAGCAGAGATTTGAGGAGTTACAGCTCCAAAAGATTCATGACTTTGACTTGACAGTGGTGGTAAAGATTACTCAGTACTCGTAACCTCTGGCCTAGATGGCTGTTGTATGACTTGACTGAAAGAAGGGGCATTTAATGTAAGTGCTAAGATGTTTGTCATTCGATTTTCATGCCCTCTATTTCCTGAGTACAAGGTCGTAACTGTGTAATAAAGGGTCTGGGGTGTAGGAGCCATATCTGCATTGTATTTTGTGGTGCATTTTTGTGGTAATCTTGTCACATGGGTTGGTGTGGAAAAGTAAATGAGTATAGTTATGTATTCACGTTAGTGGTTAGTTGTCTCGGGTAGTACAGAGGGGTTGAGCTGTGGAATAATATTTTTGTTGACTGCTACTTGGGGTGTTATTGGAATGTTAACTAATTTTGCTTAAATATGCATAGCATAGAATGCTAATAGTATCACTAATTAGAATGCCTAGTTACACTGAGTTGAATGCTAAGATTGCTATATGGTAAATTTAATTAGTTTTAATTGCTTTAAAATTGTTCGGCTTTGGTTTTGCAATAAAGGATCCAAAGTAGCTTTTACAACTTTAGAACTGCGATCATATAGTGTTGATCTCCTAGCTTAGTCCCGCAGTAGTTTTGGCTTGTTTTAAAGTAACTGCTACAATACTTTTGGCTGAAATTGTAGGGTGTGGCCACCAGTAAGGTTTGACTATTTTTAAAATCATAGGAATATCCTTTTCCCTGAAGTCTCTAACCTGAGATTTTATTTTGAGCCCATTAGGTAGATTCAACTATCTTGTTACTACAGGCAAATTTAAAAGCACGACTTTCACCTGGGGGAGGGAGGAGGGGCATTTTAAATAACATGTAGATAGTCCATTAAGAGGAGGGGCAATACAGGACCTGGTGTTAAGTAGTGAACCTGGCCAGGTGACTGGTCTCTTATTGGGAGAATAGTTATGGAAAAGTGATCACAACTATAGATAAGTATGGATCTTGTAGGAGAATTATTTTTGAGGTGACAAAGGTATTTGACAAAAATAAATTCAGTTCTCTACAATTTACAACCATGAACAAATTGAAATTTCTTGTACAAGCATGAAAACTCACTATTTCTAATCAAGACTGATCTTTCTTGTATGAGGCCAGTACATCATCCTTAAATTCACATTTCTTAATTTTAATTAACAGCTCCCCCTTTGGGATACCACTGCAAGTGTCAAACCTGAAAAATCACCATCTTAAATAATTTCATGTTGACACTTCCAATGTTCTTTAAGCTCATGTATTCTGCTTTTCAGATCACACAACATTTGCACAGCCTTCATCACCTTACTCAGTAAATTCAAATGAAACAAACTTGCAATCTGCTAATCCATATTCTTTCAAATAATGGTGTATTCAGGATTTCAAATAATGGTGTCTCAGGTTTAGTCAGCACTGACCTTAATTAGTTGTATGGAAACCAGGATGGGGTTTCCCTTTTATAAATTTTAATTCAAAAATATTTGGCTGGAAATGCTTGCTATTACTTACACAACACCTTAGCAATTCCATCTAATTAAGTGATGAATTTGAATAGTTTTAAGTCATTTTTCACACCAATGATGTTGTGGTAGTCAATAGGTTATTCCTATGCCACTCCCACATGGGAGTTCACATTGTACAAGCTGGGTTATCAATAAAGTTCAGTTGACTATCCTGCCAGGCTGGCATCTTGATGTGCTCTGTACTGTCTCTAAATATTGAAAACAAATGACATTGTATAAAATTAAGTTGTAACTTAACAATAAATACATTCAGCTGGCTGTATGAACTCCTCACACTTGAACATTCCTTTTCAATATATTGATTTAATATTTGGAATATGCTGTAACAAAAGGGCAAACAGGTGTGATATTAACTTATTTAGGGAAATAGTTCAGACTGTCCATTTTGCTCAGTGTCAGACAAGAAGCAGTTAAAAAAGTTTACATTTCTGTGGCAGATAAAATGGGTTAATACGCAGATCAAAGAATATTGGCAGAACTATTCTAGAGGCAAGAAATCACTCAATACTTCGCACTAAGTGGTTACTCCACCATTTAGTGAAACACTTCAAGAAAACCTGTACTTTTTCCAGATACGATAAAATTAGCACTATACTTTAAAATTTTTGACGCAAAAAATATCCGGAGGAATTCAAAGAATAAAACAATTCCTTGGGCAAACACTTAAGGAGCAACAGTTTTGAAGCATTTCATCAATTTGTTTTAAATGCATTTTTTTCAATGAGATATTTATAATCATTCAAACCCTTGGCAAAATGAGAAATTTGCCTCCAGTTCATTTTAAGGCATGGCCTCAGCTATTAAGCCAATGATCCAGCAGTGATACCTGACTGAATACAGAAGCCTGGTACTAAAATAATCAAATAATTAACTGGAATATAACCTGAACAGTTAATTGTTCATCATTTCTCCACAGAATGAACAAGAGTTATCCCCTAGGAACCAAACATGATTGAATTATTCTGAGACGTCAACATCTTTATTATTTCAAAGTACATCCATCTTTAATAAAAATTATAATATCTTATAATTAAAATTATATTATCAAAATTATAATTTTTATATATTTTTAAATTTTTATATAAAAAAAAATTCAATGGGAAGATTGATGCAAATCCTTACGCTTCCCTTTGTGCATCATTGTTGTTTTTAAAGTAACCCTACAACCTCAGTGATGGAATAACTGGAGGTGAACAGTGGAGGGATATTCTGAATTAAGTGGCTGCTCAGTGACTTCTTCAGAATAGCACTGAGTCTTTAGAGAATACTAAAACTGATTCTGCAATGGCGATGTCACTGAATTTGTGGCAGTATCACTGGACCTGCAAGCCTTGAGTGCAGTATCTGCTGAGCAAGTTTACCCCTTGATCAACACTGTTCAGATTATCAGCTTGCTTACTGTTTTGAATAGCAGTGTTTGCCTACAGTAGTGATCACAGCTCCAAAACATACACATCAGATGTTAAGTTTTCAAAAACCCTTTATAGAATAACTTACAAGCTTAAGATACAAACTTATTTACAGGGACAATGTCAGAACAAGTTAGAACTAGTAATAAAGGTACTGTAACTCCAACCCCTTCCAAAAATGCTGAAACATGGCTGGAATTCCTTAAATATATGAGTTTTATACCTTATACAGAAATACTGTTTCCACTTGTGTAAAGTTCAAAACTATTAAACCTATTAGAAAATTGTTGAGAACTAATTTACTTAAAGAGCAAATGAATTTGCTAATAACATGACAGTGCACACAAATACTGATGCAAAAAAAAGGGAACAGGAACGAGGTTTGGTAAAGCAGGATGAGGAAAAGATTTGAGATGCAAGTCCCACATAGATGGGTAAATGATCCAGCTCCATGGTGTAAATTCAATGCATTTTGATAGATTCAAAATTTAAAGTTTGTAGAATATTAAAAGGCAAAAAATTATATGATAAAGAATAGATTCCACTGAAAAATAGAATGATTTTACTATTTCATTTTTATTGATGGCATTTATCCCATGGTTTTGTTAATCATACAGTAATAAACATGGCTTTAATATTAAATTGTTCTCCTTATTATCCAAAGTCACCATAGTCCATTTAAATGAATATAAAAATATATAGTTAATACTTTGTACAACACTGTTTTGGTCCAAACAAAAGTGGATCACAAAAGCCAATAAGCAAACTTTAAAGAGTTCCCAATTTTGTATATCAGAAAAGATGTTAAATGGATTCAGGCAACTTTGAATAATGAGATTTACATAATAAAATCTTCTAATTGACAATACTGAACAAAAACATACTGCTATAACAAAAAATAATTCAAGTTCACAGATTGGTTTTTGTCCAACAAGAGAAGATTGACTGAAAAATCATAGGATATGTACATAATAGTTTGTAATAAAATGGAAAATTCAAAAAAGCAAAACAATTAAAAAAAGCACATGTTCTATGAAATGAAGGCAATTCATCTGAAGTCCTCAATTTTCTGCAGTCAGAAAACATCAGTGCACAATAGGCCATCCATTTAACATCTACACATTCACAAACTTCACACATATTGCGATGAAACCTTTTCAATTAACAGCCCTATTTTCACCGATGCTCTTCAGTCTGTACAACCTTTCAGTAAAATTAGGTGGGTTATGAACAATATCTAGTGGTGCAGATGAAGAGGTATCAATGTACAAAGCCATTCACTTTGCAAGTTGTTTGTAGCCAGACCATGCCAAGTCCTGAACTAATGACACTGCTGGGTTCTCACAAAAAAAATCTACAGGTCACCCATCACCAGGCAACTAAAAGCAGCGACCAATTATATGCACGTTCAAATGGTCCTAGGTAGATCTGATAAAGCCCAGAAGGAGGTACAATTCAATAATTAATGCAGATCACCAGCTCTTTATGGAAAATACACCTTCAATAATTAGCTCTGCTCTTTAAACAGCTGTAAAAATTATTTCTTGCGCCTAACAGCAGTCTTTATCTTCCGACCAGCAATGGCTGAACGGCCACCAGATGGAGCAGAAAAGGGATTGGCGGGGGGACCAACCCTGTGCAAGAGAAAAAGAAAAAAGTTATTGACTGAATTACCTGCAAATTACTTTTGTAGAAAGAAAAATGACCCATGCTTATGTTATGAAAACCAATGTCACAAGGCACTGCTATTTTGCATTTGCAGATGGTTACCGATTTTCCCAAATATACAAATTACAACCTATTGTCTTAAAAGTAATGCAACTATTTAAATAAGACATCTAGCTTTGCTTCAAACCTCAAAATAAAACATTTAGATCTGGTGCTTTCTAGTAAAGATCATTTAACAAAATCCTTAAAAATGTCAATATTGTTCCTCAAGAACTACTGACCAACAGTATAATTAGTAAATACTGACTATACCATGAAACAAATGGTAAGTTGCCATTTCATGGTGATTGATATACCTGGATAAGTACAATTCACCAAATGGGCAGTCAAACCACTGACTCATCTGCCAAGAATCGATAGATTCTGGCATTGTACTGGATAACTGGAAAATTACAAATGTTACTCTGCTATTTAAGAAGGGTGGGAAGCAGCAGAAAGGAAACTATAGACCTGTTAGCCTGACATCAGTAGTTGGGAAGTTGGAATCGATTGTTAGGGATGAGATTACAGTGTACCTGGAGGCACGTGACACCAAAGCCAGCATGGTTTCCTAAAAGTAAAATCCTGCCTGACAAACATACTGCAATTCTCTGAGGAAATTACAAGCAGGGTAGACAAAGGAGATGCAGTAGACATAGTGAACTTGTATTTTCAGAAGGCCTTTGACAAGGTGCCGCACATGAGGCTGCTTAGCAAGATAAGAGCCCATGAAATTACGGGAAGTTACTAGCATAAGTGGAGCATTGGCTGGTCAGCAGAAAATAGAGAGTGGGAATAAAGGAATCCTATACTGGCTGGCTGCTGGTTACCACTGGAGATCCACAGGGGTCAATAGACAATAGGTGCAGAAGTAGACCATTCGGCCCTTCGAGCCTGCACCGCCATTTTGAGATCATGGCTGATCAACTACTATCAATACCCGGTTCCTGCCTTGTCCCCATATCCCTTGATACCCCTATCCATAAGATACCTATCTAGCTCCTTCTTGAAAGCATCCAGAGAATTGGCCTCCACTACCTTCCGAGGCAGTGCATTCCAGACCCCCACAACTCTCTGGGAGAAGAAGTTTTTCCTTAAATCTGTCCTAAATGACCTACCCCTTATTCTCAAACCATGCCCTCTGGTACTGGACTCTCCCAGCATCTGGAACATATTTCCTGCCTCTATCTTGTCCAATCCCTTAATAATCTTATATGTTTCAATCAGATCCCCTCTCAATCTCCTTAATTCCAGCGTGTACAAGCCCAGTCTCTCTAACCTCTCTGCGTAAGACAGTCCAGACATCCCAGGAATTAACCTCGTGAATCTACGCTGCACTTCCTCTACAGCCAGGATGTCCTTCCTTAACCCTGGAGACCAAAACTGTACACAATACTCCAGGTGTGGTCTCACCAGGGCTCTGTACAAATGCAAGAGGATTTCCTTGCTCTTGTACTCAATTCCCTTTGTAATAAAGGCCAACATTCCATTAGCCTTCTTCACTGCCTGCTGCACTTGCTCATTCACCTTCAGTGACTGATGAACAAGGACTCCTAGATCTCTTTGTATTTCTCCCTTACCTAACTCTACACCGTTCAGATAATAATCTGCCTTCCTGTTCTTACTCCCAAAGTGGATAACCTCACACTTATTCACATTAAACGCCATCTGCCAAGTGCAGATTTAATGCTATGCAATCTCTGACTTCCTTTGTCAACCACTGTGGCCCCTTTCCCCCCTTTGAATCCTTCCTTCTCTGGGGGATGAACTGATTTTGCACTTTGTGCATTATTCCCAAGAATACCTGCCATTGCTATTCCACTGTCTTTTCTGCTAGGCTATCCATCCAGTCAACTTTGGCCAGCTCCTCCCTCATGGCTCCATAGTTTCCCCTGTTCAACTGCAACACTGACACCTCTGAGCTGCCCTTATCCTTCTCAAATTGCAGATAAAAACTTATCATATTATGATCATTACCTCCTAATGGCTCCTTTACTGCAAGATCGCTTATCAAATCCTGTTCATTACATAACACTAAATCCAGAATAGTCTTGTCCCTGGTCGGCTCTCGTACAAGCTGTTCCAAGAATGCATCCCGTAGGCACTCTACAAACTCCCTATCCTGTGGTCCAGCACCAACCTGATTCTCCCAGTTCACCTGCATGTTGAAATCCCCCATAACTACTGCAACATTACCTTTGCCACATGCCAATGTTAACTCCCTATTCAACTTGCACCCAATATCCATGCTACTGTTTGGTGGCCTGTAGACACACCCATTTGGGTCCTTTTGCCCTTACTGTTCCTCAGTTCTATCCACACAGACTCTACTTCTCCTGACCCTATGTCCCCCCTTGCAAAGGACTGAATCTCATTCCTCACCAACAGGGCCACCCCACCCCCTCTGCCCACATTTCTGTCCCTACGATAGCACGTATACCCTTGTACATTCATTTCCCAGGTCTTATCTCCCTGCAGCCTTGTCTCCGTTATCCCAACAACATCATAGTTACCCATTCACACCTGGGCTTCAAGCTCATCCGCCTTATTTCTGACACTTTGTGCATTCAGATATAGAATTCTTAGCCCATTTCTCCTCTCTCTGTTTGAATCGCTGCCTATTGTGCTTAACCCAGCTCCCCAAACTCCCATCGGGCTATACGCCCCTAGAATTTTGTTGTCCTTCTTAAATTTACTTATTCTTTCAACAGCGGTGTTGGGACCGCTGCTTTTTACGATGTATGCCAATGATTTGGACTACAGTATTAATGGAATTATGCCTAAATTTGCCGATGATACAAAGATAGGTGGAGGAGCAGGTAGTGTTGAGGAAACAGAGAGCCTACAGAGAGACTTAGATAGTTTAGGCAAATGGGCAAAGAAGTGGCAAATGAAATACAACGTTGGAAAGTGTATTATCATACACTTTGGTGGAAGAAATAAACAAGCAGACTATTATTTAGATGGGGAGAGAATTCAAAATGCAGAGATGCTATGGGACTTGGGAGTCCTTGTGCAAGATATCCTAAAGGTTAACCTCCAAGTTGAGTCAGTTGTGAAGAAGGCAAATACAATGTTGGCATTCATTTCTAGAGGTATAGAATATAAGAACAGGGATGTGACGTTGAGGCTCTAAAAGGCACTCCTGAGACCACACTTGGAGTATTGTGTGCAGTTTTGGGCTCCTCATTTTAGAAACAATATACTTAGAGGATTCAGAGAAGATTTATGAGAATGATTCAGGGGAATGAAAGGGTTACTGTATGCGGAATGTCTGGCAGCTCTTGGACTGTATTGGACTGGAGTTCAGGAGAATGAGGGAGGATATCATAGAAACATTCTGAATGTTAAAAGACCTGAACAGATTAGATATGGCAAAGTTACTTCCCATGGTATGGGATTCTAGGACAAGAGGGCACAACTTCAGGATTAAAGGACATCCTTTCAGAACTAAGATGCGGAGAAATTACTTTAGTCAGAGGGTGGTAAATCTGTGGAATTTGTTGCCACAAACTGCTGTGGAGGCCAAGTCACTGGGTGTATTTAAGGCAGAGATAGATAGGTTCTTGACTAGCCAGGGTTCAAAGGGTACGGGGAGAAGGCAGGGGAGTGAGGATGATTGAAAGAATTGGATCAGCCCATGATTGAATGGTGGAGCAGTCTCGATGGGCCAAATGGCCTACTCCTGCTCCTATATCTTATGGTCTTATAATATTCTGCAAGTTCACTGCTTCAAACTACATGAAGGCAATTGAAATAAAATGGCTCACTGTCAATGCTTGGTTAACACATGGCTCACTGTTAATACTTGGTTTTATTGAATTCTTTTGACCAGTTGAATAAATGAACACACCATTTTCTACTTACAAATAGTAATTATACATAATTTATTAACTACCATAAAGAACATTTCAAATCAAAAGGAAAATCAATACTAGAGTCAAATATTACACACACACACATATTACACACAGAGACAAAATGCATCTGAAGTGCAAAAATAGAACTTTCGATTATAAACACAAGAAATTCTGCAGATGCTGGAAATTGAAAGCAACATGCACAAAATGCTAAAGGAACTCAACAGGTTTATTTCCATAGTTCATCTACGGAAATGAACAAACATTTTGTGTTAAGACCCTTCTTCAAGACTGGAAGGGAGAAATATGCCAGAATAAAAAGGTGGAGGGAGGGAAAGAAGGATCCCTAGAAGGTGATAGGTGAAGCCAGGTGGTAGAGGAAGGTAAAAGGCTGGAAAAGAAGGAATCTAATAGCAAGGAGAGTGGACCATAGGAAAAAGGTAAGGAGGAAGAGCACTGGGGGAAGTGATAGGGAGGTGGGAAGAGGTAAAGAGACTAGAGTGGGGAATCGAAGAGGGGAACATTTTATAAACCTGAAGGAGAAATTGGTGTTCACCCCATCAGCTTGGAGGCTACCCAGAGTATAAAGTGTTGCACTTCCACCCTGAGAGTGGCTGCATCGCAGCACAAGAGGATGTCATGGACTGACATGTCAGAATAGGAATGGGAATGGGAATTAAAATGTTGGGCCACTGTGAAGTTTATGTTTTTGGCAGATGGTGCTCAACAAAGTGGTCCCCCAGGTATCCACGATGTTTCTGATTGTGTCCATGATATCCTGAAGTGGGAGGGAGAACAGCCAGAGTCGTGGTACATATTGGTACCAACGACATAGGTAGGAAAAGGGAGGAGGTCCTGAAAACAGACTACAGGGAGTTAGGAAGGAAGTTGAGAAGCAGGACCTCAAAGGTAGTAATCTGGGATTACTGCCTGTGCCATGTGACAGTGAGTACAGGAATAGAATGAGGTGGAGGATAAATGTGTGGCTGAGGGATTGGAGCAGGATGCAGGGATTCAGATTTCTGGATCATTGGGTCCTCTTCTGGAGCAGGTGTGACCTGTACAAAAAGGACAGGTTGCACTTGAATCTGAGGGGGACTGATATCCTGGAGGGGAGGTTTGCAAAGGCTATTGTGGAGAGTTTAAACTAGAATTGCTGGAGGGTGGGAACCGAACTGAAGTAACAGACGAAAGGGAGGATAGGCAGGTGATAGAGAAGGGACGCACTCAGACCGATGGTTTGAGATGTGTCAATTTTAATGCGAGGAGTACTATGAATAAAGCGGATGAGCTTAGAGTGTGGATCAGCACTTGGAGCTATGATGTTGTGGCCAATACAGAGACTTGGATGGTGCAGGGGCAGGAATGGCTACTTCAAGTGCCAGGCTTTAGATGTTTCAGAAAGGACAGAGAAAAAGGAAAAAGAGGTGGGGGCGTGGCACTGGTGATCAGAGAGTTTCACGGCTGCAGAAAAGGAGGAAGTCATGGAGAAGTTGTCTACGAAGTCTCTGTGGGTGGAAGTTAGGAACAGGAAGGGTCAATAACTCTACTGGGTGTTTTTCACAGACCATCCAACAGTAACAGGGACATCGAGGAGCAGATAGGGAGACAGATTCTGGAAAGGAGTAATAATAACAGGGTTGTTGTGGTGGGAGATTTTTATTTCCCAAATATTAATTGGCATTTCCAGACTGAGGGGTTTAGATGGAGTGGAGTTTGCTAGGTGTGTTCAGGAAGGTTTCCTGATCACAATTCTATCTTCTTTACCATAGCATGGAGAGGGATAGGAACAGACAAATTAGGGAAATGTTTAATTGGAGTAAGGGGAAATATAAGGCTATCAGATGTTCTCAGGGAAATGTATGGAAGAAATGTGGCAAATGTTCAGGGGATATTTGTGTGGGGTTCTGCATAGATACGTTCCAATGAGACAGGGAAAGGGTACAGGAACCGTGGTGTACAAAGGCTGTTGTAAATCTAGTCAAGAAGAAGAGCTTACGAAAGGTTCAAAAAACTAGGTAATGATAGAAAATTAGAAGATTATAAAGCTAGCAGGAAGGAGCTTAAGAATGAAATTAGGATAGCCAGAAGGGGCCATTAGAAGGCCTTGGTGGACACGATTAAGGAAAACCTCAAGGCATTCTACAAGTATGCGAAGAGCAAGAGGATAAGACATGAGAGAATAGGACCAATCAAGTGTGACAGTGGAAAAGTGTGTATGGAACCGGAGGAGATAGCAGAGGTACTTAATGAATACTTTGCTTCAGTATTCACTATGGAAAAGGAGCTTGGCAATTGTAGAGATGACTTGCAGCAGACTGAAAAGCTTCAGCACGTAGATATTAAAGAAGAGGACGTGCTGGAGCTTTAGGAAAGCATCAAGTTGGGTAAGTCACTGGGACCAGACAGTATGTATCCCAGGCTACTGTGGGAGGTGAGGGAAGAGATTGCTGAGCCTCTGGTGATGATCTTTGCATCATCAATGAGGACGGGAGAGGTTCCGGAGGATTGCGAATGTTGTTCCCTTATTCAAGAAAGGGAGTAGGGATAGGCCAGGAAATTATACACCAGAGTCTTAATTCAGTGGTTGGTACGTTGATGGAGAAGATACTGAGAGGCAGGATTTATGAACATTTGAAGAGGCATAATTTGATTAGGAATAGTCAGCATGGCTTTGTCAAAGGCAGGTAATGCTTTACGAGCCTGACTGAATTTTTTGAGGATATGACTGAACACATTGATGAAGGAAGAGCCGTAAATATAGTGGATATGGATTTTAGCAAGGCATTTGATAAGGTACCCCATGCAAGGCTTATTGAGAAAGTAAGGAGGCATGGGATCCAAGGGGACATTGCTTTGTGGAGTGCATGGAATGGGCTGCCAGTGGCAGTGGTGGAGGCGGAAATGATAAGGTCTTTTAAGAGAATCCTGGATGGATACATGGAGCTTAGACAAATAGATGGCTATGGGTAAGCCTAGGTAGTTCTAAGATGTGGACATGTTCTGCACAGCTCTGGGGGCCGAAGGCCTGTATTGTGCTGTAGGTTTTCTGTGTTTCTATTTAACAGTTTGTCTCCAGAGATGGAAACAGAGAGATCAAGAAAGGGGAGGGAGGTGTCAGAAATGGACCAAGTAAATTTAAGGGCAGGGTGAAAGTTGGAGGTAAAGTTGGTGAAATTGATGAGCTCAGCATCGCTGCATGAAGTAGCACCAATGCAGTTGTCAAAGTAGTGGAGGAAGAGCTGGGAAGCATTACCAGGGAAGGCATGGTACATGGACTGATCTACATAGCCAACAAAACGCCAGGTATAGTTAGGGCTCATGGGGAAACGGCAGGTATAGTTAGGGCTCATGGGGATACCTCAAGTCTGGAGAAAGCAGCAGGAGCCGAAAGAGAAATTGTTGGGGGCAAGGACCAGTTCTGTCAGACAAAGGTGAGAGGAAAATGAGTTGTTAAGAAAAATGTGCTCTATAATTCTAGGTTTCTTACTCTATGAAATACCCCTTTTCACACCATCCAGCAAATATTGTCAAGCAAGAACAAAATCTCAGAGCAGTGTTCAGAAAACATTCACACAATGTATTGAGGTTCTTACCCAATAGAAAAAGTAGGATTGTATTGAAAGCCACCAGCAGGGGCAGGTGGCTGTGTTGCTTCTGCTGAAGGCAATCCAAATTGAAATACCTCATTTGTTGAATTAGCGGCACTGAAGTTAAAATTTGGCCTGTTTCCAAACTGGAAGCTGTTACCTGCAGATTGAATATTATTTTAAGGATAAATTATTTAACAAAGTAATGTATTATAGAAATGTCAAGTACTTTCTGGATTACTAACAACACATGGTTTATCAGCACAAGGAACAATCTAAAGGTTGTAACAATCAACTGTAAAAGCTTCAAAACTGCAAACCATTTTAGCAAGAATATTCCAGCTAAAATAAAAACTCAACTTTTGTGAATTATCCTGGATTTAGATAGAAACTAGAGAAAATCTGCAGCTGCTGGAAATCCAAGCAACACACACAAAATGCTGGAGGAACTCGCAGTCCACGCAGCACCAATGGAAACAAGTACAGTCTATGTTCCTTCGACAGGACTGGAGAAAAACAGATGAGGAATAAATTTAAAAGGTGGGGGGAGGGAAGAGGGAAACACAAGGTAATAGGTGAAACTGGGAGTGTGGGTGGTGGGGGTGGAGTGGATGGATGGATGGATGAAGTAAAGAGTTGGAAAGTTGAATGTTTGCTCTCCTAAAACACCAAATTACCCATAATAAACAGACAACACAAAATACGATACAACAGACAGAAAATAGATCCATGGCTCCTACAACACCTAGTCAATTAATATTCTTCATCTGTTACACTGCAGTGATTCAATCTCATTACAGTGAACCATATTCTCTTCTGCTTTCATTTCCCAGCCCTTATCACTTCCCATATATGAACTATTACGCAGTACTAACTATGACCATTCTCAATGCTGCATTTTTGGGCTTCCACTGTATTCCAATCCACATTATCCATGTCCTTTTCTGCACCAAACCCTGTATATTCTGACCTCGCTGACCCCATTCTTGTGTAATACTCTCACTTCATAATTTTCCTCCAATGACTGTAGCTGTGCCATATTATTTATTGTGCTTTAAGTACACTTGACTTTCCAATCCAGAAACACTTCAATTTCTGTGGTCTTCCTTAACATGCATTGCTTTGACAGTTTAATCACTCAATCACAAACATTCTTTATTTCAGCATTCATTTGATTTAAAATGCACTTTTTGTGGAGAGAAACAATTGAAAGACAGAACACAACAGAAATAAATGGGTCTTTCACTGGGTAGCAGGTAGTGCCTAATGGGATGCTCCAGCTGAATGAAATACAGGGCTCCTTGGTTTACAAACAACATGACATGGGAAGATATGACTTGTAGTAGCAGCTGTAGTAGTAGTAATAATAATAATAATAATAATAATGGTTTCATGACAGCTTTAGGGTAATTCTCCAATGAAATGAAAGAATTAAAGTAATACAACATGTGTGTAGTTACAGAAAATGGACATTTCTGAATGGAGAAACCGACTTACATTTTTCTGGAATGGAACTGTTATGTAATCTGGGAAATGCCTGTATGATACGGTGGAGAACTTGTTTTACATCTCCATGGTTATAGCTGACACAAAGCTGGGAAAGAGTATAAACTTTCAGGAGGATGCAAGAAGACTTCAAGAAGAGGTTGGGCATGTGAGCAAATGCAGGATGGCTGCAGTTTAATATGCATAAATGTGATGTCATGGGCTTTAGTCTAGAAGCAAACATATCATCATTTACGTGGTCAAATATTGGATGAAGGGAAGTTGCAGCAAGACCACTTGTCCTTGCACAATGGAGTACAAATCCCACTACCAAAAGATTTAATTATAGGATAAAGGATATCTTACTACAAGCGTACAGCATATGGAATTTTAGTTCCTTTATCCAATGAAGAATATTCTTGGTATCAAGGGAATACCACAAAGGCTTATATGACTAATTCCTAGGATGGTAGGACTGGATGGTGAGATTGGTTTTATCAGGGCTATAGTCACTCCAGAATAGGAGAATGTAAAGGAGATTTGACAAATTTATCAAGTGTTAGGTACTGCGAGGAACTGTAGAATTCAGCTGTAGACTATAGTGTTGGAGAATTCATAACCAAACACTATTCACTAAAATGATAAAATGACTACTAAAATATGTAATTTGCTATCTTATTCCTTTCTTAAGAACAGCAAGAATCCCCTGATTTTACATAAGTGCACTTTGACTACAAGTATACCATTACAAACAACTTTGCAATGCTATAAATCTTGTTTTAATACATCCAAATGAAGCTCACTATTATAGAATGGCATATGCTACCACATGCAAGTAACTCACTGCATTACCTAATAATATAGTCTCAACAGTTTGTTACTTCGTCGTGGTCAAACTCAGAGCAGTTACTGAATTGGCATTTACTTACTTGAGGTAGATGAAGTGGAGCCAAATGTGGACTGCTGTTTGGGTAACTGCCCTCCAAACAGAGATGGCTGATTATTGGTAGACTGTGAACCAAAGGCAGGCTGCTGACAACCAGTTACAAATGGTTGTGTTCTACAGAAAGCAAGGGTAGCAGATGACTGGCTACTGCTTTGTCCAAATACAGGGACTGGGTTTTGAGTACTACCAAAAGTTGGGGCATTTGCTGCAGTTGTAGAACTTAATCCAAAGGCAAAGATGGAGTTTGAGGAGCCACCTGTAACAAGATCAAAAGTAAGCTGCATTGCACAAAGTTATTTTTAGCTATTGGACCTATAACTAATTAAGTCATTCCAGTTGTTATCATGCATCATTCTAAAATAGTATCTTAAAACAATCTATAACTGTATGTTGGCAAAAGGATTAACTTTATGCACTATATACAAGTATGACTTAATAAACCAATGGGAACTTTGCTGACAGAAATAAGGGTTAGCTGAGGCACATTCTCACTCAAAACTACACTGAACTACTGACTATACCAGTAGAGCTTCAGGAACAAAAAAATCTAAAAAGCACAATATCACACAATCAATCGTGGTTAGTCTTATTCATTCTAAGAAAGAAAATGAAACCTGAACCACAAATTAGATTTGCCCCAATCTGTTCTCAAGTCCCTTCCTAAAATGAGTAGGGGACTAGTGAAAAAGGACAGACCAGCTTTTTTCTTCCTTTGGTAAATGTATTTTTTTTATGATTGCAAGACAGTGCTGGATTCCAAGAACTCAGCTATTGCAACTCTACCCCAGTGAACTATTTGTTGATTGGAGTAGACGGACTGGGTTCGGAAGAGCTGGCCTGAGTGCAGACCACTTTGCTGCCTGCTACTTGAAGGCATCAGAGTTGGCCCACGAAGGCGGTGCACAGTGTAACCTATCTTGAATGTTCCTCTTGCGACTGCAAGACCCTGCAGCCATTGACAATATAAGATGGCTCAAGCCTGCTTCCCACATTTGGTGGTGCGACAGGTAGCAGAGAAGCTGCGTAGCCTCAGTTGTAGTGAGGACTAGGCCTCAAGCCACAACTCTGCCTGCTGCTGAAGCCCCGGAGAGGAGACACTTGAGGCAGTGCAGCATGGTGTCCATGCTTGGTTGGGGGCTAGCCTCTCCCATTGGTGCTGCCCTCCAGTGTTCATTCAGTGGAATGATGGGCTGGATTGCATGTGACTGTGCACTGCTGGGAACTGTGCGATCAATTTGTGGGACATGTTGCTCAGGGTCTTGGGCTATATATGTATTTTTTTTGTGTGACTATGTTTTTTTTTATACTTACTATCTTGAAAGAGCTGTGTATGTTTTGCAACTTGGCCCCAGATGAATGCTGTTTCGTTGAGCTATATCCATGTATGGTTGAATGATAAACTTGTTTTGATCTGCCAAATATCTCTAGCTTTTTTTAAAATCATGGTTCAGTTTGATAGTTATTACAATTGGATCTTCCAATCTCTGATTATAAAGTTACTCTTGCTATGTGTAAAACTTCAGAAATGGGAATTGTTTATTCAAGTAACTTTAAAATTCTAAGGATCTTTATATTGTACAAAAATAATCTTTAATTTACCTTTTATATTCCAATGCACTTAAGCCTAAGAGCAGTAGGTTATAAGAGAGTTTGAAAAGGTTTACCTGTGGAATTAGAAGTTGTAGTTGGCGTTCCAAATGTAAAGACAGATGTTGTTGCAGTGTTATTGCTGGGTGCTGAGCCAAATGCGAATGGTGCAGTTGGGGCTCCTGTACTTGATGTACTGGCAGCCGATGTAATTTCCTGTGAGCCAAATAAAAATGGCTGGGTTGCAGGAACAGTTGATTCAGAGCTGCTTCCAAGGTTACTACCCACTGCGCCACCAGCTGATCCAAATAAAAATGATGCGTTTGTGGGTGCAGAACTACCAAATACGGTTGAAGACGTGGCATCCCCCACATTTGTTCCAGCAGATGTGGAAGAATTGTTACCAAATATGCTGAAAGGTGGCTTTGTAACAGCTTGTTCTACAGCATGGAGGAAAGAAATAAAACAAAATTCAACTCAAACTAACTCAACTACTTTTTCCACAACTGTTACTAAAGTTGTTCATACCATTGGGATGTAACAATGCAGCACAAAATGTAATTATTCTGATGGTTTATAACTAAAACAAATCAAAATCACATACAAAACACATTTTATTCCTATACATGCACCTAAGTATGTTCAATTTAAACAACTAAGCGGCACAGAAGTTCAGTTAATAGAGCCTCTGCTTCAGCCCCATTGACCTGGCTGCAATTCTGCTCCATTTCTGTGTTGCATGGCGTATTACCTTTGGGCTACAAGTTTTCTACAATAAGATACTACTAAAATTACCAATGTTTAATGCTAAGCCCAGATAAGCAAAAATGTCCTAATGCAATTAGTGAAGAAACATTTAGAGCAACTACTGTGGAATTAGCATCAAAAATTGGGTTGAGTCATCAAAAAGCAAAATTGCACTGATAAAACTTTTAACAGTATTAGCAAAACAAATACTTAATGTTAGACCATTGAGAAATCCAATAACATTGATCTAAAATGCACTATATTAACAGTTTTATTTTTGCAGAAGTCAGAGGGTCCAAACACAAATATGAATGACCATATAGTCATTCATATAAACTTTTTCCTAAAAAGTTTCCCTGGGAAATCTGGCACAAAATTGTATACCAAGTTTTATCTGTTTCTGCAATTTAAAAAAAAATATTTATGGAAAGGAACAACTTAAAGGAAGATCGTCCTTGAATTACGGCAAATGAATTAAGCAATTTAAATTTAAGCTCTTTCTAATGTTTAAAAAGTTTAAATATATTGTTATTTTTTCTAATTAAACAATTTAAATTTGGTTCAATACCAGTAAACATTCGAGATATTCAAAGACATGACAGAACTGGTCGGTCAACACAAGATTATAAGACATAGGAGCAGAACTAGGCCACTCGACCCATTAAGTCTGCCCAACGTTCCATCATAGCTGATTTATTATCCCTCTCAACCTCTTTCTCCTGCCTTTCCCCATAACTTTTGATGCCCTGACTAACCAAGAATCAGTCTCTGCTTTAAATATAAAATATAAATATTTTAAAAAAACTACTAGACAGGTATATGGAGGAATTTAAGGTGGGGAGGTTATATGGAGGCAGGGTTTGAGGGTCGGCACAACATTGTGGGCCAAAGGGCCTGTACTGTGCTGTACTACTCTATGTTCTATATTCAATGACTTTGCCTCCACAGCCATCCATGGCAATGAATTCCAGACTCACCACCCTCTGACTAAAGAAATACCCTCTCATCTCTGTTCTAAATGGACATCCTCCTATTCTGCCTGATGTTGTAGTGTGTGAAGGAAGAGAAGTGGGTGCAGTTACTGTTACAAGAGAGAAGGTGTTCAAAAAGCTGAAAAGACCTAAAGGTACACAAGTCACCCAGACCAGAGGAACTGCACCCTAGGGTCCTGAAAGAAGTAGCGTTAGAGATTGTGGTGGCATTAGAAATGATCTTTCAAAAATCATTGGAATCTAGCATGGTGTCAGAGGACTAAAAAATTGCAAATGTCACTCCACTCTTTAAGGAGGAAGGCAGCAGAAAGGAAATTATAGACTAGTTAGACTGACCTCAGTGGTTGGGAAGATGTTAGAGTCAATTGTTAAAGGTGTGGTGATGGAGTATTTGGTGATACAGGACAATTTAGTATAAAGTCAGCATGGTTTCCTTCAGGGAAAATCCTGCCTGTTGAACCTGTTGAACAAGTAGGATAGATAATGGGGAGACATTGGATGCTGTATCATTTAGTAGGCCTTTGACAAGGTGCCACACATGAGGCTGCTTACCAAGTTAAGAGCCCAAGGTATTACAGGAAAACTACTAACATGGTTACAGCATTGGCTAATTGGTAGGAGGCAGCGAGTGTGAAAGGATCCTTTCCTGGTTGGCTGTCAGTGACTAGTGGTGTTCTGCAGGTCTTCTGTGTTGGCATCACTTCTTTTTATACTGAATATAACTGATTTAGATGATGGAATAGATGGCTTTGTTGCCAAGTTTGCAGATGATATGAAGATTGGTGGTACTGAGGAAACAAGATGCAGAAGGACCTAGACAGATTAGGAGAATAGGCAAGAAAGTGGCAAATGATATACAATGGCAACACGAGTGAATCTGCAGATGCTGGAAATAAATAAAAAAAACACAAAATGCTGGCAGAACTCAGCAGGCCAGACAGCATCTATGGGAGGAGGTAGTGATGACATTTCAGGCCAAAACCCTTCATCAGGAGTGAAGTAACATGGGATGGTCGAGGGGGCATAAGTGGGGGGAGGGATGAAGTAGAGAGCTGGGAAGTGATAGGCTGGAGGGAAGGTGGAGAATTATGGGAAAAAAGAGAAAGAAAGGTAGGGCTGGGGGGAGATTATAGTGAGGGGGGAAAAAGAGAGAGAAAGAGAACCAGACTAAAATTATAGATAGGGATGGGGTAAAGGGGGGGGGCAGAGGTCTCAATGGAGGTCTGTGAGTTGAATGTTCATGCCGGCAGGTAGGAGACTACCTAGGCGGGAGATAAGGTATTGCTCCATCGATCTACATATGGCCTCATCTTGACGGTAGAGGTGGCCATGGACAGACATATTCGAGTGGGAGTGATCTGTGGAATTGAAGTGTGTGGCCACAGGGAGATCCTGCCAGATGGGACTCCTGATGAAGGGTTTCGGCCCGAAACGTCATCACTACCTCCTCCCAAAGATGCTGTCTGGCCTGCTGAGTTCTGCCAGTATTTTGTGTTTTCACAATTCTCACCAGTGCTTTATAAAGCCTCAGCATTACATTCTTGCGTTTATACACTAATCCTCTTGAAATGAGTACTAACATTGCATTGGCCTTCCTCACCAGACTCAACCTGCAAATTAACCTTGAGTGAATTCTACACGAGGACTCCCAAGTCCCTTTGCAAGTCAAAATTTTGAATTTTCTTTCCATTTAGAAAATAAGTCTATGCTTTTAATTCTTCTACCAAAGTGTATGACCATACACTTGCTGTCACTGCATTCCATCTTCCACTGCTTTGTCCATTCTCCTAATCTAAGTCCTCCCATAGCCTCTCTGCTTCCTCAAAACTGCATGCCCCTCCACCTATTTTTGTATCGTCTGCAAATTTGACCAAAAACCCATCAATTCCATCATCCAAATCACTGACATATAATGCAAAATGAAATGGTGCCAACACAGGCTCCTGTGGAACACTACTAGTCACCAGCAGCCAACCAGAAATGGCTCCCTTTATTCCCACTCTTTATCTCCTGACAATCAGCCCATGCTCTACCCATGCTAGTTAGTATCTTTCCTGTACTGTCAAGGAGCTTCATTTGTGGCATCTGGCCAAAAGCTTTCTGAAAATCCAGGTACACAACATCCACCTATTCTTTGTCTATCCTGCTTATTTTTTCTTCAAAGAATTCCAAAATATTTGTCAGACAAGATTTTCTCTTAAGGAAACCATGTTGATTATGGCCTATCCCAAAACCACATCCTTAACAATCTCCAACATCTTCACAACCACTGATGTCAGACTAACTGGCCTATAATTTCCTTTTCTCTGCATCTATCCCTGCTTGAAGAGTGGGGCAACATTCGCAAATTTCCAGTCCTCCGAAACCATGCTAGAATCTATTGCTTCTTGAAAGATTATTACTAATGCCTCCACAATCTCTTCAGCCACCTCTTTCGGAACCATGGGGTGTAGATCATCTGGTCCAGGTGACTTATCTACCTTCCGAACTTTCTGTTTCCAAAAGAACCTTCTCCCTAGTTATGGTAACTTCACACACTTCTGCCCTGACACTCTCGAACTTCTGGCATTCTGCTAGTGTCTTCCACAATAAAAACTGATGCAAATATGCATTCATTTCTTCCGCCATTTCCTCATCCCTCATTACTACCTCTCCAGCATCATTATCCAGCAGTCTGATATTTACTCTTGCCTCTCTTTCACACTTTATATATCAGAAGAAACATTTGGTATCCTCGTTAATATTATTAATTAGCTTACCTGCGTATTCCATTTTTTCCTTCTTTATTATTTTTTTAGTTGCCAGAAGGCAACTTTGATTTTTAAGGGCTTCCCAATCCTTCAACTTCTCACTAATTTTGCTCTATTATATGCCCTCTCTTTGGCTCTGACTTCTCGTCAATGGTTGCGTCACCCTGCCATTAGGATGTCTTCTTTAGAATGTCTATATCTTACACCTTCTAAATAGCTTCTAGAAATTCCAGCCATTACTCCTCAGACATCAACCCTGCTAGTGTTCCTTATTAATTTTGGCCAACTCCTCTCTCATGCCTCTGTAATTCCTTTCACTCCCCTGTAATACTGATACATCTAACTTTAGCTACTCCTTCTCAAATCGCAGGGCGAATTGTAACATATGATGTTCACTTGCCCGCAAGGGTTCCTTTCTTTAAGATCCCTAACCAATTCCAGTTCATTTCACAACACCCAATCCAGAATAGCTGATCCCCTAGTGGGCTCAACCATGAGCTGCTCTAAAAAGCCATCTCCTAAGCATTCTAGAAACTCCCCCTCTTGGATACAGTGCCAAACTAATTTTTCCAAACAACCTGCATATTGAAGTCTTAGGAGACTGAATAATAAAATCTGTTTACCTGCAACCCACTATACAATTTAAAACTGCTTTCCACTTCCCAGCACCGATAATAACTCTACTTCTCGTAACATTTACGCTGCCTGATCTGCTGAGGCATTTCCAGCACATTCTGCTTTCATTTCAGATTTCCAACATTTTCAGGGTTTTGATGGAATGTCAGACAGGTTGAATTTCTACAAGAGATTTACCTGCCTTCTGTCCAATTTCAGATTTATTTAATTGCTTGAATTTAAATTCCCCTGTTGCTATGACGGAGGTCAAATTCCTATTGTTGGACCATTGGTCCAGAGCTCCTACTGTTCATCTAGGAATTTGGCCGGTGTCATCACACCCATTGAAAAAAAATGGCTATTTGAATCAATGAAAGCAGAATATATAATTATTCAACAAGCCATATATTTTGATTAATAATATTTTAAAAAGTGAAAGTGAGGGAAGGGAGAAAGATAAACCAAGCAGGACATAGTACTCATTCTTACTGGAGTCAACTGGCAATGATTTCTAGACCCATTTCAGAATTCTGAATGTAAGCTTACGTATCTTCTGTGCTCTATTTCCCAGTCACATGGCAGCAGGGATACTATTCAGGAATGACTTGGTCAGTATTATCTTTTAAGCTGTTATTGATCAAAATAATAGATTAGGTGGTCCTTATTTCAAATGGTGGGATTTGGTTAGATATAAGTTAGTTGATGTTTCCCATGTTAGAACAGTGATTTATTTAAAAAAATAGGAAATTTGAAAATTGCTAGCAAGACCAAAGTTTATTTGCCCAATGATTTGATTTAGAGCTACCGACCACTTAGAAAGTTTATTTGCCTAATGATTTGATTTAGAGCTACCGACCACTTAGACGTGGGTGCAGTCATGCTGATCAGGCTTGTTACAAGAAGCAAAAGGATACAAGTGATTCACATGGGTTAACAACAATTGGAATTGATTGTTGCTATTAGTTTTTATTCACATTTATTTAACTACCTGAATTTAAATTCCAATCTGTAATGGTCTAATTTCACCCAGGATCAGTAGTTTAGGCCTCATGTTTAGCAATTCAGTAGTATAGCTGTCAGGCTATAAACATTAAAAGTGAAGCAAATTGCAAATTGCTACTGAGTATTCTTAAGATTACTATGTCATACAGTTTTTCCATTTTAGTATTGAATTTATTTCTTACCTGAAGTATTCACTGTAGCCCCAAACACAGATCTTTGTTGCACAGGCTCTGTCACCTCTGGTTTCTCAGCTGACTTAACCATATTGAAAGGAAATCCAGATTTGGCTTCTGCTTTTGAAATGTCAGATGACGATGCTGATTCTTTGGTTTGTTCAGGATTTTTTAAAGAAGGTTCAGACTGTGGTTGCGTCTCAACATCCTTTGTACCAAACGTAAATGGAACAGAACTTAAAGAGTCCTGTTTCTCATCTGGTTTCCCAAACACAGAAGTTGAAGCAACTACAGGTTCTTTTTCAACTGTCTTGCCAAATATAGCCCGACTCTCGATTTCCCCATCCTTTCTCTCTTCTGTTTTACCAAGCTCAAATGTTGCGACTTCTTTCTTCTCCTCGGTCCCAAACTTAAAACCACCTGGTGTACTCTTATCTCCAGGTTTATCAACTGTTCCGAATTTAAAACCCCCAATTACAACACCACTTTTTGGATTTTGCTGACTGGTATCTGAGACACCAAACTTAGTAGCAGTTGAAACTGAAGCTGAGATCTGGTTGCCACCAAAGTTAAAGCTACAGCCAGAAGCTGTTTTAGAATTATTCTCTTTGTTTTCATCTGGGCCTTTCTCTGTTGAATTAACTCCAAATTTGAAACCTTTAGTGGCCTCAAACTTAAGTCCTCCAAAGGCACTAGTTGATGAACTAGAATCAGATGTACCAAATTTAAAACCACCCTGATTTCCAAATTTAAATCCTGTAGCATCATTGTTACTTTGCAAAGAGTCTGTTGTTGAGGACTGGATGCCAAATACGAATGTCGAAGTAGCTGCTGGTACTGCGGAAGAGTCAGGCTCTGTATGCAAAATAAGTAACACATTAAGTTGTACACTTAAATTAATGAAGAGTATACTCTTATTTTAATACTATTATTTTAAGTTTAAGCAACATCACACACCATGGAAATTTAACCAATGTCTATACATTTCCTCAGAGACATATTTTGCAAGGTAAAAAGTAGCTAGAATAAATCTGCGTACCTCCAATATGCACAAATTATGAATTAATGAAGTCAGCTACAGCAGATCAGTAAGCTTCATTAAAAGGCTTAATAGTGGATAGGGACAAATACAGGAACTACAACCATTATATATTTCTTCCCTGTGTAAAAATACAAAAGAAAAAGCAACCAAACATAGCAAATAAAAGTTGTCAAGGATGGGACTACATCTAAAGAGGAGATATAAAATTGTCAAACTGGCAAACCCAAGGACTGGGATCAGTTCAAGTTTCGAGAAGAACAAAGAATTAAGAGAGCAAAAAATAAGAGTGTAAGAGCAAACTTAGAGAAAAATTGTGGACTGCAAAGAGAGTTTAAAATATGTAAAAATAAAATGATTAATGAAGAGTAGAAGAGCACAATGTAAAATGGGAAAATTCATGAGAAAAGGGGAAATGGTAAAACAATTAAACAAACTAACTTCTCAAAGACAAATGTCAAAATAGTGATTGACAGCTTTTAACTGGCATCTTCAACATCAGTAAGTGGCACAGATTATAAAGTCCAGGCCAATGAAACAAACCATTTCAAAAACTTTAAACAAAATCAATCAGAGCAAATATTTCAGGATAGCATACCTCGAGGAAAAAGACCAGAGCACTTTAAATTTAAGTACCAAGTTTATTTTGGAACTTGCTTATTTTGTGAACTGTCAAGAGGTTTCAACTACTCAGCTGTACAGCCAACATTGCATAACAAACTGAATTACAATATTAACTTGCAGAGCCATTAATAGGGTTAGATATAATCAGCCCACACCTACTGAAAAAGCATGACTTAGGCTACACTCCTACGTCTAAGCCAGCAAGTTGCGTGGTAAATCTTGCACGAGTCTTGAGCATAAAAATTAGACAAATGCTACTTGGTACAAAAGGTACTTGCTACTTGGTACAAAAGGTACTTGGGAAACTCTGGCCTCTTCCATGGATATAAAATATAGTAGGGGATTTTCGAAAAGCAGAAAAATCATCCTTGGTGACCTGGCCAATATGCAAACCTCAACCACTAAAAGTAAAATAAAACGTTATTATGTTGGTACCCATGCAACTCTGTAATTCAAAATTTGCTGCTAGATTTCCTTCATTGCAATAGTAATATTTTTAAAACTACTTCATTATTGTAAATTGCTTTGGGATGTCATGTGAAACATTAATTCCCTACATTTTAAAAATCAGAGAACCAACAGTACGTTTCATAAAACATTAGCAATTTGAAATGCCAGATCTTACAAACTACCTTCCGTATACTACTGCATATCGAAATTAGACAGCATTCTGTTCGATACAGCAATAAATAATATTGTTAGTACCTTTTGATTCAGTCTTGTTGCCTGGTTTCTCAGCCTGACAAGCTACACATTTATTTACATTTGCTGAGTTCTGAACAAGGCAAACTTCACAATCCCAGAACCCTGCCGGCTTCTTAAATTTGTCAGCAAATCCCAGAATTCCTCCTGTTGGTACTGAAGCAGGAACACCGGCAGCAACACCTAGAAGCAAAATTCATGAGGAAAGAATATCTTTAGTGAAAAATATTTCTTGCAGAACATAATTTGAGAGAGGGGAGGGGCAGGAAGGTAAAGGGTGGTGGTAGATGAAGATAGGGAAGCAATTTACTATTCATAAACTATGCACAGCTGGCAATCAAATAAATCAGACTATGAACAGAATTGCAAAGAAATCTAAAAATTATAAGTCAATATCTGTAAATGTGACTTGTAAAGTTTATCATAATTACATCAAACAGTACAAATATCTTTCAGGGAAGAAAATGTTTCACCCAAAAATGCCTTGCTTCTATGCAATTCAGACATATATGAATGTGACTGATGCTGCCTCAAAGCAGTCGAATTGGATACCCAATGTTGCCATAGCACCATTAGTAACACAACTCAAGAGTTTTTGTTATTATGTTTTACATTTGTTTGCAATTACTATTTGGGAAATGAAATCCTACAGTTGAAAATTAAAATGACCATTGTCATTTTCACACAAGCCACATTCAATTAATTCAATAATAAATAAAAAAAATTAGATTTTACATGTACATGAAGAGATTAGTGAAAGCAAAGAAAATAATATATTGAGAATCAAAAATACAACAGAAATATTATATGGTCTTTTTGTGCTTGCCTCCAGAAGAAAACAACAAGCTCATTGGAAAATAAGGGGCGATGGCTTCCTGTAGAGATTGCTGAAAATCAGTGTAAAGATTAAAGATGGAACAAGTGGTTTGACCAATAATATGTAATTAGGGACCTGGTAAAAGCTAACTGTGGGGGGCAGAGAAAAAGGGAGAAATAACATGATTGATCAGAGTTTTAAGCAAGTCTAAAGATTTTGGGAAAAGGAAATCAGTGTTTGACATATCTATTTGAATTTTCTGAGGTATAGGTAGCAGGGTAGATAATCCGTTGAAATGGTGCTACTGTACATTTGAATTTTCAGAAAATGTGTAAGAGGGGAAAAGACTGCACACAAAGATTAAATTGTGGGTTTGTGAATAATACTGAAAATTCTGGAAACATGTAACACGCCAAACATGGGAATGAAAGAATTACGGATATGCCTGCTGGGCATTTCCATTTTCAGCCAGCACCAAAAGAAAATGCTGTCATTAAGTTTCTCTTTGTCTGTACTTTATAACGATATTCCCTTCTAATGCTCATCTGAAACTTAAAAACTTGCCCATTTATCAACTTCTGCTTATTCTAATGAAAGGTCACTGATCAGAAATGTCAACTCTTTCCATCTCTATGTTGTCCTCTCTTGTATTTCCAGCATTTTCTATTTTTGTTTCAAACTTCATGCTAATGTTATTTATGTCCCAATTATAGATAATATGCAAAGTTTGTGAATATACAATAACCAGAGCTTATCATTTTTAAGATCACGATAAGAGTATTATTAAGATGATAGATAGCTTCTACAATCTACTTTTATAAGTGTTGAGGAAGCATAGCAGGAAGCAGAAGGATTTGGTAAGATTATAAGAATGGGCAAGTAAGTGGCAGATGGAAGGCAGTGTAGGGAAGTACAAAGTCATGCACTTTGACAAAAAGAACAAAGGTGTAGACTATTATCTAAAGGGGAACAAATTCAGAAACTGGAGGTTCAAAGGGACTTGAATACTAATGCAGGATTCCCCAAAGATTAACTTGCAGCTTGAGTCTGTGATAAGGAAAGCAAATGAAATGTTAGTATTAATTTTGAGAGGACTAGAATATTAAAGTAAGGATGTAATGCTGAGGCTTTATAAGGCATTGACCAAACTGTACTTGTGGAGTATTGTGAGCAATTTTGGGCCCCTTACCTAAGAAAGAATGTGATAACATTGGAGAGGGTCTAGAGGAAGTTCACGAGAATTATCTTGGGAATGAAAAGGTTAACATATGAGGAGCATTTGATTACTCTGGGTCTGTACTCACTGGGGGTTTAGAAGAATGAGGAGCGTTCTCACTGAAGCCTATCAAATATTGAAAGGCCTAGATAAAGTGGATTTTTAAAAAATAATGTTTCCAATAGTGGGGGAGTTTGGAATTGGGGAGCCACAGACTCAGAACTGAGGGATGTCCCTTTAGAATAGAAAAGAGGAAATATTTCTTTAGCCAGAGGGTGGTGAATCTGTGGAATTCATTGTGGAAGTCACTGGGTATATTTAAAGTAGAGGTTGATAGGTTCTTTATTAGTAAGAGTATCGAAGGTGACAGGGAGAAGGCAGGAGAGTGGAGTTGAACAGTTAAAATCGAATGGCAGAGAAAACTTAATGGGCTGAATGGCCTAGTTCTGCTCCTAGGTTTTATGATCTTATATTTGATCTTGCAAGGTGGAAGGCAGAAAATAATTTGGAGATGTGTAATAATTGTTACTTTCTTCAAAAAGAGGTAAAGCTGAAGTAAAATTTAAGGCAAACAATACTCTTGTATTGAAATAGAATGATGTTGATCATGGGAGAAAGTATTAAAATTACTTTCATAGATTCGTAAACCCTAACCATAAATATGGTGGTTTGTATCTCTGTTAGCAGGGAACCAGTTATTTCTGCTGAAGCGATACAGTAAGATTGTTCATCAAGTTAATCACTGGATAGAGCGCTCTGCTGTGCAAGGAGAGACTAAATAAAACAATATTCTCTGTAATGTCAAATAATTAATGGTGTTATATAGTGAAGATAAAAGTAGTGGGGGCTTACCCTAAGTGGAGAATTTGGGTTAAAATCTCAGAGTAACGGAATTCAGGACAGAGATTAAGAAATATTCACTCAGACAAATCAGAATCTTGGGTTATTTTCTATTCCAATGCTCCATGTATGAATAGTAGCTGCTAACTGGCTTATTATTGGCACATGTCCAAGATATACAAGGTTCTGAAAGAGATAGCCGTAGAGATTCTGGAGGCATTAGTAACGATCTTTCAAAAATCATTGGACTCTGTCATGGTGCCAGAGGACTGGAAAATTGCAAATGTCACTCCACTTTTTAAGAAGGGAGGAAGGCAGTAGAAAGGAAACTATAGACCAGTTAGCCTAGCCTCAGTGGTTTGGAAGATGTTAAGGATGAGGCTATGGAGTACTTGGTGACACAGTACTAGGTAGGACAAAGCTAGCATGGTTTCCTGAAAAGAAGAATCTTGTCTGATGAAACTGTTGGAATTCTTTGAAAAGATACAGAGGATGCAGTGGATGTTGTCTATTTGGACTTGCAGAAGGCTTTTGACAAGGTGCCACACATGAGGCTGCTTACCAAGTTAAGGGCACATGGTATTACAGGAAAGTTACTAACAGGTTGGAACATTGGCTGATTGGTAGGAGGCAGCAAGTGGGAATAAAAGAATCCTATTCTGGTTGGCTGCCAGTGACTAGTGGTGCTCTGTAGGGGTCAGTGTTGGGACCACTGCTTTTTATGCTGTATATCAATGATTTAGATGATGGAATAGATGACTTTGTTTCCAAGTTTGCAGATGATACAAAGACTGGTGGAGGGGCAAGTAGCATTGAGGAAACGGGTAGGCTACAGAAGGAATTAGAAGAAATTAGAAGAATGTGGCAAATGAAATACAATGTTGGAAAATGCATGGTCATGCACTTTGGTACCAAATAAATAAATGGGGAGAAAATCAAGACATCTGAGATGCAAATGGACTTGAGTGCCCTTGTACAAAACACCCTAAAGGTTAACTTGCAGGTAGAGTCTAGTGAGAAAGGCAAATGCAATGTTAGCGTTCATTTCATGAGGTCTAGAATACAAGAGCAGAGGTGTGATGCTGAGACTTTATAAGGAACTGGTGAGACCTCACCTTGAATATTGTGAACAGTTTTGGGCTCCACATCTGAGAAAAGATGTGCTGGCACCGGAGAGGGTTCAGAGGAGGTTCACAAGGATGATTCCAGAATGAAGGGGTTATCAAACGAGAAATGTTTGATAGTTCTGGGTTTTCACTCGCTGGAATTTAGAAAGATGAGGGGGTATCTCATTGAAATCTTTCGAATGTTGCAAGGCCTAGACAGAGTAGATGTGGAAAAGATGTTTCCCATGACTGGGGAGTCAAGGACAAGAGGGCACAACCTCAGTATAGAGGAGAGTCCATTTAAAACAGAGATGCGGAGAAATTTCTTTAGCCAGAGGGTGGTGAATTTGTGGCATTTGGTACCACAGGCAGCTGTAGAGGACAAGTCGTTAGGTGTAGTTAAGGCAGAGCTTGATATTTCTTGATTGTCATGGAATCAAAGGTTACAGGGAGAAGGCTGGGGAATGGGGCTGAGGAGGGGAAGAAAGGACCAACCATGATTGGATGGCAGGGCAGACTCGATGGGCCAAACAGCCTAATTCTGCTCCTGTCTCATGGTCTTATATAATGAAAAGCTTCTGCTCGCATGCCATTCAGACAGATCATTCTATACATAAGCATGTGGATATAAAACAAATGGGGAGAAAAAACAGAATATAGCAGAGAAAGTATAGCGCAGGTAGACAACTGCAAGGACCACCATGAGGTAGAATAAGAGATCGAGTAGCTTGGTGTATTAAGATACAGCAATATACAAAGCTTTGAATTAAAAAGGCCAGTGAATGAAATAGGGAAATGGATCTGATGACTCGATCATCACGAATTCCGGACCAGACTCGAGAATAATTGCCTTACTTCTTGCACCTTTAATTGCAAGCTCAAGCGAGGCCTATAATGGATAACTCAGACAGCAGCCTACTTTGAATGGACACCAATCTTCTTTGACCATTAGAATAAATCCTGGAATTTCTTGCATCAAAGGAAAAGAGCAATCCAAAAGCAGTCCATTATTACTTTCTGATGCACTAGTTGAAGCATTGATAGCCTTGTGAATACTGTGAATAATTTATATATATAATTTATATATTAAAAAAATCATCACATACCTGGCTTAGCATTCTGACAGGCCACACACTTGCTGTCCTCAGCCTTGTTTTGTACAAGGCAAATGGCACAATCCCAAACTCCTTCAGGTTTCTTAAACAGATCCGCTAGTCCCTTGGAGGTACTGCTGGAAGTGTCAGTCTCGGTTCTTGTTCTTTCAGTTACCATAGGCAAAGTCAGCGCAGATCTAATTGCAGTTCCAGGTTTTGGTTTTTCACAAGCTATACACTTGACAGCTTCTGAATTATTTTGAACGAAACAGCAATCACAGTTCCAGCTATCCACTGAAGGCTTGAATTTCTCTCCAAAACCCAAAGGAGTCTCTATAGAAGCTTTGTTACTGTTGGTTGACTCAATATTAGTCTCTATGGGAGGTGATGAATTAGCAGTCTGACAAGCAACACATTTTCTAACTGTACTTTTGTTTTGTAATAAGCAGGAACCACACTGCCATGAACCTTCAGCTGGTTTGAACTTATCTCCAAATCCAAGTGTGCTGGAGTTTTCATTTCTTCCAGTAGTTAATGGTACAGATTTCACAGTAACTGGTGTACTGGTCAAGGAATTGACAGCACTTTGAGTAGAAGGCGGAGGCAAAGTAAACTCTTGGAATAGAAAAAAATAGTAAGAGGTTTGTTTACAATATTGCCGACATTACATAGGCAGGGTGTACAGCACTTATCTTAATAGCACTTGCCCAAATACAATTCAAATTTGCAATTGAAGTCAGAATTTTCCAAAAGCCTCCAAAACATGTTGTTTCACAAATGTATACACATGCACTTCTTAGAATTAAAGAAAAGGTTAAAAACAAAAGCAATACTGGAATATTGTTGTAAGATGACATGTAAATGTCCCTTTACCTGAGCAATCAGCTTTTAACCCTTTTCACCTTCATAGCACATACATTGTGGAAACACAAGGCAGCACAGTAGTTTAGTGCTATATTTGGATGTCATTATCAAACAGCAAAGTTATCTAGCAAGTACCAGAGATGGAATTTAAAACCCACAGATGCCAGAAATCTAAAACAAACTGAAAACACTGGGGGATTCAGGTCAAGTGGTAACAGAATTTAAAAAAAATCTCTCCACTGTAATGATCCACCCAATCAGCCTCCACATTGAACAGATCATCCATAATTTCTATAACCTTTACTCTTCCATCAAATATCGGTATCTCTTTCCTCTTTCAATATTCTGAAGAAAACATTCCTTCTCTGATTCCCCAGTCCACTCATGTGGGCAGGATTGGCTGACAGGGGATTTGGGGTTTGATGTTCTTGTTGTTGTTTCTCCATGTGGGTGATCTGTTAGTTTTTGTGTGAGGGAGGGAATGGGTTTAGGGTTCGAGAGTTTTGGTTTTCTTTTTGTGTGGGGGGTGTGGGTGGGATTGATGTCTTTCTTTCAACAATCGAACCATAGAACATTACAGCCTTTTGGCCCTTCTTGGCTGTGCCAAACCATTTTTCTGCCTAGTGCCACTGACCTGCACCTGGACCATATCCCTCCGTACACCTCTCATCCAGGTAACTGTCCAAGTTTTTCTTAAATGTTATAATTGAGCCTGTATTTACCACTTCATCTGGTAGCTCATTCCACACTCTCACTACTTCTACGGTTTTCTGTATTTTGTAACTATCTGCAGAAAGCAAATCTCAGAGTTGTATTCTGCACACACACTGATAATAAATTGAACTAAAAGTTGTGAAGACAAAATCTCCACCATCATTCACTTTCACTCAACACACTTTCCCATGCAAGAACATGTGATGCCACACCTTCCATTTTACCTCTTTTCTTCCCACTGTCACATCTCACTATCAGGTGTGGGTAAGCGTGCCCAATGAGGGTCACCAATTGGAAAAAAAGACGGTAAGCTACAACAGCACGTTAGTGCAAGAGGTTTTAATTAGTGCCAGGTGGAAAGAGTGCAAAAGCTGCCCAAAAGTTGTTAAGAAAATATTTACAAGTAGACAAAAAAAAACACATTTACAGATACACAGAGGCTTTCTTCTCAACACACTTTGTCTTTAACTTTTCAATTTAAATAAACCATTTACCAACTTGTCAACTTCAAACTCCACACCCATCTAGCAAAGCCAGACTGAGGGTTTAAATCTGCTTAAACCTGGCCTAGAAGAACCAGGAAATACTGCTGTCTGGGGCAGGGACAAAGATAATCATGTGACCAGACCATAATAATTATCTCAGATGCAGAAGTGGAACTCTGTAAAAAGGGATTCTAACATACTACAGTTTTATTCCTCAACAAAAGCTTTAGTCAACCCCATAGATCAGTACCCACATGCTCAGATGAATACAAATGAATAATGCTCCCCCACCAGTGGTGTTGCCTGTGTTGTGTGTAGTGTACCTGCTCCCACTAACCCAGACATTATTTTAGGACTCCCCAAACTGTCCCTTGGGTCTTTTGGAGCCAATGACATCAACCAGGAAGTGTGCCGTGTTTAGACAAGAGGTAATGAGTGTGATGGGAGGTGTTCTGCTGCCTAAAAACAGATGTAATGGTGTGAGTGAAAATAAATGAAATTGTTTGGAATGCCTGTGTGTGTGTCAAGAATCCTTATTTTTATGAGCTATAAACCAGTAGAGCACATTAACTGAATGAATTGTTTTGATTAGTCAAGCTAGCAAATTGTTTACTATTGGGGTGTGTAAATAGTGAACTCTGCAGAACAGGAAGGTAAAGTGTGTGAACTTCTGGGAAAACTAGACCAGGGACAGAATGGGGAGGAGTAACTAAAGGAGAAAAGGGGCAATGTTAGTGGGAAAACCTATCCTGTCACACCCACATTCCAGGAACCTGAACAGCCCAGCTAGTTAAAGTCCCACTTAATTTGCACTTCTTTCGATTTTAGTGTATTGCATTCAATGTTTATGGTATGGTCCCCATGCAGTGGAAATCAAAGACAGTTGGGTTACCACTTTACAAAACACTTTATTTAGTCCATAAAACTTATACAGTTGTCCTCTGTTTTAATGCTTCATCCTACTCTGACTTCCTGGTCATCATTCCAATGATACCCAAGGAACAGTACCTCATATTCCACCTGAATTCAAGTGTTTCAGTTAATCCTTTTGTTTTTAACCATACTCCTTTCATGTGTGGCTGAACTGTTTCAATTTGGGTTTTTTTTTGTCTCCATTGTTAACTCTATCTTTCCCCAGGAAATCACTTGACTTGCTGAGTGCGCCCAACATTTTCTACTATAGTTTTAAATGACCCATATTGATTTGTTATGTGTTAAAAGAACTCAAAATTAGTTACAGTAAATTATATGTTAGTTCTCATGCATATGATCAAGCAAGGCCTAAAACAGGAGTATTTACTCAGGTGAGAAATAAGATGATTTTAAATGATCTTTTCAAGAGTACTTACCAGGACGCTTTAAGATGTCCAGAACACTGCCTTGTTTCAGAGCTTTAGCAGGTTTTAATGGCCCATCACACTGTTCATCTTTTCTCTTGTTTGGTGGTGTTGAAACAGAAGGTGATGAGGTGCATTTTGCTTAAAGAGTGCATGAAAAATTTTAATCACTGACACTGTCAACTTGAGAGCTAATGTTTGACTAATGAATATATTGTAAAATCGTGTTTACCTGCATTAATGGAAGGTCTAGCAGTTACAACAAATGGAACTGATTTGTCAATCGGCTCACTGAAGGTAAATCCAGTCTTTGATAATGGGCAAGAAGTGGAAAGAGAATAGGACAGTTACAAGTGCAGCCAACATGAGCAGATACTGTTGTCATTTTACAATAGTACAAATTACTCCAAATTGCAGAAGTAACTTGGAGATTTTACTTTGAACTAATGGTACCTCAAATTATGGTAGTTTACAAAGATTTTAGCTCTACAAAATTACTTACAGATACTGAAACAGGTGGCAGATTTGCTTCTGTTGCTTTTATATTCGGTGTAGAAAAGGTAAAGGCAACACTGTTTGGACTAGATATAACTGCCTATAAATGAAGAAAAATAACATTCAAATACATGTACATCAGTTTCTAGGTTGATCTTTTCCACCATCTTGTGTGAGACAATGGCAACTGGTCCATTACAAATGTCTGGAAATTTATTTTCTCCACTGAAGGTAACAAGAATTTCATAATTACCCAATCAGAATGAATTATATGAAATATTAAGATTGCATATTCCCTCTTGCATGCAAGCTTTATTTTTAGAGTTGTCTTAGAAATCAACATTCAAATAAATGTTTGCAACAAGAGAGATTCTGCAGATTCTGGAAATCTAGAGCAACACACACAAAGTGTTGGAGGAATTCAGCAGGTCAGGCAGCATCTATGGAAATGGATAAATAGTCGAAGATCTGGGCCAAGACCCTTCATTAGGACTCAATGAAAGATCTGATGAAGGGACCAGGCATGAAACATTTATTAAAATTTACTTACATACACAAAATAAATTGAATGTCAAAGTCAACTGTTCTGATTAATAGAAATATATACGAAATAGAGAATAGGACTGGGTCACAAAAGGCCTCAAATTCCATTATTCCTTAAAATTATGGCTGATGACATCCACATAACTCAAATACATTTCTAGTGACTGACTACCTTAATCCCCAAAAATCATGTTAATCAGAAACTTCAAGGTTTCCTGTCACCTTCCCAGTTTTCTCTCTGTTGTTACATCCAACTTAATCTGACAGGCTTCAAACTTTAAAAAAAATTATGTTGAAATCTGAAAATAAGCATTTCTTTTTCCTTTTAGACAATTCAGTTTGGCAACAACGTTGTAAACCCTTACTTTATATAAACTCTTTACTTGATAAACAACTATAAGACTTTCTAGAAAACTAAACATGCTGTGGTCACATATACAGCAACTTGCATCTCAAAATATCAGTTACAATTGCAACTTTTTCTCCAAAAGAAAGGAACTTGCTCTCAATAACAATTTCTATGCCACATTCTCCATCGGACTCAAATATATTTCTACTCTTCCCTATATTTTGTATCAGCCCTGGAAAGCCATTCGATGCAGAGTAAAAAAGCATAAGTGTTAGAAACTGAGCTTTTCACTTCTTAATTTTTCTGATTTAAAAATAACACACAAGATTGATGAAGAGCTGAACTGTTGCTTGGCTATTATTCATCTTGGCAACACTAAGTTCCTTTTAATTTCATAATGAAATATGGATTAATGGAGAATGTTTAAATATTTCATTAAATGCTTACCATCATTTACATTTCTCAGGCTAATTTGCCTTCTACCAAACCAATTCATCTTTACATAGTTAGCTTAATAACTTTAAAACTTTAATTTCTAAATGAATTGATATTCTTCTCAAACTGCAAATTACAGTATGCATGACTTTTCCCTAGAGAATTTCTGACTGTGATATTACTACTAAATGTCATTACACAAGATAGAATTTCTTCTTCAAGATGTTACAAAGTTGATATTCTTTGATCCTAATGGCAAGAGAAATAAGGTATTTTGCAGTTCAAATATAGAACCAATATCCTTTTAACATTACTGAAATGAGAAAATGTCAAGGGAATTGAACAGAAAATATGCAGAAGCAATCATGAGATGTAATACCATAACTGTATATGATCTGCATTCAGTGAAATGGCTATTTTGTGAAAACAACCAACAACAAAGAAAAGCAACATGCAAAACCATTCTACCTTGTTAGGAAGAGGTTTTGTTACTGCTGGTGTTACAGGTGATGGTGGTACAGGAGAGCCAAAGTTGAAGATTGGCAATGCTGTGGTTTTAATTGGTAAAGATACTTCAGGAAGTTCTGGAGCTGGGGCTTGGACCTGCAGAGGGCACAGGACTGCAGTTACAATTTTAATACACTTTCACATGACAATCTCCAAACAAACTGCAGAACTAAAACACAAGTAAAACCACATCTTAAAGTGTCACTCATAAGTTGTACATTGACTCTGCAGAAAGTTCCCATCACTCATGTTGAAAAGCTGGAGAGGACAGTTAGTACCTTCATTAAGAAGTGTTTGGGCCAAGATCGCTAAGTAACATCTAGCTGTATGGCAAATGAGCTCTGGAGTTGCCGCTGACTGAAGGGTTCAAGTGTGCCAAGTGAGGCTTGAAATGACTCTCAGAATTTCACAACAGGGAGAAAGTGGTCCAGCAGAGTTAGTAAAACAGGCAAAAGCAGTATTCAGGTTTGCAGACATGGTGGGCCAGATGCAATCTGGAAGAGGGAACTTGGCACAGGCTCAAATAGACCCATTTAGCAAAAGGCGACAACACAAAAGCAAAGGCGAGCGAGCTATGGTGGTGGAAAAAGTACAGAGACAGAGGACCAGATGAGGTATGCAAGAGCAGTGTTTCAGGCAAAACAACAGTGGACAAGGTGGGAAAATATTGAGGAAAGAAAATTCAGCTGGAAAGACATGGCAAATGAAAGGAAGAAAGATTAGCTTCCTTATAAGAGCTGTTTATGATGTTCTCCCAACTCCCAAAAATCTGAACCAGTGAAGACCCAGCTTGTCCTCTCTGTGGGAGAACAGCAGACCTCAAGCACATCCTCTCATCAAAGTAAGCCTCACTCAAGAAAGATGCACATGGAGGCAAAACTAGGTCCTCAGATGCTTGGTATCCAATGTGGAGAAGCAAAGGCTGAACAACATCTCTAAGCCCAATATGACTGGAAGAACCACCACCCCCTGTGTCTGGCAAGGACAGTCAGTGCCACCTTCATTGACATGGTATGGTTGGTGTTAGGCATACTGGAGCCTGGCTGTCGACCTTGACAAAAGGCTAATACTTCCCCCGGAGGTGGCCACTATCACCCTCAGACCAAATTTGGTCTTGTGGTCCAGCAGTCTGCGAGGCGTATGAGTGGGAACATGTAAGATACACTGAGCTGGCCACAGATGCTAAGCAGTGTGGTTAGAAGGTGCAGATTTTCCCAGTAGAGGTTGGCTACAGAGGATTTGTAGCTACTTCCGTGGTCAGGTTGCTAAAGGGATTGGGAATCCGAGGCCAGGGCCAGTGGCAAACTATATAAGAACACTTGGAGGTAGCCAAGTGAAGCATCCACTGATCTTGGATGAAGAGGAGTAACAGCAGCTGGGTCCTAAAATGACTCATGGATGGCCAGATGTGAAGAGGATGCACCTGGGTCACCATCGCTCTGTTGAGCATTCTGGAGATGTAGTGGACTTACATTGATGAAACATCCAAGAAGAGGGGGTACCCACCTGATGATCCCTCGGATGCATTTGCCACCCACCAAACCCCATCTCAAGATCTCTGTGCTATGAACCGAGTTAGGATCTGCTTATCAAAGGGATTGAAACAACTGGTTCTTTGGGCTCAAACTGAAAAGTTGTAAACTTTTTGTCCATGTAAAGTGAAGTTTATATATCAAAATGGACAGGGAAGAAAATGTTACATGAATCATTTCATTAAAGGTTCCTGATAGAACAATGCCTACTGGAAAATGTACAATTGTAAAGCTAACAAAGATGCATGCACATTCTAGAAGTCTGAGGCAAAAACAAAACAGAAAATGCTCAGAACAACCAACCAGGTCAGTACAGAAAGACAGACAGTTAACATTTCAGATTGATTCATCAGTATTAGCAAGGTAGAAAGCAAACATTGTTTATGTTGCAGAAAAAAAGGAGAATTGTAAATTATAAAGGAGCTGTCAGTAACAAGATAGAGGATAACAGACACTGAATGATACAAACATTGATGTTAACCGAGTGAAGGTTTTCCTATCACAGCAAGTCTGTCTGGAGGAGATGTAGGAGGTGAATGAAAAGAAGGAGAAAAAAGATTCTGGATCTGAGATATAAAACAGTTCCTAGAGTTTTTTTTTTGCTTTGAGGTCTATGAAAGCCAGGCTATTCATTACTACATTTGAATGAACACAAAACACAAATTTCACCAAGTCAATAAATGTGAGTTTTGTTGCAATCAAAATCTTCTAATACTGAATATTTTAATTGAATATTCTCCAATAAATCCATTAATCCATGGTTCCATTCACTGCGTATTAGCACAGTAAGTTTTGGAAATAAACTGCATGGGGAAGCTCAAGTACAGAGCTACACATTTTGTACCATTCATGATCCTAAAGAAATTGATAATTTAGAAGAGGACCAAACCAATATTGCTCTTAAAAACAAGTTAGGAACAATGCACAACTAGAAGAAAGGGAAATCTCTACCACTTAATAGTTAAACAACACAACTACTTGCACAGATTTAGTGCTAATACACAAAACACAATAAAACATAGCCAGAATCTGGTAACATGGAGACAATTTATTCTAACCTCCTGAGCAACTCTTGATGAGTAATGCCCCTTTTCTCTCTTCATTTTTCCTCCAGCTCCTCCAGACACAAGGCCATTGGTTGCATGAGAAACAGTTGCTTGATATGAGCAGCTGGTATCACTATAAAACAAATAAACAAAAGGAGAATGCTAGGGAATAACTGTCTAGTGAATGATAAAATATTTTACAATCCCTATCTGACAAAGTAATGATGCAATTGCAGGCAATGTACCTTTTTGCTGATTGAAGGCTTACTTCAGGTGGGACAGGCGACTTCTCCTTTGGTCTCTAAAATTACAAATGGATTAAAATTGTTTTTGCTTTATTTTTAAACTATAATATTTAAGATGTCTTAATAGTATTATTATTATTCTGCAAGGCTCAAGCCTTCATAAGTTTCTGAATGACAAAAACAAAACACTTAATATAAATGACAGCTATAATTGCTTCTATTGGCCTGGAAAATGCACAAGCATTGAAACTTGAATGGAAATCGTCAAGAATAGAAACGAACCCAGTGAGGTATCACTAAATTACCATTTAAAGAGCACTAAACAAAGTCCACTAGAAAAAAAACTATATTTTACATTTTGTGATACTTCAGAATTTTCCCCATTCAGAGTCCACAAAACAGTCACAGCAATAAATCATAAACACAAGAGATTCTGAGATACTGGAAATCTGGAACAACACACAAAATGCTGGAGGAACTCAGCAAGTCAGGCAGCATATATGCAGGGAAATAAACAGTCAACATCTTGGGCTGAAATCCTTCCTCAGGACTGGAAGAGGGCAGAAGCAAGGGGAAGGAGTACAAGCTGGTAAATGATAGGTGAGGGGGAAGGTGGATGAAGTAGGAAGCTGACAGAAGGAAGAGGTAAAGGGCTGGAAGAAGAATCTAATACAAGAGGGCAATGAACCATGCAAGAAAGGGAAGGAGGAGGGGAACAAGAGGGAGGTAAAGTGATATTTTAATTGTGCCACTGGCTCAAACTTCAGAGACAGAACATTAATTACGTGAGCAATCAAACCAAAGTACAGAGTGATTATTTGTTTAAAGCCCAGATTTTTTTTCCAGCTACCTTCATTATCAAAGAGGTAGTTATAAGAATTATTTTATTCAGATAATAGTAAGAAAAAAACTGACAAGTGGGAAACAATGACTTTATGCAACAGAAAATGTTCAATCCAGAATGTGGCTACTTCCAATTACTGCAAATTAATTTACTTCAGTGGCCTGTATAGATTAGAACTTGAAAAATTAATGAGTATTTAAATATAACTATTAAAGCTATTAAACAAATGACATATGGCTATTTCAAAAGTTTATGTCTCACATTGTTTCGGATTTCAGTCCTGTTGATATGTCTATTACTCTGCCATCCAGGGGTCAGAGACGGCTTGTAAAACATGGATCTATTTGCAGCTCCAGAAGCAACTGTAGGTGTCTGAAGTTTCTGGACAGGAGGAGACTGGGTTTCTACCTGAAAAGAAAAGCAGGAATTTAGCCATGTTTGAACTGCAAGTCAATTAAATTATAATATTACCTTTGCAATAAACTAGTAGTCATGAATTAAATGCTGTTGCTGTAAAAGTCTGAACGGACCAAATAATTTCTACAAATCGAAAAATGCACTCACAAATTAACAAAAACACATTTGCAATACAGAAGCTGCCCTTCTACCACTACCCAAACCCTTCTCATTCCTTTAACAAATCAAGCAGGAAATTAGTTTACTATACACACAGCTCAGTATTGTATGTGGTCAATTGAACTACTTTTGCCCAGTAACAGCTGTATGTACTGTCAACTGTCGCTCTGTCAGTATTGTGCTTTTGCATTTTAAGCCAATTTGGTGTTTGATGCTACTGTTCTATTCCTGATCATAGCTGAAGCATTCAACATTTTATGAACACTGTAGAGCTTTTCAAGTAGGTAGCTACACTAGCACAATATCAAAAGATGATGCTGAATCAGACGTTTACAATACCAAAGTTAAAAAGAAAACGGGGTGAAGCCGCCACAATCAGTCTGTTTCTGCTTATGTACAAAATAGATCATTCAACAATTATACATAATACAAGATAACACGGTATTTTTCTATTCCATGTGTTCCTTTAATAAATTTATGCCATCAACGTTTGCTTGACAATAATGTTTATTGGTAAATTCAAAGTAAATTTAACATCAGAGTACATATATTACCCTGAGATTGATTTTCTTATGGGCATACTCAGTTAATCCAAGAAACATAACTGAATCAATGAAAGACCACACTCAAACAGGACAGAAGAATAACAATTTCCAAACAATAACAAACTGCAAATACAAAAGAAAAATAAAAGAAATAATAATAAATCAGAAGTTTTTGAAAGTGAGTCTACAGGTTGTGGGAACAGTTCAGTAATGGGGCCAGTGAAGCTATCCCCACTGGCTCAAGAACCCGATGGTGGAGGGGCAATAGTTTTTTCCTAAACCTGGTGGTGTGCATTCTGAGGCCCTTGACCTTCTTCGTGATAGCAGCAGTGAGTACAGAGTATGGCCTGGATGATAGGGGTCCTTGATGAATGCTGCATTCTTGCAACAGGGCTCCACGTAGATGTACTCAATGGTGAAAAGGGTTTTACCTGTGATGGACTGGGCCATATTCACTACTTTTTGTAGGATTTTCTGTTTAAGGACATTGGTATCTCCAGACCAGGTCATGATGCAGTCACTATATTCTCCACCACACATCTGTAGAAGTTGGTCAAAGTTTTAGATGTCATACCAAATCTTCGCAAATGTCTAAGTAGAGGTGTGCTGTGCTTTCTTCATAATTGTACTTAGGTGCTAGGCCCTAAACAGACCTGTGAAATGATAACATTAAGGAATCTAAAGTTGTTGACCCTCTCCACCTCTGATCCCCTGATGAAGACTGTCTCACGGTTTCCTTTTCTTGAAGTCAATCAGCTCCTTCGTCTTGCGGACATTGAGAGAGGTGGTTGTTGTGGCACCATTCAGCCAGATTTTCTCCCTCCTGCATGCTGATTCGGCCAACACTGTGGTGTCACCGGCAAACTTGCATATGGCACTGGAGCAATGCTCAGCCTCACAGTCATAAGTACAAAACCAGTAGAGCAGAGAGCTTATTATCAAATGTAAAGAAGATACAGTTAAAAAAAAACTTCTTACATTCTGTCCATACTGATTAAGTGTTCACTGAGGTAGTACAAGGTAGAACAATAAAAGAGTGCAGAACAAAGTGTTACAGAACAGAGAAGGTGCAGTGCAGGTAGACAGTAAAATGCAATGTGACAATGAGGATGATTGTGAGGTCAAGAGTCCATCTTATCGTACTAAAGAAACATTTAATAGTCTTATAGCGATGGAACAGAAGCTGTCCCTGAGTCTGAAAGTACACACTTTCATGCTTTTACATCTTCTGACTAATTGTTGGGATGGGAAGAAAGAATATCGATGTGGGTGGAATCTTTGATCATACTGGCTGCTTTAATGAGACGGTGAGAAGTGCAGATGGAGCCCATAGGGAGGAGGCTGGTTTCTGTGATCTGCTGAGCTGTGCCCAGAACTCACTGCAGCTTCTTGCAGTCACACGCAGACATACCAAACCATAATGCAGCCAGATAGGATGCTTTCTATGGTGCAATGATAAAAATTGATGAGGTTCAAATGTAACATGCCAAATTTCTTCAGCCTTCTGTGAAAGTAGAAATGGTGGTGTGCTTTCTTGGCTGAAGCATCAATGTGATTGGATCAAGATAGGCTTTTGGTGATGTTCACTCCCAGGAACTTCAACTCCTACAATATTGATCAACTTGGAAAATGGGCAAATGACAGATAGAATTTAATTCCGGTAAGTGCAAAGTGATGCATTTTGGGAAGATAAAATAGACCAGGTACACAGTGAGCACCAGGGACCCTGGGATTGCTATTGAACAGAAAGAATTAGGGGTACAAGTGAACAGTATTACTAATGTTAATAGAGGTAGACAGGTGGTGAAGGTATATGACGTGCTTGCCTTCATCAGCTGTGACAATGAGTGTAAGATTTGAGACTTAATGTTACATTTGTACAAAACACTGGTTGGATTGCACTAGGATTATTATTATGTGCAGCTCTGGTTGGCATACTAAAGAAAGTATGTTACTATGCCTAGAAAGGGTGCAGAAAAGATTCAAAAGGATGCTGCCTGGACTGGAGGAGTTGAGCTAAAAGGAGAAATTAAATAGGCTGGGACTGTTTTACCTGGAGCAAAAGACACTGAGGGATAGTCAGTCTTTCCTAGAGCGCACAAGTTGAAGGTGAGAAGGGGAAGATATTAAAGCAAATCTGAGGGATTTCCCCCTCCAGAGGTGGTGAGTCTAGGGAATAAACTGCTAGAGGTGGTGGTAAAGAAAAGTACAATTACAATGTATTCAAAAAATATTTGGACAGTAATGTGGATAAGAAAAGTTTAGAGGGATAAGGGCTAAAAACAGCCAAGTTGAATTAGCTTCAATATGCATTTTGGTCAGCAAGGGTATACGCTGAACGATGCAGTGTAACTCTAAGAAGCTCTAAAGTTAAACATGTAACTTACAGCCAGGTAATATTTCAAATATGACATATATTTAAAGATATGAGAATGCCAGTTTTAAGTGAAAACAATGCCTTTGGAGTTAAATTGTCCAAAATACATTTTGAAAAGTTTTTGAGATTTACCAAGTGTGATAAAGATTTCATCATACCTTTCTCATCTTGGATTGCCACCCAGTAACATCTATGGTACTTCTCTTCAAAGGCTGAAACAAAATTCACATTTTAAGTATCAGTAACTACTTAAGAGGACCATTAAAATTTTAATGAGTATTATCAGGAAGAAAGAGCAGAATTTGTAAATAAGAAAAAGCCAGTCAATAAAGTATTTATGTAAAATCTTCACAGAATTATTCTTAATTCTGAAAAATTCTCTCTCTTTTAAGCAAGACATTTTGCATGCTTCAAAAGATTTGTGGGAATATGACATCTTTTTAAAATAAAGAACAACAATTTATATCAAGTGAGTTTATGCTTTACACCAGATGTTAACTGCTTAAACACTGCAGATATTATGAATTTTCTTTGCTTCTATAGAATTCAGAATTGAAGCTCCATTAATTTTTTGCAACACACACAAAATGCTGGTGGAACACAGCAGGCCAGGCAGCATCTATAGAGAGAAGCGCTGTTGACGTTTTCGGGCCGAAACCCTTCGTTAGGTCTGATGCTGCGTGGCCTGCTGTGTTCCACCAGCATTTTGTGTGCGTTGCTTGAATTTCTAGCATCTGCAGATTTCCTCATGTTGTCCATTATTTTTTAAAATTATTTTGAGGCTTTTTCAGTGTTTGTAAAATCTACAGCACATTAATTTAAAGAAAACATTAATAGAACAGTATTCTCATCCTCGGAAAATTTAAAAACACTTTAAAAAGATAAAGCTCTACTATTAATGTATTTAATCTTATATGAACTGTGGGAAGGATGAACTTGCATAGAACAAAACATCAATGAGTGGCATCTTTCATAAAAATGCTAACAAAAATGAGAAATTAAGACTCTCCTCAAAACAAAAATAGTGTACGTCTTTCAAATCAATTCTAAAGTCAAGTATTAATCTCTAACAGCTGTTTTCACTTACTGTAGACACTGGAGATTCGACCGCAGATGGAATTCTTTTAGCATCCTGAAAAGATATGTTATAAAGTTATATGTTAAAAAGGAAACATTTTTGTTTCCCTTCCCTCCTTTCATGTTGCTTTATATCAATGACCTGTCCTATCTCAAGGTGCCACCTACTGATACTACACAACACCACTTCAACACCTTTACTGCAAAATGTCACTTCTCATCATTGTTTGTTTCTTTCATTCATTCTGTATACATTTCAATACATCTTTTACTGTAGATTCTACAATCCAAATGACATGCAGTGAATGGGATACTTCACCTCAAACACATGTCAATTTATACTTCGTGTGCAAACTGTAAAATGGGACTTGAATACAGAACGTTCTGATTCACATTTCTTCCACTGCGCCAATACTGTACTGGCCTTTTATCTGTATTTTAATTCTACGTATCTTAGAAAGGTGAACACTCCCAAACATTAAGTAGCCTTCAAGAGTAAAGTGCACCCGTCTTGTAAAGTACCTGATAGCCCAAATGGCCTAATCATATTCATGCACTAGTTTTTAAACTGTTCCTATTAGGATTAATTTTAAAGGACATTTGCATGAATTACCTTTCAACCAAATAGTTGCTTAAGTTTCAGAGACGAGTTCTGATCAGTGCTGTCAATTGACTGTAGCTAATGGCCATTTCGGATTTAAAGAGGATCCAACGTGTTAATTTTGGTTTAAACACATTAATCACATCAATGATCATTCTGATTCTGCTACCCTTTAGTTATGAGAATAACATGACTAGATGCAAAATAAAACTTAAGATTGAGAAATTAAGAGAGTGACATGCTGCTCATTAAGGAATAGATGAACCCATGCCTTGAAAGAACAGAATAACAATGTTTTTGTTCCCCACTGCAATATTATGCCCAGAGAGAAATTGATCTACTAAATTAACTTTCACAATCTTCACTGTGATAAGTTCACAATAAAAACACTGCAATTTTAGCATATATTTTATCAAAAATGAATCTGAGACTTCTCTTAAAATATTCGGCAATGGGGAAAAGTTTTTCTGATATCAAGATTTAAAATCAAGCTTTAAAAATTATACAGTAATACGGAAATTCAAATATTCAAAGTATTAAGACGTACTGCTAAGGGGCTTGACATCTTTTCTAAAGACTGTAGAATACGCCTGGCAGTGGCACTTGTTACTCCATAAGATGTCGAACTTGCTGGTTTTGCTTTCATCTGCCTCCTTATTGGAACCTAGTTGTCAAAAAGAACATAATTTTCTTCAACAATGTGTCATGATACTATTCTTTATCCAAAGACAAGTAGAATTAGTGAACTAATAGTAAGATGACTCTCACTCTTTCCACGTGAAGTCAATAGAAATCAAATGCATGAAGATTTTATGCCTCTCAGTGCCCACATAATCACAAAAAGTTTATTTTTATTGCTATAGGTACGAGTAGGAACTTAAGAGATCCAAATAGGCAATGCATCAGATTCAGATTGTTTCACTATCCTGTACATCACATCTAACCATCTGTAAGGATTAGGCAGGAAATTGGATTTGAGATACAGAATCCAAGCCAATCAGCCCCTAAGGCCTTCATACTGTTCAAAAAGATCTTCTAATCTTCTTTGTGTTGTTGCTTTAAGGCTCATCTTCTATCTTAGCTTCACTAAGATAAGCTCTACTATCGTAGCTTCACTTTCTTGCAATAACCCTAAATACCCTGTCCAAAAGTCTTAATGATCCAGTTTTGAATATATTGTTCATCCTCTTCTGAATCTTATAACATTCAAAACACTTGTTGGTTAATAATGATTTTGTGCACACATCCTTCCAGCTGCCAACTGACTGCTGAAAATGTCTCAGTACCAAAATGCTCTCTACAAACTATGCTGAAAGCAAAAAGGGTCTGTGCCACGATGGTACTGAGCTGACTGTCAATGAACAGATGCACTGATCACTAGAGGCACAAAACTGAATCGGTCAAATTGCTTCATCACAGATTGACTAGGCAAATGCTGAGAGGCATATTATACCCAATGCCATGCAAATTAGAAGAAAATGGAAAAGCTATTTTGCAATTTACTTAGCATGGTTACAATATAATAACTGTTGCCTTTTCTCTAATTCGCTCGACAAAGAAAGCAGATTTAAAACGTTAGGCAAACAATTAAGTTCTTACAAATTCAGGGTTATGTTTTAATATCTACATTTATATTTAGAATAGTACAAGTCATATTACCCCAGTTACTCTGTTTTATTGTCTTAGGCAAAAATCAATAAAAGAACTGAATTCCATGCACCTACTATTTGGGCTTTCAGGTTTGCTGCAATAAAAAACCAGATTGAGAATTCATGCTGAAAAAGTCACGGTCATAACAAATAAACAAAAAGCAAATTTGAATCCACTTGGCTCATACAGGATACAAAAGGATAAGTGCATTCCTAACCAGACTCCAGGTCTATGGCATTCTAAAAAAATTGTTCGAGGAACGAAGAGTTTACAGCTCTTGCACTGATTTCATCTACATGAACCGGTGACTTCAGACAAAGAAACAAAGCAAAATCACGATGAAACCTTTCAGATTATACTCTTGTTGTGCTCTTAAAATTCAAAGAATTCTTGCCTTTGCAAAGCAAAGAGAGTGCTTTGAGAGTGCAAAATTATATCAGCAGTACAAAAATAAAATCTAATCATCATTACCTGATATGGAGTACCTCGCATTTGAGAAGTTCTTCCTGCTGCAGCAGCCCCACCATATGTAGTCTTGCCAGGGTAGAAAGTGGAATCCCCAAGCTGGCTTGAGTTCAGCAATGATGTACTAATAAAAGACTGCAAACGACAGGACCATTTTGAATTTTAACTTATATAGTGTGCGTGCATTAGACAAAATAAATGTTTATCTCATATCATTACACTTACTGGAGATGACCTTCCAAAGGCCGTGAGATTAAAAGCTGGCTTCTTCAAACTTGAGGCGGTTTGCTGAGGAACCGATTGAAAACGGTCCCCCTCTGGAGACCACAAAGGTGGCAAAGAAGTATTCCTTAACGTTACTGCATCTGCATCGTTAAAGCAACAAACACTTTTAAGTATACCCTTGATAACACTGACTACTGTTTGAAGTAAAGGTCAGCATTATTAGTGCATAACACTTCACATAGCAAATACAAATCATATCACTTCAGATATTTTTCACAAATGTCAATTTAGCATTGCGAATATGGTCAATGAACTATTCAGAAGAGCAATGTGCCAAAGTCAATTCTAGTCTGCGCTAGTACAGAAGGATTAGATGCTACAATTGATATCACCTCTCCTCAAAGAGGAAAATAAAGCTATAACATCATAAAAGAACAGGTTAACCTGAAACAAAAATATTATGAATAGGATTCAATCACGCAAGTCTATGCATTGTCAATATGACTCTACAAGTGTTTCTACAGGGCAGCAATGCAGACATGCTGCTTAACAAAGACACAAGTACTTATCAATTCAGATATTAGAAAGGCTTAGCATGCTCTTTGAGGTATTTGAACTTTCAATATTTCTATAGTTCGTGTTTTTAAAGGAAACCATAACTAAACATTTTTTAAAAACTATACTATGATCTAAACGTAACTAGCTCAACATTAGTATATACCTTTGCTCAAAAGCCAAGAGGAATACAGTAACACTACTAGTTTTTTTTTGCAAAGCCTCCTCAAATCCGAACTTCACAATTCCACCAGATCTGGCAGCAAAGTACAATCACTATCACAAAAGAGAGGAAAACAAAGCAAAGGCATATGTTTTACAAAATGTGAAAATGAATTAAACGACTGAAACATAGAATTTATCTTTTGTGTAGCTGACCTTCCCATGCAAGTTGTTGTCTCCAAACTTAATAAATGCTGTGTTACACTTAAACACAGAAAAACCTACAGCACAATACAGGCCCTTCGGCCCACAAAGCTTTGCCAAACATTTCCCTACCTTAGAACTACCTAGGCTTTACACATAGCCCTCTATTTTTCTAAGCTCCATGTAGCCATCCAGGAGTCTCTTAAAAGACCTTATCATTTCCACCTCCACCACTGCCACTAGCAGCCCATTCCACAGACTCAACACTCTCTGCATAAAAAACTTGCCCCTGACATCTCCTCTGTACCTACTTCCAAACTATGCCCTCTCGTGCTAGCCATTTCAGCCCTGGGGAAAAGCCTCTGACTATCTACAAAATCAATGCCTCTCATTATCTTGTACACCTCTATAAGGTCACCCCTTATCCTCTGTCGCTCCAAGGAGAAAAAGCCAAGTTCACTCAACCTATTCTGATAAGGAATGCTCCCCAGATCGGGCAACATCCTTGTAAATCTCCTCTGCACCCGTTCTATGGTTTCCACGTTCTTCCTGTAGTGAGCCGACCAGAATTAAGCACAGTACTCCAAGTGGGGTCTGACCAGGATCATATATAGCTGCAACATTACCTCTCGGCTCTTAAACTCAAACCTACAATTGACGAAGGCCAATGTACCATATGCCTTCTTAACCAGAGTCAACCTGCGTAGAAGTTTTGAGAGTCCTATGGGCTCAGTTCCAAAGATCCCTTTGATCATCCACACTGCCAAGAGTGTTACCATTAATGCTATATTCTGCCTTCATATTTGACCAACCAAAATGAACCATCTCACACTTATCTGGGTTGAACTCCATCTGCCACTTCTCAGCCCAGTTTTGCATCCTAAAAATGCCCCATTGTAACCTCTGACAGCCCTCCACACTATCCACAGCACCCCCAACCTTTGTGTCAACAGCAAATTAACTAACCCATCCCTCCACTTCCTCATCCAGGTCATTTATAAAAATCACAAAGAGTAGGAGTCCCAGAACAGATCCCTGAGGCACACCACTTGTCACCGGCCTCTATGCAGAATACCTGCTGAGTAGTTTGATAATTGGTTTATTATTATCACGTGTGCCAAGGTAGAGTGAAAAACTGCATTTGAACACAGATCATTTCAACACATCAGTACATCAAGGTAGCACACGCGAAAAAAGAATGCTGAATATAATATTACAATACGGAATATATGCAGAATTTTCTAGAATTCTTTGGTTCTACTTAATTATAAATCACTTAAGTACAGTCCTATGAAAATCTAGATGCTTCCAACTATACAATGATACAACTATACAAAAATTGGCAAAATTTTTGAAGAATCCTTTACCTTTATCAGAAGCTCTAGACGAGAAACCACTTGTTGTGGAGATGTTATCATCTTCATGCAAGGAACCAGTATCTTTGATTTCCTTCACCAATGAGAATCCTGAATTGCCAATAGGAAATGAAGAGGATGTGGATGGTTGACAATCATGTGCTGGTGTATCTACTGCAGCACAATTGAAGTGTGTACGATTAAGAGCTGGACGCAGTAGTACCATGTCTGAGAAGTTTAAAGCAGTTTTGCTTTGTGTGTTTACTGGAAAGCATGAGAAACAAAATGCAGGTAAGTTATTCAAGGAAGTTAGCACATAATCACACACACAAATGCAACATGGTCTTGTTCATTCTTCCACCCACCAATGATGAACTATTAATCTAAGTGAATCGGAGTTCGAAGTTGAAACAAGTGAAAATAATAAACATTTTAAGGTGTAATGTTCTTTATGAAATAGCAGTTTTGGCTAGAGGGTAGTGTTCTAGAAACAATGAACACACAAAATCATGATTAGATCAGAAATATTTTCAAAGATTGCAAAATGTATACCATGGGAATTTACTTCAATTTCTTCAGGCTGTGGATAAAAATAGGTCAGGAAGAAACCAACCGAACAGATTAATCTACAAGTATGATAAAAATACAGTTCAGCAAGTGCTTAGGAATGGAATTAAAAGGAAACACAGACAAGACCTGAAAAGAATAATACAAATGGTAAATTGGACAACTCAACTGGTCAAGAGCAAGTTACTTAACTATGAACACAAAAAGGAGCAATAGCCAGCCACTCTGCCTCTCATGCCTGCAATACATTGTCTTATTTACACTTTTCTCAATTCTAATTTCCCCCTTTCCCAATAAAGAAAACTGTATTCATAGAATAACAAATAGATACAATTTTCATCAGTAGTTGAATGTTCACAAGACACAGTTATCGCGATGCTATTACAGCACAAGGCTTCAGAGTTCAAAGTTCAATTCTGGCGCTGCCTGTAACAAGTTTGTATGTTCTCTATCTGTGAAAACGCGGGTTTCCTCCAGGGGCTCTGGTTTCCTCGCACATTGGCTCTGGTCATTGTAAATTATCCTGTGATTAAGCTAAGGTTCAATAGATGGGTTACTGGGTAGCAAGGATGGTTCGCCAGAAGGGCCTGTTCCATGTTGTATCTCAAAATAAAAATTAAAGAAATGGGACCTTCTGCCCATCAAGTCTATGCCTATATAAATTCAATGAGGACCATATGCCTTGCCTAAGTGTAATAAATATGATGGATAGATGAATTTCAGTTAAGTGATTTAACTGCTTGGACAGGAAAAAAGAAACAAGAACTGCTTCACAGTGTTGTTGGAATTAGATAGCGACATTCAACAGCTTATTTTAAAACTTACTGTTCTCTATGAACATCAATAACTTAATTACAAGCATGTAGCAAATAATGTTCAGACAACTGGAATTTATTTTGAAAAGGAAAGAAGCTATAAGGCAGTAGAAATAGGACAGTGAAATGCAAAAGGGTTATATCATTTTATATAATTAAAGTGCAATGATTGAGAGGTCGTCAGAGCAGACAATGGGTCAGATATCACTGGATCTAGCCAACATATATGTTCACATCATAGCTCCCAATGATTTTTTTTTGCTGTGAACATTCTGCAAGGTGAAGTTGGCTACAAGCAGCAACCGAGCCATAAACAGTGTGAAGTACATTTGCAAGAAAACCCTTTGCAATTACCTGTTTTTTTTTCTGCATTCATAAAATGTGGTCAGGTAATTGCAAAGTGCTCCCAATCTTTTTCTTACAACTGTAAGTTCTTGCCAAACTGCTCCTGATGCCAAAGGCACTGTCACTACTTTCCCCAAGTATCTGATGACCAGAGATATCCAGAAACATGAAAAAGAATTAAAATTAAGTTCATTAAAACATTACTAACACACTTGGGTGTATTAAAAACAGTCAAATTAAAGTTAAAAAGAATTTTTTCAATTCACAGCTTTTAATGAGTACCAGTTGTCTTATTCAAAAAAATGAGGTTGTGATAGATGTGCTAGTCAAAAGTCTGGTTCATGATGTATTGCCTTTCCCTCTACCCCCAAGCACAGGACATTAAAAAGCATCCCGTACCCAACAATTAGTCCAGCAACACAGCAAGAGGTTAGATGCAGCAGCATCGGAATATCCGGTGTGTTCTGTAACTCTGCAGCATAATGTGCCAGCGCTAAGTCCACATCAAAATCTTACGTCTGTGGTGGGAAAGCTGTTGGAAAAGATTCTTAGAGATAGAATCTATGGGCATTTAGAGAATCATGGTCTTTGTGAAGGGCAGATCACATCACAAGCCTGATAGAGTTCTTTGAGGAGGTGATCAGGCATATAGATGAGGGTAGTGCAGTGGATGTGATCTACATGGATTTTAGTAAGGCATTTGACAAGGTTCCACATGGTAGGCTTACTCAGAAAGTCGGAAGTCATGGGATCCAGGGAAGTTTGGTCAGGTGGATTCAGAATTGGCTTGCCTGCAGAAGGCAGAGGGTCGTGGTGGAGGCAGTACATTCAGATTGGAGGGTTGTGACTAGTGGTGTCCCACAAGGATCTGTTCTGGGACCTCTACTTTTCGTGATTTTTATTAATGACCTGGATGTGGGGGCAGAAGGTTGGGTTGGCAAGTTTGCAGACGACACAAAGGTTGGTGGTGTTGTAGATAGTGTAGAGGATTGTCGAAGATTGCAGAGAGACATTGATAGGATGCAGAAGTGGGCTGAGGAGTGGCAGATGGAGTTCAACCCGGAGAAACGTGAGGTGGTACACTTTGGAAGGACAAACTCCAAGGCAGAGTACAAAGTAAATGGCAGGATACTTGGTAGTGTGGAGGAGCAGAGGGATCTGGGGGTACATGTCCACAGATCCCTGAAAGGTAGATAGGGTTGTTAAAAAAGCTTATGGAGTGTTAGCTTTCATAAGTCGACAGATAGAGTCGCGATGTAATGATGCAGCTCTATAAAACTCTGGTTAGGCCACACTTGGAGTACTGTGTCCAGTTCTGGTCGCCTCACTATAGGAAGGATGTGGAAGCATTGGAAAGGGTACAGGGGAGATTTACCAGGATGCTGCCTGGTTTAGAGAGTATGGATTATGATCAGAGATTAAGGGAGCTAGGGCTTTATTCTTTGGAGAGGAGGAGGATGAAAGGAGACATGATAGAGGTGTACAAGATATTAAGAGGAATAGATAGAGTGGATGGCCAGCGCCTCTTCCCCAGGGCACCACTGCTCAGTACAAGAGGACATGGCTTTAAGGTAAAGGGAGGAAAGTTCAAGGGGGATATTAGAGGAAGGTTTTTTACTCAGAGAGCGGTTGGTTCGTGGAATGCACTGCCTGGGTCAGTGGTGGAGGCAGATACACTAGTGAAGTTTAAGAGACTACTAGACAGGTATGTGGAGGAATTTAAGGTAGGGGGGCTATATGGGAGGCAGGGTTTGAGGGTCGGCACAACATTGTGGGCTGAAGGGCCTGTAATGTGCTGTACTATTCTATGTTAAAATTGATATGCAGACTATGGCAATCTGGCATATCCCTATGGACTTGACAGCTAGTTGTTAAATCAAATTAGCACAAAAAATTTGAACGGATGTGGGAAATGAGAGGAATGCTGAGTGAAGTGGATTGTGTTCATACTATATTTAAAACAGAATCTCAAGACAGTAAAAAACTGATGCATTATTGCACTTTTTATGGAAGATGTAGTCTTAAATTTGTAAAAAAAAATTCTGAACAGTGCAGGAATACTAAACGGTTTTGACCTTCATAATGAAGATGTTTTAAAATACAAGGATGCCCTTTTCATAGAGATGAGTCAAAACCTCCTCCCCACCCCGAGAAGATTCTGTGCCTTTGTGACTCTTCTCAAAGGGCAGTGAAGTCACTCTAACTAATCTTTTAAGTAAAGAAAGCTAAATTCTTGATGAGCAAGGAGTGATGAATTACCACAGTAGATGGGAATGGAGAGTTGAAGTTACCGTCTTATTAACCAAAATTGTATTAAATGACAGAGCACACAAGGGCCGAATGGCATACTTCTGCTTCTCATTCATGTGCTTGGGTGCTTACTATACAAGGACCATCTTGTAATATTGGAGCTGTTATCTGAGAGAAGGAGGCAGAGTTTTGATACAAGACTAAGCAAAGCAAATAGGTAGAATAAGCTGTTTTCACTAACTAATTTAGTATTGGTTATTTATAAATGCAAGATGATTTTTATTGGATACAACATTAGCAAGCTGTGGAAAGCAAAACCAGACAATGGTTAATGATTTGAGACAGCTAAAATATAAGTCCCATGCTACTTAACTTGCAAGTTCAAAATGCATTTATTATCAAAGTATGAGTATATTATATTCAACCTTGCGATTCATCTCCTTACAGGCAACCAGAATAAAACCTAATGGAACCCATTAAAAAAAGACCATCAAATACCCAATGTGCAACAAAAGAACAAATTGTGCAAACAATAAAAAGTAAGCAAATAACATTCAGAACTAAAGCTCATGAAAGTAAGTACACAGCTATGAAGCCAATCATCACTGCAGCTGGTCCAGAAGCCCATTATTTGCAGACCAGTCTCAGTTCAGCAAAGAGATGAGTAAGCCTTACAAACCAGCAAGCTGAACATCAGCTCGTTCCTTGGTGGCGGACACAGGCCCTGCAGCCTCAACCTTTCCAATCTGGCCCTGCACTTAAATTGTTCAAAAAAAAATCATCTTGTTCCTTGATCTTGGGCCTGGGCTCTGCTGCCTAGACTCTGCCTCACCTCAGATCTGCCACTTTGAATTGGCTCCAAGTCTGCTCCAGCAATGACCAAACAATGGCTTGTTCCTCACTCTCAGGCTTGGGCCCACTGCCTTGATTCATCCCATACACACCTCGCCACAACAATCTTGCACCCTCAAGACTTCAGTTCACACTGCAAAAATATCAGGTCATATAGACAGTTCAAAAGCTCAACTCCAAAAAGGAAGTTACAGTCTACTGATCGCAATGATCGCTGTATAGAAAAGGAATGATTAATAAAGTAGTTAGTAGATTTGTTTGCTGCCAGTAAGCTGCTGCTGTGTTTCTGAAACCGGAATGTAGAAAAATCCTTTTCCGATAAGCACAAGAATAACTTCGCCATGGATGGTCCCAAGTCCGGCTAGCAACCCCATCCCATAAAAACCCAGAGCTACAGAAACCCCAACGGAAGATCCAGAGATCTTGTTAGAAAACGTACAAAGTTGTGTGGTAAAAGAGGAAGTGACAGGGCCAAACTGCCGTCTAGAGCAATCTGGCGAGCTACTGCTTGTGGCTTACATCCCAGTAGGAACGATGAGCTTAAGATGACCAGAATAAGCATAAATGTTGGACCACTACAATTATATGTTCAAAGGAATCCAACACAGTTTGCAAGCTGTAAATTCTGGAAGGCATTCTTTGCTGACAATCAGATTCAATTTTCAAGAGAGCCCAACCTAGCAGGGAGCACAATTATCCGCTTTTGTAGAGATTTAAGTTTTAATAAATCTATCATCACTGACTACTTACTTGCTTTCTAAAGATATTTTTCTATTGAAAAATATATCGCCTATAAGCATTTTCTACATACAGCTATCTCAAACAAACACACCCCAGCTTTTAATTATATACCTACCTGCTGTATTATCAGCTGCAGATGCTGAATTATGTCTTCTATTATCAAATGGCGGGGTCTCATTTACAAGGACTGGATCATTTTCATGATTGTCTACTGATGTTTTTGCTTCAGCTAGTTCAACTTTGGAAGCTTGCCCAAAATACCTCTGCAGCCATCCAGGTACTATATTCTTCACAGTGTCTGTAACTCTACCAATGATGCCCTGTGGATTAATTTGATATTAAAATGTAAGAAAATGTCCATTACATTCCAAAAAATAAAATCTATGTACTCCATATATTACAATAGCACCAGAAACACACCCTTCTTACTAATCAAAGTATTCCTGATTTATATTAAATTTGCCCTTTACCCTATGCTTCAAGGAGAACATTATAGCCTCTCCAAATGCAAATACCATCCTTACAAAGAATCTGGAATATCACAGAATGACTAGTGTGCTCAAGGTAATAACGCACCAATGCCTTTACATTAGAAGCAGATAATAAATTCTGGCCATGTCACTGATTCCCAGATCTCCACAGAAATAAAGAATTCCATTAAAACTCATATTTTGTCGAAATGTCACAATTCTGTCCAAAAGTGACACCTATTAATAATAATAAGCACCACTATTAGTCAAATTAGGATACAAACCTCCTACTAACCATAACTAATGATTTTTCAAACAGGCTTGTTAAGGTCATGAAAGTTCAGAGTGATGTTTTCATGAGAAATTGCTACATCCAATACAAAGTATCCGAGAACATATATGCAATTTGAGTGCTTTGAATAAACCAACAAAATTATCCCCCACCTTCCCCATGTTAAAGAAAATCTCAGTCCAGTCCTTGGCAATAGCAAGGGGAAATGTCATATTGCTAATGGATTTGAAAATTTATCAATGATAAGTTTGAGACAAAATAACAGATTTTTAAAAATTGTATGACAAATATCCAACACACTTTCACAACTAATACTTTGGATTGGAGTGCCAAAGGATCGATTGTAAATTAAAAAGTGTTCATTTACAAAGGCAAAATACTGTGTCACTTTTTTGACTGAAACATGCAATGTTAAAAGACAAAGCAAAGAAGAAAACTTCAAGAAGCAGGTGAACTATGCTGGATGTGCTATTCCCAGTTAACATTGTGATGGTTTACAAAGCTCGTTTCAAATTGTTGCACAGCTATCTATGAAAGATCAGGATTTTAAAAAAAAACATTTCAGTGCTTATAGCCTTAGACAACATTCAGAATAATTCTGATCATACTCAGTAGAAAGACTGGTCTACAGTATTTTTTTTTCATTTCAATCTTTTTTATTGATTTAAGAAATATAAGAATAAATACAAATCAGAGAAGTTATATCAAATACATATTACAATAAAAGTACAAAGAAAGAAATATACATTATCAAAATCATGTATATAGTATAGCATTGAGCTAATATAGAAAAGGAACCACAACTCCTCTTAACAATTCATAAAGACTCAAAATTTCTATTGTTGAGAAGAAAAATAAACTCACTAAACTGACCTAAAACAAAAAAAGTACTAGGCAGTTCATTTGAGGATATAATTACAAAAAAAAGGAGAAAAAACCTTCTGGTCAAATCTGAAACATCACGGAGAAGAAAAAAGATTACCTAAAAAGTAAAAAAAAGAAAGAAAATTTAAATCGTGAAAATATTGAATGAAAGGTCGCCAGGTTTGCTCAAATTTAAAAGATGTATCAAACATCCAACTTCTAATTTTCTCCAAGCTTAAACATGACAAAATGGAGGAGAGCAAAAAAAAAAGGTGGGTTAGAACCTTTCTAATACAACAAAATAGTTCTCCAAGCCAATAAAGTTGAAAAAGCTATAATATGTGAGTGGAAACAGGAACATTTCCTGCTTCCTTCAGAATGATCCCAAAGATTGCTGTAAGTGAATTAGGTTGTAGGTCCAAACTTATGACTTTGCATAACGTTCTATAAACATCTCTCCAAAAATTATTTAACTTTATACAAGACCAAAACATATGAGTTAAGGTAGCCACCTCAGCATTACATCTATCACAGGTGGGATTTATATTAGAAAAAATATGCGCTAGTTTATCTTTTGACACATGCGCCCTATGCACTATGGTCTACAATATTAATCAATAATGGTCAACTATTCCTTTTAAAAAATGAAGTTGGATGAAAGAGATAAATACATAAATATATCATTGTTTATACACAAGATTATTTAGTTCCTTTAAAAACTTAGCCATATTCCTGGAATAACCTTACTCACCCTGAAGATTATAATGATAGAAAGTTGAAAAACAGCTGAGATACTCATTCAAAGCAATAAAAGTTTTTCGAGAACAGAATAACCATTTGTTATTTCCTGTTTATGATGTTGTTATGGTCGAACTTTAATGCTTTTCTTGCATCCTCACAGTTAGGACTTCCTCCCATGAAAGATGTACCGGTAAATGCAAATGTCTTCTACTTGGACTAGGGTTAAATCGGTGGGTTGCTGGGTGGCGTGGTTCACTTTATCAATAAATAAAATTTATTTCAACATCTATGGGGGGGGGGGGGGGGGAATAAACAGTCGCTGTTTTGGATTGAGACCCTTGATCAAGACTAGAAAGGAAGGGAGGAAAAGCCAGAATAAGAAAGTGGGGGAGAGGAATGAATACAACTTGGCAAGTGATAGGTGAAACCAGGTGAGGGAAAGCTGTATTGGTGGGGGAAATGAAGTGAGAATCTGGGAAAGGATGGGTGGAAGAGGTGAAAGGCTTAAGAATGAATTCAGCTGGAGACTACAGTTAACCATGGAAGGAAGTGTGAGAGGGTAACTATAATGGGGAATGGAAAAAGAGAAGGGGGAGGAAACTAAAGAAAGTTTGAAAAAAAATCAATGTTTATACCATCAGTTTGGGGGCTATCTAGACATACTATGAGGAACTGCTCCTCAAACCTGAATTTGCCTTCAGCATGACTGCCATGGAAAGACATGTCAGAATGGGAAAGGGAAGTCAAATTCAAATGGGTAGCCACCAGGAAATCCTGCATTTTACAGCAGACAGAGCGAAGGTGCAAAACAAAGGTGGTCTCACAATCTGTGTTAGTCTCACTGATGCAGAAGATGCTGCACAAGGAAGAACTGTTTAGGGCCCTGAATGGCAGTGTCAGGAGTACCAGGAAAGAGATCAGTGGGGAGAGTGGACCAAGGAGTAATACAGAGAGTGATCCATACGGAAAGCAAAGGGTGTGGTGATGGAAAGATATACTTAGTGATAGGATCCCATCGGAGAAATTACAGAGAATCACGTGCTGGATATGGAGGCTTGTGGGACAGTAGAAAAGAACAAGAGCAGCAACCCCATTCATGTTATGATACTGTGAAGATGGGGTGAGGCCATTGCATGGGAAATGGAGGAGATGCGGGAGAGGGGCACATCAATGGTGGTGGAAGGGATCTACCAGAGCGGTTAGGTTTGTGGATCTTGGGTAGGAGGTAGAAATGAGCAATGTGGAGTATGGGAACTATCAACTTCTATCAGTGATGTTACTAATGATTGATGTTTTAAAATCAAGCATCACATCAAAAACACTCAAACAGGACCACTCTTGGTTACATCTGATAGGCTGATCTGGGTAGAATCAACAGCTTCAAACCATCTTTGTAATGAACAAAACATACTGAAGTTACCAGATTTGATCACTGCCAGAATAGAAACCAGATATAGAGTCACATCCTACTTTTCCAAAGTCCGGCCATTTGCTGGTTGGGTTGACCATGGATATTGCTTCCCACCTGTCTACATGATAAGCAAGCCATGGCTTTACAATATGAACAGCAAGCAGGGTCTCCCTCTCCATGCAGCTGATGAATCCAAAGGAACGGCAGAGATCGACACAGCTTGGCACCAGCGGCATCACAGAAGTTGCCAGCAGAGGTATGTGATCAGTTTTCCTTCTGTATGAGCTGCCAACCACGGCTGACGAGTTCCATATGCCCAAAGCGAATGGTTTTAAGGCACTAGTGCACTAGTCTTTTGCCTCTTCTCCTGTTGGTAGAAATGGTTCCGCTGGGCTTAGTAGTTAAGCCATGCATGAAGGCCAGGAGCAGGACTTGAGTTGTCGGCGGCTATTTTAGGCGCACGCCACTGTGAGCACTAATAGGTAGTGGGAGCCTATCCAACTATAACCTTAAAGTCCCAACAATTACTGTGTTAATATAATTACTGGTCATCAAATCTTCACTCATTTTTCTCAAACTCCAAATAATTAGCCATGCAAATATGCCCTTGCTCCTGCATCCTCGTAGACTCTTCCTTTCTTTCATCATTTCCCCAAATTCAAACTAAGTTTCCTGTTTTCTAGAATCCAGATTTAAAACCTGCCCTTGATGGGCCACATTGAACTTCAGAATAACCCGGGGAAAAAATTAGATTTTGACAGAAGAACAAATTACAGAGAATTTTCAACATGAAATACAAATTCTTTCAGGGTTATTTCACAGAGACAGAAAGCACAAATGAACCAAAGCCAAAGATATTAGGAACTAGCTAAAGAATGACTTTAAACAGTAGTTTTCAGATATATTGAGAGAAAAGAACTAAAAGGAAAGGAGCTGAATAACTGTGAACATAACTATGACAGAGGTATCCAAACCACATGATGACAATTCAGTGGGACTAAACAATGGGAAACATTTAGAGAGATGCGGGATAATAGCATAAAAAGTGACATATGAATAATTGTTAGGAACTAATTTGGGACAGGGAAAACAAGATGGGCAAAACGGGTGACAGGCTGGATAATAGATATTTGGTTGATTATCAGTGATAAAGAAAAGGAAAAGAAAGTTCAACTCACAGTAATAGAGAATGCCATAGTAGCAATCATCCCTGCTTATCTAGGAAATGTAAATGAAATTACATCTCAGGTTAAGATTTAAACTGAAAGCCAAAAAAAATCATTTCAATCTTAATTAATATTTAGTTGGAAGATACTGTGGCTCATTCACAGCCAGCAATCTAGACATAGAAGGAACAAATGGTAGAGTTGACTTGTGCCTAATGTCATTGAAGTACAGTACAGAGATAAAGAAAATCACGATATTCAAATACTCAAGTGAATTATTTGATTATGCTTCAGAAATGAAAATTCATACTTAGAGGTACACTGTTGACAGATAAGAGAATGTAACCAGGGCTTGTGTATTTTTGATTTTCCCTTATCCAACTGGAAGCAAATGAACCAAGTTATTATGCCCTACAGATGGGTTTTCCTAACAAAAACCATTCAATGTTCCACTTCTAAAACCCTTTTGGTACAACATTCTTGAGGCATCGCCAACATTCACCTAATGAAGCTCCAGCAAGGTACCTTGGGGTGGTTTACTATCTACTGGACAATATACTTAAGAAACATGCGCAGGAATGGGTCACTTACCCAAGTCTGCCACAACAATCAACAAGATCATGGCCAACCTTCCTGAACATTTTCCTGCACTATTCCCAGATCCCTTAATTTCCTTAACAAGTCTCCGTCATTCCCTCAGATGGAAAATTTATAAGAAATGTTTCACCTCAGTCTTAAATATCCTATCCTTTAATCTAAAGCTCTAATCTAAATCTCTCATTTTAGACTCCTCAGCCGAAGAAATATCCTCAATGCTGTAGAGTTCTCATATTTTTGCTTCTGTCAAAGTTCATCTCTCATTCTCATAATTGCAAAGTAGAGGCATGTCCTAATGAGTCGCTTTTCATGTGGCAAACACATCAGCCCATTAACCAATCTGGTAAACCTTTGCTGCCATCCACCTATTGCAAATACATCGTTCTTCACATGCAAATATAAACATTGCAAGGTATTTGGCAAATACAGTTTTGAAGAGCTGCAACAGAATCTGTAAACTATTATAAGTCAATGTCCCAGTCTGCCAGAAATCAAGAGATCAGCAAGAAACAAAGGTAGAAAAGGGAAAATGGATGGCACAATTATATGGGAGACTGGTAATAGATAATGAAGGACACAATGAGTCTTACTTATGTAGTGCATGTAGCATTGGTGAATGAATACAGCCTCACTAAATGCATTTTGACTACATTAACAAATGTGCATAATGCTTTAAGCTTAACACATGAAATTGTATTTGAACATCCAAGTATCATACCTGCCGAACCCACACCCCCGTCCAAATTCACTTCTATGAGCAATTGAAGACCTATTCGTATTACTCCATTTACCAGTGTAAACATTTTATGAAACAAATGTTCAGGTACATCTAAAATCCAACAGAGTACTTTGAATAATTAATACATTATTCGAAAAAGCTTGTTTATAAAGTTCAGAATTAACATTCAAAAATTGAGCATAAAACTAAATACACTAATGATTGTACCGTACAAATGTACAATTCCTTTGGTGATAAATCTAGCACTCCCCAGGTTGCTGATTCCCAGAAGAAACAAGAATTAGAATTTTAAACACTCGAATGCTGACAAAAAATACCTCAACGAGAAACGAACTTTAAATGAATCAGTAGTGCACAAATTGGAACGTTGTTAAAGATGCGGTGTTTGAAAACAGAACAGCTCGCGCCAAAAAACCCCATGAGCGCATGCTGACAGGACGGGAAAAACTGGGGGCAAGCGAGGACCAGCACCGAGGATGTGAACAAGGCCAGGAGATCGCAGAGCTTAACAAGATGTGATCGCAGGGGGGATGGAGGGGGTAAGAGAGAAAGACTCATTTCTCCTGGCAGAGATCAACGTGCAGCCGGGGCCACCGGAAGCGAGGCAACGGGGGAACACACCAACGGAATTTCTGATGAGCAAATACAATGAAATAAACCCAGGACAGAAGGCGGCCTGCCACCCGCACGCCTTCCCATCTCGGGCCCCGCTATCAACCGGCCCATCGATTCCCTAGCAAGGAGGCCAACATCAGCGTTAGGCCGCGGGCTCGCCGCCACACACAACCCCAAAGCACTCCCTTTCCTCCTGCTGTGGTCGCCGCCGCCGTCTCAAGCCCAGTCCCGGGAGTCTCACCTGGTTCTTGGCGTAGGGCTTGCTGATGATATGGTGCCTCTTGTTTCTGATTTTACCACCACCTCCTCCTCCTCCCGTCGCCGCCGCCATGTCTGCCTCTTCCCGGCAGCCCGTTGCTCTGCGCTCGCGCCGGCGCCGCTCACGATTACCTAGCAGCCGTGTCACGTAACGGGAGGAGGTGGGGGGGAAGAGAATGGAAGGGGGGGGTTCACGCTCTACGTCACGGTACCCTTCGTATTGCGACCTCTTCCCGCAACACGCGCTTCACATACCGTCACCCACGCGCGCAGGCGCCTTCTCCCGGGGGGGGGGAGATTTTTTTCCCCCCCTCCGTGCCCGCCCTCCTTCCGCACGAGCGCGCACGCCGGAGAACGTCATCTCGCCAGCGGAGCGGACCCGCTCATTGGCTTAACTCGACAATCGCGGGCGAGAAAGCGGTTGCGCGTGCGCGATGCCGGGGGAGGCCGGGACTGCAAGGCTGCAGTTACTAACCCGAGTTGAGGCGTGTGGTGTGTTAAAATGAGAATACTCAGCAGCGGGCGACGCAGACGTGACGGAAGGGCCAGTCCAGTGACGCAGTTGCTGCTGTCTGCTCTCAGTGCCCGCGCCTGGGGAACCCATCCTCTCTTCGCCCATCCCCAAGAACTGCTGGCAACTTCATTGGTTACTGTGAATTGCCTCAACTATGCAGGTGCGAATGAGAGAATAAAATGGGACGAGCGTAATTGTGGCTAGTGAAATCTGATGGGCCGAATGGCCTTCAATATTATTTGTGTGGTATAAATCTGTAGTTGGAAAGCTGTTAGAAACAAACTCCAACCACGATAAAGCGACTAACAGCATTGAGTAGGGCGGCTGTATTTAAATCGCAATTGGCTACCTCTTTATTACAGTATGAGATGCTCGTTGGCCAGCTTTATGTTCTCAAGAATGAAGTTTTTTTTAGTTTTTTTAAATTAGTTTTTCAAAACATTTTACAAAATTAAAAACCCCAAATCCCAATGACGAGCATTAATACAGTGCAAGATTAAGCATACAATAACAATATGCTACAAAGGAAGAGAATTAAGAATGAAGTTTTGAGTTCATCTGACACAGATAAAAGAATCCAAGATGTAGCCAGCAGCAAGCTTTGCAGACGGACTGTTTACCTCATCTTAATTCATTATGGAGAACTTTATTCAGCAAGTACTTAAGGAATTATCAGAATACTTATCACAAGTCCTGATAACATGCTGTAGCATAAACAGACTGAACCATTTTATTACTGGAAGAATTAATCAACTTCTTTTGACACTTTTGTTATATTTCAGTAGGGGCTTTCTAATGTTATAAAAAGTACCCAGAAATATTTAAATTCTACGTTTTTAAAAAATTTGGTGTAGTTGTATAGACATTCCAATATTTGGTAGGGCCAGATATCTAGAAAAAGTAAACCATGGGTAGGAATGAAAATGAAAGATTGTAGCTGTATAATCTTTGTAGCTTATTTCTGGGATATAAAGAAAACATTACCATAAGATAGAGGAGCAGAATTAGGCCATTCTGCTGTCATTCCACCATGGCTGGTTTATTATCCCCCTCACCCCATTCTCCTGTTCTCCCCTTAACCTTTGATGCCCTGACTGATCAAGAACCTATCAACCTCCACTTTAAAATACCCACAGATTCATCATTCTGTAGCTAAAGAAATTCATCTTCATCTCTGTTCAAAAACAATGTACTTCTATTCTAAGATTGTGACCTCTGGTTCTGGACTGCCTCACTATAGGAAACATCCTCTCTGCATCCACTCTATCTAGGCCTTTCAATATTAGAATAGTTTCATTGAGATTCACACCTCTTTAGTCATAGAACACTAAAGCAGAGACAGGCCCTTTGACCCATCTAGTCCATGCCAAACCATTAATCTGCCTGATCTCATTGAATAGTCATAAAATACTACAGTACAAAACACCCTTTGGCTCAGGTAATCATTAATCTCATTCTTCTAAACCCCAAGTTCAGGACCAGAGCTATCAAACAATATTCAAATTTTAACCCTTTCATTTCTGGGATAATTCTCATGAATGTCCTGTGGACTGACACCAATGCCAATTAGATAATTGGTGCTCACAATACTAAAACTGCTCACAATACTCCCAAGCATTACATCCTTGCTTTTATACTATAGTCCTCTTGAAATTAATGCTAACAATGAGTTTGCCTTCCTTACCGCTGACTCAACAGAATCAATGGAGTAGAAAGCTCAAGAAGAGATCATACAGTATGGCCAAGTGAAATAGGAATTGATATGAAAGGAGAGGGGAGTACTGAATTAAAAGTATTATATATGAATGCACGAAGTGTAAGGAATAAAGTAGTTGGAAATTGGCAAGTACGATGTTGTGGGAATAACTGAGACATGGCTTCAAGCAGACAGGGCCTGGGAAATGAATATTCAAGGATATACATCTTATCGAAAGGACAGATTGATTGGCAGAGGGGGTGGGGTGGCTCTGTTGGTGAGGAATGATATTCAGTCCCTTGCGAGGGGGGACATAGAATCTGGGGATGTAGAGTCAGTATGGATAGAACTGAGAAATTCTAAGGGTAGAAAGACCCTAATGGGAGTTATCTACAGGCCCCCAAACAGCAGTCGATGTTGGGTGTAAGTTGAATGAAGAGTTAAAATTGGTATGTTCCAAAGGTAATGATACAGTTGTCATGGGGGATTTCAACATGCAGGTAGACTGGGAGAATCAGAATGGTACTGGACCCCAAGAAAGGGAGTTTGTGGAGTGCCTCCGAGATGGATTCTTATAACAGCTTGTACTGGAGCCTACCAGGGAGAAGGCAATTCTAGATTTAGTGTTGTGCAATGAACCAGATTTGATCAGGGACTTTGAGGTAAAGGAACCAGTAGGAGGTAGTGACCATAATATGATATGTTTTAACCTACAATTTGAGAAGGAGAAGGGAAAATCGGATGTGGCAGTATTACAGTTGAACAAAGGGAACTATGGAGCTATGAGGGAGGAGCTGGCCAAAGTTCAATGGAACAATACCCTAGCAGGGAAGACAGTGGAACAAAAATGGCAGGTATTTCTGGGAATAATGCGGAAGGTGCAGGATTGGTTCATTCCGAAGAGGAAGAAAGATCCTAAGGGGAGTATGAGGGAAGTAAAGGGCAGTATAAAAATAAAAGAGAAGAAGTATAACAGCAAAGATGAGCGGGAAACCGGAGGACTGGGAAGCTTTTAAAGAGCAACAGATAACAAAAAAGGCAATACGCTAAGAAAAATTGAGGTACGAAGGTAAACTAGCCAAGAATATAAAGGAGGATAGTAAAAGCTTCTTTAGGTATGTGAATAGCAAAAAAAATAGTTAAGACCAAAATTAGGCCATTGAAGACAGAAACGGGTGAATTTATTATGGGGAACAAGGAAATGGCAGATGAGTTGAACAGGTACTTTGGATCTGTCTTCACTAGGGAAGACACAAACAATCTCCCAGATGTAATAGTGGCCAAAGGAACTAGGGTAAAGGATGAACTGAAGGAAATTTATATTAGGCAAGAAACGGTGTTGGATAGACTGTTGAGTCTGAAGGCTGATAAGTCCCCGGGACCTGATGGTCTGCATCCCAGGGTACTTAAAGAGGTGGCTCTAGAAATCGTGGACGCATTGGTAATCATTTTCCAATGTTCTATAGATTCAGGAACAGTTCCTGCTGATTGGAGGGTGGGTAATGTTGTCCCAGTTTTCAAGAAAGGAGGGAGAGAGAAAACAGGGAATTATAGACCGGTTAGCCTGATGTCAGTGGTGGGAAAGATGCTGCAGTCAATTATAAAAGAGGAAATTACGACACATTTGGATAGCAGTAGAAGGATCAGTCCGAGTCAGCATGGATTTATGAAAGGAAAATCATGCTTGACTAATCTTCTGGAGTTTTTTGAGGATGTAACTATGAAAATGGACAAGGGAGAGCCAGTGGATGTAGTGTACCTGGACTTCCAGAAAGCTTTTGATAAAGTCCCACATAGGAGATTAGTGGGCAAAATTAGGGCACATGGTATTGGGGGCAGAGTACTGACATGGATTGAAAATTGGCTGGCTGACAGGAAACAAAGAGTAGTGATTAACGGGTCCCTTTCAGAATGGCAGGCTGTGACCAGTGGGGTACCGAAAGGTTCGGTGCTGGGACCGCAGCTGTTTACAATATACATTAATGATTTAGATGAAGGGATTAAAAGTAACATTAACAAATTTGCTGATGACACAAAGCTGGGTGGCAGTGTGAAATGTCAGGAGGATGTTATGAGAATGCAGGGTGACTTGGACAGGTTGGGTGAGTGGGCAAATGTATGGCAGATGCAGTTTAATGTGGATAAATGTGAGGTTATCCACTTTGGTGGCAAGAACAGGAAAGCAGATTACTATCTAAATGGAGTCAAGTTAGGAAAAGGGGAAGTACAACGAGATCTAGGTGTTCTTGTACATCAGTCAATGAAAGCAAGCATGCAGGTACAGCAGGCAGTGAAGAAAGCTAATGGCATGCTGGCTTTTATAACAAGAGGAATTGAGTATAGGAGTAAAGAGGTCCTTCTGCAGCTGTACAGGGCCCTGGTGAGACCCCACCTGGAGTATTGTGTGCAGTTTTGGTCTCCAAATTTGAGGAAGGACATTCTTGCTATTGAGGGGGTGCAGCATAGGTTCACAAGGTTAATTCCCGGAATGGCAGGACTGTCATATGTTGAAAGATTGGAGCGACTGGGCTTGTATACACTGGAATTTATAAGGATGAGAGGGGATCTGATTGAAACATATAAGATTATTCAGGGATTGAACACACTGGAGGCAGGAAGCATGTTCCTGCTGATGGGTGAGTCCAGAACTAGAGGCCACAGTTTAAGAATAAGGGGTAGGCCATTTAGAACAGAGATGCGGAAAAACTTTTTCACCCAGAGAGTGGTGGATATGTGGAATGCTCTGCCCCAGAAGGCAGTGGAGGCCAAGTCTCTGGATGCATTCAAGAGAGAATTAGATACTCTTATAGATAGCAGGGTCAAGGGATATGGGGAGAGGGCAGGAACGGGGTACTGATTGTGTATGATCAGCCATGATCACAGTGAATGGCGGTGCTGGCTAGAAGGGCCGAATGGCCTACTCCTGTACCTACTGTCTATTGTCTATTGAACCTGCAAATTTACCTAACAACACACATAAAATGCTGGTGGAACACAGCAGGCCAGGCAGCATCTATAGGGAAAAGCACTGTCGACATTTTGGGCTGAGACCCTTCGTCAGGATGTGTCCTATAGATGCTGCCTGGCCTGCTGTGTTCCACCAGCATTTTTTGTGTGTTGTTTGCATTTACAGCATCTGCAGATTTCCTCGTGTTTGCTCTGCAAATTTACCTGCAGGGAATGACAGACAGACAGACCTACTTTATTGATCCCAAAGGAAATTGGGTTTCATTACAGCTGCACCAAGAATAGTGAAGAAGTATAGCAATATAAACCCATAATTAATTAAATAAAAATAAGTTAATCATGCCAAGTGGAAATAAGTTCAGGACCAGCCTATTGGCTCAGGGTGTCTGACACTCCGAGGGAGGAGTTGTAAAGTTTGATGGCCACAGGCAGGAATGACTTCCTGTAATGCTCAGTGTGGCATCTCGGTGGAATGAGTCTCTGGCTGAATGTACTCCTGTGCCTAACCAGTACGTTATGGAGTGGATGGGAGTCATTGTCCAAGATGGCATGCAACTTGGACAGCATCCTCTTTTCAGACACCACCGTCAGAGATGCCGCACAGGACTTCCAAGTCCCTTTTCACCTCATACTTTTGAATTTGCTTCCTGATTAGAAAATAGCCTACACATTTATTCCTTCTACTAACATTGCAAGTTCTCTGCAAAATAGAAAGTATATTTATGGGAAATTAGCTTTCTATTATTTAAGGTTCAAATGCCTGAGAATTTGACCAGAGAACTTGATTTTTTAAAGATTTTAAAATTGGATCAGAATATTCATTTTGTATTTTCAATGCATAGGTCAATTCAAATGAAACTTCTGAGACTTTTTGAAGGCATTGGACTTCTTCCAGAAGGCATTTGATAAATTGCATTTAGGAACGCCAGTAATTAACCTGGTTAGTTAATTGGTAAAATGGGGAAAGAAAGGGTACGATACTGGGAAGGTATACTTATTAATCACAGAAATTCACAAGGGAATAGAATAGCTGACTGAACAGAATAAAAATCATAATGGTAATGGATTACATAATTATGGCAAATGGAATTCAAAGGTGATGTAATCTGATTTAGACCTAATTACAACCTTCTGATATCTAATCTAAAGGCTAATAAAATGCTAATCCCAGGTAGTGGGATGATAGTTTAAAGGATGCAGAAGTCATTCCTTAGGTATAAAACATCACAGATCATGTCTACAACACTTAAGACAGAAAACTGTGCCCTGGGAACTACCGACTTCAAATGTAGTTTGATTATGAATGGCATCTAAACTATAAAAATGATTACACAATCTTAGAAATGTTTAGCAATTTGAGGACATGGGAACAAAGGTGAATCATTACAGCCAGACCTTTAATGTCTGAAAATGGACACTTATGAACACAAAGAATGCTGCAGTGGGGCAAAATGAGCACCTCTGACTAATTCTTGTTCATCATTTCTCATTCCAAGGTAACACAGTTAATGTCAGAGTATGTATCTCAACTAAACCCTCCAAACTCACTCAGAAACCAACATTAACATCCTCTTCCAGGGTAAACAGGCCTGGTGTTGAAATTCTGCTTAAAATATTGGGCAAACTATGACATATATATGTCTCTTGAAGGGTACATTAAAACTCATGTGGAAAACTGTAATATGTCCACCAACTGTATAAGTACATCTGTCCATTCATGCAACAAACCTGGTGATCCCTCTCTGCTGCTACTGTATTCCTCCTTAGTGGCATTGAGAACTTGAAGTCACAGCTATTCTCACTGGCGTGCATGATGTGAAATTAGTTTCCTTGCAATAACTGTACAATGCAGACATAAAATTAATATGTTCCAAAATAGTTCAAAAAAGAAATAATGAGTTTCTTTACATTTTATATCTGAGGCCAGCACAGGTATTTTACTTACCACAGTAGATAAACAGCAGCAAATTCCATCAGCATTTATATGTAAGACTCATGAATTATATTGACAGGTTTGGAAGAGAACCAGAAGAAATTGAAGAACCATATTGAGGAAGTGTGCTAAGTTGAACTGCATCACAAGTTTGAAGAATGCTTGGTTTAATTGTGCAAGGATAAATCAAGTATGCCACTGAGTAGTTCAGAATATTCCCCTGCCCCCTCCTTCAGTTGTGGGTGAGATAAGGATGACCACTTCTTTGAATGTAGCTGGATTAAAGAATGATCATTGAGGTATTATTGAGGAGAGGGATTCTTTAAGAGAGTTTGGTCAGAGTTTCAGATGATACTTTAAAAATATATTATTTGCAAAATCTGTAGTGTTTAACTAAATGCAGTATTTCTTGATTTTACAAACTGCAAACGAATGTTCACTGCCCAGTTGTGATGAACCAGTTCTAGTTATTTCAGTATTGGTAATTTTCAGTCAGTACCTTTGTCAGCCTTTCATTTACTTTTCTTCCATTAGATAGATAGATAGATAGATAGATAGATAGATAGATACTTTATTCATCCCCATGGGGAAATTCAACCTTTTTTCCAATGTCCCATACACTTGTTGTAGCAAAACTAATTACATACAAAACTTAACACAGTAAAAATATGATATGCATCTAAATCACTATCTCAAAAAGCATTATTGGAAGTATATTGCAAATCACAATTACAAATCTTTCTTGATTCTCATTTTCCTGTCTCCAAGCTTGTAAATCAACTTGGCATATATGAGCTATGTTTTAATAGCACATTCCCTCCAAAATGTAGTATATGGTGATATATACTGTCTGAACTTTGAAAATAAATTTACTTTGAACTTTGAAATGGTGTCTGAACATGATTCGTCTTTTTGAAATTAATAGATACTTGTAGCAGCTATAGGGCTCAACATAATTTTCATCCAGCTTTGCCAAACTTTAAGTAAAAAGAACGGATGGTTGGTTTCAATGCTAGTCACAGACTGAATCCAGAGTGCCAGAACCTTTTTTTAAATAGAAACTTCAAACCTTCTCTGAAGATCTTGCAACAGTTCTTTCAACAAGGTTGGAGCTTTTACTAATTCTATATCATGCTGACGTGAAGATTGGAATTATAATACAAAGAGAATAAACTTTTAAGTATCTACAGATTTAGAGACATTTTGTTTTAAGAATAATTCAGGTTTTTCAATTCATCTGGTAGTATCAATATTGAGATATTTTCCTCACCTTCAGAGAGAACTGCAGGTCGGTCAGTTGTCTATAGTAAGTTATTAACTTTCTTTCATGTAGCTAATGGTTGAGGTTCCAAGCTGTATCCAGATTGGCTGTAGTGTAGTGAAGGGCATATACTGTGCTGTAACACGTCACTACATTTACAGCTTTTCTATGAAATAGCAAACATTTCAAAGATAAAAACGTCTCAGAAGAAAGATCTCTGAAAGTTGTTCCACATAATGAAAACAGTTAAACCTAACTTGCATTCCTTTGCTGATTTAATAAGGCAAAACTCTGATAACATGGAATGTTCAGGGTTTTGTTGGTACTGGACTGGCAGATTTTCTAGATTAATGGATGTTCAGTCAATTTAATATCCACCCAACCAAAAAAAACTTAAACATGGAACATGATAGCATAAGACAAGCCCTTCAGCATGCCTTAATTTAGATTTTAAGATTTTACACTGTTATCTGGGGGTAGTTTGCATCTCTCAAAAATGGTCCAAATTGCTTTTTCCTAAGGTGTAGCTGCACCAAGAAATAAGATGAAAAAAAATTATTTTTCCACAAACTGTCAAAGGAAATTTTATGCTATATCTAACATTTTTGTATAGTGAATTTTTATTAACTGAATGAGCATAACATGAGGGTTGCCTGTAAGGTAATACATTTTCCAGTGAACCTGATTAAGTTTCAGAGGAATGTGGGAACTTGGGAACAGATGAGTCCTTGGGTAATGACAGGAACCAAGGAGGCAGTGAATCTCAGGACAGGAACCAGCTTCAAGGGAGTAGGAAGCATTACGCGATGATTCAGATGCTGACTTGTTGAGAATATTGATAGTGGATTATTGGTGCTTTTATTCTCCACAACTTTCGGCATCTTCAACAGAATCCTACCACCAAACAGCTTCTTACCTTCCCTCCACGCTCCACTTTCCGCAGGGATCACTCTCTCTCTGATTCTCTTGTCCATTTATCCCTCTGCAAGCAGAAGTGGTACACCTGCACACTCACCTCCATTCGGGGCCACAAACAGTCCTTCCAAATGAGGCAACACATCACCTGCAAGTCAGTTGGGGTTGTCTATTTGGTGCTCCCAATGCTGCCTCCTCTACATTGGTGACACCCAACATAGATTGTGGGACTGATTTGTCGAGCGCCTTTGTTCCATCTGCAAAAAGCAGGATTTGTTGGGCCCCAACCATTTTAATTTTAACTCCCATTTCCATTTTGACATAATGGTTCATAGCCTCCTCTATTACCATTGAGGCCACTCATAGGTTGGAGAAGCAATAACCTCATATTTCATCTGGGTGGCCTTCAACCTGATGCATGAACATCAGTATCTCTGCCTTCTGGTAATTTTCCCCCTCCCATTCCCTCTTCTTCTATTCTCCAACTCTGGTTCTTTAACCTGCCCCGAGTGCCCTGCCTCTTTTCCTTTCTCCCACAGTCCACTCTCCTATCAGATTTTTTCTTCTCCTTCAGCCCTTTACCTATCCCACCTATCACTTCCCAGCTTCTCACTTCATATCTCCTCCCCCACCCACCTGGCTTCACTCATCTCCTTCTAACTTGTACTCCTCCTCCTCTCCCCATCATCTTATTCTGGCATTTTCCCTCTTCCATCGGTCCTTATGAAAGGGTCTTGTCCTGAAACGTTGACTGTTCATTCCTTTCCATTAATGCTGCCTGACCCACTGCATTCCTCCAGCACTTTAATGTGTTATTGGAGCTTCACTGTATTGAAAATGGGCACTAGACAACATCAGTCTGAAATACGAGTCCCAGGCCAACTGTCAGTTGTGTCAGGGCTTGCTTACTATATAACTGACTGCGAAACAAAGTCAGGCAGCATCGCTGACAACAGCACGTCACTTTCTAATGATCTTTTGCATTCTATATTTTGGGCAGAAGGTAATTGTAATGTTGCCACCTGCCTCTAGTGGACCATTTGTCATGCAGTTACTGTTGCAGACATAAGATCAATCATCCACAGAATGAAACTAGTGGGAAGCTTTGACCCAGATGGCTGTCTTTAGATCCTGCTAGGTGTATTTGGAAATATTTTTAATCTCGGCCTGGTTCAATCTGACATTCCAACCTGCCTTAAGAAGACAACGGTCATCCCAGTAACTAAGGAAAACTAAATATTGTGCCTTATGGTCTCTGCTCAGTGGTTCTAAGATTCATCACCATGAGGTGTTCTGAGTGGATGGTCATGGTGCATATTAACTCGCATCTCTAAGACAACCTTCAACTGCGATTCACCGGCCGCTGAAACAGCTCTATAGTAGATGCCATCTCCCTGGTCCTACACTCATCTTTGGAGCATCTGGACAATAATCACCTAGGTTAGACTATTGGCTAGAGCTCTGCTTTCATTTCTATAACTTCAAACTCATCACCAAACTCCAGGACCTTGGCGTCAACACCTCGCTCTGCAATCGAATCTTCGATTTCCTAACAGACAGAAATCAGCAAGAGTAGACATCGACACCGCTGACACAATCATTCTAAACACTTGTGCTCCACAATGCTCAAGGACAGTTTCCACTGATAGTTCCTTGGTACAATAAGATGGACTCTTGATCTCACAATCTACTTAACCATGATCTTACATCTTATTGTCCATCTGCACTGAACTTTCTCTGTAACTGTTGCAATTTGATCTGCATTCTGATAGTTTTATTTTGTTTCTTCAATGCATTTTATAATGATTTGATCAGTATGAAGAGTAATACAAGACAAGCGTTTCATTGTACCTCAGTATGCGTGACAATAATAAACCAAGTCCAATTCACTTATAATGCCAATTCTCCTGAATGTATTTGTTGAGGAGAGGTGTTTCAAGTTTATAAACTGATCCTTATACCAGTTCACTGAGAGCCAGGTGGGATCTTGATTCCAGTTAGGGCAGATCAGTACTTAAAAACAAGGTAACTCACCAATTAAAGCATCATCTGTGGAAAGATGCATATATCAGGATGCTCTTTATTGACTACAGCTCAGCATTCAATACTACCGTCCCCTCAAAACTTAACAGTAAGTTTCAAGACGTTGGCCTCAATACCAACTTGTGCAATTGGATCTTCGATTTCCTCACTTGCCAACCCCAGTCAGTTCAGATTGGCAACATCTCCTCCACAATCTCGATCAGGTCAGGCTGTGTGCTTAGCCTCCTGCTCTACTCGCTATACACGACTGTAAGGCTAAGCACAGCTCTAATGCCATATCTAAGCTTGCTAATGGCACCACTATCATCGGCCAAATCAAAAGCAGTAATGAATCAGCAGAAAGAAGGCTGAGTGGTGCCTCAACAACAACCTCTCACCCAATGTCAGCAAGACCAAGGAGCTGATTATTGACTTTAGGAGAAGGAAACCAGAGATCCACGAGCCAGTCCTCAAAAGGTGAGCAACAAGTTTTGAGGACTCAGCTCAGTGAAAACTAGACCTCTCGGGGAGTCTGTTGATATGCTGTGGTATGTGTTGGGCAACACTTTGGATCCAAAGAAACCATGCCATCAATTAGTAAAATCTGCCGTTTGAAACTTGCATTGTAATGATGAAAACCTGTTTTCTTGTGGCATTTTTAAAAAATAGTTAAATTGCCATTTAAGTGAGCACAAAAATTACCCAAGCTGTATTTTAAGAAAAATTGAAGAAAAGCTTTGTAGAAACGTGTAGATCTAGATTACAAGACTGAGTACTAATTTTATGTTTAAAATATCTATTCACACTTAGTAAATTTTTCATGTAATTGACACAATCAAATATTTTATTTACTTTTTTAACCTAATTTAAGCAGGGGATTGAGTGAGTTCAAAGTGATTTATTTACATAATTACAGGGAAAGAAATAAGTAGATCAGGATATGGCAATTTGGGAAGTAGATGAGGGCCAGTAAGAGAGAAGGCATTTCTCCAAACAATAGGTTAAGAAACAGAAATGCCATACCAAGGAATTGCTGCACTCCAATGGCAGCAGTGGGTAATTGAAATCAAGTGCATTTACACAGACAGCTTACATTACATTGTATAACAAAATTTTTAAAGAAGTTACAAATACAGTGGAAGGTAAGATTTTGGACATAAAAGCACATGTGAACATGTTTCACATGCTCTTATGACATGCAATATGGCTAATTTTGGTGTTATGTTTACATATTGGAAAATTATACCATATAATACTGTTTATAGTAAAGCTCTCTCAAAAGTTACAATTAATAAATAGTAGGTTAGTTAATTTACAGAGTAATTGCTATCCAGGCTTGGCGAACTCTTCAGTCTATGTTATTTTCATACCCTGTTAATCCTTCCTACGTGTTTGCTTTGGTGTTCGTACATAAAATAATCATTTATGGTAGGAAAATGGTCATAATGGGATATCCATAAAATAATGTTTTGATTTGGATATCTACTTAGGGATATAATTTACTATGCATGCACAATTTAAATTCCACAAGTTATTGAATCTTGCCATTTTGACACTCAAGTTTGCACAAAAATGTACAACATTTACAAAGAGTAGCATCTCACTTCACCTGCTTATGATGCAATTATAAAAATAATTTTTATTTAATATTTACAACTACTGTATATAGCAGAGGGGCTCAGAAATCTAAAGTAGTGAACATCAAAAAGGTCTGGGAGCTTCTGGTATTCAATGATAATTTAACTTACAAGCTATTAAACAGCTTCACAAGATGCTCAGCCTTACTGGCCTCCAAATAGACACCCACCCTGCTTTAATATTTAGTTCTAAGCCTGACATTATTATCTGCAATAGTACCATCATACTGGATTAGAAGAGATTCAAAAAGGCAAAAACTTGGTAAGGTATTTACATATCAAAACTCAAATATGCAAACAAAATACACACTGTGGTTAAGTGGTTCCAGGCCGTAGAATGTATTCTAAACACTGATATGCTGTACCAATTAAATACAGTTTTGCTGAAATAACATATATTACAACTCTGTACATAGTCATACAAAAACACTACAAAGGGAAAATATATACAAAAGACTAATTCAGCAGCTCTTGATCAAGTCCCAAGTTTTTCATTATTAAAATTAACAATTAACCTTTCATCATCACATTTCTCCAGACGGACTGTTAAGTAGCTACAATCTTGTACACTCTATGTACACTGGATGGCTTTTGAAAGTCTTCAGTCCATCAGATCATACCTTAACTGCATGCATGCATGCAGTAAATCTTTCTATTATATATAAACCTGTGTATAAATTATTGTAACCAAAGCATCCAATGAGATGTTTCATTATATACACATCGTTGCAAAATGTACCATTACTTTGCATTCTTCAGCAAATGCACGCATACATACTCTGATACAGTAATCCATTACAACAGATCTTCTGTCTGTTCCCTGCGTTCTTGTGGTAATACTGTTTAAGCACTAAACTGCCAAAGGTAAACCAGACTAAGGGGTTTTAGACTTGTAACGTACAAAGCTTCAAGCAACAGGTCCAAAAGCTAGTAGTGGAACCTAGACCCATGTGAAGCTTCATCAGCAGTGGTAAACTTTGGAAGACAATAACCACATTGAATAATCAGTTTTGTTTAAATGTGCTTATTAGATAATAGAAATAAGGCAGCATAATACAGAGAAACAAAAAACACAGCACATTAATAAAATCAACAAGGTGCCTACAACCTAGAACTAAACTTTACGAAGGTCAAAATTAAGAGGTTTCTGACTCTAATCAAGATCTTTGGTAATTACGGACCAATTTAGAGATCGTTGAGACTTGTATCCAAATAATTTTAAAATACCTATTTACTGATTAAAATCTCATTTTACTTTGTAATGCAGAATGTGATGTTCTCTGAGCTGATGTTAAAGCTATTTTACATAGACTAGCTATATTTTAGCATTTTTTTGATGTGTTACCAGCAAATATACTTTATTTTTTTTTACAAAAGGCAAAATATTAAAGTTTTATTCTATCCTCTATATCACAGAGTAATATAAACAAAAACTGTACATTGTATAAAATGCTCCATTAAGAGGCCTAAACAGTAACATATAATCAGTGCAAATGTTGCAGTTCAGTTAGTCCAGGATTTCCTGTTGTTCTGCTTCTTAGAAGATACCGTAACTCCTGATTTGTGAAGTACTGTTCCTTCAGGTTTGGTGGGTGCAGTCACCTGCGACCTCCTGAGATTGACATTTTTCTGCTTCTCATGACCTGTGGATGCTTGCCCTTCAGGAAGGGTGCTGTGCCGCTTTACTGTATCGGAGACCCGAATAAGCCGGTTTGGACGAACAAAGACACCACAATTTGGATTGCAGTGGAAGTACTCCTTTCCTTGAATGGTGCCTTGATGCTTCCCTGCATGTACAAAAGCAAAAATGGCACTTAAACTATGCCCTCTTCTGAAACAGAGCAAGATACGATAAACGTTAAACTTAAAGCCACAAGGACCTACATGAACTGAATGATATTTAGCTTTGGAGAGAATGGAATGCTTCAAAAAGATCTACAAAAGCTATACAAATGGTAATGTATAAAACCAAGTACAAAAGATTAGTTCACTTTGAAACAATTATAAATAAGAAGAAAAGGAGTAGGCCAATCAGCCTCTTAACAGTTTGTAGATGGTGTCCATTTTGAGATGTTTGTTTATGGAGTTCAGATAACTCTGGAAGCAAACCTATTGGAACAGACGCCATCTAAGAATCCCTAAGATCCCAAGAATTGCGAGCCAATTCAACTTAAAGGTCAATTGAAGGGATAGCCAGTCAAGACTGAGACAAGTGAAAGGGGTGTTACATAAATGTGAGCACTCCAAGAGAGAGACACCAACAATGATGCACTGAGGATGTCTGCAAGCTCATTGCCAAGCTCGGCAAATGCAGCAACCCAAGCTACCAATATTCACCACCATCCTAAACTTTGCAGGCTCTTGGTGTCCTCCTCAAACCTCACTAACTAAACAGTCACTGCATTATCGGCAAGTTTGGCTGCAATATACTCAGTTCCCTCTTTGAAGTTACTATTGTAGATTATAAATAACTGAAGTCCCAGCACTGTTCCCCTCTGCCTTTTACTGACTGCTGATATGACTAGATGAATGAGCTGGATCAATAAGCAGTGGCACATATTTAAGTAGTTTGTTCATAATGCTCAGTAGAAGAGGAATTCTATGAGAGTGAGGTACCATTCTTGGTTAATAAAGGAAGTCAAGATGACATTAAATCAACATTAGGACAAAGTAGAAAGGGCTGGTGGTAGAGGAGAGGACTGGAAATTTTTCAGAAACCAGCAGTTAAAGGCTCTAAAACTTATAAGGAGTAAATTGATTTTGAAGGCAAACTTGCACGTAATATCAAAACAAACAGTAAAAATGTGTAAAGATATTTCAAAAGGAACACAGTGGTAAAACAACTAGTGGACCTGTAGAAAATGAGGCTGAAGAACTACTATTAGGAAAAGACAGATATGTTCAACCAGTGCTTCTGCATCAGCTCACAATGGAGCCCATTTAACAGATGGGCTATTTTCAAATAGCATGGAAGATCTTGTTTAACAACAAATCACAATCACAAGGGGTGAGGTATTAGAAAAACTTGTACATTAAAATCAGACAGGTTGCCAGAGCCCTATGATGCAGCCAATGGCTGCAAAGTTATCAAATGGTTTAATTTTTCCAAAAGAATTTCAGGAGGGCTTGTGTGAATGTTCAAAGGGTGTGAGGAAGTGAACGGGAGGCAAAAGACAGGAAACTGCAGGCCAGTTAGTTTCAGCATCTTACCAACAATAGTTGCTGAGTTAATATTTGAAGAAACAGTTAATTATTTAGGAAAATGTAATCTAATCAAACCAAGCCATCATGGCTTCAAGAAAGGTAAATCCTATTTAGACAAATCTGCTTGAGTTCTTTGAGCATGCAACAAGCAGAATATGTAAAGGGGAATCTGTAAATAGTAAGTTTTCCAGGATGGAAAAAGTAACTAGCAATCAATTTTTGGACCTCTATTATTTATTTTTTGTATTAATGACCTGTACCAATGTGATGAATGCAGGAATCCATGTTTGTTGATGGCATGAAAAGAGCATGTTACTGAAAGGATATTGTGACTGCAACAGATTATACAGAAATTGAGTGAGTGTACAAAATTTAGCAAATGGAGTTAAATGAATGGAAGGATGAGTTACGTAGTTCGATTAGAGGAATCAAAAGACAGATTATCTAAATGCAAAGCAAAGGATCAAAATGGACCTAATCTCTTTGCTTTTCTATAGTGGAAGTTAGTTGGGATGAGTTATTCTCCCATCTTGGCAATCTACTTGCAAATGTTTCATCACCATGCGAGGAGATGCTGTCAGTATGCTGTTGATAGACTGACTTATCTCAACTACCAACCATCTAAAACACACCCTTCCAAATTATCTCTAACTAGTGGGAGCTGCTACTGTGTGTTTTTATCTTATTTGCCAGTTTACTTTCAAATTGTATTCTCTTCCTTTTAAGTCACCATTTATTGACTTCTTTAGATTTCCCAATCCTCTGGCCTTCCTCTAATCTCCCATCATTGTTTGCATTCTCTGTTAACTTAACTCCATCCTCAACGTCCTTAGTCATGGACAGTGCATCCTTCTTGCAGAAAGCAAAATGTATAGATCATATACTTAAATGTTACCCAGAGTGTTCTCACACTACTGTTAAATTGGGGCATTAGTTTGAAACACAAGCTTTCAGAAAATGAACAAATTATCATACACCTTACAATGTATTAAGATACCATTCTTAATTGTTCAGTACTTCATTGTATTAACATTAGGATCAATTGAATTTTCCAAAATATGACTTAAATGGGAAGTGTTTTTGAGATGTAAATTTGCTTAAGGGTTAGAAAGTAGAAAGCAGTAGAGTAAGCCTTCTCCACAGACTGCAGGAAAGTTACCTTTAAGGGTTGGGACCATTTAATTTTTGTCATACCATGATGGATCTGGATTTGTGTACAATTTCATACTTTACGGAAACCAGAAAACTTGGAAATACAATTAACACAGGACAAGGCAGAGGAACTGGTAAAACTGCAGTCTTCCATTAGTTGACATCATTGGAAGAGTGGACCATTAGGACCCTTGTTGTTTCTGTAATTCAATCCAATCACAGTTGATTGATATGATCATGCATCTGACTTTGTGAAATCCCAAATACAGTGACAGTATCTTTTTACTCACCAGCTGGAGTATCAAGCTCAACTCCAACCCAGATACCCGTGGAGAAATCCACTGTACCAACGTATCGAATGGTTCCATTCTTGTCGTTTCCAACAGATGTACGTTCTCCCAGTGTGATCCAACTTGGTAGAGGCTCACACTGCTCTGCAGCATTACTATCTTCAATGTCTGATAAATCTGAAAGGTTCCTCATACCAGAGTTATCTGGGCTGGTGGAGTGATCAGAGGCTTCTTCATTATCAGCTTCTCCAGAAAACAGTGGGCTCTCTGCAGAGTTTGCTAACCGATTATCAAGAATGGTCGATTGTAATTGGTTGTGGGCAATGCTGCATGAGTCTTCAGGAAGCCTAGAAATATTATTTGGACACTTTACTGTAGGACTTTGCCACTTTTCATCCAATTCTATACTATCAACAGAAAGTCTATTCGAATCATCTGAGGAACCTGTACTGTAAATCATGGGCTCATCTGGTAGCTCAAGGTCCTTCCTCACCTCCTCAGCTCCCTGAAAATCTGTAAAGTCCTGGCTGCTGAAAATTTCTGCATTCACCATTGAGTGGAAGTAATCAGTTTGTTGGTCTTCTAATATGCTTTCTTGGGGGTTTAATGTAAATGTGCAGGATGATGAATCTGGTGCATAGATATTGGGGAGGGTTCTATAAACAAGTATAGACTTAGATTCAATGAACTGCTGCAATACCGAGGTTTCTTTCAATAAGGCACTATTTCTTGGGAGGGATGTGCTCTTTTGCATATCATTACAATCTCTATTTTGTTCCTGATCTCCATCTTCCTTCTCAGAAGATAATTTTAAATCAGATTTACATATCTGTGCCATTGTACTCTGTAGCTCAGAGTCTCGCGACTGATTACTCATCTGGTCTGTGTTCTCCGTACCAGCAAATGCCATATCAGAGAGTGTTGCATTGGAAGCACTGTGAGAGAAGTAACCACTAGTCATACTGCTGGTAGTTGGACTACGGGAAACTTCGTTTTCAAGACAGCGAGAACTCGGGAACTCTGGCTTAGAAGAAAGCAAATCTTTGTTTTCAAGGCTTGCATTATATACATCAAAGTCTGCAAAATCTTCAGGAATGTATGGCTGAAAACCATGAGAGTGCTGAGAAATGCTTGTTTTCTCGCTGAGGTTCTCCACTCCATAATCCTCCTCTTCGGAATCCTGTTGCAAGAACATTTGCAAAATGGTCATACAATGGTCACACATTTGCCCTTCACCGTGAAGACGAAAAGTTAGTGACACGTTCAAGTAGGGAAGCATAGTGGATCAGAAGTGACACATGATCTCTGGCTGGATTATCCAATAAAAAGCTATAACCAACTTGTTTATTTTTCAGAAGATATCTCATCCACTGTCAGTATTTAAAGTTTTAAGTATTCTGATTGCTGGTGTTCAGCTTTGCATGTCAAATGTGTAGACCTGATGTGTGATCAATTTACAATGCACAAATATAATTTTGAGTTGAAAGGTGGATGCAGAAGGTCTAAGTGCAAATTATACCATTTATATAACAAGATAATACAGTTCAATCTTAGGACATAGTAAAAACTTTGAAAATGATCTTCTGTCTATATCCTTGTGTTTAGTTTGGTGATCACAAAATACCCTTGAGATTCCTACATCATGAAGCCTCACTAATAAGGAAAGATTTAGTAGCAGGCACTAGAAGGCTGCCAACAACTAATATGGGTCTCAAGTGTTTTTTCTGACATATGCTTCCCCATCTTAAAGTCTGAAAGGTAAATAATTCATCAAGTTTTATATCACATGATGGTTGGCACTATTTTCTCCGAAGTCATATGGAAGAACACCTGCAGCTGTGAAACTCAACAACCAAGGAGGGAAATTTGCTAATGGCATTTTTTTACTAAGGCAATGATGACATTGGGTGGTAAAATAAGGAGTGGAGCTTCGTCTGTAGGTGACTTAACATGTCTCTCACACAAAGCAAGCTAAAGAACAGTGGAGATTTTTGCTGAGGGAACTATAGCAGACAACTCGGATAAAAGTAATGAGACAAGTTATTTAACTTATGATGATGATGAGAAATATTGATATGGAACAGAAAGAATTTTGTCATCTTATTTCTGTTGTGCTGTTACTTACCCAAATTGATTGAGGGAACATTACAGAAAGATAGTTGAAGGTCCCTCTCCAAGTTTTAAAGTGTGAAGGAAAATAAATGAACAATAATTAAAAGAGACAAATTATGTTTGTACTCTTCCACACAATGTACTCAAAAATGAAAGGATACTGCAAAATTAAGATCTGAAAGGTTCAAATGCAACGTTTTCAAAATTTTGTCCAAGTCATCACATATTTGTGCCTAGATGTTGAGGAAGAGGCTAAAAACTCAGCAGTTCAAAAGTGAAAAATGAGCAAACAACAAAAAAGTCGCTCTCAAGACTTCCCTGTTAAATAATTTAATAATCTTGAAATAATAACCAAATTTTATTTTTTAAAAAGTGGTATATTAACTTCATCAACTTTATCTCCCTGTTTTCTGGAACAGATCTTATTTAATAAGTGCCGTCGCATATCCACTTCAAAGCTTGATGAATTATTTCTAACATAATTTCAGAATTGTACAGTGATGTGATTAAATGCATAGTTTTCATTTTAAATGATGTCAAATACTTTCACACTTTGAGTGTTCTGAGAATTAGAGCAGAGCAAGCTGAGAAAAAGCCTAAATATTAACATTACTATTATTAATCACATTTCACATGTCAATTTTTTTTTAGAGTACTGAACTGTTATTCTGCCAGGTTCCATTGACCTGGCCTACATCTGGGTCATAGCCCTCCATATCTCCCATCCATGTACTTATCCAAACCTCTCTAAGATGGTTTTCAACTTCTTTGCATAGTACAAACAATGAAAACCTATCCACACAATATCCCAAAGTAGCTAGATTCAAAGAAAATGCATTTTCACATGAAGAATTCTGGATATCATTTGGGGATGTTTATAATTTAGTAATTATACCATGGCAACATTTTTTTTCTTTTGAAAAGAAAGTTATCAGTTTTGCCAAAACAGAAAAGGATTAGAAAAAAAAACTGATATCACAGCTAGTCTACTACTCTAAAGCCTTCAGCATTATTTCAATAGTCTATATTTAACTATACTAAAACCACGAGGAAAGGTTTCCACTGTTAGTTATTTGGTGAAAGTATTAATAGTTGCATTGAGAATGATTTTGGTGATTTCATTATCACACTGATCAGTGAAAATATTTCATTCATGTTATTAAGGCTTAGCCATAGACAACAGAGAATGGTAGAGGAGTGTTATTCTGACACAAGGTCTGTGGCCAATCGTGTTAAACAAGAATCAGTTCTGGGACATGCGGTTTGTAATATATATAAGTGGCCTGGACAAAACGTAGATGGGTTGATTTGTTAGTCTGTCGATTGCACAAAAATTAGTAGAGTTGCAGGTAGTGAGGAATGTCGTCAAAATAGGAAATAAATCAATTGGAAATCTGAGCAGAGAAGTGGCAGATGGAATTAAATGTGGACAAATGTGAGGCGTTGCACTTTTGGAAGATAAAATATAAGGAGGAAGTACACAGTAAATGGCAGCATCCACAGGAACATTGATGTACATAGAAATCTTGGGGTGCAAATCTATAGCTCCCAGAAACAGGCAACACAAATGAGTGGTATTCTGATCATAAAGGGTTAATTGTCATGTTGCAATTCTATATTACTTTTGTCATACCACACATTTGGAGTATTGTTCAATTTCCAGTCGCTACGCTACAAAAGTATCTGGAAGCTTTGGAAAGGGCGCAAAAGGATGTTGTCTAAATTAGAAAGTACAGGTGTCTCCCGTTTTTCGAACGTTTGCTTTATGTTAACTCGCTGTTACGAAAGAGCTACATTAGTTACCTGTTTTCGCTAACAGAAGGTGTTTTCACTGTTACGAAAAAAGGCAGTGTGCGAAAAAGGTAGCTGACAAGTTCCTCCCCCTGGAACTGCATTCTAGCCGGCATTGCTTAAACACATGCCTGTGAGCATCTGTGCTTTATGTCGATTTATTCTGTGCATCTATTAGCAAGATGAGTTCTAAGGTACAGTATCGGAAAAGCCTAAAAGAGCACGTAAAGGTGTCACACTTAGCGTAAAACTAGACTAATAAAGCGTTTTGATTGTGGTGAATGAAGTAAGGATATAGTGAGTTTGGCTGAGGGTTTGTGGAAGTTGACGAAGATGAAGTTGAAGCGATTTTGGCATCTCATGACCAAGAACTGACAGATGAAGAGCTGATGAAGAGGAAAGGATAACAATTGAAGCCGAACGTAGCAGTGAATGGCCCGAAAGTGAAGTCGTCCAGGAACTGAACATCAAGCAATTGCCTGAGATTTTCGCTGCGATTGACAACACTGCAATGATTGCAGAAAAGTATGACTTTAATTTTGAAAGGGTACGTAGGTTTAGGGCAGGTTTGCAGGATGGTTTGAGTGCTTACAAAGAACTGCATGATAGAAAAATGCGTGAGGCTAAGCAGTCAAGCATACTGTAGTTTTTCAAGCCTTCCACATCAGCCACAGCAGATGACAAAACTCAACTTTCCACATTGAGGCAGGCAGACATAGAAGAAGGTGACCTGCCTGCCCTGATGAAAACAGACGACGATGAGATGACACCCCAGTGTCCCACCACCCCAACCTCCGACAACTCAGCCTAACACACCATCATCAGTGTCCTCACTATCTTCCCAATTCTGGTAATTTACACTGAAATTACACTGGACGTACATTATTTCTACTTTATATGGGCTGTGTATTTTTATGTGTTATTCGGTAGCTTCATAGCTTAAAGGTTACTGGAAAGAGTGCTTCTGCTGGGAGCACTTGTGCTGTGTGTTTCTGCCGGGAGCACTTGCACTTGTGTTTTTGTCGCGAGTGCTGCTGAGAGCGCTTGTGTGAAATTTTCGCTGCGGTGGACAGTGCTGCAATAATTGTAGAAAAGTATTCCTACATTATATAGGCTGTGTATTTATCAGATTATTCCTGCTTTTACTATATGTTACTGTTATCTTAGGTTTTATGTGTTATTTAGCATGATTTGGTAAGTTATTTTTTGGGTCTGCGAACGCTCACAAATTTTTCATATATAAATAAATGGTAATTGCTTCTTCGCTTTACAACATTCCAGCTTACGAACCGTTTCATAGAAACACTCTACCTTCGAATAGTGGGGGAAACCTGTATTGGCTAAAAGGAAAGATCAGACAAATTTGGTTTGTTTTCTTTGGAGCTTTGGAGGCTGAGAGGTAACCTGATATATCTTTATAAAATTTTGAGAAGCATAGACGAACTAGTACTCAAGATCTAATTCTCAGGGAGAAATATCAAATACGAAAGAGTAAAAATGTCAAACACTGGTGGTCATTTTTTATTAAAGGTTAGAGGGGGTAATTAAAAGGCAATGTGAGAAACAAGTTTTTTAAATGTAGAAAACGGTAACCGTATGGACTGGGTTACCTGGGTAGTAGTGGAAGTTGGCAGTTTGGAGTTCAAAAGGCTTTAAGACAGACACGTGAATTTGAAGGGATGCTGATGGTACACAGGAGGAAAAAATTCTTTGTGTAAATTGGCATCAAGATGAGCACAACATGGTGGTTCACGTGGTCTGGCCAATGCTGTACCATTTGATGTTCAGAGAGTATAGCTTCAAGGTGAGAGGGGGAAAAGATTAAAGGTGATTTCCAAGGCAGAATTTTTTTAATACAGAGAGAAGTAGATGGTTGAACATGCTGAGGGAAGTGATGAAGGTAGGTTTGATAGCAACATTTAAGAAATATGTAAACTGGCAGGGAATGGAGGGATACAGTCTATATGCAGGTAGATTGGTTTAACTTTAATTTGGTATCATTATGAGCACATGTGTGATGTGGGCTAAAGAGCCTGCTCCTGTGTTGTACTGTACTCAAACTACTGTTTTGATTGATCACTGCAACCGTAAAACATAATTCCTGTTAATCAACCAAAAACTCATCTTCTGTGATATTCATTCCAAAAAAACTGCATGCCCCAAACACTCATCCTTAAAGTCCACGATAGGGTTACTGAAATATTTAAGCTTTTGCCTTCCATTTATAACTTCTAACCAGGAAATATTTTGGCTTTGTCTCAGCTGCAGCACTTTAAAATCATCAAATCATGCTGAAAGATATTTAGTCATTTGGTTATCTTTTTGTAATTAAAGTCAATTTTCAATTCAGAATTTGTAGATTAATAGTTTTTAAAATTCCAGAAAGAGTTCCATTATTCAAAAGAGTATTCCAAGAAGAGAAAATGTACTGAATTAGAGGGCAAGTATTAGTGCAGTATACCTCCAGGATAAAAAAAAACTAGTACGGAAGCAACTAATCAATTTTCATTGGTGCCAACAAGTAGTTCCTATAAACAGATGAAATAAGTCATTTCTAAAATTCACATTAAATATTCACCGCAAATTCACAGTCAATGAAGAGCAGGTTCTTGTGACATACACCGTAAAACTTCTGGAAGCTATTTGTCTAAATGAGAATTTATAATATCCCAATTTGTTTGGTGTTTATGTGACCACAAAGTATAACTTTTCATTAAACCCTTTATGATTCAAGCAAGTTAAAGAGCCGGATAACCTGCACTTTCATTTATCCTTACTGATTGCACATGCACTAAAAATGGTGCAAAATAGTAACAAAGAACGCAGAACAGAAATTAAAATGCCAACATAACGTGAGTCCAATTTGGCCATACAAGAACCCACAAACTAGAAAAAGGTGTGCACAAATGTAATTATTGCACTTTGATTAGACTGCAGCTTGAAGACTGTAATGAGTGGTTGGTGCTTTAACAAATTCACATACTGGACAGTGCGGACACAATATTCCTCAACATCTGGCAACTAAGCTAAAAGGATGTAATGCTAAAATATTGTTTGATTCTGGAAAATGTAATATTTATTGTGATACACTTTTAAGAAAAGGAAAATATCGGTTCTGTTAGTACCAGCAATTGATTTGACAGCTGGAATGGGTTCAAATCAATTAAAGGCAAATTTATGAGACATCAGAAAGAAGAAATTCTGAAAAAGACTTAATATTGTGTTGATAGATTTAGAATTATTAGAAACAGGACTCTTAATATTTTTCTCATGCATATTTAGTGTTGTTTACAAATTTGCACAAAACATTACACAATTTTATCTAATGAATGGTACAGCAGGAAAACCAAGTCAATTACAAACAAAAGAGATTCTGCAAATGCTGGAAATCCAAACAACACACACAAAATGCTGGAAGAACTCACGCAGCACCTATGGAAAATAGTATAGTTGGCGTGTCAGGCTGAAACCCTTCTATTAATTTAACTGAATCCAAGGAGGATGTTAATAATGGTAATCTGTCCTTGAACACAAATTAAACGGTGTGAAAAGAATAATTATTTCTGAAAGTTTAACTTAATTGATGTAAAAATAACATCCTTTAATAATTAGAGCAGTTCAACAGAACCTAGAAAAAAAAATTGAACAAAGCTGTTTTATTTTCTCTGTGAGTTGATGGTGAGAGAATAGTGTCCAGTGAAGCTTTTGTTGTGAAGTTCAAATTGAATTCATGGTTGTGAAACCACTGTTCATAAGATACTGCATATTTTAATATTTTTCCTTTGGTTTTGTTAGGAAAATATTTTGTCTTAAAACTTCTAATTATCAATTTTCCATTACTTTCACCTAAATTAGTTTAAAAATGTAGACATAAAATTTCATGTTCTGCATTTACATCACAACATTTAAATTAATCAAACAAATGTAATGCTTTTAAATCACATTCAGCTGGAAAGTGAAATCAGCTTCTTGATTTAAACCTCAAAAGAGTATAACTTGACTTTCCTATAGTACAAGGCATGATATGCTTGTGTCTCAGTAAACACATAATTCAAGAATGTTAATTACATATTTTGCCAAGATTTGGAAAAAGCAAGTAACAATCCCAAACTCATCTATAGAGCAGAAAGAAAGCTCCATTCGCAACTGTTTCAACCATAATCCTTGTGAAAGGACCTTAATCCCACCACCAAGTATTATGACATTTAAAATGAAAAACTTACAAATGTGTCCTCATTTTCGTTACTGTTTCCTACTGACATGCTGTTGGCACTGCTTCCTGCGGGCACAACACTGCCACTGCTAAGTAACAGCATGTTTTTATCCTGAGGGGGAGACATGCTCTGCAATGGTCGAGACATACAATGGCACAACGTCACACCACAAATGACAGTTCATTAATCAGACCACAAACATGCAGTTAGTTGATCAACAAACAAATATTCTACACAAGCAATGGTGAATTGCACTTCATGTACAAAAATAACTTGTGCTTCTTCAATGTGTATGAATAATCCAGCAACTTTTTAAACTGAAGCCTGCTGTACATAAACAATGTTTCAATTTATCATTAATCATGCAAAATTGGCATAGTAACTTTACACACAACAGTAAGGTTCATTCTTCATGCTATTCAAGATGTTTTTTTTACATGCACTTGGAGATTTTTTATAATATAGAATAGGTACATGCACAGTGTTAGGTTAAAATGAGTTTTAAATCTTCCCTGCTTAGCTCTCATGCAGATTTTTAAAAATTCAGTTACTCATACCAAAAGACATTTTGCATTAAACCCATATGGTGAAAGCTACTGAGCAGCCACAACATGATTTCTTACATTATGCAATAAAAGTTGGATTACAAGGATTACTATATTTTTATAGTTTACATTTTATCAGTCAGCAATTGGATTTTGCCTTTCCTGGAGTATATATTATCTCTGGCTTCCCAGGTGATGGCACGATCTTTCTCACCTTTCTTCTCCATTGACAAAGAAGCTACGTTGGTAATGTTTGTAGAGATGTCCAGATTGACCCTATGCTGTGATGGAAACTGTGGTATTATGGATACATAGACTAAATGGAGATTCCACAGCAACAGAGGTCTAGCAAATGAACAGATTATCTCCCACGTTTGGAATCTCAAGCCTCTACCTCAGCTGCTCCTGGGATTTCTAGTTTTCTTGCTTTGGTTTGTTCTCTGCCTTCACAGCCTGCAATCCCAGTGCCCAGACCCCTTAGTTCCTGCAGCAAAATACATAGAACATAGAATAGTACAGCACATTACAGGCCCTTCGGCCCACAATGTTGTGCCGACCCTCAAACCCTGCCTCCCATATAACCCCCCACCTTAAATTCTTCCATATACCTGTCTCGTAGTCTCTTAAATTTCACTAGTGTATCTGCCTCTACCACTGACTCAGGCAGTGCATTCCACGCACTAACCACTCTCTGAGTGAAAAACCTTCCTCTAATATCCCCTTGAACTTCCCTCCCCTTACCTTAAAGCCATGTCCTCTTGTACTGAGCAGTGGTGCCCTGGGGAAGAGGCGCTGACTGTCCACTCTGTCTATTCCTCTTAATATCTTGTACACCTCTATCATGTCTCCTCTCATTCTCCTTCTCTCCAAAGAGTAAAGCCCTAGCTCCCTTAATCTCTGATCATAATCCATACTCTCTAAACCAGGCAGCATCCTGGTAAATCTCCTCTGTACTGCGAGCCAAACTAATCACAACCCTGATTGAAACAATAACAGCTGCACACACTCAGAAAACAAAATGGTACTTAAGATAAAACATATCATAGACATGATTTAAAGTACTTTTAAGTATGGACATTTTTATGTAGTTTAAACTATTTTACACCTCTCTAAACCAGGCAGCATCCTGGTAAATCTCCTCTGTACTGCGAGCCAAACTAATCACAACCCTGATTGAAACAATAACAGCTGCACACACTCAGAAAACAAAATGGTACTTAAGATAAAACATATCATAGACATGATTTAAAGTACTTTTAAGTATGAACATTTTTATGTAGTTTAAACTATTTTACACCTCATCTCCCCCACCCAAAGACTATACTGATCAATCTTTGGAAAATACTGCATTTAATAAAATTTTGTATTATTTTCTGAAATGTTGACTGTATTTCAGATAAGTCAGACATAATTTGTCTTTCTACAACTCAGTCAATTTTTTTTGGAAATTTATCCTTCTGTTTAGGTGTGGCTTTTAATTATTTGTCTCTACAACAGTTCTGAGCAAGATACCCATTGGGTGCACAGAACATTGCAACTTAAAATGTGTAATGCATTTTGCATGAAAGTTTACAGACAATGATGTCAAAATTAATTTGTGCTTTCAACCAAAATTCATCATCATCATAAAGAACAGAGTCTTCATGGAATAAATACTTCAACAAAGAATCTGGGACGTTTAGTACCTGAAGCAGGTAGAAAGGCCAACTGCCAAATTAAGATGAAGCTGTATAGATATTATAACTTCCCTGTGATTTGAAGCACTTTTCACTGCAAAAACTTGTTTTGCCGAACTATGGCCATAGAAGAATGGAGGTAGATCATGAGAACATTCAACTTTTCTTTAGTTTGGAAAGAATACAGTACAATATTCGATGGAATGTTTATCTTTTACTTTAGATCCTGGGGTCTTCCCATTACTTCCTTTCACTTCCCTACTCTTGCTTTAATTAATATTTTAAGACTCTTATTTATTGAGAACAATAATTTGGCTATTCAATTTATTAAGATTGATTGATTTTCCCAGTTCCCAGCAGCCCAGTCACATTAGTCCCATTGCCCAGCACAACCCCATTTCCCCATACCCCTACAAGTTATTCTCCCTCACACTCTTCCATCAACCTCTCCTTTCATTCATTTGCTATGTATTTGCAACTTACAGAAACTAATTATGCTACCAGCACGTCTATGACCTGCAAAGAAACTGCTGACCCAGCAGAAACCTATATGGTCATGGGAACAAATATAAAAAGTCAAATATCGCCCAAAATCAGGATGAAGTCTGGGCTACGGAAGGCGGGTGCTGTGGAACTCACTGCTGCTGTGCAACCATTCAGCCCTCAGAATTGTTATTGAATGAAAACTATCCTTTGAGTTTCAAGTTGCTAAGCCTTAATTTTTAGAGTTAAAAGCAAATAAAACATTTAGAGAGTATCACCTAATAGAGGAGAAAAATCACTCCAAAGTAAACGTATTCTTAACTAATTCCCTTGCTTAAGTATTCATGGAAATGAATTAGTTTTGACCAAAAATAAACTGTTAATTGTAGCAAAATTATAAAGAATTTGCCAATACCAAAATGATTGTCATGGCCTCATCCATTCAATGTATAAATCCTTCTGTTACTTTACTTTCTAATATACTATGGTTCTTCATTTCAGTGTCATGTATTCAAGTCTAACCATATTAAAAAGAGGCTAAAAGTATAGATATTACATAGTTACAATGACTTTAATTACTTAGCTTAAATAGTATGATTTACCTCTTGAGCAAGAAGAGGTTTAGTTTCTAAAGGTTGTTTGTCTTTTCGTTCTTCTCGTACAGGCAGAAGTGATTTCAGAAATTTTGGAGGCTGAGCAGAAAATGCTTTGAGTGGACTACCCAGTGAGTGGTGACTCTCTGCTGCAGTACCTACAAGTGAAAATAAAGAAGGGACATCACTTCTACAGAATAGTGCAACAATTCCTGATCAGTATTACACAGAATTACCAAACGTGACAAACATCAACTCCCAGTTAGGTAAAAGGGAAGAGATTCACATTAAAGTTTCAAGAGCAGTGAGAGGTGAGTTTCCCTCCAGATGTGCTGGCTAGCTGAAGTTGAGGCTGTGAGGTATTTTGAAAGCAGAAGTTGAGGAATGGCTTGAATGAAAACCAGAAAGGCAGAAAGTACTAGAGTCCTCAATGAACAGCATGGTGTGAACACAAAACAAGTGGATGAGCTCAAAGTAACGTACAGTTTGATTGAAGCAATAGGAGTGCTTTAGAATAAACAGATCTAGGGCTTTAAGAAAAAAGGCAAGATTGAGGATTTTAGCAACAAATGAAGTGAGATAGGTCAAATTTGGGAGCAACGCAACCAAGATGGAAATGACTGATGGCAATGTGCGATTTGAAACTGAAGTCAGTTTACTATCATTCAATTTTGAATGCATCAGCAAGGCCAGGTTTTTGTCATTTAACAACTGTATGATAACTTGGACTTTATTGTTGACAGCTATAATTACCTCCAGTGTCTTTCATCCTACGTGGCGAATCTTTAAGCAACGTACTATACCAGGAACAGTCCTGTGAGTTCAATGAGCAATCAGAAATATCTTGATGACTTTCCGAACGACCCTAGAATCATTAAAAAATACAGTTTACAACATCTGATAGTTAATTACACTAAGTTTGTGCATTTGAATAGCTAGCAAATTAATATCATTTGCTGATCAGCTTGTTTGGAGGAAAAGGTAAACAGGTTAATTTTTCAAAACATAGAAATGGTACAAAGTGCCATTTTAGGCCATCACAGAAAAAGACAAAGGTTAAACAGCTTGTGGTGAGAAAATAGACTAATGCTCCTTTGGGATATAGACCTCAACACACCATTATCTGTGTCAAGGTGGCAAGCCTTTTGGAGACTTTTTGAAGCATTTTAACAATGGCTACTTAACTCCCAGTCTGATTCAGATTAGATAGTTTAGGCTCTATTGGTACAAGCTTCATTCAAGATTATTTATTGTCATTCATTAGTACACAATTGTAGAGGAGAACAAAATAATTGCTACTCTAGATCCAATGCAGCATACGTATTTAAAAAAAACACAAGCATAAGAACATATTTTTTTAAAATCACAATAAATATAACTCTGTGTGTGTGTGTATATATGTATATATATATACACACACACACACACACACATACATATACACACACACACAAATTGATACTAGGTACAGGAGTATCTGTACATAGGGTGAATCTGACAGGAAATAATAAAGTAGTGATGGTATGGAGTGTGGTGTGATGACCAAAGGGGTGGAAGTGTTGATTTGTTTGGAAGAGACAAGTTTGGTGGTCCTGGCATTGATGTTGCATAGCCTCTTCCCTGTTGGGAGTGTGATCAACAGCCCATGAGCTGGGTGGGTCCCTATGCGATATTGTTGGCCCTTTTCTGTATATATGACCTTGACTGCAGGTAGGCTGGCGCCAGTGATGCATTGGGCAATTCTAAGTACCTGTTGTAGAGCCTTCCTGTCGACTACAGTGCAGTTTCTGTACAACACAGTGAGGCAGCATATTAAGATGCTCTTAGCTGTGCATCTATAGGAGGTTGTGCGAAGTACAGCTCTCCACAAAGTAAGTTATGAATAATGTTGCACAAGAAAATAAGAAATTTTACTCAAAATAGTTGTGCATCTATAGGAGGTTGTGAGAAGTCCAGCTCTCCACAAAGTAAGTTATGAATAACGTTGCACAAGAAAATAAGAAATTTTACTCAAAATACGATTCACTTAATTTAGCCACAGCCTGCATTGGAATAAATTACTGAAAAGTCATGGGTTGGAGCTGAAGATTTAGGGAAAATTTGTAGGAACGATTTCATGTTAATTTTGAGTTAAATTTGTGTTTATTGCCATGATAGACACAACTATGAATAAAACTCGGGTGGTTCTGATCAAATTAAATTACAAGATTTTTTTTCTGGTAGTAGGCATTATTATCCTCTGTTGCTAAGTGTATTCACAGTCTGGGAGTTTGACTGTCCGGACTTATACTCTTTATACTGTGTGGTGGTTGGTCTGGAGTTGCTGTTGTTTTTTTCTTGTGTTGTGGGGCTTGGGGAGGACACTAAGCTCACTTGTCTTTAATTTAGGTGCTTTTTTGTTAAATTCTCTTCCTTTGTAGCATATTGTTATTGTATGCTTAATCTTGCACTGTATTAATGCTCCTCATTGGGATTTGGAGTTTTTAATTTTGTAAAATGTTTTGAAAAACTAATTTAAAAATTTAAATAAATAAATAAATAAATAATTACAAGATTCAGACATGGCCAGCACCATCACCTGTAAGACGTACACACTGAAACTGCCTCAGTGTTAATTCTGTATGATCAGCCTGTGTGATTCACACAACTCAAAAAGAGGAACTGTCCATAATAGCTAATGGTGCTTCAACCATCACTGCATCTTAAAGTCTTTCAGTACTTTTACCTTCACAGCCCTCTTCAAAGAAGCTACTCCAAATAATGAACACAATATATCAGCAAAACCTTTTAAACATAAAATCCTCTTCACATTTAATAGAAAACCCTAGAATTTTATCACCTGATACATAAAGTGGTTACAGCAGTGATTTTTTGATTTGTCAACCAGGGAAACCCTGGAAACAATGTTCCTTTTCTCCCCCCAATGGTTATACTCTACATTGGTTTCAGGGAATAATCTCTCATGAGGACTGGTATCTCTCAGGAGCATGGGTTGGGAATTGCTTATCAACCATACCTGATATTCAATTCAAAGAGAATGGAAAAGAAAAAGTAGCATCCAGTGTGCTTACAAAATACTTTTGATTCTATGGAGAAAGTACTTCCATCCACCCATGGTATCAGCCACTTCAAGGCCTCCCCAACAAAACCAAATAATTTTAAATGCACTTATTACTCTCCAGTAAAGTGAACAAGCTTATTGGTAACACACCTTGCATTCATCTTCATATCCAGAGATATCTGTTCGACTATTGGATACCTGAAGAAACCAGAGATAAAATAATGCAGATTAACCAGAGGTTTTCAGATCCTACTTTGATTCCAGAATGTGAAGCTCAAACCGCAAACACTCAAAGCAGAGTTGTGAAGTCTAGATATTATTTTTCATTACGCTTTCAACACTGTCACTCATTATGGCAAGCAGGTTAAAAATACGATCTTTAATTGACATAGCAGGTCAATGCGAGATGAATATAAGCACATAAGAAACAATGCAGTTTATGCAAGAAAGCCATCAAATAAACACATAGGTATCTTCCAGTAAGGCATTCAAAAGAGCTTTGTACAATTTACATCTACTAATACTGTAGATGTCATTTCAACATATGTATCTGCAACTTCAGCTTTACAATTAATTAAACACTCTATAAATACCAGAGTTGATAGTTGATAATTTATCAGGGAAATTAATACAGTATGCGTAGAGTGCTACCTGTTTCTCTTCAGAAAAGTAATCTGAAGGGAAAGGGATTGTGAAATAGGAAATCCAGGCATGCATCTTATGCAATGACCATCAACAGAGGAGCTATCCTTAGGGCCAGAGTAACCATCTCCATTATTGCCTTGCATCAACTACTTCTACGTTTCCTAAAATGATCACTTTTACATTGCCTGCACTTATTAAATGATGCTGTGTCAGTATTCAAAGCAGTGGTTAAAACAGAAATATGCCCACTGCAAATGACATCAGTCATCAGGTTACTAGGCCACATTAGTCTACAAAAGTAAAAAGCAGTAAACTCTGTCGATTATTTAAAAAAATTCAGTATTCTGCTTGCCTTCTGCTTTCTCTTGGTTGCTGATTTCATTTACCTACTGTGATATACATGCATGCATGCTGATATCCAGTATTATTTTTCATACCTTTCAAAACAACACCTCCAGACCAAGGTTTGCAGAAGGTCTGCAAAGTCAGTCTCCTTTTACTTCCAATTGACCTCTGTTTTCATTTTCTTCACTGTTGTGAGAACTTTCAGCTGCAACTGGATCACTGAAGGCATTGTACGTGGGAGGGGAAATTAGGTTGGAGATGAGAGGATGCATTTTCCTATCAAGTGATATTATGATGTTAATTGAAATTGTTACTAAAGAAATAGGGAGATTTCATTAGATGTTCCTTTTTATGTGGACAATTCTCCTGATGTTAGATTCAGATTATCAGTCAATCTAAAAAAGAGACTTCAAGATTTCTTCTAGGGAGAAGCTCCTGGATGCAGAGTTGAGCTGATTATTTTCAGTTCTATTCTTCTTAGCAGATTATGGTTAATCACCATTATCAACAGGATACTTGGAGTGATGGATAATATTTCCACTTTGAAACTGATTATACTTGCATTGATTTTCTTTCGTGATGTAAAATTAGCCAGCTATGCATGTAGTAGTCTGTCAGCTAAGATCATGGAGCATCACAAAGAGCGGATAATTTCTTTATAGAGCATACTCATTCAAAAAAATTGCCACTAACATTATATCAGTCACAAAAAGCTTCTGTTAAGTATTCAACAGGGAGTTACAAGATTTCAAAATACAATTGTGATTCACAGTGGAGCGTAATTTAACAAAACAAAATTACAAAACTCCATTTACTCTGCATTTCTTCTATCTCACCAAAGTCACTTATGCTGTGAAGTTAAATAGCCATTAACTCTTGCAATGTGCACCAATTTGCTTTCTTCAGCCTCATGATAGTTCATTATCAAACCATAATGTGTACTGAATATGAAATTTGAATGTGCTATTGTGGTGAAGTTGAAAATTCACATAGAAATCAGTTTTCTATTTTTCCTGATATGATCACAAGGCTCTTAATTATAGCCATAATTTGATTTTATATTTGTTTGCTTTAACTAGGATACACAGTATATTTCTGTCTTAAACAGATGCAAGTTACTTTGTACAAATGGTAAACAGCACAAGTTTCAGTATCGGATCAAGTTTCGGAACAAATTTCTGAATGTCAGCCAACTGTTACTTAGCCTCCAGTTATACATGGATCCTTTTGGCACCACAGTAAATGTACAAAACTTCTTTTGCCTTTGTAGAACCTTAATGGATGGGACTTCAGATCAACAACAGACAACACTAAGTTTACAAAACAATATTTGCTCCTACACGTTTCAGTTCCACAACGGTGAAGACACATAGAATTGCACTAAGTCGAAAAATGTAGTGGGCAACTCCACCAGTTTATCCTTAAGCTACTAAATTTCAGATGATAATGAATTTAGCACTTGTTAATTCTAAACCGTAATGGCAGAACAAATGAAAATAGAAAGTCAATTAAATCTTAAAGTATCCACATTTGGCCAGTAAAATCTAGAGATTAACTCCAGTTGTTGAGTAAATTATTCATTATCTTGGAATTTCCTTCAAAGGCTAAGGCACTTTTGGGTTTGGCTGCTAGCTTCCCTTTGTTGAATGTTGATGTCTACTATTGATCTCCATTTGATTCTAGTTCCATGTCTCATTTTCTTAAAAAGTTAAAATCTTTTACTGGTATCTTAAGGCCCGGTTTTCTTTAAGCAGGCACTTATAATATCAAATATTTTTAGATTACTTAGTTAAACTAAGGAAACAATACAAGTGAAGCACAAGTTTATTGGGCCAAAGTGATAAAGGCAACTCAGTTACCCCTGGTAACAATAATTCATTTGTTCTGTTGCTCAAAACAGGGACCTGAAAGTTTCATTGCAGTCAACTTATTAATCAACATCCAGAGGCATATAACATATTTGTACACCATAACAGCAGCTTCAATTAGTTTACAACTGGGACTCACCAATACTGAAAACAACAAAGCTGCTTAACAATTTTTATGTTTCTTTTCCTTTAGATATTGCTTTTTTTAAAAAAATGTTGCCTCTTTTATTTTATTCATGGTTTATTTCTCAAAATGCTTAGAGCGAGAAAACAATGCTGCTGGCATGCTTGCTCTATAAGGTTGTTTCCGTGACTTGGAACCCTTAGCTTTATGGCCTTCCTGTCCACAGAGGTAACATGTACAGGACCTTTCACAGTTCAATGACTGGGCATTTTCGTTGTCCAAGTTTGTTTTGAGCTTTTTATCACTTTTGTTGGATCTCCTTGTATTATCTGGTGCTGGGCTGGCTTCTGGCCTTGCTGTAACGTGCAGACTCTCCATTCTCTGAAGTCTCTCCATTTGATCCATTTGGTGCATTGCAAGTTGCTTCACTAACATGGTAAGCTCCAGCAGGGCAGGGTCTTGCTCACATCTCGACTGTGATTCAGCAAATTTGAAAGTATCGCCTGAGTCTTTTTCACCAACCTGTTCAGGAGTTGGGTCACACACTTTGGGTGGTTTTCTGAACTGTCTGGAGAACTCCTTAATTTCACATGGTAGTTTTTGTTGCTCTGTAAATATTACCGACTTTTTATTAACAGCTGGAGGTTTCTGATCAATATTTTTCTCAAGTGGAGTGTTTATAAACAGAGGCTTACTTTTGAAATCCTTATGTCCAGGGGACCTCTGTTTACTAGATTTAGTTTTTAATGTTCTTAACACTGCTGCCATAGAATAGGTGGTTTTGAATTCATTTGACCGTTCGAAGTTTCTGACAGAAACTGCAGAATCGAGTGAGAGTTGAGAGTGTCCATATTCCGCTCTAAGCTTCTCAAAAGCACCAGCAGGGCATTGGTCCTTCAATGGCAACTCAAGGACAAGCATTTTTGCCCTTCCCTCAAGATGATGTAGCACAGCTGCAAACTGAAGTGTAGCAGGCACTTCATAAACATCCAGCATCTGCTGCGTATCCCTTATCCAATCTTCTACATCAATCCGACTGGCTGGATCGCCACCAAACTTCGGTAAACTCAGTAACTGGTTGGGTGTGACCGTGGAATGAAGCAGAGCCAGTGGTAATGATTCAGACTGACATCTAGCAGGATAGGAATGGGACTGACTATCCTTTTCTTGCGACTTCCAATGTACTTCAGCTAAGTGACTGCTTACCTCCCTCGATTCAGCAAGCTTCATTTTCTAAGGAACAGATATGAGCAACAGGTTTCAACTGTTTGACCACAGGCATCCAATATTTTTGGTTTCCGAGCTACATTAGCTAGTCCCTTCAGTGTTGAGGCAATTGAAAACACTTTAACAAAACACTACAAGCTTTCTTCACTAAAATCAATTAAGTAGGTTTACTGCCAGCCTCTGCCCTCCCTTCACCTAGAAAGGGCACAAAAGCTACCTATTATTGGGTTGAATAAATACAATATACATGTGCACAAAAATATGTATTTCCCAATTTATAGATTAAAGAATAGTTGAAAATTAGTGTACTTTCAAATTTACATTAAAGGTTAAGAGCATTCACCATGTGGGTCATGATTTTATTACCCTCTTCTTGAATGCTTCTTGTGTTTAGATAAATCAATGGATAACAAATTATAAGGAGACTCTTGAAGGTCTTAAACTTGTCATCACCAAGAATAATACAAAGGTATAAAAATAAAGAAATCTCAATTTTTACACTATGCTGAAATGTCTCCCATCAGAACTATAAATACAGTCTTCAGCAGGATGGAATCAAAGCAATTAATTCTAAAGCTCTTAGCTTGTGTCAACAATGGTTTTAATCATAATTACATATGCAGTAATGAAAATATACATAATACTGCATTGAGAATCAAAAATGCAGATGATGGAAATCTGAAATAAAAACAGAAAATGCTGAAAACAGAAAAGAGGAACAATTAACTTTCTATGCTGCCTACTTGCTGAGCATTTCCAATTCCTTTTACTCGTTTTAATTTATTGCATTCTTTATATGACATTGGTTCCTATTTTACAAACATTTTCTAGTTTTATCCTTCCGATATACAGCTGAATAAGCCTCAATTTCTTATCTTTTGCAGACCTAAGCAAAAAGATGAAATAACATATCAGGCCCAATTCAAATGCAGAAGCATTAAGGCTATTTTTAAAAATTTATAATTGACAGTCCAAATGATGCACCTATGGGATTTGTTTATTTTTCTCAGGCTTCCAATTATGAATTATTTTTCACTTTCTCACCATGATTATCCCCAACTTTTTTTAAAAAAGCTCGCTAGTTATTTCTTACAATAGCTGACAGGATGAAACAACGAGCCACTTTCAACCCAAATTTAAGATCTCATGCTCAAATCTTGCAAAAGACTTATTTGAACATAAAACCATTCTGCACACTTAAAAAATGTATCATTTAAAAATGTTCATGCAAGTTAACCACATTTACCAGCATGCAGCAGCTGGGCAATTTGCAAACAGCCAAGGCTTGCCTGAAAATATCCATAAAAGGAGAAAATATACAATTTTGAAATGAGAAATAAACTCCATCTGTGCAAGATATAATTCTATCATCCCTTGCCTTCTTACCCCACAATCCCAACCACTCTCATCCCAATTTATTTGAGGAATATATTTGTTCCTAACTCCTAATCTAAATCAGCAACTTGTCTACATGAGATATTTTGCTTCACCTACACCACTTGGATGCCAAACACTAAAATCTTTTAGTAAAATCCTCAAGTAGATATGTTGCAATTTGTATTTTTCCTCTCAGCTGCGTTGTAAGCACAGAGAGGTGTATGCTGTTTGAAACTCGCAGGAACTCCCTGCAAAAGGCCAGGAGCCATTATGTGTGGGTCAGTGTGTTCCAGATCTTCCTTTCTTCACAGCGCAAGGACAAGCAGGTCCTGTGTCCAGGGACACAAATGAGATGTGCAGAGCTGAAGGGACAAGTACCCTAATGAGGTTGCTGAACTATGAGAATGCAAGTGGTTTGATCTTTCTCTATTAATTTTCTTTAATGCTTTTAGTTTCTTAAATCTAAAAAATAAAAAAAAACATTTATTTGGAATATTTCTAACATCTTAAATTATTTAGTTATTTCAACTGATAATTACAAATCATCTAAGAACAATATACTGTATTATAAAGCAACCTAGACCACAGATGAGAGCTAAGTGGCAGTATTCAAGACAAAAATTAAATAAAATGCAGGCAAATTTTTAAGGACGATTCACAGAAAAGGCCATCAGGCAGCCAGGGGACAGTGCCTCAGGATTCACGGTCCGAGACTTGGTGATTATTTCCAATTAGTGAGGCTGTAAAATCACTACTGCAAAAATAATACAGAGGATTTGTGGAGCTGAGTATAAGGATTACAACACATGCTAAATTTCCATATTTATTGCTGTGTTTACCTCTCTTCACTTTTGACCATTGTTGCTGACAAATGTGCTTACAGAAACCCAGTGTTGTCAGAAGCCTTGCAAACAAAATACTTCAGATGCTAGAAGTCTGAAATGAAAACAGAAAATGCTGAGCAGATTGGCAGCATCTATTGTTGGGGTTCCCAAGCTGGGGTCCAGAGACCCGTCTAGCAGCAAAATTGATCCAAAATCAAGACAAAACAATTGCTGTCAGCCTGCGACCCCAGACAGAGTTATTATACTTGTATGACAGGTCCACAGCTCCAATGATTGCTCCAAAGAGTCGTATTCCCTATTCCAATTCTTTATTAGCAACTAGCAAGCGCACAATTGAGCAGTATTGAGCATTATCTCAGTGGTCAGAAAAGATACGACCTCTGCTGGACCTACAAACTACCATGAAATAAGCAAGAATACAAAACTTATTCCCTTCACTTTTACCACGCCCCCACGCATGTGACTAGTTATCATAATACACATAATGAACGAGCAACACAGAATACAACGCAGATAGAAAATGGATACATGGCGCCTACACCTTGCTTAATGGTATTGGTCCATTGCATAATAAATGTTGGAAACCCCTGATCTATAGAGAAGAGATCAATAGATACTCAGGTTAGTGATCTTTTATCAGCACTCACTACCAGTTTCCTTTCTTAGTCCTGATAATGCTCATTGACTGTTCCTCGCCCACCTGCGTTTTACAGCATTTTCTATTTTATTTCATCGAAGCAGCAGCCTGGACATGCCTGTGCTGGTACCAACTCCTCATTCACAGCAACATTAGGACAAGTTCCTTCTTGGAACATGTGATGCATTTTAGAGGTTGCACTGCACGCATCTGTGGTCAAAGGTGTTACTTCCACGTAGGATCACTTTGCAGAGCGACACTAAGCCTCCTGTGGACAAGGTCAGGTGACTGAACAGTTTTACATTGATCCACATCAGTTCTGTTGCCGAATACACAGATGCAACCACACAACCTCTTAACCACTACTCATAAAGATTGCAAAGCTTTTCATTATTTAAGATCTCGCCAAAAATTATTCGAAATATTCAGCTGTCATTTTGGTATGACTACCACTTATATCAGAAGAAGAAAACCAAGCTAGTGGTCCATGTAGTGATTTTAAAAATATCAAAATGAGCTACTGTGCAAAATCTGGTTGCATCTTGCATCAGATTTGAAGGCTTTCTCATCAACTGGATTCTCATCAAGGCAACAGTAATGCGCACATAGTATATATATATATATATTATATATATATAGACACACACACACACCTCAAAGCACTTTGGACCACAAATGAATGCCCAATATTACTTGACAATTTTTAAAAATGCAGGCAAATTTTGAAGATAATATTTTGGTGCAATGTACTGCAAAGAGAAACTTGGTACTATACCTTGTCGTCCACTTGAAGACAAATACTTTTAACACTTTCCCTCCCTTGACCGCTTCCCCACAATATTACATCACTTTTAAGCTTTTGCATATAAAACTTAGTTCAAGTAGACGGAACTTTGATCAAGCTTGAATAAATTCCACATCTATATTGTTCTTTTGGTTCTGAGTCTTATGAAAAGTAAAGCTACTTCAACTAGTATATCGATTGTTAATAGCTGAGGGCATCCCAGAGTGCTTTACTAACAGTACCAAAAGCCATCCCGGTGCCCACTCTTGTACACATGATGATATATCTGTCTGTTGTTGACCCGCTTTACTTGTTGTGGTACATACATGTTGGACATTAGGTGTGCTGACACTCCTCTTCATGTACTTCCCTTTTGAAGAAAGTGCTTCTTTCACGGTAACTGCCTAATAACGGGATTAACAAAAAGAGTCAGGTTAACATGGGCATGATGAAGGAGAGGTCATAGTCTGCTTTAAATATAATTATTAGTAAATGAAAAAGCAGTTACCTACAAAAGCTGAAACTCTTGGAAACAACTTACAACAAACCATATTGGAGTGCAAGATTCTTTTTAGTCAATTCCTCTAATGATCCAAATTTTGACAAATGCATAATCTTGTTATATTCAAGAACTATGTTAAAACATGCTTGAACTGTACAATAACATCGGAATGTTAAGCTATTTAGACTGTGACTGAAGTCACTTTTCACAATTATCAGAGATCAGATGCAAGGCCATTTTCACTAGGAACCTCACCCATCTCCCTTTCTAAATTCCTTCTGCATTCATTATCGTCAGTTTTCAGGTAACAAACAAACAGAAAAAATACTATTGATGGCTCATCAAAGTTACATGTCATATTTTGCAGACTAATAAAGCAACAGGGACCATAGATATCACCCAAGAGCCACAACAACCAATGGCCCAGTGCTTAAATTTCACATTGGGTCTTGTATCCTTCAGGGCATGAAACAGATATGCAAGGGACAGAGAACAGAAAACCTATGAAGACTACAAACTGTTTATTATATATCTTAACAAAACATCAACTTTTTATGTTTGCACTGGCTGACCAACTAATAAATCATACCATCTCTTTTTGATAATTACACTATATTCTTAAGATATTTTGCAAAATAAACTTCCCTTTAGACTTTGTGATACCTTAGCTAACTTGCAGACATCACTTTGTGACAAAATAGCTGAATTCTGAACAGTGTATAACATTCCTAAAACCATAAACATTTGGCGTGTGCTTGGGCAGACACTCAGAGCAGATGTTTGCCAGTGATCCGAATACAGAGTCTGACCTGTCGGAGTCGTTCCAAGCTCAGGATATTCTCAACCTCTAACACTCCTCTGGTGTACTTCTCAATGTAGGTTTCACCATCACCTGAACCATCATTTTCACTCTTAGCTGCCATTAGTGCCAGGGTCTCTCGATCTTCTGTCTCTTCTGAGGCCTGTAAGGAATAAGGGTACCTCATCAATGTTATGAAAAATCCAAAAAGCAGACGAATCTTGAATTGTGTGATGTTTTATAATTTCACTGTTCCATTTCAACAAACAGTGAAAATATTAAGTTTAATTACTTCTATGAAATGAAAGGTCATATGTTGAGTATCAGGTGTATCTGAATTAAGTTTGAAGTGCATTTATTATCAAAGTATGTATACTACTTGAGCAAGGCACTTAACCACACATTGCTCTGCGACGACACCGGTGCCAAGCTGTACTGGCCCTTGCCCTTCCCTTGGACAACATCGGTGGTGTGGAGAGGGGAGACTTGCAGCATGGGCAACTGCCAGTCTCCCATACAACCCTGCCCAGGCCTGCGCCCTGGAATCTTTCCAAGGCGCAAATCCATGGTCTCTCGAGACTAATGGATGCCTATTATTATGTATACTATACACAACCTTGAGATTTGCCTCCTTACAGGCAGCCATAAAACAAGGAAATCCAAAAGAATCCATTTAATAAGACCATCAAACACCCAATATGCAGAAAAAAAACAAACTGTACAAACAATTAAAGTAAGGAAATAACATTCATAACTGAAATTCACAGAAGTGAGTCCACAGCCATGAAGCCAGTCATCACTGCAGAAGATCCAGGAGCCCCTGGTTGCAGGCCACAGCCTCAGTTCAGTGCAAAGTAGAGTAAACCCCGTGGAACAGCGAGCTGAACACTGGCCTGTCCATCTCCTCCTGCCCCAACATCCTGACCATTTCAATCTGACCCGGCACTTAAATCGGCCAAATGCCAAGTTGTTCCTCGCTCTTGGACTCGGGCTCTGCCACTATGATACACTCTTGGGCCCAGGTCTTGCCACCTCAATCCAGCCCGTACCCGACCTTATCAGTCTGGCCTGTTATTGTTTACCTGGAAACAAGTAATAGTACTACCTCCCCCGAATGCTTGACAAATTATCTCCTTGGCTAAATGGTGGCGCGATCAATTTTCACATGGCAAATTGCTAATAGCAGGAGAAATAATAGGAAGGCCCAGGTATTGAAATAACTTCACTTTTAGGCATCAATTATGATTTAAATCACATCTAGTTTCTTCTTTGGGTACAACAGGACAGATAGAACAGCTGAAGATTCTCAGAATTAAAATCAAATCTGTAAGTTCCAAAATTAAATAGTCACTCAAGTGATTGTTTCCAATGATAAGACCACTGTTTGAAATACATTTTTCATCTAGATTCTCCTATTCCACATTGAGATTCTGAGTGTCCAGTGTTAGGTGTCTTTCAGGTCCATTATCTTTGCAGCTAGTGTTTACGGGCAACAGTGTCTACAGCAGGTAAGGCTACAGGGAAAACCAATCAGACACATGTTGACACTTAGACACACATCAGCCTTCAACAACACCACTAGTAGGAAATTTGACCTTCTCTTTCACTCCAGCTAAATGTGGTATTGCTATTTATATGCAGGCCGTTTGGAAGGCAAAAGCTATGGTGATAAAGGAGCAAAGATATATTGCTGGAACTCGGAGTGTAGCATGCAGTTTTGTTTTCCCGATCTATGGAAAAACATTCTCACCATGAAGGTAACAAAATAAAGTATACCAGACCGAATTTTGGCATGGCAGGGAAGGTGCATGAGGAAAGACGAGGTTCATTGGAATTTAACGCTTTGGAATTTAAAAAGGATAAAATGGGACCTCATTAATACCTATAAACCTCTGACAGGACTTGATGGATTAGTTTCAGGGAGGATGTTCCTAATAGCTTACAACCAGAGTTCATCTCAGATGCAGAGTCTGCCATTTTGAATGGAGATCAGAAACATTTCTTATTCCAAAAGATAAAGAACCTGTGCAATTCTCTGCCACAGAGGGCCATGGGGTCAAACTCATCAAACATACACAAGGAGGAGATGGGTATCTTTTATTCTTTAATTAAAAGATCATCTGGGATCTTGAGAAAAAGCAGGTTCATGACATTTCAGTGGTTGATCAGCTATGATCATTTATGACTGATTGAGCAGATCAGAGCACTGAATGGCCGATTCGTTCCTGCACCAAATTGCACGTTTCTGGGATTTTTTAGGTGCTAGCCCATACAAATTCTGTGTGGTACACAACCTTCTGAAGCATTTTAATTACAGTGAACAATTCAACAACTGAAAAGGAACCCTAGGTTTCCCGCTCATCTCGTCTTTTTCCCATTTAACAAAAAAATCTGTCATTTCTCACTGATGCTATGAATTTAGTGCCAGCCTGCAAAGCAATAGATTTTTTTTCCATTAAGGATTTACATGTCCTAGCTAACCATGACTAAGTTTACCAAAACTGTTTCAAACTAAACACAAAAGATAAAGAGTACCTCTTTAATTTGGAATTCAAATTTTCATCAAGCAAAAGCTTAACATTTTAACCCAACTTGTGTCTTAATTTTCACAAACCCAATACTTCTTCCTCAAAAGCCTATTCATCATGATTATCCGAATGAAGTAACCAGTATTCTTCATCATGATTGTCAGACACTGACTTACCTTGGGTATGTTGGAAACTATTTCATAGGTGACGCCACAAGAATGTAGAATGTACTTGTAGGACATTCTCCGCTTCAAACTCTGTGTAAAGCTCTGTAAAAGTTATTAGAAAAACATTTTTGAATTATGAATATATTAAATTAATTTTCTCACTAAGATAAATTTAACAAGCAGTATAAAAATCATACAGACAGATACTTTCATCAACTCTACTCTTTAAATGTTGGCTTTTCTATTTGGATCAGATGCATAATCATTGCTTTCTTTTTGTAATTGTTAACCACCTTTATGAACTCTAAACTTTAGTTAAAATTAACTCAGAAAGATATGAAGAATAGATTTATTAATGAAAAATGGGTCAGCCAGAGCAACAAGAAATACAAAGGGAGCTTAGTAATCTGTGATTAGTGGGTCATGTACCGATCCCTTAAAGACCCATCAACTACAATCACAGATCATAAGTATGATGCAATATCCACCTATACATTCAATCCAGATACAGTGCTTTTACAGTCAATACCACTGGATTCAATATCCACTAGCAGTTCACAGTGTACCCACTTTAACTAAACCGGTGTTGCAGCATTGGTAACTCTCTCAGCAGGGCCTGCTTTCTGTGGGAATTCTAACTGAGAAGAAGACAAAAGGTTATCAACAAGTAATCTGAACTTCTACGCTTTCCCTCAGCACCCTTGAATTTCCTACCTGACATTTGTGCAGTAGGAGAGCAGTGTGCAAGGAAAAGATTCCCCCCCCCCCCCCCCCGACATCCTACCCTCAATTATACAAAGGAAGGTAATGATCATGGACTAACCAGCAATGCACAATCCTGTCTTCAAATACTTTAAAAGACACCTGAATTTCAGCAGAAGGAGGCCAAGGCATAGCACTGGCATAAAGTTTCTGAAGAGTAAAGGGAAGAATACGTATACTACTCCTCTCCATTCTGCCTCCTAACGTGCATTGGTTTTGGATTCCAAATGCAGAAACAGTAGACCTGCAGCACTAGTTTCAAATTAAACCAATTTCTGTGTGGGTGCAACCTAAAATGTGGCAGCTGTTTGTGCAAACAAGATAGGGCAATGCTGATCCATGTTATTCCACAGAGCACATTATTAACACTGCTACTTAACATGGAAAACATCATAAGTGTGTCTCCGTAACGATAATAAAGCTTAATATTTCACATGGATGTCTTTTGTCCCTGCAGTTCAAGGCATTGGAGTATGAGCCAGATTCCCTGCTAAAATGTATTCAGAGGAAGGAGAATTATTAGAGGTGATGTGCAGTTTTCCTTTGGTTGGCTGGAAAATATCGGATTATTTGTTCATTTCAATCAGTAACTTCATACCTGCTTATTGTAAACATTGACGGCTATGCGTTTACGTAACACCAGCTCCACAGCAGCTGGATGGCTGAGCTGCACTGTGACCTTTACAATCAAGTAGATGCGCTCATTCTGGTTGGTAACTTTGTTCAAGTATATTGAATCATGGACTGATGAGTCCCAGGATGCAACAGCAGAGACCTGGTGCCAGAAGAGAAAAAGCCCTGGTTTATAACAGGATCTTAAGTTTCTACATTAAAGTTACCAGTACTTTTTCAGTTTAAGATCATCACATATAGAGGATGCATTTTATTGTTATAATTATATTGCAGAAAGTTAAAAGAGGTTTATTGTGCTCTTGGATTCATTACTCAGAGAAACCAGCTCAGTAAATTGAAATCATTTATTTTCCCTTTCCTTTTCCCTTGGTAAGTTGTCTGTGTGACAGCAGCTGCCAATTATATAAGCACTGAGATGCACTCTGTGAGCTCCAATTAAAGTCCTGGAACACACTGACAAGGATGCCAAAAATAATTTGCATTAGACAAGTGTACAACAACACTATCCGCCAGGGCAAGGGTTGCTTGTGCTGTGAAATGAAGCAATTCTGCATCTTTTCACTGTGCGGCAACTTCAAGCATATAATCTGTAGAGCAAATCCCCAGTCAAATGAGCCACTGGTATGTGTGGCATTTTAAGTGAGTTCTCTGGTTTCTCTGTGGAATAAATGTCAGAGGTCAGCTGGCTCCAGCCTGCTGGAGTCAGCTCATTAAACAAGGATTACTGTAGGTTTACAATATCATTTTCCTTGAAGTAAGGTGCTCATAAACTAATATTCTCAAAGATACAAATCAGTTCATACTTTATCTCTCTTGACAATATGCTGATCAATATTATATATGGTGGCTAATAAGCAGTTAGAGGAGGCAGAGACAAATATGAACTATGAAGTAAATAATAAGTGAAAATATCAAATTATGCAAGGGCAATCCTTTTTGGAAAGTGTGATATTCACTGGAGATTAGCCTTAATTAAGCAAGGGTTCAATTCTAAAAGTTGTTGTTTTCAGATTCTTCTAAGGTTTCATTCCTATCTTCGTCTCTGATCCTACAATCAACTTCCTCCAAGTGTTGCACATTCCAAATTTTCACCACTCTATTTTTGACAGTTGTGCTGATTTTTTTTTTGGTAGCACCTTCGAACATTTTAATATTAAATTCATATATAAAGGAAGTTGCATTGGATATCTTTCAAATAAACTCCCCTCCACTGAATGCACTTTACTGTCTTCAGAAAACAACCACTATTATCAAGGACTTTTCCTAAGAATCAGAATCAGGTTTAATATCACTGGCACATGTCGTGAAATTTGTGGTCTTTGTGGCAGCAATACAATGAAATACATAATTATAAAAAAAAAGAACTACAACAAGTATATATAAAATAGTTAAGTAAGTAGTGCAAAACATTAGTAAGGCACTATTAGTAATAGTAATGGCTTCAATGTCCATTCAGAGATTGGATGGCAGAGGGAAAGAAGCTGTTCCTGAGTATTTGAGTGTGTGCCTCCTTCCTGATGGTAGCAATGATAAGAGGACATGTCCTGGGTGATAGGGGTCCTTAATGATGGATGCTGCCTTTTTAAGGCATTGCTCCTTGAATATGCTGAATTCTACAGATGCTAGAGTCCATGATGGAGATGTCTGAGTTCACAACTCTCTGCAGCTTCTTTCAATCCTGTGCAGTTAGCCCTCCACCCATACCAGACGGTAATGTAGCCAGTCAGAATGTTCTCTTCAGTACATCTGTAGAAATCTGTAGAAGGTTGACCCCCAGCATTTTTGCCGGTATCCAATTTTTCAGCTGGGTAGACTGGAGCATTGTGTGCTTGCTCAAGGACACACACGCTGCGCTTGGCTGGGCTCGAACTCACGACCTTCAGGTCGCTAGTCGAACTCCCTAACCACTTGGCCACATTGAGGTGAAGGGTGGCGGCAATAACAATGGTAAACAGAGTGGGTGCAATGATTGCAGCCCTGTCTGACTCCTGTCTTGACAGTGAAGGGTTCTGATTCAGCACCACTAGTCAAGTCAAGTCACTTTTTATTGTCATTTCGACCATAACTGTTGGTACGGTACACAGTAAAAACAAGACCATGGTGCTACATGAAACAGTACAAAAACTACACTGAACTACGTGAAAACAACACAGAAAAAAACTACATTAGGCTACAGACCTACCCAGGACTGCATGAAGTGCACAAAACAGTGCAGACATTACAATAAATAATAAACAAGACAATAGGCACAGTAGAGTTGGTGTCAGTCTAGGCTCTGGGTATTGAGGAGTCTGATGGCTTGGGGGAAGATGGCAGGAAGGAGAAGAGTTTGTACGATGGGTGCGTGGGGTCCTTCATAATGCTGTTTGCATAGCGGATGTAGCATGTAGTGTAAATGTCCGTAATGGCAGGAAGAGAGACCCCAATGATCTTCTCAGCTGACCTCACTATTTGCTGCAGGGTCTCGCAATCCGAGATGGTGCAATTTCCAAACCAGGAAGTGATGCAGCTGCTCAGGATGCTCTCAATACAGCCCCTATAGAATGTGATGAGGATGGGGGGTGGGAGATGGACTTTCCTCAGCCTTCGCAGAAAGTAGAGACGCTGCTGGGCTTTCTTTGCTATGGAGCTGGTGTTGAGGGACCAGGTGAGATTCTCCGCCAGATGAACACCAAGAAATTTGGTGCTCTTAACGATCTCTACCGAGGAACCGTCAATATTCAGCGGGGAGTGGTCACTCCGTGCCCTCCTGAAGTCAACAGCTATCTCTTTTGTTTTGTTCACATTCAGAGACAGGTTGTTGGCTCTGCACCAGTCTATTGCTGAGTACACTGGCTGACATTCCATCATGTAGTAGGAACAACAGCAGGCCTGACTGAAAGTATGTAAAGCAATGATTATGACACGCTGTGTTAATATTTTAATGGTAAAACAGCAAAACACATAAATGTGTGATGAGAAAGAGACAATAAACAGGAAGCCGAATAGCCATAAGACAAATTTCCACAAGGTCATGGATGTGATGCAGCACAACCAGGAAGCCTTTGATTGAATAGAGAAATAAGCAGTTGAGAAGGCAAGGACAGAAATTAACCTATGAAATAAATAATTGGTGAAAGCATTAATTTCGGGCAATCCCTTCTAAAAACTGAAAATATTCACTGGAGATTAGTTTTTTGATTAAATAAGGTCTCTGTTTATTTTAAGGGGTCTTACAAACAGAGGTGGATGCTAAACATTGGGTTAACGATATAAAATAAATTACCGTAGATGCCGGATTATAAGCCGCTACTTTTTTCCCACATTTTGAACAGCTTTGAACACTGCGGCCTTTACTACGGTGCGGCTAATGCATGATTTTTTTTCATGCCGCCAAAAACATTTTGCCTCGTAACAGTAGACCAATAAAATTGATGAGTAGTTCACAGAGGTCCAATGAAATTGTACGATAAATCAAGCGCACTTTCACAATTAAATTATTGTAAATCAGTCATTTGTACTCACCCTCATCAACATGGAAAACACTCGAAGAAAAGCATTGTGCTGCCTTTATGGCAGTTATTTAGTTTATAATATTTTCGCTTAGTAATTCATTTGTTAGTATTTTCTAGTTAAAGTTAGAAGTGTTTTAAGTATATTTGTTTTCTGTACTACATCCCGGGATGCTTGTGGGAAATACCGGTTTGCGATAAACGGAAAGGTGGGGGGGGGGGGGGAGCGCATTAGACCCAAGTGAAAACGCTGCTTTTAAGTTAAAGGCGATCAATAACTTTTCCTGGTAGGCTGCAGTATATATTTTTTTACCAGTCGTTAGGAGATATTGGAATGTTGTTCGTGCACTGTTCAGTAAAAAAGTATACGCAACGTAATTTGTGTGTTACCGATACATATGTATATTTAAAAGTAGCCGTGTTACAGGCACGGTTTGAAAAAAAGCATTTGCAATATGTATTTGTTTATGTTACCATACGGATTTAATTAAAAGTTAAAAAATCCTCACGTGTAATATCTTTCTGAGTAAATATCTCATATTACAACGTGGGACACCTGCGGCTTAAAATCCGGTGCGGCTTGTACAAGTACAAAATTGATTTTCTTTCTAAAATTAGAGCCTGCGGCTTTTAATCAGGTGCGCTCTGTAGTATGGAATCTACGGTACATGGAAAAGCAGAGAGAAAGATTAAAGGCTGTGAGGAGACAGGAAGGAAATGGATGGGAAATAACATGATTGGATCGGCTCCTAAACAAGTGGGCATGGTGAAGGTATTATGTAAGATGCAAGAATACCAGTGAATTATTTGGATTCTTTCATCAGAAACTGTCACTTGCATCTTCTGTTTCTCTGAATATTTTTTTACCTAGTTCTGCTTTCAGAACTGAACTTTCTGGCTAAGAGTAACCTGGAATCCACTGCTGAGGCTCTAACTGTGCCAGAGTCTCATGCAAAATAATCAGGTCACGCAAGCCCGGAAGGCAGTGCAGAAAACAAAACCCCACTCCAGCCTTGCTGTTGGCTAACGCTGTCAAGCATTTCCATTGATTTATGAAATATCCCTGACATTCAGAAGTATTCAAAAACTTTAGGAAATATGGAAGTTTCTAAATTGAACAACTATGATAAAATAATTAAAAATATAATTGCAAACTATTTTTAAATGTAATTTTCTTCTTAGGACTTCACTTCTGTCATCTGGAAAATCTCCTTTTTAATGAATGTGGGATGCTGAGGCTGGTCTAACCTGGTGCAGGGTCACTGTGAGGAGGTTTGGCCACACTACATGCTGGGGAGTCACAGCAAGTTTTTGTTCCACTGCTGGACATCAGAACTTAGTGACAGTGTCATCACCCAAAATTTGTCTTTAACTTCAGGGGATATTCAATTGGCTACAAATGGAGGTTAATACAGCATACCAGCTGTTTGCATTGAACTTTAGGCATCTGACATTAAGAGTTAATCCACAAACTATTCTGCATCAATCGTGGCCTGAGAATGGTATTAGATTGGAAAACTACAGAAAGTAGCAGCGTATTTAGATCTGAGTGAAAGTCAAAAGTGGAAATGATACAGAGTTCTGTTGAACATCATCGACCAACTATTTAGATAAACAAGTTGTATTAGAATACCTTTTCTCATATGGAAAAAGTGAATAAACCAGTTAACCAGATATTCTACCCTAACATAGTCAGCGGACATACCTCAGGCAGCCAAAACTTTGTAGCATACAAAAACAGCCAAGTGTTGTTGCATCAGTTGGCAAGGTCACATCTGGAGTACTGATTAGGGCTTGGGTCTTTTTTATTAAGGGGAAAGTTCACTGAGTTGATTCCCTGGGGTGAAAAATTTGTCTTATTTGTAATGTTGGAAGTTTGATCAGATTGGGCCTTTTCTCATTCAAATTTAGAAAAGTGAGATATTATATCATTAAAAGTAAATGGAATATAGCCACTGTGTTATCAATAGTCCATGTCTATTCCTCACCACTTTGTGACTCCTATCTGATGTTATTTTCTTTCTCTGGTGCTTAACAGGGATGTGGTTAGGGATTCCTAATCATAATAATTGGTATAACATCACAAACTTTCTCCCAAAGTCCATGCAAAAAGTAAATATCAAACACTGGAGCAGGAACTAGGCTGGGTACCTCAAGGCTAAAAAAGGTGAAAAAGACAGATTGATTTAACAAGAAAGAATATTAAATTTGTATGTGAATTAGGTACTAATCAGTGTGAGTTGAGTGGGAGGAAGTTAAGTAGGGGAGTAGGAAGTGTCAGGAAGTATTGGCAGGACAAGGTAGACGTGTGGAGACAGCATAATGCCACCTGTAGTGTGATGGAGCAGCAGAATGAACAATGAGAGGATAAAAAGGACAAGGCAAACTAGATAAGTGGAAAGAGAGGAAGTGAGTAAGAATGTGCAGGTGTAGATAGAAGCCGGGTGCATCGCAGATGGAAAGCAGTTTCAAATTTAACTAAAAGCTGGAAAGCAAAGTATCAGCAATTCAGAAAGGAAGGGAGAGTTTTGATCCAGCATCTTGAAAGAACTTAATATCAATAAAATGCTTATAAATAGCTTAAATTTAATAAAGAAATTCAATATAAAAAATCTCAGTAATCCCCTTTTTCTTTAAAGGAGAAGAAAGAAGGTTTTAGTGCATTTTTGAGCAATCCAGCTCTGGTACCCTTACATACAATTCACATGCTTGGAAGCTGGATTACTTCCTTCAGAGCTTGGTTAACCATTTATATACAAAGATCTTATTTCAATGCCAGGGCACAAGTGTTCAATTCCAATATGAACCAAGAAATTATCTTGTTGCCACATATTCCTGAGATCTGATCTGGATTTATCCATTGTGATTTGTATCACCCAGTTAGTACCGACGATCTCCATGGCTGTGGTTGGCAGGGTAACCCAGAACTCTGTGACAAAGAATGAGCATTTACTACCAGCAGTGTTGAAATCCACACAGCAGATGTCTACACTAAGGCAATGCAACAAGGCCTAAAGGTTTCTACATATTCCAATTGTATGGTAACATCCTAAAAAAAATACATGTTATTACAGTAGCTTTTCTCATTCAGGAAAGGGAACAGCATCTAGGGCATGAACATTAGGATCAGGAAGTAAAAAAACACCAACTCCTTGAAAAGAATGTTGAGTTTCTGCGTGAATTGTAGAGGGGTGCAAAACAAGGAGCTCACGTGAGAATTGAGAGGAGGGAGGTGATGTTAAGGCATCACAGAGAATGGGGAAGACTAAAGGAACGAGACAGTAGACTGTGAAGATGGGACACAAAAATGGCAGCTGCGGGATGACAAGAGTATCATAATGAACTGGGAGAAGGGAACAACGACAGGAAGAACTTGCAGGCGTGGTGCTGGGTGGATCACAGGCAGGAAGCAGGATCAAAATTCACTCAAAGTTAGAAGGCAAAGTAGCTGAAATTCTGAAAGGAAAGGGGAGATTTCATCTACTGCTTCAAAATAACTTAACCTTAGTAAAATCACTTACAAACAGTATGTAATGCTGCACAAACTTTCTCACAAGGCAACCAATGGTACCAAGAGGACCCTGCTCTTCTCTCACAAGACCATTAAACTCCTGGCATTAAATTCTAACCAAAGTGCCAACACTGTCAATGACAGTGTCAATTTTCTGCATGGTCTGAGAGGTACTGTATAGCAGAACAGAATTCTCTGACACCAACCACACTTACTGGCCAGACCAGAGCAAGATTGTACTCAGTGAAGATTCTTAAAGATAATTTAAATTTGTATTCTGACTCAGAGACAATACTCTGACCACAGAGATATTTCTGACATCTTCAAGTGAGCTTGCCTTCATCGCCATCTTGTGCTACATGGCCTCCAGATCCATTTTCAGGTTTCTTGGTTCGGACCCACCGAGGACCTCAGGTACTCACATTCAATTAACTGCTTCTCCCTCTGCGTTCTCCGTGCCACCCTTTCCGCCACGCAGAGATAGCTGGTGCCCTGTCCCAGTTGCTGCCACAGCTCCAGGCTTTTCTCTCCTCAGCCTGTCATGGATCTCTCCGATATTTTATCCCCCACTGGATCCACACTTTCACCCGCTGGTTCTTCGCCTTCTTCATGTTCAGCAAGAATTCTAAGATCACAGATCCCACTGTCTCCAACTTCAACAACCCTGGATGCCTCCAGGCCATGATCCCTGCTGCCTCCCACGCAGCCCTCAATTCCGTCGGACACCCCCAGAAAACACGTCCATACGACCTGACCTCCAGCCCCGAAAGCTCTGGGTACCACTAGACTGGTGACACTATGTTTGCCAACACCGGTTCCAACGATCCCGAGCCTAGGACCCTGGACACCTTCACATTGCTATATGCACAACCTTTATCTTTGGCTCCAGCCTGGACCTTGACTGCCAGCACCTCTGGACCAAGACTTCATGCACTGCCACTGGACCCCAGTCTCCTCTTTGCCCACAACCACTTTTTCCTCTCTGAGGCAGAACATCCTGTCCTCAGTAACGGCCTCACCTTTATCCCCTTTTGCCTGTACCCCAGTGAATTTCATGTCCGCCACAACATTGGGGTTTTCTTCCAGTGCCTCCAATTCCAAGCTCACTTTTTTGGCAAGGATTCCACACCCTACGTTGATGACTCCTTCTCCCGTCTTCAACCCTCCTCCTCCTCTTGGACACCTTGCTCTGGTTCAGTGCCTGCTCTGGCTTTTTTTGTCTCTAATTGCTGATAAGATATCAACCGTCTCAATTTCAACACTCCTCTCTCCTTCTCTAAACAAGAGTCCTGCTGAAGGGTCTCGGCTCAAAACATCAATTGTTCACTCTTTTCTATAGATGCTGCCTGGTCTGCTGAGTTCCTCCAGCAGTTTGTGTGTCTCTCTCCTTCTCCAACCTGACCCCTTCCGCATGCACTGCCCTCCACTCTCTCTACACCAACCTTACCATCAAACTCGCAGATGGGCGGGGCGGGGGGGTGCTGTTGTAGTGTGGCACACTTGCCGAGGCCTGCAGGCAACTCTCAGACACCTGACTCAGTTTGTGGTCTATTGCTGCTGGCACATAACACTGCATTAGTACCTGAGCAAGAACCACTTACTAAACACTGGCACTGAATAAACCATCTCCTCACCTACTTTAGTTAAAACAAAAACTTAAAAGGAAACAGTTTCATGTTACTAAATTAATGTAATTGAAAATCAATAAGACACAAGAAATAAAAAATGTATTTGCTGGAAATTTGAAATAAAGTCAAGAAAATGCTGTAAAAAGATGCAGGTAGCAGAGCATTTATGCACATAGAACAGTTCTCACTCAACGTCAGTAAACCCAAAGAGCCGATTATTGATTACAGAAGGAAGAAGCTGGGGGTTCTTGAGCTCAGTTCCAGGAACCGAGGTGGAGAGGGTCAGTAGTTTTAAGTTCCTTGGCATTAACATATCGTAAGATCCGTTCTGGGTCCAGCATATTTGTGTCATCACAAAGAAAGCCTGATGGTGTCTCTACTTTGTTAGAAGTTGCATAGATTTGAAATGACATAAATTCGAAAAGCTTCGACAAACTTCTACACCTGGTATGGAAACATAAATGCTCAGGAACAAAAACACTCCACAGAAAGTGGTGGATAGAACCCAGTCCTTCACAGATAGATCTTCCTATGAAGGGTCTCGACTCAAAACATTGACTGTTTAACTCTTTTCCACAGATGCTGCCTGACCAGCCTAGTTCCTCCAGTATTTTGTGTGTATTACAGACAAAGCCTGTATACACTGAATACACTTACATGGAGTGCAGCCACAAGAAAGACTGCCACCACTCAGGCTATGCCTTCTTCTCACTACCACAATTGGGTAGGAGGTAGAGAAGCCTTGGGTCCCACACCACCAGTTTCAGGAACAGATATTATGCTACAACCATCAGGCTTCTGAAATGGCATAGATAACTTTGCTCATAAACTGATTCTACAATCTACACTCACTTTTAAAGACTCTATACAATTTATGCTCAGCATTATTTTTATTCACACAATTTGTCTTCTTTTGCAACATTGGTGTTGCCAGTCTTTGTGTGTAGTTTTCTTGTATAATTCAACTGTATTTTTTTCCTGTAAATGCCTGCAAGCAAATAAAGCTCAAGGTTGTATGTGTACTTGGCTAATAATTTACTTCAAACTTTGAGTTAACTGCTTCAGTTCAAAATCTTTCATTACATCTGAGAAAGGAGAAAAACTAGTTATCTGAGGGAGTAGAGAACATAGGGAAGGGCAATGGGATTTGTAACTGGAATTTCTGTGATGAGTGAAATAATATTACCCTTGAGGGGCAGTTAAGCTCATTTGTTGGTCTAATGTCCACTTGGCCAAAACGTACTGTACAAGCAAAAGAAAAAAGGACTGTTGGCAAAAAAATGGCAAGTTCTGATGCAATCAGAAAAAAAAGCATGTATTAGTTAGAGCTGGAGAATTCAGTATGGAACCCTGCACACTACAATGAGCCCAGACAAATGATGAGATGTTGTTCCTCCGAAGTACAGTATGTTGTGTATCACTGTAACAATTCAGAAGGACAGAGACTGAAAAACACAAATGGAATGGGAGGGAGCAGCTTAGGAGGGTTAATCTTTGCTTGCATCTTCGAAAACAGCTCTATTTCCATCTTTGATATCTCTATTTTTCCCCTTCAGGGCTCCTTTGAAGACCCTGACCTGGAGTTACACACTGACCAAGGTTCTTTGTGAGAATGGGACCCGCTCTTGGGGTTTCACAACTGGCCGTTGTTTGGCACATCAAGGGCTCGGCCTACAAGCTCCGCACGCTTTCGGAGGACCGAGTTTTCGTGGTTCTAGAGATGGGGGATTGGAAGTCAGTGTCCAAGAAGAAGACCGGAGTGTCAGGGGGAGATGGAAGATCTAAGGTTGTGTGCCCAGAAACCTGAGATCTTTGGGCACAGAGCTCAGAAAAAGCCATGCAACAGATTTTTAGCATCGTAAACCAAGGAGTTGTTTGTTAAGTCTCCCCTCTCACTGTGAAACAGAGACACCTCTTTCTCCCTTAGTAGGGAGAGAGGGAGCCTGTGGTATGTGGAATGCTGGATGAACAATGTAGTCTTTGGAGTACTGCACACCTGTGTCTTTGCTGTTGCTTTGCCCACGCTTAAGTGCTCGATGACAAGTGCCAATGCTTTTTTTTTGCCGGTGGGGGGGGGGGGGGGGGGAGAGAATCATTGCTTACTGCTACTTATGCGCGGGGGTACGTTGGGGTTCTAAAATTTAACTGTTATTCATTCTTGGAGAGCACTCCTCTGTTTTCATGGATGGTTGCAAAGAAACAGCATTTCAGGATGTATATTGTATACATTCCTCTGACATTAAATGAACCTTCAAAACCTTTGAGAATTGAAGTGGCAGGCAACAAGTTGTTCAGAGTCACTACTGTGGATTGAGCTCAGCTGATCCACAAAATGATCACCCAATCAGTGTTTTGTTTCCCAAATACACAGGAGACCAGATTACAAGATTACAAAGCTCTCAAGGTAACTCAAGAAACTTAACGCATGATGTTGCTTTTATACTAATATAATTTACACGGCCTCTATAAGGTAAGGAAAACTGTATCGTTTCGATCTACAGAAAATTTTCAGGGTGATTTCAATCACCAAAAGTGGTCAGTTCTCAGTTTCACAGGAAAGCTGTAGTACTGAAGTCTATTCTACTCTTTGACTATGTACTGGCTCTATGACAAAAACCATCTCACTCCACTGCTCATATCTGCATTTTATTTTCCTTTTGAGTACTTATCCAGTCGCAATAGCAGGCAGATCAGTAAACAGAATACCAGCTGAAGCGTGAAAATTATGCTCAAACCATCAGAAGTATAACACAGGTATAAATATATTTTAATGAATACAAAAAGATTTAATATAATGTTATAATAAATCAAATATATAAATGTGATATTAAATGGATTAACAGTATTGACTTTAAAACTTTTCACAATCTCGAAGGATAAATTAAATGATGCTTAAATAAAGTTAATAAATTGTATGCAAGTGTTAGATAGGGAAGCTTGAGGGATAAATAAGCACTAGAATTCTACATGGGCTAGAAACGTAAATTGACATATGATATGTACCTCGTCTTCACTGTGCTTGATAATAGGCAAATAAAAGAATTGGCTGCCATGTTCCTTTGGTAAAATGGAATTCACTCCCGGTGCATGGGGACCTGTCAGCTGTTCATTTGCACGGAGGTCATCAGCTTAAAAAATACAAATGGGAATGAATAAAAGACCAAAAGAAAAACCTCCAAGACAACCATAACCTACTTCTGCCTGGCCAGTGAGATTAACAATTGGCTTTTACAAAACACAGTCCAATATTTTGTATCTCTAAAGATTTGCTTTATTTGTCACATGTACATCGAAACATACAGTGAAATGCATCGTTTGTGTCAAGTTAAATCAGGAAGGATTGCATGCCCTGCTGACTGCATCTCAATATCTGCCTCATTCAAACAATTACTCCTGGACTTGCTGAATTTCCTCAAGTCCATAACAAGACGATGAAACACTCCATGTTGCTTCAGTTCTGGAATCCTTGATCTTAACTGCTCCAACCCCAGAGGTCTTATTTTCAGCTGTTTTACCTCTAAACTGTGGAATACCCTCTCCAGGGACTCCACCTTGTTTTCCATTGCTCCTTAAGATTTAATCCCTTAACCAAGCTTTTGACCAGGCTCGCCTGATATTTCCTTCTGTTACATGCTGTCAGACTTTTACTGAGAACAATCACAAAGTGCATGGGGGCAATTTGTCCATTGAACCTCTAAATAGCTGCAACAGCTAAACCTAAGTTTGGGGGAAAAGGACCACAGATGAAAGAAGAAACAATCTATTATTAGGAACAATGACCTAGTGTTACACTACATTTATGAACAAAAATATAAGGACGTAACTTTTCATATAATTTTTGCATGTAAAGGATAAATTATGTTCATCAGCACCTCGTTTTCACTGAATCTGTTACCACGCTCACAGCAATACAGGTCTCCAACTTGCACCTGCATTACTCAAAGCAATCTTGTGCAGGAGGCAAGAAATGATCTACCTCCCCATTCACAGAGAATTTGCCTGCTTTCCCTCAGCACTTTCCTTAGCAGTTCCCTAGAATAAGAATCAGAATTGTCCCAGCAAGGGAAGCAGGTACTCACTGACCCATTCATTCAGCTCCAGCTCTCCATCACAGCAATTCAGTCGGCCCCTTTCTGTGGTTCATTCCACCCAAGCCTCTGGTGTTCCTTCCTAAAGTAGCTACCCAGCACCCTTTTAGCAAGTCAAGATTTAAAAAATTGCATCACTGGTTCACATTCATGCTGTCATAACACTTTTTATTCAAATCAACTTCAGTTCCACGGTCAATTGTATTATGTGGCATCTCATCAAATGCATTTTGAAAGATCATATACACATCGAGCCCTTCCTCAGGGAAAGTAATTACATCATATGTATGTAATTTATTTTTAAGAAAGCAAAGCTCATTTTCAATTCAATTGAATTTGTCCAAATTTTGTTTCAGGCAAATTCCCGAACATAGAACTCCAACCATTTTGTCTTAATTTGCTTGCGTTTATCTTCACTTTTCCTTGAAGTTCAAGTTTAATTGTCATTCAACCATACACAGGAATACAGCCAAGATGAACCAGCGTTCCTCTGGGGCAAGGTGAAAAACACAGTACTAATAGTCACACCAGTACATCCAGCACACCAAATAATTACACCAGAAAAAACAAAGTTACAAAAAAAAATATATAGCCCGGGTCCCTGAGTGTCATGGCCTGCAGACTGATGGTGCATGGGACCACGTTACTGCAAGGACAAGCCATGTCTTAAGATCATAAAAAAGACATAAAGGACAAACACTAAGAGCCCAGTATTTGAAAACCTTCAGTTCTAAGGTGGGTTGGAAGATCCTCCACAATTTGGATCCATAATTCACTCACTGATAGCTTGATTCACATACACCTGTATTTCTATTACCTCTACTTCATTAAATTTTATCCTATCCTGTTCTCAACTATAATTCCTCTTCTACTGAGAGTTTGGAAAGACTTACTGGGAAAGACAGGTGCACTGTACTCAATCACCTCTCCAAACATAGATCTTTTTAGTTTATGATCATAGTTTCTGTTTATTATTTGTACGCATACAGAATTCTCTTATTGATTTCCTTTTATTTTGGTTACTTCATATCATTCTATTCTATTTTTATATAGCTAACTTCCTTTCTGATCTTTAATTTACACCTGGATTGATACCACTTTAGCAACCTGACACCCTCCTTTTTGACTGCATGTCACTCTACATCTTTTTTGCCATCCGTCTATGGAGTTGTGTTTCAAGTAGCCTTAGAATGTGCCATGATGTTCTCAAATCCATTTTCTCTCCGAAAGCTGCCAGTCATTCAATTACAGATTTACTTGTCAATCATGTACTCCAGTTTAGCCTCTCCAGATCCATTTGCAGCTGAATAAAATTGCCACTTCCCAAAGTTAAATCCACATGGAAATGCTTTTCTCTTAATGACCTTTGACAAAAATAACAGCAACTACTCACCATTTAAATCAAGGAAGAGTACTGGGATATGAGCTTCCATTCCTGGAGGTGATATCCTGAAAAATACATTTACTCAGTGAAAAGTACAGATCAAGATTTAACTTCTATATACTCAGATTAAGAGGAAAGTTTATTCTCGTCAAAATGAATAGTTAATTGTCATACACTGTGTTCATGTACAGAATTTGCTTGAGAATAAGCCACTTCCAGATGAAGTTATCTTAAGGTAGTATCATCTCAAACATCGACCTCCATTACAATGATAAACACAAGAGATTCTACAGATGCCATTACAATGGGCAGCGAAAGTCTTGATTACATAAGCATTTTAAAATTATTCTGAACTTGGTAGATTTTAGTGGTTTACCTCAAAGAAAAATGTAAAACTTTGGAAACATCTTGGTCACTACTCTGTTGTCTCAAGAATTTCCAGATCACCCAGTATTCAAAAGCCGATATCCTGCGCACAACTCACTTCAGAAAATTGCTCTTCAGTTCACTGGAACTGTGTGGTATTCTAACTAATTTATACCTGAAGTATACTAAAACAATCTCGTTTAACTTCCAGTAGATGGAAAATTCTGAATGCACGTTCATTCTGACACCAAATACAAATCAAACTTCAAGTTTAATTATCATTCAACCGTACACAAATACAGCCAAAATGAAACAGCATTCCTTTGGGGCCAAGGTGCAAAACATACACAGCATAAGATAGCAAGCACACCTACAGTCACGCACGTGTTCCTGAGTGACATGTCCTGCAAATTGACCAACTATCGGCAAATGATCAGATTTCGGTACATCACCATGGTAATGGTAGAACATGCGCTTGCACTTTCAATTCCTGCACCAATATAATAAATTGCCAACCTTGCCAAGATGACAGAATAAACTCACAATCAGCCAAGTTCTCCACAAATAATCTTACAGTTTTGAACCAAATACAGTCTCTGGTGTTGCACACTGCACCTCTGAAAATGCACTTGTTAATCAGCGGAGTTTAAGAACATTTGAAGAACAGGTATTAATTGCTCGTACAAACAAGCTGGATGAACTCAACAGGTCGGGCAGCATCTATTGAAATGAGCAGTCAACGTTTCGGGCTGAGACCCTTCGTCAGGACTGAAGGAGGAGGGGGCAGGGGCCCTATAAAGAAGGTGGGGGGAGGGTGGAAGGTGCCAGGTGAAAAACCAATCAGAGGAAAGATCAAGGGGTGGGAGAAGGGAAGCAGGGAGGGGATAGGCCGGAGAGGTGAAGAAGGAATGAAAGGGGAAAGCACTATGGGTAGTAGAAGAAGGCAGAATCATGAGAGAGGTGATAGGCAGCTGGAAGAGGAGGCAGAGTGAAAGTGGGATGGGGGAAGGGAGAGAGAGGGAATTACCGGAAGCTGGAGAATTCAATGTTCATGCCAAGGGGCTAGAGGCTACCCAGACGGTATATGAGGTGTTGCTCCTCCAACCTTTGTTTGGCCTCATCACGGCAGTAGAGGAGGCCATGTATGGACATATCTGAATGGGAATGTGAAGCAGAGTTGAAGTGGGTGGCAACCAGGAGATCCTGTCTGTTGTGGCGGATGGAGCAGAGGTGCTCGACGAAGGGGTCCCCCAATCTGCGTCGGGTCTCGCCGATGTAGAGGAGGCCGCACCGGGAGCACCGGATGCAATAGATTACCCCAACAGACTCACACTTGAGATGTCCTGGAACAGAAAGCTTCACCTCCGTCTCTGCCGCATCTGCTCCCAAGATGAGGCTCCCAGGATGAGACATCTCAAATGTCCTCTTCCTTTAAGAATCGTGGTTTCCCTTCTGCCGTCATCAATGATGCCCTCACCCACATCTCCATTTCCCGCACTTCGGCCCTCACCCCATCCTCCCGTCACCACAACAGGGACCGTGTTCCCCTTGTCCTCACCTACCACCCCACCAGCCTCCGGATCAAGCATATTATCCTCCGCAACTTCCACCACCTTCAACACGATCCCACCACTAAGGACATCTTTCCCTCTCTACCCCTCTCTGCTTTTCGCAGGGATTGTTCCCTCAGCGACTGCCTGGTCCACACGTCCTTCCCCACAGATCACCCACCTGGTACTTCTCCCTGCAAGCGTAAGTGCTACACCTGTCCCTACACCTCCTCTCTTACCACCATTCAGGGACCCAAACAGTCCTTCCAGGTGAGGCAACACTTCACTCGTGAATCTGTTGGGGTAATCTATTGCATCTGGTGCTCCTGGTGCGGCCTCCTCTACATCGGCGAGACCTGACGCAGATTGGGGGACCCCTTCGTTGAGCACCTTCGGTCTGTCTGCCACAACAGACAGGATCTCCTGGTTGCCACCCACTTCAACTCTGCTTCACATTCCCATTCGGTTATGTCCATACATGGCCTCCTCTACTGCCATGATGAGGCCAAACTCAGGTTGGAGGAACAAAACCTCATATACCGTCTGGGTAGTCTCCAGCCCCTTGGCATGAACATTGAATTCTCCAACTTCTGGTAATTCCCTCCCCCTCCCTTCCCACATCCCAGTTTCACTCTGCCTCCTCTTCTAGCTGCCTATCACCTCTCTCATGATTCGGCCTTCTTCTACTACCCATAGTGCTTTCCCCTTTCATTCCTTCTACACCTCTCTGGCCTATTCCCTCCCTGCTTCCCCTGCCCCATCTCCTGATCTTTCCTCTGATTGGTTTGTCACCTGGCACCTTCCACCCTCCCCCTACCTTCTTTATAGGGCCCCTGCCCCCTCCTCCTTCAGTCCTGATGAAGGGTCTCAGCCCAAAACGTTGACTGCTCATTTCAACAGATGCTGCCCGACCTGCTGAGTTCATCCAGCTTGTTTGTATATCTTGGTATTAATTGCTCACTTGGAATGAATACTATATGGAGTTAAGAGATAAAGACAGAAAGGGAAAAGTTATTGAGGCAAGGCAAGCAAAATCTCTGAAAACATTTATTAGCAGTTGATGATACAGTATTTCTTTCTTTCTTTTTCAATCTTTTTGTTAGTATTAATAATATTATGAACAAAATACAATTAATATATTAGTAAAGGGATTACAAACATACAAATTCCCATTATACATGAAGGAATACATAAGCAATGATGATACAGTATTTCATTCAGATTTTGCAAGAACTTTGTTGGCGAACCTGTCACGTTCAGAATACTTTCAAATATGTATGTAATCTAGATTCTAGATTCTGATAATTGTAATGATGTTTGAGACTACATTGCGTTAAGATAATTTAATTTGGAAGCGACTTACTGTATGTGAACACAGTTAATCATAATGGATCATTCACAGAATAATGTATTCTCTCTACAACTTATAAATAGCTTCAAAACAAGTCAATGATTTGATGTAGGTGTTATACTGACCAGTCTGCTGGGGCTCCTGGAATTCCACTGCCTGGGGCAGGAACAAGCACAGCATTTCTCTCCTCTGTGAGTCCTACCCATTGCTCCACCAGCCTTGCTTCTCTCTCTACATCATCTTCTGTTTTTTCTACACAGAGGACCACAAATCAAAATCAACCAATGTGTATTTTTCAAAGATAAATAGTTCCACAAAATTGAGCATACCCTAACCTGTAAGTGCTAATACTGTGGCAGAAAGCAGCTGCTACATCTTAAACAAATGTTCTGTGAGTGAATTACTAGAATCTAAATTGGACTTGTATAAAACCAATTAAAACCATTTTAATTAACAAGGCCAATGAGGTTGCAGAATTGGTTTTAAAACGATTGAAAAGGTCCAAGGGTGGATGGCTAACAATGAATATATTTATATTACTTTATAAATTAAGGATTTAGGTTAACAGTATGCTTGTAAAGTTGCTGACAATTAGATATGCTTTGGAAATCACAAATAAAAATGAAAAAAAGCAAAAAAGAATTTCTTAAACAGTTTGTAAAAATTATTAAATGAAAGAAGTTAGCAAGTGAACATGGATCCCCTAAATTCAGAGTTAGAAAAATTATAATGGAAAATAGGGAAGTGGTTTTAATTTTTTTCTTATTCTGTCTCTATGGAAGCATACCAGAAATAGTGGGGACAGTAATGTTCTAAGCAGCATGAAAGATATAAAACAATTAAGTGTAACAAAATGGAGAAGTTAGTGAAACTCAAAGCTGATTTATCACTTGGATGTGATATTTTATATTTTTCAATTTTGGAAAGGGTGACTGCAGAAATAGTCAAGGCATTGATGGCAATCTTCTAAAATTGCTCAGTTCTGAAAGGATCCTAGCAGAATGTGAGTAATTTAAGTGCAATAGCAGTATTACCGAAATGAGGAATAAAGGATCAGTTAGTTTCACACCAGTTGCCAGGAAAATGCTAAAATCCATTAGGGAATCCTCAAAATGCAACAGAGAATCAAAACATGATTTAATTAAAGTATACTTTTCTGAAGGAGTATGTGGCATTTGCCACACTGACAAATCTTTTGATGACATAAGTTTCAGGGTTGAAGAGATGCAAAAAATTAGCCAGGAAGAGAATCTTAATAAGAAAAAAATAACAACAGTAATAATTGGGCAATTTCAGATTGCCAAGAAGCAGGACTGGATCCTCAGCAATGTACAGTGTATATTAATTTGTTAATCACTTTATCCATACATGCTGGTCACATCAAGCTGGTTGGAAACAAACAGCAAATTGATGTTGAGCGTCTATAAAGATTTACTGACAGCAATAATATATGAACAAGGTGATAGCAGATGGAAGTGACATTTTCTTTTGGCAGGAAGGGCAAAAACACAAACTGTTTTAAATTATGAGCAACTAATAAATGCTAGTATTTAGGGGTATCTGAGTATTTTTATGTACTATAAAGATAACATGCAAATACAGCATAAGAGGCAATGAAACATTATGTTGGTCTTAATTGCAAAGAGGTTTAAATACAAGTTCCAAGGTTATTCTGCATTTGTAGAGGAGATTAGTGAGATCACAACTGTTACTCTGGTCTCCTTAACCAATCGTTAGATAAGAGGTTGTCATTTTGGTATTTCAAAGATTGAGATTTCATTAAGGTGTACAAGATTGTAAAAGGGCAGATGAAGGTCTTGGTCAGAAATATCGACTGTACATTCCTTTCCATAGCTGCTGCCTAGCCACCTGAGTTTTACTCTGTATGTATTGCTTTGTAAAGTGGCTTGACAAGTTTCAGATGGAGAGCCACCTCCTCTAGCTGAATAGCCCTAAACCTAAGCAGAACACCTCTGGATAAGTGGATATCTTTTTAGGACTGAAAATATCCTTCACAGAGAATTCTTTACTCCAGACAGACCTGTGTTTAGGATATTAAAGTTGGGATGGACATTTTTTTTAATTGAAAAGGAATTAAGATTGGTTAGGGAAAAGGAGTTGAGGGAGCATGTCAGCCATCAATTACAGCAGGGTCAGTTTACTCTTGCTCCTATCTCTGAAATAATGATCAGGCACATGTGCCTGAACATTATTTACTGAAGTACACATACCCTGCTTGTTGATTATTTTCTGAATTTGTTCATCTAAATATTCCCGACGTTTCATCAATGCATCAGACCATCTCTCGCGCACTTCATTCAGATCTTCCTCCTGAACAATTACAAGGATCGAGACATAAGCCAATGCTATGAATGCAATTTCTTGTGAAGAGGACACTAATATTGTGAAGAGGATACATCAAATATGGTGCCACTGAACAGTTCTACAACAAGTTACAGGAAGCTTACAGCCTTTCTTGCAACAACCCTTCTTTTATTGCATAGGCTAGAAAAGCCACTCTAAACATTCCCAATTTACATCCTGAGTATAGTAGGCAATGTGTCTCTTTTCATTCATGCCTGTAATTTCATGATTGTAATAGATTCAATAAAACAGATTCCCCAATATCAATCATGAAACTCTACCTTATTTGGTGCTCTGCCCCAAGTGCAGAAGGTATGACTTAATTATGAACTCTGTGAATACCCACTCATTGTGTAAACCCAACTTCATATTCATGCACAAGAGAAAATCTGCAGATGTTGAGAATCCAAGCAACAACACACAAAATGCTGGAGGAACTCAGCTGGCTAGGCAGCATCTATGGGAAAAAATACAGTCGGCGTTTCCTGCTGAAAGGATTTGGCCCAAAACGTTGACTCTACTTTTTTTGATAGATGCTGCCTAGCCTGCTGAGTTCCTCCAGCGTTTTGTGTGTGTTGTTCATATTCATGCAGACAGTCAAATAGGTACAGGTAAGTCCTAGTCCAGGTTGGTGGATAAACTTGGGAAACATGACCAATTTTTGTTATTTCCCCAACTCAACAGCCCCAAGACCAATTATAATCGATCTGTAATCCACAAATTCAACATAGTTGGGTACTGCAGCAGAGAACTTCCAGGTTTATATACTTCTGCTCTAGTGTCATACATTTGACAACATCTGGAACAATCTGCAATCCATGATCAAAAATAAATTTAAGAGAGCAATTCAGAAACAAAAAGAAATTAGTAACAATTGTAAAACTGTACAGTGACACTGTATTGTTGAAGGTTTGGCTGCTGAGCCTTTAGTTCACCATTATACTGTATTTGATAAACGTAATTGAGAATGACAAGTTTTTGTAATGGTTAAGAAATGGATGAGGCTTTTTACATGAAAGTTCATTTGCTTTCAAATACCCCATGCAATGGTTTCATGCATTCATGCTTTGGCATGGAACTTACAATACCAGCAGCTTAATGCTCATTACTGTTGCAAGAAGCAGAGAGGAAGCCCTTCAAAGCGTTAGTAAATGCAGGAATCGAAATACTCAATGACCACCATTTGTGATAACCGGATTTGCTATTTGCAAGTGCAATTAGATTCATGCAATGTTCTCAAGGAAGTCAAAGAAGTCAGTTTTTCTATAAGCAAAAGTAAAATTTACATTTGCATACTGTAAATGGAAAGGTACTAACTAGTTTTTAATTTTATTTTTAAAAAAAATAAAAATAATAAAAGTTTCCTTTGCAAATACTTCAAAGCTCAATATGGAAAGATACTTTTGCTGGGCCTTTGTTAAGAGAGGGGGTACTCCTGTCAATTAAATGAACTTGCATTATCAATTGGATCAATTTTCATACTTTGGCTCTATTTTTTTTTCATTTCAATTGCTGTTTTACCCCTTAATACAGTATTTCTAACCCTGCTTTAGTAAATATAGGTAAAATGGAGATGGAGCAAATCACTTTCTACCTGCATTTTTCTTAAGCAACAAAGAAGAGTCTTTTTTGTTACCTCAAACAAACATAAAATGGACAATAGCCATTACTGTAGGATAAACTTAATTCAAGCTGAGATTATTCCTGTACATCTTAATCTAGCATTCAAAATATTTCCTTTTCATCTGGAAGAATAATAGAGATCTTATCACCAAAATTATTAGGCCTAATTCACTTTTTGTTTGTAGCTTTTTGTAACTCAAATACTAACCACACTATTGGAATCACATTCTTAGATTCACATTCATATTTGAATGTGGTTCAGTCTAAGTAACTAAATCTAAATCTAATTCTTAGATCTCAGATTTATTAATACTATATGGTAACATTTTTTAAAATTTCCTTGAGTAAATCTAACTTTACAGTGTACAAACTTACTTCAATGTTATGTCTAAGGTGGCACACAAAGATCAGAAATGTATTATTAATTCAAACCTATGTTCACAGTAAATTTTGAATTAAAGTTTGCTCGTTACTGCTTCAGTACTGGGAAAAGTAAGTGGTAAGTCTTAGGGATAGAGTAGAGGTGGTGTCCGGTGTCTTAAAAGGTACAAAGGTATTGACAAATTTCCAGGGGCTGCTCATGTATATTCAAGAAGATTGTGAGAAGCTAGATAAAAAATTGCAGGAGCTCTAGCTGAGATATATTTGCATAATTGGGGTGGTAAATTGGATTAGTAAGTATGCAGATGATACTAAGGTAGGTGGCGTTGTGAATAATGAAGTAGGTTTTCAAAGTTTGCAGAGAGATTTAGGCCAGTTAGAAGAGTGGGCTGAATGATGGCAGATGGAGTTTAATGCTGATAAATGTGAGGTGCCACATTTTGATAGAAATAATCCAAATAGGACACACATGGTAACTGGTAGGGCATTGAAGAATGCAGTAGAACAAAGTGATCTAGGAATAATGGTTCATCGTTCCCTGAAGGTGGAATCTCATGTGGATAGGGTGGTGAAGAAAGCTTTTGGTATGTTGACCTTTATAAGTCAGAGCACTGAGTATAGGAGTTGGGATGTAATGTTAAAATTGTACAAGGCACCAATTGGTAAGCCCGAATTTGGAATATTGTGTACAGTTCTGGTCACCGAATTATAGAAAAGATGTCAACAAAATAGAGCAAGTACAGAGAAGATTTACTAGAATGTTGCCTGGGTTTCAGCACCTAAGTTACAGAGAAAGATTGAACAAGTTAGGCCTTTATTCTTTGGAGTGTAGAAGGTTGAGGAGGGACTTGATAGAGGTATTTAAAATTATGAGGAGGATAGATAGATTTGATGTGGACAGACTTTTTCCTTTGAGAGTAGGGGAGATTCAAACAAGAGGACATGAGTTGAGAGTTGGGGGCAAAAGTTTAGGGGTAACACGAGGGGGAATTTCTTTACTCAGAGAGTGGTAGCTGTGTGGAACGAGCTTCCAGTAGAAGTGGTAGAGGCAGGTTCGGTATTGTCATTTAAAGCAAAATTGGATAGGTATATGGACAGGAAAGGAATGGAGAGTTATGGGCTGAATGCGGGCCAGTGGGACTAGGTGAGAGTAAGCGTTCAGCACAGACTAGAAGGGCCGACATGGCCTGTTTCTGTGCTGTAATTGTTATATGGTTATAATTAGCCATGGGTGAGGTACCTGTAGACTGAAGCTAGTGAAAGTTGTGCCTTTACTTGAGAAGGGTGGAGAAGAAAAAACCTGGGAACCGGAAGTAAATGACCATCTGTGGTGGGCAAGTTACTGCTGGAAATTCTGAATGAGATACATGTACATACATCTGGAAAGACAGTGGCTGATCAGGGTCATTAGCATGGCATTATGCATGGGAGACCATGTCTTACAAAACTGACCTGGGTTTTTTTGACAATGTGACCAAGTTAACGAGGGCAGAACTTTAGACGTGGTTAAATGGACTTCAGTTAAGCCTTTGATAAGGCTCCACATGTAGGCTGCTTTGAAAGATTAGATCACATGGCAGCTGACTAACAAGATACACAATTGGCTTGACTGTGGAAAGCACAGGGTGATGGTGGAAGGTTGTTTCTCAGACTGGAGGCCTGTGACTAGTAGTGTGCTGGGCTCTTTGTTATTTGTTACGTGTATCAAAAGTTTGGGTAAGAAAATACATGGCATGGTTAGTAAGTTTACAGATGACACTAAAATAGGTGATATGGTGGACAATGCAATTCAGGTAATCAAAAATTACAGGGGAGGTGGGCCTTGAATATCTAAATGGGTCAAGGAATGGCAAATGGAGTTTAATTCAGATCAGTGTGAGGTGTTGCACTTTGGAAAGTCAAATCCAGGTCGAACTTTCACAGTGAATCCCTGGGAAGTGTTGTAGGACTGAGATGCCTTGGAGTACAAGTACATTGTTCACTGAAAGTGGAATCACTGGTACGCAGGGTGGTGACACACTAGCCTTCATCGGTCAGGGCATTGCGTAAATAAAACTTGAGAAGTCATGGTGCAGTTCTGTAGAGGCTACATTTGTGTTCAGTTTTTGTTGCACTACCTTTATGGGAAATTTGATTTTGTGTTTTATGTTCTGTGTTTTCACTCATTTTTCTGTTGCCATTCGTGTGTGTGGGGTTTGAGGTTTGAAGTTTTAATTTGAACAGGTTGGTTCCATGGTTGTTCTTTGCTTTGTGACTGTCTGTGGGGCAGGAAAATTTCAGGGTTGCATAGTGCACGCGTACTTTGATAACAAATATACTTCGAATCTTAAATCTTTGAACCAGAAAGAGTGCACATAAGATTTATAACGATGCTGCCAGGATTTGAGAGACTGGGTTTTTGGGAATAGAAACTTTATTTTTTAGAGTGTAAGAGACCAAGAGGAGATCTCATAGAGGTATACAAAACCATGAGAAGCATAAATAGAGTAAATTCACTCGGTTTTTCTCTTCTACTTCTAATAGAAGTAGAAGGCAAAGGTTTAAGCTAAAAGGGGAGAATTTTAAAGGAACTTTAGAAGAATTTATATTTTACAGAAAGGGTCATATCCATGTGGAATAAGTTGCCAGAGGAAGTGTTTGAAGCAGGTACAATGGTAACTTTTAAAAGACAATTGGACAGGTGCATGGATTGGGAAGGTTTAGGCGGTTATGAGCCACATACTGGCAAATGGGACTAATTTCGATAGGGCATTTTGATCAGCATTTCCAGCTGGGCTAAAGGCCTACTGTCATGCTGTACAATTCTATTATTGTTAAATAGTGGACCAGTATCATTAAAACTGGGCTGGCAAAATATTTTAAAAATAATTTGGTTAAAGAATTCTGCCTACATGTTCTAATATGGACATGGTTACTTCAAGACAATGTCCCCTATATTCACTTAAATAATTGGCTCCCTCCCTTCTGAATTTAAACACACCATACGTACTACACTTCACCTAAGCGACTGAGTGTATAGTTGTGGCATTGATTATACCTCCAACGGGATGAAATGTCTGCTCATTGAGACTTAACTCAAAGCCTCATTGCCATTTTTTGTCCAGGCAGAATTAGCACCAGTCAAAATAATTGGCCAGAGATCCTTTCCAGATCATTACTGAGTGTAATGTTCATTGTTCTATGGATATGGGAATTGTTAAAAATTACCGCGCATCACCCCTTTTTGTTTTGTACTGGTTGGTACTTATTTGTCTTAATCAAATTATTACAAAAAAGAACAATTTCACGATGACCAAATAACTTTGAGGGACAGTTTCATTTAGGTCTAGAGAAAAATTCTACTAAAATGTGATACCCAAGTCATGAAAAAATGGGAATGTAAGATTTAATATCTTATGATATTCCAAAATGGAACTACATATGGATATAGGCAGGTAAAGCATTAATATCTCACAGATCTGACAATATTATAGCTGCCATGATCATAGCCACTATTAATCTGTAGAAATAATGTGACTGAAAATTTTCAGCAACTGTTGAGCTGTAGTAACCACTGTTTTTTTGGAACAACACACACAAAGTGCCGGAGGAACTTTGGATTCCAGCTACTTTGACTTTTAGCAAGTAACATGAGAACTGAACTGATTCAACTGATTTCTTGATTAAAACTAAGTACCATGATCAGAATTTGGAAAGGAGTATTCAACATTTTCCTATTTATTATTAGCATACAGTGGAATAGCAAAATATATATTTACTTTCTATAATCAAAGCTCCTTTTATATAGATTAACAAGTTTTAGTTTAAATCCTGATCAATTCTTCAAACTGAGGTGCAGATTAATGTTTGATTTTTATAGAAGCATAACTTCTCTATAACTTATAATTGTACTGAACTAACTTATAAGTGTACTGAACTAGAAGTCTGTGGAAAAGATGTCACTTGTCTATTTCCTTAATTATGGAAACATTATAAATGTTGAAGTTTAAGATACTTTGCTTAATGATCTGATGGATAGATGACTTCAACCATGCCGGATTCCACAAGATGTCATACAGGACAATGAAATGGGACTTCAATACCTGACTGGGTTGTAAAAGAGTCTGGGAAGAAAACAACAAAATGTTGTCAAAGCTTGAAGCAGCATTCTAAATTACTGAGGTGACAAGTTGACGAACTGTCAGAGACGCACTGGCTGCAAGAAAGCACAGCATAAATTTCTTGTATCCGTGATCATCATGAAGGTGGAAAATGGAATTGTAACCCAATAACAAATTATTCTGTACGAACTCACACCAACTTTATTCCCATACATTTACTGCAGCTTTCTACAATCGTTACTGCTCGCCATTAACCAGCCTACGCAAGGATACCTTCCGCATTGCATGTATCAACATTGCAGCTGAAAATTTCTGATTCTAGTAACAAGTAATAACCTGATTTTAAATGCCTTCAAACAATTGTCATAATGTTAATTCAAGCATGATTAGAAGAAATATTAATTCCCAGTGCTATGCAAAATTTATTGCACCTTGGAGAATTACAACTGCGTATTAAAACAGCGATGTTTAGAAAGTGCACGCAATGCATGTTAAAACCTAATGTTTCCATCTCCATTGCCTAACTTGTGAGTCATTTGCTGATGCTGGCCAGTGTTGAGCTTCATGCCATGTAGCTAATGGTAGCAACAATACCTGGTAACTATCCATATCCTCCTCCTCCTCTTTCTGGCAGGAGAAAATAAACTTAGTAAAAACACCTTTGAAACAGTTCACAAGACCACTTTATCACTTCAGGTTTTACATGATTTGTAACAAGTGCACATTACTTTGGATTAATCAAAATTATGCATATATCAAAAGAAAAAACAAAATTCAAACAATACAGTAAGATATTAAGTTGAACAGCGGTAACTCGAGACAAGATTTGGATGGGCTATAAACAAGTTAATGGAAAGACTTTTCAAAGGGTATTTATTCACATTGCATTTTGTTACAACGCAGAGGCATTAGTAATTACTGAGCTGACAAAACTAGGCTGCAATCAGCACAAGAGGTTGTTCGCTGGTGACGTAACGCAACAGAGCTTGGGCGCTTTTGGCTCTTCTTGGTGGACTGCATTCAGCATAGGGAATTATAAAAGGGACGTCTAAGTGAAGTGGCCATTGTGTGAGTGGGGCAGTGTTAGAGTGGTCCAGCTTGGGCAATGAATGATGCAGACCCTAAGCAATTCTTTTTCCCGTTAGTTACATGCTGAGAATTGGTTCGGAGGTTTTGGTATGCTCTTTGTGTGAGATATGGGAACTCTGAGAGACCGCCAGTCTCCCTAATAACTACATTTGCACCGAGTGCATCGAGCTGTAGCTTGTTTAAGACTGTGTTAAGGAATTAGAGCTGCTGCTGGACGACCTTCAGCTCATACTGGAGAATTGAGGAGGTGATAGATGGGAGCTACAGAGAGATAGTCATCCCTAAGTGCAGGAGGCAGGTACCTGGGTGACTGTCCGGAGAGGGAAAGGGAATAGGAAGCCAGTGCAGAGTAACTCTGTGGCTATTCCTCCCCCCTCCCAATAATAAGTATACCGCTTTGGATACTGTTGGAGCGGTGACCTACCGGGGGGTGGCCATAGCAACCAGGTCTCTGGCATTGAGTGGCTCTGTGGCTCAGAAGGGAAGGGCAGAGAAGAGGAATGCAGTAATCATAGGGGATTCCATAATTAGAGGACCAGAATGCAGATTCTGGGGATGTGAAAAAGACACCAGGATGGTATGTTAGAGGCATGAGAGAGGAGCTGGCCAAAATTGACTGGAAGGGGACGCAAGCAGGGGTGAGTGTCAACCAGCAATGACTGGTGTTCCTGGGGGAAATTTGGAAGATGCAGGAAGGATACATCCCAAAGGTGAAGAAGTATTCTAAAGGACCAATGAGGCAACCGTGGCTGACAAGAGAAGTCAAAAACAGCACAAAAACAAAAGAGAGGGTATATAATATAGCAAAGATTTGTGGGAAGGTAAAGAATTGAGAAGCTTTTGAAAACTGACAGAAGGCAACTAAAAAAGCCATAAGGAGAGAAAAGATGAAATAGGAAGTTAAGCTAGTCAGTAACACATAAAAGGATTCCAAAAGTTTTTTTCATATAATCAGGGCATGGAGTAAAAGAGAGACAAGAGTGAATATCAGACTACTGGGAAATGATGCTGGAGATGTAGTAATAGGCTACAAAGAAATGGTGGAGGAACTTATTAAGTATTTTCCACAGTCTTCACTGTGGAAGTCATGAGCAAAACGCCAGAAATACGAGAGTGTCAGGGGGTAGAAGTGACTGTCATTGCTATTACTAAGGAGAAGGCGTTCGGAGAGCTGAAAAGTCTGAAGGTAAGGCACCTTTGACAATGAATGAATTCATTAAATTGTGTAGGTTGACTCTGTGGTTAAGAAGGTGTACGGTGTATTGCCCTTCATCAATCGTGGAATTGAACTTGGGAGCCGAGAGGTAATGTTACAGCTATATAGGACCCTGGACAGATCCCACCTGGAGTACTGTGCTCAGTTCTGGTCGCCTCACTATAGGAAGGATGTGGAAGCCATAGAAAGGGTGCAGAGGAGATTTACAAGGATGTTGCCTGGATTGGGGAGCATGCCTTATGAAAATAGGTTGAATGAACTCAGCCTTTTCTCCTTTGAGCGGCAGAGGATGAGAGGTAACCTGATAAGAGGTGTATAAGATGATGAGAGGCATTGATCGTGTGGATAGTCAGAGGCTTTTTCCCAGGGCTGAAATGGTTGCCACAAGAGGACATAGTTTTAAGGTGCTGGGGAGTAGGTACAGAGGAGATGACAGGGGTAAGTTTTTTACTCAGAGAGTGGTGAGTGCGTGGAATGGGCTGCCGGCAACAGTGGTGGAGGTGGATACGATCGGGTCTTTTAAGAGACTTTTAGATAGGTATAGAGGGCTATAGGTAAGCCTAGTAATTTCTAAGGTAGAGATATGTTCAGCACAATTTTGTGGGCCAAAGGCCCTGTATTGTGCTGTAGGTTTTCCATGTTTCTATTAAACTCAATGGAACACACTGCAACTAATGAACTCGGGAAACTTGACTGACTTTAAAAGGATTTAGAAAAAAAGGCCACAAAAAATCACTGCCATCCAATTAAAGAAATATAAATGCAAAGTGAGCACCCTTTCAAAAAAACAAGGATTATTTTAAGTAATCAACTCTCATTAAAAATATATAATTTGGAAATTTGAGAGCATATGTTTCTATGACATTCAAATATCCAATCTAAAAGACTCACTAAAATAATACATCCTGAATTACACGTAACCTCATAGCAAGAGGGAAGAAAAAAACATTAGGAGCAGAAAGGAGAACAAATCTTCCTCTCTCATCAGCTCAGTGATTTTTCAGGGACCTGAGGTTCCAGCACCTTTTTTTTGTGGTCAGCTGGTACTTCTGCAGATTTCATTAAAAGTGGAAAATTGAGGATACTTTGGAGGTCTGGCAATTGAAGTACCTCCCAGGAAACCAGGACATTATATCACAAGTTTCATATATTCTATTCAGCAGTTTCTGCATTGATTAGCACAGATATGGCACAGATCATGCCAATAAACTCAATGGAGTTACTCCACATCAAAAATTACCTTTTTTAAAATAAAAACCTTTTAATCTCTTCTGCAAGCAATATAGTACATGAACTTGTTTCAGTTCTTTTCCCTCAAAACAAGAGTAATCATATTTCTTTTGCTGTTCATGTTTAGCAGCATATATTTTAATTTGCCTACGAAGAATTTAAAATTTTTCAGTTGATTGAGATTCATAACATGGTCTCAGTTAAGGCAGCTGTGTAACCTCCCTTAACTTTAAGCAAATTCCTTACCTGATAACTATCCAAAGGTCTCTGCAGTTTAATGGACCTGACAGAAATGCATCCTATGGAAACAGACAATATAGCCTCCACCATAAGTGGCAATGTCCCCGAGTGCTGGACAGGTTTAACATTGACCTCAATCCTACGAGACTGACCCTGATCAAAACAAACACACAAACAAGATGGAGTTCAGTTCAAATGAATACAAAATGTAGTAAAGGAACAAATGAACTCCAACAATCATAAGCAAAGCTCCACATTCAGTAGCTCTAAACAGGGGGCATAAAATAGTACACAAACAACTGAATGCCACAAGCAACACACATTTGTGTACAATCTTTAACATGGTAAAATGTTGCAGGACTACTATTTCATAAAATGCAATAAACAAAAATGTTACCAATTATTTAAATATTTCAATGTATCCATTGTACTTTGGAAAACAGAAAATAAATTACTCAAATTTCCATCATTATTGTAAGTCATTTGTATTTTGGACGTTACAATAGGATCCTTCCCTCAATTAGCAATATTTTATAAAGTCCAAGTACCTGTCTAATCTGGAAGACGCCCCCTGTGTTGACATCCTTGGCCTGAGTCAGCTCCACTGCTGTGTAGTCTCCCATCTCATTCAGTTCCTGCACTGAGATCCACATCTCAATTCTACGTGTGACTTCACTCCATCTATTTCAGCAGAAAGCCAACCGCATGAGGGAAGAGTTCCAGGCACTGCTAGGTGGCCAACAGCATTTGATAAAACACTGCCCGTGCACATACCAACACCTCCAACTTGGGTAAAAGTGGAATGCCGTGCCCCCTCATTAGTAAAAGATTAAAAAATGAGATGCATTGGTAGTCGAGTGTTTAATATCTCACTTTGAATTGGTGAGACTCAACAGAATTGCTTCGGAAAGAACAATGCCAGTACTGAAAAATGTCTTAAATTTCTAAGTTTGAAGCTAGTTTAGTAAGCTTTTGTCGTAATGAGGATAGGCGGACAATACAGTAAGATAATCGAAAGATAGATTGGTGAGTGAAGAGAGGTAATAAACAGCCATACAAAAACGCAAACATGAGGAAATCTGCAGAAGCTGGAAATTAAAGCGACACACACAAAATGCTGGTGGAACGCAGCAGGCCAGTTAGCATCTATTGGAAGAAGAACAGTCGACGTTTCATCCTGACGAAGGGTTTCGGCCCGAAACGTCAACTGTACTTCTTCCTATAGATGCTGCCTGGCCTGCTGCATTCCACCAGCATTTGGTGTGTGCAGCCATACAAAAATTCCATTTACCACACTAAAACTCAACATCACTTACTTAGTACAGCGAAAACAAGCATCTCAGTTGTTAAGTGCACCATCAGTAAAACGTTTTGTACAGCTTGAAACTGCATTTTGCATATATACGCGTAATTGGAAGGCAGCATCTCATTTAATATAATAAAACATAAATGAATAATTGAAGATCTTAAGGTAATAGAATCTTGAAATTTAAAACACCGCCTGTGCACATCACGTACAGGAAGCTGCTCTGTACCTGTCACGTAGAGTGCGTGTTTTTGCTTGCAGAGCATCGACTTCCCACGTAGTTCTGCCATTACCCGCACACCGATGCCCCCAGACTTCAATAGCTAGCGCTCCTTCAGAGATAAACTCCAGAAATTCCTCCGTAACATGCACCACAAAATCCTGGAATGGCACGTGTAAACTTAGTACTTACTTCATGATTTAGAATGAAATCCAATGAAATAGACTACAGTTTTCAACCCATGTGCTCATTTCACACTAAAATCCAGTCTTCTAGAATATTTTTTTAAATTATAAATGTGGAAACACAGTGATTACAGAGCTTTTTAGCTTTGACCATTGTAGAATAAATATATATATCTCCAATGTGCAGTTTTGGTCACCACACTATAGGATGTGTTTGCATTGGAGAATATAGAGGAGATTCAATGGGTAGAGACTGGATTGGCTATGTTTGTTTTTCCTGGAGCAAAGAAGATTGAAGGGTGTCCTGACAAAAGTATATATAAGATTATGATAAGGCATAAATAGGACATAAAAAGTTTTTTTTTCACGTGGTAGGCATATCAAAGGCAGGAGGACATAGCTGTGAGATTTGAGGAGGAATTTTAAAAGGGAACAGTGAGTTAAGTTTTCTTTTAATATAAGAGAATGGTTGGTATCTCTGACACTTCCAGACAAAGTTATGGAAAGTGATATAATTACCATATTTGGCAGACACTTAAATGGGCAAGGCATACAAGGATGCAGACCAAATGTAGGTAAATGGATTTGTGTCGATAGGCAAAAGACTGGCACATCTGTAGTGGGCCAAGGGCCTGTTTTTGGGCTGTATGATTGCATGTCTCTGTGACGGCCTGCTCACCTTACTGTGATCAAATTTCACTGTGTACTGAACGGCCTTGTTTTTGATCGAAGCCATGTCTGGATTGACCATTGGGGGTGCAACTGTTTGTTCAGAGTGCTCCCAGAAGACATATTGGCAGAATACGAAGTTTGATAGATTGATTGGCAGTCCTGTTGCTTCTTTTATTTTTACCTGTTGAGACAATATAATGATTTGAAAAGCTTCTCATCAACCCAAACTTCATTAAAATGAAATTACTGGTAGCAATACATACAAAGATTTTATTTCTAAATTTAGAATTTCACTTTTGAGTTGCAGTGAATTTTTCATCTTTAGAATATTATCCACCTCTATACTAAAGGTAATGGCAAGCTTTTGATTACCTTGAGGCTCAATCTCTCCAGTGTGCCTCAACTTCATTTTCTCTCTTGTATTGTACAATCTCAAAGTTCAAAGTAAATTTATTATCAAAGTACATTTATGTCACCATATACAACCATGAAATTTGTTTTCTTGCGGGTATACACAGTAAATGCATGAATCTTAATAGAACTAATGAAAGACTGCACCCAACTGGATGCACAAATAATCAATGTGTAAGAGACAAGAAACTATGCAAATACAAAAGAAATAATACTAATGATAAATTAATAAACAATAAATATTGAGAACATGAGATGAAGTGAGTAAGTCCATAGGTTGTGGGAACAGTTCAGTGATGGGGCAAGTGAAATTACCCTGTGACAGTGCTCTGTGTAGATGTGCTCAATGGTTGGGAGGGCTTTACCTGTGATGGACTGGGCCATACCCACTTTTCTTGTAGGATTCTCCGTTCAAGGACATTGATGTTTCCATACCAGACCTTGATGCAACCAGTCACTATTACTGTACTCTCCACCACACATCTATCTTTGTCCTACATGCTAATTCATCACCACTGTTAATTTGGCCAATGACAGTCTCCAATAAAGATTTGCTCCTTCACCAACAGATCTTATCCTTACACCTTGGTATGCTTCCACTGACTTCCTATACCTCTACTTTTATCCTCTGTATGAACTATTGTAGAGGGCAGAATAGTGAGGTCTAATAATCAGTAAATAGGGATGTGGACTGTGCTAATGTGGTAACAGGGAACCAGAGACAAAAGTAGAGACATGGAATGCAGAGTGTCAACATTCAGCTTACAGGAACTTCACTAATAATGTTATAGCATGCACTCATTGTTGTAACAGAAAACTGGATTTACTGTTAGATGTGTGGATAATAATTTTGTTCTGTAATTAGGACCTAGTCTGTTACTTAATTAAGTCTTCCTGTAGCCACCGTTCTATTATCAAACCGAAGTTTCACCGATAATCTCATCAACTGGGAATGAAAAACCTGCACCAAATCCATGCTCAGGTAGATCAGCTTTGACTGGTCTCCTGGTACGCACTGGTTTTTAATACATCGCCCGTAACTGGAGCAACATCTCCACGTGATTTCTAAGTTTGCTTCTATACAAATTAACATACATTAGAGTTAGAGCAACCGAGCTCTATAATATGAACAAGCATTAAAATACCCTCAAACACAACAGGAGGAATTTGTACGTCGAACAGCATTTGTGGGAGGAAAGGAATTGTTGGCATTTCAGGTACTGAGTCAGGGTTCTATCCCAAATCGGTGACAATTCCTTTCTCCCCACTGATACTGCTCGATCCGCTGAGTTCCTCTAATAGATTGTTCAGTGCTCCAAATTCCAACATGTGCAGTCTCTTGTGCCTCCATTTATTTATTTATTTAGAGACACTGTGCAGTAACAGGGCCTCATGGCCCAATGAGCACGTTGCCCAGTTGCACCCATGTAACCATTTAATCTTTAAATTCATATATTTGGAATGCAGGAGGAATTTGGGAGAAACCAGAGAAAACCCGCACAGTCACAGGGAGAAAATGCAAACTCCTTACATAGAGAGTTGAAACTGGGCCATAGGTTCTGTAATAGTGTTATACTAACTGCTACATTACCATTCCGCCCAATTAAAACCCCCTCTATTACCTTTTCCTTCACAATGTTTATTTCAAATCCTTCCTCACGTCTGTATTTGGCTAAGGAGAACTGGACACTCTTCACTGGAAATTTAAGACTGTTAGTAGGTACACTGCTCCAGCTGGGAAACGGCCAGTGTAATCTCTCTTCCCACATTCAGTTCAGGTCATTCCATTTTTATCAAAACCAAGCACTAGCAGTGATAGTAGAGGAGGGATGGTGGATTGAAAAGCCAAGCATTATACAAGTCAGAAATTTTGAAAATAGAAACCTCTTCCATCAAAACTTCATCAAATTTAGGAAAATTATATACAATTGTTTGTTCTTTTTTCTAAATTTTCAAGATACATGTGATAATGAGCCAGAAGGTTTTTTTTTATCCCCCTTCTCTCCCCTTCAACTTTATTTGATGTTAAAAGAATACTAACTGGTTAACCAGTATTCCAAGGATTTACAATGGTAATGAGGGTAATTCTCACTTACCCTGCAGGTCAATTTCTTTGCCATGTGCACAATCTCACCATTATTGTCCATTACTTCACAGCTCCCACTTTCACTCGAGTTCTCTGAAGAATCATCTCCACCATCCTGACGTTCTGGAATCGCACCATTAACCCGCATTACTTCAACATGGAGCCGGCCAGCAACCTGGATTCAATTCCATAGGGGAAATTTAACCATTTTATGCATTTCCCTCGGACTTTCTCTCTGTTCATTGAGCAAATAATGTTGCTTTATGTCTTACAATCAACTGGCCAGGAACTAAACAGACACATCCAATTACATTTCTCTTTTAGCTAAAATACAGAAAGGAATAACTTTACTAAATCGATGCAGAATTTAAGAAATGCTCATGTTATGCCAACACTCACCTCCCCCTGCTGGCTGATGATGGGAACAGCATACTCAAGTTTTGCATCATGGTAAAGGCATTCCAAGAAGACATTGGCAACACCAATCAAGTTATGGTTTTCTTGGGGTTCGTAGAAAGGGTCTCCGTGTTTACTGAGAATTTTATTGTACTTAAATGTGATTTAAGGAAAAAAAACACACAATAGATTATAGTAAGAATTAAAATTCTCTTGATCTATGAGTGAAACAAGTGAAACTGGAGCTTTAGATGATAAATTCGAACATATTAATAGCAACAGTTTTCACTTTATACTTAATTTTTCTTGAAATAAAACCCAATTCATACACTTATCATTAATTCACTTATCCAGTAGGTAAACTGTTTAAAGATCTGGATTGTGCTTGTTCACAGTGCAAGAACAGGTTCTGGAGGTGGTTCCAAGATCCCTAGCTGTTAATGTCATTTGATCAATTAAAGAATAAATACAAAATATCAAACAACACTCTTTTTTGTTATTTCCAATTAAGGGCTTATTTAAGAGATAAATTGGGTCAAACGATGTTATTGCTGAAACCTAATGAAATAGAAACTTTAATTCAAAAAGGAAAAATTAAAAAATTTATTTCTTGTATGTATAGTTTGATTCAAAAACAGGCAATTAAATAAGGAATTCATAAGTCAAGACAAAAATGGGAAACTGATTTGAATATTAAAATTGAAGAAACAAGTTGGTCAAGACTATGTCCTGACAGTATGACAAATACAACAAATGTCTGGTTAAGATTAGTGCAATATAATTTTTTACATCAATTATATAATTACACCACAAAAAATAAATAAATTAAACCCAAATTTATCTGATCAATGTTTCTGATGTAATCAAGAAATTGGTACTTTTTTACACTCTACTTGGTCTTGTTTTAAAATTCAACCTTTTTGGACAAATTTAAGAGTTTTATTGGAACAAATTATTGGAACACAACTTCCACATAATCCAACATTATTTTTACTAGGCAATATTGAAGGGATAAAACCGAAATCCAAACTGAATAAATATCAGAAAGAATTCATAAAAATTGCATTGGCAGTAGCCAATGAAATTTTCAGCTGCATTCCACTGGGAAAAGTTACATATAATTTAAGAGAAAAATATGAAATATTTCTGAAAATTTGGCGCCCTTATTTACAAAAGATAGGATTAAATATATAGGTGCTCCAAAGATAAAATTATTGGTTATCCGGGGAAATAAATAAATATATATACTAAAGCTATTATGAACTCCATGGAGCATGTGGGGATCTTCCGATATCCAGGCATTCTTTCTTTCTTTCTTTTTTCTTCTCTTTTTTTTCTCTCTCTACAGGGATATGTTAGGGGGGAGGGGGGAAAGGGTTGATAATTTTTTTTTCCTTCTGTAACCATTTGAAAATTCAATTAAAAAAATTATTTAAAAAAAGATCCCTAGCTGAAATAAAGTGCTTTCTGATATTCCAAAGAGCTCAAACACCAATCAATACTCTCGTGGAGTTACACTTGTTAAAATTCTAAACCAAATTTACAACCAGTAAGCACATAAAGTAGAATAAGCATGCAATGTTCCTTAAAAACAAAGGCCATGGCAATTCCAGATCCAACTCAAAGCACACAGAATTTTTGCTGAATTTGTAATATATAAAAAAAGTGCTTGTGGCGGTACAACATGTTCTCATCCCTGCCTCGATGTCAGCCTCGATAATCTGTTAACCTTTCTGGGGCAGGCTAAAAACTCACAAGAACACAATTCACTAAATTCCTAACTGATAGTGAAAGTCAAAGTCTTTGTATTCGAGCACCAGATAAGTTAGAATCAGTTGTGGAGGAGCCTGCAGTTTGCCAAGCTGTTAGCAGAAGTCACCTAGCATGGAAATTAGCCACTGGTATATCAGCACAGTGAATTATTCCAGCAGTTTCAGTGGAGTGGAAATTCATTAGTGGATGGAATTGGGAAACAAAATTCAGATTCCAACACTGTTTAATGTAGCATATTTGTTCTCCAGTATGCCCTACATAACCACTCTTACACGGCAACTCTAATTGGTAAATGGCAACATTCTATGTGAAGCAATGAAACACGTTACAAATTCCCCAGCCCCACAAATGATTCTGTATGTATGTATGTATGTATACCCTGCACTTACATATTCAACCATGTTTTTCTCTTTCCAATCTTGATAGAGATCTCTCATATCAATCAGTTTGTTCTCCAGCTTCTCAATTGCCCACACTTGGGTACCTTTTCCCTTGCGTCGAACTTGGATGGCAGATTCGCTTACAATTGCTCCTCTCTGTTTTGATGAACAACAGATTCAAAGCATGGAGCAAACTGTAAATCAGTGAAAGCTGGCATGTTGCACCCCTTTGCCCATCTACATGAAAACTAAAGAGAAGATACAACATACATTGAACACAGCACCTGAAACAAAAACATTTTTGGAAAGCGTCTGCTCAGATTCATGAGAATTTGTACACAGAGGACCCTACATTAGACTAGAGCCAAAACGCAGACTTCTGAAGGAGTAAACAGTGAGTGGAAAGGCGGCAGAGAAGCACGGCCAGTGGAGCTGTGACCCTGTTGTCCAGCTCTGTCTGTGTAGTTTGCACATTCTCTCCCACTCTCTGCAGAGGTTTCCCCAGGGTGCTCCACTTACCCCCACATCCCCAAGACATGCAGGCTGGTGGATTAACTGGCCACTGTAAATTGCCCCTAGTGTGGAGATTAGAGGGGAGCAAAGAGCTGATAGGAATGTGGAAGGAATCAAATTGAATCTGTTCAAGACTAAATGGATTCTTGGCCAAGAAGCCTATTTCTCTACTGTAAGACTCTGACTGAATGCTGCATCGTGTAATTTACAGATTACTGATGTGGCCTCCTTGAAGTAATTATCTGTAATTTTTTGAGCAAGCATTTGAGAAAAATAGCAATGTACCTCCTGTGAATAAAATATAGGGAACACCTGCGATGGAGCCATTCAGGTTACAGAAATTTGTCCTTACAAATCACAAAACAGAAATTTGAGATATATGATAAAATTCACTCTCAGGGAATTTTTTAAAAAAGAAAATTAATAAACACAAAATTCCTTTTCACTGCTCATTCTTGGTGAAAGTGCAGATGATAACTAAGGCTTTGCATTTCAGGAAATCATGAAGCAGGTCATTTTTCAGGAACACAACCTCTCTATAACATGACAGGTTACCTGTACTGAACTGTCAGGGCAGTAATCGGGGGTGGTTACATGTCCTAAGGGGAAGTTAGAGGAAACAGGTAATTGGGGGGGGGGGGGGGGGGGGGAGTAAGTGGCAGCCTAACTTGAGGCATGAGACCTGACCAACCATGTCAACTCGCTGATGTCGTCAACATTCAATAGGCATTCCCAGTTTGTGTTAATTTTTTAAAAAAATTTAGCCCTGTTTATGATGGATAAATATGATATGATAAATAAATATATAAATAATTATGATCTCTATGAGTCTGAAGGCAGTGAAGCCTTGAATTCCAATCCTACTAAGAAACAGAAACTACAGAAAGTGTATCAATACAATGTTACATACTTGGAGTATGGTTTTATTCCATCCCATCAGATCAGCGGCACCCTGTGTGTCTTATTTGTAAAATTTATTTGTAATGAAGCCATGAAACCATCAAGATCGCAGGAACAGTCCATAAAAGAAATCCGGAAAAGGCGATAAATGGCGACTCAGTTCCAGAAGATCAAAGAAGCATTTGAAAAGTGTTGCACACTCGAGTCACTTGCCAAGAAAGCTAAAAATGAGCTTGATAGTGATCTCATTGCTTCTTATAATATTTCCAGTGTGGAAAATCTCGTACAATTGGTGAAAGATTAATAATGCCTGCTGTATCAGAAGTGCTCAGCACTGTTCTCAAAATGGATACCAGTATTTTAAAATCAATTGCTCTGAGTAATAACTCTGTAGCTCATCGTATTGACGAAATGAGTGAAGACATCGAGTACCAACTATGCACAGAGTTACAAAAAACTGAATTTGGGATACAACTGGATGAGTCAACTGTGCGAGACAATGAGGCATTGCTAATGGCATATGCACAAGTTGATCAAAAATGGAAAAGTTTATGAAGAGATTCTCTTTTGAAATAAGTTAAAAACAAATATCAACAATGAATCAATCTACAATTAGCTCAAAATGTATATTGAGGGTAAAAGTACTCCGATTAGGAACATGATTTTTTGTGCAACGATGGAACACCGTATATGACAGGTCGCCATGCTGGTTTGGTGGCACTTATGAAAACAGAAATTCCAAGTCTGTTTGTAATCCATTGTGTAATTCATCATCAACATCTCGCAGCCAAATACCTTAGCCAGCGACTTTTTTCAATCGTGACTCTTGCAATATCTGCTATCAACAAAATTAAAGCTCATCCATTAAATAGAAGTGCCTTGGCTGTCAAAAGGCTGTTGCTTAAAATGTTTCTTTGATCTCTGACACTGTGGTCGAATTTTTGCTCAAAATGAACAACAACTTGGGAAACAAGATTGAACTTCTATGTGGAGATGTGGCATACCCAGCCGATCTGTATGACAAAACAAACATTCTAGATATGAAACTACAGGGTGAGAATTTCAATTTAATCAGGCAAAAAGTGTCCACTTTTATTGGAAAATTGGACATAGATAAGCAAAACATTGGGAGAAGAATGTTCTCATAGTTATCCTGCGTGGAAAATATGCCACTCTCTTTCAAAGATGGTGATTTGCTTACACCTGCAGTCAGCAAAGGAGGATTTTCAGAATCGATATAAGGATTTGAACAATCTGGCAATTCTGGATTGGGTAATTAAGCTATTTCTTCGCAAGGTGGAAGAGCAGGAAGAGAGCTTGCAAGAAGAAATTACTGAAATTCAGAATCATTAAGAAACAAAAAAGCTTTTCAAAAATGTTGGCTTTTGTGGTATGTGGCTCCACTGTCATATGAAGCTCCCCCTCTCCATGCAGATGATGAATCCAAAACAGCAGAGGCCAATTCAGTTTAGCAGGAGTTGCTAGTCAGTGTTAAAATCAACAGAGGACTGCCTTAGAGATTCCAGGTCTGGATATTTCCTCGGGGTTTACTCCCAAAGGTATCCCCACGAGTGGGTATAGATGCAAGGCAGCGGAGGTTTGAGATAAAAGTTTTCCTTTCCCTAGATAAGTTGCCAACCACGGCTGACGAGCCTCAACTGCCCGAAACAACTAAGTAGCCAGTAACCCGCCTTTACCCCTTCTCCAGTCAGTAGAAATGGTTTTGCCAGGCTTAGTAGCTGAGCACAGATAAAGGCCAGTAACTGGACTTGGTTGTCAGAGGCTATTTGAGACGCACCCCACTGGGAACACTTAATACATGGTGGGTGCTTTGTGTTTGGGTGCTTATCCCTACTACGTCCCCCAGCTATGACACCCTCAAGGAACATTGTAATCTATCATAATCATCCATTTGCGATCTTCAGAAGACTTTCGTAGTGAATTTGTTCGAACTTTACTGCAGCAATTGTTTTATAACTGACTGGCAATTGCAGCCACTTGTGGTGCAGGAAGAACCGACTACATAGTGCAGGAAGAACCGACTACATAGTGCAGGAAGAACTGACTACATAGTGCAGAACCAAAGCCACGTGGCGGCTGCATAAACTGAAATATCAGATTCACTTCTCCGATGATGTGTGAACCAGCTGGAATTTTGCAATAATCCCAAACAAAATCCACCCCTCCCGATAGGTCAACTTTCAAAAGAAAAGATGAATTTAACAATCCAACAGCCCATTATAATTGACAGGTAAAACAAATGTTGCTACATTAAAATAATCAGCTTTTAAGCAACATCATAGAATCTGCCTACCTTTCTGTTTGCACTGAGATTTGCTGCTGGGATTTGCAATGTTACTTGGTAATCCGTCTGTTTGTTCATCTCTTCTGCCAGGAAATTTGCTTCTCTCACCAGAGCATTGGCTCTCACTATCTGCTCTCTCAACTTCGCCAGACTGTGACGGAACAGTTGATCCCTACAACAGAAAAAGTGAATCAACATTCCTCTCCTTTCCCACTAAGTTTATTGATTCTAGCAGATGAAACCTTCCTCCAGCTGGTGATTTTATTTGGTTATGAATCACTTGTAATTACTAATTTTTCAGTATATTCCTGGCAAGGAAAGTATTCATCAATTATTCCTAACTGTCCTCAAGGACATATTGATGAACACCTGCTCAGTCCCTTGCATACCTTATGGGGAAGGTACTCCTATAGTGTCACTGGATAGGAAGCTCCAGGATTTAGACCCATTTACAAGGAGATGAATTAACCCCACAACCATCAGGCTCTTTAACATAAGAGTTAACTACACTTTCACATCCATTGAGATGTTCCCACAACCAAAGATCTCACTTTAAGGACTCTTTATCTTGTTATTTCATGCTCTCGTTATTTGTTGCTATTTATATATATTTGCATTTGCACCGTTTGTCTTCTGCACTCTCGTGTTTCTTTCATTGATCCTGTTACCGTTACTATTCTATAGATTTGCTGAGTGTGCCTGCAGGAAAATGAATCTCAGTGTGTATATGGTGACGTGTATTCACTTTGATGATAAAATTTACTTTGACTTTAAAAATATGTATATAATGAAAATAAATAATATTAAATGAAAGCAAAAGAAAATGTTTCACAGTATGTACTGCACCTTTCCAGCATTATTCAGTACGTATGAGACTGAAAAGGCAAAACATTCATTTACCACCGCGAAGGTGCTGAAATTGCCCCAAGGTGGTTTTATAAGGTGTGTGCGCGCATGTATGTGGGGTTGTGGGGGTGGACAGGGAGTAACAGAAACTGAAGTAATCTATTGTGTACAATTAAGCAAGACAACTTGCCCTGTTTTGTACGGATTGTCATACCTCTCCTCAGACCAAAGCTTCACTTTTTGCTGTGCAGTTTGAGGGGTGTAAGAGAATCTCTCGATGCTGTGCCGATGCAGCCTATCTGGAGACAGCTGTTGGCGAAGGAGTTCCAGCTCACGCTCATACATCAGCCGCTGCTCCTCAAGTGCATTTTGTTTCTCCTCGAGGTACTGCTTCTCAAGTATCTGCACAACATTCTGCACAGGATCTGCAAATGCACACCACGAGGCAGTTAATAGCAGCTTGCAACAAATCGTGAAAATACAGTTCTATGTAACATGTTTTAAAATATACAAAACCAATTCCTATTCACCAGTTTGGAGCACCACAGCAACTCCTCTACTTATTCAAAACACATGGATATTTATTTTTTTAAAACTTCATTGAAGTTGCTACATCTGTATCTCAGTAATCATGCTATGGTCTCTTGAGTCAAGGGAGTTGTCAGTTCAAGTTCCATTCGAGAGTTCACCAGAAAGTCCAGGCTGACATTCCAGTGATGGGAATTCTGTGGTAGAGATGTCATCCTGCTCAACAGACACCAGATCAGGGCAAATTGCAAATCACACCCAAGTAGTTCACTGACCCCATGTGTATTTCTTGGGCTCGCCTTGTCTAAAAAAACATTTCCAAGTTTCAAACCTAGAAAGAACACACAAGAAGCAGACCCCACAACTGGTGGGTGGTAGATCATGTGATGGTGCAGCTGCTTAAATTAGTGGATACAATCTCTTATCAAGAAGAAATCTGAGGAAAGCTGGCAGGACACAACTGTTTGGAAGAGATTGAGTTTCAAGTTCAAGTATCATCCAACTATACACATCAATACAGCCAAATGAAACAGTGTTTCTCCAGAGCCAAGGTGCAAAACACAACACCAACAGTCATACACAGCACAAAGCACATATAGTGCATATGGTTATGAAAGCAGTCAAACATAGTCAGAAAAATATAATAACATAGCCCAAGTCCATGAGTGTTATGGCCCATAGATTGATGATGCATGAGATGTTGTCGTGGAGCTTAAGGTTAATTATTATCAATAATAAATGTGGCTCCACATTTCAATTAATGTTTCTATTATTATCAATATTGAAATCAACCCAGTTTAGCCACAAATCTGCCACTCACCGTTTGTGCTGAGAGCTTTCATCATGACCTCCATCTGTGCAAACTCGTAATTATACTCTGGTTCTGATGAAGCTTCACTCGCTGTCTCAACGTCCTGTTCTGTAGCACCTTCTCGATATGTCTCCAGCTCATATTCTTTTAACTTGTCTCTCCTCTTCCTCATAGGTAGGTTAATTCTATTTATGTAAAAAGAATTGTTTTCATTCCTACAAGAATACTTTACATAATGGCACTTCCACTATTTGGCCAACGAGTAGAATTCAGTTCTGTTTTAGCTTGAATATCCTGAACTTGTGTCCCATGAAGTTGTACTCAATGACAATTTGCTAAATGTTGTCATGTGTACCGAGATACAGGGTAAAACATTGTTTTCTACAGAGATAATTTAAATATGCAAGTACATCAATACAGAACAAGGGTGAAAGAATTAACAGAATGCAGAATATTGTTGTACAGTTATAGTCACAGTTACAGTGTGAGGTAGATAATATGGTGTAAAGGTAGACTGAGGTCAAGACTTCATCTTTCTGGGGAAAAAAAGTCCATTCAACATTCTTATAATAGCAGGAGAGCTGTCCTTGAGCCCAGCAGAATCTTCCACTCTCAGATCATTAGAAAGATCAGAGGGAGAATAAGCTACACCTGTGCAAATCCCCACATTAACTGGTGATCCTGTGATCTGTCATCAAACATCCTTCAGGAAGGTGAACCCTTGCAAGGCTTCAGACCCTGATGGTAGGGCACTGAAAATGGTTCCAACCGACTGGCTGGAGAGTTCCAGGACATATTCAGTTTCTCCCTACAGCTGCAGGAGGTACCTGCCTGCTTCAAAAGGCATCAATATACCAGTGCCCTAGAAGAGCAGGGCTGGCTGACTCAACAACGTCACCCAGTGAAGCATCTACTGTGAAAGTTGCTTTGAGAGGTTGGTCATGGCTAGAATCAACTCCTGCCTGAGTAAGGATCTGATCTGCTGCAATTTGCCTACAATAGATCTACAGTGGACGTCACAATCAACCCTGGACCACCTGGAGATCATTAATATATATTGTTGCTGTTTATTGACTACAGATCAATGTTCAACACCACTACCCCTCAGTACTAAACAACAAGCTTCAAAACTGGGCCTCTACATCTCTCTCCAAAACTGGATCCTAGACTTCCTCATAGGGAAACCACAGTGAGTGTGGATGAGTAACAACATCTCCTCGCTGTCAATTAATTCAGGTGCACCTCAAGGATGCATGCTTAGTCCACTGCTCTACTCACTCTGCACTCAAGACAGTGTGGCTAGGCACAGCTTAAACACCATCCACAAGTCTGTCACTGCTACACAAGTCTACAGTGCTGTTGGCAGAATCTCAGAGTTGGAGTACAGGAGTGAGAAAGATCAGCTGCTTGAGTGATGTTGCAACAATAACCTTGCACACAACATCAGTAAGGACAAGAAACTGGTTATGTACTTCAGGAAGGAAAAGTTGGGGGAACATACACCAGTTCTCATTGAGGGGTCAGCAATGGAAAGGGGGAGCAGTTTCAAGTCTTGAACGTCAACATCTCAGAGGATCTACCCTGGGCTCAACATTTTGATGCAATCACAAAAAATACATGGCAGCAGCTATACTTCTTTTGGAGTTTGAGGAGATTTGGCATGTCACCAGAGACCAGCAAATTTCGACAGATGTACTGTGGAGAGCATTCTGAACAGCTGCATGACCTCCCAGTATGAAGGCACAGGGTTGAAAAAGCCTGCAGACGGTTGAAAACTCAGCCATCATGGTCACAAGCCTCCTGTGAATTGAGGACATCCATTATTAAGAACCTTCACCTTCTGGGAAAAACCCTCTTAGAAACATAGAGTCATAGAAAACTACAACATAGAAACGGACACTTCAGCCCATCTAGTCCGTGCCAAACCATTTGGTGATGCAGTTAGAATGCTCTCCACGGTATATCTGTAGAAATTTGTCAGTGTCTTTGGTGACAAGCCAAATCTCCTCAAACTCCTAATGAAATATAGCTGCTGTTAAGCCTTTTTTGTATCTGCATCAATATGTTGCATCCAGGATAGATCCTCAGAGATACTGACAACCAGGAACTGGAAATTGGTCACTTCAACATAACCTCCCAACTCCTGTACTCAATCCTTTGATCTATGAAGGCCAGAATGCCAGTACACCACTACACCCCCAATCTTGGTGCCATCTGAAAATTTGCTGATCCTGTTAACTACATTATTATGCAGATTGGTGATACAGATGAAAAACAACAGCGAACCCAGCGCCGATCCCTGTAACGCACCACTAGTCACAGGTCTCCCAGTCAGAGAGGCAACCATCCACCTCCATTCTCCGGTTTCTTCCAAAAAGCCAATGTCTAATCCAATTTACTACCTCATCTTGAATGCCAACCAACTGAACCTTCTTGTCCAACCTGCCATGCAGGTCCTGGTCAAATGCCTTGCTGAAGTCAATGTAGACAACATCTGCAGCCTTGCCCTCATCAACTTCCCTGAAGATCTCCACAAGACTGGTTAGAAATGACCTACCATGCACCAAGCCATGCCAACTACCCCTAATCAGTCCCTGTGTATCCAAATTATCACATATCCAGTCCCTTAGAACATCTTCCAATACTTTCCCACCACTGATGTCAGGGTAACTGGCCTATAATTTCCTGGTTTATTCTTACAGCCTTTCTTAAACAGTGGAACAACATTAACTACCCTCTAATCCATTGGTATCTCACCTGTCACTAAGGATGATTTAAATATCTCTGCTAGGGGCCCTGCAATTTCTGCACTGGCCTCCCCCATGGTCCTAGGGAACTGCCTGTCAGGCCCAAGGAAGTTGTCCACCCTGATTTGCCCCAAGGCAGCAAACACCTTCTCCTCTGTAATCTGCACAGGGTCCATGACCTCGCTGCTGCTTTGTCTCACTTCTGTAGACTCTGTGTCCATCTCCCAAGTAAATGCAGATGCAAAAACATCCATTTAAGATCTCCCAAATCTCTTTTGGCTCCACGCATAGATTACCATTCTGATCTTCCAGAAAACCAATGTTGTCCCTTATACTCCTTTTGCTCTTATCATATAACTATAGTAGCCCTTAGGATTCTCCTTCACCTTGCTTTCTTTTAGCCCTCCTGATTTCTTTAAGTGCTCTCTTGTATTTCTTATAAACTCAAGTACCTCCCACCTGCCTATACCTGCTGTACACCACCTTTTGTTTCTTAACCAGGGCCTCAATATCTCTCAAAAACCAAGGTTCCCTAAATCTGTTACCCTTGCCTTTTATTCTGATAGGCACATAAAAGCTTTGTACTCTCAAAATTTCACTTTTGACAGGCTCCCACTTACTAAGAACACCTTTGCCAGAAAACAGCCTGTTCCAATCTACACTTGCCAGATCCTTTCTGATACCATCAAGATTGGCCTTTACTCCAATTTAGAATCTCAACCTGAGGATCAGACCTAGCCTATTCCATAATTAACCTGAAATGAATCAATACTATGGACACCAGATGCAAAACGTTTCCCTACACAAACTTCTGTCACCTGCCCTGTCTCTTTCCCTCATAGGAGATCAAGTATTCCACACTCTTTCATTGAGATTTCTATATACTGATTAAGGGAACTTTTCTGAACACATTTGACAAACTCTATCCAATCTGGTCCTTTTATAGTGTGGGAGTCCCAGTGAATATTTGGAAAGTTAAAATCATCTACTATAACAATCTTATATTTCTTGCAACAGTCTGCGATCTCTCTGCAAATCTGTTCCTCTACATCTTGCTGACTATTGAGATGGTCTATAATATAGCCCCATTAGCGTGGTTATACCTTTCTTATTTCTCAGTTTCACCCATAAAGCCTCGCTAGATGAGTTCTCCAGTCTGTCCTTTTCTCATTACTACCATCAGGAAGACAGTACAGGAAACATAAAGGTGCATACGCAGTGTTTTGGATCAGGTTCTCCTTCTCCACTATCACATTTCTGAATGGTCCATGCAACACTACCTCACTATTCACCTTTTGCACTATTTATTTCTTACTGTATCGAATAGTCATTTTTTTAATGTCTTGCACTACTCTGCTGCCACAACAAAAAAAAAACAAATTTCACGACATGTTCAGTGATAATAAACCTGATTGAACCATTATTGTCATGATTAAACCATCATGACAATGTCCATTAGTCATTCATGCATTGACTATAAATAACTCTATTTGCACAATGGATAACTCCACTGTTTCAATAAGATTAGTTTTAAAACGTGAACCCTTGTCCAAGATGAAAGGAGTTGAAAATGTCTGAATTTATTGCGCTGGAATTCTACAACTCAGAGACAGGTTAAATCCTTAATGCCAAGTGGCCTCAACCTTCCTGCAGTTGTTGGAAGAGGTTTCATTCTGCACTGTGGCAGCTCAGTGACAATCTAGCTACCCTAATCAGAGCAGCAGTTTGCCTTTCAAGAGCAGAGCACTGAAAATGGATGCCCTGGATTGTCACCAGGAAGCAGATGGTTGCCTATAATTACCCTCAACAATGACTGGCTAGGCACAGAGAGAATCCGTATTAACTGACAAATGGCTTTACCAGATCAGTTGACAACAAGCACACAATTCTAAATATCTATGCAGACATTTATTAGGTTTTTAATCCTACACTTCCTTTCTTTTCAAATCTTTTTATTAATTTTTAAGAAAAACATAAGTAAAATATAAGTACAAAACATTTGAGAGTACATAATAGATTAATTAACAATCAGATATGTATTAATCAATACATAAAGTCTCCCAAACTCATAGTATTACTGTAAAGGAATTAAGAAAAAAGAACCCCCCCCCAAAAAAAACAACTAAAAAAAACCTAACCAACATGGGCAATTGCATAATGTTAAATACATACAGTAGTGCCGATGACTCCCAACCTCCATCCACACAATTCAGGATAGTAACAATAAGGTTCAGGATCAGACCATTTAATTCATATGAAAATGTTGAATAAATGGTCTCCAAGTTTCCTCAAATTTAACTGAAGAATCAAAAACCACACTTCTAATTTTTTCTAAACTCAAACAGGAAATAGTTTGAGAAAACCACTGAAATACAGTTGGAGGGTTAATTTCTTTCCAATTCAGTAAAATAGATCTTCTAGCCATTAGTGTAACAAATGCAATCATTCGTTGGGATGAAGCGGATAAACGCTTATTATCTATCATTGGTAGACCAAAAATTGCGGTAAAAGGATGTGGTTGGAGATTAATATTTAAGACTCTTGAAATAATATTAAAAATATCTTTCCAATAGTTTTGTAAACAAGGACAAGACCAAAACATATGGGTCAACGAAGCAATATCAGAATGACATCTATCACAGGTTGGATTAACATAAGAATAAAATCGAGCAAGTTTATCTTTAGACATGTGAGCTCTATGTACAACCTTAAATTGTATTAGGGCATGTTTAGCACAGATAGAGGATGAGTTTACCAATGATAAATTTTTTTCCCATTGCTCAGTAGATATAGGGCAATGCAATTCTTCCTGCCATTCCTTCTTAATTTTTTCTGATATATCTGGTTGTACATTCATAATCATATTATAAATGATAGCTACTAAACCCTTTTGACAAGGATTGAGAGCTAAAATTCTTTCTGTAATGTCCAATGGACATTCTTTCGAAAAAGATTTTAGTTCATTATATAGAAAATTTCTAACTTGTAAATATCTAAAAAAATGGGTTTTAGATAAATTATATTTATTAGATAACTGTTCAAAGGACATAATGTTATCATCCAAAAACAGATCACGAAAACATGTTATACCTTTTGTTTTCCATAAAAGAAAAGCTTGATCTATAGATGATGGTCGGAAAAAGTAGTTAGATATTATAGGACTTGACAGCATAAACTTATTCAAACCAAAAAATTTACGAAATTGAAACCAGATTTGTAATGTATACTTGACTATAGGATTAGTTATCTGTTTATTCATTTTGAATAACGAAAAAGGAAGTGAAGATCCTAAGATTGAGATCAATGAGAAATCTTGCACAGATTTACATTCCAAATTTACCCATTGTGGGCCAGCAACTGTAGTCGATTCTTGTGTCCAAAATATCAAATATCGTATATTAACTGCCCAATAGTAAAATCTTAAATTTGGTAGAGCCAAGCCGCCCTCCTTCTTAGGCTTCTGTAAATATTTTTTACCTAGCCTAGGATTTTTGTTCTGCCACAAATACGAAGATATTTTAGAGTCAACCATATCAAAAAAAGATTTAGGAATAAAAATTGGTAATGCTTGAAATAGATATAGAAATTTAGGTAGTATCATCATCTTAATGGCATTAATTCTGCCTACCAAAGACAAAGATAGTGGGGACCACCTATTAGTAAGTTGCTTAATTTGATCTATTAAAGGAAAAAATTAGTTTTAAATAAATCTTTATGTTTTTTAGTAATTTTAATACCTAAATAAGTAAAATAATCTGTAACAATTCTATATGGTACCTGATTATAAATTGAAGTATGCATATTTAATGGAAAAAGTTCACTCCTATTAAAATTCAATTTATATCCAGAAAAATTACTAAATTGAGCAAGCAAAGAAGAAATAGCAGGAATAGATCTTTCAGGGTCAGATATATATAATAACAAATCATCCGCATATAATGATACCTTATACATCGTCTCCCCACGGGTAATACCTAAAATATTGGGTGATTCACGAATGGCTATAGCCAAGGGTTCTAAAGCAATGTCAAATAATAAAGGGCTTAAAGGACAACCTTGCCTTGTACCCCAAAATAACTGAAAAAAAGGGGATCTTTGATTATTGGTGAAGACCGAAGCTAAAGGTTTCTGATATATTAATTTAATCCATGATATAAATTTTGAACTAAAATTAAAATGTTGCAATGTATTAAATAAATATGACCATTCGACTCTATCAAATGCTTTTTCGGCATCTAAAGAGATAACACATTCTGGGATTTTAGATGAAGAGGTATAAACAATATTAATTAATTTTCTAATGTTAAAAGATGAATAGCGATTTTTAATAAATCCAATCAGAAATAATCCGAGGCAATATATTTTCTAATCTAATAGCCAAAATTTTACTAAAAATCTTAAAATCTGTATTCAGCAAAGATATAGGCTGATAGGATGCACATTCAGTAGGGTCTTTATCTTTTTTAAGAATTAAGGAAATAGAAGCTTCATAAAAAGATTGTGGTAGTTTACCTATACTTAATGCATCTTTAAAAATTTTACAAAGCCAAGGAGAAAGTATGGAAGAAAAGGATTTAAAAAATTCTGCAGAAAAACCATCTGGACCCGAAGCTTTACCCGAGTTCATTGAAAAAATAGCCTTTTCTATTTCAGACTCCGTAATAGGTGTGTCCAAAAATACACTATCCTCAACAGTTACTTTTGGAATATTCAATTTCCTTAAGAATTCATTCATTATAGAAGAGTCCTTAGTACATTCTGATTGATATAAGGAATTATAAAAATCTTGGAAGGCTTTATTTATCTCTTTATGATCAATCGTCAAAGTACCATCTTGTTTGCGAATCTTAGTAATTTGTCGCTTATCCGAAACAATTTTCAATTGGTTAGCTAGTAGTTTACCAGACTTATCTCCATATGTATAGAATTGAGCTTTCGATTTAATTAACTGACTTTCAATCGAGGAGGTTAATAATAAACTATGCTCCATTTGAAGTTCCACTCTTTCTTTATAAAGTTCATTACTAGGGGTCAATGAGTAGATCTTGTCAATTGCCTTAATTTTATCAACTAATGTTAATATTTTAGAATTAGTTCGTTTCCTAACTCCGGCAGAATATGAAATAATCTGTCCACGAATATATGCCTTAAAAGTACCACAAAATTCCACTAGAGATCTCTGCTGTAGAATTTATTGAGAAAAACAAATCAATTTGCTGTTTAATAAAGTTAACAAAGTCAGAGTCCTGCAGTAAAACAGGATTAAGCCTCCAACCTTTAGTACTAATATATGAATCCGTCACCTTAATAGATAACTTCAAAGGTGCATGATCAGATATAGTAATAGAGTCATATTTACAATCCATAACATCTGTAAGTAAATGCTGATCAATGAAAAAGTGATCAATTCTTGAATAATTATGATACACATGGGAAAAGTATGAGAACTCATTGTCATTAGGGTGTAGAAAACGCCAAATTTCACAAATAGCTGAATCAATCATAAAAGAATTAATAAGAGAAGCCGATTTATTCGGAAAAGTTTGAGTGGGCTTGGATCTATCCATCGAAGGGTTTAGACAACAATTAAAATCCCCGCCCATTATCAATCTATATTGATTCAGATTGGGAAAGGATGTAAATAAGCATTTAAAAAATTCAGGACAGTCAGTATTTGGAGCATAAATATTAACTAAAACAACTTTTTGATTAAAAAGTAAACCAGTAATAAGCAAAAATCTACCTTGCGGATCTGAAATTGTTTCATGATGTATAAAAGCAGTTGATGAGTCTATAAAAATAGAAACACCTCTCACTTTGGCTTGCGAATTTGAGTGATACTGTTGGCCCTTCCAAAACCTAAACAACCGCTGACTATCCACCTTCCTTACATGAGTCTCTTGTACAAAAATAACATTAGCATTCATTCTATGGAATACTTTGAATACTTTTTTCCGTTTGATCGGATGATTTAAACCATTAGTATTCCAAGAAACAAAGTTAATAGTCTTATCCATATTGACAATATATATTACAGTTAACATATAAGTTTGAAAGAAAAGTGAACTCATGAACCCGGAAGAAGGAAGTAAGTTCAAGGGGAAACCGGAAGTCACAGCACTGCAGCCATTTTTGTAGTTTCATATAAGCCCATGAAATAAAACTAAGCAAAAAGCAAGCGAAAGAAAGAAAAAAAAGAAAAATCCCCCTCCCACCACCTTCAAAACCCCAGGAAAAAAGCCAAAAAGAGGCAAGCGAGCGATCTAATACTAAAATTACCCCCTTGTCTCAAGACGGCAACTCGAACGTAACAAAGTTAAAAAAAATACAAACAACCCACATTATAAAAAAGGGTTGATATAGCAAAAGTTAAAATATAAAATTAGTGTTATAAATGTATATACACAAAAGGGTTAAAAAAAAGAATTAAAACAATAAGTGAAAGTTTAAAACTTTCAAACACATCAAAACAGTTATGACGCGCCAAACACTGGAGTCTGTCGGGAAGAAGAAACGCCATTTTATTTTTTTTCCCCAATCTTAATATTCAAATGTTAAAAGTGTAAGAGAGAACGTATATCGATTTTAAAAAAAAGAAAAGCAAAAAAGAAGAAAAAACCCTAATAGGTTATTTTCAACGTTAATAGATTAATAATATATTAAAAAAATATAAAATCAAAATAAACCCAGCAAAAAAAAGAGCTTTAACCGTATGTAAGAAATACATGTAAACCGTATCAAAAAAAAAACCAAACGTCAATCTATAACAGATCCAAATTTATAGGCTAGATTACATTGGTCAGCCCGATAGAATGTCATTGTTCCAGGAAAACTTGAGCATCCGCTGGCGATTTAAACAGCCGGAGAGGTCCATCTTGAAGGGTGACTCTCAGATGTGCTGGAAATAGCAGCGCTTGCTTGTAGTCTTTCTGGTGAAAATTCGACATGACCGATCTAAAAGCCAGCCTAGCCCGTAAGACCTCTGGGCTATAATCCTCCAAAATGCGAAAATTAAAATTTTGATGAGTTATCATGCCTTTTTTACGAGCAGCCCGGATCAAACGTTCTTTGATATGAGGATAATGGATTCGGAGAATTACGTGTCGTGGTTTCAGACTTGAATCTGCCTGAAATCGTGATACCCGATGTGCCCGATCGATTATCGGGGGATTATCCAGTACCTCTGAGCCCAGGACATCCACTAGAAATTTAGAGAAGAAAACGGTAAGATCACCGCTATCAAATTTTTCCAGGATCCCAATTAACCGGAGATTTTGTCTTCGAGAGCGATTTTCCAAATCAGTAATTTTAACTTTATAGCGATCCATCTGTTGGAACGTCGAAGTTTGCTCTTCTTGTATTTTTCCGATTATACGATCCTTCTTAAGAGCGGCTTCTTCAAGAGCCAAAATACTTGCTTGTTGTTTTTGTGATTCCAGTGAAAGGGTCAGGAACTTTTCTTCGAGTGATTTCAAACGTTCGTCATACTGTGAAAACTTTGCTAATATTTTTTTCTCCAGATCTTCAAATTTGACTTCTATAAGCTTCACAACTGTTTCTAAAGTTATCGGTTCTTTCGTCTGTTTCGGTTCTTTTGCTTTAGACATTTCAGCAAGTTGAGAATAATTCAAATAGTTTAAAAAGAAGAATTCTGTATGTTTAGACCCCTTTAGAATAAGTTTAAGGGGTGTTTGTAGGTTAAAAAGACGTAAAAGGTTTGGAGCAAAGCCTAGATGCGGTTTACTCCATGAGCGCCATCTTGAGACCTAATCCTACACTTCCTGAACAGTCAAATTGAAAAGGTACCATCTGGAAATAGGAGTTACACTGGCTAGTGTTCCTCTCAATCCCAATGGAATCTTCACAATTTCCAACCAAGTGTTGGTGTTCAGAGTTCGGGCTGCTTCTACTCTCAAAATCTTCCATTCTTACCCTCTTTCATCAGATATAAATATTGAGCTTCAATTTCGCTGACTTAGGCATATCTGGCTAGCCTGTGCCAGCTTTTCATTGGATCTGGCCCAAGGCTACAAGCAGCATTTCTTTATTGCTCTTCCTCTAGACTTATGTCTCATGTCATTTTATTTGTTCTCCCTGAATCAGACCAGTTCAAACCTATTTAGCCAGATGAGCCACACTTTTCTCAGGTCACAGCTATTCTTTTTGTAAGCCTGCCATTTCTACTCAACCAAATAAACAGCTTCTTATTTGGAAATGATTTCTGATTCAGCAGATTATCAATACTGTATGCACTTTCAATTGCTCTGATCAAGCCATCCCTGTTCACAACATGGTGGCCGTAAGAACAGTGTCACATTCCTTCAACAACATGGCAACAAAAAGACATTTGTCTGCTCCCATTGTCCTTTGGCTCATTCTAGCTGGCTGTTTGCAGTTTTTAATTACTTTCTGGGAACAAGACCATCACTGAGCAAGAGTTAATTATTTGAGTTGGAAAGAGTCTAGAAACCACAATGGACTTTGGGCAATTTGGGTAACTCCAGAGACTGCCAATACCAACAATAACCTGGGTAGTGTTGTGCCTCATTTGCAATTATACTCATATCACTGGATCAGTGGCCTAACTCTCTTCTGTGCCCCACAACCTTCTGCCTCAAACAGCATGCTGGATGGGACAGTCACCCACTGGCTCTCTTGCTCCACAGCTAATTGTACTTATTTTTCACAACCTTCATCATTTGTTGCAACTATAAGGGAGAAGATTTCCAGCAGCCTAGTCTGAGACCGCAGATGTAAAATCTCTTCTTTAAATTGTACTAACCTGATCACTTCAATGAAATGTGCAGAATGGGTGAAGGGCACACATTTGAAAAGGTGACACATTGGATCAGAAGCAGATTTAATGTCAGCGGCATACATCATGAAATTTGTTAACTCTGCGGGAGCAGTACAATGCAATACATAAAAATAGGAAACATTCACATTGTGAATTACAGTGCGTGTGTGTTTATGTGTGTACATAATAGTTAGATTAGTACAAAAATAAAAATAAAAAAAAGTAGTGAGGTTGTGATCATGGGTCTGTGACCATTCAGAAATGGGATGGCAGAGGAGAAGAAGCTGTTCCTGAATTGCTGAGTGTGTGGCTTCACGCTTCTCTACTTCTCTATCGCCTTCCTGATGGTAGCAATGCGAAGAGGGACTGTCCTGAGATGGGGGTCCTTAATGAAGAACACCACCTTTTTAAGGTATTGCTCCTTGAAGATGTCCTGGATACTACGGAGGCCAGTGCCAACGACAGAGCTGACTAAGGTTACAACTTTCTGCAGTTTACTTCGATCCTGTGCGGAACCACCCTCCCCCCATACCAGATGGTGATGCAGCCAGTCAGAATAGGCTTCAAATGTGTAAACTATTATTTACCCTGTGTTCTAAACATAGACGTATTGTTTAGTTTCAGAAAGAGACACAGAGGACTGTAGATGTTGGAATCTGAAGAAACAATCTGCTGGATGAACTCAGTGGATCAAAGAGGATCTGTGAGGGAACGAACTGGCAAAGTTTCCAGTCAAGATCCTCCATCAAGACACAGCACTCTTATTCAAACCACAGGTATCTATTGTGTGAGTGGAGTTAGACATAGTGCATCAGTGGCTACTGGACCTTATAACGATTTGAGTGAAAGGGCCCACAAGATTCAAGGTGAGATTCTATCCCACTGTTGAACCCTCCTTGATGCAGGGTTTCAGACCCAAAAGGTTGACATTTCCTTTCCCCCTACGGGTGCTGCTTGACCCACTCAGTTCCTCCAGCAGATTGATGCAGTTCCGTTCATTGTGTACAAATCCCTCTTCAACCACTGCTGCAGCAGTAAGGTGGGTTTTCAGGTAAAGTGGTCAAGGTCTGGAAGCTCTATAAATTCCTCACATAACTGAGACAACAGAAATCTTTCAGCCTCTCTATTATTTTAGAGACAGAACCTTTTGTACCTTACAAAGGAAGCACAATTTCCATTTTGATTTTAAAATACTGCACTTAAAACATTGCAGGATGTAAGTGCATGGCATTGCCACAAACTATTACTACTTGTTTTATAAAATGAATAAAAATCTTTAGAATAATTCATTGTTTCTACAGGAAAGTGGACAAGGCAGCAGACAGCGGCATTAGGCAAGGAAAGGTGGATACAATATTATGGGACCATGGAAATAAGTTAGGCCCAAAGGAGGGAGGTAGACAAATAAAATGACAAAAAAAGGAAGCACAGCGGAGACGATAAGAAGAAATAATACTCTTTTTCCCCCAGAATATCTGTGAGCACCAGTCGAATAAATAAACACATTACATGTCTGAATTAGAATACGACATACCTAAAGAAGTGGTTATTTCCCCATAGGATTCTGTCCCCGTGCCAAAGAGAGTTTGGAGCATGTAACACTGCACCGTTCAAGCAAGTTCTGAAAAATAAAGCTAAATCATCAAAAATTCAGGATTCAGTCTCCATTTCTTAATCCAGAACCACTAAGTGGAATGATGTAAATAAACCATGCAGACCACTCCTGTGACATTTGATTTGTAAATTCAAGATCAGGAACTGTTTTGACATTTACAGAGCATTCCAATCGTTCAAAGGTTCCATTTAATATCAGAAATTTTGATTCTTTACTGACATCCATAAAACAAAAGAAAAACCTCAAACAATGAAGACAGAAAAACATTGGAACACCAAAGCATTAGAGGATTTTTGAAACAAAGGCAAAAAGCAATCAGTACAGAGCATATCCTAAACACAGAGAAATGGGTTTAGTCAAAACACATAACAGTGTTTATGAGCAACTCAAACATGGAACATCCCCCATGTCAATGTCCCTACCTTGATACACCTCCCCTTCAATCCTAAAGGGATCCTGTTACTTTATGTATCGACATTTTAAGAAGCCTCTTCAGGCATAGATTTTTTCACCACTTCTCCTTACAAAGTTTTGTCTGTTATATTTAGCACTGATTTCAAATCTTAGGTACTACACAGAGAAGTTGCACAGAATTTCCTCTTTCTTTACCTCCAGTGTATATAACCAGTCAAGTAGCACTTTTGTTAATGAAACAGATGATATTGACTACTTGTATAAGAACTGTCTACCCAGAGGGAGAAAAATGCAAACACAGATTAAACCTAATACTAAACCTCCAAACATTATCTGTAGAAATAGCCAAAAACTGGATTCTGTGGCATGATCCGGACATTATCAGCAGAGTACTAGTAGAAATACAAATCATGGGATGAAACAAGTATTTTATGAAGAGACACCATTTAACTGTATCAGACATACACAAGTATGCTATGCAGATATGACTAGGTAGTTATCACACAGCCACCTCAAACCAGGAGTGGAAGCAGATACAAAAGCGACATTCAAGAGGCCGTTAGGCAGGCACATGAACAAGCCAGGAACAGAGGGACATAGAGCACGTTAAAGTCGAAATACTTTTATTATCAAAGAAAGTATAAATTATACACATTGAGATTTGTTTGCTTACAGCCAGCTACAAAGCAAGAAAAGCTAAAGAACCCAATTAAAACAAAAGACAGACTAAAATCACTGCGCAGAGAAATAAAACACAATCATGAAACCACTAGAAGTGACAGCGTTCCGAACCAGATTGAGTCCTTAGATCCAGTCGCCCGGAGCAACCAGAGTAGGCCCAAGCCTCCGTCGCAGTAGCACGGCAGCTGAAGCTGTCCACTGCCGAGAGATGAAGGAACATCACAGGAGAGCGAGCGAAATCAGCCCAACCCTCGCCTCCGGTCCTGACACTCAGGCTTTCCAGACTATCCGGACCGGTGTTTAAATTGTCCAAGAACCGGGTAGTGACTCGCTCTAGGACCCAGCCCAAAGCCATTCTTGATCTCACCAAATCAGGTCGGTGCTTGGAATGATCCAATCTCACACCCAGGAAAGGTGGACGGGCATCAAAACTCTGGTGCATCAAGTCCTCTCCAAATCACTCACTCTAACAGTGACACCAACTCTGTATGCAACCCCTTCTTGGGCACAGTGTGCTTCGACTTTGCACCCACACAGCCCATCCTTCAAAACAGCTTCGCCTATGCTTGCTTTATCATTGTTTGCAGTGATAGCTTACCACAACTTACTTCAGGAAAAAGTGTCGTTAGTAATGTTTGTAGTCGAATTTCTTGCCTTTTGAACTGCCAGTAAGCTGTTGCACGTGTTTGGCAGCACCATCTTAAACTGCAATTGCAGGCTTGTTTAGATAACACTAGTTTAATGTGGCATCATGGTTAGCACAGACATTGTGGGCTGAAGGGCCTGTCCTTTGCTATACTGTTCCAACTCTATAAGTACCAATGAAGCAGTCATACCTTGCACTCTTATTAAATATATGCACTTTATTCTTAATTTAATAAAAAAGTGCCAACATTTAAGCCAGAAGTAATCAATTTAACAAGAAATACCAATTTTTCTAAGCTGTTAAGAAGCTAGTTCAGTGTTAAAACTAGACTTTCCAAATTCTGATCAATGAATGGGAATAAAAATAACATTTATTTCAGAGAATTCCTTTTTATTAAGCTATGAAGAAAGGAATCATATAAAGGGAATACAGTATAATTCCTGAATTGATACTAGGAATAATAAATCAGAACTTTTAGACCTAAGTCTTGTGTATAAGCCAAATGTATAAGAAAACTGTATTTAAATATCTAAAACTTAAACAGATAAATAATCCTGGTTATCACATGGAACACAAGAGGGTGGGACACAACCAGGCCAATCAGCATCTGAGAAAGATAGGTTACTGATTATGTGATCCCCTGAGTATTTGATACACTTCATTTTAAGCAATTTCCCTTTTTAAAAAACATATGTCCCAGTATCTCCATTTCTCAATTGATTTCTCTGTAGTGGGATTTAATGGTAACTGTATTGCTGAAATGATAAGCTCAGCTGCTGTTTGGGAGGTGGGCTCCGACTGATAGTTTCGATGTCGATTGATTACCTGGCATTTTCATTTGGGCTGAGAATGACATCCCCGTCGGCAGTGAAGTCAATGACACAGTGCTCGGGCTGGATACCAATTCCACAAAGTTGAATGTCCTGAGATTCATCTGCACCAACTCTAGTGTGATTCTGATGGAAACATTAGAAGTATAGAAAGGTCAGCACTGTGCTATGAATAGTCACACCGTGTACAGCACAGCACGCCACTTCAGCCAGCCAGCATGAATCAGTATTTCCATGCACACTGGCTTGGCAAATATTTAATCATAACCTTTCCCTTACTGAATATCATTAAAACATGGCTTAAAGCTGAAATTGCAGCAATAACAAATACAGCACAAGCAAAAGAGCTTCTGAACTAAAATTGGTAATTTAAACAGACTACTTTTCAACTGGCTGAGTACTTTCAAACTGGCAAAGTTTGTTCTCATGAAGTTGCAGAAACCAGGACATGGTGATTTTGCAACAGGAATACTATGGAAAAAGTTACTGACCTATGCTTCCTGCAGAAGGAAGGTGATGACTGGCAAGGGGAAACTGTCCTGCATTAACTGCTCTAACTGGAAATTGATAAAAGTAATGAAGATCAATTGTAATCACACCACAAATACTCAACCAAGCAAGTCAACCATGTAACATGTGGGAGGCTACAACTTAATTCTCATTTTAAGCATATGGGAGAGATAATCAAACATAAGCACAATGACTGTTCAGTAATTCCTGGGTTTACATTTCTTATACTTGGAATATAATTGTGCGTGGAATGGGGAAAGAAATTACAAGCTTAGATTTGCACTACAGCTTTTTTAAGTCTATATCGAACATTGTGGGCTTCATGATCGTCTATACACACCCAAATTAAAACAAATTCATTAAGCTGGAGACCAAATATGTAACTCTCATAAAAATTTACGTTGATCTAATGTACATTGAAGTTAAAGTTCCATGGTGAGACTTGCATGCCATAGACTTGAAGACAGCGTACAAGGATATGCTGGATAATGAAGATTCAATGAGTAATTATCAATAGAGGAAAGGATAGAATAGCTTAACAGTGCTAAAAGTTTAATCTAATTTGGAAGATGATGTCAACACACACAAAATGCTGGAGGAACTCAGCAGGCCAGGCAGCATCTGTGAAAAAGAGTATAGTCGATGTTTCAGGCTGAGATCCTATGGCAGGACTGTTGCGATGAGGTCACAATCAGTTTGGAGAAGCAACACCTTATATTCTGTCTGGGTAGCCTCCAACCTGATGGCATGAACATTGATTTCTTGAACTTCTGGTAATTGCCCCCCCTTCACCATTCCCCATCCCTATTTCCCTCTCTCACCTTATCTCCTTGCCCACCCATCGCCTCCCTTTGGTGATCCTCCCCCCCCCTTTTCTTTCTTCCATGGCCTTCTGTCGTTTTCTACCAGACTCCCCCTTCTCCCGCCCTGTATCTCGATCACCAATCAACTTCCCAGCTCTTTACTTCATCCCTCACCCTCCAGATTTCACCTATCACCTTGTGTTTCTTTCTCCCCTCCCCCCACCTTTTAAATCTATTCATCGTCTTTTTTTCTCCAGTCCTGCCTAAGAGTCTCGGCCCAAAACGTTGACTGTATGCTTTTCCAGAGGCGCTGCCTGGCCTGCTGAGTTCTTCCAGCATTTTGTGTGTGATGCTCGGATTTCTAGCATCTGCAGATTCTCTCTTGTTTGTGATTGGAAGATGATGTCATGAACTCTATCCCAGAATATTTTGTCATCAATATAGTGGAAAGAAAGGAAAAGTTGATGGAGTATTTACAAGTCCCCTCCAGAGAAATGCACATAACCTGAACAGTTGACAAGTTGGAAATGCAGCAGCCTGGCAATTTAATTAAATAAAAGCACAGGCCAAACAAGGGCAAGCTGTGGCTAAAGTACAGAATTTAACTCAACCATTTAAATTTTGCTGCTAGTTGTCAATATATTACCATGAACCCAATTCCCACCAAATGAAGATCGTTGCAGCTGTGTAGCAGCCAAAAAGTCCATTGAACAGTCTCACAAACCGTTGTATGAATGGGCTATGAAAATGTGCATAGGTTGGTTACGAATGTTGCAGACTATATAAAGATTGGTAATGTGGAGTGCTGAAGATTATCAAAGGGTACAGCAAGATATAGATCAGTTGCAGATATTCTCAGAGGAAGGTGGAGTTCAATCTGGCTTGAGGTGAGGTGTTGTACTTTAGAAGATGAAATGTGAGGGGAGAGGATACTGTTAACAACAATATCCTTAACAGTGCTGATGTGTATAGGGGTATTGGTGTCCAAATTCCATAGCTCCCCAAAAGTGGACACACAGGTTGAAAGGATGGTAAAGAAGGCTTATCTTTATTAGTCAAGGCATTGATTTCAATAGTCCTTTATAAAATTCTAGTTAGACCTGGAGTACTGCATTCAATTCTGGTTGTTCTTACAGGAAGGAAATGAAGGCTTTGGAGAGGGTGCAGAAGAGGTTTCCCAGGATGCTGCCTGGATAAGAGAGCATGTGCTAAGGACAGGTTGGATGAACTTTGGTTGTTTTTCTCTGGAGTGAAAGAGTCTGAATGGAGATCTCATAGAGGTTTATAAAATTATGACACAGGAGAAACAGACAGCCATAAGAGGTACTACAAATCTAGAGCAACGCACACAGTGTGCTGGAGGAGCTCAGCAGGTCAGGCAGCATCAATGCACGTGAATAAACAGGCGATGTTTTGGGTCAGCCAGTATCTTTCTCCCAGAGTCTAAACCACTAACACAATGGAGAACATGCAGTTATGGTGGCAGGGGTAACAGGAAAGGAGACGTATGGGGCATCACCCCTCCCCCCCACAGAGTGGTGGAGGCCTGGAATGCACAGGAGGGGTGATGATGATGGCCAATATGACAGAGATGTTCAACAGGCTCTTAGATAGGCAAGTGAATGTTCAGGAAATGGAGAGACATCGACATTGTGGGACAAAGGATGTATTCCAGTACTGTATTATGTCTTACAAGTTGGGCATGTGATCCTGAGGAGGGCCTGTGAACTATATGGAAAGGTGGATCAACATTACACTGCATCTGCCTAAGTGTTAAGAATGGTATTTGCATTGGAAGAGGTTTAAGCTTAGCTGAAGTTAATGTCTGTGCAGTACATATGGAGACAGTAGAAATTATATCAGGAAAGAAGGCCATGGCAGAAGGTAATGACGCTGTCCTCTGGTTATATAGCAATCTGCATAGTTGATGCCCTGAGATTTATCTGCATCAACTCTGCTGTAATTCTGATGTTCATGCCAAAGAACACAGTAAACTTCCCAGAAATAGTGGAGGACAAGATGTCTAGAGCAAATGAGCTCACAGAAATCAAAATGAGTAAAAAAAACCAGACTGGTAAAAATGATCAATTCCAAGGACCCGCTGACCTCTAGAACAAAGAAACGTTGAAAACCTACAGCACAATACAAGCCCTTCGGCCCACAAAGCTGTGCTAAACATGTCCTTACCTTAGAACTACCTAGGCTTACCCATAGCCCTCTATTTTTCTAAGCTCCATGTACCTCTCCAGGAGTCTCTTAAAAGACCCTATCGTTTCCGCCTCCACCACCGCAGTTGGCAGCCCACTCCATACACTCACCACTCCCTGCATAAAAAACTTACCCGGACATCTCCTCTGTACCTACTTCCAAGCATCTTAAAACTATGCCCTCTCATGCTAGCCACTTCAGTCCTGGGAAAAAGCTTCTGACTATCCACACGATCAATGCCTCTTGTACACCTCTATCAGGTCACCTCTCATCCTCTGTCGCTCTAAGGAGAAAAGGCCGAGTTCACTCAACCTATTCTCATAAGGCACGTTCTATCTTAGGATTACGAAGGAGGCAGCAGAGAGATAGTCGCATCAGTTGCTATCATCTTCCAAAATTCTGCGGATGCAGAATGCTTTGCAGAGATCAGAAAGTAGAAAATGTAATATTAATTAGAAAGGAAGGAGAGTGAAAACAGGAAACTGGAAGTTATTATTAGTAGTAGGTTGGAATCTATTATTAGGTATATGCTGAAAGGGCACTTGAACTTCTGAAAACCAAATAAAGTGATAGATGTTGTTTCTTTTTGGATAAAACTTGCATAACAGATGAAGGTGAACAAATTGATAATGATGTATCTAGACTTAAAAAACATTTTTGTTCAGGCACCACACAAACATTTTTAAAAAAAGGCTTGTGACATGTGAGATTAACCATAATATACTGGCATGAAAAGAAAAAAACAAGAGAAACATATGACTGAGTCATTATTGGGTTGGGAGCATGTGACTAATACAGTGCCGCAGAGGCTGGTGCTGAGTCACACTGCTTCATAATCGAGATCAATGATTTGGATTAAGAAATCAAATAGGAATCTTCCAACATTTGCCGAAAGTACAAAACAGATTGTCAGTGTGGGCTGTCAGAAAGATACAGAGAAACTGAGGGGGTATGAATGGACTGAGAGAATGGGAAAGGACATGGCATATAAGATGGAAAAATGTAAGATCTTGCTTCTTGATCAGAGGAAGGAAGTTATTTTTCTTAATTGGTAAGAGACTGATAAACTTTGGTGTTTAGAGGAATTGGATATGCTTGTACACAAATGGTTGAAAGTCAACATGCAAGCTCAGAAGGCAATTAGACAAATGTTATGTGACTTTTATTGCAAGAAGAGCCATCTTGCTCCAAACTTGATGAGACTGCACCTTGACTTGGTCTTCCTATACAAGGAACAATATACAGATTTTGAGGAAGTGCAGGGATGATACGCCACATTGTTTCCAAAGATGTTGGACTTGTACAAGGACTGATTGAGTGACTGTGTATTTATTCTCTCAAGTTCGGACAAATGAAAACAGATTTCGTGGAAACAAAAACACTTCTTAAGGGGCTTGACAGGATACACTCAGTGGCCACTTTATTAGGTACAGGAATGGAACCCAGTGTGGTCCTCTGCTGGCTGTAGCCAATCCACTTCAAGGTTCGACATGCGGTACATTCAGAGATGCTGTTCTGCACACCATAGTTGTGATGCATGGTTATTTGAGTTACCGTTACCTTCCCATCATTTTGAATCTCCTCTGGTCTCTTTCATTAACATTTTCACCCACAGAACTGCCGCTCCGTGGATGTTCTTCATTTATCGCACCATTCTCTGTAAACTCTAGACAATTGTGAATGAAAATCCCAGGAGATCAGCAGCTTCTGAGATACAAATCACCCCACTTGGCACCAACTATCATTCCATGTTGATAGTAATTTAGATCACATTTCTTCCTCATTCTGAAGCTTGGTCAGAACAGCAATTTAACTCTTGACCACATCGGCGTGCTTTTATGCATTGAGTTGCTGCCACATGACAGGCTGATTAGATATCTGTAGTAATGGTAATGTTTACAGGTGTACCAAATAAAGTGGCCATTGAGCGTACGTTGCCAATGTCTCCACTGGTTCAGGCTTCCAGGAATGGGGGTTACAGACTCAAAAGGTCCGCCATACAAAACAGATTTCAGAGGGAATTTCTGCACCTTGACATTCTGTACCCAAGGTTCAGTCACTGAGTCTACTAATTTTCAGCTAGAAAGTGAACCAAGGAATAAAGAATGTGCAGGAATGTGCCACTGAATGCCCTCTCTCTACTTCTGCTTCCTCTGTCCTTATGTTTCTCGAATGCTCCTCTTGCATTTCTAATGTGCCCAATCTGAATCTTGAAAACAAATTTCATAGAGATATCCAAAACCAAAGTTCAAATTAAATTTATTATTAAAGTGCATATGTGTGACCATATACCACACTGAGTTTCATTTTCTTGCGGGCATACTCAACAAATCCATAACATAATTATAATAGAATCAAAGGAAGACCACACCAACTTGGGCATTCAACCGCTGTGCAAAAGAGAATAAATTGTGCAAATACAAAAAGAAATAATAATAAATAAGCAATAAATATCGAGAACATGAGATGAATATGAAAACCAATGCTAAACCACCCAGCAAACAATTCGGAAATAATCTATTCAGAAAATTATTAAAGTAGTGAAGGAGAACAGCATATCCATAATGCGGAAGTTTCAAAGAAATGTCAACAGTTGTAAATCTATATTGTACAAGGTATCTGCACTACATCATATTCCATTCTATGAAGGATGAGAACAGAAGTTAATAGCCCATTTCCATGTAATTGTATATATATATACACTATTTTATCAACACTCATATGGAATCCTTAATGTCATAACGTATTTTTAGATGCTTCATGACATTCTTTGACAAATTTCTGCTGCCAAGCCAAAGAAACAATTATACAATTATAACGGAAGACAGTTTTGAAAAAGTATAAAAGGAAAGAAGAGGCGGTGGGCAAAGAGGCTGAAACATTGAGGGAGCTGGCATACTGAACCAATGTATATATATGGATGTATTTTGTAATTAATGCTTCGGCTTCACGCTAGCTGGAGATGGTTTGTCCAGCATGAGCACATGCATTTATATGAGGGTGCAAATCTTCATTTAAAAGGTTAAGATGAACTAAACCTACTTATTTTGATTGGCAAACACGAGGAAATCTGCAGATGCTGGAAATTCAAACAACAACACACACAAAATGCTGGTGGAACACAGCAGGCCAGGCAGCATCTATAGGGAGAAGCGCTGTCGACGTCTCGGCCCGAAACGTCGACAGCGCTTCTCCCTATAGATGCTGCCTAGCCTGCTGTGTTCTACCAGCATTTTGTGTGTGTTGTTATTTTGATTGTGTATTTTCATTGATAATTATCAGCACTTTAGGAAAATTTGTTTTAAATGTTTAATTTTAAATATCAACTTGAAGGTTTTGTTTAATGAAACACCCGGAAGCCTCACAGCTGCAAAGGGTCAATGCAGTGGGTGTGATAAGGGAGTCAAGCATGGAGCTGGCCCACTATGGACGCCCATAGAGTCCACAATGGAGGTAACAGGCAGTAGCAATTGTGGCATGCGTTTGCATCTAACCTCCACTGTACTCCTGCAACTGAAACACTTGTTACATACAAGGCAGTGCTAACCGCTTGTGCTTCAAACAAAGGCTCACCTTCAAGTAATAAACAAGAAGCTCATTGAGTGCAGGGTCAGCATTCAGGTTGACCAAAAAACATTTGTCATCTCCAACTTTAATGCCAGATGACTCCAAAGAAATGCCCATACTCTCAAGCTGCTTCTGTCTTTCCTGTATCAAAATTACAAAAGACATCAACTCATTTTAGTTCCGCAAGAGATAATAACAGCCTCCTATTTCAAAGTGAATTCAATACTCTAGTTCAGAATTTTTTTTTTAAATGAGAATAGATTTAGTTACAGAAAAGAAAATTAATGATTCTGGCTCATCCATATTACTTAAGAGACATAAATTACAAATGTATTTTGATCCTTTGGAAGTAATGATTTCAAGTTACCTCATCAAAATGACTTCTGTTAAATCACTCTTGTAAATCTGATCACCGACCCTAATTAACACAGCTATAAAGGAAGCTTTTCACAGGAAAATACGAAGCACAGGCTGCATAGAAAACATGTTCTGAAGTCAATTTCATGTTCTGGAGGAGGCTATAAAATTGGTTCATTTTTAATTCAAAGTAAATGGCTATTATGTGCAGCCATAGCAGTTAGAAATGAAGTCTAACCACAATCAGTTCTGACCAATTGTAACTTCCTTGATAACAAGTTAAATAAATCAATCTCAGATTAGTTTAATAGAAATTCAATAGCAGAGCTTGCTTTCCAAAAGAAATCCCGGTTTCATTAAACATTTAATTACAGAATCACATTCGCCAGAATTCCTTAAAAAAAATGCTGAGACTCCAACTCTGTGATTTGCAGTAGAATGCACTATGTTCCCATTATCAGAAAGTGCTACACTGGGAACTATATTTCACAGCTCTGTAATCAGATAAAATCACATGGCAAATCTCTATCACACCCATTCAATAATGAAATCAACTTTGCTTTCTAGATAGAAAGAATTCAACCATTGTTTTTGCTTTTGGAACAGAACTCTGAGGTACCCAGAAATATTATGTGTTACTATTGTCATTTTTTTTTTAAATTGTCTATCTATAATAATCAAATGGAGATGTTAGTACAATCTGATGTTCGTGAAACTACTGATTTATTTAAGCAAATTTCTGGTCTGCTTTCCAACTTCACCACTATGAAATTTAAAAAAATACAAGTCATTGATCTAATAAAAAATACCTTAAAGCAGGGGTTCCCAATCTTTTTTATGCCATGGATCAATACCATTAAGCAAGGGTTCCATAGACCCCAGGTTGGGAACCCCTGCCTTAAAGAATTCAGGCATGGTAGAGTTAGTAAAAGTTGAATTTAAATCGTAAAAAAACTGAATCAACACAAAGGCCAATAATATGGACCAGTCTCTTGTCACGCTGATATCTCTTTCAGAGTAGAATCAGAGAGGTGGGAGAGGGACGATAATCACCTTCCCCATAATCACATCAAAAATGTACTATCGTTCCATAAACCTGTTTCCATTTGAAGTACAAATACTCACAACTAAGAGAAACTTTGGTCTTTAGCACGTGGCACATTTGAGCTTATAATTGTTATCTCAAGGAAAGAAATTATTAATCCCATTAAATCTTTTTCCTCCACAAACAAACCTGTGCAATTTCTTCAGTTTTCCTCAGTTTCTCCTCCCAGGTAACAGTCAGGTCTTTTATAAGTTTTTCAGATTCTTCTAATTTCTCCTTCAGCTCTGGTGCTTTCATTGCCTATACGACAGATGCAATAAGATTCTATCATTTTTAACATGCATTAACATACAGACAGAAAAATATTTTATGATCTTAAAATTACAGCTCATCTTTCATCAGGGCAGAGGTTAAAAAAAGTGAATCTTCAGCTGATTTTGAAGTTAACCACCTCATGTATCTTCATTAAAAGATAGAGTTAGTTGAAGATGTATTTTGTCTTCTGCAAATAAACATTTTTCACAGTCTGATTGAAATCATGATAATAAATTCATTCTACTTTAGATTAGCTAAATTAATAGAAATCAGCAATTAACCTTCAGACTTGTCCAAAACAGTTCAGGTCCTTTGTTCCAAAACCAATTCTCTTTAGATATGGAAATGAGATTGTTTTTTTGACATTTTAAGTTCAACAGTTTAACATTCTTGTTATTAATTTTGCAAAGGGTCCTACATTAGTCATTACCTCCTGATAATATAGTTCTGACATTTACATGAGACAGGCAAATTATCTTTGAGATTTTTGATAACTATATCCAGTTCCAGTCCCTGATTTACTAATTCATTTAAAAAAAAGGAATTAGTAAATCATGGACTACATCAGGATAGAGTCCCTGCAAAGTTCATATACTGTACAGGGGCAGATCAAACTATGCTGACTCTCAACAGTAATAACGCAGGCCTGAGTTCATTTTTAATCCACTCATCAGAAACAAGAGGAAATAGTGATGCATGCTATAAAATTGTAGACAGACAGAACTTGTTTGGGCTGGATTTTTCTCACTCTTACTATTCCAGTGGATACCACTGGCCACCTTCTCTTCTCTGCCTCTCAGTCATCAAAGTTAGAGACAAGCTGACACATTCTTGTTGTGCATTTAATATTTCAGAAATATTTGAGTAGTATTGTAACTATATTGTTTGATTAAGCATTCTTTGTTTAAATAATTCATTACAGGTTATATGTAAAAGTACGTGAATGGCATAAGTCATCATGTCATGTGTGTGCATTTCGCTAAAGTAAAAACAAATTTAGAGTACACACGTTATCCCAGGTCTGTGTTTTCTTTCGATTAGTTTTATACTTCGAAGTTACAAAACATAACAATTCTGACATCCAACACTGCTACTGAAATCACCAGAGACCGGTTGTAAAGCACAGACACTCTGAGCAGAAACGAATTAGACACACTTTGGTTGATCTAAGAGGAACAACCGTATTTATTTATTAACAAGTAAAAAGGTAAGCTCTGGCTAATAATAAACACAAAGATTCTGCAGATGTTGGAAATCTTGAGCAACATATACAAGATGCTGGAAGAACTCAGCAAGTCAGGCAACATTTATGTAGGGAGACAAACAGTCAATGTTTCAGGCCTAGATCCTTAATCAGAACAGGAAAGGAAGGGGACAGAAGACCAGAAGGTGGGAGAGCAAAAGGAACAAGCTGGCAGTTGAGACCAGCTGAGTGGGAAGGTTTGAAGTTCAATGTAAATTTATTGTCAAATTACATATATGTCAAGTTGAAATTCATTTTCTTGTGGGCATACTCAATAATCTAAAGAATAATAACCATAACAAAATCAATGAAACACAACCCAGAGTGCAGAAGACAACAAACTGTGCAAATACAAAAAGAAGAAATAACAATGATAAATAAATAAGTAATAAATATCAAGAATTTGAGATGAACAGTCCTTGAAAGTGAACCTTGTGGGAACATTTCAATGATGGGGCAAGTGATGTTGAGTGAAATTATCCCATTTGGTTCAAGAGCATGATGGCTGAGGTGTAGTTACTGTTCCTAAACCTGGTAGTGTGAGCCCTGAAGCTCCTGTACCTTCTTCCTGTGGCATAGACAAGAAGCGAGCACGTGCTGGGTGGTGGGGGTCCCTGATGATGGATGCTGCTTTCATGTAGATGTGTTCAATAGTTGCAAGAGCTTTACCCATGGTGGGCTGGACTGTATCCACTACTTTTTGTAGGATTTTTTCATTCAAGGGCATTGGTGTTTCCAGACCAGGCTGTGATACAGTCAGTCAATAAACTCTCCACTACTCATCTACAGAAGTTTGTCAAAGTTTTAGCTGTCATGCTGCAAACTCCTAAGGAAGTAGAGGTGTCGTTGTGCTTTCTTCATAATTGCACTTATGTGCTGGGCCCAGGTCAGGTCCTCTGAACTAATAACACCTAGGAATTTGAAGTTGCTGACCCTCTCCACCTCTGATCCTCTGATGAGGACTGGCTCATGGATCTCTGGTTTCCTCATCCTGAAGTCGATAATCAGCTCCTTGGTCTTGCTGACACTGAGTAAGAGGTTGTTGTTACAACACCACTCAGCCAGATTTTCAATCTCCCTCCTATATGCTATATCACTGCCTTTGATTTGGCCGAAGACAGTGGTGTCATCAGCAAACTTGAACTGGAGCTGTGCTGAGCCAGTAACATAGTGTAAAGTGAATAGAGCAGGGGACCAAGCACACAGCTGTGTGGTGGGTGGGAGAGGGGATGAAGTAAAAAGCTGGGAGGTGCTGGAAGAGGTAAGGGACTGAAAAAGGAGGAATCTAGTAAGTAAGGACAGTGGACCATAGACGGGAAAGAGGAGGGGAACCTGAGGGGTGGGAAGGTAATAAGAGTGGACCCATTGGTATCACATATCACCTGCCAGCTTGTACTCCTTCACCTACTTTATTTCTGGTTTCTGCCTCTTTCCTTTAAAATCCTGCTAAAGGGTCATAGCTCAACACGTTAACTGTTTATGCCCTTCCAGCTATGCTGCCCGATTTGTTCAGTTCCTCCAGCATTTTGTGTGTGTTACTCTGGCTCGTACCCTGCATCTTCCCTTCCTGACGTTTTCAATGACATTTATTATTTTAAAATGTAAAAGATGGACAAAAACAAAAAGGGTGAATACAGGACTAAAGGGTGCTATACTTGAATGCACACAGTATAAGTATAGTAGTAAGGATGTTGTCTAAAATGGAAAATAGAAAATGCATGTTAAAAGGGCAATGTTACAATAATCATTGGGATGCAAGTAGATTGGGAAAATCAGGTGTGTACTGGATCCCAAGAGGGGGAATTTCTAGAATGCCTATGGGATGGTTTTTTAGAGTAGCTCGTGTTTGAGCCCACTAAGGGATCAACTATTCTGGATTGGGTGCTGTGGCAATGAACTGGAATTGGTTACAGAACTCTTTGGGGCAACTGATCATGATATGATCGAATTCACCCTGAAATAAGAGAAGCTAATGTCAGCTGTATCACTATTACAATGGAATAAAAGGAATTACAGAGACATGAGAGAGGAGTTGGAAAATTGATTGGAAAAGAACACTGGCAGGGATGACAGCAGGGCAGCAATGGCTAGAATTTCTGGAAGCGAGTTGGAAGGCATATGATATATAGATCCCAAAGAGGAAGAAATATTCTAAAGGCAAGATAACACAACTGTGGCTAAAAAGAGAAGTCAAAGCCAATATAAAAGCCAAAGTGAAGGCATATATTAGAGCAAAAATTAGCAAGAAGCTAGAGGATTGGAAAGTTTTTATAAACCAACAGACGGCAACTAAAAAAAATCATTAAGAAGAAAAAGATGGAATTACGAAAGTAACCTAGCCGATAATATTAAAGAGGACACCAAAAGTTTCTTCAGATGTAAAAGAGATGTGAGAGTGGATATCGGACCACTGGAAAGTGATGCTGGAGAGGTAATAATGGGGGACAAGGTAATAGTGGACAAACTGAATAAATATTTTGCATCAGGCTTCACTGTGGAAGACACTAGCAGTATGGTGCAAGTCCAGTATGTCAGGGATCAGAAGTGTGTGAAGTTGCCATTACTAATGAGAAGGTTCTTGGGAAACTAAAGGGTTGTAAGGTAGATAAGTCACCTGGACCTTCTGGCTAATGTTACAGTAAGAAAACTTGTCATAAACATACTCTATGCTCTAATGCTGGTCATTCCCCTTCGCCTTCTTACCTCAGCCTGACTTAATTGTTCCTTAAGTTTTTCTACTTCCTCACGGAGTTCTCGAATGATCTTGGCATTGGGATCCTCATTCACTACAGCATGGTTTACTATGCGCTTTGCCCGGTCTGCATATCTTAGTGTAGACAGAGTTTCTTCATAATTGTCGCCAGCCGGGCTTATGGTTGCTATCATGGCAGTTTTACTGTTTCCTCCCAAGTTGTCCTAATTCATAAATATGAATGTTTACCATTAACAATACAATCCATTCTTGGGATGTAACAACAATATACATCTAAAGTCTGTCAGAAATACACAGAGCAACAGTCTGTTAAGTCAGAAACATAAAATACTGCCAAAAATAATTTGTTCACTTTTCAAATATATTTCACTGTATTTATGAATATAATTTTAATATAGCATTTTGATGTAGGAGTATATCCAAAAATCTGCTTTTATACCATCACAGCCAGCCTGTACCCAGCAAGGTCCCCAGCCAGCAAATTAATGAGCCAATTGGACTGATCAAAAACTTTATCTGAGACACCAATAACATTTGTAGTTCATTCTTTAAAGATAGAAATTGGTCAATATACATAATATGAATAAAATCATGGTGACAGAAACTCTAATTTGCCTATCATTATATGCATTACAATTCTCTTCCTCATTTAAGGTGATGCTTTTATAAGCATAATAGGTAAAGCTAAATCAGCTGGTAATCTGGACTGGAAGCTGCCAGGACCTTTCTCCAATGACTGGGTGAAAGAAAATGACCACTAAACTGATACAGATTCTGGAAATGTCTATGGAAATAAGTTTTTCAAATCTAATCTCCAGATGGTATGCACAGACTCAGTAATGCTAAAAAATAAGGTAGAGCTCTGCTGTCAGTATGCTCAGGACTATGGAGCTCCTTTTTACTTTCATATATACAAAATAAAGGGAATGTATATGTTACTTGAAATGTAAGCTAAAAAGTACTTAACAATAAAACATTTGGATATAGAAGCAGCTTTAAAATGGATAAGCTTCTTTAACGTAGTACGAAAACAAAAGCACTTGCTAAAAGCATAGTCAACCAAATCTTAAATGTTTATGGCACAATCTAACTAACATTTGTCACATTTAATTATTTTATGCAACTAAAACGCTCAGTGTCTAAGATTTTGACAGTGTGGTATTTGGCATGAAGATAAATTGGTCCCAAGTTTGTCATAATTTGTCAAAAAGGGGATTATGGCAAAGGAGTGTGATGCAACTTCCCCAACATCCTTGTTGTTTCACTCAGCTAAATTCATTCATTAAAAGACTTTGCACTTCCAACATCCGATTCAATTGACAAATGTTGAGCCAATCTGAAATGGAATTTCTTGTCATGTGATTAGACAAGTTTGGCATTACAATTCTGATGTTAATTCAAAGCAATTCTCTCAGCTCTTCTCCAAACTTCACCAAGAAAATTTTCATGTGTAAGCAGTCCCTAGCCGAACATGAAGTTCAATAAGTAATAATTGAGCCTCAGTGTTGAGGGGAATCTAAGGAAGGATTAGATATTGAAGTCTTGAAATATAACTTCAGCTAACATCCTCTGACTCTGAAATAGAAAGCAATCAAGCTAATATATAAAGCACACAATAGCCAGAGACAAAAAAATGCAGTGTTTAATAATGACTGTAACATAATTTGTTACACCATTCTCCCTCGCTGAAATTCAGCACTTCTTCAAATTTACTCATTCTTACAATGTCTTGACACATAAAACAATTATTGTTTTGCCTAAAAGGGTAAGAATGTGATGCAGTACAAGACACACATTCCTCTTAACCCTTTGAATCTTTAGGATACCCTAAAAAAGCACTAAGAAAATTATTTCCATTTCCTCTAATGCCCCACTCAAAAGACCTTGAAAAGTGATCATCAGATTGTTGTCATCTAGGGCTATTAATTAACAACTTTGTTCTAAGTTGATCTGATCCCCAAAATCGTGTCAGGTTAAACCCTTAATATTAGCATAGAAGAGTACAGCATGTGAATGGGCCCTTTGCAACTATTTATTCTCTGCCTGCTCATGAGACTGCCTAAATGCTGCTTAAACATTGCTATTGTATCAGTTTCAACCACATACCCTGGCTGTGGGTTCCAGGCGCCTACCACTTTATGTGTTAACAAACAAAATGTTCCTCATTTTACCTCATTGGACTTCATCTATACATCAGTGCTCCTAAGGGTCCTGCTATTTATTGTGTACTTTCCCCCTTGTATTTGATGCCCCAAATTGAATCATCTCAAACATTTACTGGAAATCATCAGCCATTTGTCTGTCCAAATTTGCAGCTGACCTATGCCTTGCTGTATATTTTGACTAGCTTCCTCACTCACATTCTGGAACTTCACCAAAATTTGTGTCATCTGCAAACTTACCACTCAGAGAAGCTACATTTTCTTTCAAATCATTAATACATATTACAAATAACAGAGGTGCCAGTACTGACCTCCAGTCAGAAAGACACACAATTACACTCTGTCTTCTCTGACTAATCCAATTTGGTATCTATTTTACAAGCTCAACTGGATCCCATGTAGTTTAATTTTCTGGACTACCATACCATGAAGGACTTGTCAAAAGCTTTGTTAAAGTTCATGCAGACAATGTTGACTGCCCCGACCCTGAAACATCTTTGTCATTGCTTCCAAAACTCAAACAAATTTGTTGGATGCAAAGCCATGCTGACTATGTCTGATAATTCCATGTTTTTTCCAAAAGCAAGTAAACCTTGTCCCCAAGAAACTTTTCCAAAATTTTCCCAACCAGTGATGCAAGGCTCAACAGGCCATAATTTCCTTGTTTGTCCCCCATTTTTCTTGAACAAAGGAACAACACTGGCCATACTCTAGATTTCTACCATCTTATTTGTAACTACAGGATACAGAACTCTTGTTGAGATCCAAGAAATCTCCTCCCTTACCTCTTTCAATAATCAGGATAGATACCAGAGACTGGGGGCTTACCCACCTTAATATTTTTTGACACCCACCTTGGTAAATACTGAATCAGAGTACTCATTAGGGACCTCACCAAGTTCCTCTGGCTCCACGCATAAATGCCTTCCTTCATCCTTGAATTGATCTCACCTTTTCTCTGCTACCCTCTTGCTCCTAATGCATGCAGACAATGCTGAAGGATTCTACAAATAATCCTGTTTGTCAAGGACAGTTCATGGACCCCTTTAGCCCTCCTAATTCCTTGTTCTAAGTTCTTTCCTGCTTCCTTTAAATTTCCCATGGGCCTATGCTTCCTAGAGCTTCATTTTTCTTTTCGACTAAATTTGCAATATCTTGTCATCCAAAAGTCCCAAAATCTCTTGGCATCCTTCGCCTCATAGAAACATACAGCCTTTGGGACTCCAAACAAATAGTATTTAAATGACTCCCATATATGATGTGGGTTTAGCCTCAAACACTCTCCCAATCTACCTTCTCCAATTTTTGTCATTAGCCTTCACCCAATTTAGCAATCACACCCAGGGACAAATCTTTTATTATCCATAAAAATCTTAAAACTTATAGAATTATGGTCCCTGTTCCTACAATGCTCTCCCAGTGAAATTTTGCTCAACTGGCTAGGCTTATTCGTTGGATCGAGTACGACTCAATCCTGCACTGACTACATACTGTTTCAGGAAACCCTCCTGGATGCTGCTAACAAATTCTGCTCTATCTAAGCCGCCACCACTAAAGGAGTCCCCATCAATATCGGGGGTTTAAATCACCCACCACAATAACCCTGCTGCACTACATCTTTCCACAATCTGCTCACATACCTGTCCTGCTGGCTGTTGGGAGGCTTATAACATAACTTTATCATAGTTGAGCCAAGAACAAGATCATTATTATCCAATAAGACAAAGTTGCATGTAATGGAGACACGAGAGTGTACATGTTGGAATATGAAGCAAAAATCAATTTCCTTTCCCCTCTCCCACAGATGCTGCCTAACATGCTGATCAGATTGTTGCTCAAGTTGCATGCAAGCCCATTTCCCAAGTAATTATTTTTATATATCAGGCGGTTTTTGATATTGGCGTGCAATATGCAGTTGTCTTTTCACCATATACAGTTCCTTCGATAGATACTCTCCATTCATATTGATACCTTGAGAAGCCAGGTGAGTACTGAATCTCTGTAAGGCACAAACTTGTTTTTGCCCTTTCCTCCCACTTGATCAGCTAAAGCAGAAATAACCAACCCCAGAGTTGTAAGGGATCTGAGAAGAAAAGACAGCAAAATTCATATCTGTGAAACTTATAATTCTGTTAAACATTAAATAAATTTAACAAATTACATGAAGTTTTCATTTGGAAAACTATTTTAAAAATCAAAACTCTGTGTCCAATGAACAGTCTAACAACTATTTATTCTCCTCTGATTCTTGGGCAATTTAAAATTTATCCCTTCACTGGCGTTCCTGTAATTAAATTTTTTTAATTTATTCAATGAAATTACTAATTGAACTTGAATCCAACGAAATAAAACTCAATTGCAAAGCTCAGTATTTGTTTTATTTCTTGGTAGGTTGGAGAACCATTTGCAAATAACTTTTGGGAAAACATGACAGCTAGCTTACACAAGGAAAAGCCCCATAAAATGAATGTCTGAGTAATCAGTTTTGTAACAATGGCCGAGAGCAAAATAATCAGGAAAATAATAGGAGAATTTCTTCCTTTTCTTCACAAGTATCAAAGGGATTAGTTATATCCACTTGGAAAGGCAGTCAGAGCTTGGTATAATGTTTGACCCCAAAGGCAACAGCACTGAAATTAGCACTCAATCAGGTCTGTATTCAAATGTCAACCAAGATTATATGGTTACATTCTCAAGCGAGCTGGAATCCACTGCCCTATGAGACAACAAATGTGTTATCAACTGAGACAAAAAGTGTTAACACAAACAGGCATCTGTTTGAAAATTGACATTATGAGTGCTTCTGACTTATTTCAAGTCGCACAAACCTATAAAAAAGTTACTCTTATTCATTTATATTCAATTGACATTGTTCTCTCACTTGTTAATATTACTGCCCTCCTTCAAACGTTCGCCTGCAGCTCCAGTCTTGGATACTCTCTCACTCCCAGCCAGATCCACGAGGCTCAGCTTACTCACTTTCTCACCAGAAGTCTAAAAAGGAAGTAATGTTGTAACAAATGCCAACAGGAAATTACAGGTATCCATGCAGTCATATCAATTGGCGTGATTTCTCGTCTAAATGGAAATAGACACTAACTTACACCACTTTGTAGGTCATACAGGGTCTGAGTTAAAATAATGTTGAAGACAGCATGAGAGCGACTGCTTTCTTCATTCATGTTGGTAGCCGCAACGGTTCGTGATTTGTTTCCTTCTGACATCAAGGATTCAATATCCTGCAAAACATCATCAATAAAATGCCTTGATAGTTTGGAACAGTACAATAAAACATGCTGAAGAGACACACTGCAGACATTATTTGGATACCCTGACAAAATATTTTCCTCCCCTTGGTAAGGGAAATAATTTCCATTAGTACAGGATTATATGCTATACTAATCTATATTAAATCAAATACCTCCTTCAGATCAAAATGTGGTTTAAGCAAACACAAGTCTTGAATTTGCATTCAGCAAGCACTGTAAAATTAGGATGAAAAATAGCCTATGTATTCTCTTTATTTATTGAGATGCAGTGCAGAATGTGGCCTCCCGGCCCTTTGAGCTGCGACACCCAGCAATTCCCCAGTTCAATTCCAACCTAATCACCGGACAATTTACAATGGTACAACTTACAATATCAACTGGTGTGTCTTTGTGCTGTGGGAGGAAACTGGAGCACCTGAAGGAAACCCAAGCAGTCACACTTGTTCTGACATTCAATAAGATTGTAACTGATTGTTTTTTGGCCACTATTTCACTTTCCTACTCGTTCACCAAAATTCTCAACCCTTCTGTCATCTGAAAAGCTATCAATGCTTGCCTTGGATAAATTCAAGGATTCAACCTCTACAACTTTACGGCAGCGTGCTCCAAAGATTCACAACCTGTGTAGAGAAGAACTTCCTGCTCATCTCTATTTAATTGAGTATCTTTTTATTCTGAAACAATGCCCCCATCTCAAAGATCCAGATTTCCCCAAAGAGGTAACAGTTTCTCAGCATTGAATCCTTCAAGCCCTTTCTGAATCTTGTTCTTCTAAACCCCAGTCACAATCTGACCAACCCACTCCACCATTCCTTGCATATCAAAGAGAAAATGGATATAGGATTTACACAAATCATTAAGTCGCTAAACTGATGGTAATTCTAACATCAAACTACAAGAATGGAGACAGTACATTTTGCTTCATTCAGCAAACATATTTGATGCCCATTTGCATTCCAAACCTTCCTTCAAACTGACTCTACGGGCCTTTTGCTTTCCTCATCACATCAGCCCGTTGACTGAACGATACTCAGAATCAGATAAATGTTGTGAAATTTGTTAATTTTGCAGCAGCAGTACAATGTAATACATGATAATTATAGAAAAAACTGAATTACAGTAAGTATATTTTTAATAGTGAAAATAAGTAGTGCCAAGACAGAAATTTAAAAAATGTAGTGAGATAGTGTTCATGGTATCAATGTCTATTTAGAAGTTGGATGGCAGAGGGGAAGAAGCACTTCCTGAATCACTGAGCGTGTGCCTTCAGGCTTCTGTACCTCCTTCCTAAGAAGAGAGCATGTTCCGGGTGGTGGGGATCCCTGATGATGTAAGCCGCCTTTCTGAGGCACTGCTCCTTGAAGATGTCTTGGATACTATGGAGGCTAGCACCCACGATGGAGCTAAGTTTACAATTTTCCGCAGATTTCCATTTATGTAAAAGGTCTCAATATATTTCAGAGTATTAAACAAAATCAGGCATTAAGGCAGTTTAAAAAGATAACAGGGCATATCCAAAAGAAATCGAAAATGAAGACTGAAAGATACCAAGTAACAGTGTTATAGGTTGAAGACAACTGAAAAGTATGAAAGCAAAATGACCAGGACTTTTGTACAAGCTGGGGATCAATCTTAAATCAACAGCCAAATGGCAACAGTCCTACAATAGCTAGTCTGTTGAACTTCAGAAGACAACTAAAAAACACTTCAGAATTTCATAATCTCCTCAACAATAGAGGAACTTAATTCTGTAGCAGTGCAGGAGATAGTCACGGATTTGAAATTTCTGCACCACAGATATGGGAAGGCAGCAAAGACCACACCTCGTCTCAAGCAATACACAGGAACATACACAGAGGAATGGTGTATTCAATAATAAAAAAATAGTCACGAAATTAATTTAGAAACACTTCCATCAAGTATTCTTTTGTTCAATAGGTAAGATAAATGTGTTTCCATCTATACCTCCACACAAGTGGACAGAATACAGTAGAAACTTGTAGAAACATTTCCAATTTGTCCTTTAGACAAGGCATAATAACTCCTCAAACTCTCAATAACTGCTGTTTGTAACAGCATACAAAACACTAAACAGATGAACAAACTCTTCTCAGGCTTCCAGCTGGCTACAGGTATCGATTATAACCGACGTTTCGTTGACAAACTCTGCCATCTTCTTCAAAGAAGAAACAATGGTTATAATTGATACCTGTAGCCAGCTGGAAGCCTGAGAAGAATTTATTCATGAAAAAGCCGGAAAAGCACTCGATCCTTTTTCACTAAACTGATATTACACAACCATTACTGGCTGCACTTTTGATTGCTGATTGAAGGCCTGGAAGATCCACAAAACTGGAGGATAGAAATGAATTATATCATTTGCTGATGCACTGAAGGTGAGTTGCATGACATTGCACAGAGATCCCACATCGTATCACCAGTTCATTCCTCAGCTGGCCATCTCATTATTGTGTTTCGCTAATCATTAAAGTTCTGTAGTTTATTTTTGCTCAAGTAATAATCAATAAATGAATTAACAGTGTTTAACTTAGCAAGAGTGGAGTGAGAAAATTTAATGAGAACAATTAGCTTACAATAAGGCAAAATGGCATTAATCCAGGTCTGGCAAGAATCCCGTGGAAAATCACTTTGAAGCAAATTACATGAACATATTAGCATTTCTAAACCAAGTCTAATACCTTGGCGTAAGTTTGTTTCACAATTAGGTGTGCCAACAGTTCAAATGTAGGCTGCAACTTTACTAAGCACAAAAGTAAGAACCTTAGATGTTTATCTTTTTAAAACAATGAACCAATTATTGATGACACTTCATCATTGACACAAAAGGTTAAGAAATTTATTTCATAAAAATTATGCACAAAATAACATACCTGAAAAGACATTATGATTTTGAGTTTTGCTGTTGTTGATCAACATATCCAGATAACTGTACAGAACCACGTTTAATAATAAAAATCAAATGAAGTTTTCTCATAAAAACCATGAACTTAAAGGAGCATAAACTATCAATGGAAGTTATCTTTTTTTCTGGAAGAGCTGTTGTTCTTTCAACTTAAACGCAATTTGTTTAATATTTGGGTCAGAAGTGTGAAAGGTCAATCCAACTACTTACCTCAAAACATGTTACAGCCAGCTGTGACAAGCCATCTACGTATGGACCCAACACTTTGTGCTCTCGAACTTTCAGGGTGTGTCGGCTCCTGAGAAAAGAAATTAATTAAGGCAATTTAAATACAGAACGGTCAAATGTTAAATAAATCATTTAAATTTCAAGGAGAGAATTCACACTGAAAGATTTTGCAAGCCTAGATGTAAGATTGGGAATATGAAACAAATGTCAAAGCCGGAACTTGTGCAAATGTAGTACGACAAAACAAAGCGAACCAACGGATTGTCAATCAGCTACACAGGGACATAAACAAGTATGGTTCTATTTAGTCTGACAGAAAACTTTGTATCCAGAGGTATGCACTGAAGAAGCACACACAAAATGTTGTTGGAACTCAGTAGGTCAGGCAGCATCCATGGAAATGAATAAACAGTTGACATTTTGTGCCGAGTCCCTTCATCGGGACCGGAAAGGAAGCCCACATTAATACAAACTGCTGGCAGAATTTCTCATCTGAACTAACGTTGGCATCCATTCAACAGGAACATTTCTTTGTCCTCAAAATATTTAAAAAGCACCTACACACTAAAACTGCCACAGCTCAACTGGAAGGGCCAGAGATACAGAGCAAAATTTCTCTTCTTTGTGAGACGGCGAATGCATTGCAACTAGCATTGGATTATAAATGATAAACACAAGAAAATCTGCAGATGTTGAAAGTCCAAATCCACACACACAAAATAATGGAAGAACTCAGCAGTCAGGTAGCATCTATGGAAATGAATACACAGTCAAAGTTTCAGGCGATGACCCTTCTGAAGGACTGAGAAGGAAGAGGGAAGACGCCAGAATAAAAAGGTGGGGGGAGGGGAAGGAAGCTAGCTGGAAGGTGATAGGTGAAGCCAGGTGGGTGGGAAAGTTCAAGGGCTGGAGAAGAAGGAATCTGATAGGAGAGGAGAGTGGACCATAGGAGAAAGGGAAGAATGAGGGGCACTGAGGGAGGTGATAGGCAGAGATAAAAGATCAGAGTGTGGAATAGAGGAAAAAAGGGGGTGAAATTTGTTTACTGGAAGGAGAAATCAATATTCATTGCATCAGGCTGGAGGCTACTCAGACAGAATGTAAGGTGTTGCTCCTCCACTCTGAGGGTGGCCTCATCTCGGAACAAGAAGAGATCATGGACCGACATACCAGAACAGGAATGGGAACTGGAATTAAAACATTTGGCCAGGAAGTCCTACTTGTGGCAGAGGTAAGAGATAAAGCAGTCCCCCAATTTACAATGGGTCTCACCAATGTAGAGAAGGCTGCATTGGGAGCACCAGGAAGAACAGGTAACCCCAGTAGATTCACAGCTGAAGTGCTGCCTCACTTGGAAAGACTACCTAGACCGAGTAGAGGTGAGGGAAGAGGTGTAATGGGCGGGTGTAGCATTTAGGACACCTGACTCACATGCATTTCCTCCATTTCATGAACATCCGTGCTCACCCCATCTTCCTGCTGCTTTGACAGTGATAGAGTCCCTTTTGTATGTACGTACCTACCTCCGCATTGAACACATTATCCTCCGCAACTTCCACAATCTCCAAACGTCTCCTACCACCAAATATATCTTAACTTCCCGATTCACCCCCCCCCCCACAGGCTTTCCACAGGGATTGCTCGCTCTGCGATCCTCTTTTCCATTTCAGATAATCTTGGAAAGAATAATACTTGGAAAACACAGAAATAATTTTGCAGCTAACCTTCTGAAGCAAGTTGCTATTGATGTTTATTCCAGGGATCTCAAAGGCATCAGAAATATAAGTAATGACCAACCAAGGAGGGCAGTCAATGCTATTGAAAATTGCATAAAGCTAGGGTCACAATGCTCAATGTGGCCTCACTTTACCAACAGAAATAAAACCACAGAGTGTTGAGACCTAACAGGGTTGAATAATGACAGGTTGAGACAAAAAAATAGCTCTGGTACTTAAAGCACATTAGCAGAAGCTGAAAGAACTGAAAGATGTGACCTTGCATGATTTCGTAACATAGTCATATGACATAGTTAGTAGTGTGGCACATAACACATGAGTCGGGCGAATTAAAGTTAACAAGGAGTAGAGAGGGCGCTGCTTATTTTGTCATTGATTACCTTGCTGTTTTATTTAACTTTTTCTATGAAGACTGTCTCTTCAGCCCCTTCAACAACACTTGGTAGCAGCACAAAGAAAATGTACACACTAATTGGGCAATCTCCAATGTCCATCAATGGTCAATCTGGTTGACCTCTAAAGGACATGCAGTTACCTGAATAGTCTGCAAAAGTGAATGAAGAAACAACTAAACTTGTCCTCATTATTAACATTCTGCATCACATATCCGCCATTGAGTGCACTCCAATGTGTTGTGTAGGACCAGCAATAGTTGCTCATTGACTGTCACTGTATTAAAATAATTAAACCCCAGCCCACTGGCAGAATGGGAGCAGTACAGTCGGCCCTCCTTATCCATAGATTCCGTATGCGTGGATTCAACCAACCATGGATCTGGAAAACCCGTAAGTTCTCTCTCCAGCACTTGTTGTTTGAGCATGTATAGACTATTTTTTCTTGTCATTACTCCCTAAACAATACAGTATAACAACTATTTACATAGCATTTACATTGTATTAGGTATTATAAGTAATCTAGAAATGACTTAAAAGTACAGGCAGTCCCTGGGTTATGAATGAGTTCCATTCCTGAGTCTGTCTTTAAGTCGGATTTGAAGTCAGAACAGGTACATCTGATATTATTTAGCGTCAGTTAGTCAAATGTTTTTCTTAGTATATAGTACATATTTTACCTTTCTATGCATAGAAGACACTTAAGAAACATACGTATTTCAATAATTAAACCACTACGTTGCTTAATAATAATTGTAGCTTTCATCGGGGCAGGGCCTTTCACATGTTCCATTAAAATTGTTCCGAATGTTGACCGATTGTAGCCTAACGCTTTTCCAAAGACCAATGGCGTTTCACCTTTTTCCGATCGCTTTATTACTTCCACCTAATTTTCAATCGTGATCGTGATTATTTTCGTGAACAGAGCTGCACCGCCAGGTCCTAATGTCCACCGCACTGAGACATGTTAAATAAAGTCCGGGGCTCCGCTGGGTCCTAAAGACCACCGCACTGAGACAGGTTAAATAAGGGACTTGAGCATCCGTGTTTTTTGGTATCCGTGGGGGGTTCCGGAACCAATCCCCCGTGGATAAAGAGGGCTGACTGTATTAGCTGAATGATTGGATGGTGTAGAATGTTGCATTTTGAATGTGAGATCCAGGTAGGGCTTTCACAGTCAGCAGTATGGCTTTAGAGAACATTGTAAAAAAAAACCCTTGGAGTACAAGCACATGGTATGTAGAAAGAGGACTCACAGGCGAACAAGGCTTTCATACACTGGCCTTCATAAATCAAGGCATTGAGTTTGAAAGTTGAGAGGTCATGGTACAGATGTATAAGATGAGGAAGTTACCCTCAAATCTTTTCCCTCTCATCTTGACTTCTGTCTTCAAGCTCTAGATTTCCAAAGCCTAAATACATTCACCCTATCTATACACCTGGTAATTTTATGCACCTCTTATGAGATCACCCTACAGTCTCTCATTCTCTGAGAAATAAAGTCCTAGCCTGTCCAACCACAGTTGCTCACATCCTGGCAGCATCCTTGTACATCCTTCCTGCACTCTTTTCAGTTTAATAACATCTTTCCTATAGCAGGGCGATCAAAACTGAACACAATACTTCAAGGTAGCCTCACCAGTATCCTACACATCTCACAAAATGATGGAGGAACTCAGCAGGCCAGGCAGTATCTATGGAAATGAATAAACAATCAATGTTTCAGGCCAAGACCCTTCATCAGTTGATTTCAGAATCAGGTTTAATATCACCAGCATATGTTGTGAAATTTGTTACTTAGCAGCAGCAGCAATACAATGCAATACATGATAAATATAGAGGATCACAAGTAAGCATATATATGTATATTAAACAGTTGAATTAAAATAAGTAGTGCTAAAGCAGATTTTTTTTAAAAGTGAGGTAATGTTCATGGGTTCAATGCCCATTTAGAAATCATATGGCAGAGGGGAAGAAGCTGTTCCTGAATTGCTAACTGTGTGCCTTCAGGCTTCTGTGCCTCCCTCCTAGATTTAACAATGGGAAGAGGCATGTCCTGTGTGATGTGAGCCTTTAATAATGCACACCGTCCTTCTAAGGCACCACTTCTTGAAGGTGTCTTGGATACTATGGAGGCTAGCACCTATGATGGAGCTAATTTTACAACTTTCTGTAGCTTCTTTCGATTTTAACAGCATTTCATCTGCCCCATTGGTAAATGAATATTAATATTTTATGTGTAATATTATTGATAAATGTCTTGCTTCTATAGTTCCTTAATAAAATAACTTGGAGAGTTTCATAGTTTAAAACCAAATACCATGGTTAAACTGAAGATGCTGCTTGGCAGGGAGAAGACGACTCACTTTGTATGCTGGATCTTAGTGAGTGTTCTGAAAACTACAACAATAATTTACACCTTGATTATTGATTATCACAAATTACTTTTAAAAATATGTAGTTCTTTAAATGGTGTCGGATGTGTTTTTGTGCTGGATTATATATTAATCTGGTGTATCCTAACACATTAATTATTCCAGGCTGTTTGTGAAAATCAGGGATTAATTCCCCATTAACATTTAGATAATTTGTTTAATGGAACAAAATGCAAAGCTGACACTTCATGAAGAAGCACTTTGCATGAATAAATATGCCCTACATTTACAGTATATGAATCTTATTAGATATTATAACTAGAGCACTGCAGTCACTGTCGTTATTGCCAATTAGTACCCCACCCTGCTCATGTTTATCCATTCTTTCACTCATTTACAATTAGTTCCACAGCAACACAAGATTCTCCAAATGAGATTAATCAAGTATCTGCAACTCACTTTGCAAATCATTTCCAGAAACAAACTGTACACAAAGAAAAACAATGATCTGTATGTGACAGAATTCATCTCCTGCATTAGATCAAGGTGCCGTCTTTGCTCCATCAAAACTTTTAGCGAAACATCATGCAGTTTCATCCAATTTAAAGTATCTTGCATTTTTCACTACTTGTCAACAATGCTTTTTGATATCTGTTACTTAATGAGTAACCATGATGTTGTAAAAGACTTCCGTTTGGTTCAAGACATTCCATGAATTTTGTCTTCTTCTCTCAGCTACTTCCAGAACTTATTTCATAAAGTTATGCACTTCTCTTTGCAGACTGTTGCAAGACTCTAAGCAGTTAGCACTGGGTCAGTTTTAGTTGTCTTTCTTCTGAGTTACAATTACTATAGGGTCCACTCATATTCCAGGAACTCAAGGACTTGACAGCACAGTCCTAATGGAGTGTTATACTGACTAAAGTTGTGTCTTTCAGTGAAATGATACGGATATTCAAAGTTTCTAAAGTCTCTCCCAATACCCCAACCAACATCCCAGTTATCAGAATTTGCACTGATTAACATCTGGTAATATCCCTCAAATGGTCGAGTCCCTGTTCGATCCATGTGGTGAAAATTGGTAAAAATGCACGGCCGGATGAATTATTTGAGGGCACATAAAATAGTTCACCAAGCCTTACAGTTATCTGAGAACCCCCTGACACTTTCATACACATAGGCAGGCTATTTCAATTTCTGTGGCACCTTTAAAATCATTAAACATTTTAAGGCACTTTGCACAAATGAAACAAACAAAAGCTGAAGGCAATCACTTGGGAAATAGCAGGGTCAATGACCAAAAGCTTGAACAGTAAGATTTGGGGAGTGTGGGGGGGTACGTAGGATATGTTTAGGAAGGGATTTCCAAAGTTAAAGCCTTTACAACAGAAAGCACGATCAATATGGATAACTAACTGGTCCTGGGCAATATAATTTTACAGTCAAATATCCTGGAGAGTTTCCGGTTGGAAGTGACGAGAGAGAGGGAGAGGTACATAAAGGAATTTGTAAAAAAGTTTTAATATTCATGGTTTGCTGAAGTAGTAGCCAAAGTGAATCAGCAAGTACAAGGATAGAGGTAAATGGGACTTTATACAAGTCAGGGCATGGGAGCAGAGCTTTGGACCTGAAGCTCGAGGATAAAGAAACAAGCACGGACTAATGATTTGAATCATTACACCTAAAGATAACAAAAGCATAGATGCTGTTTCGCAAAAGCTGAGGCAGTGGTGGAAACAGGTAGAAGCATGCAGTCTTAGCAATGTCAATGATATGTGGTCCACAGTTCACCCTTGAAGCAATCTTGACTTCATTTTGTACAGTCCGTTTCAAACAGTTACTGGGGAGTGGATGAAATTGGTGGCTAGATAATGGAGTCTGTGATGGAAATGAATTCAGTTGTTTCTCCCTTCCCAATGTTTAGGTAAGAGGAAATTTCCACTTACATGTATATTGGAAAAGCAGTCTATTTGGATATTGGAGATGTAAAGTGAGGTGATGTAATACAGAAATTACTGGTTTTACTTTTAGATGTTATTACCTTGCAATTATTGTATCTTTGGAAAGAATTTCTTTTTGTCATCTCTATCATGAATGGCAGGGTCCTAATTTTGAGCTTGTATCCCTGTTCTGGAAACCAAACTGATGGAAATATCAGCCCTGCATTACCTTTTGTCCACACTCACCTCTGTTTATTGCCCTCATGTTTTAGTGATCATTTGCTTGCTTCAAATGAAGACTATATATTTTGGAACTGACCTTCAGCTAGAAAGCCCCGACACATAACCTTTACCAAATCTCAACCAACAGAACTGAAGAAACTAGATGAGGTAGTAAGTAGTTAGATTAGCATGTCATCTACAGATCTATAGAAAGTTTAGAAAAACTACTTTCTACTTAAGCAAACTTTTTTGCTTAACTGAGTTGTCAGCCAGATGATTTTGCCTGGAATCACAATTCATATTAGTAAGATGTTAGCAAATGCCCACATTAAAGATTGCAACCTAAAAGTTTTAGTGTATCTTATCTCCATTGAAAACAAGCGTAACCCCCTCACCGGGATTGTATGCAAACTTGGCTAGCTAGCTGGCTCTGCTAACAGCCATAGAACTCAGCGGTGAGAAGGTCACCTTTCATAAACAATATACATCTAGGGTTGGTATGATTTGGGGCTGAAGCAAACAGGAACGTTGTGATGTTCCAATTAAAGAAAACTCGATTTGAGCAAATTCTGTGTAAATACTGTCTATACACAGTTGTTGGTTGGCAAGAAATAACAGATCGTACCCCGCATGAAATTATAAAGCAAGTATATTTACAAATTTCAACTTTATCAAACAACTATTAGGAGAAAGAAAAGAAAAAAGTGTCCATTACAGTCTAAATAAGCACATAAAGTTGGAGTTTATCCTGGAGTTGTCGTTTTACTCACATGCTGGACTCATGGTCTGCGTGAAACACACACATTCCGAACTTTGCTCAAAATCCATCTCAAATAAATGGACTTCCTCTCAGGAGTACTGGCCCTTCCTCCTTGAAGCCATTCATCTGCACGAAGCACTTTATGCAATGGGGATGCTCCTTCGCATGACATGCTCAGCCTTCCTCCCTCCTGTCCTCTCCGCAGCTCCCACCAAAAAAAATTCTGAACCAGACTACTGTCCGTCACAAATCTCTCTGTGTCCCATTCTCTTGAACTTTCTCCCGATTCTGCCATCCTGATTGGCTGACACAACATTCCTAAATTGAGTATCTCTAGCCAAAACAAAAACATTCTATCAGCAGGATACACTGCTAGTTAAGATGGTGCTAAATGGCGACTCCTTTGCTTTCACCTTCAGAAACAGCTCTATTTCCATCTTTAATATCTTTATTTTTCCCTTTCAGGGTTCTTTTGAAGACCCTGACCTGAAGTTACACACTGACTTCGGTTCTTTGCGGGAACGGGACCCGTTCTCAGGGTTTCAGGACTGACTGTTGCTCAGCATGCCAAGGGTTCAGCCTGAGAGTCTCGCTCGTGTTTGGAAGCCTAAGATCTTGGGGCTCTGGAGACGGGTGGATTGAGGGTCAGTGTTGCGGCAGGAGACTGGTGTGTCATCAGGGGAGTCAGAAAATTTACTGCTGTGTGCCCGAAGACCCGGGATCTTTGCAATATTCTGGCATAAAACTTGAAAAAAGCGACATAGCAGACTCTTAATATCGTAAACCAGCGAGTTGTTTGTTATGTCTCCCCATTGCTGAGAAAATGGAGACACCTCTTTCTCCCTTATTAGGGAGAGAGAGAACCTGTGGTATGTCGAATGCCGGATGAAACGCGAAGTCTTTGGGGTAACTGCAAGTCTGTGTCTTTGCTATTACCTTGCTCACGCTTGAGTGCTCGGTGGCAGTGCTGGTGCTTGCTTATTTTTACTGGTGGGGGGAGGGGGGATTGTTGCTTGCTGCCGCTTACGCAGGAGGGTGGGTACTTTGGTGTTCTTACATTTATCTGTCATTCATTCTTTGTGGCACTTCTCTGTTTTCAAGGATGTTTGCAAAGAAAAAGCATTTCAGGATGTATATTGTATACATTTCTCTGACATTAAATTGGACCTTTGAACATTGCTTTTGCAGAAACTGCTAAAATGAAATATCTACAGCATAGCAGTATAAATCTTGAGCAGAGCATTACACTAGACACAACAATGAACCTGCTATGAATCATACAACACATTTTGACACCAGGTGATGCCAGGACTTGAAGAGGTGTGGCACATTTGCTGACTGCTATGTCTCCCCACATTTTACACGCAAGACATGGTGCAGCTGCAATGAGACTAGCTTTAAATAAAACCAACACAACTTTACCTGGCAATTTTAAATGCTTAAAAATAACAGTAATTTTAACTACCTTATTGTTGCATCAATCATTTAATTATAAAACACCAATGACTTTGGCTCATACCCAGCTCTGTCCTTCTGGTTTGCATTTCAGAAAACACAAATTTTTCCTTTGTGAGTCATAAATGACATTTGCAAGTTACTTGTATGCAATAGAGAGTTCATATCTCCATGGACCAAGTTAGTTCAGGTTGCATTCATATTACAACTTCACAGCTTGAGATATTCACCAATTGATTAAATGCCCGACGCAGCTCTGTATTTCTGTGTGGGCAGAAAGATTTTTAAAAATATTTAGTTGTAAATTTGTTCATGCTGTAATGTGGAAAGAGGCAACTGGAAGGAGGAATTTTCATCAACTTATCCTGGTCACCGGGATTTTCAACATGATGATTTTTCTTTCAGATTCTCTGGCTGTTTTCACGTAATGGCAGAGATGAAGGCAGCAATCTATGTGGTGGTCAATAATGGCTCAAGGAACTGGGCCAACTCTACAAATACTGCTGAGTATTAAGCAGTTGGTTGAGGCCACCTCTACACAGCAGCCGTGTGGCTGAATAGATCACAAATATAACCTTTTGAAACAAGAGGCAAGCACAAGGAATAGCTCACGCTAGGGGGAATAAAAGGCATGTTTTGTTTCAGCGCCCATGTATTCTTCAGAAATTGTTGAACAGCTAAAAAAATTCTCAACACAAATAAATTCCAGAAGGATTTTTTTTTTAAACCACAGGAGAAAAAGCTGAATAAACTTAAAGCAAGTACAGCAGATTCCGGTTAATTGGGCCATTCGATAATCAGAGCAGCCACTTATTTGGGACAAACAATAATAGAGAAAATCCCCTCTTTTATTTGAGACACTATACTGCTTGACTGGGGCGTAAGACTGTCGCCAACCAGTTTCTAACCAGCATCAGTTGCGTGTAATTGGTTACCATTAGACACAACACCATGATTCAAGTGAACAGTTGTGAATAGTGTCAGTTGCACGTGTTTGTGTTCAAAAAGGAAGTGATTTTTGTCTCTGATAGATTGTGAGAAATAAGGAGCAACTGTTTATTCAGAACTGCTCTGCTGACTGCGGTTTCTGGCATTCAGGCCTGAAGATGCCAGAAATGGTTGGGAATGAAAATGAAACGATTTCACTACTTCAACAAGTTAGAAGCTACGAAGAATTTGAAGGTATCAACAATCATCTAGAATGTTACAATGGAAATGAAGATTTGGAGGGTGTAATCATTGACAACATTGTATAAAGGCAGTCCATTATTTGTACTAGCTGTCTGATTGTCTTAATTTACAGTCAAAAGAATGCAATACAGATGAATTCCTCTGTTGATAAGTATTAGGAACTAGTTCACAGCTTTATAAAACTGTAGTAATATTGGGAAGGTTCTGTATTACATTTAAATATATAACGTTACTCAATTTGTCCTTTTATATACCTTTTTAACTATTGCCATGAAACTTTAGCTAATTGGGGCGCTGCTTAATTGGGCCCAACTGCACTTGTCCTGATGCTTCCCCATGAACTGGAAAACACTATTAAAATTTCCTTCACATCAGTTTAAGCACAAGAAAATGCTTTGTGAAAACATTTGCCTGCTGCCACATCCTACAACGGAGAAAGAATGCACACAGTGGATACAAAAGTGCAGCATCCTAAATGTGAAAATTTACTGGGATGAATCAAAACAAAATTTGCAGTAGAACAGAGCCACACCCAAGATTGATTCAATGTGGCCAGCTATTAAGGCTGTACTTTCTACAGAGGCTGGTGAGTAACCACCAAATATCATTGAATATGTCTGGACACGAGTTAAATGATCAAGCTTAGAATTATGATGGAGTAAGGTCAATGAACTCAAAGAAGAATATTCAGAACACCTCGACACACAGTTTGCCTGCCAAGTGCACCCTCTATTACAAAGAAACCAAATTCCATGCCTCCCTATGAATCTGGAAAGCATTTTCAGGCCTTTCTTGCAGCAGAAGGCTGAACACGTGGCAAAGCAGTTTCAAATAAGCGACCAAAGACAATCACTAGAGACGGCTGAAGAAGTTTGGTATGGACCCTCAAGTTCTAAGAACTTTTTATAGGGGGACAATTGAGAGCATCCTGACTGGCTACACGACTGCCTGGTATGGGAATTGTACTTCCCTCAATCGCAGGACTCTGCAAAGAGTCCAGTGCATCTGCAGATGTGAACTTCCCACTATTCAGGACAGTTACAAAGACAGATGTGTAAAAAGGGCCCGAAGGATCACTGGAGACCCGAGTCACCCCAACCACAAACTGTTTCAGCCGCTACCATCCAGGAAATGCTACCACAGCATAAAAGCCAGAACCAACAGACTCCGGGACAGCTTCTTCCACCAGGCCATCAGACTGCTTAATTCATGCTGATGCAATTGTATTTCTATGTTATATTGACTATCCTGTTGTACATAATATTTATTATAAATTACTATAATTGCACATTTAGACAGAGATGTAACGTAAAGATTTTTACCCCTCATGTATATGAAGGATGTAAGTAATAAAGTTAATTCAATTCAATTCAATTTAGCAGCAAGAAAAGTTGTGTAAGAGTGTGTGTGTGGATGCTGAGGAAAAAGGTTCCACACACTGTGGAAGATCTGCTGCTGCCTTTTATTTTAAAAAAGGTCAAAAAATCAAATGTCAGTTGGTTACTTTGCATCAACAAAGATCACTATTTTGCCAAGACAGTCCACAGCTTTCAATTTTATAATTTACCAGGCTGCATAGTGAAGTTGAATTGCATTCATAATGATGAGGGGTTCCAGTATACTTGTAACCACACAAAGTTTCACAAGACTTACCAATATACGTCACCCAGAGCTATTTTTCTCTTTACTTTTGATTTGACCAAATGCAACATTACACAAATATTAAAAATCTGACATTTCTGATGACATACTGCATTTCTCAAGTTAACTGCTTATGAGAACTATACTTCTGCAAATAGAAAAATGGACATACCTTGTGGCCTGTGGCTTAGTAACTTCCTTTGTACTTTCACAATTAGAGTCATAACCATAGAAAACTACAGCACAGAAGCATGGCCTTCGGCCCATCTAGTCCGTGCCAAAGCATTTACTTTGCCTACTGCACCCAGACCATAGCCCTCCATATTCCTCCCATCCATGTATTTAACCAAACTTTTTTAAAATGTTACAATTGAAGTTGCATCCACCACTTACACTGGAAGCTTATTCCACACTCTCACAACCTTCTGAGTGAAGAAGATTCCTCTCATGTTCCCCTTACACCCTTAACCCATGGCCTCTAGTTGTAGTCTCACCCAACCTCAGTGAAAAAGTGTTCTTACATTTACCTTATCGAAACCCTTCATAATGTCGCATACCTCTATAAAATCTTCTCTCAATCTTCTATGTTCCAAGGAATAAAGTCCTAACCTATTCAATCTCTAAGTCCTCCAGTCCTGGCACACAATACTCCAAAACAGGCCTCACCAATGTCTTATACAACTTCAAAATAACATCCCAACTGTCCACAATACTTTGATCTAGGAAGACCAATGTGCCAGAAGTTTTCTTTATAACCCTATTTATCTGTGACATCACTTTGAATGAATTATGGACCTGTATTCCCAGATCCCTTTGTTCTACTGCACTCCTCAGTGTCTTACCACTCACCATGTAAAACCCACCCTGGTTTGTCCTCCCAAAGCACAACACCTCACCCATGTCTGCATTAAATTCCATCGGCCAGTTTTCAGCCCATTTTTCCAGCTGGTTCACATCCTGCTGCAAGCTTTGATACTCTTCCTCGCTGTCCACGGCAGCCACAATCTTGGTGCCATCTGCAAATTTGCTGATCTAGTTAACCATATTATCATCCAGATCATTGAGATAGATAACAAACAACAGCAGACCTAGCACCAATCCCTGTGGCACACCACTAGTCAGGCCTCCAGTCAGGGAGACAGCCATCTACTACAATCATAATAGGTAAAAAAAAATAAAAAAAATTCTGCATTAAATGTGAGTTAAGCTACACAATTCCTTAATGAAAATGAATGACAAAAGCAAGATAACAACTCAGCTTGTACTTACCCTTTTGGATCAAGAAGATCACGAACCTTTTCATTATAGATCTCCATATATGATACTTCAACTTTAAATGTGTGAGATTCACTTTCCTCTTTGGAGACTCTTCCAAACAATGCACCACAGAGTCGAGGTATGAGGCCGGGTACATCCACACTGCCCATCATTGAGAAGGACTTTCCTGAGCCTGAATACATGTATAATGTAAATGGAAAGATTTGTATTTGATGCTGAGAAGTACTGAATAGAAACTTTTCACAATTGCTACAAAGCATACACATTTACTCCTAAACATGGATCCACTAACCCACTGGCACTTGAATTCTTTCCTTTTAATCATATCCAAATGAAGCACCCCATTCTGGAATTGTAGAAACTAAACTAAACCAAAAGACAGAGGGCGTGCTGCATAGTAGAATCTTGGACTTATTTTTCACTCTCATAATTCACATATCTACAAACATATCCATACATACATAATGTATAATTTTAGTAACAAATAAAATAATCTTCAAGGAAAATAGTGAGTCTCTAGAACGATAAAGCAACTAGTTGGTAAGTGCAGCTTAATGCAAATAAATACTGTATTAGGTAACTGATTTTGGGAGGAAGCCCAAGAAATGTAAGTGTAACCAACATATCAACAAAAATTAATAATCCATTCCAAGTTTAAGTGCACATTAGTAAAAATCTTGGACAGGTCAGGTAACATCTATGAAAAGATAAACTGAACCTTTAGGTTGAGGGCCCTTTTGAGAAACTCTGACTTCTCTTTCCATAAATAACTCAAATACCATTTTGGAAAAAAAATTAGTGCATAGTTTTCACAAGTATGAACAAATATTAACATATTGTTTGGAATATAAAATACTGCATGTCATTTCAAATGGTCATTGCAGAAAGAGCATTAAAACAACAGCAGTATACTATATACATTTATCAGTATAATGACAAATTTGGGAAGTAACTGCTATCTGCCTTTTGAAAATTAATTAATTGGTTCAGGCAAGTGCAATACTATTTCCAGAATATTGGCTCAACTGCTGTTTCTTTGAGCCCATATCTGTGACGTTGGAACTGTAGAAGGGCATTAAAATATTTTTTTAAGACTTTTTAAAAAAGTCTTGATAGCAAGTACAGGATAAGACAATTTCTTCATTTTACCTTCAGTTGACATTAAGGTAAAATGTTCACCAGATGATATCAGAAAAATATCTCTTCATGTGAGAAGTTTCTGGACTGTGTAATATTTGGCTGTGGGAAGTGGTTAATCCTACACTAATAACAGAAAAGATACTTGCATGTGTATTTGAAAGAGACAAGCACAACAACAGATATTGGAGCAGTGGTATGAATTTTGGGTTGTTTTAACTAAAAGCTGGTACAGACAAAATAGATTTTATATCCCTTGCTGTGGTGACAAATTAAGGACGTTTGTATTTTTTAAAATCACATAATTAACAATCAACTATTAAAGTGGATCATGAATTTCTTGTCAATGCTCCTTCAATTCCAGCAATAATAAATAATATAACTTAAGTTCAAATCAGTCTTTCTCTTGCAAATTACTCAGTCACCTGTAACATACAGCATATTACCTGTCTGTCCATAGGCAAAAATACAAGCATTGTATCCTTGAAATGCATTATCAAGTATCCCTTCACCAAGGCACTTGAAAACCACCTCTTGACCTACAGTGGAAAGATTACAAGGAAACAAAAGATTAGACAGGTAAGCAATGCTTTGAACAGTTGAACTCCTTCTCTTCAAACTGTACAATCAATCAGATTGGATCTCAAAGATTTCACTCAAATTCTCTACTTAATGCACATCAGCAAGCTCTTTTCATGGAGGCTATCACAGTGAAAAAAAATTCCATTAATCCAAGAGCTGCAGATGTACTTTTCATCAGGATAATTATTTTTTGTCTTCCTTTGGGAGAGTATGGAAGTTAGTTCAAGAACATTACTATTCTATTGCTTACATGATATAACATTTACAGGTTGCTACTGACATCAATGCTTTATTACTAGGAAGGTGCTGGATTTAGTGTAAAGCCATCAGGAAACTGGGCAATATTTATCACAGCTAGTTAAGCAATCATACTACATAATTTACAATCTCAAAAGCATCAAATCATTTTATACAGTGATGTCACCCTGGAGAGAAGAACGTAATAGTTAATGGTACCAGATTTATAACAATCCATTTGAAGACACAAAGTAATGGCACATCAATGTTACTCAGAAACCATGGTCATACAACAAATTAGCAGTATTGTAATGCAGAGTTCAAATAGTTTCTGGAGGTTATGAAAATGCATCCAGTAACCCAACTGTGATTGTTTGCTGTTTTTATATTTTTTAAAAAATGGGTGTTGTTCCTGTCCCAAATCAAGCAATGAATGCCCTCTTCTGCAAAGACTGATCAAGCTTTCCTCAAATTCAGTCAAAACTGAGTCTGATCCAGAGTACAGAATGGTCGATAGTTATGTTTATCATTTCAGTACTAACCTGGTACGAATAAGTAACCAACATGCAATGGAAAATTCACAAGTGTATAATATACAAAGATCTGTGGCACATTTGTGAAGAATCTATAATACAAGATCCTAGCTAGGCCTGAATGGTTTTTGGATGAAGCTCCAAATCCCAGAGAAACTCAACTGAGAGGGAGGAAAGAAGTCAAGGATGGTTTAGAAGTTTGCAACAGTATTATTCCGGATCATAATGATACCCTGAAGCCAAGTGCATGAGCAAATGCTGAATTCCTGTTAGAACTTGGTTGGACAATTGCTCATACAGACCAATTTGTGAAGTCGACCGATATTAATTTTGTCATGTTGCAAATGTTACAAGATTCTCACAATAACTGGGAATGCCAAATACTAAATAATAAGCACATACTCCTCCAATCCTGAAGAAGTTTGTTTTGCACAAACCACCCCACCTCCGAACTGATTCACTTCTATTCAGACGCAAATTTTCCAGGTTGAATTGAACCGTAAATGCTGCTCAGTTTCTATTAACAGGAGATAGATCTATTTTTGATTCTTTAAAAAAAATCGTTGTTTGGTTTTTGAAGTGGGCACCACAGTCCAAAGACATACTGGTTAGTAGATTAATTGGCTATTGTAAGTTTTCCCATGATTAGGCTAGGGTTAAATCGGGGGTTGCTGGGGAGGTGTGTCTGAAGGGCAGTTTCTGTGTTGTATCTGCAAATAAATTAAACAACATGGATATATTGAGTCACCCTCAACCACTTAGAGAGTTTACCTTGATGTGCTGAAATCTTTAATGGTTTAAGAGTTTTCACTTTCTCTATAACACGCTGGATTAAGTATGGGCTGGAACTAAAATTCAGCTTCCTCATGCTGAAGGATAAAACAGTATTAGAACTGGTCAGGAGATTTACTGAAATGTTCCCAGGGCTGAATAATTGTGGAAAGGATATTTATTTTCCTACATTTGAGAAAACAGAGGAGATTTAACTCAAGTGTATACAATTCTGAGAGGATAAGGATACCTTACAATATTTCCATTGACAGAGGGGTTAACACTTTGTTGAATGATGAGAGGGGATCCAAGATTAAAAAAAAGAACACAGTCAAAAGCTTAATACAATTCTGGAACTTCTTTACTTAAAGGGTAGCGGAGGTAAAAACCCATTTTAGAAAAGTACGTAAAGATCTATGACCAATAAGGCCAAGAGCTAGGAAGCAGAAGTAGAAGTAACCCACAGTATTCCAAATTTGCAATTGAACATACAAGAGGAATCACATCCAAAAGCACATTATATACATAGATATTTTTGTGAAGCCAATCTGGTAGCAATTTTTGAATAGCAAATAGATAAATCAGCATTTTATTGTGGTGGATGGTCAGGATGAAATTTTATCCAGTATATTAGAAGAATTTCATTTTCTTTGATATTAATTTACACTCATCTGTAAACAGAGCTTAACATGTCATACAGAAGAATCTAACTATACTTCTCAGCAACATCAGCCTCAATTCCGGGAATTTGAAACTATAATCTTGCGAACAATCATGTTAACTTTCTCCTCACTAGTAAAACATCCAAAATCTGCTAATTGACTATCTTACGCACAAGGTCATGTTTCTCCACTTCACTGAAATTTATCAGGCTTAATAGATTTATGAAACTACTGGATAACATCATAAAAAATGTGCATTAAAAGTGCGTTGGGAATATCTTCTGATAGTTTAGAAAATTTGCCAATCCATCACCAATGCCCCAAGTATTCCAGATGATTGGAGTTTTACTGAAGCTAGAACATGGAAGCAGCTCCACCTTGTCAAACACCAATGATCAAGTTCATGGAAATAAACAGCTAACATTTTTCTGCTTTTCTTTCCAAACTGTTAGCACTTTTTAAGGAAAAATAATCTGTTAAGAGTCACATGCATATCAATACTCATTGAGAAACTACATGCAAACCAAGAGTTTAACTGTGTAAACAATAAAAAAATCTGATGAATTCTGCAAAGTCTTTAATGAAGGAGCAAATTGACTCAAAAATTATTCCAGGCTTCCACATTCTGCAGTAAAATATAGGAAATTTTGACGAGCAACTGCAATTTTTGACAAACCTGTAGTTTAATGCAAAAGGTACCACACTTTTAGTATTTCAATTTAAAAAGCACCATAAATAAATCTGTGCAGCGTGGTGCAAATTTGGGAAACATCAATGAGAAGGGGAAGGATGATGCATTGAAAATATGTAGAATGTGAATGAAGAGAAACAGAAATGGTTAGGTTTTTGAACATAAAGGAAATATATATTTCCAAAAATCATTTTAATTGCACTAGCAAATAAAACACTTACTTGAACATTTATTGATAGTAATGAATATTAATTTTTATATATTATGACAGATATTTTTCTTAACTGTCTCTCAGTGATCATTCATAGATTGAACTTCCAGGGTATAGATGTGATCTCATGTAATCATGCCCATCCTATCACATAATTGGCAATGAGTTTTCTACTATTACATGCACCAAGATACAGGCAAAAGCTTTTGTTTGTATGCCATCCAGGCAGATCATCCAATATACAGGTGCATCAAGATAATACAAAAGAAACTGGCGAGATCTTTAGTGCATTGAGTATTTCTTTCCATTCCAAGAGGCGTTCAGAATTTGTCTCATTGCCGTGCTCTCTCCTGCTCTCCTGTCTCATTGAGTGTCCCAGCTGATAGAGCTGCTGCTTCTCCATGCCAGAGCCACATGTTCAATTCTGACCTCAGGTGCTCTGCACACTCAACTATCAAAGTTCAAAGTAAATTTATTTTCAAGGTACATATATGTCACCATAAACAACCTTGAGTTTCGTTTTCTTGCAGGCATACTCATTAAATCCAAGAACCATAACAGAATCAATAAAAGACCATGACCGACGGCACAGACACACAACAAATGGGCAAAAGACAACAAATTGTGCAAATACAAAAGACAAAAAGAAATAATAAATAAGCAATAAATACCAAGAACATGAGAGGAAGAGTCATTGAAATTGAGTCCATTGGTTGTGGGAATAGTTCAGTGATGAGGCACTTGAAATTGAATGATATTATTCCCACTGGTTCAGGTGCCTGATGGCTGAGGGGTAATAACTGTTCGAGAACCTGGTGGTGAGAGTCCTGCGGTCCCTGTACATTCTTCCTGATGGCAGCAGCAAGAAGAGAGCATGACCTGGGTAGTTGGGGTGCCTGATGGTGGATGCTGCTTTCCTGCAACAGCACTCCATGTAGATGTGCTCAATACTGGGGAGGGCTTTACCTGTTATGGACTGGGCCATATGCACTACTTTTTGTACGATTTTCCATTCAAGGGGATTGGCACTTCTATGCCAGGCTGTGATGCAGCCATTCAATATACTCAATACTACACATCTATAGAAGTTTGTCAAAGTTTTTGAGGCCATGCTTTCTTTGTAGCTGCTGAGCCCAGGACAGATCATCTGAAATGATAACACCGAGGAATTTAAATTTGCTGACCCTTTCCAACTCTGATCTCCCAATGAGGACCTCTGGTTTCCTAACCTGGAGTCAATAATCAGCTCCTTAGTCTTGCTGACATTGAATAAAAGGTTGTTGTTCTGGCACCACTCAGCCAGATTTTCAATCTCCTGCCTATATGTTGATTTACCACCACCTTGATTCAGCCTATGACAGTGAGCTTGAATATGGCACTGCAGCTGTGCTTAGACACAAGTCAATAGTGTAAACCAAACAGAGCAGGGGGCTAAGCACACAGCCTTGTGGTGCACCTGTTGCCAATATGAACTGACTGGGGTCTGCAAGTGAGGAAATCGGTGATCCAATTGCACAATAAGGCATGAGGCCAAGGTCTTGAAGCTTATTGATTAGTTCTGAGGGGATGATAGTAGCATTGAACGCCAAGCTGCAGTCAATTATGAGCATCCTGATCTATGCATCTTTGTTGTCCTGATGTTTCAGGGTAGAATGAAAAACCAATGAAATGGTATTGTTGTGGGCCTGTTGTGGCCATAGGCAAATTGCAGCAGATCCAAGTTGCTTCTCAGGCAGGAGTTGATGTGTTTCATCACCAACCTCTCAAAACTCTTCATCACAGTGGATGTAAGTGCTCCTAGACAATAGCCATTGAGGCAGGTTACCACATTCTTGTTAGGCACTGGTATAATTGAAGCCTGCTTGAAGCACCTCAGACTGCTGAAGTGAGAGATTGAAGATGTTAGTGAACACAGCACAGCACAGGTCCTCAGCACTCAGCCTGGCACTCCATCTGGACTAGATGCTTTCACTCCACACCAAAGGATGCTCTCACGTTGGTCTCAGAAACTGAAATCACAGGGTCATCGGGGGCTGTGGGTGTTCATGAAGGGTCCTCCATGTTTTGATGGTCAAAGTGAGTATAGAAGGCATTGAGATCATCTGGAAGTGAAGTCCTGTTGCCACCTATGTCGTTTAGTTTCACATTGTAAGAGGTAATCGCATTCAAGCCCTGCCTCAGCCGTTGAGCAGCCTTCATTGATTCACGTTTAGTCCAGAATTGCCACTTTGTCTGTGAGCTGGTGTTCTGGAGTTCGTACCCGGACCTCTTGTTCACCAGACCTGAATGCCTTTGATCTGCCCCTCAGCAGACTGCAAATCTCATGGTTCAACCAGGGCTTTTGTTTGGGGAAGACTCCAAATGATTTTATGGTGAAACATTCATCTACGACTCTCATTATAAAAATTTTCCCCATCTCTATGAATTTCCTCCGAGGACTCCAGTTTCCTCACACAGCACAGTGGGCTGGCAAGTTAATTAGCCAGTAAATTACCCGTAGTGTATAGTTGAACATTAGAATCTGGGAGATGTTGATGAAAATGTAAGGATAATAAAACAAAAATGTGATTCATGTACAAGCTCAGCAACAAGCCACCATCCCCATCTCGAAAAACTGTTAGTACTCACTAATAAAGTCACATATTGTGGTCTTGTTTTGGCTTCCTAGAGTATGAATGAACATCCAGTATATCACATAAAGTATTAAATAGCCAATACCACAAAATTATAAGTGGTGGCAAATATCTGATGTATTTCAGTTCCAAGCTAAACTGTTCTCCACTTCACACGAAAAAGTCTTCTCCAATTCCTTAATATCAGTTATTATTAAATCCCTGTTCCAAACATACACATTTTTTCTTTCAATTAACAGCAAGCTCTGAGCAGCAAATACGTCTGCTTAGAACCAAGGTTTAATCCCTCACCAACCAGAAACTTGTCCAATTAGTTTGAGTTTGTTTTAAGCACAAGTTACAAGCCTTGATCGACTAATCGCTAACCTTATCACATCAAGTTAAACAGTTCTGTCCTGTGTACAATAATGAATTAACTGTCTCAGCAGTCTTGTGCTTTAATTAATGCTGACCACCTTCAATCAATACCATTTCAACTGAATATTTCATATGTGTGTAAAGTCGAACAGACCCTTCTGTCAACAATTTCTGATGTAGATTCCCATATTCCACTATACTTGCTCTGCACGTAATGTGGAGTTTATTACAGCAGTGTTGTTAAGAATGAATATATTTATCTGCACAGAACACTTCACATGCTCAGGAAATACCAAAGTCCCCCTTAAGTAAAGTTCATTTTAAAGTCACTTCTTTGGATGTAAATATAGCACCCCATTTGAGCACAGCAAATTGTTACTGTTAAAAACAAATATCCAAAAAAATGCAGCACTCATCTTAAGTTCACAGTCAACATTATTCCCTATGGAACTTTTGAATTTCACGGAGGTAATTTCTCATTCTTCTAAACTCCAATCATTCCTCATTAGGCTATCTTCACCCCAGAAATTCAACCCAGTGAAACTCCCTTGAACCTTTTCTGATGGGGTGAGGAGTTGTGGTACGGGAGGGGTGTGGTTACAGAATGTTACCACATTTATTTTTAAGACTTCAGTTAGAAAAAATAAGAAGATTCCATCTATTTAATAGAAACAGATTTCTTAAATTGCATGCATCAACCTGGAAGTCAAACCAATTAAATCAGTTGGTAAATTTGAATGTAAAATAAAAACAATGGATTGATGCAGGAAAGTTAAGTGCTGACAAAGGGTGGCCGTATATAGAAAATTCAATGTTAAAGTAGAAAATATGAAATACCAGATTATTCACTATTCATCATTATAAAATACAATTGTAGCCCAGTCACGAATCCAAATGTGTAATCTTCTGTCTTTTGCAATCCACATGCTCTCCATTGTGCTCATCAGCATAATTGCTTTATCCATTCAATATTCACCTTTTAACAGATCGCCTACTTGACATAGCTCATTTTCACCCTATCCAGAACTGCACGTTCATCACATGCAGATTCACTAATGTAAAGCATGAACAGTTGCAGATGCCATTTAAAAGTCATGAAGTGAGTTGGTGAAAATTCATAAAATGTAATTAAAATATTAATATAATGTACAAGAAAGAATCCTCAGGTACCCCTGACTCCTATTCATCTTGAGGCAGATAGAAAAAAGGAACAGGAACAGAATGGAGAGGAAAAATGAATCAAACTCCTTATTCAATCATTGATACCAATTCAATGCAATGTTCTCTGAGCAGTGTAAAAAGGGAAGGGCAGTACAAGTCAGAACAACTTGCAAAAACTCAAAGTTGATCATACCAGTCTCAGATCAGTTGAGGCAGGGCTTCCATGCCGTAATGAGGTAAAACATGATCTCAGGCAGCATCAGCAACAGCAGCACATACCTTTCCAATAATTCATTCCATGCACATTTTGAACAGAAGTGGATTGGAATGTCACCACCACCTTGAGAGCATCCAACCCACAACCATTCAGCCTTCTAGTGAGTGAACTCATGGAATGCAGCTGGCCCAGATGATGTCCTCGGCCACGTTCTTAGATCCTGTGCAAATCAGCTGATCCAGGTATTTGCAGACTACTATTAACGCCTTCCTTCAATCTGAGATTGCCACATGCTTGAAGTAGATGACTATTATCCTAGTCCCCAAGAAAAACAAGGTAACATGCCTTCATGACCAGTCCAGTGGCTCTGACATCCACCACCAGGAAGTGCTTCGAGAGGCTAGTTATAGCACGCATTAACTCTAGCCTCCCAGACAATTTCCACTGACTGCAATTCACCTACCACTGAAACAGCTCTATGGCAGATGCCATCTCCCTGGGCCTACACTAATCTCTGAAGCACTTGGATAATAAAGTCACCTATTTATTGACACCTGTTTATTGAGTACTGCTCCACCTTCAATACAATAATAACAATCAAACTCATTTCCAGGCTCCTGAACCTGAGACTCAACAACTGGACCCTTGACTTCCTGGCCAACAGGCCACAATTAGTAAGGATGGGCAGCAACACCTCCACTGCAATTATTCTCAACACTGGCTGCATCCTCAGTCTCCTACTCTACTCCGAATAAACTCACCACTGCATGGCCAGGTTCTGCTCTAACTCCATCTCCAAGCCTGCAGATGACACCACCATGGTGGGCAATATCTGAAGTAATGATGAGTCAGACAAAGGGACGGAGACAAGAGAGCCTATGTCAGAACAGCAAACTTTCCCTCAATGTCAGCAAAATAAAAGAGCTGGATAGTGACTTCAGGAAGAAGGTTCCTGTTTAGATTTGAACAGAGATTGAGAACTTCAAGCTCCATGGAGTGAACAGCACTTGGTTAGAACACAGATACTCCAGCTAAGAAGGCTCACCAGCACCTCTACTTCTTCAGCAGGCTGGAGGAATTTGGCATGTTGCCTTTGAGCTTCACAAATATTTTTCAATGCATCACCGACAGCATCGTATCTAGAAGCATCACGGCTCAGTAGAGCAACCACTCGGCCCATGACTGCAAAAAACTGCAGAGTGTTGTGGACACAGCTCAGCACATCATAGAAACCATCCTCACCTTCATGGACTCTGTCTGCACTTCTCACTGTCAGTGAAGCAGCTTGCAAATCAGAGATTCCACCCATCCAGGGCATTTTCTCGCCTTCCCCCACCCAATGGGCAGAAGATACAAAAGTCTGAAAACTCTGTTATTGTTTTACCTTGTACTACACTAATGGACTGTTGTAATGGATTGATCTTATAAATGGTATGCAAGACAAGTTTTTCCATTGTTCTGTGGTACTTGTGACAGTAATAAATGAATACACCAACAAGCCCTAAAGTTTACCAATAGCAAGTACAAAAGAGTCAACCTTACCCTCCACAAGGCCTGCTCAGCTCCAGATTCCAGCATCAATAGTTTCTCGTGTCTCTAAATGTTTACCAGTTTGAGGGTTTTGCCAATCCTCAGCTAATTGAAGCACCATATATTTTTAAACAGGAAATAATCATTCTTTTCTAAAAGATCACATACAATACTGGCAGTAAACCTTGTACTATTTCAAGTCATTCATCAGTGATTAATGGATAAATGCAAACAACTTTCCATTAATATATATGCATGAGTCTTTCATCATGGTTGCTGTTCTACCACCACTGATCACTCAGCAAAGTTAGCCCTTTTTTAAATTCTTGGCTGGTAACTAGTATCAACAAAATATTTTGTCAAAATATATCCCCATTTTTAGATCACTAAATGAAATACATAAGATTTTTACATGTCCAAGAATCATGAAACCACTTGGGTTGTAGTTTTATCGAATTACCTTAATGTAACTGAAAAGGATTTCAGCTTTCTCCTACCCAACAATTTCTTGACTATCCTTTATATAAGTGGACCCTTTCACTAAATGTTACCAACTTCCAAAAATAAAAGAACAAAGTTTTCTGGTACCTTATGCTCAACTTTTCAGTTGGTACAAAGGAAAACACTCAAGGATCAGTTCAGTACAACTATCCAGGGATATAGTTCTCTATCTCACAGAGTTGCTATCATACACATACCTGTTCCGAAGGTGTCATATGTTAAACTTGACCATTGATTTAGCATTTATGATTCACTGAAAGGCAGTGAGTGGCACACAACTGAACCTACTTTGCATAATTTATGGGTCCCAGTTATGCCTGCCTTTTTGTTGGCTTTGTGGAACAGTCCATGTTCCACGGCTATACTGGTATCCATCCCCCTTTTCCTTCGCTACATCGATGACTGCATTGGCACTGTCTCTTGCACGCGTGCTGAGCTCATCGACTTCATTAACTTTGCCTCCAACTTTCACCCTGCCCTCAAATTTACCTGGTCCATTTCCGACACCTCCCTCCCCTTTCTTGACCTTTCTGTCTCCATCTCTGGAGACGGCCTATCTACTGATATCTACTATAAATCTACAGACTTTCACAGCTACCTGGACTATTCCTCTTCCCACCCTGGCTCTTGCAAAAAGGCTATCCCCTTCTCACAATTCCTCCGTCTCTGCCGCATCTGCTCTCAGGATGAGGCTTTTCGTTCCAGGGCGAAGGAGATGTCTTCCTTTTTTAAACAAAGGGGCTTCCCTTCGTCCACCATCAACTCTGCTCTCAAACGCATCTCTCCCATTTCCCGCACATCTGCCCTCACCCCATCCACCCGCCACCCCACTCGGAATAGGGTTCCCCTTGTCCTTACCTACCACCCCACCAGCCTCCAGGTCCAACATATAATTCTCCGTAACTTCCGCCACCTCCAATGGGATCCCACTACCAAACACATTTTTCCCTCCCCCCCTTCTGCTTTTCACAGGGATTGCTCCCTACACGACTCCCTTGTCCACTCGCCCCCCCCCCATCCCTTCCCACCGATCTCCCTCCTGGCACTTATCCTTGTAAACGTGACAAGTGCTACACCTGCCCTTACACTTCCTCCCTCACCACCATTCAGGGCCCCAGACAGTCCTTCCAGGTGAGGCGACACTTCACCTGTGAGTCGGCTGGTGTGGTATACTGCATCCGGTGCTCCCGGTGTGGCCTTTTATATATTGGTGAGACCCGACGCAGACTGGGAGACCATTTCGTGGAACACCTACGCTCCGTCCGCCAGAAAAAGCAGAATCTCCCAGTGGCCACACATTTTAATTCCACGTCCCATTCCCATTCTGATATGTCTATCCATGGCCTCCTCTATTGACAAAATGAATCCAAACTCAAGTTGGAGGAACAACACCTTATATACTGGCTGGGTAGCCTCCAACCTGATGGCATGAATATTGACTTCTCTAACTTCCGTTAATGTCCCTCCTCCCCTTCTTACCCCATCCCTGACATATTTAGTTGTTTGCCTGTTCTCCATCTCCCTCTGGTGCTCCCCCCCACCTTTCTTTCTCCTGAGGCCTCCCGTCCCATGATCCTTTCCCTTCTCCAGCTCTGTATCACTTTCGCCAATCACCTTTCCAGCTCTTAGCTTCATCCCACCCCCTCCGGTCTTCTCCTATCATTTTGCATTTCCCCCTCCCCCCACTACTTTCAAATCTCTTACTATCTTTCCTTTTGGTTAGTCCTGACGAAGGGTCTCGGCCCGAAACGTCGACAGTGCTTCTCCTTCTAGATGCTGCCTAGCCTGCTGTGTTCTACCAGCATTTTGTGTGTGTTGTTGTTTGCATAATTTAGGCAGAGTATAGTTGCGTCTGAAGAGCACAGTATAAAAAGGCTGAAATCTGCCTGAATTACAAGAGAGAAGGAAACTTACAATTTTGCCAATCAGACATGCACAAAGTACAGATGCTTAAAATGGAATATAATATAGGATGTCATATTAGGTATGGGTGATCATCTAAATTATATATCATTAGTATGCAACTCAACCAGGTTAAGGCTCTAGGGTTAACAGCTCATGACCCAAGTTTAAGAGAATATTAAAATGGAAACACAGTGACAAGAATAGTGGATGAGTATGTGCCAACAACTACAAAAAGGCTTGCTTGTACACATGTTTTATTTATAGCACTGAAGTCATGGACGGATGTGAAATAGGCTGGAGAATAAAACAGAATGTTACTTAACTGAGAGCCATGTGGCTCATAAAGTGTGCTAATAATGATTGAGACTTGGTGAAATTTAAATTAGATCACATTTTTGAGGCTGGCCCAGAGTAATAATCTGCTTTAAGGATAACACAGGCAGAGATAAGCAAGGTGAAATAAGGAAAGAGTCAAAGAGAACAAAAAATGGGAAATGCTTTAAGGGTTAAACAGGGAAATTACGACCCTGGTTCCCACTTTCAAACACTCTCAGGTGTAAACTATGTGCCAGTGATATTTACACCATTCCTATTTAACAATAGGAATAGATCAACTGTGCAGACGGAATGGGTAATTCTCCAGAACGTGAACTGATGCATATTCAGAAACCTACTCATTGAGGCAAGCCACATAACACAAAATTTGAATTATTTAAAGTTACGGAAAATATTGAGAAAGAAAAGGCACAAAGTGTGTGGTGTTTGGCCACAAATGCCTACTATTCAAATTAAGGTGCAATGTATTAAAATACCCATGACTTCGAAATTCAAAAGCAAATGAGAAGGAAAGTTTGAAATATATATATTGTGTTAAGCTACCTTAATGTTACTACACCATTACTGATTTTATATTTCACATCTTTTCCGGAACCCCTTGTCTGAATGTCTTCAAACAGGTCCCCCTCCCCCCATACTTTAGTTAACAGCTTATGATTATGCCAAAACTGATTTATTTTTCAAGACTTTTCATCTCCAGCCTCAAATAAGGCTGGCCATGAATCCCACTTCCAAAATCCATCATTGTCTAGCCAGGTGAAATTGTAGCTTCCTGGTTTCAATCTGCTGACTCTGATCATAGCCTGAAGTCACTTGTCATGCTTCACTTTGCATAGCTCTACTGTTAATTATGATAAGCCTTAAAGATGCAAACCTCATCTTCCCTGCAACTTACCATTAAACTACCCAATGACAACAGCATCTCAAAGTTGAATCAACCTCTATACGTGTGGTAACAATACATTGTGGGCATCACTGAGTCATGGCTAAAAGATGATTACAGCTGGGAGGTTAACATCCAATGATAAACATGGTATCAAAAGGACAGGCAGGTGGGCAGAGAGGATGGGGTGGCTTGCTTTTTTAAAAATTGAGATAAAATCCTCACAAAGAACTGACATAGGATCAGGAGATGTAGAATCCTTGTGGGCATAGTTACTGGACTGCAAAGATGAAAAGGCACTGATAGGTGTTATATAGAGACCTCCAACAATAGCCAGGATGTGGGGTACAAAGTACAGCAGGAGGTAAAATAAGCATGTAAAAAGGGCAATGTTGCAATAGTTGTGGGAATTTCAATATGCAATTAGATTGAGAAATTCAGGGCTGGTGCTGCATCCCAAGAGAAGGAATTTGCAGAATGTCTACAACGTGGATTTTTCAGAGTAGTTTGTGGTTGAGCCAACTAGGGAAACGGCAATTCTTGATTGGGTGCAATGTAATGACCCAGATTTGATTTGGGAGTTTAAGGTAAAGGAACCCTTAAGAGGCAGCAATCATAATATGATAGAACTCATCCTGCAGTTTGAGAGGGAGAAGCTAAAATTGGATGTATTGGTATTACAGTGGAGTGAAGGATATTCTTATGAGAGAATATCGGGCTAAAGTTAATGGGAGGGGACACTAACAGGGATGACAGTAGAGCAGCAATGGCTGTAGTTTCCAGAATGAATCTGGAAGACCATGGTTGATTCATCTCAAAGAAGTAGCAGAATTGTAAAGGGATAATAAGGCAACTGTGACTGACAAGGGAAGTCAAAGGCAACATAAAATCAAAAGTAAGAGCATACAATATAGCAAAAATGAGTGAGAAGCTAGAGGAATGGGGAGCTTTTAAAAATGAACAAAAGACAACTAAAAAAGCAATAAGGAGAGAAAAGATGAAATAAGAAGGTAAGCCAGCCAAAAATATAAAAGAGGATACCAAATGATTTTTCAAATATATAAAAAGTATAAGAGAGGTAAGATTGGATATTGGACTGCTGGAAACTGATACTGGAGAGGTAATAATGGGGGACAAATAAATGGCTGTCAAACTCAGCAAGTATTTTGTGTCACTCTTCACTGTGGACAATACCGGCAGTATGCCAGAAATTAAGAGAGTATCAGGGGACAGAGGAGAGTGTAGTTGCTATTACTAAGGAGAAGGTGCTTGGGAATCTGAAAGGAATGAAGGAAGGTAAGTTACCTGGACCAGATGGACTACGCTCCAGTGTTCTGAAAGAGGTGGCTAAGGAGACTGTGGAGGCACGAGTAGTGATCTTTCAAGAATCACTAGATTCTGGAATGGAAAATTGCAAATGATGTTCACTCTTTAAGAAGGGAGAGAGACAAAGGGGAAATTATAGGCCAGTTAGCCTGACTTCAATGGTTGGCATGGTACAGAGTCCATTATTCAGGTGAAGTTTTGGGGTACTTGGAGGCTGAAGACAGCATGGTTCCCTTAAGGGGAAATTATGCCTGACAAATCTGTTGGAATTCTTTGAGGAAATAACAGGCATGATACACAATGGAATCAACAGATGTTTATTTTGGATTTCAGAAGGTCTTTGACAAGGTGCTGCACATGAGGCTGCTAAACAAGGTAAGAGCCCACGGTATTATAGGAAAGATACTAGCATGGACAAAAGTTTGGCAGGAGGCAGAATGGAAATAGTTGGCCCTTTCTAATTGGCTGCTGGTGACTAGTGGTGTTTTACAGGGGTCAGTGTTGAGACTGCTACTTTTCACATTGTATGTTAATTACCTGGATGACATAGTTGACGGCTTTGTAGCCAAGTTCGTGGATGATACAAAGATAGATGGAGGGACAGGCAGCGTTAAGGAAGCAGGGAGTCAGCAGAAAGACATTCAGACAAATGGGTGGGCAAAGAAGTGGGAGATGGAGCACAGTGTAGGAAGTATATGGTCATGTACTCTGGTAGAAGGAATAAAAGGCATAGACTATTTTCTACAAGGGTAGAAAATTTAGAAATTGGAGGTACAAAGGGATTTGGAGTCCTAGATTTCCCTAAAGGTTAACTTGCAGATTGAATTGGTAGTAATATAAAACAAGGATGTAATGCTTTACAAGACATTGCCAGACCATATCTGGAACATTGTTAGAAGTTTTGGGTCCTGTGTCTAAGAAAGAACGTGCTGGCAATGGAGAGGGTTGAAAGGAGGCTCACAAGAATGATGTTGGGGATGAAAGTGTTAATGTATGATGAGCATTTGATGTGCCTGGGCCTGTACTTACTGGCCTTTAGAAGAACGAGGGGGGGATCTCACTGATACCTACCAAATATTGAAAGAACCAGATAGAGTGAATGTGGAGAGGTTGTTTCCTTTGAGTGGGGGAGTCTAGAACAAGAGGGCACAGCCTCAGAATACAAGGATGTCCCTTTAGAACAAAGTGTAAACACTTGTGACCCTACACTATCAAAATTTCTCATAACCTTATAGATCTCTAAAAGGACACTCTCAGCCTTCTTTCTAGAGAATAGAGTCCCAGACCCAACTGCCCACATCATGAATAACTAAATGCTAATTTTCTTTCACAAACGTGTTACCAACTGGAGTGCTTGAAATTTTTAACACAACTCACAAATATTACTGATAATTATTATAGATCCTTTCATTTTTAGGGTTCTTTTCATCTATAGGTTTTGGTTACTCTGGAGAGGTTTTCAAATTTCAACGTGACATAAATGCAAATGTATACTTGTCTCCATTTTATTCTTCATTTATCCAAACTTAATTATCAATAAAATTAATAACATCTTGCAAGTATACTACCAAAAGTTATTTTATTAGCAAGATGTTAGGACTGGTCAACATCAAGAAACAACTTGCAAATGTACAATACCTTTAACAAACTTGAGTATTCAGCATCTATGAAAGAAAATTTGACAGATACCTAAAGACCTGGCTGAAGAGGGAGATTTTAAGAAACATCTTAACAGTAAAGAAAACTAGTCTTGAGGTGGATTTCTAAACCTTGAGTTCTGGACAGCAAGTGTTTATGACCATCAGTAGAAATTTGAAACCAGAACAGAACAAAAATCAAAATTAAACTCTTGTATGCTGGAGAAAATTACAGATTTGGTGAGAAAAACAGAAGGAAAAGATGTCTTTTTTTAAAAAAAACGAGGTCTTGCAAATCACACAGTGATGCATGAATAAATAGGGTATTTAATGGGAGGATTCAGCAGTGTGGAGGAGCAGCCAGATTTTGAGGTCCACACCCATAGATCCCTTAAAGTTGCCATGCAGGTTGCTTAAATTTTGGACAACAAATGGTCATCATTATGGGATGATTAAGAAGGTGTTTAGTGTGTCGGTCTTCATTAATCAGGGGACTCAGTTCATGAGCCACAAGGTAATGTTGCAGCTCTTTAAAACTCTGGTTAGCCCACAACAGGAGTATGGTTTTTGGTTTGGTCCCCTCATTATAGAAAGGAAACTTTAGAGAGGGTGCACAGGAGATTGACCAGATTCTCCCTGGATTAGAGAGCTTGTCTAAGGAGGAAAGGCTGAGTGAACTAGGGCTGTTCTCTTTGGAGCAAAGGAGAATGACAGGTCACTTGATAGAGGTGTACAAGGTGTGTAAGATGATGAGCCAGCACCTCCCCCCCCCCCCCCAAAGTGGAAATGGTTAATACTAGAGGGCATACTTTTACTCTGACTGGTGGAAAGCATGGGTGTGTCAGAGGTTTTTTTATAAAAACAGAGAGTGGTGAGTGCATGGAACACACTGCCAGGGGTAGAGGTAAAGATGGATACACTCAGGAGATTTATGCCTCTTAGGCACACGGATGAAAGAAAAATGATTGGCTATGTTGGAGAGAAGAGTAAGATTGATTTTAGAGTAGGTTAAAAGGTTGGCACAACATTGTGGACCAAAGGGCCTAAACATGTGCTGTAATGTTGTATGTTCTAACAATCCAAATTATCTACAAGATGACAAAAGTTTACCTCAGGATCAGAGGATACCCAAGTTGCAAACAGTCTGGTTCAGCTGGACTGTGCCAAGGGAAGAGAATTGATCTGATGGCTTGAGAATGGGGTTTATGGCAGATGGCAGAGATTATAGCTCCTTTTCCCAATATTCTGACAGATGAGATTTCAATGCATCTATTTGTGGGTATCAAAAACCGATAAAGCATATACATCAGTTAACTAACTAAAATCTGAATATATGCAAATGTATCAAACAACAAACTTTTCCTCAAATACTAAAATTTGTGATGTTACAGTCAAAATGTACCTTTCACTTACCACTGAGCAAAAGCTGAAGTGGAAAAAAATAAACACATTGTTCAGCTAAGAACAAACCACTACATGCACTATAAAGTGATTTCACATCAAGACAAAATGTCCACCTTAAGATTGCTGAGTGCCAAAGTGCAAGTGTCAATGTCAATATCAAACCTTTATAATCATCAGATATCAAAGTTATAGACAAAATGTGATGAATCACCATCATTTAATGAATTCACCAGCTAATTATACTCTGAACAATGTTCCACAACAGTATGTTAGGATTGTTTGCTAACCTATTATTTAAGTAAAACAAGCAGTCATACAATTTGTTTCATGATTTTGATTTAACATAAGTTACTAGACAACTGGTTAGCACAGAAACCAATTTAATTACCGGTAACAAGAATCTACTATTAATTCTGTATTGCAATATCAGAAAGATTAATTAATCACATCATATCACCCATATTTTAATAGTAACAGCAGTAATAAATGCAATATTAAAAAAGCTTTCAGAAATGATATATTCTGAACTTAATTCGCCAACAATACCATTGTTGTTGGCAGAATCTCAAATGGAAAAGAGGTTGTGTACAGGAGATAGATTGGCTGGTTGAGTGGTGTCACAACAACGTCACACTCAATATTGGCAAGATGAGGAAAATGATTGTGGACTTCAGGAAATGGAAGTCAGGAGTACATACACCAGGAGTCAGTGGTAGAAAGGGTGAAGAGCTTCAAGTTCCTGGGCATCAACATCTCAGAGGATCTGTCTTGGGCCTAACACATTAATACACGCACAAAGAAAGCACATAGTGGCTCTACTTCATTAGGAATTTAAAATTTGGTTTTATTACCAAAGACTCTATACAGGCAGTCCACGGGCTACGAACGAGTTCCGTTCCTGAGTCATCTTTAAGTCGGATTTGTACGTAAGTCGGAACAAGTACATCCGGTATTATTTAGTGTCAGTTAGTCAAATGTTTGTCTTAATATATAGTATATATTTTACCTTTCTATGCATGTAAAACTCTTAAGAATCTTATGTATTCCAATAATTAAACCACTGCATTGCTTAGTAATAATTGTAGCTTTCATTGGGGCAGGGCCTTTCACATGCTCCATCATTCTCACTTTATCCTTTAAAATTGTTCCGATCGTTGACCGACTGTAGCCTAACACTTTCTAATGACCGATGGTGTTTCACCTCTTTCCGATCGCTATATTATTTCCACTTTATTTTCAATCGCGATCTCTTCCCATCAACGGAACAGAAACACTGTGGGCAGCGGGTCCCAAGCTGCGCTGGCTCCCGAGATCCACTGGGTCCCAAGGACCACCGCACTGAATTCCCCGGGTCCAAAAGTCAATCGCACCGAGACAGGTTAAATGGGACAAGTAGGGGCTGTGCTGGGTTTGGGTATTTGATTCTCCACAATATTCCATGTGGAAATTTAAACTGGAGGTGGCAGTTTTTTTTAACAAGGTCGAGTTGCGAGCTCAACATCAACCCGGCACGGGAGCGGTCTGTCACTGGATCGAACTCGGGAACTTCCATTCTCCAGCCTGGCACTGATCTCACTGTGCCACCAGCCGACCAGAAAGGGGGATGGGGTCAGAGTGAATCTTGCTAAGAAAAATTTAAGCCAAATACAAAGTTATACACTCAACACAGTGTCAATGGCAAGGACTTAAAATGGTGGACGGCATCACAATCCAACTTAAAATGGTGGACGGCGTTCTCCTTCCTCAGTTCGTAAGTATGAGTTGTCCGTAAGTCAGACGTTCGTAACTTGGGGACTACCTGTATACAATTTCTACAGATTATACAGAGTATTCTGACTGGCAGCTTCAAAGACTTGGATGGAGGCTCCAACGCATTGCATTGCAAGGGGTTACGGAGTGTTGTAGACTCAGCTAGTTTCATTACAGGCAGAACTTTCCCCATTATCAAGGACATCGTCAAAAGGTGGTGTCTCAAGAAGGCAGCATCCATCATTAAAGATCTGTACCATCCACTAAATCCTCTCTTCTCATTACTACCACCATGGGGGAGGAAGTACAGGAGTGTGAAAAACCACACTCAATGTTTTAAGAACAGCTTCTTACTGAATGGATCATGAACCCATAGCACTACCACAATATTCATCTTTTGCACTTTTTTTGAAATGAATAGAATTTATGTCTTGCACTGTACTGCAGCCACAAAACAAATTCCACACATATGTTAGTAATAGACTCTATTTCTGATTCAATTTTTTTAAAGTTCTAAGCATCACCAACAGTCTATTTAACTAATTTGCTGTCCATTTTGATGCATTTTAGGCACCAACTTAGAATTAAATCTTATTTATCTGATATTTATGCATCCAGTTTTCCCGAGCACCTGAGAAAATATCTTAAATATATAAAGCAAGTTCTTTATTTTCAATAACATAAATTAAATACTGAAAACCTGGATGGATGCAGAAACATATATATTGTGATTTCATTATACCTTTGTGCTATTCTTGGGATTCAATTCTGCTCATCTTTTTGTGAATTAAACTATTTTTGAATTATTTCCTATCTACCAATGGAGAAATTTAATTCATCCAATGGATCAAACGTTTTGAAAAATGTTGCATCATTGTAATTCTATGAGATGCTTCATGTACTAAAAAGGGAAAATTCAAGATTTCCAGTCAAAATTTTCTATCCAAGGCACAATTTTAATGTGGCTTGCGAATGGAAACAGATTGACATTGAAATACCACAAAAATGTTGGAGTATATCATGGTCTCTTGTCGTAATTTAAGATGTCATCTGATGCAGTTGTTGAAATATTTTGTGTGTGCAAAGGCAAGCAGATGGCAAGTGAGTGTAATGGGAAGCAAAAAAGAACTAGCAGACTTGGTGCCAAAAATCCAGTAGGGAAAAAAATCTGAGATGAACTAGGTGAGTGAATGGAAATTGGCAAGAATGTTCCTGTTACAAGTAAGGTTAATTACCAATGAAAAGACAGAGAACGCTATGAATTTTAAACAAACCTATTATTCAAGTGGAAAGTGATAATGGTAGGGGAGCTGGAGGAAAATGGTTTATGGATAATTGCTTGAAAGAAATTGAAACTGGATGAAAAATGCCTTGAAATGTTGACCACTGAAATTGCTTTTCTGCTCAGACTGTAATCCAGTTACACTTCTTCATTCAGATGTTATGCATGACAGAAGAAAGGCATGCCAGCCAATATAATAGTCAAGAAGACAGAAGCCTAAACCTCTTTGATCTTCAACCTTGACTCAAAAACCTGTTGTTGAATTTGATGAAATACTTTCAGACTGCCCAGAACATGTGGAATAATCTGCACTGCCCTTTGGGTTTTTAGGATCAAGTGATTAAGTATTAAAGTTGTAACCTCGGCTACGTCAAATTGTACTTAATGGCATTAACCTGAAAAAATGCATTTTATTTGGTGTCAGGTAAAATAAGTGAGCAAAGACATTTTTAGTTCATTCACCTGTTGAACAATAGGCTGATAAACAGAATCAACCCTTTTGAAGGTTTAGCACTTCATTTGATGGTGAGTACAGTAATTCAATTTATTTTTGTTGTATTACATATTTTTGCTGTTTAGCCTTAAATATAGAACTGCACTGTAAAACACAGTATTATTTTGAAGTGTATTGAGATAACATACATTGGGTAACTTACTTAATTGTTTAAACATAAAGTACTCTGTGTCATGCATGGTATTTTTTGAGCATTTCTCCTGCATTCAGCATATTCCTACTACTAGCACACCCTATTCCCCATGGATGCTGAATGGCTGAGAATATACTGTACCTCACATCCCTGTGCAAAGTTGCCTTCTAAACATTCTTTCCTCAACAGAACAATATACATATGGCAAGGCCCTTAAAGGAAGCCTCAAAATTCAGTGTCAAGTTCCAGAACGCTGACCATAATGCCATTTATTCAATGACCTTCCCTCCATCACTCGGCCAGCAGGAAGAATATTTATTGGAATTCTATTCTATTCACAACTCAGTAGTCTGGATGCAGCAAAACTTCGACAACCATCAATTTGATCAGTAGCAAGTAACATCAGCACAGTTAGCTGGTGAGGATTCTGATAATACAGGGTTAAGAGGAGATACGAGAATGGTTAGTGGAGCATCAATCCCCTTAAAAATACGTAGTCAAATCTGATACTTCCATGGTTTTCGGGATGAAAGTAGATAAAGAGGTGATTTTTGCTTCAGAATTAACCACTCAGATGAGAGTGGTACAGCAGCAAAGGCAGCATCAGTGGTAACTCAGTGTAACCACAGTAATTTAACTCTCATGCTTCCAAATTCAAAGTCACTTTAAAATCTGGCCATGTGACCCCTCAAGCCCACTCCACCATTTAAAAAGATCACTGCCATAATCAATCTCAGCTCTGCACTCCCATCAAATGTGACAGTGGGAAAGTGTGTATGGAACCAGATGAAATAGCAGAGGTACTTAGTGAATACTTTGCTTCAGTATTCACTATGGAAAACAATCTTGGTGATTGTAGTGATGACTTGCAACAGACTGAAAAGCTTGAGCATATTAAGAAAGAGGATGTGCTAGAGCTTTTGGAAAGCATCAAGTTGGATAAGTTGCCAGGACTGGATGAAATGTACCCCAGGCTACTGTGGGAGGTGAGGGAGGAGATTGCTGAGCCTCTGGCGATGATCTTTGCATCATCCATGGGGACAGGAGAGATTCCTGAGGATTGGAGGGTTGTGGATGGTGTTCCTTTATTCAAGAAAGGGAGTAGAGATAGCCCAGGAAACTATAGACCAGTGAGTCTTACCTCAGTGGTTGGTAAGTTAATGGAGAAGATCCTGAGAGGCAGGATTTATGAACATTTGGAGAGATATAATATGATTAAGAATAATCAGCATAGCTTTGTCAAGGGAAGGTCCTGCCTTACAAGCTTGATTGAATTTTTTGAGGATGTGACTAAACACATTGATGAAGGAAGAGCAGTAGATGTAGTGTATATGGATTTCAGCAAGGCATTTTATAAGGTACCCCGTGCAAGGCTTATTGAGAAGAAAGGAGGCATGGGATCCAAGGGGACATTGCTTTGTGGTCTGGAACTGGCTTGCCCACAGAAGGGAAAGAGTGGTTGTAGATGGGTCATATTCTGCATGGAGGACGGTCACCAGTGGAGTGTCTCAGGGATCTGTCCTGAGACCCTTACTCTTTGTGATTTTTATAAATGACCTGGATGAGGAAGTAGGGGGATGCATTAGTAAGTTTGCTGATGACGCAAAGGTTGGAGGTGTTGTGGATAGTGTGGAGGGCTGTCAGAGGTTACAACGGGACATTGATAGGATGCAAAACTGGGCTGAGAAGTGGCAGATGAAGTTCAACCCAGGTAAGTGTGAAGTGGTTCATTTTGGTAGGTCAAATATGATGGCTGAATATAGTATTAATGGTAAGACTCTTGGCAATGTGGAGGATCAGAGGGATCTTGGCATCCGAGTCCATAGGACACTCAAAGCAGCTTCACAGGTTGAATCTGTGGTTAAGAAGGCATACGGCGTATTGGCCTTCATCAATCGTGGAATTGAATTTAGGAGCCAAGTGGCAATGTTGCAGCTATGTAGGACCCTAGTCAGACCCCACTTAGAGTACTGTGCTCAGTTCTGGTCGCCTCATTACAGAAAGGATGTGGATGCCATAGAAAGGGTACAGAGGAGATTTACAAGGACGTTGCCTGGATTGGGGAGCATGCCTTATGAGAATAGGTTGAGTGAACGCGGCCTTTTCTCCTTGGAGTGACGGAGGATGAGAGGTGACCTGATAGAGTTTATAAGATGATGAGAGGCATTGATCGTGTGGATAGTCAGAGGCCTTTTCCCAGGGCTGAAATGGTTGCCACAAGAGGGCACAGGTTTAAGGTGCTGGGGAGTAGGTACAGAGGAGATGTCAGGGGTAAGTTTTTTACTCAGAGAGTGGTGAGTGTGTGGAATGGGCTGTCAGCAACGGTGGTGGAGGCGGATACGATAGGGTCTTTTAAGAGACTTTTGGATAGGTACATGGAGCTCAGAAAAAAATTACTAGGTAAGCCTAGTAATTTCTAAGGTAGGGACATGTTTGGCACAACTTTGTGGGCCGAAGGGCCTGTATTGTGCTGTAGATTTTCTTTGTTTCCATGTTTCTAAAATTCCCACCTCCAACACCTTTCACTCTATCACCCCCCCCCCCCCCAGGAATAAAGTTCAAAAGACTGACTTCTCGGAAGGGTGTAGCTTTAAAATTGCAAAACCCTAACTTTTGAACAATGAATCCTATTTTTCATTTTCTCCCTATCTCAAACATTATCTCAACCTACCCTAGGAAGACCTCTCAGGATGTTAACTGTTTTAATCACATCCCCTTTCAGTCTTCTAAACTACATGGACAGAAGATTGGCCCACCAAATCTTTCCTCATTTTGTATAATATATTTTTGAAAAATCAATTAGTTTTGTAACTGTATTTTTTTTTAAATAATGGAAACCTTAAATATTGCTGGGTTTCTGTACACATTATGTCATACTCCTAAAAAATAAATGGAAAAGTAAAGAGTACCATTAATGTAATGTCATGTGTTCCCTTAAAACTTCTTTCCTCATGATTTTCCAGAGTAATTCATGACATGAGAATAGCAATACACAACCAAATTAGCAATGACCAACTTTAAACATACAGATTAATTTATTATCCTAAAAAATTTCATGTGATCTAGCTAAATACCAGAGCTCTTTGTTGTCATGGTGATCTCCCAGAAACAAAGTTGTTTAGCACTCTGTTCTCCCCTTACCACCCCACCCCCTCTTGCCCCAATCTATCACATTCCCCTACAGGCCAGTCAGAGCTTTGTTTGAATGGCATAAACATCTAATTAATGCTCTGCTGCTCCATTTCCACTGCTGAATAGATTAATTTCACCAAATGCAAGTCAATCTGCATCATCCAGTGGTTACATTTTCTAAATGATCTGCTGTTCCGCTCAGGAAGAAACACATCAGCTCAGCAAATCCCTAATTAACAATCGCAGCACGTTTCTTTTTAAGTGGAAGCTGAGCAGCATCAACAAAAAAAAAGTGTTGAAAAGACCCAGCCTCTAAACACATTCTAAACTATACTTTAATCTCTGTAAGAGCCATCACATATTTCAACTTCTTCTTCCAAACACCTAACATAACTTCGGTAAATTATGCAGGGAAAATGCAGTGAAGGCATTGCTTCATCTATAATTCCTGAGCTAGAGCCAAGACGGCAAAATCTGGCATCCTCAAAAGGCAACACAGGACAGAACAAATTCCTTAAAAGATCGCAACAATCGGGATTCATATTTTTTTTAAATTAAATGTTCAGTTATATTTAAAATGCATCACATTGAAATAAATATAGTACTTGCAATGGAAAGTCATCTTTTCCATAAGTAACTGGCACAAGGCAGAAATATTTTGTGACATCATTCTAACATTGAATTTAAAAAAAGATTACAACAAAGGAACAAGAGTATTTATGGGGATAGGAGCTCTCCCAATAATGCTGTTCATAAGCATTCAAGATCACAATCGGTTATTGTGATAAAAAGTAAAATCTACCCTAATTCTTTCCAACCATGCCAACTGGCTACTCTCAAAAATTAAAGGGGCATTGAGGAAATAACTAGAAATGATCCCTCAGTTTAGGGGTGCACAGTAAAACACCAGTATCAAGCACAACCCAAAAACAAATGTCTGAAATCTTATTTGTTGGATGTGTTGCGCTTGTGATGGCAGGCCAGATCCACTTTGCAGTATATCACTGAAGCAGAATTCAACATCTGTACAAGAGATTGTCAATGAATTACAGGAGAAGGTGCAAAACCCATCAGAGACCAGTGATCTCATTACCATTACAATCCATTTACTGAAAATGAGTGGCAATATTCCACAAAGTGTAACAAAATAGACTGACTGCCATCCAAGACCCAAGGTCTTATGCCCTTGATTGATGCATGACCATTTGTAATAGCACCAATATCTGAAATCCAGCACTCGAAATACTGATGGTCAAGACCAGAAGACATAGAAGCAGAATTTGGCCCATCGAGTCTGTTCCGCTATTTCATCACGACCAATCCATTTCACTCTCAACCCCATTTTCCTGCCTTCTCCCCATAACCGTTCACACCCTGGCTAATCAAGAACCTATCAACCTCCGCCTTAAATACACACAATGATCTGGCCTCCACAGCTGCAAATTCCACAGATTCACCACCCTCTGGCTACAGAAATGCCTCAACATCTCCGTTCTAAATGGAAGTCCCTCTATTCTGAGACTCTGCCCTCTGGTCCTAGACTCCCTCACCACAGGAAACATCCCCTCGACATCCATTCTATCTAGGTCTTTCAACATTCAATAGATTTGAATGAGATCTCCCATCATTCTTCTAAATCCCAGCAAGGAAAGGCCCAGAGCCATCAATCGTTCCTCATACAACAAGCCTTTCATTCCTGGAATCACTCTCTAGAACCTCCACTGAACCCTCTCCAAAGTCAGCACATTTTTCTTAAGTAACGGGCACATAACTGCTCACAGTACTCCAAATAAGTCCTCAACAGTGCCTTATAAAGACTCAACATTACATCCTTGCTTTTATATTCTAGTTCTCTCAAAATGGATATCAACACTGTATCTGCCTTCCTCACCAACGATTCAACACTCAAATTAATCTTGAGGGAATCCTGCACAAGGAATCCAAAGTCTCTGTGCACCTCAGATTTTTGAATGCTCTCTCCGTTTAGAAAATCGCCTATACTTTTATTCCTTCTTCCAAAGACCCCAGCAGTGTAGCAATAAATGTAATTAAGTGTCATATAGTGACTTGCAAAAGCAGTCTGTTTAAATCAAAACCTGCAAAAAGACTAAGATGTCTCTATTACCCAATAATAGTAGCCTGCTTTTTAACCAATGAACATTGACCATTACATCTTAATGTTGTAATGTTAGCACACCCATTAAGACTCGAAGACCAAAATCATTTTACATAACATGTAAAATTAACGGTTTGGCCTTAATACTACATTTGTTTGCTGGCAGCTTGCAGTAGGCATAGACATCAAACTAGAATGTTACCTTTACAATAGCCTGCATCCATTGCATAATCAGCGGAAATTCAGCCATTCAGATCAACCTCAAGAAATGCATGGGAATTGGAATACCTGGTGCAGCTAATAGAACTGCAGTCTCACATCTCTTGACCACTGTGGTCTACATCTAATGGAGCATGCATGTTCTCCGTCGGGGTTACCTCCTGGTGCTCCATGTATCCTCCAACATTCCCAGGCCACCGCAAATTGCCCCTAGTGTGCAGCTAACTGTTAGATTCAGGGAGGAGTTGATGGAAATGTGGGGAGAATAAATAGCGCTTGTTTGACAGTTGATACAGACTCCTGGGGGCAAAGTGCCTGTTTCCATGTTATATGACTGTATCAAAAGTGAACATTCATTTGTTCTGTGCACTAACAGCCACTTACCATAACTATAGCTAATTTCTCAATCTCAAATTGGAGTGAACACATTTTGTCTTGGAACAAAGTTACAAATTGGTGCCATGTAACTCTGGAGATAGAAGAGATGGCAGATGCTGGAAAAAAGGAGCAATAAACCAATGTTGTTCTGCTGTTTAAGAAAGGCTCTGAAAATAAACTAGGAAATTATAGACTGGTGAGCCTGATATCATTAGTGGGAAAGTTATTTGAAGGTATTCTAGGGGAATGGATATATGTATTTGGACAGACATGGCTGGATTAAGGATAGTCAGCATGGCTTCATGCATGGTAGGTCATGCCTAACTTGTTTTACCGAGTTTTTCAAGGAAGTCACCAGGAAAATTGATGAAGGCAAGGCAGTGGATGTTGTCTACGTGGACTTCAGCAAGGCATTTGGCAAGGTACCACATGGGCTGTTGGTCAAGAAGGTTCAGTGACTTGGCATTCAGAATAAGTTAGTAAATTAGATTAAACATTAGCTTTGTGAGAGAAACCAGAGAATGGAAGTAGATAGTTGCCTCTCTCACTGGAGGCCTTTGACTACTGGGATCCTGCAAGGATCGGTGCTGGGTCCCTTGTTGTTTGCCATCTATATCAATGATCTGAATGACAGTGTGGATAACTGGGTCAGCAAGTTTGTGGATGACACCAAGATTGGGGTGTACTGGACGTGCGGAAGACTATCATAGCTTGCAATGGGATCTGAACAAGCTGGAAAAAATGGGCTGAAAAATGGCAGATGGAATTTAATAAAGAAAAGTGTGAGGTGTTGCACTTTGGGAGGACCAACCAGGGTAGGTCTTACACAGTGAACGGTAAGGCACTGAGGAGCACGGTAAAGCAAAGGTATCTATCTGGGAATACAGGGCCATAATTCATTAAAAGTGGCGTCACAGGTAGATAGAGTGGTAAAGAAAACCTTTGGCAGATGGGCCTTCGTAGATCAAAGTACTGAGGACAGTTGGGATGTTATGCTGAAGTTGTATGAAACATTGATCAGGCCTAATTTGGAGTATTCTGTGCACTTTTGGTCACCTACAGGAAAGAGGTAAATACGGTTGAAAGAGTACAGAGAAAATTTACAAGGATGAGATTGAATAGATTAGGACCTTATTCCTTAGAACGTAGAAGATTAGTATGGGAGTTCCATCTAGAAAACTGCCATATGCAAATGAGTATTTGCAAGGATAAATGCCAGCAGCTTCAATTGTAAATGCCAGAAAAATGTAGCAAATCTGACTCGCTGACAATCCATAAGTAGGGTTATAAGACAATTTGCATCATGAATTTTAAATGTAGGACACTGTGCTGCACATTCCTGCCCATTTTGGTGTGATTTTGGTTTCACAACCAAAATGAGACTAACTCACATGACTGAGACATCATTCCAGAAGGTAGAGGTGAAAATTGCATTACATCTTTACTTTGACTTTTAGAAAGGCAAGATGTAGTTTTTAAATTTGCAAATAATGTAATTCAATATTTATATAAATAATTCAAAAATACATAAATTGTAAGCCTGTTAATTTCTATGTTGGCACACAAATGACTGACAAATGTGAATTAACACCACACAACTCTTGGTTTGAAATAAATATTCTCTCCCCCTTCACAGCTTATTTATACTTTTGCATTAAGTGAGCTAATTTATACACAATGTAATTTTGATAATGGCTTTATAAATATTATTTCTGAACACTCACTTTTCTATTAGGGTTTGCATTTTAGTAACCACAAATGTGGATTGAAAGGTTACAAACACCGTAAACATATATACTGTAATACTTCACCATGTTCTCATTTCATGGTTCTTTGATCACACATGTATAACCATTTCTGAGATAGCAATGAAAGAAAATGGTACTGAAAAATCCCATTGAACAGAACTAACTTTTCCTATTTTGCTTGACCACTTGTGCAAACTCTGTGCATGATACATGTGACTATCTGCACAGCTGAGCCACATAATGATCCTAGACTGGTTACAAAGAGGTAGGAAAAGGTTACGGCTCTCCCAAGAAATTGCTTTGATGGAGAGGAAGAGATCATTTAGTGCTGGAAGGCTGGCCTCAACTTTCCACACATTGTAAGTCTGAACCTCACGTAACATATCAAGTTGATCTTTGCCTGACTGCCTGCCATTTTCATCTTTGCATAACTCTAAACTGGTCTCTTGATTCCATGTTATTCTTTTCCCTATGTCAATTGTTGGAAGAAAGGTCTGAACTTTCCATACATCAGGAGTCTGAAGCTGTCTTTTACCTGCACCACTGGTTTCGTATCTTCCTCTACCTCAGCTTCATTAACGTTTGGCTTTCAAGAGAATGATGGCTTTCTATGACTCAAAATCAAAAAGATATAGAAGACAATCCGTCATAGCTAGATCCCAAGCTCAAGAAGAAGAAAATTAACTCCAAATTAGTAGCTTCAGATACCCAATGTCATCTAATTGATAAAGCAAAATTCTATGGATGATTGAAAATTTGAATTGAAAATACTCAGCAGCTCATGCACCAGCAGAGTGAAATAGATTCACATTTAAGGATAATGACTTTGGGGAACTGGATCAGCCTCCTCAACATTAAGATCAAGTTGGATCTGTAATAATTCCATTCTTCACATTCCTTAACTCTAGTGGAAAAAAATCTATTAATCTTAGATTTACATCGACTAATTAACCTAGCATTACGTGCTAACTTCAGGAGTCCACCTTCTGCATCAATTTTATTTCTTTAACTCTGTAAGGACTGGCTCTACAAACACAAATTCTTTATCCCCTAACAAGCAGAAATTTTTAACTATCAATTTAGAATCCAGAGGTATTTTGATAACTAAATCTAAATCCAAGTGTATACAACCCTAGTCAAGCATTTTAGTAATCTTGGTTTGCATTTGTACATCCTAATGTTTTTGTGATCTGTGTACATGGACCTGCATGCCTCTTTGGATGTCCACTGCTTGAGCTGATCAACAAGGATTCAAAGGGCCTTGACTTACATTAAAATTCATCCGATCAGTCTGGATCGGGAGCAGCATCTCCAACAAGATCACACTGAGCACAGGGGCACCCCAGGGCTGTGTGTTCAGTCCACTGCTGTTCACTCTGCTGACCCACAACTGTGCTGCAACACGTAGCTCAAACCACATCATCAAGTTCGCCAATGACACGACTGTGGTGGGTCTCATCAGCAAGAAAGACGAGTCAGCTTACAGAGAGGAGGTGCAGCGGCTAACGGACTGGTGCAGAGCCAACAACCTGTCTCTGAATGTGAACAAAACAAAAGAGATGGTTGTTGACTTCAGGAGGGCATGGAGCAACCACTCCCCGCTGAACATCGACGGCTCCTCGATAGAGATCATTAAGAGCACCAGATTTCTTGGTGTTCACCTGGTGGAGAATCTCACCTGGTCCCTCAACAGCAACTCCATAGCTAAGAATGCCCAGCAGCGTCTCTACTTTCTGCAAAGGCTGAGGGAAGTCCATCTCCCACCCCCCATCCTCATCACATTCTACAGGGGTTGTATTGAGAGCACCCTGAGCAGCTGCATCACTGCCTGGTTTGGAAATTGCACCATCTTGGATCGCAAGATCCTGCAGCAGATAGTGAGGTCAGCTGAGAAGATCATTGGGGTCTCTCTTCCCGCCATCACGGACATTTACACTACACGCTGCATCCACAAAGGAAACAGCATTATGAAGGACCCCACGCACCCCTCATACAAACTCTTCTCCCTCCTGCCATCTGGGAAAAGGCACCGAAGCATTCGGAGTCTCACAGCCAGACTATGTAACAGTTTCTTCTCCCAAGCTATCAGACTCCTCAATTCCCAGAGCCTGGACTGACACCTTGCCCTATTGTCCTGTTTATTATTTATTGTAATGCCTGCACTGTTTTGTGCACTTTATGCAGTCCTGGGTAGGTCTGTAGTCTAGTGTAGCTTTCTCTGTGTTGTATTTTTATTACGTAGTTCAGTCTAGTTTTTGTACTGTGTCATGTAACACCATGGTCCTGAAAAACATTGTCTCATTTTTACTATGTACTGTACCAGCAGTTATGGTCGAAATGACAATAAAAGTGACTTGACTTGATCTACCACTTTTACCCATTCACTCAATTTATTGCGTGCTTTTTTCAAATTCTGTGCTGCTGTCCTCATTGCTTACAATGCCAGCTATCATTGTCGTTAACAAACATGGATACTTAGTTTGGCTTCTCATCATTTATGTACAGAGGAAGTATATAGCTGCAAGATTACATGGAAGCCTGCCAATGTGAATACATGGTCACTCATTCAACAATGTTTCCTGCCACTCCAGTTTATCAAGTAGGTACACCCTTCAAGACACAATATTAAATAGGTTATCAATGAGTTAAAAAGACTCCCAGAAATGTGACATGTCATGAGCCTGAAGTATCTATTGTTTCCTTCTTCATAGATACTGCCTGATCAGCTGAATATTTTAAGAATTCTCTGTTTCAACTTCAGAATTCCAGCAACTGCAACTATTAGCATTAAAAAATATGCAGCTGTTCACTAATTCCATTATGTTTCAAAGATATTAACATGTTGTCCAGCATAACCAACCTTCTCACAGAGCTAATTTGAAGCCGACCTGAGACATTCATTCTACCACACAAATGCTGCCTGATATTTTAAAGAATTTCCAGCATATGGTTTACTTCTTTCAGCCATCCCCATGAGTCCTGGAAAATACAGATGTGGGTGTTGCATGAAGACAACACTTTACAGAGCTGGGATAACAACTGTGCTTCAATCATCATGGGTTCTACTGTTACGTTAATGATGAGGAAATAGATCTTCAGTTGTCAGGAATTTAAAGCTTGATTTGAAAAAGTAATTAGTGTACAAAACCAAGTAGCAGATTGTGAGACTTGTACAGCACAGAAATGGGCCCTCAGGCCCAACAAGTCAAATTACAAACACTGAAAAAAATCCCATTTTATTCTCCCCACATTACCCTCGACTTCCCCGAATTATTCCATTCATCTACCCCACGTTATCCTTGACTTCTTGAAATTCCACCAACCTGTCTACCCTCCCCCCAGTATCCTTAACTTCTCCAAATTCCACCACCCATCTACACATCTGTGGTAGCCAATCAACCTGCAAGTCTTTGGGTTATGGAAGGAGATGGAGCAACTGGAGGAACATATGCAGCCACAGGGAGAATTTACAGACTCTAAGTTGCATCACAGACCAGGATTGAACCCAAATCGCTGGAGCTGTCAGGCAGCAGCTTCTACCAGCCATGTCACTGTCATTGCAGAGTGATATCTTTCCCCACAGTAGTTTCAAGATATCAAATATAAGAAAAGGTAACCTCTTCAAAAATTGGGCAAGAAATCACTTGAGCATCATGCTGAAACTCATGTAGACAAGAATACTGGGTTGTAATCCCCACAGAGACAGGCTTACCTGCATACTTTGCTTTGTTGTTTTCATCCATGGACCAGAAGCAATGGTCAAAAGCAAAGACCTAGATAAAACAAATATCAGAATCAACTTTTACATATGTATTACTCGAGAAACATATCATTGAATATTATAGCCTTTGATGATTTTCCACTCCTTCCTCTGGAAAAGGTAAAAACTCAACACTGCCATAAACATCATGAACCAGGAGAGGAAATTAGTTTGCATGAAAAATACAAAAGGTCTCTCCAACAAATTTTATTCAGGCACTTAATTTAGAAAAAACAATATGCCATTTGCTAGCCAGAGCATAATAACACTTTGTACAATAAATTATTGGATTAAGTATGCAAGATTATATGAAAGAAAACTGAAGAGTTTGTACACTTCATAGCCACCAAATGCAGTGAAACTAGCATGGCACAAGCCTGCTACTAATAGTGGGCCTGAGTATTTTGATATGTGAACATAGTGCCAAATTGAAATACACATGGAAATAACTTGGAAAAAGTGTAGCTAGGGTGGCTGATGGTTGGGTTGAGTTGTTCTCCGATCCTGACAATCCATTTGCAAACATTTCAGCAGCATACGAAGAGGCAACATCAGTGTGCTGTAAATTTGTGGTGTGTTCTCCGATTGCATGGCCTTTATATACTTATCAATCGGTTAATTGGTCGTCATTACAGAAACTCAATTGTAATGTGGGGGGGGGGGGGGGGCTGGTTGCGTCGCTGATTAGTTGAGTGGCAAACTCTGTGTTGAGGTCTGGAATTTTGTCCACATTAGCTTATAAATAGGATCAAGGTCTACGAGTCTGCAGATGATGTCTCCTCGTATGGTGATAAACTTTTGCAAATGAATTGCCAAGATCAGAGTGAAATATACATCTTCAGCATGTTCTTTGAAGAGAGAACCTGTCTTACCAGGTAAGCAAGATGTCAAATACCTTGGTCCCTTAGTCTATTGGTGCTATAGGACTTAAAGTTCCCCTCACAATTAATTTCAGAACAGGACACATTATATGTGAGCTATAAGACAAACAACTAAATTATTCAATTTTGGTATGATTGGGATGGAGGGAGCAAGTTAACAACAATTTTGGTTAAATTTCATCTCTTTCTTAAATTGGGCAGTGTGACTTTTAGGCTTAAGCTTAATGAATGTAGATGAGATGTTAGCAGATGGGTAGAATCTCATGTAGTAGGAATGAAAAAGTTAGTTATTTACGAGACATACTTTAAGCAATGATTTAATTTTTTAAAGATATTATAATAGTTTTGTCTCTTGACTGCCTTGAGGTTTGTCCAATTAAATACTAATTCCATATGAGCAAATATCTGCAAACTATGCAAACAATTCTTTTAAATTTAAAAATTAGCCATACAAACATTGTCTCATTTGTGTATAATACTTTATTTCTTTTAAATTCACCATGTAGAATGCATTGAATTAGCTGACATACCTTAGGCACTTTCCTTTTACAGCAAGGTCAGTTGATCAGAGCAGAGTGAGTAGTGTTAAGAGACACATCAGGGATCCATCAAGTCATCCACAAGGATTGGGGAAAAAAAAGAGAAAACAAATTTAATTGCTAGAACATTCATCACACAAGACCACTTGACAGCCAAGCATTGTCATTTCAGACCCATTCCTTTACAGGCACCAAAGAAAGACTTTGCAGAAAACTGAAGTTTAGTTTCATTATTGAATCTGAAAAACATTCTTTGCAATCAACCAAGATGAATAATAGGCAAGATGCAACTATTTAAAGGAAAGACATTTGCAGCCAGAAGACCTGCAGATGCAACTGATCTACATCACAGATTTTGAGATACCAATGAATTAGTGATAAGTTCCATATAGTTTTGAACATAGCAATAGCTCAGTAAAGAGCAAATGCACTTAACCAGCCCATTACTAAATCATAGCTGCACTGTTATTGCACACTCAATCTCATGTATTCCTCATTGTAATAAATAGACCACATAATTCATATATGTCATTGATTGTAAAAGTTTAAATTATTATTTTATCAAAGATGTGTTTTCACATTGGTGAGACTAAGTAGTTTGGCCAGCATTATCTATTCTGAAATGATGCAGGTCGAAAGTTGTCACTGTACTGTACATGCAAAAGTAACAATAGAAGTGATGATTTATTAATATAGATCATTTACTAATCTAGGAAATTTTCTTGTAGTTGCCAAAGGAACTCAAACTAGTTCTGAGAGATGGCGCAAAATAAAATTTATGATAACTTGCATGAATTCCATCTGAAGGAGAAACACCATTCTTAAATCCATTCTATTCTAAGCTAGTATTTTTCTCAATAAAAATTGACAGTCTCCTGATTGCACGGTGCAAAAGAGGAAACATCTACCATATTGGCTGCATCACAGCAATCAAACCACATCTGGGAAAATAAACTCAAGCTTAAATTAAAGTATGACAAACGATGCATATTAAGAAACAAAGTTAAGGATGTCTTTCAGACTGAAAAAGCCTTGCAGCACAATTTCTGTGGTGTTGACAGCACAAATAACACGGTGCTGTAAGAGTAAATAATACTGTATATGCTCTGAAACAAAAATACAATGCTGTCAAGCAACATCCATGGAATGAGAAATCAGTCAATATTGTGTGTCAGTGACCCTTTCTCAGAACAGGAGGGACAGTGGACGGTATACAGTTTCCAAAGCAGGGCAGGGGAGGGGTTTGGGGGAGGGGGAGGGAGGCAAGACAAAGGACAAAACTTGGAGACAAGTTAAAAAGTGATATGGAGTATGAATGCTGACAGCTAGAAAAGGCATTTTTAAAAGAACTGCAGAAGAGGAACAAGTATGATAATGAGAAATGATGAGTAAGCAGTTTACCCAGAGTTGAAGAGCTTAATGTTCATTCTAGATTGTTGTAAAATGCCTAGACAGAAGACCTAGGCCTCACTATCTACTTGTGCAACCGGATCCTTGATTTTCTCATTTGCAGACCCCGGTTAGTTCGGACTGGCACAGCATCTTCTCCACAATCACCATCAGCACAGGTGCATGGGCTTAGCCCCTTCTCCGCTTGCTTTATACTCATCACTGTGAGGCTGTGTACAACTCTAATTCCATAATAAAGTTTGCTGATGACACCCATTGCTGGCCAAATCAAAGGGGGTGATGAAAGGAGGGAGGTTAAAAACCTGGCTGAATGGTGCCACAATAACAACTTGTCACTCAACATCAGCAAAACCGAAGAGTCGATTATTGATGACAAAGGTAGTAAACCGGAAGTCCATGAGCCAGTATCATCAGGGGATCAAAGGTGGAGAGTATCAGTAACTTTAAATTCCTCAGCATTATCATTTCAGAGGATCTGTCCTGGGTCCAGAATGCAAGTGATATTACAAAAAAGGCACAGTAGTGCCTCTGCTTTCATAGATGTTTGCAACGATATGGCATATCATCAAAAATTCTGACAAACTTCTATTGATGTGTGATGGAGAGCATACTGACTGGCTGTATCACCCCTTGGTATGGAAACAACAACACCCTTGAATGGAAAACCTGACCAAAAGTAGAGGATACAGCCCAGTCCATCACAGGGAAAGCCCTCCCCACCACTGAGCACATCTACAAGGCGCACTACCGCAGGAAAGTAGCCTCCATCATCAAGGACCCCCACTATCCAGGCCATGCTCTCTTCTCGCTGCTGTCATCAGGAATGAGGTACAGGACCCTTAGGTCCCAACCATCAGGCTCCTAAACCAGAGTGGCACCTTCACTCAACCCAACCCTAAACTAATTCTACAACATATAGACTCTCTTTCAACACATGTTCAATATTTACTTAATCCCCACAAAAAGCTGGAGGAACTCAGCAGGCCAGACAGCATCTATGGAGAAGAGTAAACAGTCAACATTTCAGGCCAAGACCTTTTATCAGGTCCAGCACTGTATGAAGGCAGTCCATTATCCATTCTTGGTGTCTGCACTGATTTTATTCATTGCATACCCTGGATGAATTCCTCTGTTGGTAAATGTTCGGAAATAATGCACAGTTTTATAATATTGTAGTACTATTGGGAGTGCTCTAATTTGTTACTCAGTTTGCTTTTTTATACTTTTTTAACTATTTTCATAAAACATCAGCTAATAGGAGCAGCTACTTATTCGGGCCAAAGTGTAGTGGTTCCAATGTATCCCAATGAACCAGAATCTACTGTATATAGCGACATGGGTGTACTTTGAAGTCCTTCTGGTTTACATTGGGCTTCACCATGGCATTGGAAGCGGCCACAGAAAGACAAAAAGGGGTAATAAACTAACTGCTGGAGGAACTTAGCAGGTCAGGCAACATCTGTGGAGGGAGAGGGATACTTGACATTTTGAGTCAGGATGCTGCATCACCGAATGCCAAATGCAGTCCAAATTGGAAAAAGTGCAAGTGATTGTTTGGACCCTTAGATGGTGAGAATAGACAAAGTTGCACATCCTCTTTTTGTACAGAAACGTGCCAAAGGATGGCGAGTAGTGAGTGGTAGTGACAGAGTGGACCCCAGAGTCATGAAGTGAGCAGCTTTTGTAAAATGTAGAAAGAGCAAAACAGAATGTGACTGGTGATGTAAACTAAGTAAAGAATTAGTACTCCTTTCTCTGGAAGCAAAATTTTGTTAGTTGAGGAAGTTAAAACCATTGTCACTGATTGCACAAGGCTAAACTATGAGCAGAAGCAGAAAAACTAAAAGGTCTGTATGAAGCTGAAAGACTTTAGTTCCTCATCTAACCCAAGATGAATTAACTTTTCATATCAATGGCTCCCATGAAACTCACTGTGTGCTCACTTTGGGATGCCCAGCACTTGCAAACGATGGTACAAAAAACTCCGGTTAGACAATACTTGGATAACTGTAAGAAGGACATGGAAACTTTTGAGAGGGTGCAGAGAAGATGCACCAGGATGCTGCCCAGATTAGAGAGTGTGTCTTATGAGGGTAGTTGAGTGAGCTAAGGAATATAGAGACCAACACAATTTGGTACCAAAAGTGTCGCAGGAGTTGCCAGTCAGCATTGAACTCAATGTAGGACTGCCTTAGAGGTGTAACAAGATGATAAAAGGCACAGATTGAGAGAATAGCCAGAGACTTCTTATCCCCCAGAATGGAAATGGCTAGTATAAGGCAGCATAATTTAAAGGTGATTGGGGGAAAGCATAGAGGGAATGTCAGAGTTAAGTTTCTGTTTACAGAGACTGGTCAGTGTGTGGAACATGTTGCCGGTGGTAGTGATAGCAGCAGATATATTCAGGACTTAAGAGACTCTTAGACAGGCACATGGATGAAAGCAGACTGGAGGGCCATATGGGAAGGAGGGTTAGATTGATTTTACAGTAGTCTAAAATGTCAGCACAAAATCATGTGCCTAAGGGCCAGTACTGTGCTGTATTGTTCTACATTCCTTGTAATCCTGCCATGCTTTGACAGACTTGCCTTCAGCCATCTTACTGGAACTCATCAAAATCAACAAAAAAACCCTACAGAAAACAAAAATAGAAAATGCAAGAACCCTCAGCAAGCCAGGAAGCATCTATGGAAAAAGAAATAGAATTAATATTTCAGGTCAAAGATCCTTCGACAGAACCATTTCTAAAAAGAGTCTTTAACCCTTCCTCTTTCTATCGATGCTGTCTGTCCCCATCTTTCTATTTTATTGCTGCAATTCCTTGCCACCTTCAAAATACAGCCAAAATGTCTCCACAGTCATCTTTTATTTTTACTTTTGGCTCAGTTCAAAATTTTCCTTACAAACACAATGGTATAAGATTATCTTCATCAAAATAGTAATGCAAGTTAATTGCATTTGCTTCTAAATGCACAAATTTTACAGATGACGAGCTGAGATCATATGAGTAGCATAATAAACAGAGGCATAAGGAAAGCCAAGTCATGCCAAACTTCTATAAATCTTCAGCTTGACCCTGTCTGAAAACTATCCAATTCTGAGCACTAGACCTTAGGATGCTGTCAGGGATCACCTGAACAGCCGATGTGACATGGTGGATATTCTAATGAAACATTTTGGTTTGGGTTGCCCAGACCAGGCTCGACACTGTTTAGAACTTCATCCAGTGTGGGACAATTGCTTAATCATTGCAGGATGAGAATAACATGGTTGTGATTGTTATATTTATAGCACTGGTGAAGTTGGATATGGAAAAACTGAAGCATTCAGACACATATCAGATTCTTTTTGACAAGCCTAAATTTCCAAAGCCTTAAGACAAGGCTCAGTGAAGATTTGGTATGCTAGAGCAGGGGTACAGGAGAACTGATACAAGGATGATAAATAAGGGTTTATTCTTCTGAACAGTAAATGCAGATTTGTCACTTCAGTTCCAAATACAAAGTTGAATGATTTTGATAGATATAGGCAAGATAGAACAATCTTGATGCAAGTTCTATTATAACAACAAATAGATACAAGAACATGGACAAATGATCTAGAAATAAGAAGTAAACTAAAGTAATATAATAAATTTTCCCTTGGGTCCCAGTGGGTCCAAGGTAGCACGGTGTTCTGGAGAGTATACAGGAATCAGCACCCACGACCCAGATGGAGAAACAGAGATTTCCAAACAAATTAGACAGCTGATTACTGGTTTTACTGTGCAACAAGGATTGACCACTCATTTTTGTTGATTTGCTTGCAACATCAGAACTCAAAATAGTGGCTAAGCTCAACCAAACATCCTGTGAAAGTTATTGCATATCAGCTGTGGCCCAGGTACGTAGCAAAAACAGAACTGCAGCAATAACTCCAAAAAAATGCAAGTGAAAAATAGTTAATAACAAAAGCACTCCTGATAAAGCAAATGGTAAAGACCAACCCATCTTAGAGCTGTATTTTTTGGATTGTCCAATATGTTGGTTTTTCTAAAATTGTCACCAATCAGGAAACAATTAATTAGAAGTGTTCCACAGGATTATTTTCCTTTGAAATTTTTTGAAAACGGGCAAGTAAAAACATGCATACACAGACTTCCTCCACAATGCACTGACAAAAAATGTAAGTTTCTTAGGAATTGTAAAGTTGTTCTAGTAAGTGAATTCACCATTAAAAGTTCGCTGCATTGCTTCAAAGTATGGAATCATGCACTTCAATGCTTGTAACTAAGGTGCAAAAAAAAAAGCTTAGACAAGCCAATGCTTAAATATTTTGCACTTAAATAACAAAATTCTGCATTCTACCTTGCAATTTGCAAGAACATTTGTTATGAAAGGAAGCTAATGGATTGTTATCAGTTCAGAGATTTTCGAGTCTAATGTCTAGAATGGAAATGTTAATTCTGAGGAAAGTTGAATGACTGAGTTTGCATCCACTGAAGGAGATTTTATTAAAGCACAAGATCCTGACAGAGTGGACATGGAGAGAATATTTAAATATAGGTAATCTAGAACTCAGGGTCATTCGTTGAAAATGATGTGTCACCCATTAAAGACGGACAGGAGGCAACGTATTTTCTCTCAAATGAAACCATATCTTTAAGACATGGCTTCCAATGTCATCTGAGGAAGGAACTTTGAATATTTTTTAAGAAGAGGTAAAACAGCTACTTGCTCAGCAAGGAAGCGAGGTAATTACAATTAGTTCAGCTATTAAATAGCAAAGCACACTGAAGATGCCAGGTGACCATTTCCCTGCTCCTTTTCTGTACATGTGTTCATTGATACCCAGCCTTACTCACAACTATATTGTTACAATGGTCAGTAGCACAACCACATCAAGTTTGCCACACATCTTCCTCAAAGGTCACATTAAGTTTTGGAACAACACCAGGAACTACATCAAGTATTTTGCACCCATTCAGAACTTTTCCAACAATGATAGTGTCAGCATATAATATTTGGGTAACGTTCTGGCACACAGTGATGGACTGTTGTAAGGAATACCATGATCTCTTAAGTGGGAGAAATTTCTTTCAATTGACAAATAGTTCAAGAGCTACTGGTATTGTGTGAACTCCAACAAAGCACTGGAAATCCAAGTTATCCAGACTCTGAGGATACTTATCAATAGGTGGATCTACTCCTGTATTTTGGAAGTGTCCCAACAAATCAACACTGATTCAACGTGTGATTTGAACATGTGACACACACTGACTGACCAAAATCACAGAATTTTATTTTACCAAAACCGGATGGTCTATAAATTGTCAGCAAGCTGACAGAAAGACAATTTCTACCTGTGTTCTGAAACAACAAGCATACTTCGTTAGAAAAATGCAGAGCCAAAGTCTTGATAGAGCTCTTAAATTATCTTGTTCTCTAAAACCAGCACATTCAAATGGTGGAAACCAGCTTAGTCTGCAGACATTGCTAAAGGAAACCGGTGGTTCCTAATAGTTCACCATCTCAAAGGTGATCTTTCAAAAACAAATGGGTTTATTCTAAGCAAGGACTAGGTGCTGTGACCAGACTGCTCACCTTATGAGATGCATTTTTCCCTACACCGGCTCTAGCTGTGAACTATCCAATCACAGGAATGTTGGAGGAAAATTCATATCCCATATTGTTTGCAGAGCAGGACACAGATGGTACTGATTTACACATTCTTTGAACTTTCTCTTAAACCTGTCCTCATCAGCAATTAGTAGTACAAAATGACTGGAGTGAGTGAAAGGAGTCAAAACATCATTGTGGCGAAAAGGTGAATTGCAAAAATATCTGCAAATGAACAAAAGACAGCCATTCAAGGCACATCCTGGTCTCTGGCCCTTAGCCTGAACTATTTAAAATTGAGTGAAAGTTGCTAAACGGAATTGACATTCAAAAGCTAAGTACTTTGCAAGAACTTCAGGGTTTATTCAAAAAATCAAAAACACTACCCTGGTATTAATGAAGTCAATTCAGATTTAGTATGTCATCAAAAACATCTGCAAATTTTTACAGAGGTACCATGGACAGCATTCTAACTGACTGCATCATCATCTGGTATGGGGGTGAGGGGGCTACTGAACAGGATCGAAGAAGCTGCAGAGAGTTATAAACTTAGTCAGCACCATCATGGGCACTAGCCTCTGTAGTCTCCAGGACATCTTCAAGTAGCCATGCCTTAAAAAGGTGGCATCCATCATTAAGGACCCCCATCACCAAGGACATGACTTGTTTCCATTGCTACCATCAGGAAGGAGGTACAGAAGCCTGACGGCACACACTCAGCAATTGAGGATCAGCTTTCTCCCCTCTGCCTTTGATTTCTGAATGTCACTGAACCCACGAACACTACCTCAAAAAATATATTTATTTATTTTAAATATATAATCACATACATATAAAAATATATTTAAAATTTATGTATTGCAATTTACTGCTGCCACAAAGACAAAGAAATTTCATGATATATACCAGTGATATTTAAACCTGATTCTGATTATAATACAGGCTAAATGTACAAATACAGCATGACCTAACAAGAATCATCTGACTAACATGGAGAATTAATACAGACTGATTTGAAGCTACTTTTAGAAACAATAAAACCATGAGAATATAGTAAACAACTCTAAAGGGCATAATTTAAGCTCAAAGCCAGTGAACAAATATGGCATAAAGCTAACATTTACTTTAATTATCATTACTTAAACCTATTTTGTAAAATAATTTAAAACCATTGCAAGCACATCGCAATCTACAACTACACTTGTAAAATCTATTGTATTTTTTCTTGTTACTTCTTACTCTTTAACTTTTCAATTCTTAATGTCTTCTTCTGGAGTTCTTTCATCAAAAAAAACTTAGTATTTATTAAATATAATCATTGAAATGACACCTTATTACAAACTACAACTCAGATTTGAAACAGCTTTCAATTAGTGTCCATTGTTTCTGTATGTATGTTTATTTTATATGTTCATTAAGAATGCATGAATAGCATTCCCAATAGTTCTGCATTAATGAAAAAAAAATCAGTTATATCTGTGTGAAGATCAAAATAATTATCATTCTTTCTTCAGCAGCAAAAGTAACCTGGTGCAAAATATTTTTGATAAACCAAGAAATATCATACCAAGTAACTAAGAAACACAAAACAATCACTCTCCCCTTCAGATGATTACCTCGAGTTCCCACATGGGTCTATACTTCACTCTCACAATCGTTCATTTGCATTATGATCCACTATGACTATACTAGAAGCCAGAATACCCATTTGCCAGAAAGTCATCTGCAATGCTTTCTCTTTCTGGTCATGTGCCATTATCTTAGATTTACCCTTGGCTCCTTCATGCTTCTCATAGCATTTTGCTTAGAGATACAAAATCCCAAATCAGATTCCACATGCAAACTAACATTTACACAATCCGTCCACGCTATATGATTTGGAGCACTTGTTTAGCAACTGGATGTTCAGAAATTGCTGTCTTCGATCTCCACCACAAATTCCATTCACAAACCAACAACTCTAATCCTTTTTCTTCCATAAACTTCAATATCCTAAACTTTGCTGTTCTTAATTTGCAAAATTGAATTCATCCATTAATGCAACACACACAAAATGCTGGGGGAACACAGCAGGCCAGGCAGCATCTGTAGGGAGAAGCACTGTTGACGTTTCGGGCCGAGACCCTTCGTCAGGACTCCTCGTGTTCATCCATTAATACTGTGTATTTTGTCCTTAATGACAGGGTCCTGATTCAGTGATACTTTGGCCTTAAAATTATCTTTGTATTCAACCTTTTCATGGTCTTGCCCCCTCCTGTGTAGGTCTGTAGTCTAGTGTAGTTTTTTTTTTCTCTGTGTTGTTTTTTTTTTTACGTAGTTCAGTCTAGTTTTTGTACTGTGTCATGTAACACCATGGTCCTGAAAAATGTTGTCTCATTTTTACTATGTACTGTACCAGCAGTTATGGTCGAAATGACAATAAAAGTGACTTGACTTGATATTTTAAAGATGACATTTTACCATTGATCTTATTTCCATACCAACAGTTAAATCTCAGGATTATATGTTATTCCATTAATCCATCCCTCCCACATTCTCAATTGTACATATAGCTGCTTGAAATTAATGCAATGAGCTGGTCTCAAATTTCCAATTCCAACTCCAATTCTTAGTTATCCTAAATTTGGAAAACTACCATCTTGCATTATTCCAAAATTACCATGAGACTCTAATGATGATCATTGTTGTGAATTTACTGCTCTGTTTTTGCCTCAGACAGGTAGATAACGTGCTATCAAAATGCTGGTGGGTAGGCTGTACTTAGTGCTAGGTTTTAGATCTTGATTTTTCAACACAATTTTTCTCACAAGCAAATGAAAACTATGTGGGGCATTGAGAATGTTTGTAGATTTTATTCCTAATATCTGCCCTCACTGGCACTTGGTACATGGGAAGGGTTCCATATTGACCAGGGTCTCAACAAAAATCTTGAATTTTTGCTTGGTCAAAGATCTACCGGATATTTAATGAAAAACCTGTCTTCAATATGCTTTAGTGAAGAAATCAGCAATAGTTTGGGGAAACAGACTGAAGGAAAAGTTAAACATACACTAAAAGTATAGCAAAAACATTTAAAAAAATTACTCTGGTGTTCAATTTTATGTTTGCACAGATTATTGAAAGACTTTAAAGATGACTTTTTACCTTTGATCTTATTTTTACCTTGAATGTGCACATATGCAAACAACTGTGTACTGTAAAGCAATGACTTAAATAAATGCAACATTTCAAATTCTGGAGTAAAGGTAGTGAATTCCATTTATCCTGACATACTGATAACAGTTTTCTACTCTTGCTTTCCTCTGCAATCTACGACATCTTCAGGTCTGGATTGTCTATTTACATCAGGCAAACAGGAGTATACAGCTCTACTTTAACCACATCATTCACCAGCAACAGCTTCTGGGAATTAATTTCAGCTGTTTAGGAATGTCATCCAGCATCCTATTTATCTTATTTTGATATCACAATGTTTAGGCCAAGCAGGTAACAAATCAATTTGCTCTCATTTGTCTCCTTTTCACCTTTGATGATAATCATGCCGTTTTTAACTGATTACATGAAAAGTTAAATAGTCAATTCCCAACAGGATCTGAAAACTTTCTGCACAATGACTTGGTACAGTAAAGTGACCTGTAAGCACCTGCAGGACATGTCAAATGTACTTAAGCTGTCAAGTTTTACATCTGGAACCTTATTTAGCTCTTCTGAAAAAACAAATTAATTTGCCTGTTCATTTGGAGGCAATCTCCACTTAGGCTCTGTTTGTGATCAAATAAACAGATAAGGCACAATTTAAAACATAGAACATAAAACATATAAATCTACAGCACATTACAGGCCTTTCGGCCCACAATGTTGTGCCGACTATGTAACCTACTCTAGAAACTGCCTAGAATTTCCCTAGCGCATAACCTTCTATTTTCTAAGCTCCATGTACCTATCTAAGAGGCTCTTAAAAGACCCTATTGTATTCACTTCCACCACTGTCGCTGGCAGCCCATTCCACGCACCCATTACTCTCTGTGTGAAAAACCTACCCTTGACATCCCCTCGGTACCCATTTCCAAGCATCTTAAAACAATGCCTCCTTGTGCTAGCCATTTCAGTGCTGGGAAAAAGCCTCTGTATTGCCCTTTATAAAACCATGTTTGCCATTGCTGTTATGTGATATTAGCTTCACCAGGGCAGTAACTCTGAAGAAAATAGGTTGTTAAAGGCTAAGCTTCTGTTCAGTAAAACATTGAACTTCTTCCAGTGGGCCTGTAGTGGGTTCAGGATTGTAATTGATTGCTTGTGTAATGATATCCAGTTTAACTACTGACCATCAGATGCAGTGCCAATATAGTCAAGTCCTCAATTATCTATGGGGGATTAATAGACTGGACTTCTAGTTTAAAAAAAAAACAACATAGATACCACTAAGGCCTTTATATCCAATACACCCCCAAATGAACACAGATACAGTCTATAATATTCTAAAAGCACCGACACACATTAACAAATGCATTACAGTTGTTAAATACCAAAAGAAAATGATGCTAGTTAACAAACTTCCACTGAAACTGAGTGATACATTTTGAAATCTCGAAATAGAGATTAAGTAGCAAAAGCTTTGTTCTATGAGGAAAGAGCACAGCAGAAAGTCACTTGAAGCCATTTTTTTTTTATAGACATTGATCAATTCATCAACATGTTGATAGATATATTTATTAGAATGGGGCTTGGGACAGATTTTGCAAGTGTGCAGTTAGCAAATCATAGGCTAACAAGGTCCTTACATAAATCCTACTGCAGTTATTCAGCTCAGAAGCTGGATACAGTAAACATCTGATAGCCATATGATTTTTAGTGGCAAAATTACAGAAACACTAATAGCTTGCTAGTAAGGAGCAGAACCAAGTTATCGCTGACAATTCAACAGAAGTAGAATATAGCCCCTTTCTTTCCTCATTTGCTTCAGCCCTTGTGTAAATCATTTTATTGCATGAAAATTAAATGAAAATGATGTTACCAGAAAGGAGACCAAGGTGAAGAAACATACTTCGAAATTATCCAGGAGCATTAAATTATTATAACAGTGACCAAAAATTACACAACCAGCCCAAACATGCAAACATCTTATGATGCTTCAGAAAGATGTTCTGTAGGATTAGGGTGCAAGACCATTGATAGTGGAAAGAGAAAGACTAGCCCACAGAAGTTGGGGAAGTTGTTTGCTGTTACAAGGGACAAGGGGGGGTTCATGGGTTCAGCTCAAAATCAAATAAAAGGCTCTACTCCATTAGATTCAACCCAAGTGCACAGCCATGAAGTCATGTGGCTATTTCTAAAGTGAATTATGATCATCACCCAGAATTAGGTCCATTTAAAGATCAACCAAGCCAAAGACTGGTGTTGGGATGGAAGGGGTAGACAGGGTGGTGGTAAACAAATAGAAAATGACCCGTCTTTAAATGCCATGTAACTGATAGTTAGAAGATGGTCTTATGAAAACAAAAAAAAAATGGGAGGCAGGAAATTAAAATTAATCGGATCAAGGCAGAAGGAAATTATTACAAGAAATGTGATGGGGAAAAATGTGAAACTGAGCAAAGGAAGGGCTACAGAGGAGAATGCAACTGTTAGCCATATTGAAAACCATGAAAATTATTTTGACAACAGAAGTTATTGTAATATTTACAATTACTGTTGATTTCAGTTAATTGGGAGACATCTGGATCAGCACATTTTGACCCAATTAGCCGGTTTCATGGAAATAGTTAAAAAGGTATATTTTTTTTAAAAAGGCAAACTACATTTAACTGAGTAACAAAATTATGAATTTAAATGAAATGCAGAACAGGTTAGAACACTACCGATTCTATTATAGTACTATAAAACTGTGTATTAGTTCCTAATAAGTTATTGGTGGAGGAATTCAACTAGTATATACTGCCATGTAAGGGGTGTCCAGAGAAGAGTAGCACCTCTGGTGACTGGTCTTGTCATGTGCAGTCCAGGACAGCTCACTCACCTTTGGTCCCTAGCAGACCTCAGCTCTCACCCATGGGTCCAAGTAACTGTTTGCATGTGACAGAGGCCACACCCTGTATATCACTTTGACAGATAGGCTAAACCAGCTGAGTGTAGCCAGCGAGCCTCACACCCCAGTGAAATAGGGACATGCCTGTCCCAGCATGTGAAGTCAACTTTGGTGGACTGGGAGCATGAGATCAACAATCAGATCCAATGGCCAAGAAGGCTGTTCTGCAACACTTTGTGGAGAGCAAAGGGCATGATAGATAGATACTTTATTGATCCCAAAGGAAATTGCAGTGTCACAGTAGCATTACAAGTGCACAGATATACAAATATTAGAAAAGTAGTAGAAAGAATAGAAAATGTTACCACAAACAGCCTAACAGGAGGGGGTCATCACTTCCCCGGCTATAGTTGACTCATTATAGAACATAATGGTCGAGGGTAAGAATGACCTCATATACCACTCTTTGGAGCAGCGCAGTTGTCTTAAGTCTATTGCTAAAAATGCTCCACTGTTTAGCCAACGAGGCATACAGAGAGCGAGAAACATTGTCCAGAATTTTTTTTATAGGGTCTTTTGTTCTACCATAGCCTCCAGTGACTCCTATAACAGAGTGGACCTTTCTAATCTGTGTATTGAGCCTGTTGGAATCACCCGTGTTGATGCCATTGCCCTAGCACACCACCGCATAGAAGATTGTACCAGTGACAACAGACTGGTAGAACATGTGAAGGAGAGCCCTGCATACTCCAAAGGACCTCAGTCCCCTCAGGAAGTAGAGGCAACTCTGGCCCTTCTTGTATGTTGCCTGTGCTGGTGATCCACTCGAGTCTCTCATCCAGGTGAACCCCTAAGTATCTGTAGGTCCTTCCCACATCTACCATCAATAGTAACAGGAAGCAATCAGCCTTATTCTTCCTAAAGTCTTTCACTATCTCCTTTGTTTTATCTAATGTTAAGCAGCAGGTGATTCTGCTTGCGCCATTTGACAAAGTCCTCCATTAGGAAGTGTTATCCACTGCAACCAAGAAAGACCCCAGTTTGTGATAAATACTCATTCCACTGGACCCTGACTTCCTAGGTTGAGAGAGTGGAACTGTCTCACTGCAATGGCTTTTCCACTTTAAAAACTTTCCCGTACAGGTTTCAGTGTCATCGTCGGATACAACAAACAACCAACATGCTACTGTGTTCTTTTGATTGACTCCTAGTACAGATAATTGACTGCCTGTATACAATGCGGGTGACAGCTGCATCCACCCAATCTTCATTTTCATTGTAAAATTCAAGATAATTGTCAATACCTTCAGATTCTTTGCAGTTCCTAACTAGAAGTAGTGAAATAGTTTCATTTTCACTCATGGCCATTTCTGGCATCTCCACACCTGAATGCTTGAAACTCCAATGAGTAAAATAATTCTGAGTTGTCTTAACTGCTTATTTCTCACCAACTATCAGTGTCAGTGCTTTTTGAATACAAACACACACAACTGATGCTACTTAAAAACTGCTTGTTCTAATCATGATGTAGTATCTAACAACCAGTTTCCTGTTTCAATTAGGCAGCATAGTGTCCAAAATAAATGAAGGGAATCTTGGATATTTTCTTGATTTGTTTTTGACTTTAAGAGTTGCCGCAAGTAAGTAGGGCTTCCCTCGTTAACCGATGGACCAATTAACCGGAATCCACTGTGCATACATATGATGACAAAATATTACAGATATTATCAACATGCGCAATCATTCCTCCAATCAAATAAAAAGGTCATGGATAAAATGGGAATTAATCTTCAAGGAAAGTGAGCAGTGCCATCTAAAAAGACAATGGGCTGGGCATAGGGGGACCTTTCTCTATGATTAATATAACTGCAATAAAAAGTGAGGTAGGAGGAACCAGAAGGAAGTGAGCTTAAGACTCTCCTTGTACTGCAAAATAACTCAAGTGGGAAGAGAGAAAATGCCCAGAGGCGTGAAAGAATACAAGGGGGAAAATATACAGAGATTGGGGAATTGAAAGCAGATGTTCTTAAAGCAAATTAAAATTAATGTTAGTCAAAGCAAAAGGACGGAGGTTAATGATGCTGAGAGAACCCAGGAGCAATGGGGTCATAAAATAAAGAAAAGCATGCTTTGCCTGCCCTCCCACCCACCATAATGTGGAATGCAGACGCAGGTAGTTATGGCCAACAGAGAACTATCAGTTTTGAGGGCAGTCCTTGTCAGTGATAAAATTCACTGCATTGTCAATTTCCTGGATGACTACTTCAGGAAAAGAAGTTAAATAGGAAAATATAATATAACCTCAGATATAGCATCAATAACTGTCAAAATTAGAGCAACAAGTTTCTACTGCCCAGTCTACCCCATCCCAACAAGCTGGTTTATAAATAAAATCTTATTGTAGTGCATGGGTGATTTTCTGCGACTCAACTTGGAACAAAAATTTTCAAACGTTGTCAAAACAAACACGAGCAAAAGACTGCATGCACGGAATTTTTCCTCCTATTATCTGCAATAGTTTTACCTCAACTTTTGTGCCACAATTTAACATCTAATCACTAAATCTCTCATTTTATTGAACATAAATTGAATCACAGTTGTATACAGGTAGTCCCCGAGTTACGAACGTTTGACTCATACTTACAAACCAAGGAAGCAGAATGTCGTCCACCATTTTAAGTCAGATCGCGACGCCGTCCGCCATTTTAAGTCGTTGCCGTTGACACTATGGTGAGTGTTTAACTTTGTATTTGGCTTCAATTTTTCTTAGATTTTCTTAAATTTCACCCTGACCCCACCACCACTGTTCAGGTCGGCTGGTGGCGCAGTGAGATCAGCACTGGGCTGGAGAACAGAGTTTTCCGAGTTTGATCCAGTGACAGACCGCTCCAGTGCCAGGTTGATGTCGAGCTCGCAACTCGACCTCATAAAAAAAATACTGCCACCTCCAGTTTAAATTCCCACACAGAATATTGTGGAGGAGCAAATACCCAAACCCAGCACAGCCCACACTTGTCCTATTTAGCCTGATTCAGTGCAGCGGAGCTCGGAACCCGCCGCCCGCAGTGTTTCTGTTCCATTGACGGGAAGTGATCGCAATTGAAAATAAAGTGGAAATAATAAGGCGTTTGGAAAGAGGTGAAACACCATCGGTCATTGGAAAAGCATTAGACTACAGTCAGTCAACGATCGGAACAATTTTAAAGGATAACGGATAAAGTGAGAATAATGGAGCATGTGAAAGGCCCTGCCCCAATGAAAGCTACAATTATTACTAAGCAACACAGTGGTTTAATTATTGGAATACATACGTTTCTTAAGTGTTTTATATGCATAGAAAGGTAAAATATATACTATATACTAAGACAAAAGTTTGACTAACTGAAGCTAAATAATACCGGATGTACTTGTTCCAACTTAGTACAAATCCGACTTAAAGACGGACTCAGGAACGGAACTCATATGTAACCCGGGGGACTGCCTGTAAATTACTCTGCTACAAATAATGCAGAATAGGTTTTGATCAAGGTACAATAGTATCGTTTGATTTATTTATTTATTTTTAACTCTTATCCTATCTCCCCTGCTGCACTGAGATACGTCACAGTTTGCCACCAACACTATTTTTAGATCACAAGACGGAGGACTATCAATCCACCCAGCTCAGTCTATCTCACAGCCAGGCAGAGTCCAGCATGCCACTGCACAGTCAAGCTGCTACCCTAGAAGTGGAATCACAGACTCAGCAACTTATCACTTTACAGCACTGCCTGAGGAGTTAAGAAATTTTATTTAGCACCTAAATACTGCTCCCAATGTATGTTTCTTTGGAACCAGACCAGAATATTGGAATGTACCCAGCACTTACTCCTAAACCATTAACGCTGCAAGTAATTACAGCTTTTACTATGTAAAGAAACACTCCATGATGTCTAAACCAAATCTTTAAAACACTGAACCAGTGCTCACAGCTTCACCTTGGGACACATGATTCCATTTACGAACTTCAGATAATCAACCTTTTCAGCTTGTATCTGACCTGGCCAGTTCTGATTGACATCAAACACATGCAACATTAACTCAGTTCTTCCTTTCTCCACCCAGGCTGTGCAATCTTGTGTAGCATCTCCAAGCCTCATGCATAATACTGAGGGAATGGCACACTATCACAATGGGGCACTGTGAAATGCCCAGGCTTTTGAAAGAATTATGAAAGAAAGATCTCATCTGCAATCTCAGGCAGATGCAAAAGGTCCATGAACACTAGTTTGAAAAGAAGATTTGTCTGTTTCTGGAAATCATATATCTCAATCAACATCAATTCAAAAGAAAGACAATCCCAGCCATTAATCCCACTGCTGCTTGTGGAGCACTGCTATGCATTAATTGACTACCATCTTCCCTCGAAAACTTGTTCAACAGAATTTAAGTATTCAATTACTGTAAAGCACTTTGGAACAGATCAAAGTTTTGAGAAGTGCTGTGAAATGCAATACTATCTTTTAAAAATAGAAATAGTTTCTCGCATTGCTGGCTATTATACAGCTGGTGATTTTATTGTATTATTTCCCTTTACAAGTGAAGTTGCAGAAAGGTCCTAGGAGATTGAATGGTTTTACTGAAGGTGTGTTCAGTGTTACTTCACAATTTTATAAAAGAACAAAGCCCAATCAGTCCTACAGATCATGGGTCAATGCTAAACTGACTGAAATAGAAATGGGAAGTAAATATAATTCATTTAATTTGTTGTTAAGAGCAATGAATGTGACACCAAGTAGCTAATAATTTACAAATTTAGAAACAGGCAATTAATCATCATATTAATATAATGAGCTTCTTGCCTTCATGGCGATTGCTGCACTGACTATTGGTACCAAATATGCCAATTACCAATAATTTACAATCAATTTGCAGTGCTTTGACAATTGATCCATGTGTTACTGATGTTCAATATCCATTAAATTGAGGCAACCACTTCATACATTGCTGCATTATCCTAGTCCTGCCAAAGGGTTTCAGCCCGAAACATCGACTGTACTTTTCTCCCCATAGATGCTGCCAGACCTGCTGAGTCCCTCCAGCATTTTGTTTGTGTTACTCAGATTTCCAGCATCTGCAATTTTCTCTTGCTTGTGATTTCACATATCATTCATTTTCCAAGTCGTATTCTTCAAACCCTTGGTACACCTGAAATTCTCAGTCACATCATCACAAATGGTTTTTGATTTGTTCATTCACTGAATTAAAATGTCCTTTGAAACAGCTTGTAATGGGATGAAGACTAAATATCACTTGCTTCAGGGTAATTACTGGCCACGCAAAAAGGTCAATAAAACTCCACATTATTTACGAGATTGCAATAGCTGAAATCTGGAGCAAAATAAAATGAACTGCTGGAAAACTTGTGGGATGAAACAGCATTTGTGGAGGCAGAAAGATGGATGATCTAATGGATCAAGCCTCTGCAAAACTAACCATTCCTCTACCTCCACAGATATTGTCTGACCTGTTGAGCTCCTCCAACAATTTGTTCTTTACTTAAAATAGGTTTTAAAACATTAACTGAGCAGCCATCAGACTATCAATACAACCACAATTACTACATTAAACAATATAGAGTGGTTAGAAAATCTCACACCCTGCTTTTGTTACACCTCTGAGTGTAAATATTCATTGCCTTTTACAAATTAAAATAACAGTCTCACTTTTACAAGAACAGGACTAGTAGGTGGTAAAGAGGACAAACAACACACAATTTAGCAGACAAAATGGCTTCACTTAATGAAATAATCTTCTATCTACATCATTCAACTAATAATGTTGCTTCCTCAGAAGTGATTTCTTTTATTTGTGATAGACTGCTTGAAACTGATCACAAATATAATGTCAGATTACTTGTATCACGTAGGAACTTGGAGAAACAAGAAATCAACTTTTATTGAACAGAATGTGTTTAATTGCATAATGGTGATGATACTTTGCAATAGTTTTACTACGCTAAAAATGCTTTGTTAATGCCTTTCATTTGTTCTCAGTGCCTAAGGCTTCTCGCTTTAAGTGTCCAACAATAACCTGTTAGCATTGATGGATTCCAGTTGCACTGGTACCATTTCTCCATGACTGCAATGTCCTGATGAAACCTTTCACCATGCTCATCACTAACAGCACCAAAATTTGCAGGGAAGAAGAGTAAATGGGAATGCAGAAAATTAATCTTTAGTGACATGTTGCACTTCATGGTTTTGTATGCCTGAAGCATGTTGTCAACCAGCTGCATAAATATATCTTACGTATATGGTTTCAATTTCGGAAATTTTTCGGGTTGACTCAATTCGTTTTAAATATTCCTATTGTATCTAATTGTTTTTTCCACCCCTCAATTATAGATCAAGCTTTTTTGGCTTGGAAAACTAAGGGTTTATTAAGATTTTCTGATTTATTTTCGGACAATTGTTTTATGTCTTTTGAGCAATTATCTAATAAATATAATTTGCCTAGATTTCATTTTTTTAAATACTTACAGGTTAGGCATTTTTTAAGTACGGTACTTCCTACGTTTCCAAATTTTGTGTCTTCAGATATTTTGGAGAGTTTGTTTGAATTAAACCCTTTTCAAAAAGGGCTTATATCAAAACTTTATAATATAATTATGAAGATACGTTCAGTGCCCCTTGATAAGACCAAAAATGATTGGGAAAGAGAGCTTAATCTTATTATTCCTATTGAGAATTGGGATAGAATTCTTCAATTAGTTAATACATCATCTATATGTGCCAAACATTCATTAATACAATTTAAGGTTGTACATAGGGCCCATATGTCCAAGGATAAATTAGCTCATTTTTATTCTTATATAAACCCTATTTGTGACAGATGTCAATTGGAAATCGCGTCTTTAACTCATATGTTTTGGTCATGTCCGCTTTTGAAAAAATATTGGAAAGATATTTTTGATATTATCTCTGCGGTACTGAACATCGATTTACAACCCCATCCTATTACCGCAATTTTTGGTTTACCGATGATGGACTCACTTCATTTATCTCCTTCCGCCTGTCGAATGATTGCTTTTCTCATTTTGATGGCTAGAAGATCTATTTTGTTGAATTGGAAGGAAATTAATCCTCCCACTGTATTTCACTGGCTTTCTCAAACTATGTTATGTTTAAATTTAGAAAAAATTAGAAGTGGTGTATTCGATACTTCTATTAAATTTGAAAAGATATGGAGACCATTTATTCAATATTTTCATATGATGTAATACGACCCTGTTCCAAGCTTATTGGTTTTTTCAGCTTTAATCGTATTTATGTTGAGAGGATCGGAGTTGACGACATTGATGTTTATGGATTCTTGTGAGATATTATAAACAGCCCTTTTTTTTCTCTCTTTTTTAGTTTTTCTTTTTTTTTCTTTTTTTGCTTCCTTTTTTTCCCTTAGATATTAGATTGGTAGGTTAGTCAATTTTGCATTTTTTAAAATATTATATATTATGAAATATCTAGATTTACCTTGTTCATATATATACTATATGGTTCATGTTTCGGGAAAACTTATTTATACTGTATTCATTGCTTATGTATTCTTTCATGTGTAATGGGAATTTGTATGTTTGTAATCCCTTTATTAATATATCAATTGTATTTTGTTCATAATATTATTAATACTTATAAAAAGATTGAAAAAGGAAAAAAAAACCAGCTGCATGTGGTTTGGTGCTCGGAGTCACCAAGAAAATTTCCGACAACATCCTTGAATGCTTTCCATGTGATTTTCTCTGATCCCCCCAGAAGTTCTGTGAATTGCCTGTCATTGATGACCTGTTTGATTTGTGGACCAATAAAAATGCCTTCCTTAATCTTGGCATCAGTTATTCTGACTTGAATTGTGAATTGAAATCACAAATGTATTTGCAATTTTTAAAAAATGGTGCATGATAGGGAAATTTCATGGTGATTTTCATGATCAGCATCTCAAAATCCAGAAGATACACCCAAGAGTATTCATTAAGCAATATCTTTGTTATCCAATGACATCTGTAGTCTATTATAAATATTTCTTTACATCATACAGATATAGGATGATCACTGGGTGGTTTCATATGTAACACCCAAGATAGTGATACTGCCTGCAAGCGACAACATTCAGGCTTGAACTGATTAGTGACAAGCAACATCACCCCTCATTGCTTCTTCTTGGCAGGGACCACACTAAAAGCCTCCCTTCAATCTTTCAAAGCATTTAAAAATTCCTAATCCCCAACGTCAAAACCACAGTTGTTAGCATTAACCAAAACTTAAATGCAACAAACTAATGCAGGTTATAAGTAGTTTCACTGAGGGGAGGAACTCATCTCCTGACTTCTTAAAATCCTGTCATTCTTGTCAATTCACGTTACACATGTAAAGAAATACCCTTCCACCCACTGGATGACTGTAGATGATAACCTGCTGAAGTGTTGTTGCAAGGACAAAATAGCCTGTGTGACTGATAACACATCCAGAAGGAAATAAACACCTCACTCCTCCACACTCTGGCCATCCACAAAATGCACTGCAGAAACCCACCAAAACTTCACCAAATTCCAACAGTCAACACGAAAGACATAGCCTTCCCTTGAGGCTTCACAAATTCTGACATGAAAATGTATCACTAACCTTTTATCATATCATTTCAAATTCCCAACACAATCAATCATATTGAGGTAATACAACATCTCCAGGTATTAAGTGGTCCCTTTGTACCTTTTAACATTTAGATATAAGAATAAATACTGTGCTTGCCAACAGTGCCCATAAGTACACAAAATAAGTGCAAATTTTAACAGGACTACTGATAGCAACTGAAGAGTAATAATCCTCACTTTCCAGTTCAGACATACTGTGTTCAGCAATTAACTGGTGTCCCAATTATTGGACACCTTCAAAATGCATGCTTTCAGTCACTGGGATCTAAAACAGGGGAATTAAACTATCATATTTCAAGCTCTGGGGCAAATATTCCCAAGCTGACTACGAGGTCTCATGATTTGAAAATTATCCATCCAGTTTGTGCACTGAAACTTACTGGAAGGACAGAGCTGAAAACCACTGCTCACTCGATGCAGCTTTGCAGGTCTATCTTTGAAACCATATCTACCGGTACTTTTGCCTTTCTATATATTGTTTCAGCTTAGTCAGCTTATCGACTTACATCTCCGTCTAGGCTTTCAACGTCAAACCAAGCCTATGGACATCTTCAGGTATCCAGTGAAGCAGTCAAAACGGCATCAAGTTTCAAAGGTTCTGCAGCACTGCTGACTGTAATACAAAGCCATCCTGTACAGATAGTGATTTCCGGTTAATTGGGCCATCAGTTAATTAAGCAGTCGCTTATTTGGGACAAAAACTAATTGAGAAAATACCCACAATTCCCTTCGTTTATTTGGGGATATTAGGCCACTTAACTGGAGCAGGAGACTACTGCCGAACAGTTTCTAACTGGTGTCAGTCACATGAACTTGTGTGGCCAATAGACATTCCACTCTACTTAAAACTGTTTTAAAATAGCATCTGTTGTGTGTGTTTGCGTTCAAAAAGTAGTGTTTTTTTATCACTGGTAGTCAGCAAGAAACAAGCAGTAACACAATTTGGAACTGTTTTGCTCAATGCATTCAGGCTCGGAGATGCTAGAAACAGCTGAGAGTGAAAACTAACTGATTTCACTACTTCAAGTTAGAAACTATGAAAAAGATTGATGGTATTGACGATCATCTTGAATGTTACAATGGAAATGAAAATTTGGAGATTCCAATTGTTGAAAGCATTGTATGAAGGCAGTCTATTATCTGCACTAGGTGTCTCTGCTGATTTAAAAAACATTTACAGTCAGTCAAAAGAACACAAAAGCATACACTGGATGACTTCCTCTGTTGATAACTATTACAAAGTAATACACAGTTCTATAGTAGTTTAGGGGTATTGGTAGTGTTCTAATTTGTTCTAAACTTCATTTAAATATATAATTTGTTACTCAGTTAAATAGTAGTTTGCCTTTTTAACTACGTCCATGAAACTTCGACTAATTGAGGCAGTGCTTAATTGGGCCAAAATGAACTGGTTCAAATGTGCCCCAATTGACCAGAATCCATTGTATATACAAATGGCACATTTACAAACAAATAAACTTATTAAAACTCCTATGGATTAAGCAATCAAAATAAGGCACACGATAACAAATTGAGCACACATAACAATCAAAATACAGCACATGATAAACAATGCTTGAAAAAAATTGCAGCAAGAATCGACAGGAACAGACAGAGCTCATTCATTTTTAAATGATAACATTTTGCCCAGAGCAGGAATGAATGAGTAACTCTGTGATCAATTAATCTTCCTAAAGTGACTGCGATTTATTTCATGTATATAATTCAGAGGTAACTATCCTTCCTCAAAGGCATTTTCTGTTTTTGTTGGGAGAGGGTGGTGCTGTTGCTATCAATGGTTCCATTTCCGCCACTCTTAAATAGACTGCTTTTGGATGGGGTTAATTTTTATTTGCTATGAGCCCAGGAACTAGTTCCATCAATATCCAATTCACTACCTGGCAGCGTAGTCAGAGACATTCTAATTTGGAACTGGTCAACTGCTGACTGCCGAGTAGCTCCCACTCACTGAATTCCTTTGCTCCAACCTACCTCATTTCCCATATATATTACAGGTTTTCCCAGCATGGTTAACTACTCAATCAATGCCACACATACAACTGCTTTATGCATCCAACCATTAACATGCTTTTGAAGGTCAAAAGTGTAAAAGAATTAATCAGTTTTGAATTTTGAAGCAACAGAATAAAATCAATTGATCAGACTTGGAATAGTTAATCAGCACTATACGATGATTCAGTGGATTAAAGTGGGATCAAATGTACCCAGTGAATAATAACGAATCATCGTTTCTACATTCATCAAGAGCAAAGCAACGAACAGTTAAAAGCAGCAGCACTATGCACAATCCACATGTCTTCTATACTATTTATAACCTAACTACCTAAGTATTGAATTCAAAACCAAACAAGGGCAGTATGCTCTGGAAATAAACAATAGGACACAAGAGATTATGATCCAAAAAAAGAAATACTAATGCCAGACTGCCTGTTATAAAATACAAATAAGAAAACAAAATTTTCCCAGGAACAAAATCATGACAAATTGTCATTTGGGTGGGAAAAATAATTCTGATTCCCATGTTCATTCACGAATAAAATGCAGATCAAGACCTGTGCTCAGCGTAGTCAGTATCATCTCTGGGTTTCATTAATTCAATTAGGTGTATATCCAGAAGTTTCCCTGATACCAAACCACTCACTCTTGAGAAACTGGAGTCAACGAGGCTAAACTGCTGGAGAAATTAGTAGTGTCAATGACACAGATTTCAGAATTCCAGGCAAGTATCACCCTTTCTGAAATTTTATTCCATGTCTTTAGACTTCCCTGTTCCGAAGCCCTGTAGAAATCATCCCTTTAACCTCTGACCCAACTTGTAGATTTTAAAATTAGTCATTTTTGACTGCATCAAGGTCTGCAAATTTCTCCAGTTCTACAAACTCCCTAATGCATCTGTATTCCTCCAGATCTATTCATTTGAGCATCCCTTGGTTAACCACTCTACGACTGGTCATGATACATTAAGCAATCAAAGTCATTAGACTAGAATTCCCTCCCCAAACCTTCCTCTGACCTCAACTATCTTTGCTTATTATTATAGCATGAAGTCTGGAAGAGATGATGGCATACATCCAATTGGGGTTAGGGTGGGCTGCAACGCAAGTACTTGTGTAAAATGGCACGCCAAAGATACAGAGTAGAAACGCTAACCAGTTTCAGTATTCAACAAGATTGAGAGTAACCTCCTGCATCATCCATTTCCCACATTTTCCTTAATCTATCAAGTTCGCATGTAGGTGTGACACAATTAAACATTCAAAGTTTATTAAGAAATATAATCACCAAGATTCACAGTACTGTGTGTGTGAAGCAATTTCTCATTTTGGTCCTAAATATCCTGAAAATATGATTCCCTCATTCTAAACTCTTCATTTAGGGCAAGGTGTGTTCAACTTCTACCCTATCAAGCCCATATCAAGAAATACTTTGTCAAAATACATAAAATTAAGTTGTATATTGGAAGTAGTTTAAAAATAATCGCCTTTAACAGTTTGAACATCTTCAGGAATTTTAGCAGGAATCTGTCTGATGAATCCTGTTTTCAGCATAGTGAGATGCTGCTAATGGATCCGTATTTGGAATAAGCATAATGGGAGACGAGAAAATGGAATACAATGGACTAATAGAAGAGTGTTGTAGAGCACCACCCAGGTGAGAGTAGGGAAATGCTCAAGATCAGGAGGGAACTATTTATCAGAGAAAGTGACAAGCTACTTACTACTCATTACACCTAGAAAGTTACATTACAAAAAATTACATGGCAACCTCATTCAAAATACAAAATGACATCTCAATAGATAAAATAGCTCTCAAGAGATAAATTAGGCATTGGATAAATATTAAATGCTGTTGGTCAGATGGTCAGTCAAGTTGAGAGCTAGTCAAGCAATTAACTGATTTTGGGAGAAACAAAAAAATTGAATTTACATCAGATTTTAAATTTGATCATTGCAAAGTTTAAGAACTGCTCAAAATACAATGTTACAAACAAATGAAGCAAATGACATCTTGGTTAATTACTAGATTCCTCAAATCTATCTGATTAAAAATAACTGTTTAGCATGTAAATTATTCAATTACAATTCAGTGTTACAACAACAGAACACCAAATTAGTTATTTAGCAGCTCTTCAAAAATTCTCATCACAACACTGTCACCTTATATAACACTTTTAACCATTTATCACTAACTTGACAAACACAACATTTAATCCGTTGTTTCAAATAGCATTATTCACAATTATTTTCAGAATCTAAAGATGCTGGAAGTCAATAAACTGCAGCTTGGCAAAGCGAGAATGACAGCCTACTTTCACAATTCGACAAACTTCAGTAAGATAAAGAATGAAAAATTAAATACAAAATTATGTTGTTGACTCTTTGATCATCAATATGAAAGAGACAAAAGGGGAACAAAATACTTTTAAATATGGTCACAAACTTAAATTGGGACAATAAACCTGACTCTCATTCTTAGGAAACAAAGCAGTAAAACATAATTAAATCGGTACAATTTAAAAAAATTTCAAACCTGAGAAAACTACAAGTTTCAGAACGGACAGGGAGGGAGGCAAAAGAGGTGGGGGCGTGGCACTGTTGATCAGAGATAGTGTCACGGCTGCAGAAAAGGAGGAAGTCATGAAGGGATTGTCTACTGAGTCTCTGTGGGTGGAAGTTAGAAACAGGAAGGGGTCAATAACTCTATACTGGGCGTTTTTTTTATAGACCACCCTATAGTAACAGGGACAGCCTGGAGCAGATAGGGAGACAAATTCTGGAATGGTGCAATAATAACAGGGTTGTCGTGATGGGAGATTTTAATTCCCCCAATATTGATTGGCATCTCGCTACAGCAAAGGGTTGAGCTGGTGGGAGTTTGTTAGGTATGTTCAGGAAGGTTTTCTGACACAATATGTAGAAAAACCTACAAGAGGAGAGGCTGTACTTGATCTGGTATTGGGAAATGGACATGGTCAGATGTCAGGCCTCTCAGTGGGAGAGCATCTTGGAGATAGTGATCACAATTTTATCTCCTTTACCATAGCATGGAGAGGGATAGGAGCAGACAAGTTAGGAAAACGTTTAATTGGAGTAAGGGGGAAATGAAGCTATCAGGCAGGAACTTGGAAGCTTAAATTGGGAGCAGATGTTCTCAGGGAAATATACAGCAGAAATGTGGCAAATGTTCAGGGGATATTTGCGTGTTGTTTTGCACAGGTACACTCCAATGAGACAGGGAAAGGATGGTAGGGTACAGGAACCATGGTGTACAAAGGCTGTAGAAAATCTAGTCAAGACGAAAAGAAAAGCTAGCAGGAAGAAGCTTAAGAATGAAATTAGGAGAGCCAGAAGGGGCCATGAGAAGGCCTTGGTGAGCAGGATTCAGGAAAACCCCAAGGCATTCTACAAGTATGTGAAGAGCAAGAAAATATGATGTGAAAGAATAGGACCACTCAAGTGTGACAGTGGAAAAGTGTGTATGGAACCGGAGAAGATAGCGGAGGTACTGAATGAATACTTTTGCTTCAGTATTCACTACTGAAAAGGACCTTGGCGATTGTAGGGATGACTGAAAAGCTTGAGCATTAAGAAAGAGAATGTGCTGGAACTTTAGGAAAGCATCAATTTGGATAAGTCACCGGGACCAGAGGAGATTTACCCCAGGCTACTGCGGGAGGCGAGGGAGAAGATTGCTGAGCCTCTGGCAATGATCTTTGCATCATCAATGGGGATGGGAGAAGTTCTGGAGGATGGGAGGGTTGCAGATGTTGTTCCCTTATTCAAGAAAGGGAGTAGAGATAGCCCAAGAAATTATAAACCAGTGAGTCTTACTTCAGTGGTTGGTAACTTGATGGAGAAGATCCTGAGAGGCAGGATTTATGAACATTTGGAGAGGCATAATATGATTAGGAATAGTCAACATGGCTTTGTCAAAGGCAGGTTGTGCCTTATGAGCCTGATAGAATTTTTTTGAGGATGTGACTAAACAGTTTGATGAAGGTAGAGCAGTAGATGTAGTGTATATGGATTTCAGCAAGGCATTTGATAAGGTACCCCATACAAGGCTTATTGAGAAAATAAGGTGGCATGGATCCAAGGGGACATTGTTTTGTGGATCCAGAACTGGCTTGCCCACAGAAGGCAAAGAGTGGTTGTAGATGAGCCATATTCTGCATGGAGGCCAGTGACCAATGGTGTGCTCAGGGATCTGTTCTAGAACCCCTACTCTTCGTGATGTTTATAAATGACCTGGATGAGGAAGTGGAGGGACGGGTTAGTAAGTCTGCTGATGACACAAAGGTTGGGGGTGTTGTGGATAGTGTGGGGGGCTGTCAGAGGTTACATAATGGAACATTGATAGGATGCAAAACTAGGATGCAGATGGAGTTTGACCCAAATAAGTGTGAGGTGGTTCATTTTGGTAGGTGAAATATGATGGCAGAATATAGTATTAATGCTAAGACTCTTGGCAGTGTGGAGGATCAGGGGGATCCTGGGGTCCAAGTCCATAGGACATTCAAAGCTGCTGTGCAGGTTGACTCAGTGGTTAAGAAGGTGCATTGACCATCATCAATCATGGGATTGAGTTTAAGAACCGAGAGGTAATGTTGCAGCTATATAGGACCCTGGTCTGACCCCACTTGGGAGTACTGTGCTCAGTTCTGGTCTCCTACAGTAAGGATGTGGAAACTATAGAAAGGGTGCAAAGGAGATTTACAAGGATGTTGCCTGGACTGGGGAGTATGCCTTATGAAAATAGGTTGGTTGAACTTCGCCTTTTCTCCTTGGAGCGACAGAAGATGAGAGGTGGCCTGATAGAGGTGTACAAGATGATGAGAGGCATTGGTCGAGTGGATAGTCAGAGGATTTTTCCCAGGGCTGAAATAACTAACTCAAGAGGACACAGTTTTAAGGTGCTTAGAAGTAGGTACAGAGGAGATGTCAGGGTAAGTTTTTTTTTTAAATGCAGAGAGTGGTGAGTGCATGGAATGGGGCTGCCGGTGACGGTGGTGGAGGCGGATACAATAGGGTCTTTTAAGAGACTCTTGGATAGGTACGTGGAGCTTAGAAAAATAGAGGGCTACAGGTAACCCTAGGTAATTTCTAAAGTAAGTACATGTTCAGCACAGCATTGCGAGCCGAAAGGCCTGTATTATGCTGTAGGTTTTCTATGTTTCTAAAACTATATCTGTACTTCGGTGCATGATGCATAATCTACAGTTGTCTTAAAAAGGTAAAAAGTCTTCTTCACTTTGTCAATTAAAGAACTATGACTTTGTCTTTAAGGTACACTTAAAAACAGTTTATTTCCTTTTATCAGATTCTAAACCAGGGGTTTCCAACCTGGGGTCCACAGACTCTTCAGTTAATGGTAGGGGTCCATAGCATAAAAAAGGATGGGCACCCAAGCCAATCATCTCTTTCAGAGCCACTTCCCAGTGGTTATCACTTTTGGTTTGCACCACAACCTTCGCAATTGTCTGCTTTCCATTTAAAATTGCATACGTACAATTTACTGTGGTATTATTATCATGTATGTAATTTACTCCATAAGGTTCATACAAACAAGGAGTTTCATAGCATCCTGGTTTATATGACAATAAGCCAAGAAATTCAACTAAAAATGTTACTATTACTATAGCATCTTTTTCTGAAGTAAATTGTGGTAAATTATCTCTGCAAACAATGAAGAGGTGAGTGAATTTGAGGGATGAACCATGCTGGTCTGTTGCAGAATCAACACAGATGGAGTGAGCCTTTAGGAGAGGAGAAGGTGAAGCAGAGAGTTTTGATGCCCATACAACTGTCCTGGGTGTGAGGTTGGATCATTCTGGGCACCAAGCCATTTTGGAGAAATCAAGAGCAGCTTCGGGCTGGCCAGTGAAACATTGGCCTAGATCGAGTTACTGGGCGATGTGGTCTAGGCCTGGGACCTTTCACTGCAGCAGTGTCCGGGACCTAGTGTGATGTATGATCCGCTGTTTGGACAATTTAAATAGCAGCCCGGATAGACTGGAAAGGCAGGGTGTCAGGTTCAGAGGTGAAAGTCAATTTTGCTTGGTCTCCTGCAATGTTCACTCCATTTTCTACGGCACTAAGGTGTCAGATCGCTCTGGGCACCAAGCTGATTGGAAGAGCTCGAGAGCAGTTTTGGGCTGGGCAACAAAATCTGCAGCCGGAGTGAGTCACTGGGTGGCTTGGTAAGGCCTGCAGCCTTTCACAGCAACGGTGCCCAGGTCCTACTGCAAAGTACGATACGCTGTTTGGACAATTTAAACGCTGGCCCAGATTGGATGTGGGAGCCAATTTCACTCACTCTCAGCAGTCTTCACCCCTCTCCTGGGGCACTGGAGCCTTTCACTGTTCTGTTGTTGGGTCAATTTAAATACCAGCCCAGATAGACTGAAAAGACAGGGTGTGGGTCAGTCAGGATTTCACTCGTTCTCCATGGTGGTCATCTTCATGGCACTGAGGGTATAGAGACTGCCCCAGCTGCAATGCTCCGTGCCCGCTAATATGGTGAACTGATGAGCAAGGCTTTGGGCCTACTCCAGGCTGCTCCGGGCTTCGGATACGAGGACTCAGTTTGGTTCGAAATGTTGTTGCTTGCTTCAATTGTTTGCATGATCTGTAATTTTTGTCTTCCACTTGCGCATCGAGGGTTGGTCTTTCATTTTTATTTTTTTTCTTTAGTTGGGTTCTTTCAGGTTTCTTGCTTTGTGGCTACCTATGAACAAGCAAATCTCAAGGTTGTACAGTTTATACATTCTTTGATAATAAGTGTACTTGAAACTTAAAGGATTTTCAGATGATTTTCCTTCGAGAGGTAGTAAGTTCCACCACAGCAGCAAAACCACATTCAATGTTCAGCAAAACTGTCAGAATGTCCATTCTAATTGTCATCAATAATACTTTCAGAGGATTACAACCAAGTAGTGAAGAAGGTGTTTGGTTCACTGACCTTCCTAAGTCAAGGCATTGAGTATAAAAGTTGGGAAATCATGGTGTAGTTGTACAAAATGCTGATGAACCTATACCCAAAGTATTGTGTTCAGTTTTGGTGGTTATGCTATCGGAAATATGTTATTAAACTGGAAAGTGTGCAGAAAAGATTTATGAGCATGTTGCCAGGATTTGAGGGCAAGGTTGAGGACCAGAAACGCAGTGATCGATCTTGGAAACTGAGTGCAGCAGACGAGATAAACATCAAACTGATATCCCTTCTAAATCGAAAGAATTCCAGCATTCAACAACAATCCCAATGGCACACTACACAATTTAACACACCAACAAGAGAGGGATTCAGTTATTGACTACTTTAATCAATGACGGTAGCCAGACATCTGCTATAAGTTAAAGAAAAAATTAAATTATTTTTATAACAATTATACAGTACAGTTCATTTCAAATAAGATACTTGACTCATCAATCATTTTAAGGAACAATTGCGCAAATATCTGGCTTCTGTTTTCTGCAAAATAAATGTCTATAACCTTCAGATTCAAGTATGCCACTGATGGAAAAATTGTTTATGGTGCAAACCTTCAAAGTCACATTACCAACACAAAGCACTAGTACTAACAAAAATCAGGTGCTACTGCAAATTCACTGTACTCAAAACTAAAAGACTGAGCCTTCGATGTTGCTGTGGGTTAATCCTTCACAGCCTGAACTAGCTGTTCTTAAATGAAAGGTATTCAAGGGCAGATAGGAAAGTAACATCTTTGGCTCTTGCATACAAAGTAATTGTATAGTGTCCTTGAGTACAAGCACTTTCTAACTCTCACTCTGCTATTCCCATTATCTAGTGTGCATCTGCTCAAAGGGATCATTTCAAGATGAGGTCAGGGCCTGAAGGTGCTTGATAAATATAATTTTATTTTTAACAATGAACTGTTGGCCTATGCATTTGAGTTTGTGAGTACTGAAGAGAAGTTAAATCTAATAGATCAGTTTGCTGCTTAATTTTTGCAAAATAATATTTGTCTTTAAATATTGAAAGACAAAAGCACAACATTCTGGTGTAAATCCAAGCTCCTGTTAAATACACAACTTGCTGTGAAATAACGTGTCCTCCAACCTAGGGTGCGGGCATACCAGAAACTAGTGGTGTAAGCAAGAATACAAAATGGAAGAACTGCCTGCCATTACACAGCAATTTTCCTCTCTTCACAACATTCCCCACGTACAGCATAATCAATAACTTTGCAAATCTACCCCATGATTCCATTTGGAAACAAACTGCCAAAAGTAGTAATATATTATTAATAATAATAATAATGATTTGCATTTTCTGGTTCACAACTGAGCAATAAAAGTTGGACCAAGGTTAACGGGAATGATTAGCTTCAACCATTTGTCTTTAGAAACTGCAACAATTCATTCCTATGTGCAGTTAAAGAAAGATAGCAAAGCATCCCACCTTTCAAAAAATAACCTGTCAAGATACTGTCACCAGGTTCAATTATTCAAATTTAGTAGATCTATGCTCACAAAAATAGCTGCAATTGGGATTTGTTGGGAGTCATGGGAAAGCAGCTGGACCTCATGTACACGTGTGGACAGAACAGTTCCTTTGCTAGTTCAGGATTATAATACAATGGATGACTTTTTTTTTAAAAAGGATGGAAAGTTAAAGCCCTGCTCATGGTTTCAATAAAAATATCTAGCTTTAATAGTCCTGTGCAAAGCTAAAAGGGAAAGCTTAACAGCTAGAGGTGCAAATTCAGATTAATTATTTAAAAATCAACTCAGATCTGTCTATTTAAAAGTAAATGTGAACACCACTGGGCAGTTATTTACCTGTAAAAGGTTAGTTACAACTCAAAGTTAACATCAGGTGTGAATGTGAAAAGCCTTAGAAGAACTTGCATTTATGCTGTGCCTTACACACTCAAGCAGTAACAAAATATCTGAAAGGACCAGCAGCACTGTGGTTAAACTGCCAGGAATACAGAGGCCTGGACTATTGATTCGATGCAATCTCAGAATCTGAATCAGGTTTAGTATCATCAGCATGTCGTGAAATTTGTTAACTTTGCAGCAACAGCACAATGCAATACATGATAAACATAGAAAAAACTGAATTACAGTAAGTATACATTTATATTAAATACTTAAGTTAAAGTAAGTAATGCAAAAACAGATTTTTTTTAAAAAAAGTAGCGAGGTAGAGTTGATAAGTCTAATGTCCGTTTAGAAACTGGATGGCAGAGGGGAAGAATCTGTTCCCAAATCACTGAGCGTGTCCCTTCAGGCTTCTGTACCTCCTCGCCGATGGTATCTGTGTGACCAGGGCATGTCCTGGCTCGTGGGTGTCCTTAATGATGGGCACCACCTTCCTGAGGCATCGCACTGTGAAGATGTCTTAGATACTACGGACAATCTCAATGGCCTTTCAGGCAACTTGGGAATTTAAACTGTTTATTAAATAATTTCAATTTAGTATTTATAAGTAATGGCAACCATAAGCAGATCAGGGCAAGGACCCAAAGGATCACTTAATCTCCTCAGAGAAAAAACATCTACTACTTTTATCAAATTTCATCCACGTGACTCCAGTAAAAAGATTGATTCTACATTGTCTGATGAAACCACTCAGCTACCCATTTAGCTTGGCCAAAAATACTACAGCAAAGCATAAAATCAGGCAATCTCTATGACATATCATACCCAGGTGAGTCAAAGGAAAACCAATGTACACGAGTCCTCTTCATTCACACCTAGGTATGGGTGTTGAATCAAGAACAGCTGCCCCACAGTTTTAAGCTAACAACCGAGACTTCCTCATCATTCCTGGTCATGTCCAGACCCATCAACAAGACAAATGCCCAAAGTTAATGGAGAGGTACATTGCAGCCAGCAGGAGCTGTTTTTAAACATTGGAGTCCTCCACACTGACTCAACATTTGGTGGTCCAGTATTATTATTGATATGGGTGTCCCCTGCCTATTACTATCTATGACCCTCCCTCATCCGAAGAACCAGTACTTGCATGTTTAATGACAAATGGAAGTGGCACCCAGGTTACCGTGGCCAAGAATGGAAGCCTAGACCACACACAGCTGCCAGTAGAAATCTGGTTTAAATGCTGGACAACATGAGAAAACTAGGTACTCCAAGTAGTGATCATCGCAAACATTTTGTGCAAATGAAGTCTGTCTTACAGCTTAAGGGGGGAAAAAATCTGTAGTGCTCGTGACCTACAGCTTGTGGATAGTCTCTGTTAGCTAAAACCTGGGCACTCAGAAAGAACTGAAAATCATCTTACATTCCAACAACAAAAACCATACCTTTCTTTAGACCACTGCACATAAATAATGGCCCACAAAAACACAAAAAAATTGGAGCAGGACAAGAGTACCTGACCCTTCAAACCCTCCATACCATTCAAAACGATCATCGGTCAAATCTATCCTAATCTCAACCCCTCATTCCAGAACACTTTTCTTTCAAAAATCTATTTACCTCCACTTTAAATAGTTCCACTACTTTGAGGTGAAGAGCTCCAGGTATTTATTACCCTCTGTGAACAGAGATTTCTACACACATTAGTTTTAAATGAACAACCCTTTATATCAAAACTATAACCTGTTACTCAAGAACAATAACATCATTCAACCTGATTCTCAATGAGTCTAACATGCTGACAGCAACACCCACCAAACAGATTCAGCTAAATATAGGAACACATGCATAATTAAGCAGGAGCAATGTGCTATAAGCAAGTGATCTACAACTACACAGAATTCATCAAATCACTATACTTCATCTTGTCACATCATCTTGAACAGCAGCGGACACAAATTGCCAATGGCAGCAGGCATAATCAGAATCAGGTTTATTATCACTGGCATGTGACGTGAGATTTGTTAACTTCGCAGCAACAGTTCAATGCAATACATAATCTAGCAGAGAGAAAAAAATAATAAATAAAAATTTTAAAAATAATAAGTAAACAAGTAAATCAATTACATATATTGAATAGATTTTTTTTAAATGTGAAAAACAGTAATACTGTATATTTTTAAAAAGTGAGGTAGTGGCAGAGAGGAAGAAGCTGTTCCTGTATCACTGAGTGTGTGCCTTCAGGCTTCTGTATCTCCTACCTGATGGTAACAGTGAGAAAAGGGCATGCCCTGGGTGGTGGAGTTCTTTAATAATGGATGCTGCCTTTCTGAGACACTGCTCCCTAAAGATGTCCTGGGTACTTTGTAGGTTAGTGCCCAAGATGGAACTGACTAGATTTACAACCTTCAGCAGCTTCTTTCGGTCCTGTGCAATAGCCCCTCCATACCAGTGATGCAGCCTGTCAGAATGCTCTCCACGGTACATCTATAGATTTTGAGTTTACTTGTTGACATGCCAGATCTCTTCAAACTCCTAATAAAGTATAGCCGTTGCCTTGCCTTCTTTATAAGTACATCGATATGTTGGGACCAGGTTAGATCCTCAGAGATATTGACAGTTAGGAACTTGAAGCTGCTCACTCTCTCCACTTCTGATCCCTCTATGAGGATTGGTATGTGTATGTGTGGTATGTGTTACTTTGTTTTATCCTTTCTGAAGTCCACAATCAGCTCTTTCATCTTACTGATGCTGAGTGCCAGGTTGTTGCTGCAACACCACTCCACTAGTTGGCATCTCTCACTCCTGTACGCCCTTTTGTCACCACCTGAGATTCTACCAACAATGGTTGTATTGTCAGCAAATTTATAGATGGTATTTGAGCTATGCCTAGCCATCCACCCCTGAGGTGTGCCAGTGTTGATCGTCAGCGAGGAGGATATGTTATCACCAATCCGCACATATTGTGGTCTTCTGGTTAGGAAGTCGAGGATCCAATTGCAAAGGAAGGTAGAGGCCCAGGTTCTGCAACTTCTCAATCAGAATTGTGGGAATGATGGTATTAAATGCTGAGCTATAGTCAATGAACAGCATCCTGACATAGGTGTTTGTGCTGTCTAGGTGGTCTAAAGCTGTGTGGAGAGCCATTGAGATTGTGTCTGCCATTGACCTATTGTGGTGATAGGCAAATTGCAATGGGTCCAGGTCCTTGCTGAGGTAGGAGTTCAGTCCAGTCATGACCAACCTCTCAAAGCATTTCATCACCGTCAACATGAGTGCTACCAGACGATCATCATTAAGGCAGCCCACATTATTATTCTTTGGCACTGGTATAACTGTTGCCTTTTTGAAGCAAGTGGGAACTTCTGCCCATAGCAGTGAGAGGTTGAAAATATCCATGAATACTCCCACTAATCGGTTGGCACAGGTTTTCAGAGCCTTACCAGGTACTCCATTGGGACCTTCTGCCTTGCGAAACATTGAGTTTAACATTTACAATTATCTTCAACCAAATTAAGACCTTATGAAGCCAGTCTTCATCAAATTCAATTTACTCCATGACATCAAAGAGGAGCTGAGTGGATTATAGAAAGTAACAACAATGGAACCCCATACACATCAACATTATGCTAGATGTGTGTTACAAAACTACTAACAAATCCAGGCATGTTATAGCAATTCAGCTACAACACAGGGATGGATCTGACAGTGTGGCAAATTGCCTAGATATGTCCTTTTCATAATAGCAAGATAAATTACAGCCAGCCAATTAAGTTCCCATCAGTCTACTCAATCATCAACACTATTTGAAGACATTGACTGTGTTAACAAGTGACACTTATCTATAATCTGTTAAGTGATGTTGAATTTACATTCTGACAAGACGTCAGTAATCCAAATGCAAATAATGGGCTGCCAAATTGCCTGAATATCAAGGTAGCATTTGACAATGACTGACCTGGGGAAACTTTATTCTAGTTCAAAACAAATACAAAACAAACATAAAACTCTCCATCGATTGTACCTCACACAAAGAAAAATGGTTGTGGTTTTTAGGACGTCAATCACCATATTTCCAGACTTTCACAGCACATTCCTGCTTCAACCATTCCTATGTTGCTTCCTCACTGGTATTCCTTTCATTAAAGAATAGCTTTAGTTGTCATATATAACATACAGTGAAATGTGTCCTTTGCATTAACAAACAATGCAGCCCAAGGACGTGCTGGCAGCAACCCTCTTTTATTTTACAGAATTCCTTGATTACAACTCAGTGCTGTACAATATATACAAAACAGTGACTAACACAATTACTTCACTACATATAGACAATACACATTAAACCAAAATGATGGCATTTACACCCCGTGGAGCCCAACGGTTCCAGAATGCCTCTAAGCTCGCCGTGGACTGCGCGTGTTCCTTTTCAATATTTACCCGGGCATGAACATACCTTCTAAACATTGCCAGGCAGTCTGCCTGGGCAGATCTTTCCGCCACCTAGTTCCAAGACCCACAGATGGCTGTTTTCGCCAGCCCCAGGAGCAAGTTAACAAGGACATCCTCATCCCAGTATGCCCCCCTCCTTACTGGATGACCATATATAAATAGGGTGGGGCTAAAGTGCAACCAAACGGCGAGAAGCAGCCCACGCAAATATGCAAAAAGGGGCTGCAGCCTCACACACTCCAGGTACATGTGGTACACGGTCTCCTCCAGCCCACAGAAATGACATGCGGGTGGGAGATCTGTGTACAAACTAAAGAACTTATTTCAGGGCACCGCTCTATGCAGCACCCTCCAGCCAAGATCCCCCAGGTGCATGAGAAGAACCCCAATCGCCTCAGGTGTCACCATGCTTCCAGCGCCAACATAAAGTGCCACAACTTACTAACCCATATGTTGCTGGAATGTGGGAAGAAACCGGAGCACCTGGAGGCAACACATGCAATCATGGGGAGAACATACAAGCTTCTTGCAGATAGAGTGATCATTGAACTGGGATCACTGGTGCTGTAAAGCATTATGCTAATCACTACACTACTGTCTCACACTATCACATAGTCAGAAGTTGAAGATGCCTACTAATAACTACACAGTGATGAGTTTGATTCATAACCCCCACAAAATTATACATATTCATGAGCAACAAAAACATGACAAGGTTCAGACACAAGCAGTGATAAATGGTATTTGTACCTCATAATTGTCAGAGAATGGCCATTCCTAACAACCACTCCATTCCCCTCGACTTTAAATTGTACTTTCAATAAGCTTCGAGTGAAACAGTTAAGATGTAACAGGTTTAGTCTCTTAGTCTTGGTCGACAATTTCCCACCCAAAGTAGAGCTCTTAGGCTTTCTTAATAAGAGGAGTCATGCTCCATCTTTGAGATTTAAGCACATAACAAAGTATCGTGGCTATTGCAAAACTGGCAAAAATATTTTGCTATCACAAATATTCCTGAAAATACAGTTACTTTATTACAAGCACACACAATATGCCATGCGCATCAATGTTACGGCAAACTGATATACATGTAAATGCAATGCATAGAACTGTGTGTGATGTTTTTATAGCCTTTCTGAAATCCATCCTGCTATGCAGCATCCACCCTGCCTAAGCATATCCAGGCATGCCTGGACAAGACAGAAAACTTTTCAGCTTACATTGTGGACAATATTTTTATTGACTTGAATTAGGAACTGAAATTAGAAAAATAGGCAATTTTTTAAAAAAGTGATGCATGGTAAGGAAATTTCATGGTGATTTTCATGATCAGCAGCCCAAAATCCATAAGATGCACCCAAAAGTATTCAAGAAGCAAAATCTTTGTTGTCCAGTGCTCAGACACAAGCAAGTAATTCACAATTGTCAGGAATGGCCATTTCTAACAACCACCCCTCCCCCTCGACTTTAAATTGTACTTTCAACAGTCTTCTAGTGAAACAATCAAGATACAACAATGTTGTCTTGACAAAGAAAACACAGTAAAATCAGGAATGTCATCCAATAGTCTGTGTGGTGAATTGCATTTCAGCATAGATTTAAGATTAGCAATCAAACTAAAACCCTTCAGAATTCAGCTACCATGCCCACACATTAAAAACACCCATTCATAAATATAGGAGAAGGCTGCGGGATGTTTTGTGGGTCAACTTCACAGTAAATTTGCATTTGGAAAAGCAGTAAACCTTCCTGCAGACTTCCATCCACAAACAGACTTGCAATTTGTAGACCTAAACTGACAGTTTAGGTCCCTGGGGTGTGCCCGGCTTGGGAATCAAACTGAAACCCTAGCAAAGGAGGGAGCAATATTACACCACGATGTTGAGGCAGACAAAGTACATACCTGTTAATGATGACAATGTATATTCCCAGAGGAATTCAGATAAATTCATAAATCTAAAAACATATTTTAACCAGTTTGTAATTGTCAGTGCAATGCCAGGGTGATATTACAGTGGATAATTTGTTGCTCTTTAATGCAGCCAGTACATGGCGTAGCATTGATGACAAAATCTCTGAACACCAGTAACACAATGATCATAATCACATGCCTGGGAGACACTCACATTTGAAAACAAAGGATATAAAGTAATATTTCACAAGGCAGTAACAGCTGAATAAAAGTGCAATCCAAAAGGTAACTTTGAAAGCCTATTCCACCTATGTCTCATCTTGCAGTTTACTAAAACTACCCCAGATCATTTTAAAGCAAAATTTTCTTTGGAAAATTCATTTACATGGGTTTTTATTTTGAAAAGAATCTGCTCTTATACTGCTCCAAACTGAACTTAAGACACCTTTCTTTCCCCCCCCCAACAAAAGAGTAAACCTAGCATGTACATTATGAAAAAGAGCAAATCTTGCCAATGAAATGAGCACAGCTGTTCAGACTTCAATGAACACCATGCCATCAATAGACCCACAGCAGACTCACTCCATAATCGTTACTCAGTTTGTCTCCACCCCCTCTATTAAAAGACAGACAGCACTTTCAGGAGGGTGGGTCACAGATTAAGTAATACTGCAGCCAAAGCCTTTCATCAAAATGATTTACAATTTTCTACTTGCCCTTAATAGGCTGCAAAGATTGTTTTAAAAAAACAAGGACCAAGGTCAAACACCTTGCACATTACAAATTTACAAGCCAACAAGTCTTTTGAGACAATTCACATTTAAAAGCACAATCCAATAAAGGGGGCTCTTTCTTTAGCTTCCGCAGCACTGGGAACCTGTGGGTTTTTAAGTGTTACAATTTGTTATCAGTTTAAGCACCTCAGTCCAGACCACTGAAGGCTCAGAATTTGTTCTGTATTCAGCATGTGATTAGGGGAAGATCAGATATGCAGATATGCAAAATGGCTGACATCAATTCCATGCTCTCCCAAATTAGTAAAAAGTATAAGTGATTCATCGTCCTATTCCAGTTCCCGATGACTAGGAAATTGCAAATATTACTCTACTCTTTAAGGGGAAGGGGCAAAAGACAGGAAATTATCGGCCAGTTAGCCTGACTTCAGCAGTTGTGAAGATGTTGGAGACGATTATTACAGATGAGGTTTCAGGGTACTTGGAGGCACATGATAAAATAAACAGAAGTCAGCATGGTTTCCTGAAGGAGAAATCATCTTGAACAAATCTATTAGAATTCATTGATAACATAACAGAAAAGATAGAGAAAGGAAAGTTGCTGGATGTTGGTTACTTGGACTTTCAAAAAGCCTGTGACAAGGTGTATGAGACTGCTAAACAAGATAAGAGACTGATATTATTGGAAAGATGCTAGCATGGATAGATAAATGGCTGACTGGCAGGAAGCAAAGAGTAGGAATAAAGGGGGCTTTTTCTGATTGGCTGCTGGTGACTGGTGGTGTTCCATCAGGGTTGGTGTTGGGGGTGGGTCTGCTATTTTTCATGGTACATGTTAATGGTCTGAATGTCGGAATTGATGGTTTTGAGGCAAGTTTGCAGATGATGCAAAGATAGATAGAGTGGTAAGTAGCACGGAGGAAGTATGGAGTCTGCAGAAAAACTCGGACAGGTTAGGAGAATGAGCAGAGAAGTGGCTGATGGAATACAGTGTTGGAAAGTGTATGATTATGTACTTAGGTAGAAGGGGTAAAATCACTGACTATTTTCTGAATGGGGAGTAAAATTCAGTAATCAGAGGTACAAAAGGTCTTGAGTCATAAAGCAGGATTAACTTGCAGGTTGAGTTGGTAGTAAGGAAGACAATGTAACGTTATCATTCATTTTCAGATGACTAGAATATAAAAGCAAGGATGTCTCTATCTCTCTCTGGCTATCCATCCCATAGGATGATCATGGTTCCTTTCAGTCAGTCAGTGGGGTTTGATATGTGCCTCCTGGAGCGGCTGTACAGGCGGATCCTTGACAGGCACTGCTTGCCACATACTTGGCAGGTGAGGCCTGGAGGGGCAGCAGGGGCAGAAGCTCTGTTGTGGTGGTTCCTGTGCCTTTCCTCTGTTGCCTCTATGAGCTTGTTCTCAGTGGTGTCCACACCTTTTCTGATGGTGTCCCTCCACTGTGAACGATCTTGAGTCAGATTCCCCCATGTTGATGGGGCAATGTCAGCTTTCTTGAGGCTCCTGTGCAGAACATCCTGCTGCATTTGGTCAAGCTGGCGTAAGTGACTCTGATATGGGCACCACATCTCACATCCGTATAGCAAGGCTGATATGACAACGATCCTGTATACCTCACACTTGGTGGCCAACCTGATGTTCTGTGACCGAACTCGATTTTTCAGCTGACCAAAGGAAAAGCAGGCTTTTCTGGTTCTTGACTCAATCTCTACAACCAAAGAAGCAGAGGATGTTATTATGCTGCCCAGGTAGCAAAACTTGTTGACAGCATTGAAACAAGTGTCATCAATGAGGACAGTTGGTTCTTCGTAGCTTGAGCCAGGAGCCGGTTGGTACAAAATCTCCGTCTTTTTCAGGCTGACTGTCAGTCCAAAGCTTTTGGCTGTACTGGCAAAGCAACTGGTGATCTCCTATAAGTCTTCGAGAGAGTGGGCAACAGTGCCCAGTCATCAGCAAACTGTAGCTCTTGTGCCACAACGTCCCTGACTTTTGTTTTTGCTCTCAGCCTTGCGAGGAGTCTGCCAACAACCCTCGCTTGTAGGAAGATCCCTGACTTCAGGTCTGATGTGGTATCCTGAAGAACAGCAGCAAAGAATAGTCCAAACAGAGTAGGAGCCAAAACACAACCCTGTTTTATGCCGTTGCTGATGGGAAATGGGTCTGACAACTTACTACACATGTTGACGTGACCTTCCGTGTCTTCGTGGAACTGACGGATGATGTTGGTTAGGCGTGGCAGGGAGCAACCGAATTTTGGTAGGAGCCTCCAAAGGCCATCTCTACCAACAGTGTCAAACGCTTTGGTTAGATCAACAAATGTGACATAGAGAATTCTCTGCTGCTCAACACATTTCTCCTGGAGCTGCCTCAGTGAGAAGATCATGTCCACTGTACTACGACCTGTTCGAAAACCACACTGGCTCTCTGGAAGGATGTTGTCACTGATGTTGAACACCAAGCGTCTATGGATGATCTTCGCGAGGCATTTTTCCTGCAACTGACAGAAGAGAGATGCCACAGTAATTGTTGCAGTCTCTCGTCTCCCTTGTTCTTGTAGATGGTCACAATTGATGTGTCTTTTAAGCCTTGTGGTAATTCTGCAGCTCCCACACACATCGGTGATGGTTCCTGGTCTGTTCAGCAGCTCCCACACACATCGGTGATGGTTCCTGGTCTGTTCAGCAGCTCCCACACACATCGGTGATGGTTCCTGGTCTGTTCAGCAGCTCCCACACACATCGGTGATGGTTCCTGGTCTGTTCAGCAGCTCCCACACACATCGGTGATGGTTCCTGGTCTGTTCAGCAGCTTGTGGAAGTGTTCTTGCCATCTTTTCATGTGCTCTGACTTCTCAGTGAAGATGGATGTACTGGCCTTGTTCAGGAGATGTGAGGTGTGAGGAGGTGTGAGGTGTAGGTGTTGCTCAGTGAAGATGGATGTACTGTCCTTGTTCAGGAGTTGTGAGGTGCGAAGAGGTGCGAGGAGGTGTAAGGAGGTGTGAGGTGTAGGTGTTGCTCAGTGAAGATGGATGTACTGTCCTTGCTCAGGAGATGTGAGGTGTGAGGAGGTGCGAGGAGGTGTAAGAAGGTGCGAGGAGGTGTGAGGTGTAGCTCAGTGAAGATGGATGTATTGTCCTTGTTCAGGAGTTGTGAGGTGTGAGGAGGTGTGAGGTGTAGGTGTTGCTCAGTGAAGATGGATGTATTGTCCTTGTTCAGGAGATGTGAGGTGTGAGGTGTAGGTGTTGCTCAGTGAAGATGGATGTATTGTCCTTGTTCAGGAGTTGTGAGGTGTGAGGAGGTGCAAGGAGGTGCAAGGAGGTGTGAGGTGTAGGTGTTGCTCAGTGAAGATGGATGTACTGTCCTTGTTCAGGAGTTGTGAGGTGTGAGGAGGTGCGAGGAGGTGTAAGAAGGTGCGAGGAGGTGTGAGGTGTAGGTGTTGCTCAGTGAAGATGGATGTATTGTCCTTGTTCAGGAGTTGTGAGGTGTAAGGAGGTGTGAGGTGTAGGTGTTGCTCAGTGAAGATGGATGTACTGTCCTTGTTCAGGAGTTGTGAGGTGCGAAGAGGTGCGAGGAGGTGTAAGGAGGTGTGAGGTGTAGGTGTTGCTCAGTGAAGATGGATGTACTGTCCTTGCTCAGGAGATGTGAGGTGTGAGGAGGTGCGAGGAGGTGTAAGAAGGTGCGAGGAGGTGTGAGGTGTAGCTCAGTGAAGATGGATGTATTGTCCTTGTTCAGGAGTTGTGAGGTGTGAGGAGGTGTGAGGTGTAGGTGTTGCTCAGTGAAGATGGATGTATTGTCCTTGTTCAGGAGTTGTGAGGTGTGAGGAGGTGCAAGGAGGTGCAAGGAGGTGTGAGGTGTAGGTGTTGCTCAGTGAAGATGGATGTACTGTCCTTGTTCAGGAGTTGTGAGGTGTAAGGAGGTGCGAGGAAGTGTGAGGTGTAGGTGTTGCTCAGTGAAGATGGATGTACTGTCCTTGTTCAGGAGATGTGAGGTGTGAGGTGTAGGTGTTGCTCAGTGAAGATGGATGTACTGTTCTTGCTCAGGAGATGCGAGGTGTGAGGAGGTAGGAGGTGCGAGGTGTAGGTGTTGCTCAGTGAAGATGGATGTACTGTCCTTGCTCAGGAGATGTGAGGTGCCTTGTTTTGATGGACCATACACAACCTTGATTGCTTCATAGAAGCTTCTTGAGTCATTACAGTCAGCGAAGGCTTGTAGCTCCTTGACCTTGTTCGCCCACCATTGGTCTTTCACAGCTCTGAGCTGCCTCTGCAAAGCTGATTTTGCATTCAAAAAGGCACGTTCATTGGAACTTGAGTTAGGGTGTCAAAGAAGAGCCTGGTGTGCAGCTGCCTTCGCTCTTAGAAGGTCTTGCACAGATTGGTTGCTCTCATCAAACCAGTCCTGATGCTTGTGCTGACTTTCCCCAAGGTGTCCTGACCAGCGCTGTGGACCGTTTCTTTGAAGGCATTCCAGTCCTCAGTAATATCGTCTGGTGGATTCTCAACCAGTCTGCTTACAGCAGTTTCCATAGAGGATTTCAGGGCATCAGCACACTCACAGTGTTTCAATTTGGTGGTGTTCAGCTTTTTGGGTAGTTGGGCAGCATTCAGTCTGCGTAGGGGTTTGATCGATAGACATAGAACCAACCACACCATTTGATGATCTCATGCTTAACTCTGGTGATATGAACAACAGAGATGTCTCGTTGTCAAGTGATGACATAGTCAATGAGATGCTAGCTTTTAGATTGTGGATGCATCCATGTGCATTTGAGCTTGTCTGGCAATCTGAACTGTGTGTTAGTAATGCACAGTTTGAATTCTGCGCACATCGAGAGGAGCAGTAGACCGTTACTGTTGCCAACTCCTTGGCGTCCAATCACACCAGGCCACACATCAGACTCCTTGCCAACCCGAGCATTAAAGTCTCCCAGCAACAGCAATTTATCAGAAGTTGCCACACTACTGATGGTGATTTTCAGCTCACTGTAGAATGCCTCCTTGACTTCGCTGGGATTAGTCAGAGTTGGGGCGTAAACATTGACTATGGTGAGGTGGCACTTTCCTTGCAGAGGTGTATGCAAGGTCTGGATTTTGTCAATTACAGCAACAGGCAGGGTTGGTAGCTTTGCTCTGAGGCAGTTCTCGATAGCCAAGCACAAACCAGATTCTCTTCGTTCTTCTTCAGGCCTGCCAAACCAGAAGAATGTATACCCTCCTTTCTCTTCACAAAGTGTGCCCTCTCCAGCACTTTGTGAAGAGAAATGATTTTAAGGCATTGGTCAGTACTATGAGCAGTCTTAGGCCCCATATCTAAGGAAGGATGTGCTAGCATTGTGGAGTGTCTAGAGAAGGCTTACAAAAATGATCCGATGAATGAAAAGGTTAAGGTATGAGGAGCGTTTGATAACTTTGGGCCTGTACTCACTAGATAAGTGGATGTGGAGAGGGTGTATCTAATAGTGGGACATTTTAGGACCAGAGGGACATCCCTTTAGAACAGAGAGGAATGTATTTTGGCAGGGGGTGGTGAATCTATGTCATAGATGGCTGTGAATACCATCATTGGGCCTATTTAAAGTGGACATTGATAGGTTCTTGATTAGTAAGGCATCAAAGGTTACAAGAAGAAGGCAGAAGAATGGGGTTGAGAGAGAAAATAAATCAGCCATGATCGAATGATGGAGCAGACTCAATAGGCTGAGTGGTTTAATTCTACCTCTATGCCTTAAGGTCTATAACTTGTCTCTAATGTGGCCTGCAGGAAGGGATATCAAATTAGGGCATTCTAGGCAAGGGACAGAAAACACGAGGAATGCACACAGCCCAGAAAAATGTTTATTCTCTTAGTAAGGCTACGATTAAGAGCAAGATCACATTCACAAATTAAAAGCTAAAAAATAAATGCATCTCATTGTGAAAGCGGCGTGATTTGAAATTAAGGTAATTATTCCGTGTACCATAATAAAACAATGTTGAACTGATCATAAACTACACTTATGAAACTAGTCTGCGGAATAAAATAGGCCACATTTATTGAGAACTACAATTGCATTTTACATTTTAATCACTGAAAAATTACAATACTGCTTTGGTTAACTTAATATTCAAACTACACATTATATCTAACTGTTAAATAGTATTTATGTCCTGATGGATAACTTCCAGCAACATCTTTGCTTGGAGTCATGGTTATCTTTTCAATGCACAGTTTGAAGTACAACTCCATGCTGGGGCGGGGGGTACTATTTTATCAGAAGGATTGTGTTTTGGATAGGATATTAAACCATGTATCAGTTTGGGGAATGCAAGGGGAAATCTACCTGCTGACCACTTTAAAAGATCATTTATACATAATTATGGTATTTTGTTGTACATATTAGCTACAACTCTAGAAATTCAGAAGTAAATTCTTATATCATAGAATTATTTCAGAATGGCCTAATTCTGCTCCAATATGATATGGTCCAAAATTAACTATATACAAATGTAATAATTAAAAATGAAACTACCACAATAACAAAATAGACAGAATAAACAACATTAATGTAGGGAAACATTAACAATCCAACCATCTCCAAAATATGTATTGCTCAAATGACTCACATTCATTACACAAAACACTAAACAGATGTAGATATTTTGTTCAGTTCCAGAACAACCCGCCTTTCAGAGACATGCTTAATGGAAAAAAAACACTTAGGTCTTGTTTTGCAGTGGTGCGAGTGGAATGCCAACCACAAGCAAATACAAGGAGAAGTGGTCAAAATCAAGTTCAAATAGCAGGGTCAATGGGAGGAAAGCTTTTATGCAGAGCTCAGACAACAGCCATTATTGCAATGAAGATATGAGAGGTATGTATGAGAGGTTTAGCCAAAGGAATGGATAGTTTTGGAATATTATGGTATATTCATTCATCCGAACCTTTCATCTTCCTCCTGAAACATCAATTCTGTTTCTAGCCCCACACACACTAAATAATTCCAGCACTTTCTATTTTTATTTTAGATTTCCAACTTAAATGTATGTATCATCCTGGTAACCATGACTTCATCAGATAACTTGACAAAAATTATTCTTCTCAAATCAAATCAAGCTTAACTATCATTCAACCCATACAAAAAAAAGCTGAACAAGACAGTATTCCTCTGGGACCAAGGTGCAAAATATTCAAAATAGCAAGCATCACAATTCAAAGTAGCAAGCAAAAAGAGCATATTCACTCAAAAATAAAACATATATATAGTCCAAGACCCTGAGCAACAACGTCTGGCAATCAATAGTACAGTCTCCCGGCAGTGGACTGCAATGCTCAAACACAGGAGAGGCTAGGCTACAGAAAAGAAAAGCGCTGACACCACGCTGTAATGCTTCTAAGTCTTCCCACCTGGTCTGCCACAACAGGCAAGCCCGAAATTTGAGGCCTAATGCTCGCTACAACCAAAGCCACACAGCTCCCACGAAAAGGGCAACTTACTTTATCACTGTCCAACAGAGTCTTATATCGCAAGTGAAATGTCCGAAACTATCTCTCAGGGTTATACGACGCCAACTTCGATGCTTCTGAGCAGCAGGCAGCAACACAGTCTGCAGCCAGGTCAGCTCCTCATACACGTTTCTTGAGGTATGTTGTTTAAGTAAATAACAAGGTAATAACCAAAACTGACAGAAACTGCATTCAGACTTTGTGACTATCAACAAGTAAACACAATACAAATGCAGATTTCTCCCCCTTACCCATTGTAATGCATTATATTCTACCGTTCAGTCCCAAATCTTTTCTTTACATGAGCATGGGTAAAGTAACATTTTAGCTGGCTTGTGCCCAGATATTCATTTAGGATTGTACCTCAAATCTGCTACCTTCTGGAATGCAACCCAGTTCAGTATGTTACATATGGAGGATATTATGGCCAAGGGAAATCAAACTAAAACAAACGTTGTCACTGATCACCACTTGAAGAGGTGTTTTAGTTGCATGCCACGCAGAAGAAGCAACAAAGTCTGCTCTGTAATATGGATTATCATTTGGGTCCTGCTCAGGCATCCTAAATAAAATAAAATTGTCCTTATGAAGGTCAAAGATTCATTTGGTTCTCTCACACAAATGTGAGGTAGTAATGCCTTGCTCACAAAGCTCACCCAAAACTAGACATTGAAACTCAGCACTCAGTCTTGCCAAAGATGAAAGGTACTGTAATTGTAGGAAAAATCAGTAACTGCTACTGGCTCCTAGACATGACATCAGGGCAGACATAAACTGGAGAGAAGTAGTTGCCAATGTTGAAAAAAAAATGCAGAACTTATGTCCAAGAAACAAACTGACAGAAGCCTGAAGTTTGCTTTTTCTGAGAACCTCCTAGTCATAACATCACACATTTCTCCCTTCGTATACGATCTTTTAAGTTTAAGTACTTTGAGCAAAGGATCAAAAAATGGACAGCATCTGTATTCAATATGCTTTTTATTCTCTCCCTCCCCCGCCGATAATTTTCCAAGGAAACAGGATCTCAAAACAAAATCTGCCACTTACAACACACTGCAACAAGGTTAGAAAGAATCTGCATCACTTTCATTGGGGAAACAAAAGTTCATCACTTTGAGTCCAAAAGAAGGGTCTCAACCTGAAACATTTGCCTTCACAGATGGTCTGACCTGCTGAGTTCCTCCAGCATTGTGCTGCTTAAATAATTCTTTTAAATGTAACTTCTTGCATGTTTTCTTCATATTCAGTGAAAGCCTTGTTTAACATAGATGCTGCGAGATTTTGCGTTGCGTACCTGGAAGCCAAACACTTTTCTTTGTCTTACTGTTACAGTCAAGAAGCAAGTTAAGAATTGTGCTTCCATCATGTCAATGATCCCCTTGTAAATAACTTGGAAATTTTTCTATCATTATCAGAATCTATTAACACAAGTGTGAGCCACAAAAGTTACTCCATATAAGATTTGGACCTACACTACTAATCTTATCTGTGACTACGAGTGAGTTCTGTGATGATGCTACCATAATATCGATTTATTTTTCCCCAAACTCAATTGCAAGTACAGATTTGCATGAAGTAGTGGACTTGTGGAGATAATATAAAATTATGCACATCAAATTTAACGGATAACAATAGTTAATATGTCAAAATAATTTTGAAATCAAAAATCTTTTGCAAAGTTCAGGAAGCATATCAAACAAGACACAAAAAAACTCTCTGCAGATGCTGGAAGCCTTGAGCAACACACAAAATGCTAGAGGAATTCAGCAGGTCAGGCAGCATCTATGGAGGTGGAATAAACCGTTGAAACTTATCAAAGGCAACTTTAAAAAGACAGAGACCAAATGGCATGAAAGTAAAGGGAAGTGAAAGGGAAAGCCTGAAAGCAAGTGAAAATACAGCCCAGCATTTAAATCTCATCTAATGGGTGCAGTCATTGAGTCAAACAGCTTGGAAACAGGCTCTTCAGCACACCTACACCACTCTGATCCTTAGGCAGCCATTTATACCAATTTTACACAATTTCCATTTTATTTTCCCCTCCTTCCCATCAACACCTCAGATTCTACTATACACTCAACACACTAAGGGCAATTTAGGCAATCTATTCGCTTACTAACATGTCTTTGGCACTGAAAATGGAGCACTCAGACAATCCTTTAGTGCTAGAGAGAATGCAACAAGAGATGATGAGTGGACCTGGATTCCTGGAGCTGTGGGGCAGCCACTCTACTAGTTGTGTCACTGGGTCTCCCAGTGAAGTGAGGGGCCCTCCAGAATGTTGCCGCATAATAACATCAACATTGTCACTAAACTGCCAAAGTGGAACAGCCCTCTCCACTCACATTCAGAGACTGAAGATTCAAGTCCCAGACCTCGAAGATGAGCATACATCCTAAATCATTACTCGACAGCAGTGCCAAGGTATTCTGTATTGTCAGAGGTGTTGTCTTTCAGATGTGACAGTAAACCCAAGTCTGTCTGCCAAGCTAGACATAATATATTCGCTGTCACAATTCAAGGACAGATTTCAGTGTTCTGGCCAATCTTTCAACCAGCAGTACGAAATAAGATTATTTTAATCTTTGTCACTTTGTTGATTGTGGGACTAGGCTGTGCATGAATTAATGCTTCATTTATTGAACCAATCAGTACATTTCAAATGTACAGTGCAAGACATTTAAACAGTACTGTAATGATTTTATGTATTGCACTGTGCTGTTGCTGCTGCAAAAAAACTAATTTCATGACATACATGAATGATAATAAATATGGGTCTCTATTTTGGACTAAGAGTGGGATGGGGGCAGGGAGAGGGGAATCCCGGTTGGTAAAAGGGAAAAAGAGAGAGGAGGGAGCAGGATGCGCTGGAGAGACATTCTATAATGATCAATAAAATAAATGTTTGGAATCAAATGACTTTGCCTGGTGTCTCAGGGCTGGGTGTGTCTGCACCCATGCCACCATCCACCCACCCCCATCCCCGGCACTCCTTCTCTGCCACCTGCCTACACCCCACCCCTGGAGCTCCACCCTTTGCTCCCGCCAGATTTACAAACTCACTCTCTGCTCCATATTGACAAACACAGTACTTAAGCACCTTAGCTTTATATATGTGCCTTAAGATTTTTGCACAGTATGTATACTTGAATACTCAGCTCTCTTCTGACATTTCTGCAATCAAATGCAATATTTGTGCTTCATATTCACATGCAAACAAGAGTTGGAATCTCAAAAACAAACTTATTTTGAGGACTTTGTGGAGCAAATTTGGATGGACCACTTTCATATTTTGGGCAAACAGGATTGGTAGATGCAGCAGCTATAATTGAGGCACACTATCTGAGCTCTCAATTGCACATAATTTATATTGCCATAATTAACCATTAGGATAGTTAGAACTGTGCAGAAAACTATGCTTATGGTTTTAAGTTGAAAAGTAGCAGGTTCTTTCCACTACAGGTTGTCTTACAACAGACAATAAATATATCTTGGCAATCATCTCTCCAATAACTGTAGAGTCTAAAGAGTTCCTCACAAAACCTGACAGGTTAATAAACTACAGTTTTAAGTGTGAATAGTGACTGGCCAAATTGCACTGCGGATCATTCAGTCCCTGCAGAACCATGTAAACCTAGCACAAAGTGGCACCAGTCTGTCTGATGAATGACCCAGCACTTAGTGTAGGGTTGGTAGTTACATCATTTTGTATTGCCCTAGCATACTCTGCAAATGACTTGCCAAAGTGTTGTATAAGCAAAGACTTCATAATGTGGGTCCAGACCTACTGGGCATTCTCTCCTTGTCTTTCAAACAATCAGAAGTGCAATAATGTGAGTAACAGGGCAAGATGAAACATTTAAAACCTTACTAGAGGTTCAAGAAATCATATCATCCATTCTTCTATTTTTGCACTCATCTCTTTGATGTTGAGGCTTAGCAATAATCCTTTTTACAAACTGCAGTCTTATTATACTGGCTCTTGCTTACGTTAGTCAAACATGGTCACTAAAATAATGAGTCAGTTTGAATTTAATTATTTAGTAAGTGATGGATCAATTATCCAAATAGTCAAGCTGTGAATTTGTTCTGGAAGAGAATGCTCTTATGATTATGATGCACTTCCATGATAATCCGATCATACAATTCCAAAATAGAGAAGGGTGAGTGGGAATGAAGAACAAGTCACACAGGATCCTCTAACATGTCTCCTATTTTGCATCTGCAACAAACCACTAGTGACAGAGCAGGATCATCAAGATGCCAATGCACAGTTGTTGCATGCAAAACAGTGATCAGAATCTCAATTTGATGTTTTCATTATTTTTTTAAAAATACGTTTCATGGAAAAACATTGCCCAAGATGCAGAAGTGCCATTTCAAATCAGTTGGAGAATCTACAAATTCATTATGAATCAATCAAATGGAAATCACAAATGCGTGTAATTGGATAAACTGTCTTTTCACATTTTGTAATCATTCTGGGCAAATTACTTCCAACTATTTGCACATTTTGTTCACCTACTGGGAAAGCAATGTGGAAAATTCCTTCCGCCCATATGAAAGGCTTCATTTAATGAGAGAAGGTGCTTTGTCGGCAAGATATAGCGATCCTAAATTACTACACATTGCAGTTAGTTTTGTCATTTTGCTCGAAGGAAACCACTCAAAGGCACTAAAGAACTTTCTGCCCCATGTCCCAATTTCCTCACCATTGCAACTAATTTTTGTACTTTTCTCAAGAGTATGATCAATGAAATTTAACCAAAGCACTTGCTTTGAGTAATTAAATTCTGTCAATTGTTTGTGAGAAAAGATAAAGACAAATATTTTTGTGCAGAGCTCTCAGGTAGCTATGAATTGAAAATTATAGCACAAAACCATGAGTAATAAAACCCCCAATTCCAAAAATATTACATTTATACCAAACTCTACACTGCAACAAGTAGTTCCTATGGTCGAAGAAAAAGTGAGAGTTCCATGAAACTAAGTGTCCTCAGTCCCACCACTCCTGTTATGTCCTGCCATTAACCTGGTGAAGTATGTAGTTACTCTAAGACCAAACAAAAATCTCAGTGTTTAATTATCATTCTGAAGCAATAAGCTGATGTCACTTCCCAAACACCAGGAGCAATCAAACCACAAGACTGCTGGAGAATGCTTACTGCAGACTTCTAAACAATTTCTAAACATTAAAAATTATTACTGGGGAGAAATATAGAATATGGGTCTCCATCCAGTTTAGATATATTTTATAAACAGACTGTGTATTGCTCAAACCCCATGCACAAGACAACAATGGTAATAAGCACAATTTCAACATGGCTTTAAAAACAACCAAACACAAATTAATGCTGACAGAGATTGCTAGTAATGGTTGCAACACTGCAGGAATCAGTAAGTTGAGATCTGCAACTCAACTATCAACGTAAAATAGAAAACCAGCACAATTGCTATTTGCAGGAATAAATATAATTTGTATCTTGCAGCTTCCTATAATTGTAAATTACATGAAATTTCAGCATTGAAATACTGCTTTTGGCACGTTTCATGTGAATCTATTTCCCATCACACTAAAGAATCATTCAATAATTGCCTCCAATCCAAGATAAATAATACTACAGTATTGGAAATCTGTTGGTATGTTTATGAAATGAAAGAATTCTGTTTTTTCTAATGAAAGAATATTGCACTCCCACCTTCAGAGCCAAGCAGAAAAGCTGCAAATTAATTACTGCTAGTGATATTAAGGTTTCACATAGAAATGATGGTATTTCTCTTTGCCTTCTTTATCTCTATACTTCCATATCTCTTATCTAACCTCCTCTGCACACTTGACACAGTTCCTGCTTCAATTAGCAGCTAAGATAGAAAAATGAGATTACAAATAGGTTTCTGCTCAGTTTCCCAATTTTATTTTATTTAATTACAACAATATCCCCCTTATCTCAAATTCCCAATGAGGAAGAGTCCTCACCTAAAACTCCCTGACAATGCTTCATAATTAAATACCTCTACTGAATCACTTCCGAAATATCACATGTGAGTGAGAAGAGGTAAATGTGTTATTTGTTTCAGTGTGCCAGGAAAATCAATGCAGCTGTCCAAACCAATCAACAAAACTCTACAGCATTATTAGTGAAAAGGATCATGTTATAACTGCCTCTTATCAGAGCCAACTTGCAACTTTCCCCAAATAAAGCAGGAGTAGTAAATATAGCCCCTGAGGGTATCCAACTGCTCAGCAACATTTCCTGATTATTTTATATTCAACCTCTGGCTCTTTTCCATTGCTACCAGTACAGCAATTCATGTTTGGGAAATTTAATTTACAACCAGAATGCTAAAGTTTCCCTGAATGATAACTTGCTACTTAAAAAGTTGAGGAAGACCCCAAATTTCAGAGCCAATTAAGAAGTTTATTCTTGCATCAACTGGTTTATATAAATAACTTGTGTTAGAAAATATAACAGAATTTGGTCTTGCAATTTGCAGTTCTTTCCCTGAAAAAGTTTCCAGACTGCAGGGATCCCGAGATGGAAAATGAACTACAGGGTTAATTTCCCATCTTCACTTCAACAGCACAGCAGTGGAAACTGTGAGCAGTTTCAAACTCATGGGAATGCACATCTCACACATCCTCTCACTGTCCCAGAACATATTCCCCACAGTTAAGAACGCCCAGCAACACCTCTGTTTTCTGAGGAGGCTGAAGACAGCTGGACAATACCCATCAATACTCAACCTTCTGCAAATGTGCAGTTGAGAGCATCTTAATACACTTCATCACTGTGTTGTATGCAAACTTTCCCAACTTTCTCACAATACCAAACTTGGCCCATATTTTAAAAAAGTAAAACCCAAAGCCTTTCTCAGTCGGGTTGATGGACACTTTTACGCACAACCAAAACTGAGAGAAGCAGTAGAGACAAGAAAAAAAAATGGCAAATGGTAATTCTGAGATAAGATCAGAGAGTGAAATCACAGAGAACTCTGCTGTTCAGCCCAACTCATCCATGTTGACCCAGGTGCCCCATTTGCCTGCGTCTGACCCATATCTTTTATAAACTTTCCTATCCTGCCTAAATGGCTCTTAAACCCTAACTGTCGCCACATCGAGAACTCTCTCTCTCTCTGGCAACTGGTCCCATATTCTCACCACCATCTGTGAGAAAGAATTGCCCATTTGAGTCCCTTTTAAATCTTTTTCTTCTCAGCTTTTGCCCTCTAGTTTTACACTTGCCTACCCAAAGGGGAAAAAGTCTGTGACTATTCACCAAATCTATGTCTCTCATGACTTTATGTATATAAAACCCTCAGTCTCCTACATTTCAGAGTAAAAGTCCCAGCCTATCCAGCCTCTCTGTATAACTCAAGCCCTCCCAGTCTTGGCAACAATCTTGTGATAGGTATTGTCTCAAAAAAACCTCAGGAAGATTGATAAATGAGCAGCCACATTAAATATACCCAAGAACCCCAACATGATGCATGCTGTTATGGCCCAGGATTCACATAAATCATTAGACAAAATAGAAACCCACTTTGCTACTCATCATTTGAGAACCTATGGAGGGAAAATTGGAATTCTTGTAATGTTTGTCAAGGGAGTTATAAAAAAAAGCTTGATATACATTACCTCTTCTTTCCTGAAGAGGACAAGTCTAAGCATTTTTAGAGATCAATGTCACTCTCTCACTTCTAGCCATGCCCTTCTGCTGTTATCCTTGCGAGGAGAATTTTCATTTCTGGGGACAATACTTCTTTGCAAAACAAGATCTGACAGTTTGGTGCAAAAGGGTAGCAAACTACAGGAAATCACTGTTGACCTCTACATGTAATGTCACCAACAGACTAAAACACAGATTGGAATAACTGGACTGCAAGTACAGTCGGCCCTCCTTCTCCGCAAGGGATTGGTTCCAGGACCCCCCTGTGGATACCAAAATTCGCGGATGCTCAAGTCCCTTATTTAACATGTATCACTGCGGTGGTCTTTAGGACCCCCGGACTTTATTTAACATGTCTCCGTGCGGTGAACATTAGGACCTGGCAGTGCAGCTCTGAATCCACAGTGTTTCTGTTTACGAAAATAATCACGATCGCGATTGAACATAACGTGGAAGTAATAAAGTGATCGGAAAGAGGTGAAATGCCACCGGTCATTGGAAAAGTGTTAGGCTACAGTCGGTCAACGATTGGAGCAATTTTAATGGAGAATGTGAAAGGGCCTGCCCAAATGAAAGCTACAATTATTACTAAGCAACGCAGTGGTTTAATTGAAATACTTATGTTTCTTAAGTGTTTTATATGCATAGAAAGGTAAAATATGTACTATATACTAAGAAAAACATTTGACTAACTGACGCTAAATAATACCGGATGTACCTGTTTCGACTTCAAATTCAACTTAAAGACAGACACAGGAACAGAACTCCTTCATAGCCCAGGGACTGCCTACACTTTTAAGTCATTTCTAGGATTACTTATAATACCTAATACAATGTAAATGCTATGTAAATAGTTGCTATACTGTATTGTTTAGGGAATAATGACAAGAAAAAAGTCTGTACATGCTCAAGCAACAAGTGCTGGAGAGAGAACTTCCACGTTTTCCGATCCACGGTTGGTGGAATCTGCGGATAAGGAGGGCCGACTGTATTGGGATGGAGGACTTAACACTATGTGCCAACTTGGCATACAAGGTTATAATTAGTAAAGATTAGGGTATGGGGAGGGGTTACAGGCATCAACATGATTAGTGGTAGACTAAAGAGAAGACAAGAAATAACATTACAAAAGCCAGTACAAGGTAGAATTTTCCAAATGATGAAATAAACAATTCCTCCCTTGTTGCTAGCATTGTTTCTAAAGACTGTGCACATGGAAATTAGGCAATAGAACATCTGTTTCAATAAAGGAACACAGAAAGGTCAATGACCAAAAGTCAACAAAGGCAAGTTTCCAAAGCTAACTCAAACTGAACGTTAAATGTTAATCATTCTGGTGTTTATAACACCAGAAATGAATAATTACGGTAAAACTAATGCACTTTTCTCCTTTACATGGTGTGAATCCAGGAGAGCAAAAATGGACACGCATTTCTCTTTTGTAGGTTCCTTGGTGAGCATTAACTACTGCAGAGTTTCAGCATTACATGTTGCCACAGTGACCAGATAAAGAAATGAGGTTATGGAAACAGTGACATGGTCAAAACTATTGCAGTGCATACGTGACCAGCACTGATAAGGAAAAGGTCATGAAATGCTTGCCTAATAGCATCCACAATTTCTCATTTTGATCAACTTCAGTTCAACTCTCAAATGAACTTGAAAGTTTGTTGACAACTGGTAATTTCTAAGCTGTTCTAAGGTTGTCATTTCACTGAAAAATGAATATTTGGAAAGGGTGAATTTCATCATTTTCTAAACTCACTTCATATTTGGGAGGGGTTCAAAAAAGGGTGTAATTACATGGAATATAATCACAACAATAGAAAATATTCTGAACAAAATTTTAAATATTAATTGTCAGAGATAATAAATTATTAAAAAAACAAACAAAAATGCTTTTCCAGATCATAAGAAAAGTCCTTATTTGGAAATTGGCTTCATCACAAAAAAAATTATTTCTAGAAAGAAACTATTTTTTAAAACACTACAGAGTATCAAGACTCCATTAATTTAAACCCCATTCTGCACATCGCTTGGCCCAGAAATTAGCACCCAAAACTTTCTTATCCAACTATTATCTTATCTATCAATTACTAGGGGGAATGGAACAGCAAAGAAACGTGGAGAACATAAAAGGGATGGATAGAATCTTGAAGTAAGGCAACATTGTTGAATCCCTAGGTTCTATTTTGTCTATTCTTGTAGAACTCCATTGTTTACTGTAAAAATCAAGTTTATATATCAAAAGTGTTTGAATTTTCCTTGAACTTTGCTTTCATAGACATTTTTAAAATACCAAATTTGATGGCTTGCCATTCTTTCCATGGCAATCCAGATTTATCCTGCTAAATCTGGCTGCTTTGTCCTATTGACAATATACTTCTGTGATCTGTGACTTTTCTATCAGGGTAAGAAAAATTGCTTCAGCAAAATAAGCGTAGAGGCTGGTTGAATACACACCCCCCCTTCCCCAACCCCATAACAAATTAAGCAAATACCACTGAGAAAGCACCGATGACCCTCAACAAACAAATATTTACAAAGCCCTAAGGAGCAGAGAGAATGCAACGTTAGGAAATAGTCCGTTTTAATCTTTCTGATTTTAAAGCAAGTCCAAAAATGAATTCCAAAAGGAGAGTAAAATCTAACATAGGAAAATCGTGGATAACAGACTGTTAATCTCCCTTTTTGATATCCAAGTACATTTATTTCTCATCTCTGTGCAATAACATTCAACGTTCAGCACACCTAGAACTGGAGACATTATTTACTGAGAGCAGACACCATGGAAAGGATACAGCTACTGGAATTACTTAACTCCTTGGATTTGATGCAAGGATAAGGTGCATTTATTATGTTTGATAGTCCTTTAAAAAATCCTCACAAAGTTGACAAAAGTGTTTTTCTGAAGATGAACATGATATTATCATAAAGAGGGGTACTTGTAACTGTTTGTACTAATTCTTATAGTCCAAACCAGTTAAAAACATTGAAACCAAATATCAGATTGCAGATCTTTTGACAGGATAATTTCCTGAAGAACAAATGCTTCAGCAAAAAAATACTGAAACCAAATATGAGATTGCCGATCTTTTGACAGGATAATTTCCTGATAAACAAATGTTTCAGCAAAAATTTACAATGCAATGTGATTGATTTGATCACAAATGACTAAAAATCAATTAAATAAGCCACATGATTCCCTAAGCACATTAAATGCTGAGCAATGCTGTTTAGTGATTCAAATACTGATCTGCAGAAACCACATTGATCCTTGCTCACCTCCATCCCCACCTCGCCACCTTCTACTGAAAGGCCCAAAATATCAGCACTCATACCAGAATTTTGACCAAATGATTTCTAATACAACCAATAAAATTGTGTAGAGAGGGCTTTTCATTTAAAACTTTAACTTAAAAATATGGGCTAGCATATCAAATGGAAGAAGCTGAGCATTTGATTTGTTTAGTGTTTGTAGCACCTCACAATGCCAAGCAGCAGTTTACAATAATGGCCAGTATTATACAAAACTAATTGGAATACCAAACATTCTACTGATTAGAATCTTAGTTCATGATCTTTTCCAGGTTACATTTGAGCATTTCATTTACTTGAGCATGATCAATGGTCACTAAATAAAAATAGATTATGCTGCATTCAACTTCAAACCTCCTTCTTAAAGATATCAGAATTATCAGACTTTAATTCTTGTGTTATGTATGCAAGAATTATACACAAGCTTTAGAAAGTATTCTGGAAGTTAAAAAAATGGGTACAAGTTTAATACAAATAATTAACTTTTCATTGAGAAAGTCTGAAAGGTTTTTTTTTGAAAGACAGAATCCAAACAAGCTTTAAGTGACAAAATTAATTGTCAACAAAAACTTGGAAGCAACAAATACACTTTACAGATGTAATTTGGACAAAAATGTGATAAAATGAAGACTTTCAAAGTTGCTCTGATATCATTAGTCTTAGGTTTACATAGAGTAAGGGTCAAAGAATTAATCAGAAAAATAAACAGATTCAAAAAAATCATGGACATAACTGGAAGTCGATATTTGAATTGAATAAAATAAATACAATAATTACAAATCTTAAACAATACCTGAATGTATATGGAAGGGCAAAAAGATCAAGAGTGCTGAGCTCAGTTATAGACAAAATCAATGTTAAAAAACGTCCTTCCATCTGTGATGCACACACGGTTCTTCTGACTGATAGAAGTGTCTTACCTTCTCGAAGCACAGCTGAAAACTTCAAGATGGAGCACAAGTGTAGCTTTATTACATGCAGGGAACTAACAGGAGTTCCACAAGAGAGTTTTAGTGGACAGAAACTGCTTCCACCAGATTAAAGATAAACCTCAGTGGGAAATGAGGTTTTTTTTAAAGAGATCACTCAACATGCTCTGAATAGCAATGCTTGAAATGGTGATGCAGACAGATTGAACAGTAACTTTCAAAAGGAAATAGAGTAATAGGACAATTGGGAAAGGGCAGGATGGCAGGACTAATTACTTGGCTTTTTCAAAAAAAAATGCCACAGGTACAGTATGATCAGGCAAGTAGCCTGTGATTTTGACTTTGGCTTCTGATAAAAGGCAGTGACACAAATTGCTTTCCACAGATGCTGCCCAATGTTCTGCATACTTGCAGCATTTCCAGCATCTTCAGATTTTTGGTTCTGAATATATCTAATGAAGCGATCTGTACCTTCTACATTATGAAGATCTTCATAAAGTAGAGTTATAACCACTAAAAAAAGTTTTTTTAAAAAAAGGAATTATCTCAGTGACTAATGGCCAGTGGTGTAGTAGACTTTGAGGCAAGTGGCCTTGGATTCAAATCCAGTCGGCTCCTTGTGGGCTTTCCACCTGTGCTGGGCTGAACATCAAGCTAGCAACTCTGACTCGTAAAACAGGCAAAACTGCTAAAGAAATGGCAAGGTTGCCACCCAATGCAACACATGGCGTGGAAAGCAACAACAACCACCTCAGCAACTGAAGTGAATCTAAATCCTGAATGAGACAAAAGGCATGCAAACATACAAAAAGCTGATTAATCAAGGTTAATGTATACACAAGGGTCAGTGCTTGGATCCTAGCAGTTCCAGTCAACAAAAGTGACCAGGTTCTGAACCAAATGAAAGAGAACAATAAATTTTCAGATGGCACATGAAGAAACTGATGTCCAATATCTGCAGAAGAACATAATATAACGCACAACTGGGGGAGACACTCTTGACTGATCATATCTGGAAATCAATCAAATGCAAATTGGATTAAACAAATCCACATTTATTTAAATAGTAAGAGAAAATTATAAAACTATAGCATCACATTAAACCATCTATGATAAAGCCTTCTTGGACCATAATTTAAGAACATTTTAGACTGATACTTTTATTTTTGGCATAGATATGTACTTAAGGGCTTGTTTTTATGCTAATTATATTATACCGATTTTTTGAATGCCAATTTAGAAAGCAATGAAGTTATTTCTAAACATTATGGGATAAATTATCTGACAATATATAAAAACTTAAGGCAGTCTACACAAAAATAAAAAATGAATGACAATAATAAATAAATTTCAATAATATAAGCTCATCAATGTATTACTTTCAGGATAGATTTAACTGCAAACAAAAACAAAATTACAGAAGTATGAGGAGAAAATTGTTTTCTTATTGTTAAACAAATTCTGGGGGTGAAAAAGAAATAATAAAGCACAGCTGACATTTTCAATTTAAGATAAGAAATGGCATTAGGGAGCTTTGATTAAAATTGTGATTTAACATATAAAAAAAACTCATTAGGAATCAGATGAGAAAGTAAATTGCTTCCATGTTAAGAGTTAAACTTCTAGAAAGGCCAAATGGATATACGGATGTTGAAGAATGATTAGTAGAAGGTGCTAGAACAGGTACATGCGGTGGTTCGATAGTTAAACAGACTGCAGATGGTCACTACTCAGCAAAACTTGACCTAATTATGATCTATCCTTAAAATCAAAGTCCTTGTAAGCATCATGTTCATTTACTGAGTATTAGTTTCCAAAAATATTTGTAAATGATTTTACGTATTATGTTGTTAAGCATCAGGAAACAAATGGCCAATTGCTTCAGTGTACAAGTGCTTATTTCCCATCATACATAGAAACATAGAAAACCTACAGCACAATACAGGCCCTTCGGCCCACAATGCTGTGTCAAACATGTACTTACTTTAGAAATTACCTAGGGTTACCCATAGCCTTACACCTCATACACTTTGAGCTGCCCCAGCACATCCTCGTGATTGCTGATGACATAAAAGATACATTTCACAGGAGTTTTCGATGTATATGTGACAAATAAAGCTAACCTTTAAGATCTTTATCTTTACACTGTATTGACAAAAATGAATCCTGGAAGATAATTCAAGTATATTAAGTATACTTAAAGATAGTTAAGAGGACAGTAGGTCCCTTTAAGGATCAGTGTGGTGATCTATGTACAGAAACGTAGGAAATTGGCAGGATCTTAATTATTCCTTTAAGAACTGGACTATGACCATATCATGTGCTTAAGAACTCTGTGAGTTCAGGGGATGTTACAGTGATATATGGAGCACACATGTACGTTTTGGCCTGAAATGTTGACTGTATTTTTTCCATAGATGCTGCCTGGCCTGCTGAGTTCCTTCAGCATTTTGTGTGTGTTGCTTGGATTTCCAGCATCTGCAGACTTTCTCGTTTCTGGTAAGTGGAGTATCTTGACATTACAAAGAGGGAGGTGTTGGAAGTGGATAAATTCCCAGGGCTTGACGAGGTGTATCCTAGGATGCTACAACAGGAGGAAACGGGAGCACCAGGAGGAGACCCATGCAGTCACGGGAAGAATGCACAAACTCCTTACAAGCAGCGGCAGGACTTGAACTTGGGTCGCTGGTACAGTAAAGCATTGTGCTAACCACTATGCTACCATGCCCCAATCAACAGGTTAAGATTAGGAACTGAGTTTTTTAGATAGATAGATAGATAGATAGATAGATAGATAGATACTTTATTCATCCCCATGGGGAAATTCAACATTTTTTCCAATGTCCCATACACTTGTTGTAGCAAAAACTCATTACATACAATACTTAACTCAGTAATAATATGATATGCATCTAAATCACTAATTCAAAAGCATTAATAATAGCTTTAAAAAAAAAGTTCTTAAGTCCTGGCAGTTGAATTGTAAAGCCTAATGGCATTGGGGAGTATTGACCTCTTCATCCTGTCTGAGGAGCATTGCATCGACAGTAACCTGTCGCTGAAACTGCTTCTCTGTCTCTGGATGGTGCTATGTAGAGGATGTTCAGGGTTTTCCATAATTGACCGTAGCCTACTCAGCGCCCTTCGCTCAGCTACCGATGTTAAACTCTCCAGTACTTTGCCCACGACAGAGCCCGCCTTCCTTATCAGCTTATTAAGACGTGAGGCGTCCTTCTTCTTAATGCTTCCTCCCCAACACGCCACCACAAAGAAGAGGGCGCTCTCAACAACTGACCTATAGAACATCATCAGCATCTCACTGCAGACATTGAATGACGCCAACCTTCTAAGGAAGTACAGTCGACTCTGTGCCTTCCTGCACAAGGCATCTGTGTTGGCAGATCTGTGTTTGAGGTGGTGACCAAGGTAGTCAATGAAGGTAGAGAAGTGGATGACGTCTACATCAATTTTAGTAAGGTATTTTCCAAGGTCCTTTATGTTGGTTCATCCATAAGATGTGTGGGTTTCTTGGTGACATGGCTATTTGGTTACAGAACTGGCTTGCCAATAGAAGGCAGAGGGTAGTGGTCAATGGGTCTTATTTTGGCTGGAAGTCCATGACCAGTGGTGTTCCCCAAGGATCCTTACTGGGACCTATATAAATGATTTGGATGAAAACCTGGATGGGTGGATTAGCATGTTTGCTAATGACACAATGACTGGTGGTATTGTGTGCTGCCACACAAGAGTGCTGCCAAAGGATACAGTGGAATATAGATCAGTTGCAGGAAAAGGTGGAGTGGTGACAGTGATGTTTAATCTGAGCAAGTGTAAGGTGTTGCCCTTTGGGAGATCAAATGTAAAGGCAAAGTACACAGATAATAGCAGGACCCTTAAAGCTTTATGTACAAAGGGATCTTGGGGTTAAGTGCATTGCTTCCTGAAAACAGCTAGACAAATTGACAGGGCGATAAACAAGACATATGCCGTGCTTGTCTTTATTTGTCGAGGCAATGAATTGCAGAGTTATGCTGCGGCTTTATAAAACTCTAGTCAGGACATATCTGGACGACTGCATTCAATTCTGGTCACCCCATTATAGGTAAGGTGTGGAAGTTTATGGAGAGTGAGGAAGAGCTTTACCAGGATGCTGTCTGGATTAGAGAGCATATGCTATAAAGAGTGGTTGGACAAACTAGAATTGTTTTCTTTGGCAGGTTTACCAGATGTTGCCTGGAATTGAGGCATTTGTTATAAAGAGAGGTTGGACAAACTAGGGTTGTTTTCTCTGGAGCAACAAAAGCTGAGGGGAGATCTAATGGAAACTTATAAAGTTATGAGAAGCATAGATAAATAGCTGGTATAATTTTTCCAGGCTCAGAAGTCCAATACTGAAAGGCATACATAGAATCATAAAACACTGCAGCACAGGAACAAGCTTTTCAGCCCATCTAGTCAATGTCATACTATTAATCTGCCTGGTCCCATCGACCTGCAAACAGACCATAGCCCCTTTACACTTCCCATCCGTGCAGCTATCCAAATTTATCTTAAATGTTGAAATCGAACCCACATCTACCACTTCCACTGGCAGGCAGCTCATTCAACATTCTCACTACCCTCTAAGTGAAGTTCCCCCTCACATTGCCCTTATACATTTCACCTTTCATCCTTAACCCATAACCTCTAGCTCTAGTCTCAGTGGAAAAAGACTGCTTACATTTACCCTATCTACACCCCTCATGATTTTCTATACCCCCATCAAATCTCCCTTCATTCTCCTACACTCTAGGGTATAAAGTCATAACTTATTCAACCTTTCCCCATAACTCAAGTCATGGCAACTTGCTTGCAAATTCTCACTGCACTCCTTCAATCTCACTGACATCTTTACTGTAGACAGCTGAACAAAACTGCACACAATACTCCAAATTAGGCCTCACCTACATTTTATAAAACTTCAACATAGCATCCCAACTCCTGTAGTAAATACTTGGATTTATGGAGGTCAATATGCCAAAAGCTTTCTTTACGACAATATCTATTGCTGGTGCCACTTTCAAGGAATTATGGATCAGTATTTCTAGGGCCCTTTGAGCTACTGCACTCCTCAGTACCCTCCCACTCACCGTGTAAATCCTACCCTGGTCTGTCCTCCCAAAGTGCAACACTTCAAGTTTGTTTGCATTAAATCCTATCTGCCATTTCTAAGCCCATTTTTTCCATCAGGTGCAGATCCCACTGCAAATAAGTCTTCCTTGCTTTCATCAGCACATCTGATAATCCAGTTTACCACACTAAATCTTGATTGTTGAAACAGATGACAAACAACAGACTCAGAACCTATCCCTGTGGTATACCACTAGTCACACGTCTCCAGTCAGACAGCCAACCACCTACTACAGTACCACAAAGCCAAAGTCTGATGCAATTTACTACCTCATCTTGAATGCCAAGCCACTGAACCATTTTGACTAACCTTCCAAGCAGGACCCTATCAAGGGCCTTGCTAAAATGCATGGAGACAACATCCACTGACTTGCCTTCATCAACATCCCTGTTAACTTCCTTGAAAAACTATGTAAGATTGGTTAGACATGACCTACCAGACGCAAAGCCATATCCCTAATCAGTCTCTGTCTTTCCAAATACAGTGTTTTTCTGGTAAATTGGTCCATAGCTTAATGGGGGCAGCTAGTTATTTGGGAAAATAGCTGGGTTTTCCTTATTTATTTGGGTCACTATTTCACCTAATTGGGACACTATTTGGGTCACTATTTCACCTAATTGGCACAGTTGCCGAACAGCTTCTAACTTGCGTCAGTTGCATGAACTTGTGTGGCCATTAGACACTACACCATGTTTAGAGTGAATAGATTATAAAATAGTGTCAGTTGCATGTTTGTGTTCAAATAGAAGTGATTTTTGTCACTGATAGCTGGCAAGAAATGAGCAGTAAGACAACTTAGAATTGTTTTCTCACTGCAGTTTCAAACATTCAGGCTTGGGGATGTCAGAAACAGCCAGGAGTAAAAATGAAACGATCTCATACTTCAAATTTTCGTAGTTACTAGCTTGTTGAAGGTATAAACAATTATCTTGAATGTTACAATGAAAATAAAAATTTGGAGGATGCGATCACCGAAAGTATTGTATGGAGGCAGTTCACTATCTGCAGTAGGTGCCTGCACTGATTTTGTTCATTTACAGTCAATTAAAAGAACACAGCAGCATGTTGGTTGTCCGACTAGGACAGCGAAAGCTGTGTTGGAGAGTTTTTAAAGTGGGAAAATAACAGCTCCACTCTCCTGATAAGTCTGGGTCCAATGGCATGAGCAGTCATCAGAAAATGGGGTATTCCTTGGTTGTAGTGGATAACCAGGAACTTTTCTGTGCCCTATGATCTTCACTCTCCACGAAGCGTTGTATAAGTGAAGTTATTGACTGTTGGATCTCACTGTTGATCTCATTTTCCCAGTCCACCAGAGCTGACGTCCCATGCTGGGACAGGCATTTCCCTATTTCACCAGCATATGAGGCACCAGCTTTAGCCCGCCTGTCAAGGCAGTGTCGCGTGCAAACAACAAATTGCAGCCATAGGTGAGAGCTGAGTGACCGATGGGGACAAAAGGTGAATGAGCTCGCCCAAAAAGGACAGAAAAATCCCATTCACCAGAGGTGCTAGCCCTTCCTAGACACCCCTTACTCGGCAGCATACATTGGATGAATTCCTCCATCGATAACTATTAGGAACTAGTGCACAGTTTTAAAAACATAGAAAAACCTACAACACAATGCAGGCCCTTTGGCCCACAATGCTGTGCCGAACATGTACTTACTTTAGAAATTACCTCGGGTTACCCATAGCCCTCTATTTTCTAAACTCCATGTACCTATTCAGGAGTCCCTTAAAAGACCCTATTGTATCTGCCTCCACCACCATCGCCAGCAGCCCATTCCATGTGTTCACCACTCTCTGTGTAAAACTCTTACCCCTGAGATTTGCTCAGTACCTTCTTCATTTATAACAATTACGAAGACAAGGGGTCCCAGAACAGATGTCTGAGTCACTTCATTGGACACCAACCTCCATGCAGAAAAGACCACTCTTTGCCTTCTGTGTGCAAGCCAGTTCTGGATCCACAAAGCAAGGTCCCCTTGTATCCCATGCCTCCTTACTTTCTCAAAAAGCCTTGCATGGGGTACCTTATAAAATGCCTTGCTGAAATCCATATACACTACATCTACTGCTCTACCTTTTTTTCTTTTTAAATCTTTTTATTAATTTTAAGAAAAACATAAGTGAAATATGAATACAAAACGTTTGAGTACATAATTAATAGTTTAAATAGACAATCAGATATGTAATAATCAATATATAAGGCCTCCTAAACTCATAGTATTAATGTAAAAGAATCGAAAAAGAGAAAAAAAACCAAAAAAAACTAAAAGAAAACTTTTTTAAAAAACTAACCAACATGGGTAATTGCATAATGTTAAATACATATAGTAATGCCGATAACTCCAAACCTCCATCCAAATAATTAAGGATAATAACAGTAAGGTTTAGGATCAGACCATTTAACTCATACGAAAATGTTGAATAAATGGTCTCCAAGTTTCCTCAAATTTAACTGAAGAATCAAAAACCACGCTTCTAATTTTTTCTAAACTCAAACAAGAAATAGTTTGAGAAAACCACTGAAATACAGTTGGAGGGTTAATTTCTTTCAAATTCAGTAAAATAGATCTTTTTTTTAGATATTTGCAAGTCAGAAATTTTCTGTATAATGAATTAAAGTCTTTTTCGAAAGAATGTCCATTGGACATTACAGAAAGAATTTTAGCCCTCAATCCTTGTCAAAAGGGTTTAGTAGCTATCATTTATAATATGATTATGAGTGTACAGCCAGATGTATCAGAAAAAATTAAGGAATGGCAAGAAGAATTGCATTGTCCTATATCTACTGAGCAATGGGAAAAATTTTTATCATTGGTAAATTTGTCCTCTATTTGTGCTAAACATGCCATAATACAATTTAAGGTTGTACATAGAGCTCACATGTCTAAAGATAAACTTGCTCGATTTTATTCTTATGTTAATTCAACCTGTGACAGATGTCATTCTGATGTTGCTTCATTGACTCATATGTTTTGGTCTTGTCCTTGTTTACAAAATTATTGGAAAGATATTTTTAATATTATTTCAAGAGTTTTAAATATCAATCTCCAACCGCATCCTTTTACTGCAATTTTTGGTTTACCAATGATAGATAATAATCGTCTATCCGCTTCATCTCAACGAATGATTGCATTTGTTACATTAATGGCTAGAAGATCTACTGCTCTACCTTCATCAATCTGTTTAGTCACGTTCTCAAAAATTTCAATCAGGTTTTGTAAGGCACAATCTGCCTTTGACAAAGCCATGCTGACTATTCCTAATCATATTATGCCTCACTAATCCTGCCTCTCAGGATCTTCTCCATCAACTTACCAACCACTTGAAGTAAGACTCACTGGTCCATAATTTCCTGGGATACCTCTACTCCCTTTCTTGAACAAAGGAACAACATCTGCAACTGTCCAGTCCTCTGGAACCTCTCCAGTCCCCATTGGTGATGCAAAGATCATAGCCAGAGGCTCAGCAATCTCCTCCCTCGCTTCCCAGAGTAGCCTGGGGTATATCTCGTCCGGTCTAGGTGACTTATCGAACTTGATGCTTTCCAAAAGCTCCAGCACATCCTCTTTCTTAATGTCTATATGTTCAAGATTTCCAGTCCACTGTAAGTTATCCTTACAATCGCCAAGGTCCTTTTCCATAGTGAATAGTGTAGCAAAGTATCCATTAAGTACCTCTACTATCTCCTCCGGTTCCATACACACTTTTCCACTGTCACACTTGATTTGTCCTATTCTCTCACGTCTTAATCCTTCTGCTCTTCACATACTGTATGGGATTTTCCTTAATCCTGTTCACCAAGGCCTTCTCATGGCTCCTTCTGGCTCTAATTTCATTCGTAAGCCCCTTCCTGCTAGCCTTAGAATTTTCTAGATCTCCATCATTACCTAGTCTTTTGTACCTTTTGTAAGCTTTTCTTTTCTTCTTGACTAGATTTTCAACTGCCTTTGTACACCATGGTTCCTGTACCCTACCATCCTTTCCCTGTCTCACTGGAACATACCCGTGTAGAACGCCACACAAATATCCCCAATATTTGCCACATTTCTGCTGTACATTTCCCTGAGAACATCTGCTCCCAATTTATACTTCCAATTTCTTGCCTGATAGCTTCATATTTCTTGTTACTCCAATTAAATGCTTTCCTAACATGTCTGTTCCTATCCCTCTCCAATGCTGTGGTAAAGGAGATTGTATTGTGATCACTAACTCCAAAATGCTCTCCCACTGAGAGACCTGCCACCTGACCATGTTCATTTCCCAATACCAGATCAAGTACAGCCTCTCTTCTTGTAGGCTTATCTAAATATTGTGTCAGGAAACCTGCCTGACCACACCTAACAAACGCCACCCATCTAAACCTCTCCCTGAAGGGAGATGCCAATAAATATTAGGGAAATTAAAATCCCCCATCACGACAACCAAGTTATTACTGCACCGTTCCAGAATCTGTCTCCTTATCTGCTCCTCAATGTCCCTGTTACGATTGGGTGGTCTATAAAAAACACGCAGTAGAGTCATTGACCCCTTCCTGTTTCTAACTTCCACTCACAGAGACTCAGTAGACAATCCCTCCATGACTTCCTCCTTTTCTGCAGCCATGACATTATCTCTGATCAGCTGTGCCAAGCCCCCACCTCTTACCTCCCTCCCTGTCCTTTCTGAAACATTGAAAGCCTGGCACTCTGAGTAACCATTTCTGTCCCTGAGCCATCCAACCTCTGTCTCTGGTCACAACATCATAGTTCCAAGTGCTGATCCACGCTCTAAGCTTATCCACTTTGTTCATGATACTCCCCGCATTAAAATAGACACATCTCAAACCATCTGTCTGAGCATATCTCTTCTCTATCACCTGCCTATCCTCCCTGTCACACTGCCTACAAGCTTTCTCTATTTGTCAGCCAACCGCCCCTTCCCCCATCTCTTCAGTTTGGTTCCCACCCCCCAGCAATCCTAGTTTAAACACTCTTCAATAGCCTTAACAAGCCTCCCCGCCAGGACATTGGTCCCCCTTGGATTCAAGTGTAACCTGTCCTTTTTGTGCAGGTCACGCCTGCCCCAATAGAGGTCTCAATAATCCAGAAATCTCAATCCCTGTCCCCTGCTCCAATCTATCAGCCACACATTCTGCACTTCACTCTATTCCTATATTCACTGTTGCATGACACAGGCATTAATTCCAAGATTACTACCTTTGAGGTCCTGCTTCTCAGCTTCTTTCCTAATCCCCTGTAGTCTGTTTTCAGGACCTCCTCCCTTTTTCTACCTATGTCATTGGTACCAATATGTACCATGACCTCTGGCTGTTCACTTTCCCACTTCAGAATATTGTGGATGTGATCAGAAACATCCCAGACCCTGGCACCTGGGAGGCAAACTACCATCCGTGTTTCTTTCCCGCGTCCACAGAATCGCCTGTCTGACCTCCTAACTATAGAGTCCCGATCACTACCGCCATCCTCTTCCTTTCCCTATGCTTCTGAGCTACAGGGCCAGACTCTGTGCCAGAGGCACGGTCACTGTTGCTTCCCCCAGGTAGGTCGCCCCCTCCCTCACCAACAGTACTCAAACAGGAGTATTTATTGTTAAAGGGGACAACCACAGGGGTACTCTCTAGTATCTGACTCTTGCTTGCCCTTCCCTCTCCTGTTACCCACTTTTCTGTCTCCCGAGGCCCCAGTGTGACTACTTGCCTATAGCTCCTCTCTATCATCTTCTTACTTTCCCTGACCAGACAAAGGTCATTGAGCTGCATCTCCAGTTCCCTAACCGGGTCCTTAAGGAGCTGCAGCTCAACACACCTGGCACAGAAGTGGCCATCTGAGAGGCTGGGAGTCTCCTGGAAATCCCATATCTGACACCCAGTACAGAACAACGGCCTCACAGACATACTTCCTATTCCTATTCTTCACAAGTAACTTACCTCGCCTCAACCCATTATCGCCAAAGCCCTCCTACTTTGACTCCGTCTACTCTGTATGGACCACGTGCAGGCAGAAGGGATGAGGTGTCATTAACTTACTTAGTTTGACACAGCATCGCGAGCCAAAGGGCCTGTCCTGTGCTGTTCTACTGGAAGATTGAAAGACAGCTGACATTTTGCCTTTATTTAACAAGGGCAGCTAGGATAAGCCAAGTAACTACAAACCACTAAGCCTTTTATCAGAGGTGAGAAAAATTTTGGAAGGGATTCTGAGGGACAAGATTTATTTGCATTTGGACTGTTTGGAGATTGTCTGCATAGCCCGGTGCATGGTAAATCATATCCTACCAAATCTGATTTGAGTTTTTGTTTTGAAGAGGTGTCCTAAAGGACTGAAAAAGGTAGGATTGTAGATATTGTCTACATGGTGTTTAACAAGGCCTTTGACAAAGTCCCACGTGATAGGCTGATCCAAAATGTTAGAACACATGGGATTCTGAGTGACCTAGCAGGTTTCAGTATGTACGTTTAATGTCAGAGAAATGTATACAATATACATCCTGAAATTCCTGTTGGATACAAAATTGGTTTGGTGGTAGGAAGCAGAAGGGTTGTTTTTCCACTGCAGGGATTAATGCTGTATCCACAGTTTAAGATTATATTGAAGATTTGGATGAGAGTGTTAAGTGGCATGATCAGCAAGTTTGCATATGACACCATATGCAAGTTTGATATTGTGGATCATGAAGAAGGTTGTCTAAGATGACAATCAATCAACTCAGAAAGTGGGCAAGGAAATGGCAGATGGAATTTAACACTGGTCAATGCAAAGTGTTGCTTTTTGGGAAGTTAAACCAGGGAAGGACTTTTACAGGGAATGGCAGGGCCCTGGAAAGTCTTGACAGATAGAGATCCCTCATGGGACAAGTATAGAGTTCTCTGGAAACTGGAATATGGTTAAGACAGGGTGGCGAGGAAGGCATATGGCATGAGGCACTGAGTTCAGGAGTGGGGATGTCATGTTAGGTAGGACGTCTGCATTGGAGTTTTGTGTGCAGTTCCAGTTGCATGCACTAGGAAGTGTGTGATTAAACTGGAGAGGGGATACAAAAGATTCAGAAGGACATTGCCAGATTGCAGGGCTTGAGTTATAAATGATTGGATAGGCTGGGTCTGTTTTTCTTGACCGAAGTGCGGGCAGAGCTGACATGATAGACAATATATAAAGTCATAATAGAGCAGACAGTTAATGTCTGTTCTGACTGGAGGGGTGTCTAAAACTAGAGCATGCAAGTTTAAGATGAGAGTGAGGAGGTTTAAAGGTCCTGAGGTAAACTTTTCACACATAGTGTAATTAGTATCTAGAGGAGTTGTCCCAGGTTAGTGGTGGAGGTAGAGTCAATAACAACACTGAAGAGGCATCTGGACAGCACAGAGCAGGTCAGAGCATTACCGAACTAATGCAAAGCAAGCAGGATTAGTATAGACAGGCACGATGGTCTGCACCAACATTGTGGGCAAAGCCCAATTTTATTTTATCTTGTTGAGATACATCCCCTGAGCCACGCCGCCCAGCCAATCTCCAGATTTAGTCCTCGCCTCATCACGGGTCAATTTACAATGACCCATTAACCTACCAACAGTACATCTTTGGACTGTGGGAAGAAAATGGAATACCTGGAGGAAACCCACCAGCCTCGGGGAGAACGTGCTAATTCCTGACAGGCAGCGACGGGACGGTACTGTTAAGCGTTGTACTAACCACTACGCTATTCTGCTGCAGAACTTATGGTATCACCTCCGTAACTTTAAATTCTCATCCCAATAAAGAATCAAGAACGAAATGGAATGAGGCGTTGATATTCAGTAGCTCAGTATGCATGTTATATCATAGTAAATTCATAACGCAAGAGTGTTTGACTTCACAAATAGTAAGTCAAGTGAGCGAAGCAAATTAGATGCAGTCACTAAACTTCTAGCCGCGTTGAAACACACGGTCTTGATCCAACCCCTTAACTTAATCCAGGTAATGTTGAAAATGGTACTATCGTAAATAATCTGGTATAGCGCAATATGAGGTCATTCTTACCCTCGGCCATTAGACTCTATAACGAGTCCACCTATAGCCGGGGAAGTGATAACCCCCTCCTGTTAGACTGTTTTTGGCAACATTTTTATTCTTTTACTTTTCTTCTAATACTTATTTATTTGTATATCTGTGCATTTGTAATGCTATTGTATTACTGTACTTTCCTTTGGGATCAATAAAGTATATCTGAATCAAAATACGGACGCTTAGATTTACAACAGTTAAATTGCCTTCTACGTGTCTTCACTGCGAGAAACCTTTCAACTGAAAACGATGTAATGAATTAAGATCTATGCGATTAACCGTTCACTTAGCCAAACGCCGCCCTAGGCAAAGCAACTACAAAGAACCGCTCCCTCAATAACAAACAATCAAGATACGACGAAATCTCTGCGTGAGACGAAATTCAGCTGGAGGAAGGCGGCCACACCTGCTATTCAAGTGGCTATTCAGGGACTTGCATTCAGTTCTAGTGCGGGAGATCGGTTGGGGTTAGTTCCGCGTCCGTCACAAGCCAATTGAAAAAGCAAGCGAGGCTTGTACCGGTCGCAATCAATTTTTACCAAGTAGAATACTGATTTTAAACAGGCCTGGGATAGATTTGCAGCTTTTGGTTTTTTTTAAAGTGCATTAACACCAGTAGTTTTGAATTCAACTGAAAACAGGTGGGGTGTGTTTAAACTGGGCACATTTACAAGAGCTTCTATGCAGAAATGCACGCAGAGCTAATCCTGTAGTATGGTATGGAACCCAAACTTCCCCGTCACCCCAATATATTTTTGAAACAAAATCGACATAGCAGTCCCCTAAAATTAAACGGTTCTGACCACACCCAATGGACGATTTAAAAACATAAGCCATAAAAGGCGAGTTAGTATAAACCGAAGTCAAGGGCTATCACGCACCATTCATCCCAGGCAATCAATTACTCCATCAATATCAAATTACCAACACCACAATGTTAATTGTCGCTCGCATAGTTTAACGTCATTTCATCTCTCCTCCTCCCCCATCACCACTTTCATTTTTTTCTGTTGTGTAGGGATTTATTTTTAGGTATGTGTCAACGTTATTTTATTTTAAAGGGAAAGGGGTAGACTAAGTTCTTTGTAGTATGGGTACTGATGGGGGTTAGCAGCTGTCTTAGAAGATCCGATTGCGCTTCCTTGAAGCCGACCGGGGACCTTTTAATCTTAGCCCCGAACGCAATGGTTTCTGGCGCCGATTGCCGTCTCGATTGGAGACGGTTCCCCCCCACCCCCTTGCCTCCAACATTTTTTTTGTTAATGGGACTAACAGACTCTGTTGTGCACATCTGATTTAAACCCTTCCTCAGGCGTCAGTTGTTACGGCGGTACAATAAGAGAAATAGGTTGAAGGAGAACAAAGTGTTTGCCTTGTGCTACTAATACATATTTTGGGAAGATAGTAGCTGTCGCTTAAAACCGTGCCGGTTACCTGTTGTCTGCTTTAGACGTGTTGGGACAAGGCGGCGGGTGAAGAACAGTCTGATTTTCCTCCATCTCCACCACACACTTGGTGTTGAGTTCCAACTCTGTAGAACATCAGTCAAAATGTTACCAAACAGCCCATTACCCATGTCTCTCGATCTCTCTCTCTCTCTCTCATACACTATTACCGACGATGCTTTAAAAATGCATTGCAAAGTTTTTTCTTTAAACAAATCTGATAGTACATTCATTATTTAAGGTGGGTTTTTATCTAAATTTTGCTCACCTCGTCGGTTCATAGGGCGGACTCTCACTGCAACTTTCACCTTGGAATCCGACATTTTCGCACACTTTCTTCCTCCCTCCCAGCGGTCCTATTAACTTCTACTTATTTCCTTGATTTCTCCGACTGTTGCAAATCCTCCTTAGCTCCTTCGTGCGCGCGTCTTCCAAAAAGCCACGGGTCCATTACTTGAGACGGATTAAAAGGGAAATGAGCTCTTCTTAATTCTCTCTCGCGCCTTCCCCTTGCTAACCAGAGATGTTTGACTCTTCTCCCTTCATCACCGCCGCCATGTTACAAGCGTTCAATCAGTCAAGTCAGGACCCGCGGAGATTCCCGAAACAGGGACTAGACACGATTCGACTCGACTACGCCGGGCCATACGGAAACAGCCGAGAACTAGACCCTCGGCTGCACCAAGCGACTGGTCACGCACGGAAACACCCGAATGGTCTCGGATAAAGCACATTACAAGCCGAAGAACACCGGCCGAGGTTGGCGAACCCATCATAAAACGCACGAAAAAAAACTTAACAGAACGTAATCAGAACAAAACGTAAGGTTTTTTTTTTAACTGGGCAGGTTTTCTCACGAAAATGTTACTCATCATTCGAGTAACTGTTGAATAATTTGGGTGGTATTTTGCACTGGAAGTTGGGCAAAGATCTGGCAAATGGAGATTATAATATGAGAAAATATGAAATTGGCCTTTTAGCAGGAAAATAGAAGAGCATAGTTTTGTAAAGAAAAACTGGGACATTGGGAGCAATGCTTCCTCTTGAATGCTGATGAGAACCTGGTTTACAGATCATGTGAGCTACACTTGGTGGTGTTTGTGACACAAGTGTAGCCCAGGGTCCTGTGGCATTTCATCTGGAGAGGAAAGAAGTTGTGTATCGAACTTGCTGTGATACAAAAGTCTCCATTGATTGGGGGGGGGGGGGGAGAAGCATATCTAACCTTACCCTCATCTCATCACTTTGTGTGGCTGTATCAAACAGTGCATGAAACCAAAGTATGCGGTTACTAAGTGTCACTGCTGGGATGAATAGGCTTAGCCTCAGTGTTGTGCAATGTTCCATTTAGTTGGACCTTGTTGCATTTCCTATTCTTTGTAGATCACCCTCAATCACAAGTCCATCTGGCAGTGATCAGTATGGAATGTCCTGCAGGCTCTCTGGGAGAGGGACAATATCTTGTGAGATACCTTCTCCAAAACAAAAAAAATGTCAAAGCAATTGGCTAGAATTCTTCATGGACAGAACTCACCATCAAGAAAGGCAGCATTTGACAGGAAGTTGGGATAGGGTGGGGCGGGGGAGGAGAACATCTCTGTCAGATCTTTCCTGCACAGTCAGGGTCTCACAATATAATCTGCCCTTGAAATATCTGCAGTGAGGATAAGTCAGTAATCCAGCTTCTTGTGGACTGTGAATTTGCAAAGGATATCTGGAAAAGTATGCAAGGGTCCTTGTCAGCATAGTTTTTTTTAAGTGTAAATCTTGCCTGACAAATCTGAAATTCTTTGAGTAAATACCAGACTGGATAGACAAAAGGGAGTCAGTGGATGTTGTTTACTTGGATTTTCAGAAGGACTTTGACGAGGTGCCACACCTGAGACTGCTAAACAAGATATATGTTGATGATTTTGATGATGGAATTGATGGCTTTGTAGCCAAGTTTGCAGACAATACTAAGATGGGTAGGGGACAGATACTGTTGAAGCAGGGACTCTGCAGAAAGGCAGATAAATTAGGACAAAGAGCAAAGTGACATAGAATATAGTGTAGAGAAGTGTATTATCATGCATTTAGGTAGAAGGGATAAAGGTGTGAACTATTTTCTAAATGCTAAGAAAATTCAAAACTCACAGGTGCAAGGGGATTTGGGAGTCCTTGTACGTGAGTCCCTCAATGTTAACATGCAGGTTGAGTCAGTTGTAAGGAAGGCCAGTGCAATGTTAATATTCTTATAAGAGGACCAGAATATAAAAACAAGGATGTGACGCTGAGGCTTTATAAGGCATTGATAAGACCACACTCGGAGTACTGAGAGAAATTTTGGATCCCTTACCTCAGAAAAGATGTGCTGGCACTGGAGATAGTCCAGAAGAGAATGATAATTTCAGGCATGAAAGGGTTAACATGAGGAACATTTGAAGGCTGAGCCGGTACGTACTCATTGCAGTTTAGAAGAATGGGGATGGGGGGGGGGGGGGGGGAGAATGTCATTGAAACCGCAATCAAATATCAAAAGGCCTAGATAGAGTGGATGTGAAGATGTTTCCTATTTTGTTGGAGACTAGGACCAGAGGGCACAGCCTCAGAATAGAGAAACATCCCTTTAGAACAGAGAGAAGGAATTTCTTGAGCCAGATTGTTGTGAATCTGTGGAATTTAATGCCACAGGCAGCTGTGGAACCCAATCATTGGGTATATTTAAAATGGAGGATGATAGGTTATTGATTAGTCAGGGCATCAAAGGTTAGAGAGAGAAGGCAGGAGAATGGAATAGAGAAGGATAATAAATCAGTCACAATGGAATAGCAGAGTAGACTCAATGGGCTAAATAGCCTAATTTTCTTACTGTCTTATGGCCTTCGTTTATAGTCCATGCTGATCACAGCGAGTCCCAGTTGCTTGCATTGAGCCCATAACCCTCCAAGCCCCTTCCCACCACGCACCCATCAAAATGTTTCTTAAATGTTGCACTCACAACTACTTCCTCTAGCAGCTTCACTCAGCAACTCCCTACCTCTCAGGTCAATTAAATCTCCCCCTCTTGTCCTGTATCTGTACCCCTTAGACTTGAACTCCCTGACCCTGGGAAAGAGATAATGACCATCTACATTGTACATATCCCTTCTGATTTTATAAACTTCTGAAGTTACCCCTCATTCTTGATGGGTGTATAATGCAGAGGTCATGAGTGGAAATGGTGCTTCAAAAATTGAATGTATTAACTTCACGACACAATGAATGTAAATAAAGATGCCCTGATTGTATTAGAATGCTTGTGCATATTTTTAAGTTTCAAAAAAATAGGATCGACTTTTCAATGCTCTGAAAAGATTTTAACAAATCATTCTTCTGATGCTTGTAAAAATGTAGAACTCTTCCTTGATGACTGGTGTAAGCAACATCTTTTTAACATTTTAAGGCAGAGATAGATACTTCATAAGTGATGTGAAAGCATACATACAGCTGTACAGAGCTGAGATAAGTGGGACCAATCATGCTGTTATTAAATGGTAGAACTTGCTGATAATTATGATGGAATTAAAGATTTCACATTTGATTCTTCTGCTGAAGTGGCAGATGGCTAACACGAGGGGGCATAGTTTTAAGGTGCTTGGAATTAGGTACAAGGGGGATGTCAGAGTTAAGTTTTTCCCCAGAGTGGTGGGTGCGTGGAATGCACTGCTAGCAATGGTGTTAGAGGCAGATACATTAGGGTCTTTAAGAGACTCTTAGATAGGTGCATTGAGCTTGGAAAAAAAAGAGGGCTGTGTGGTAGAGAAATTCAAGGCAGTTTCTAGAGCAGGTTTATGTGGTTGGCAGAACATTGTGGGCCAAAGGACCTGTAATGTATTGTAGATTTGTGATTCTCAGGTCAAGATTACAATGATACTGCTAATCCAATACCTGTTGAAGGGGGAGAATAAAGAAACAAAGGTGTTCCCTTCAGAGTGTGGAATCTTGGTAAGGTAAACCTTTATTCTGAAGCAGTTACTCCTTACCACTAATCCAAAATTATATAGTGTGTGGTGTCTACTTCTGTTCCTGATTCATACTATGTTAGCCAAGAACAAGTGTGACATTAGAAATAGATTTTCTTAGTGGAATGAAAGACAACAAATTTCCACTTGATTATGACAATAAAAAACAAATCTGAAATAAAAACAAATACGCTAAAAACTCTTGACAAGTGTCAAGGATGCTCTGGCCTCTGTTTTTCTCTCCGCAAATGCTGCCTACTGGAATGTTCCCAGTAATTTCTCTTTCTTCATGCTTCAATTTAAAATGAGAATAGTCCATCTGACCCAGGAAAAAGGCCACATCCAAACAGTTGAGCCATCTTTTAACAGTTATAGTATGTCCCTAAGGGGACCTTGAACTACCAATACCAGAATAAAATATTTAAAAAGGAATACAAGAAATATAAGGAGAGAATGCAATGGGGGACAAGGAAATGGTGGATGAACTGAATAAGTATTTTGCACCAGAATTCACTGTGGAAGACACTAGCAGTATGCCAGAAGTTTGAGTGTGTTAAGGGACAGATGTGAGTGCAGTTGCTATGACTAGGGAAATGGTGCTTGGAAACTGAAAGGTCTGAAGGTAGGCAAGTCACCTGGACCAGATGGACTACACCCCAGGGTTCTAAAAGAGGTAGCTAAAGAGACTGCAGAAACATTAGCAATGATCTTTTAAGAATCAGTAAGTCTGGCATGATTCAGGAGGACTTGGAAATTGCAAATGTCAAACCACTCTTCAAGAAGGGACGGAATAAGAAGAAAGGAAATTAGACCACTTAGCCTGACCTGTTTGGGAAGATATTGGAGTCGATTGTTAAAGATATGGTTTTCGGGTACTTGGAGGCACATGACAAAATAGTCCAAAGTAAACGTTGGTTTCCTTAAGAGAAAATCTTGCCTGATAAATCTGTTGAAATTCTTTTAGGAAATAACAAGCAGGGTAGACAAAGGAGAATCGGTGGATGTTGTGTAGTTGGATTTTCAGAAGGCCTTTGGGAAGGTGCCACACATGAAAATGCAAACAGAATAAGAGCCCAGGGTATTACAGGAAAGATACTAACATAGAGAGAGCATAGACTGATTGTCAGGAGTGGGAATAAAGAGATCCTTTTTTGGATTGGCTGCCGGTAACTGGAGTCGTTTAGTTGGGGTCTGTGGTGGGACTGCTTTTTACGTTGTAGATCAATGATTTGGATGAACTTGGCTTTGTGACCATGTCTGCAGATGATAGAAAGATGGGTAGAGAGCAGGTAGTGCTGAGGAAACAGAGAAATTTTGGAATGACTTAGATTAAGAGAATGGGCAAAGAGGCCTTGTGCAGGATTCCCCAAGGGTTAATTTTCATGTTGAATCAGAGGTGAGCAAGGCAATGTTAGCATTCATTTCTGAGGCTGTATAAGGCACCTGTGGTACTGCACTTTGAATATTGAGCAGTTTGGGGGCTCTTATTTGAGAAAGGATGTACTAATATTAGGGGGTTCAGAGGAGGTTCATGAGAATTCTGAGAATGAAAGGGTTATCATATGAGCAACAATTGAGGGCTCTGGGCCTGTACTCACTGTAATTTAGAAGAATGAGGGATCTTATCAAAATCTATCAAATGTTGAAAAACCTAGATGGATTGGATGTGAAGAGGATGTTTCCTTTGGTGGGGGAGTCTTGGACCAGAGGGTACAGCATCAAAATAGAAGTATGTCCATTTAGAACAGATGAAATTCTTAAGCCAGAGGGTGGTGAATTGTAGAATTTGTTGCCACAGGCACCTGTGGAGGCCAAGTCACTATGTGCATTTAAGGCAGAGGTTGATAGGTTATGGGGAGAAGGCAGGAGAATGGGGTTGAGAGGGAAGTGGATCAGCCATGATGAAATGGCAGAGCAGACATAATAGGCTGAATGGCCTAATTCTGTTTCTATGTCTTATGGTCTAATTAGAAAAACAAATTGAAAGAAAGTAAGCATACCAACTTAACTGACACTTGCATCAGCTTTGCAGAAGAAACCAAGTTGCTCAATGGCTAGGGAAGGATTTTTAAATTTCAAAAACAGACTTTATGTATACCAAGAAGAAATGAAAACATGTTTTCTATGCTTGGTGCCAGTTAGTCAATAAATTTACTTGGGTTCCCTAAAGGTGATGCAGGTTACCCAGAAGTCACCAACTGAAAGACTACCAAAACTGGCCCCATTTTGGGGCTTCAAAACTTAAGGGAGGCAATGTTCATCCACCTTTTTGCAGATTGTGGGTTTGCCTAGAGATTATGGGGAAGTCCCTCATACATTGAAAGGGTATATAATCCCAGGGAGCCATGAGTGGCAATGGTGCTATGGTTTGTTTTAGAAAAAAAAAACATTAACTTTACTAAATTTATTGACTAAATGGCACCAAGCATAGAAAAATGTTTTCATTTCTTCTTGGTATACATAAAGCCTGTTTTTGAAATTTAAAAATTGTAAACATCTTTACAAATAAAATTTCCTAAACAAGAGAAAATCTGCAGATGCTGAAATGTGTATTGCTAAAACAATTTCCTGAACACTTGATATTTCTTAAATAAGACAAGGAAAAGTTAATCAATTTATAGTCACAAATACATATAAAAAGATAGATGTAGCAGTCATTGATGTTCTAAAATCAGAGGGCAGCACTTCTGTGCTCCTGCTGTGCCTTCAGTCATGTGGAGTGACACAAAATGGTGTACAGCACTCATTTGATGAGCCTTGCAAAGAATAAATAACCATACATACAAGGCTCACTGGATCAAAGAGGTGATAACCAACAAGTTAACACCCGCTTTGACATTGCTTTCAACAATCCACTTTACCTTGTCCACTGCTGAAGAATGTGAAAAGCCAGCTCCAAGAAGCTCAAAGATTATATGAAATTGTGCTGGACACCAAGGAAGAAAGGTACAAGCTGCTTGCTGTAGGATTACCTTAAGAAAAACTGTGGGAATAAACATATATTGAGAGGACTTTAACAGTTTAAGGGAGTGTCTTAATATCTTGAGAAAAGTAACTAATGTCCGATAAAGTTTAGTCTTCCAGTGACAACCTCCGCCTGTAAATGAATAAAGCAAAGATAGCATTAGATTGGTTAAGTGAAAGTGATATAGAATTTATTCTGCAGATGGATAAAGAAAAACAAGAGAATATCCAATGGACCTTAGAGTATATTTTAGATGTTAGATGCTAAGAGAATGTTTCACTTTGTAGGGGAAAATCAACTAGAAGGCAATGTTTCACAACAAGATAACAAAGGAGATGCACGAAAAGGAGCTGGAAGAGCTCAGCTAAACTGGACTAGGTGAAGGGTCTTGACCTGAAACATCAACTGTCCATTTCCTTTCATAAAAGGATACCCGACTCACTTAATCCTCCAGCTCTTTTTATGGCTGTGGACTTCCAGCACCTGCAGTCTCTTGTCTCTCCAGTAAGAGGGAGACAAATTGCTATTTGATTTCTAATCTTTGGCTTTATCTGCCTGAAAGAGTGCTTTGGGGCTGATTATTTTTTTTATTTATATGAGATTCAACAGATTATGGGGAAAGGGTTAAAAAAAGAGAGCTGAAGCCAAAATCAGATTAGTCATTGAATGGCAGAGCAGCTAGAGGGGTTACATGGCCTTAATCCTGCTAAATGTTATGACCATATACGTTCCTGGAGGTCGTGTGAAAAGGATTAAGGTGGCAAGTGGGACATTTACATGCAACAGCCAATACATAGAGTATAAAAGCAGGGAGTTCACACTGGAACACAAATCAGGACATAGCTAGACATCTGTGTTGTTCTGATCACATGAAGAACAACTGTCTTCTGACTGCATATATACAGTACAACCAAATGAAACATTCCTCTAGACCACAGTGCACTCATAATACATATGTCCCAACACCTAAAAAAAATTACCACAAGTTAATAAAATACATTTCAAAATGCTTATTAAGTGTGCAGTACAAGTAAACAGCTTGCTGTCCCAGTGATGAGACCTCCGTGGTGGCAGTGTATTTTTACTAGCTGTTACCCAATCTGGCAGTCCTAGTCCTGATCTCCTCTACCTCCTTCCTGACAGGGGGTCAAGGAGATTGTGGGATGCGTGGTAGGGATCCTCAAAACTGCTTTGGACCCTTCGTCTATATTGCTGCTGGTAAACGTCACAACTGGGGGCGGGGAAGTAAGGGAATGGATACCTCACTGATCCACCCGGCAGTTTTTACTGTCCTTGGTACGATTTTGCGATCCAATGCCTCGTAGCTTCTACTCACACAGCGATGCAGCCAGACAGGATATTCACAATGGTGCTTCTGCAGGAAGATTTAAAATGGGGATGGGGAGCCTTGCATGCCTCAATCTCCTGAGAAAGTGTAGACACTGTTCTGCCTTTTTGACTAATGAGTATCATGGGCCCAGGTTAGATTGTCCATTATGCGCAGACCCAGGAACTTTGTGCTCCTCGCTCTCCATGGCAGAGCCATTGATGTGCAGTGGAGAGTGGTTGAACTGTGCCTTCCTGAAGTCCACAAACATCTCGCCTTGTCCACACTGAGATTCAGGTTGTTGTTCTCACACCATTTGATAAGCCTCTCCACCGCCTTTCTGTATGCTGACTTATCATTGTTGCAGATGAGGCCAACTGTTGTTGTATCAGTGAACTTGATGATGCAGTTTGAACTGGATCTGACAGTGCAGTCATTAGTCAGCAGTGGGCTGAGCGCATAGTCCGTGGGATGGGTGGGTACCAGTGCTCAGCATGGATCTCGAGATATTGTTGCCAACGTGGACTGACCAGGCTCTTTCTGTAAAGAAGTCAAGATACAGGTACAGAGAGGGGTGTTGAGTCCCAGTGAGGGCAGTTTACCCACCAACATCTGAAGAATGATCATGTTGAATGTTGAGCTGAAATTGGTGAACAAATAAAGAATAAAATTATAAAAAAGAATTTATAAAGAACAATCTTAATATGGGGAAGTGGGAAATGTTTTAAGAGATTTTATTAAGGTTGCAACCTGCCCACTTTTGAGGGGAGATTTAAATGACATTGATAAAATTATGCGAGTCCTCCACAGGATAATTGAAAGCATATACTACATTTCCCAAAACAGAAAGATAAGTAATTAAAAACCAAGATACAAGGTAACCAAGGATATTGGAAGAATGTTTTTCACCAAAAGAATGATGGTGTCTAGATCTCACTGCAAGAGATATTGGAGGCAGGAACTTCAATGATATTTACAAAGTACCCAGTTAACAATTTAAAATTTTGTCACCTAAAGGGTTACAGACTGAACTGGGAATCAGGATTAACCCAAATAGATTTTCTCCCCCCAGCTGGTAGGAACATGGCCTCCAATGTTATATATTGCCAGGATTTAATAAATCCACAACTGCTACAATCCCTCTTAGGAATGTTGCCAGCTTTGGAAATTTTCCAATTTTTATTTCATTTTATTCCGTATTTAGCCTTTTTCTTAATTTCATTCATTTGTTGTTTACTTTCTCTGTAGGAAATAATCCCACCATTCTTATCAGTCAAATGCAAAGATGACAATTTTTAATCAGTTGCCATGTTCAGGAGGGGAAGTGAAAAATCAAAACTGCACCTTTATTATTCCCAATGAGGAAAAACATCTAAAAAATTTAATTTTAAAACATGTAGATCAGGAATTGGTTCATTTGGAAAGTACATCCAACCTAAAGTGGCTGATAAATGCTAACAAAGTGGTCAAAGTGATCAAACACTTAAAATTTGTTTGGTATTGACCTTGTGTAAATAACCAAATGAACCTAGATGCTGTTGCACACCCACACAGATATGGTTCAAACATTTTGAAAATCCACAGAAACCTCTAAAGACTTGGCAAATCCTCCTTGATTTCCAGAGTGCACTCAGCATTAGCCAGACCAAGATCTGTGAAAACACAAGTACAGGTGTGTATCCAAATGTCCTTGATTTTAAGGGGTTATGTACACTAATCACCTAACTTACAAATTCAAGGAGCTGTTAACTATTGCAAAGAAAACACATTAAGTTTATCAGAATACAAGGACCATAAAGCTCAACTAAATTGCACATTTATTGTACTTTTTTTCATTTTGCTTTTATCCTGCTGCCAAGCCCCTTTCCGTTTACTCCGTGCTCAAACAGGGATTTATTTCCTTTAGCAATGCTTCAATCGCAGAAACATTCACTGTATTACTCCACAGTCCATTCAGAAGCACAGGCAGGTAAAGCATCACTATTTCAATTACATTCTAGGCTCAGGCACTTCCCGTATTTAATGTCTCTATTTTATAAGGGCAACACCTTTAATCCAATTTATTGTGTTCTGAGTAGTAAAAGGTTCAACTATGAAATAAAGCAAAGGGAGTTCAGTGCTCCCAAACCTAGAACTCATGGATTGAGGGTCCTTAAATAAACTTAATCAGAGCCACCCAACGACCCTCATCCATTAACATTTTCATTTTCAAGATTATTCTCAGGAACCTCCTCTGGACCATCTTCAACACCGGCACATCTGAATCATTATAAAAATATAGCTTACTAACCCGATCAGACCAGAATGCTCAATCATCCTCATCATTCTTACTGAAGTACCTGTCACCTTGCCTTCAGAGCCTACATACCTATTATAAAATAAAATTACCCTGATAATTGTTTCCACACAATGCCAAATTTTAAATGTCCAATCAATAATCAAATCTAGTCGTCCCCCCCCCCCCCAAGTCATGCAATTGATAACTTGTGTCTCACTTTGAATATTTCAATCTAACCTGTAGATCAGGTTTCAACTACCCTCAACATGTACTGAGAGTGCAATTCACAAGTTTATTGCATGTACAATAGAAGCACCAACATCACAGAACTCTACACAGAAAGACCAAGCTTTACAAATACTGACAAATTCAGGCTTGTAGTCAGCTTCTCAGATTCGGTGGCACTGGTCAATTTGGTGAATGAGATCATAAAACATAGGAGCAGAATTAGGCCATCAGCCCATCAGGTCCACTCTGCCACCTTTACTAATCAAGAACCTATCAACCTTCACTTTAAATTTACCCATTGATTACACTCCTTAGCTATTTGGGGCAATTAATTCCACAGAATCACCACCTACTGGTTAAAGAAATTCCTCATCTATTCTGAAGGAACATTCTTGTATTGAGTCTGTGCCCTTTGGTCCTAGATTTCCAACTAGAGGAAACATCCTCCCCACATTTATTCCAGCTAGGCCTTTCAACATAGGCTAGGTTTCAATAAGATGCCCCCCCCCCCCCATTTTTCAAAACTCAAGCAAATACAGGCCCAGAGCTATCCAACACTCATTTATTAACATATTCATTCTCAAGATCATTCTTGAAAACCTCCTCTGGACCATCTCCAACACCAGTGCACCCTTTCTTAAAGAAGAGGCCCAAAACTGCTCACCATATTCAAAGTGCAGTCTGATCAATGCCTTATAAAGCCTTAGCTTTATAAAACATCCTTGTTTTTTTTTTTAAATATTCTAGTTCTCTCAAAATGAAACCTTTTGCTTTCTTTACAGCCAGCTCAACTTGCAAGTTCACATTTAGGGAGTCCCTTTGCTCCCAATTTCTGAATTTGCTTTCCATTTAGACAATAGTCTACACCTTTATTCCTTCTACCAAAATGTATGACTACACACATCCCTACACTGTATCCCATCTCCTACTTCTTTCTTTTTCAATCTTTTTATTATTATTATTAATATCAACAAAATAAAATTGATACATAGATAATGGGATTACAAACATACACATTTCAACTGAACATGAAAGAATACATAAGCAATGATTACAGTATAAATGAGTATTCCCAAATCATGGACGATACAATATACAAATAAACAAGGCAAACCTAGGTATATCATAATATATATTTTTTTAAAAACAGAAAAAAGAAAAAGAAAAAAAATTATGCAAAAAAAACTAATCTAATAATCTAAGAACTAATAAGGGAAAAAAATCAAAAAAAGAAAAAAGAGAAAAAGAAAAAATGGAAAAAAAGGGCTGTTTATAATATCTCACAAAAATACAAAATCATCAGTGTCGTCAACTCCGATCCTCTCAACATATATAAAATCGAAACTGGAAAAACAAATAGGCTTGGAACAGGGTCATATTACATCATATGAAAATATTGAATAAATGGTCTCCATATCTTTTCAAATTTAATAGAAGTATCAAATACAACACTTCTAATTTTTTCTAAATTTAGACATAACATAGTTTGAGAAAACCAATAAAATATGGTAGGAGGATTAATTTCTTTCCAATTCAACAAAATAGATCTTCTAGCCATTAATGTAAGAAATGCAATCATTCGACAAGCGGAAGAGGATAAATGGAGTGAGTCCATCATTGGTAAACCAAAAATTGCAGTAATAGGATGAGGTTGTAAATCAATGTTCAATACCGCAGAAATAATATCAAAAATGTCTTTCCAATATTTTTTCAAAAACGGACATGACCAGAACATATGAGTTAAAGACGCTATCTCAGAATGACATCTGTCACAAATAGGATTTATATAGGAATAAAAATGAGCCAATTTATCCTTGGACATATGAGCCTATGCACAACCTTAAACTGTATTAATGAATGTTTAGCACATATAGATGATGTATTAACTAATTGAAGAATTTTATCCCAATTCTCAATAGGGATAGTAAGGTTAAGTTCTCTTTCCCAATCATTTTTAGTCTTATAGAAGGGCTCTGAATGTATCTTCATAATTATATTGTAAAGTTTTGATATTAGCCCTTTCTGAGAAGGATTTAGTTCAAACAAATTCTCCAAAATACCTGAAGACACAAAATTTGGAAAAGTAGGAAGTACAGTATTTAAGAAATTCCTAATCTGTAAATATCTAAAAAATGAAATCTAGGCAATAAATAATCTATTTATTAGATAATTGCTCAAAAGACATAAAACAATTATCCAAAAATAAATCAGAAAAATGTAGTAATCCTTTAGTCTTCCAAGCTGAATAAGCTTGGTCTATAATAGAAGGATAAAAAAAGCAATTGGATACAATAGGAATATTTAAAACAAACTGAGTCAACCCAAAAAATTTCCGAAATTGAAACCATATACGTAAAGTATGTTTAACTATCGGATTTTCAATTCGTTTCGGCAATTTAGAAAGAGCAAAGGGAAGAGAAGTCCCTAAAATAGAACCCAATGCAAATCCTTGTACAGATTTAATTTCCAGGTTCACCCAATGAGGGCTAAAAGATATATCCCAATCCTTTAACCAACATATCAAATATCGGATATTAACTGCCCAATAATAAAATCTAAAATTAGGCAATGCCAATCCACCTTCCTTCCTTGCCTTCTGTAAATATATTTTACCTAACCTAGGATTTTTATTCTGCCATATATATGAGGAAATTTTTGAATCAACATTAGCAAAAAAAGATTTCGGAATAAAAATTGGTACCGCTTGAAATATATATAAAAACTTGGGTAAAATAACCATCTTAATAGCATTAATCCGACCTATCAGAGATAATGATAGTGGTGACCACTTAGTAAACAAACATTTAATCTGATTGATTAAGGGTAAAAAATTAACCTTAAATAAGTCTTTATAGTTTTTTGTGATTTTAATCCCTAAGTAAATAAAAGAGTCATTAACTAATTTAAAAGGTAAATTTCCATAAATTGGAACCTGTCTATTTAAAGGAAAGAATTCATTCTTATTAAGATTTAATTTATACCCGGAAAAATCACTAAATTGAGCCAACAATGATAAAACTGCAGGAATGGATTTCTCAGGATCAGAAATAAATAATAATAAATCATCTGCATATAATGATAACTTATGTATATCTGTCCCACGATTAATGCCAAAAATGTTCTCTGATTCTCTGATAGCAATTGCCAAGGGTTCTAAAGCAGTATCAAATAATAATGGACTAAGAGGACAGCCTTGTCTAGTACCCCGAAATAAACAAAAAAAGGGAGATCTTTGATTGTTAGTAAGCACCGAGACTACCGGAGTATGATATATCAGTTTAATCCAGGAAATGAATGTCGGACTAAAATTAAACTTCTCAAGCACATTAAGTAAGTATGGCCATTCAACTCTATCAAATGCTTTCTCCGCATCTAATGAAATGACACATTCTGAAGTGCTATGTGAAGGAGTATAAACAATATTCAATAATCTCCTAACATTGAAAAAAGAATAGCGATTTTTAATAAAACCAGTTTGATCTTCCGAAATAATTTGGGGTAATACCTTCTCCAGCCTGGATGCCAGTAACTTGGAAAAGATCTTGGAATCTACATTCAATAAAGATATTGGTCTATAGGATGCACAGTCAGTAGGGTCTTTATCTTTCTTCAATATTAAAGAAATGGAAGCTCTATAAAAAGATTGTGGCAGATTGCCCAATCTAATTGCTTCTTCAAAAACCCTGCATAACCAAGGAGAAAGAGTAGCGGACATCTCCTACTTCATTACCCATTCTCCTAATCTGTCCTAGTCCTTCAACACCTACCTGCCCCTCCACCTATCTTTGTATCATCTGCAAAATTGGTCATAAAGCCATCAACTCCATCATCCAGATCATTGACATGCAACATGAAAAGAAGCAGTCCTAACAGTGACTCCTGCAGAACACCACTAGTCACCAGCAACCACCCAGTGAGGGTCCCCTTTATTCCCACTCTGCCTCTTGACAGTCAGCCAGCCAATCTTCTATCCATACTAATAACTTTCTGGTAAGACCAAGAGCTCTTATCTTGTTTAGTAACCTTATACATGGTACCTTGTCAAAGGACTTCTGAAAATCCAGATACACCACATCCACTGACTCTCATTTGTCTATTTTGCTCGTTATTTGTCAGACAAGATTGCCCCTTACACAAAGACTAGGAGCAACTGTTTGAGACTGGCTTGTACATATGAGTGAACAAGGGCTGGGGTTAAATCGGCCACAAGTGATGAATTGGAAATAAGCAGCAGGTGATTCCTATTAGCTAGGTGGTGCCCACCTGTGCAAGCCCAATGACACATTCTCCCCAGGTAATCCAGATAGGTCCAAGATGAAACCCATGAAATGTTTGAAATGCACAATTTGTCGGGGGGGGGGGGGGACAGTAGCGGTTCTTAATGGCAATTTTGTTGAGCCCACAGTAGTCAAAGAAGACTCACATTGTTTTTCCTTGATAAAGAATCAGAATCAGAATCAGGTTTATTATCACCGGCATGTGACATGAAATTTGTTAACTTAGCAGCAGCAGTTCAATGCAATACATAATATGGCAGAGCGAGAGGAAAAAATAATAAATAAAATAAAATGTAATAATAAATAAACAAGTAAATCAATTATGTACATTGAATAGATTTAAAAGAATGTGCAAAAACAGAAATACTGTATATTAAAAAAGTGAGGTAGTGTCCAAAGCTTCAATGTTCATTTAGGAATTGGATGGCAGAGAGGAAGAAGCTGTTCCTGAATCGCTGAGTGTGTGCCTTCAGGCTTCTGTATCTCCTACCTGATGGTAACTGTGAGAAAAGGACATGCCCTGGGTGCTGGAGGTCCTTAATAATGGATGCTGCCTTTCTGAGACACCACTCCCCAAAGATGTCCTGGGTAGTTTGTAGGCTAGTGCCCAAGAAGGAACTGACTAGATTTACAACCTTCAGCAGCTTCTTTTGCCCCTGTGCAGTAGCCCCTCCATACCAAACAGTGATGCAGCTTGTCAGAATGCTCTCCACAGAACAACTATAGAAGTTTTTGAGTGTATTTGTTGACATGCCAAATCTCTTCAATCTCCTAATAAAGTATAGCCACTGTCTTGCTTTCTTTATAACTACAGTATATCGATATGTTGGGACCAGGTTAGATCCTCAGAGATCTTGACACCCACGAACTTGAAGCTGCTCACTCTCTCCACTTCTGATCCCTCTATGAAGATTGGTATGTGTTCCTTCGTCTTACCCTTCCTGAATTCCACAATCAGCTCTTTCGTCTTACTGACATTGAGTGCCAGGTTGTTGTTGTGACACCACTCCACTAGTTGGCATATCTCACTCCTGTACACCTCTTGTCACCACCTGAGATTCTACCAACAGTGGTTGTATCGTCAGCACATTTATAGATGGAGAATCCTATACCAGCTGGAGACTGGGATGGTTGAATGAACTGGTTGAATGTACTGTAATGCTTTGGTGAAGTAGACATTCATAGCTTGTGTTTCGGGGGGGGGTGGAAGGGGAGAACAGACGACCTCATGGGGAGGTGGTGCCTGGGAGGAGGTCGATTGCGCAGTCATGTGGTCTGTAAGGTGGCAGGGTGCTGACTTCTCTTTTACTAAACGCAATGGCTAAGTCATGGTACTCCTGTCGGAGTTTGGTGAGATGGAGGGTTTCCTCTGTCTCCATGGATTTTATGTGGTGAGGTCCACTGAGGTTGCAGGCAGTTGGTTGCCCAATTCATCTGTGAGCTGGATGAACAGGAAAAGTGACGGTTGTGAGGAGGGTCAGAGGTAACTCATGGTGGGTGAGTCAATAAGGAGGAATTGGATTGATTCACAGAACTGTCTGATAATTAAGTGCATGGGCCTCGTGCACGCTCTGACCATCCCAGACATCAATGGCTGGGATGCAGAAAGGGTGAGAGTTAGGCCTGGTAGGGAGTCCAAGCTGTTCACAGAGTCTGCTCCAGAAAGTTGCCTGCTTCGCCAGAATCCATCAGAGCCTCCTGTGCACGTAGAGCTATCGAGGTGTGGAGGAGGACAGAGTCTGTGCTGGAACGAGGGGCTGGGGGGGGGGTGTTGGAGGGGAGGGGAAGCTTACCAGATAGTAGGCCACTTGTGTCTACCTGGTGGTGCCATTTTCCCAGATGCAGTGTGCATTAGATGCGTGGGTGATCAGCTGCTCCACAGCAAACACACAAGTTGCTTCTCCACCGGCACTCACGCGTGGGTTCTGGAGGCATTGCTGATGAGGGTCCTGCAGCCTGAAATGTTTTGGGAATGAAACTGGGATGCTGGCTAGAGATCTGCAGGGTCGTTCCGGAAGACACTGGTCAACACAGAAGGCCAGAGTGATGAAGTTTGCTAGGTCAGTGGGCATCTCCCAAGTAGACAGCTCATCCTTCAAGTGCTTTGAGAGGCCATGATGGTAATGGACTAGCAGCCACAGTGTAATCCAGCACTAAGACTGAGCCTTGACACACATGAAGTATCCCCTCCGCTGCCTCGCCTCCACCTCCTTGGTGTTCGAAAACCTAGCCCCAGCTCAACAGTGAATACCTCATATTTATTGCAAGTAGTGGTTTTATTGTCCCAGTTAGTGGTGGCCCTGGTCAGACAAAGAAGTAACTGAAGGATAGCAGCAACTGGTTGAGGCTGGCTGGTTCATCTGAGTGAACAAGGGCTTTGGATGAGAACTGGATTTAAATCAGCTGCAGGTGATTTCCTGTTAGCTGGGTGGAGACTGGGATGTGCTTACCTGTGCAGGCCTGACAATCCCTCAGAATGGTCTCCAACATCTTTCCAATCACTGAAGTCCGGCTAAGTGGCCTAAAATTTCCTGGCCTTTTCCTTCCCCTCCTTCTTAAATTGTGTAGTGACATTTGCAATTTTCCGGTCCTCCAGAACCTGGTGATTCTTAAAAAGTCACTACTAATGCCTCCACAATCTCCTTAGCTATCTCTTGCAGAACCCTGGGGTGTACTCCATCTGGTCCAGGTGACTTGTTGACCTTCAGACCTTCTCCTTTGAAATAGTGACTATGTTCTCCAATTTCTTGCTTACTGCTGGTGCCTTCCATAGTGAAGACTGACACAAACTATTTGAGTTCATTCTCCATTACTACCTCTCCAACATAATTTTCACCTCCCTTTTACTCTTTATGTATCTTCTAAAAAATTTTGGTATCCTCTTTTATGTTATTGGCTAGCTTACCTTCGTATTACAGAGGCACTAGAGAGGAGCTGTGATCGGAAGGAAACCCTAGCAGGGACAACAGCGGAGCAGCAGTGGCAGGAATTTCTGGGAGCAATTTGGAAGCACAGGCTAGATACATCCCAAAGATGAAGTATTCTAAGCGTAGGATGATGTGACCGTGGCTGACAAGGGAAGTCAAAGCAAAAGAGAGGGCATATAACAGAGTAAAAATTAGTTAGAGAATTAGGAAGCTTTTAAAAAACCCCGCCCCCCGCAAACCCATATCCCCACCCCTGGTGAACCTCCAAAGGTGTGTGTAATACTTTGTTTATAGTGATTTTGTCTAATCTGTAAACCAAGTTGGGTATATGCAGAAAATGTGACATTAAAATATGTACTTATATTATCATGGAGTCATTTTTTTATTCTATTACAACTTTAAGCAAGTCTACAGGGAGTTTGCCCTCATCACATAGGACATCAATAGAGTAGCTCCTTAGCAGCTAGCCAGCTAGTTTAAATAACATTAGCTACGCTAATGAATAAATGAAACCTGTTAAACTCACCTCAACATGACTTTTACATTTAAGCCACCATGGGCAATAGAAAAGTCACTGTTGCAAACAGTGCAGCGAGCAACACTGTCATTATTTTTGAGGTCGACTGTAAAGCCCGCCCACAGAGAAAAGTTATAGGTCTACTTAGCACGAAGAGAGACCAATCAGTATGCTCCCTCTCAAAAAAATCTATTTCTGGGATATTGTTTATAATTTGTGGGCATCAGGGAGCTGCTATCAATATGCAGGAGACTCCCAGAGCTTCTGGGAGCGGTGGGATGTCTGCTGGTGGTGTTCCACAGGGGTCAGTATAGGTACTGCTTCTTGTTACGTTGTATGTCAGTGATTTAGGTGATGGAATTGATGGCTTTGTGGCCATGTTTGCAGGCTTTGGAGGGTCAGGTTGTGCTGAGGAAGGCAGCAGAAGAATCTGGACAGAGCAGGAGAATGGGCAAAGAAGTGGCAAATGGAATACAGTTTCGGGAAATATATGGTCATGCACTTTGGTAGAAGGAAATAAAAGCATTTACTATTTTCTAAACAGGGAGAAAATGTGAGGTCCAAAGGGACTTGCGTGTCCTTGTATAGGATAGTTCAATGGTTCAATTTAATTTCAGAGAATGTATACAGTATACAACCTGAAATCCTTACTCTTTGCAAACATCCGCAAAACAGGATTAAAACCCTGAAGAATGAATGACAGAAAACATTAGAATCCCAAAGCCCTCCTCCCCCCCACGCAAAAGAAGCAGCAAAAGCATCTACCCACCACCCACCATGCAAGCAATAGCAAATAGGATTTACTAAAGGGTAATTTGCAGGTTGAGTTGGTGGTGAGGAAGGCAAATGCAATGTTACCATTCATTTCCAGAGGACTAGAATATAAGAGGAAGGGATGTAATGCTAAGGCTTTTTAAGGCACTGGTGAGGCCTCACTTGGAGTTTTGTGAGCAGTTTTGGGCTTCTTATTTAAGTAGGATGTGTTGACATTGGGGTATTTCAGAGGATGTTCACACAAATGACTCTGGGAATGAAAAGCTTATTGTATGAGGAGAGATTGATGGCTCTGGACCTTTACTCAATAGAATTTAGAAGAATGAGGAAGGATCACATTGAAATCTATTGAATGTTGAAAGGCCTAAATAAAGTGGAGGTAGAGAGGATGCTTCCTCTCCTAGAGGTGGAATCTAGGATCAGAGGACACATCCTCAGAATAGAGGGATGTCCATTTAGAATGAAGATGAGAAGGAATTTCTTTAGCCAGTGGGTGGTGAATTTGTGGAATGTGTTGCCACAGGTGGCTGTGGAGATCAGGTCATTGGGTGTACTTAAAGCGGAGGTTGATCGTTTCTTGATTAGTTGGGGAGGAGGCAGGAGAATGGGGTTGAGAGGGAAACATAGAAAATAGGTGCAGGAGTAGGTCATTCGGCCCTTTGAGCCTGCATCACCATTCAGTATGATCATGGCTGATCATCCAACTCAGAACCCTGTACCTGCTTTCTCTCCATACCCCCTGATCCCTTTAGCCACAAGGGCCATATCTAACTTCCTCTTAAATATAGCCAATGAACCGGCCTTAACTGTTTCCTGTGGCAGAGAATTCCACAGATTCACCACTATCTGTGTGAAGAAGTTTTTCCTCATCTCGGTCCTAAAAGGCTTCCCCTTTATCCTTAAACTGTGACCCCCTCATTCTGGACCTCCCCAACATCGGAAACAATCTTCCTGCATCTAGCCTGTCCAATCCCTTTAGAATTTTATACGTTTCAAAGCTTATTGTATGAGGAGTGAATGAGAAGTGAATCAGCCATGAAGAAATCGCAGTATTGATGGGCCGAATGGCTGAATTCCCATGTTCTTATGGTCTATACTTCATTTCTTTCTTACTGCTTTTTGTTGTCTTCTGTTGGTTTTCAAACCCTCTATCTTCCAAATATTTTTTTTGATATTATAAGCCCTGGCTTTTGCTTTTATGTTGTCTTTGACTTCCTTTGTCTTCCATGGATGAGAAGTAACATTTCCACCTCACTGATAATCAACACAGTCACGCCTCAGAGATGTGTGCTTAGCCCACTGCTCTACTCTCTCTCTACATCCATGACTGTGTGGCTAGGCACAACTCAAATGCAATCTATAAATTTGCAGACGGTATGACTACTGTTGGCAGAATTTCAGATGGTGATAAGAGGGCATACAGGAGCAAGATTGATCTGCTAGTTGAGTGCTGTCATAGCAACAACCTTGCACTCAACATCAGTAAGACCAAAGAACTGATTGTGACTTCAGAAAGGGTAAGGCAAGGGAACAGAAGTAGAGGGATCAGAAGTGGAAAGAGTGAGTAGTTTCAAGTTCCTAGGTATCAATATCTCTGAGAATCTAATCTGGACCTAACATATCAATGCAGCTACAAAGAAGACAACAGCAGCTAGGAGTTTGAGATTTGGTATGTCACAAAACACACTCGCAATTTCTACAGATGTACTGTGGGGAGCATTCTAACTGGCTGCATCAATATTGGTATAGGGGGGCTGGGCTACTGCGCAGGATTGAAATAAGCTGCAGAGAGTTGTAAACTTAGTCAGCTCCATCATGGGCACTGCCTCCATTGTATCCAGAACATCTTCAAAAAGGCGGCGTCTGTCATTAAGGACCCCCATCACTCAGGTCATGCCCTCTTCTCATTGTTACTATCAGGAAGGAGGTACAGGAGCCTAAAGGCATACACTCAATGATTCAGGAAAAGTTTCTTCCCCTCTGCTGTCTGATTTCTGAATGGACATTGAACCCATGAATACTTCCTCACTACTTTTCCACTTCTGTTTTTGCACTACTTATTTCATTTAACTATTTAATATATATAGTTTCTGTAATTCAGTTTTTTTCTATTATTATGTATTGCATTGTACTGCTGCCACCAAGACAACAAATTTCATGACATATGCCGGTGATATTAAACCTGACTCAGATTCCTCATCCTCACTTTTGAATATATCTTCTCTGGAATGTATCTATCCTGCTTCTTCAGAATTTCTCCCAGAAACTCCAGGCTTTGCTGTTCTGCTATCAACCCTGTTAGTATCCCTTCTCAATCAACTTGGCCAACTCCTCTCTCATGCCTCTATAATTCCCTTTACTCCACTGTAATGTTGATACATCTGATTTTAGCTTTTCCCTATCAAACTGCAGGATGAATTCTATCATATTATGATCACTGCCTCTGAAGAATTCCTTCACCTTAAACTCCCTAATCAAATCTAGTTCATTTCACAACACCCAATCCAGAATTGCCTTTTCTCCAGCGGGCTCAACCACAAAAAACTATCTTGTAGGCATTCTACAAATTCCTTCTCTTGGGATCCAGCACCAACTTGATATTCCCACATCAGTCATAACCTATTAGTTGATGGTAATTCTTCACTCATAGATCTGAAAAATAATTTCAGTTGTGATTTTCCTAAAAAGCTGGCAATTTGCCATAGATTTTCAAACTTGTGAATTGGCACAGGTGCAATAAGGCAAGAAGCTTCAAGGCCTTGAAAGGAAAATCATGGCACTCTGCCAATAGCACATTGTACCACATGTAGGTAAGATGGTGGTTCTCAAGATATATATGGTGTTGTCAAATTATTCACACAGTAGGAGAATGTAATGGGGAAACTGGCAGTGGGAAAATCAGGGAAGGTCTGGTCTTATATATTTCTGAAAAAAATTATATATTTTTGTCTCTGACAACTCAGCTAGAAAATGAATGGTGTATAGCATGAAGACAGAAGTAGAAGTATAGCCCTTAACTCGGCAATGGAGTTATCAGGGCACCGTCATAACGGTGTTTCCATAGAAGGCTATTCTTGTTTTTACGAGGCCGAGTTGCTAGCTCAACGTTCAACCCGACTTGGATTCGAACTCGGGAACCTTTGCTCCGGAGTCTGATGCTGATATTATTGCGTCAGCGAGCGGGACAGTATGAAGACAGAAGGCCTAAAATTTATATTTCAATTATTTTCTCCCATTTTTCTTCAGAGACAGCAGTCCTTGTTGATGACAGATATGAGAAGCCTGCATTTATTGACTGGGCTTAAGTAATATATGAGTCTTGACAGTGAATATCCGATGACTGGTTAACCACTGGGCTTTCATGGTGATCCCTATTCTGTATTTGGCTGATATCAGACAACATGCATTTTTTTGGCAGGGTTGTTGGATGGTGTTCAGGAACTGGGATCCTGGCAGCTTTTCATTTCCCAGGCTTGAAAAATAAGGCCTGAAGGCAAAACTAGTTACTGTACAGACCAGTAATTAAATAGCTTTTAACAACACAAGTTAAAAACAGTTATGGCTGTGGCAGCTGAGGTGCAGAAACTAGGGGAAGATCAGGTTTCAGCATACCTCTTTTATAATTCATTGTGATGTCTTTGAGTTAGAATAAAGGTTCCTGGCTCCTAACTGCTATGCAGTGATCTTCCCCCCCCCCCCCCCCCCACCAAATGTATTTGTCAACAATGGTGATTTATGAAAGATATCTCAGTCAAATAATCTGCTGGGATTCACTTCCAAGGCATACAAGTAAATAACGGCCACTTTAGCAAAGTATTGGAAGCTTTCCAAGAGAGCAAAGGAGTTGACAATATTTGTGCAGAACACTCATCACGGCAAAAAAGTAAGATTTACATGAATTGCAATCATGTGAAACCATTAGTGTTGTCAGTAACTGTCAGTGGATGTACAGTGACTCACAAGACTGCAGTCAATGTTGGTGATGAGGCTGTTTATTTACATTTCAAGCTTCAAGAAAATATTGACCAGATTGTTTTCTTACATATGAAAATAGTGTGCTGACTGAATCTTTACAGGTAATTCTGAAGCAACTTGCAAGCAAATGCAAGACTTTCCATCCAGTCAAACTGCTGACTCTTTAAATTGCAGTGAAGCCTTTTGAATAAAGCTGAAGGTGTTTGACATAAAACAATAAAGGCTTTAAATATACTCATCCAAATCTTTGGTACTCAGTGAATGGGACAAATGAAGAAAGCCAGTATTGGTGATATACTGCCATTTATAGACATGTTGCATTTAATGATATCTCTGCACTTCACTATGAAGAAAATTCTGGAACAGATCTGAAACCTACTTAGTGCAAGTTAATCACTGCACTAGGTTGTTTTTATCTTTCACCTACACCCGACCCCAATAGGGAAAGCGCGTGATGCTCTGACTCAGAGGTAAGAAACCTATCCTGGACTGCCCTCCAGAGGAAGTGTAAGGAGACTATGGATCAATGTAGGTAGAGGAATGATATATATTATGAATGACTTTGATGAAGAGAACTGTTTATTGGGACTATTGCATTTCTTTGTGTTTTCACTTGAATCCTTTAATCCATGATTTTCTTTTCATGTCAGTGTCAGTTGAAGTCTGCTTTGTAATTGAGTTAGACTTGAAACATGAGTTGCCTCAACAGAGAAGCAAATCTGACATTACCCCAAAGGGAGCCAAAATTCCACTGTACATTGGGATTCTGCAGGACCCCAATGACAAACTCTCAAGTGAAGTGCCACATGCATTTAGGGCCATGAAATGTTTTGAGGGTTTGTTGTATAGGGTTGAAATATAGTGTAATTTTGCTATAACAAAATAAATTTGACATGTTAGCATGATGTAATTAGCTTGTGATTTGCTTTGCTTCTTCACTTTTCATTTCCTGAAATGATCTTCATGATCACTTCATGATCTTCAAAGCCAGCTGATTCTTATTGTGATATAGTGGTCGGGGGGGGGGGGGAATGGAACATTTGCATTTATTTGACTCCCCCTAACTTGTAACACGTGGAACTGAGTATCAAGAAGGAAGGTCTTCAGCATCTTCCCAGAACAATTTGAAAGTTTTAGTGTCATCTTCTTCTTAATGGTCTACCGTTAGTTCTGATATGAAAATATTTAGGGTTCATTTTAATCTCTGAGTATATGGGATTGGGAATTGGTACTTCTGGAATTCTGAGTGTTTTGTCAAATAATCCCCGATTTATATTCTACATTTTATTGCAGCACTCAAGTCTGTGTACACACATCCTTAAGGTGGAGCGTATTGCCTTTTAGGTCAATGTTACTGTATAGTTAATATGGGTTCCATTTAAGGACCCCTCCGCTTTCTGAAAATCAATATTGTAGCAAAATGAGAAATTGTGAAATTGGAATCTTGGCAACGTAATAATGTTGTTTTTATTTACTACATACTGCTGTTTTCCAGTCTACTTGTGTGAAATGGAATATTGTTGATTGTTCTGAATTCTGAAGCTTTGATCTGCCAGATCAGCATTGATGCAGCTTCAAGTACCTTCCATAGAGTAGTGATGCTATGGTCGGTTCCTTACGATTGTAATAACCAGGGGAAGGGATAGTGGGGATAATTTCCCAATTGTGTGTGCCTCAGATAGCCTCTGCCAACCATGAAGGTTCCAGGCTATCACATGTGGCTTTGCTACTAAGTCCAGCTGAACCGTTTTTACTGACAGGAGAAGGGGAAAAGGCCCCTTAAAACGTGTTGCTTTGAGGATTGGCACTCATCAGCATGTTTGGCAGCTCATCTAGGAGAACAGTAACTCTGATCTCAAACCTCCACTGCCATGTGGCTATACCCACTCATGAGGCAGGCTTTGGGAGTAAACCCCAAGGAAAAATCCAGATCTGGAATCCCTAAGGCAGCCCTATGTTGAGCTCAATGCTAACTGTCAACTCCTGCAATGCCGCTGGTGCAAAACTGTATTGATGTCTGTTGTTCTGTTGTATTCATCAGCTGCGAGGAGAGGAGGAGCCATGGGAAACAGCTTGCTATCTCAGTGCCCTAGCTTGAGCACCTGACAGACAATAAGGATGCAACATCCATGGTTGATACCAACCAATGGAACGCTTCAAGGTGCTGTGGTTAAATTTCTGGACTTGTAGCGATCTGGATTGACAGTCACCCGAGTTCAAATCCACCATGGTAGTTGTTGGATTTAAATTGTCATCAATCTGTAATTTTATAATCATTGGTAATGATGATTACAAAATTACTGAATAGTTGCAAAAACACAGCTGATTCAATTGTATCCCTCAGAGGAAGTAATCTGCCATTCTTACCTCATCTGGACAACATGTGACTCCAGATGAGGTGAAAAGCCACTTACAGGGAAATTGGAAATAAACGTTCCCCTGTGACTCTCAGATTCCTCAAAAAAAAATTGTGCCTCCAGTGATGGCAAGTAAGTTCAGCTGCAGATGCAAAACCAAGCTGTTGCCTCCAAGATAATAGGATGAGAGAGTGACAATTGCAGGAAATACAGAACCTAAGGGCAAATGCTGCTTAAGTTTTATCTTCAATGCAAACATCAGCAACTGTAGTGGTTTGCTGCCTGTAGTTGTGTTGCTCCTGGGGTTATCCAAGGACAGAGTTTTGCAGTTTCACAAAGGCTATGGTGACTACAGGAGGAGACTTAACCTTTTATAAACTAGTGTCTGAGGTGTCCCATGAGGTTCAGGGAGTTAGTTTCTGCTAGAAATGAAATACATACACAAATGCACTTGATGGACAAGTTTTATCAGAGATTCAAACACAATGAACTTCATTTAATTTGGATACATTTACTTAACTTCAGAATTGGGAATATACAAATGCTTAAGTTTGACATCTTGTTTGCCAAAGCTCCCAATTATGTCAGCGTTCTCATAATGACACCTGTTAGAATGAGCAGGTCTGCATCTATCTAGCTTCCTGTATAAAAACAGCCATATGATGAGACACAGCAGCTGAAACCCCCAGAGTTACTTGTCAATGACATGAGCTTCCATTACCATCAATAAACTGAAAATATCCAACCTCAAAATTTATTATATAAATGTAGACAAGATTCTAGGAAGTCAATGTGATGCTCTCATCCTCCCAAATTCCTCCTGAAAACATCAGGAATGAAATCCATGAGCCTGATCGGCATCAAATAGTCATTGAAAATATCACTGGAATGCTGATAGTGCATTTCAGCTGCACTGCTAAGATCCCCAGAACATTAGCAGCGTGTGCACTTTGCACAAGGTTCTGCCCCAGTGAGGACTGAACCTGAAAAAGGTATAGAGCATATAAACTCATCCAACTATTTTGCAGATAATGTGGAAGATTAGTGGATGGAATATGATACGACAAGTGTGATGAGCTGGGTGGACGAATTAAGAGCATTGTTTAGCATATCGGACTATGATGTTGTTACTTTCACAGAGACATGACTAAAGGACAGGCAGGACAGGTAACTCAACATTTCAGAGTCTAGATCATTCTGGTGAAATGGAGATGATTCAAGAGAGATGGCAGTTTGGCAAAATTAATCAAATAGTCCAATATTCCAGTGAGGAGGATGTCTGTGAAGGTTGTTTGAATGAAGTCTCTTTGGTGGAGTTTAGAAACAAAAAGATAGCACCTCTGGATAAATTAAAGGCCTCCAAACAGTCAGTGGGAGAATACATGTAGGCAAATCAGAGAAGCATAAAAATAATAGGGAATAATAATAGACTATTACACCACACTGTTGTCTATGATTGTCTTAGTGTAAAAGGCTTAGAAAGACCAGGTTTTAAAAGGGCCCACAGGACAGATTTTTGATCCAGTACATAAATGATACTTCTAGCAAAAGAGAAGGACTGAATTCAATCACTGGGAATGAAGCCAAGCAAATGCAGGAAATGGAGGGACAGCATTTCAGGATAGTTGGCAGTTTGGAATGGAGAACATTGAGAGTGGGCCAAAGTACAAGGTCCTGAATTGCAGATCGATTTCAACCAGTGAACACAGGAAGTAGCAAAAGTGGACTATGAACAGAAAGTAGGATTATATGTGATCAACAAAAGTCAAACAAAATGAACTAAATACAGCTGAGGAGCAATATTCCTAAAGGAGTGAAAGACCAAACTTGGATTTCGAGATATCGAGGATTGGATAAATGAAAAAAAAAAGGCTTCAGAGAACTGGAAACAGGCAAGATCATGCAAGTATATAGCAAATGTTGAGTAATGCTTAAAAGTTAGGATGGCTAAGAGTGGGCAAAAGTAACACAAGTGGATAAAATTCAGGGAAATCCCTAAATACATTGTAAGGATATAAAGGGCAAGAGAGTTACCAGAGAAAGAGATTATAGTAGCAATTTGTAAAAGGATGTTGATTCAAGATTCAACATTGTCTATTGTCATTTCCACTAGACAAGAGTAAAGGAGAATGAATACTTCTCATCTACACTCAGTGGCCACTTTATTGGATACCTCCTGTACCAAATAAAGTGAAGACTGAGTGTATGATGGTGGTCTGCTGCTACAACCATTCACTTCAAGATTCAATATGCTGTACGTTCAGAGATGCTCTTCCGCATACCACTGTTGTAACACATGGTTATTTGGATTACTGTCGCATTTCTGTCAGCTTGAACCAGTCTGGCCATTCTCCACTGACCTCTCTCATTAACAAGGCGTTGGAAAAAGGTATTGGAAGTTCTAGAAGACTTAAAGATAGATACATTTTATGGGATGGAATGACATGTAACCCAGGTTACTAAATCAGGAGATTGTTGGGACTCTGTCATAAGCTTTCAAATCTTCTTAGGCCATTGGTATTCAAGATGGGCAGCAGAGCTAAGTCTGGTAATTTTATCTTGCATTGACATTCAACCACAGTTAAAATTTAAGAAAACAGATGATTTTCAATGAGTATTACTTAATATGCGCAGTTACCTCCTCCTACACAGTCTGTTTTAACTTCATTTTCTCTCAGGTTTCTTTTTTTCCCTCTCTCTTGGAAAACCACTTGTATTTCACATTTAAAGAATATGAAACACAATTCTATTGTCCTACATCTGTATTTTTCCAAAGCTACGGAAGGTGCTGTTTTGTCTCAATGTTTCCTTATGCAAAAGGAACTATACTGTTATTACTAGTGTGGTTTTTAATAAGGCCAACAACCTATGGTGACTTTTCTCCTACATTTTTGTCTCTTTAATTTTGTTCTCCAACACACCTGTGTAAAGTTTGTCCTGACGAAGGGTCTCCGCCCGAAACGTCGACAGTGCTTCTCCTTATAGATGCTGCCTGGCCTGCTGTGTTCCACCAGCATTTTGTGTGTGTTGTGTGTAAAGTTTGTATTTGACTTACTAGTCAAATACTTTTCAGATTACATCTTACACAGTGTAGTTCAATACCAATTGCATTTTGACTATGGTTATGTTCAGAACTATTAGGTTTGCTTCCAAATTATTCAAAGTTTTTGAAGTGATAAATTTTCCATTTATACCAGAGTTTCTGAGGACTCAGTATTCACTTGTTTTCTTTCTTCTTCACAATAATCACACAATCGCCTTTTATATTCATCATTGAACCTTATCCAGCTTTCCCTCAAAAATTAATTTGACACTCAACTATGTATTTCAAATCAAGTTCAAAGCAAATTTAGTATCAATATACATACACAGTGCCAAAAAGTACAGTACTCACCCACCTTGGAAGTTTTCATGTTTGTTCTACAACATTAAATCACAGTGGATATAATTTGGCTTTTTTAAAACTGATCAGCAGTATCAAAATGAAAACTAATTTCTACCAATTGGTCTAAATTAATTACAAGTATAAAACACAAAATAATTGATTGCATAATTACTCACCCCGTCAAGTCAGTATTTTGTAGATGTACCTTTGGCAACAATTACAGCCTTGAGTCTGTGGATAGATCTCTCTGTTTTGCACATCTGGTAATTGGATGTGACTTTTCCCCATTCTTCTTTACAAATATGCTCAAGCTCTGTCAGAGTGCACGGGGATCGTGAGTGAACAGCCCTTTTCAAGTGCAGCCACAAATTCTCATTTGGATTGAGGTCTGGATCTGACTTGGCCAGTCCTGGATATTAACTTTTGTTGTTTTTAAGCCATTCCTACGTAGCTTTGGCTTTATGCTTGGGGTCATTGTCTTGCCGGAAAACAAATCTTTTTCCAAGTCACAGTTCTCTTGCAAACTGCATCAGGTTTTCCTCTAGGATTTCTTTGTATTTTTGGTGCATTCATTTTACCCTCTGCCTTCACAAGCCTGCTGCAGTGAAGCATCCTACAGCATGATGCAGCCCCCATTGTGCTTACAGTAGGGATGGTGTGTTTTTGATGATGTGTGTGTTTAGTCAATGGCCAAAAAGCTCAATTTTGGTTTCATCAGACCATAGAACCTTCTTCCAGACTTCAGAGTCTCGCACATGCCTTCTGGCAAACTCTAGCTAAGATTTCAAGTGAGTTTTTTTTCCCAACAGTGGCTTTCTCTTTGCCACTCTCCCATAAAGCTGTGACTGGTAAAGCACCCAGGCAACTGTTGTACGCACAGTCTCTCCCATCTCAGCCATTGAAGCTTGTAACTCCTCCAAAGTTGTCATAGGTCTCTTGGTGGCCTCCCTCATTCGTCCCCTTCTTGCATGGTAATTCAGTTTTTGAGGACAGCCTGCTCTAGGCAGATTTACAGCTGTGCCATATTCTTTCCATTTCTTGATGATTGACTTAACTGTACTCCAAGGGATATTCAGTGACCTGGAAATTTTCTTGTATCCATCTCCTGACTTGTATTTTTCAATAACCTTTTCACAGAGTTGTTTGGAATGTTCAAAAAACTACATGGTGTAGTTTTTGGCAGGATACTGACTTAACAGATACTGTACAGGTGTATTTTTACTACAATCAATTGAAACACCTCGACTGCACACGGTGTTCTCCATTTAACTAATTATGTGACTTCTAATACCAATTGGCTGCACAATTGAGGAATTGCTGTGTCATAAGGTGAATACTTATGCAATCAATTATTTTGTGTTTTCTCTTTGTAATTAATTTAGATCACTTTGTAGAGATCTGTCTTTTTTCTGTTGATCAGTATCAAAAAAGCAAATTATTACCACTATGATTCAATGTTGTAAAACAATAAAATATGAAAACTTCCAAGGAGGGTGAATACGTTTTATAGGCATAGCATATCACTGTAGACAACCCTAAGATTCATTTTCTTGTGGGTATTCTTGATAAATCCATAATAACATAATAGATTCAATGAAAAACTGCACCAACTTGGGTGTTCAATCAGTGTGCAGAAAACAAGCTGTGCAGTTACAAAAATAAATTAATAAAAATAAATAAATAAATAAGCAATAAATATCGAGAATATTAAATAAAAAATCCTTGAAAGTAAGTCCATAGGTTGTGGGAACCTTTCAATGATGGGACAAGTGTAGTTGAGTGAAGTTACCCCTTTGGTTCAAGAGCCAAATGAGTGAGGGGTAATAACTGTTCCTGAACATGGTGGTGTGCATCCTAAGGCTTCTGTACCTTCTTCCTGATGACCTGGGTAGTGGGGGTCTGTTATGATGGATGCTGTTTTCTTGCAAAACATCAAGGAATTGTTCCATGCTTCCCTAGCTGGAATGGAAATAAAGATTGTTTCAAATCATCAAATGTATTTTTTTCATATTGTTCACATATTAAACCAACATATCTGTTTATTGGCATTTCTGGTATCCTGCCTCACTGCCAGGCTCACTATGTCCTCCACAAAATTTTCACTAATTCTGCATTGATGGAATTGCCTGTAAGAAGTTTGGTTCACCCGGACATAGTCACATCTTCTCAGCAAATCATAACTCTTCATATAAAGCCTGGACAACCTGAGGCATTTTTGTCCTTCTTGATAAAACACAATACACTTGGTATCTGTTTGATTTGTATTGAATTATATCAATTTTAAAGGTTTTTTTGAGTGCATTTTATTTAAATCCTGTGCTCTCGACATTTCTAAACTAGAAGATATCAAGGTCTTTCTCATCACTGCATTATTTTTTATGTTTAATTTCAAAATTATCACATGACCAACTCTAGTTTTCAGCTGCAAATTCTAGCAATCTTTAGATTTTTAAAGCTCAAGTTTGATTTTATCTTGATGGATCATGACAGGAATATCGACAGTACTAAAACTTCTTTTTACCTTTTAAAACTTTATAATGTCTGTACTATGTACCTATAGTCATTGAATATAGCACAAAGGATTAGATCTTTCCACACCTCAAAACCCTTCTTCATTTGAAGACATAATTGATGGCCTGTGATCAAACTCCATATTCTTTAATATCTTTGGTTAATCTAAGTCTCCAGCCTCACATTTACTTCACTCTTGTAAAGTCCAAGTTCAATTTTTGGCTCTGCACTTGATGCAGATTTCCCAACCAACAGAAATTGCTTAATATTAATATTAACACCCCTTAATATTATGAAAATTTCAATAATTTATTACCTAATCCAAATTTCAGGAAGACAACCCTAGATTGTATGAACGCTTATAATCTAACTCTTGTCTCTGAATTAGCATTTTCAAGAGTAGGGATCAAAGTTTAAATCTTCATCCTCACCAAGTGCTGTGTTTAAATCCACCCTGAGTACTCCACTGAATAGCCAGGCTTTTTTTTAGGCCAAATGAAAATCCAACACACATGCCTGGAATTCCAATTTCCTCAAACAAGAACACGAATAACAAGGAAATGGACATTTTTGCCAAATTTCCCTTTCAATGAAGATGACTATCACAGCAACAATGGCTAAACACTATAATTCATTACAGGAATCTCTGAATATTCCCAAATCAATGTGACCAAAGGCAAGTTTAAAGGATCCTCTGTGTTGTATCTGTATCTCTGCAAATTCATCTATCTAAATAAACAAAAACTCTTACTCATTGTTTGCCTCATTTAACTCTGGCTTGCCGTCAAAGAAAATGCCTGAAATATTTAGCTGCTCTGCTAATTTCAGGAATGTTATAAATGAGAATGTTTATATAAATTAGCCACAGCTACACCATCTGCTGGCTATTGTAAGTTGCATCCAGCCCTCCCAAGCTTCAGAAGACTGCCCTGAATTTGAACAACAAAATCTATTGATTGATTGATTTATTGAAATAGGCCCTTCGAGCCACGCCAGCCAGCAATCCCCTGATTTAATCTGAGTTTAATCAATTTAAGATGATGAATTAAACTTCGGACTGTGGGAGGAAACTGGAGAAAACCCACACGGTCACAGGGACAATGTACAGGCAGCAGCGGGCAGTGAACCCAGGTCACTGGTACAGTAAAGCGTTGTGCTAACCACTACTCTACCAATCAGCCCCTTTTTGGTCTGTGTATTATAATTTTCCATTCTACTCTCAGTTGACCTTTCTGCCTGTAGTTGTCTACATTATTTCAATGAAACTCAAGGCAAGCAAGAGGAATAGCACTTCATTTTCTGAACTGGCACATTCAGAACCCAGTTTCAAATTCAACTATTTCAGATAATCCATCAGTCCTATTTCCTATTTGCAATTCCCAGGGTTTTCCTTTTTTTAAAAAAAAAACTGCTTCTCTTCTGATATTTGAGATTTCTCCTTTCTTATTCACTTCTTAAAACACATTTAACCCCTATTTTTATGTGATTGTTTCTCCAATTCTCAATAGAGTCAAAGAGCAAAGGTACAGGCCAAATCCATGCCAAACATTTTGTCTACTTAACAACAGTCATTTATTTTCTCTACATCCCTTTCCTTTCCTCCGCAACTGAAAAAACATATATTTCTAACTTTTCTCAATTCATATGTGATCAACCTGACAAGTTAAATCTCCTTCTCTGTATATTCTTGATCTGACAAGAATTTCTAGGATTGTCTTTCTCTAGATTTCCAGAATATGCAGTGTTTTACTTTTGAGACTGACTTTGGGTAGTCAATGTAGTGCATCGGTCCATAAAACTGTTCTCTGGGTGGATATTACCAGGTGTGGAGGAAATGATGATAACCCAACCAATGAGAATATTAAGTATAGGTTTACAGACACCTAGCCAAGAGTTTGGCCCAAATTCACTGTTCAGCTTTACAATTGTCCAGCATGACACAATAAAAGCTAAATAAATATTACACCACTGAAGCATGGAGCAATGTTTTCTATTCAGTTACTACTCGGGACTCAATTGTGATGTTGTCCGAGGTCAAATATCTGAAGACACTGAACCAAGCTTTGCCAAATTCTGTGTTGTCGACGGCAAGGTACTCAAAGACTGCTTACATCTGTGGCAGGTTGTCTTAGATTAGAACACTGTCGCTTCAGTACTCCCATGTGAATCAAGTATATGACCTGGGTTGACATACGTGGAATGCTGCATTGTCCAAGACACTCGTTCAAATAAGACTGGCTCACTGTCTGCCTGGTTAAGATCTTAAGACACCTTTTAAAGTGTTCTCTATGCCCCCATGATTCTCTACATGAACACCAAAACAGACATCTTCTTAATCATACTGTTGCAAGTTCTAGAATCTTGATTTGGATAAATTGGCTTGTTTAGCTGTACAACAATGTTTATGGCTGAGAATTTATTAAATTGTCTTAACAAGTTTGCATTATGATGAATCTGTCAAACACAAACTGAAGGAAGTGAAAGGAAATGGAGTAGGTTCAACATAGAGACAAGAGATTCTGCAGATGCTGGAAATCCAGAATAACAGATACAAAATGCTTGAACTCAGCAAGTCAGGCAGCATCTATAGAAATGGATAAAGTTGAGACCTTTCATCAGGACTGGAAAGGAAGAAGGCTACCCAAAGAGGATCACAGCTGGAGACAACCCAGTCAGAAGATGATGTGTGTTTTCCTCCAACCTGAGAGTGGCCTCATTGTGGCAGTAGAGGAGGCCATAGACTAAAATGTTGGAACAGGATAGGGGATTGGAATTAAAATGGTTGGCCACTGGGATATCCTGTGTTGTTGCAGACAGAAACACTTTATATTCTCTCTGGGTTGCCTCCAACCTAACACCATGTACATTGATTTCTGTAACTTCTGTTCCCTGTTCTGGCTCCCCTTTTACCTTTTCTCCTCCCTCTGAGCCCCTCCTTCTCCCCCCTCCTATCAGATTCCTCTTTCAGCCCTTTACTTTCTACACCTATCACCTGCCAGCTTTTCACATCATTCCCCCCAATCCCCCACCAATTACTTTCCACCTCACCTGGCTTCATTTATCACCTTCTTACTTGTACTCCTTCCGCAGTCCCCACCCACCTTCTTATTCTGACTTCTTCCCCTCCCTTTCCAGTCCCAATGAAGGATCTCAGCCAAAATGTCAACCCCTTACTCCTTTCCACAGATGCTGTCTAACCTGCCGAGTTGCTCCAGCATTTTTGTTTGTGTTACCGTGGAGTAAATACAAGATTGTCCAAGTAGCAACAAAGTAAAAAGGTAATTCTAATTAACCGTTCCTTAGGAATACCAAGTGCACAGTAGACAATTAGCTGACTTTATCCTGATAAGATTGTAACAATGCTCCAATGTTTCTCACCCATGCCAACACAGACGTTTGCTGCTAGATTCACACCAAAGCTTATTTTACTTCTTTAAATGGGTAGATTTGTAACGCACAAAAAATGCTTACATCTCTAGTCAAAAGCGAGATTCCATTACCAAAGGACATACACTTTATGACACCACATACAACCCCGAGGTTCATTTTCTTGTGGGCATACTCAGTAAGTCTAAGAACTGTAATAGAATCAATGAAAGACCACACCCAACAGGACAGACAAGCAACCAATGTGTTAAAGGTAATGAACTGTACAAATACAAAAGAAAAATAAATAATAAATAAGCAATACATGTTGAGAACATGAGAAGAGTCCTTGAAATTGAGTCCACAGGTTGTGGGAACATTTCAGTGATGGGCAAGTGAAGTTATCCCTTTTGGTTCAAGAGCCTGATGGTTGAGGGGTAATAATGGGTTCTGAACCTGGTGGTGTGAGTCCTGAGGCTCCTGTACCTTCTATCTGATAGCAGCAGCAGGAAGAGAGCACGTCCTGGGTGGTGGGGGTCCCCGATGATGGATGCTGCTTCCCTGTGATGGTGCTCTGTGTAGATGTGCTCAATGGTGGGGAGAGCTTTACCTGTGATGGACAAGACCATATCCACTACTTTCTATAGGTTTCTCTGTTCAAGGGAATTGGTGTTTCCATACCAGACTGTGATGCAGCCAGTCAATATGCTCTCTACCACACATCAATAGAAGTTTGTCAAAGTTTTAGATATCATGCCAAATCTTATCATATCTTCAATTTTGTGTGTGGCTTTACAGAAAGATGCACAACAATTCAAATGAACTCAAGGGTTCCAGTTCATAAAAGTCTTGCAGCAACATAGTTTGGTTAAGTAAAACGAGGCTGCAGAATCAGATTATTGTCATATGCACCAGAGCACAATTAATTTCTTTCCTTGAATGATATTTCACAAAGGAAATTATACACATGGTAATAATAAATAAAACAACTATTACAAAGGTGGTATATCGTCAGGACAGCTCTCTGGCGGGAGGCATGGAGAGATCAGCATACACCTTCCACGTGTTGTCTCCACCGTCTAGCACCATTAGCTCGCCGTCAGCGGTGCATGCCAGCCCTGTTGGGCGGATCAGACCCTGGTCCACGAGGATGCTGTACTGGCGGGTCCCAGGGACACCTACACGACCCACCGTACCGTCCAGCCCGTCGGCAACCAGCACGTTGCCATCGGCATCCACGGCGATGGCGGAGAGTCCGGCAGGGATGCGGGCGACCGGGCTGACGCCGGTGCTGTCCAGCTGGCGGATCAGTTGGTGGCGACTGTTGAAGGTTTTGAGGCGGACAGCGGCGGAGGAGCCGGGCGGCAAGAGGTGCTCCACCACGTGGATGCAGCCTTGCCGCGGGCACACGGCCACTTCCCGGGGGTAGCGCAGCCCCTCGCACACGCTCTCGGTACCCAGCAGGGCACCGCCGGGCAGCCGCAGGCTCAGCAGTAGTAAAGAGCCTCGCCCGGCGTCAGTCAGTACCACCTGGCTGATGCTCAGACCAGCAGCCACACCCCACGGGAGACCGAAGTTGTCCTGGACGACGGCAGGTTTCCGGCTTTGACCCAAAGCGAACACCTTAAGAGACGAGTCGCCGCCGTCCGTCACCAGCAGCAGCTGCCCGCCGCCGGCCAGCGCCACGCCCAGCGGGTACACCAGCCCCGTGGCCTCGACGTCGGACTCCAGCCAGCGTTCGCCCCGTTCCCAAAGCCGCACCGGCCGGGAACTGTCATCAGCCACTGCCAGCAGTTCGGGGCACACGGCCAGCGCCCTGGGATTGAGCAGCTGGCCCCAGCCTCCGTACACCGTTATCAGTCGGAGCTGCGAGGGCAAACCGCTGCTGCCGCCCTGCTCCGGGCCCAGCATCTCCGCGAGCTGCAGCAGCGGCAGGCAGTCGGCGGCCAGCGACGACGGCCCACAGCGCCGGCAGAACGGGCACTGCAGCTCTCCGGCCCGGGTCAGAGTCTGGGCGCAGTGGCGGCACACGACATGCCCACACGGCAGCACACAGGGTCGGCATGCCGTGTTATCGCCGTAGTGCTCGAAACAGACTTTGCACTCCAGCACATTGATCCTGATATCCTGCGCCAGGCTGCGGGCGGTGCGCAAGGCCATCGGCTCGGTGAACGCTGCAGCCGGGTTCTCCATCGGCAGCCCTTCCCATTCCCAGACGTCCTCACAAGGGCACCGATCCCTCAAGACATATGACATTTAGCCTCTGTCAGCAGACAGAGCGGCATCGTGACCGTGAATAGTAACTGTGACATCCTCCTGGAATCATTTTGTCAATAAAACACGCAAGGAGCAAATTTACATTGCAAAGACGTGCCAAAAAAGAAACAATAATTCAAAATAAAGCTAAAACTGCAGATGCTGAAAATCCTTTTGCCCACCTGTCCCTACATGTGTGGTTAAACATTCTTCATAACCAGACTCATTATTTCAGTGGCCAAGACGTCCCTTTTCTTTAATTATTTTACCAATCAAAGGAGAAGCAGCACTTTAAAACAATCTCTTCCACAATCCAGAGAACCAAATAAGTGATGCAGTCCCCTCTACACTGGAGAAACCAAACACAGATTGTGTGATGGTTTGGTGGAACACCCTGTAGGTCAGCTAGGGGAACTCCTAAGTTCCAATCATCTATCACTTATCAACTGCATTCCCATTCTGACCTTTCTGTCAATAGCTTCCTCCACTGTTCCAACTAAGACTCAGAGAATTGCTCCTCATCCCCCTCCCTCTAGGCATGTTGTTTCCTTTGGATTCAATACTAAGTGCAATCATTTCATGTAGCCAGTTATGATGTATATTCCTCAGCCTGAACTCACTTTTACTCTCCACAGACGCTGCCCAACCTGTTGGGAATTTCCAGCATTGTTTTGTTTTAAGATTTTCAACATTCTGTCCCTCATGGTTCCAACACATTCTTTAAAAACTGTAATCCATCTATTAGATGGTTCTGAAAGTCGAAGAAAAGTACAGCACAGAAACAGGACCTTCAACCCAACTAGTCCATGTTGTGCCATTTCAAATACCTACTCCCATCGATCTGGCACTGTGACCATAGCCCTCCATATCCCTACCATCCAGGTACCTATCTAAATTTCTTTTAAACATTGAAATTGAGTTCAGATGCACAATTGTGCTGGCTGCTTGTTCCAAATTTCCAAACTCTCACAACCCTCTTGAGTGAAGAAGTTTCCCCTCATGTTCCCCTTAAACTTAGTTGCACCCAAACTCAGTGGAAAAAAACCTGCTTGCATTTATCCTATCAATATCCCTCATATTTTTGTATACCTTTATCAAATCCCCTCTCAATCTTCTACATTCCAAAGAATAAAGTTCTAAAGATTTCAATATTTCCTTATAATCCATGTCCTCCAATCCCAGCAACATACCTGTAAATTTTCCCTGTACTCTTTCAACCTTACTTACACTTTCCTGTAGGCAGGTGACCAAAACGGTACACAATGCTCCAAATTAGGCCTCTCCAATGTCTTAAGCATCTTCAACATAACATCCCATCTCCTGTATGCAGTATATTGATTTATGAAGGTCATTGTGCCAAAATCTTTCTTTACAACTCTATCAACCTGTTACACCACTTTCAATGAATTATGGACCTGTATTCCCATTGTTTTACCGTACTCCTCAGTGTCCTACTGTTCACTGTGTAAGACCTATTGAATATAGATGTGGTCCTATTGAAGTACAACATCTCACACTGGTCTGCATTAAGTTCCATCTGCCATTGTTCAGCCTATTTTTCCAGCTGGTCCAGATCCCGATGCAAGCCATGATAGCCTTCCTCACTGTCTACGACACCCCCCATCTTGGTGTCATCCACAAATTTGCTGATCTAGTTAACCACATTATAATCCAGATCATTGATATAGATGACAAACACCAAGGGACCCAGCACCGATCCCTGTGGCACTCCACTACTCCAGTCAGAGAGGCAACCATCTACTACCAGTCTCTGACTTCTCTCTCAAAGCCAATGTCTAATCCAATTTACTACCTAATCTTGAACGTCAAGTGACTGAACCTTCTTGACCAACCTCCCATACTGAACCTTGTCAAATATCTTGCTAAAGTCCATGTCCTTTAACTTAGCTCCTAACTTTCTGAACTCACTTTGCAGAACCTAGTCGCTCTTCCTACCTATGTCATTGGTACCTTCATAGAACATGACCTTTACCTTTTGAGTCATGTGAGTACTCTGAGAAACTACATCATCTGTACTTTTGTTCTCCCCAGTCTCCATCTCTCCGAATTTTAAACACACCTATTTTAAGGACTATGTATAAAATCAGTATTGATTTTCAAATTATTCTAAGTTGATTATCAAATTCCTTGCTGACTTCTCCAATAAACTACAGAATCTGCTATATCTCAAAGAGAGAAATGTTCAGTGGAGCATCAGTTCTTTACTGTTAACATGACAAATACTGTTCTCATTATGTCTGTAGCAAGACATTTGCATAACATCTGATAATGAGGATGCAGTGGATTTGGATGCTCAGCATTCAATACCATGGTAAATGGTCTGCCTACCAAGAATGGATACAGTCTTCTGATCTGATGCGCCATACTCCTTCCCCAAGAATAGTTTCTCTCCTTTGATAGTGTGAGAAGTTCAAAAGCAGTGAGCTGTGAAGATTCAGCTGGTCAGGTAGCATTTTGGAAGGAGAAACAGAATCAATATTTCAGATTGAGGACCTTGAGTTTGCTTGAAGGATCATAGAAATGAAACATGATCACCTTCAGAGACTGCTTGACCAGTCCAGCATCTCCAGCATTTTTGCATTTATTTAAAGATTTCCAAAATCAGATGTTTTCCTTTTACTTTAAGCTTTAATTGGCCTTGTTCATATAGTTTATAAATATCCCACTTCCATATTTGTAGGCATCACAAGTGATTTTGTCATGGTGTACCATGAGACTTGCAATGGTATAGAAGGTCTCTTCTCATCAGGTTGACCATGGAGCCAAGAAAATCCTACACGCATTGAACCTTGATTATTGATTATTAAATGTATAATAATAATTTCACATTTATCTCTATATTGCTTGCATTATACTTCTACTAAAGTAATTGAATTCTGACTAGCACAGATATGGATGTATGGATATCAGTTTGCGTTGATACAACTTTCTATCTCTCACAATGTAAAATAGCCAAGAATGTCTAAAATGATTTTTAATCATTACAACACTCCTCTGAATAGCTGCACAATTTTGATCAATTAAAACGGTGGTGCAAAGGTAATCCGTTGATTTAAGTTCAGGTTCTGACATTCATTATGAGGACTCAATGATTCTCAATACAATGCATATTTGATCTAAAGCTACAAGAGTAAAGAAAAGTCATAGGAACAAAATTAGGCAGTTTGCCACCTTGTACATGGCTTATATTTGATCTACAGAAGAATTCAATTTATGCCTTGGAACCATATCCATTAATACAACCACTTATTAAAAGCTTCAAAATTAGTAAAAATTTTGATTTATATTCTGCCATTTCCCACTTTTCCTACACAGGGGAACTCAAGCTTAGTCTAAGAAACCAGTACTCGTCAAGCAACAATGTGGTGAAATCACACTGAATTCTCAAGCACATATTTCTTTCTATGCACATAATTGTTGTAGATTTTTCAATTTTTGATGACAAAGAAAGGCACTGATAATCGAATGAAAAGAACAGGTTAAAACATGGCAAGGAACCATAAAAGTCGCTATTTCACTGGCATCTGATGGGACACTAGTAATACAGTTCTGAGCATTTCGTGGTTGTACATGGGAAGGGAAAAACTGTATTTAGAGCTAAAGTAAAATAATATGATGAATTTATGGTGGTGGACTGTAGAGGTAGTAGTGGGACCATCATCAGCTTAAGATGAAAAGATGTAGAATTTGGGAGGTATTTGGGCTATAAACAGAAAGAGATGAGTCAAAGGAAACTTAGAACACAGAAGAAAGATGAAACCATGAAAGGACTGAAACACAAGGATAATAATATTATATATGAGATGTTGGGGAAGTGGAGGCCAAATCAAGTCAAGGGAAATAAGGTTATGGATGACTAGGATAGAATAGAATAACAGGATAGAATACACAACAAGCAAAAGGATAGAGTATTGCCATTAGCTTTAAATGAGTTTAATTAATAAGGAGATGTGTTTAGAATAGTCATACATGGAGAAGGATTTAAGCAGCAGGTGAGTTTAGATAATAGCTGAAAAATAAACATAGGTGGTCAGGACAAAGAAGGTACAAGTGAAAGACAACAAATGTCAAGGTCACCAACGAGATGATCTGAGACAGGGAAGGAGGGTGAATCAGAATTTGTGTCAAGACTGCAGACCATGGTTTTGGTCTTCTATTCTCGAGATAACTGTGACTCATCTGAATATTAAACACATAAGGAGCCATCAGAGTAGTTCCAAAGCAATGCAACAAGGTGAGGCATTTAGCCTTGTCAGGGTTCCTAAAGGAACAAAGTGATTGAAACATCAATGGTCATTTACATTTCCAGTGAAATTGTACAGTGCAGAGGAGATGCCAATGACAGAAATGTTCTGGAAATAGCTCAATAAAATGTTAGATTTGGTGATACTGTGTTCCAAAGGTTCTTTGAAAGTTAAGAATGAAGCAAGGCCCTCGCTGATTACGACTGTTTATTAGGTGTTACAACTAAAAAGAATTTTAAAAAGAGAAAAAAATAGAACAAAGAAGTCATGTGTCTTATACTAAAAACCAGCTCAAACTCAAGAGATAACAAGACATTCTAGTGATAAGGTAGAACCTAAAATATAATCAGGTTCAGTAACATGATACAGGTTGCAGAGAAACTTCTAGAAAATACATAACCAGCCATATCACAATTACTGAAAGTTCACTGAATAATTACACACATATGGGTGATTATATAAAAATTATAAACAAGTACTGGAAAATTAAACAAGAACAATAACAATTCTGCACTCTAATCCAACAAAATGGTGTGCATCACAATCCTACTGAGGAGGAAATCGAGGCGAGCCCTTAGATGAAAATGTTGCTGTCAATCATAGCAAAGCTGTAGAAAAATGGAATGCAAGTATTGGAAGCTATTGAAGTATATGTGGTTGATGGGTTTTGATGAAAATAGAAAAGAGTGATTGAAGCTCAAATTGAAGCTTCAAGGTCATAGAAGGTCAAGATTGGGTTAAGAAAACATGAGCAAAAAGTGCTTGAGAAGGAGTGTGAGGAATTCGCAATAATTATTGTGGTACTGTCTAAATCAATATTTGATATGTGTAGATCCTTAAAAGTGCTAGGCATCATTGTGGGGTTGTGAAATTATGAATACCATAATAATGGATTAACTAGAATGAGAACTGTCATCAAGAAATAAAACCTGTACACAATTTAACTTTCAACTGATACTTGGTGGCTATTGAAACCAATTATGGGTATGGGACATTTTCCGTCCCATTGAAAGTACATAGGAGAAGACGATAGATGAATGCTCCTGCTATTAGCACATTGTTAACGGTGTATCCCTGCTACTTAAGGCACAGTGCAGGACAGATTTGTTTTGTCACTTAACCTTCTGGCTAATTGTATATTTGTGAAGCCATTCCTCAACACTGCAACAAAAGGGGTATATTTTGGGTGTCTGGCTTTTGAAACACACACCAGTATTAAATATACAAAGGGGTTCTGCTAGTTGGGATGTGCTGCATTGTAATTCTGTAAATTCACCTGACTATATTCCAAATTTTAAAGTTAATAAGTGATTATAGCAATTAAAACTGCAGTTAATCATTTATTACTATCTTTGTTTTGAAGAAATACAAACCATCATGTCAGGAGAGTAGGATTCTCTTGGATTCTCCTGGGCTCACTCTGTCTCCTGGAGGTTCGCAGTATGAATAAAATCTTCTATATTTCCCAGTTACAGCTTTCATGTGACTCAGTTTTAGTCAGACACAATAACAAAAAATATCACAGAATATTCATTCAAGTCTTGCTACAACATGATTCAAAGTCTGATAATTGAATTGTCTTAATTGGATTAATTTAAATGTTTTGCAAAATTAATGATAAGGTTAATGCATCTTGTGTCTTTTTATGAAGAAAATGCTAGAAAACAGATCGAAGAGCATGCATGGCAAAATGAACAGTCAATATTTCATCACAAGTTGAGTTCAAATGATAGGTGTTTGACCTGAAACAGTAACTATTTTTCCCTTTCACCATATGCTATCTGACCTGCTGAGGTCTCCCAACATTTTTTGGTTTTATTTCAAATTTCCATCATCTGTGGTTTCCAAACCTTACAGGACTGTGCATTCATCTTTAGTGTAATTAGACAGATTTCTTGAATGAAGAAATTCAGTCCACAAGAACTCAGATACTCAGTCAACACATCCATTGATACTATCAATTGAAAGTTGCATGATTGGCCTGTAAATAATACAAAAATAAGAGCACAGAGTTAAACATAAAGTGGCAGATTTTTTAATGAGGCTAAATGTATCAAAACACAAAATGTTGGCATTGAAAAGCAAATGTTATACGTACCTTCAGAAGCAAGTATTTGAGCAGATATCAAATTTGGTAGTCCAGTTGAGTATGATCAAAAGTATCAGCGAAGTTATTTACATTAAGTACTAGAAAACCATCTATAGATGAACAATTCAACAAAACACTTGACAAGAGATACAGGGACAGATGAACAAAGTATTATTCAGAGGGTCAGGTTTTATGTAGAGTCATAACAGGAAGAAAGAGGAAGGAGGATACAGTTGTTAATAGAGGAAATTTCTTGGACTCTAGCAGCTGACTGCAACACTAACACAAAAATATAAAAATCAGACACAATGAAGCTGCTAGAATTAAAGGAGTGAAGCAATCTTGGAGTAACGAAGGATAAAGAAAGATTATGAAGACAAATTTGTCAACATTTTAAAAAATATTGAAAATAGTGATGACTGTGGATATGAAATCTGCAATAGGTTTTAAGTAACAAACACAATTATCAAGCATCTATTAAAATGAACTTTACCAGTTTTTTCTCCATGCCCTCATCTTTTATCAATTTATGATAGAATAGAAACAATTTCTTTCTACATTATGTTTCATTTCTGAAACAATATATAATAATGGACTAATAATGGAATAAGCAGTAACTGCAATCAAGGAAAATCTACCTGTATTTTTGGATTCTAGAAGCATTTACTTCGGATTATTTTAAAAGCTTTCATCCAAAATGATTTCCACAGCAATAATCACAATTTTACATAAATAGTGTCTGAAGCTACATATGCAATTTATGTATGCAATTTGAAAGTTATGACATTTTTAAATAAAGTAGATTAAAAGCTCACCATAGAGGTCCACAGTTGCATGTTTAGGGACAGAAAATGGTGGTCCAGAAAAAAGCAAACCAACAAATAACTCTTCCTTCTTCATTTATAGTTGGTGACAAAAATATTAATATATAGACAATTATGGACCTATACACAAATAAACAGACAATTTTCTTGGAGCAAAAGATGTGGATAAAATAAATTCTCCAAGTAACATAGAAAAGCTAATAACCTCTGGAAAGGAAGAGTTTTAAGGATTTTATTGTAATGAAGTTTTATTAATTTTAATTCATTGGAGAACAGTGTGAGATATAATGTAAATATTGTGTGTAAAATGGCTTTCAGAGACATTGTTAATTCTTTAATCAAGAATTGACTTGCATTGACCTTCTTATATGTTGATTGTTATAGTTTCAATTTTTATTAGTTTTCTTTCTCAAAGGCTCTGAAGTTGTAGACTATATCCTTTCCAATTTGAAATACCTTACCTATTGCAAAAGCATAGAGTCTATGCCTAACAACTATCCCAGATGCAGTATTGTTACTTCATGTAATACAGACTGAAGATGCATGAAACATTTCTATTTAGTAATGGAAAATTATGTCCCAGAATTTCCTTTACCGAAGAGACAGTTGTATTTGCTGCCGATCCAGCCATTTTAGCTTTCACAGATCTCACAGCAGCAACATTCTAGATGAAGTCAGCTTTAGTCTCAGTGTGAAGCCCTGCTTTACAAACTGGCTTTCCGTCTACAAATATAAGCCACACCCATAAAAACTTGGGAAAAATAAAACTGACATCTGGTTGAGCTGTCTTTTTGCTCAGCTGGATGAGGAAACAGAAACAATTCTTTCATTCAGCTCCTTCATTAGATTCTAGATGTATAGGACATTCAGAAAGTGAACAGCCGGCAGAAACATCAGAACTTGTGCATTCATGTGTGAATAGCAAATGTGTGAACACTTACTGTATGTACTAGACAAGAGTAGTCTAATATTGCAAATCTCTGCAATATTGCTTACAGAGTCTGCAGATATCCTGTTGAAGGCAAGTGAAATCACAAACCCCAGTCTGACAATTACCCACTATGAGAGGTCATGCACTCAAAATGAGAATTATCTCTCAACAATCCCCATGGCTGTTACCTGAACTGCTGAACAATCTCAATATGCCTTGATCATACACCAGAACCAGCCAGTTCCACAGAAATGCTAGTTCTGATGTAAGTTTGAGGAAAGCTTTCTTATCTAAAACTCAGTGGTGAGTCTCAAGGGCCAATGCAGCCCCCCAATTCCTCACTGACCTTTCACTTCTTCTCATCTGCCTATTACTTCTCCCGGATACCCTCCTCCTTCCCTTTCTCCTATGATCCACTCTCCTCACCCATCAGATTCTTTCTTCTTCAGCCCTTGTCCTTTCTCACTAACCTGGCTTCACCTATCACCTTCCAGATAGCCTCTTCCCCCCCCCCCCCCCCCACCCCAACTTTTTTATTCTGGCATCTTCCCCCTTCCTTCTCAGTCCTGAAGGAGGGTCTTGGCCCAAAACATTGACTGTGTACTCTTTTCCATAGATGCTGCCTGACTTGCTGAGTTCCTCCAGTGTTTTGTGTGTCTTGCTTTGAATTTCCAGTATCTGCAGACTTTCTTGTGTTTGTGACGCCTACTCAGAAGATGTGACGTTGCTGCATGAACTTACATTGGACTTTGCTGGAGCAAAGTGTAAACTGGAAGAGTGTAGATGAATCCATCAGTGGACAGACTGAAAAGTTTAGATTCCTGGGGCATTGGGACCCACTATAATGGAAGTGGGCCTGTACGGGTCTCAGCTGGGCTCAAACTAATAAATACACAGAATTCTTCTATTGCTGTTGGAATGTGGAAGGAATCTCAAGGGAAAATTTGAAGAGGTAGAGGATAAGAACTGGAAAGCAGAAAACTATGTTATATACATCATTGCAAAGTTTATTATAGATATCCTGATGGCACAAATAGACAGGTGGAAATACACTATTGTCATACTCATAGAATCATAGAGAGGTACAGCTTGTAAATAAGCCCCACAACCCACTGAGCCCATGCCAATCACTGAGCATTCATAGTTACATTAAGTCTACACTAGCCCACTTAATCCTTTTGATGGAATGATACACCTTGCGATGCACTCAGGTACATCATCAGCGATGTAACCTGGAGTCACAGGGTGTTTCAGGTCTTTCAACATCAGACCCCCTCGCCCGGGTGACCCAGCTGGGGTTGATCAGGGCCCGACGTGTCTGAGTGGCATTCTGCCGTGGATCACTCCTCCTGATCCACAGCCATCTTGAGGGTCACTCTGCAGCCTCTGTGGTGTTCCTGATGGCTTTTCTCTTCTGGACTCCTGGGATGCCCGTCCAGCTGTAGGCTTGGCAGAGGGATTGATCAGCAAACTCTCTTCAGCCCACCTCTATAGGCATACAGTGTGCCTGACACACATCGCTGCAGCACTCCCCTAGCAAATCTTGGTACTTTGTCCTTTTCCTTCCATGGGCCTCCACCAACTGGTCTTCCCAGGGAACAGTCAGCTCCAATATGACCACCTACCTAGGTGACTATCAGCAGAACTCTGTCTGGCCTAAGCATGGTCGAGGAGATGTGCTCAGGGAACCTGAGCTGTTTCCCTAAGTCGAATCTCAATTGCCAGCTCTTTACTCTTCCTAGGAGGCAGCATGCTGCTTGGTTTGGGTTTGAGCCTTCTCCCCTTCCTTGATAAAAACAATTGCTTGTTTTGCTGGGCGATGGCTGTGCACAAGGTGTCAGCCATGGTCTTTAGCACCTGGTCATGGTGCCAATGACAATGCCCCTGCAGCAGCTGAGGATGTGCTCTAATGTCCCCTTCCCTTGTCACAGGGAGTGCGCTGGTGTTTTGGCCTTGCCCCAGCAGTAGACTTCCGCTGGGCTTGGCAAGGCATCATGGACCGACTGGATCAGGAACTTGATGTGGTGGGGTTCAGCTTGCTAAATTTCCCCCTTCTAGATGTTGCTCTCTGTAACCTGGTCCCATCTTGTTGCCGCAAGCCAGCGATCTTGCTGGCACTAGCTCCTCCACAGCAGCTCACACCTCCTGCTGGACCAGCTGGTGCACCTTGCCCCTTGTCATAGCGGACTAATGGGAAGCAACCCAAACCTGCCTGTCCTAATGTCACTGAGCCTACCAGCTCCCTATGGCACAGCTGTACTTGGGCTTGTTCAACTGCATCCTACACTCTCTCTCTCCCCTGATGCTGTCAGAGGATGGCACCAGAGCAAGGTTTAATCTAGATTGGTCTCTCATTCACGTTATGATGCGTTTCTAGTTTTTCTGGTCCCTCCTTTTTTTTTGCTGCTAGTATGGGTGATTTTTGAACCCGGACGGCCTGCAGATATGGAACACTGAACTGAACTGAAACGTGCCTTTTGATTTTGAGTCTTATTTTCTATGCTTTTGGCTCTTTTTTTTGTTGCCATTTGTACAATGTTTTTGTGTGTGGGGGGAGGGGGGTGGTTTGATGTTTCTTTTCTTTGTACAGGTTCCATGGTTCTTCTTTGTTTTGCAGCTGTCTGTGGGGAAGATGAATCTCAGGGTTGCATACTGTATACGTATTTTGATAAAATAAATGTACTTTGAGATTCTGGAGAAAATGTGCACAATCACTAGGACAGCATGTGAACTCCACACGGGGATCTCGAAGTCAGGATTGACCCTGAATCGCTGGAACTGTGAAGCTGCATCACCATACCACCTTCAGTTGCCTGATAGCTATCACCAAGGCCCTAGCTAAATTAGAGTATTTCAGATGCTGCAAATCAGACCTCTACTGTCATAGACTGAATCATCAACTAGCTTTTACCCAGGGCCTTTTGACTTGTTCTCAGCTGCAGTGTGTATTTCTAAATTTCTAACCTCCTCCCTGGTACTCACTCTCCACCCAAACAATCCCACACCTAAGACTTACCTGATTCTCCAACAGACTCTGCAGTACAAACCACATCTCAGAATTAGAGCAATTCACCATGAGAGATAAATATACTCCTAATACCTCAACACTTCACAGATATGACTGAATGGCATGAGTTACATGTTTGAAAAATGCAGACACAGTAAATATGTACTTTCAGCTTCATACTCCCTGACGTCACTCCAGAAAAAATACACCTGCTGACTTTAGCAAATTATTGCAAGAAATCTGTCATCATATCTGCAGCACAGCTGGAACATTATGAAATTTATTCAGCAAATTACATGGATCTTAGTTATTAATGGAGGACATTGATAATTCAACCTTTGGTCTGCTTGGTTTTGTTTCCCAAGTTCCCTTTAAACTCAATCAGCCCCATTTCTCACATTCTATTAAACTAATGGAGCCTTGGTTCTCCCTTTAAACTTATCATGGCCCCTACCTTCTTCCCTCCCTTGTACATATCCTCACACTCTTTTTCAGCCCACTGGATCCCAGTTCTGCACTCCAATGGTGCCATTCCTATGTGCTCTTTAAACTCACTGTGCCCCATTTCCTGTGTTCTTTGAAATTCACTACAACTTTGCTCCAAGATCGATTTAAACTCACCAGGGCTCCATTCACACACTCATTTTAAACTCACTGGGGTCCATTCCTAAGCTTATTTTAAACACAGTGGGCCAAGTTCTCACTTTCCCTTTAAACTCACATGGTCCCATTTCCCAGAGTCCCTTTTAAGCTCACTCAAGTTCCATTTCCTGTGCTCCCTTTACATTCTCTTGGTTCATTTAACATTTTATTATGTTACCATATAACATCTTAAAAGAATTAAATTAAAAGTGCATTTATGTATGCAGCAGTAACAATAAAGCTCCAAGTGTGCTAGATAATTAGTTTTACTGTACTTTTCTGACTTTCTCTGGTGGACTTAACTACAAAAAGTTTTTATTATTTTTTTAGAAAACCATGCAAACATATATTATTTTTCATATCTAAAACAATAAGAGTAGAGCAATAAATAACTAATCAATACATTGGCTTTGGTTGAATGTATAAGAATGAAGAAGGTAGCAACATCCTTCAGCTACAAGTATGATCATAAGATTGACATAACTAAAATTAAAATAATTTTCACAATAAGTTCACAAACCTTACAGTTTTATTCACTTTCAGATTTGCTTGGGTATTTTCTTTAATTGTTTGATTTTTAAAAATTAATCATAGAATTTTTAACATGCTGAACATCTAACTTTATTACTTCGATCACTTGTGGTGCTGGGGCAAGAAAGGGAACATTAGACGTGTTTAAACATAGACTGTTGTACTGTGAAAGTTGTCATCTTTTGGACAAGAACTGGCATAAAACCTCGTTTGACTCTTTTCCACTGATCCTGAATTGCTAAGTTTTGCCAGCATTTTCTAATTTTATTACAGATTGCCCACATCAACAGTATTTTGCTTGACCATTATATTAATTGGTATACATTTTTTAAAATAACCAATTGAAGCATCTTAAAAATATACTGTCAAATTTAAAATTTCATGGGATTTCTGCTGGCTACTTAATGTCAATATGCAAACCATGATATAAAAAGGTTACAAGTTTGCTCATCCAGCAAATGTAGTTTCAGATCTTAGCTATACCTGGAGATATCAAATGCATTCCTTCAGAACATAGCTTTTAGAGGTGCTGCATATTTGCATTCTAAACCAAATGTAAATCATGGGGTTAATAGTTTACAATTGAAGGGGAGAAGCTAATCACACACCCTAAGGTTCACTTAAGTGTGGTAGACACATTGTGCAAGTATAAACACAAATCATGGTCAAAAAATTACATTTTTTTCACAAAAAATATAAAATCAGTTATTTTGTTTGTGCTTTGATGTTTCAGCTGAAATTCAAAATGCTAACTCTTCCCAAGTCAGCAAAGAATTACTCATACAAAATGCTGGAGGAATTCAGCAGGTCAGGCAGTATCAATGGAAATGAATAAACAGTTGATGTTTTGGGCTGAGACCCTTCACCAGGACTGGGAAGAAAGGAGGAAGATCGCTGAATAAAAGAGTGAGGTGGGGGGGGGGGGTGGGAGAGAAGGACAAGTGAGAAGGTGATAAGTGAAGCCAGGTGGGTGTGGGGGGGGGGGGGTGGTGAAGTAAGAGGTAGTGAGGTAATAAGTGGAAAAGGTAAAGGTTTGGAGAAGAAATACTCTGATAGGAGAGGAGAGTGGACCATGGGAGAAAGGGAAAGAGGAGGGGCAGAAGGGGGTGGTGATAGGCAAGAGAGAAGAGTAAGAGGCAAGAGTGGGAAATAGAAGAAAAGGAAGGGGGAGGTAAACAAATACTGGAAAAAAAATCGAGGTTCATGTCTGTGAATTCACCTGTGAATCTATTGGGATTGTCTACTTTATCTGGTGTTCCCAATGCAGCCTCTACTACATTGGCAAGATCCGACATAAATTGGGGGACTGCTTTGTATAGTACCTCCACTCTATCCACAATAAGCAGAATTTCCTGATGGCCAACCATTTTAATTCCCATCCCCATTCCTGTTCTGACATAGTAATAATCTTTTAACATGGTAGGTCACTTCAGGGTGGAGGAGCAACATCTCAAATTCTGTCTAGGTAACCTCCAACCTGTTGGCATGAACATTGATTTCTCCTTCGGGTAATTTTTAATGTTTAATCTTTCCCTTTCTCTCATTTCCTATCAAATTCCTTCTTCTCCACCATTTATAACCTTACAGCCTCTTAGTTAATCTCTCCCCACCTCCACCCCCAACCTCCTGGCTTCACCTATCATTTTCTCACTTGTCCTCCTCCTCTCCCCATTTTTTTTTCAGGCATCTTCCCCTTTCCTTCCCAGTCATGATGAAGTAAGTCAACCCAAGCTGTTGACTGCTTATTCATTTCCATAGATGACCTGCTGAGTTCCTCCAGCATTATGTGTGTGTTACTGTGAGTTTCCAGCATCTGCAGAATCTCTTATGCTAAAGAAATAAAAGAATGGGGAGCAGAGAGGGAAAATAGATCAGCCACGATGAAATGACAGACCAGACTCAATGGGCTAAATGGCCTAATTATGCTCCTATATCTTATGGCCTAATTACTCACTGTTGTTAGTCGGGTGGGTTGATAGCTACCAATGAATTACCGTCCCAGATTCCATTAAATTTTCCAGCAATCAAACTATACATCAGAAACAAAAATACACAAGTTTTTGATAATTTTGTAATAGAATCATTGGATAAAATGTGGCAACGACAAAATAAAACCTATTTCTGATTATGCAAATCAGCGATAAATACACAATGGCAGGGCACTAACAGAGAGACCAAGGGGTTGAAGTCCATAGTTCCCTGAAAGTGGGAATGCGTTGATATAATGAATATTACTCTCATAAGCTGGGGAACAGAATATAAGATTTGGGATGTTACATTGCAACTTTATAAAATGCTGGTGAGGCCATTCTTTGAGTATTGTGTACAGTTCAAGTTGCCACACAATAAAAAAGATGTCACTGCATAGGACAGAGTGCAGAGAACTTTAGTAATGGAGAAGAAATTAGATAACCTGGATTAGTTTACTTTGGAGTGAAGAAGGCTGAAGGATTTCCAGACAGAAGTACTGTATATAAAATTATAAAATACACGTATTGACTAGTCCGAATCTTTTCCCCAAAGAAGGGGGAACAAGAGGGTATAGCTTCAAAGTGAGAGAAGAAAGTTTCAAAGGGAAAGTTTAGTTTTTACACAGAGAGTGCCTGATTCTGTCAGAGAGACAATTAGACAGTCACTTGAATAGACAACGCATATTAAAATAAGGACCCAAAGCAGGTAAATGGGATTAGTCTAATATGGCAAAAAAGTTGGCAGAGTGATGGGTTGAAGGGGACATCTTTGTTCTGTACAACTCTACAAATTAATTTAGTCCTCACGTTGATAAATTAAATAGATTATAATTATGTAAGGAAGTACACTCATCAGAACTATGAGATTAAAAAGGACAAAAGAATTGTTGCTTCTGGGGCAGTTTATATTCTTTCTCCTCACCCCAGTTGTATTTCCAACAGAATCCTGTTTCTCTCATGATCAGAAGAAGAACCTTATTAGGAAGCCAATACCTTTCTTTGGGTGAAAATACTGATCTCCATTGTTAAAATGGAGTATTCCAGTAAGATAGCGGCACACACGGTCACAGCGGCCCCTCTGGGTCCAACCAAATTGTTTGTCCTTTACCTCTTTTCCTCGATCACAAGACATTGTGATATTGAGACTATCAATTGCTCCAGGCCTACCCCATCAGGGAAAGAGCTGGACTTACTGCATAGCGTCGTTACATGGAATTGTGTGGAAGCTGTGCGCGGTCCAACAAATGGTGCAAATGTTTGTTTTGTATGTTCTTACTGTGATTGCAAGACCCTGTTGGACTTCAGTAATGTAGAATACTGCATCTGGTTTACTGGTGAGACTGACAGTAGGAGAACTGCACTGCCTCAGTTGTGCGGTCTATGCCCTCATGCTATGGCGTCACCTATTTCAGCAGCCCAGGAGAGGAGAACCAGAGGCAGTGTGGGAGAGAGCATAAGCTGGGTTGGCCCTCTCTGTCGATGCTGCCCTCCAGTGTTCAGTCAGTGGAAGACTAGCTGGATCAGAACAACATCCCTTGTACCATCAATCATCTACAGGCCATGTCACTCAGGCACTTGGGCTATATTGTTTACTGTATGTTTTTCTGATAGTTTAACAACAAGTGCTATGTGCTGTGTTTTGCAACTTGGCCCTAGAGGAGTGCTGTTTTGTTTGGCTGCATTCATGTGTATGGTTGAATGGCAAATAAACTTGAACTTGAATTTGAAAAAGAATTAAATACAAGGTGTGGAGTCGATCATTTCCTAATCTCTAATTCCTTCCCCTGTCTCCTACCCAAAATATTGGGTCATTTAAAATTGGCAGAATATGTTTAAAAGGCAGGTTTCCTTGAACCATAGCACATATTAAAAAAATGCAGAACAATATAAACATATAATGAATGAAAAACACAAAAACATAATTTTAGTATCTTACTCATCATCAGTGTTAAAATATGGAAGTTAATACACCCCTTTTAAACTTTTTTTAATCTTTGTGGATAGAATGAACCAAGTTATAAATTTTAAAGTTAAATGTTATAATATAACCAGAGTTCTCAGCATGAAACTTCACACACAACACACCTGCCTTTATGAAGACTGAAATTTTTAAAAAGTGATGACAATACGTTCTTAACTTTTTGCTACTTAACTAATGAAGTTTCCACTTTTAGCAGTGGGTGTTGCAAAATGCATTGTTTTAAATCACAGAAACAGGATCAGTGGCAAATTTTTGCTAAAGGGTTATGAACTGTAATCTAGCAATATCACATACAGTTATTACAAAGTCCATACATTATTGCTACAAACATTGTTAGTCATAAAATCCAGAAATCTAAAACCAAACAAGTCATAAACTAAAGCAAGAATAAAATAGCATGGAAATACATGTTAATCAAGTTAATCAAGCAATGTTGTTTTTGTAAACTAAATAACACTGCATGTTCAGCTCCCTATTCCCCTTGAACAATTGGAACATGCAACATGTTACAGGAATTAAGTTCAATCATTTCAGTTTTGGATTCAATCAAAATCCCTCCCTCACATAATTAATAATTTTATATTCAGAGGAAACAGTGAAGGAGCAGTAAGTCAACTGCTTCAGGAGAGAAAATGTGAAGAAAATTGAAGAATAAAATCACATATTGCCAGACAGCTTTAGAAAAACTGCAAATTCAGCCTATATTGAATATATAATAAATATTTTGTAGCCACAGACATGATCTGATATTGGATAAAAAGTAAAACAACCAGTGGTACTAACCATGTCTTTGCCACCTATTTTATTTTCCCACTAGAGATTCACGAGGCCACCTTACAAACCTTGGGCAAAAGTGACACCAACTTTCTTCTTTGCAGCTGAAACTTCTTTGATTGTGATCTGAGATCCACTGTTAATTCTGACATATCTCAGCAAGTTCTGGTTGCATTGTTAGATTGCACTTTGGGTGGACAAACCAGGCGAGGATTTACATGGTGAATGGTAGGGCACTGAGAAGTGTGGTAGATTAGGAGGATCTGGGAATACAGATCCATAATTCCTTGAAAGTGGTGTCACAGGCAGATAGGGCTGTAAGGAAATCTTTTGGCACACAGGCCTTCATAAATCAAAGTATTGAGCACAGCAGTCAACATGTTATGTTGAAGTTGTATTGTGTGGTTCTGATCACCTACCTATAGGAAAGATATCAATAAGATTGAAAGAGTGCAGAGAAAATACACAAGAATGTTGCCAGGACTTGAGGACCTGAGTTACAGGTAAAAGTTGAATAGGTTACGACTTTATTCTGTGGAGTGTAGGAGAATGAGGGAGATTTGATACAGTATACTAAATTATGAAGGGAACAGAGAAAGTAAATCCAGGCATGCTTTTCCCATTAAGATTAATTGAGAATAGAACTAGAAGTCATGGGTTAAGTGTGAAAGGTGAAATGTTGAAGCTGGTGCAAATATGGAATGAGCTATCTGTGGAAGTGGTGGATGCAGGTTCAATTTCAACATTTAAGAGTAATTTGGATAGGTACTGTGGTGAACTACATATACCTGTCTGGACACGCCCCTCTGCTGACTGCTCCTGTGGCTCCTCCCACAGACCCCTGTATAAAGGCAGTTGGAGGCACTGCTCCTCCCTCAGTCTCCAGGATGTTGTGTGGTGGTCTCTTGCTGCTAATCGTGGTCTCTTGCAGCTAATAAAAGCCTATCGTTTGCCTCCCGTCTCCGAGAGTTATTGATGGTGCATCAGGTATATGAATGAGAAGGGTATAGAGGGTTATGGTCCAGGTGTTGGTTGATGGGACCCGGTAGATTAATAATTTGGCATGGACTAGATGGGCTGAAGAGCCTGTTTCTTTGCTGTATTGTTCTATGACTCTCTCAGTGTAATTACTTCCCAGAGATAAAATAACTAACCTTACTCCAGTTTTGGTAAAATAAACATATATAAGAGGAATTAGCCTAACCTTCAATACTTCTGCATCTCGTATTTCTGGGACAGGAATTTTATTTATATACTTGATAGTTCAAAACTTCCCCAGGACAGTCATCAAAAATACTTTTGAAGTGAAATCACTTATTTGTGGGGTAAAATAGCAGCTAATTTACAATAAGCAAAGATCTACAAACAGTAGTGAAATAAATGATGAATTCATCTGTTTCACTGATAAAACAAAGATATAAATATTCTCCATTTAGTGTAGGTAGGCCTCCATTAGTCTCGATAGACCATGGATTTGCACCTTGGAAAGTTTCCAGGGTGCAAGCCTGGGCAGGGTTTTTTTTATGGAAGACCAGCAGTTGCCCAAGCTGCAAGTCTCCCCTCTCCACGCCACCAATGTTGTCCAAGGGAAGGGCATTAGGACCCATACAGCTTAGCACCGGGGTCATCACAGAGCAATGTGTGGTTTAGTTCCTTGCTCAAGGACAAGGAACTAACTAGCGACCTTCAGATAACTAGATGAACGCTTTAACCATTTGGCCATGTGTCAACACAGTTTTCCAGTAAGGCTCTATCATTTAAGTATCCTTATATCCATTTGCATGCAGATTTGGCTCAGACAGCTATCAATTCATGAAAATCACAATGTTGGACATCAGAAATAAAAACAGAAAATGCTGGAAACAGCAGGTTAGGCAACAGCTGGAAAGAAAGACAGTTAACATGTTTAGTCTGAGACCCTTTTTTCAGAATTGTAAATGAGAGAAAGTCAGTTAGTTCTTATTCACAGAGAATATAATGGAAAGTTCAGTGGAACAAAAGGAATATTTTTGGGCAATATTCCAAGGTAAAGGTTCCACTAAGATGAAAATTCGGCTACCTTGTTATAAAGAGAATAACTCAGGAAGAATTTCATCTTCATGTAAACTCAGCAAAATCCAATCAGCATAAATAAACATTTTGTAGGACGGTTCCATAGTATAGAACACAATGCAGCAGTTTTCTGGAAAAGGTGTTGTGGAACCCATTAATAAACTTGTTACTTTAGACTATGCCTATTGGAATGAACTGAACTTGATTAGTCATCTCATGGTAAGTGATCCTGTAGGGAAAAAGTGATTGCAGTGTGTAAGAATTTTCACCTCGTAAAGGGATTCATTCCATCAGAAACTAGAGTATCAAATTTGAACAAAGCCAAAATGAAAAGGCTTTGGTGATTTCAGATTCTTTTAAAATATTGTCACTATATTAATACTGGCAATTTAAAAGCAATTCCATAATTTAAAAACAAAATATACAGTTCACTGAGAATTAAAAACTTGAAGAGAAACATTACTAATCTATGGTTAGCTGAAAACTTTCCAATAAAACAAAAAGAAGCAGAGAATTACAGACCAGTTTAGATAATATCTGCTTTTGGCAAAATACTAGAAACCATTAAAACAGATCCCAGAGAAAACCAATTTTAAGACCATGCAAAGGCAACATTTTTATTCTCCCATTCTGCTCCACTCCTCCAACTTTGAACTCCATTTAAAATATTATCCTTTCATGGTTTGGCAATGAAGTTGCTCATTCTATTTTTCCAACAGTTATTCTCAGAATATTATCCTGGTTTTTCTAGTTACCTTAATTTAGTTCATACCATGGCCATTAAAATAAAAATAAAAGTAAAGATGGGAATGAGTTTCCAAGAGTACTGCATCAAATAGTTTTCTATGTCATTTCTCCACTTCTACTTTCCATCTATGGTGTGCTTTATTCCTTACACATTCTGATATACTGGGTTATTCCTCGCCCTAACCTTTACTAATTAATGTTTCAGCATTTGAAATCTCCATGAGCAGTAACTTTTTATTAATATTTCTCATATTTTTCACATAAATATCTTCATCTATCTCCCTCTTTCTTACACTAGCTCTTTACCATCAGTGACATTATAACTTGCATGTTGGTGTTTCTATAGCAACCTGCATAAAGCACAAGCAACTAATGCTGAAATTGTAAAGCTCCTGCTTTAAAATGTTATTGCCCAGTTCCCAATTCTTATCCAATATTTTTAATTATATTTGTTGCTTTGACATCAATTTTGTTAACCAGATGTTTTCCCTTCCTTTCTAAATTCCTCTACAATTGCTGGTGGAAATCTCTTACCTTGACACAGGATGGAAAACACACCATTAAAGGCTCTAATTTCTCTCATCTCTGAGAAGACTCTATTCCCTTCATTATGGAATTTACTATTATTATCACTTTCTAATAGGCTCTTTTGCACCCACTCTACCTTAGACAGCATTCACAACCACTATGATTTACTCTCTACTTTCTGTTTTTGCAGGTAGTGTAGCAAATCGAAAATACTTGCTCATCAAGCTGAATTTTTGCAGAACCTCAGAATATGAATCTCCACATCCTTTCCCCAGTCTTGCAATCATATCCTTGACAGTTAAAAATTCTCCCTTTTCTCAACCAATGCTTTCTTCTGGGACAACATTATAAGATACAGGAGCAGAATTGGGTCATTTGACTCATTGAGTCTGTTCCACCATTTCATCATGGCTAATATATTTCTCCTCTCAGCCCCAGACTCCTGCCTTCCCCCCACATCCCTTAATGCCCTGACTAATCAAGAATCTATCAACCTCATTGTGTTCTAAGTTGGTCCTTCTCTGGTCTTTCACAATATCCCTGGTTCACACTGTAGCTCTTAAATCAGAGTAAACTATGGCAGAAATATTTCCAAAACAAATGAATCTGGGATAGTCTCTGTTCAGCAACTGCAAGAAGCTGTTTCCTAGCCATATCTTAGAAGTTCACTGTTGAAAATAGCAAGATATTAAGCCATATAAAGAATAGGAAACTGAACTCCTGGCATCACCACTTTTAAATTTCTTCTTCAGCATTCTACATTTAACTTGCGCTCAGACCCATCACTATATATAAATTTTCAATTGCTGTTTCTCATGCTTGATCTGTTATTTCCAGTTCTCATTCACACAATTTATTCACATTCCTAATTTAGCCTCTGTTACAAATTTAGATTTGCTTAATATTGATTGCAGTCACAACATTTACCAGTTTCTGACAAAGATCAACATTAGATGAAAAAACTTCTCAGGCTTCCAGCTGGGTAGAGGTATCGATTATAACTGGTGCTTAAAAGACAAGCTCTGCTATCTTCTTCAGGGATGATGCCTGGTCCAAGACTCCCCCACCATAGGAAACATTCTCTCGATGTCCACTCATTTTGGCACAGTTTCAAACAAAACAAACAGTAGTGTATTGCCACTGTACAAGTCATCAAAGTCACAGCTCACAATATGTCAAAATCAATAACTGGTGCACCTATCTGAAGGCTGTTATAGTGAGAACAGGTACACTGGATTATACTTTCCTACAGATTAATAAAACATTGAGTACAATGGTGCCTCAGCATTTCACTCATTTTATCCTTGTGTATTCAAGTCAGGAGAGCCAACAATGTCTCTCCTGTATCTTTGCTCCATTTTTCCAGAAATGATAATGTACAATATGTCATTGTATCCAAATGTGACCATTAAGTTAGAAGAATTTGCTTCATTTTTATCATACTGCTATGCGTTGCTTATATCTTTAGAATCAGACCATTGAACATTTTGGTCAAATACTGTAAATCCAATAGCAGATTAATAAGCATGCTTTTTTTTTAACTACATGAAGCTGTTCATAGGTGTTTCCAAATCCATGCAAAAGCATACTCACCTAAGAGTTGGCACATTGTACATTCGTAGTCATAGAACATGAATTAGTCTGAAAAGAATGTGAAAGGGTGGCCTAAATTCATCAGACTTTAGAATAACAAGAAGTGATCTTCTTGGAGCATTCAGGATTCTGAGCAGGACTGAGAGTACAGTTGCAGAAAGTTGTTTCCTCTAGTTTGGAGCCTAGAACAGGGAGGCAGTCTCAGGCTAACGGAAAAATTATTCAGGACACATGAGGGTTGTGGATCTTAAGTATTCTCAGCTCAAAGGCTATAATGCTGGTGCAACAGAACAAGTCAATGTTTGAATGAAATATTTTTTTTAAACTGAGGGAATGAGTGGATATGAGGACCAGTTGAAATATGCAGGGTCAATTCTGGTTTTATTTAAAGACTCAGATGCAGACCTTCATATGTGTTACTTCATACACTCAAATCAATTATGTCACATTATCCTTGTAATCTCATTTTCTCAATGAGAAAACAACAAACTATTAGAGATCCTATTCAGGCCAAACTATACTTGAAGCCAATGACTTGTGATCTTTCACTTGCTAAACTGCTATTAAAATTTACTATTATCTTTATATTTGAGCACCTATCAAATGACTCAACTTTTCATTCTCCACTGGCATTTCATGAATAAAATTGGTTCTTCTTTTTGTGAGTTATAACAGCAATATCTTAAACCCCATCATTACTTTAAATATAAATATATATTTTTATTCATATATGTATATACACTTAGTGGCCACCTTGAGTCAGACAGGAGTCTGGTCTTCCGCTGCTGTAGCCCATTTACTTCAAGGGTTGCCGTGCTGTGCATTTGAAGATGCTCTTCTGCACATAACTATTGTAGAGCATGGTTATTTGAGTTACCGTTGCCTTCCTGTCAGCTTGAACCAGTCTGGCCATTCTACTCTGACCTCTCTCATTAGCAAGGCATTTTTGCCCACAAAACAGCCGAACATTGGATGTTTTCTGTTTTATGCACCATTCCCTGTGAATTCTAGAGACTGTTGTGTGTGAAAATCCCAGGAAATCAGCAATTTCTGAGCTATGTCTGGCACCAATAATTATTTCACAGTCAGTCGCTTTTCTTCCCCATTCTGATGTTCAATCTGAACAATTGATTCTCTTGACCATGTCTACATGCTTTTGTGCATTCAGTTGCTGCCACAAATGGCTGATTAGATATTTGCATTAGCGAGCAGTTATACCTAATAAAGTGATCACTGAGTGTATATTTCATATATATTCCATGAAATAATTTCCAGTAAATTAAATTTTAACAACCGGATACAAAAATAATTTCCAATCCAAGGGGTCAAAATCCTGAAATATTACAGTCCCATCTGACACAAATTGGACCTTTGACTTGAAGCATATATAGCAATATACAGTACAATAACCAGACGCTCCTGAGAAACACCCGATTTCCACATGAAGCCTTTCAGTAAGTAACAAATAGGTTTAAAGTTTCCTGGTTGTGGCAAGTTTATGTGAACATCAAGGTGACAAATTTTAATTGTCAAAGACAATAAAACATTCACTTGAGATGACTGTGGGTATAGTGGGTTAGAGGACAGCAAATGAGGGCCACTTGCCTGTGTCAGAAAATCCTGGAATGGATGCATTCCCATTTTGTTGGCTCCAATAGCCGATGACCTTACTATGACTGAAGGCGCAACATTTAACACAAAGATAGCTTTCCTAAGTTCCCAGAGGCACATCTGTATGCTTACTATTTTTTAATGCACATATACTTGACATCAGAGTCAGGATTATTCCAGAGTATTTCCTGAAAATACACTTGGCATTAAAATTATTTTAATACATCAAGATAAAAATTAGGTCAAGAATGAAATAGCAACACTTCCTTCTACAGGTGCAAGGACTAAAACACATAGTAAGTATAAAATAAACCCACTACAACACCTAATACCTATTCATGCAGAACCAACAGATGATATTTGGATAATTCTACCAGAATTTTATGCTGTGAATGTATCAGTTCATCTTTTGACACAATCCTTTTGAATGTCTTTTAAGATAAACAAACTAACCATATCTTTAAGGAGCAACTGACTAGACCTCGAAGAAGAACATATTGATCTGCTAATTAATACATATCATGTGGAAAAAGCAAAAGATTAAATCTTAAATTTCATTTCAAAAATGTAACGTTTTCATTCTAGAGCAAAGGAGATTTCTTCCTTTTTCATAGAAAGGGGCTTCCCTTCCTCCACCATCAATGCTGCCCTCAACCGCATCTCTTCCATTTCATGCATGTCTGCTCTTACCCCATCCTCCCACCATCCTGCCAGGGATAGGGTCCCTCCTATCCTCACCTACCACCCCACCAGCCTCTGCGTCCAGCACATAACTTTCAATAACTTCCACCACCTTCAACAGAATCCTATCACCAAACACATTTTTCCCTCCCCCCCCCCCCCCCCCCACTTTCTGATTTCTGCAGGGATCACTCCCTACGTGACTCCCTTGTCCATTCATCCCTCCCCACTGATCTCCCTCTTGGCACTTAACCTTGCAAGTGGAACAAGTGCTACACCTGCCCCCACACCTTCTCCCTCATTGCCATTCAGGGCCTGAAACAATCCTTTCAGGTGAGGCGGCACTTCACCTGTGAGTCTGTTGGGGTCATACACATGCTCCCGGTGTGGCCTTCTGTATATCGGTAAGAGCTGACGTCAATTGGGAGACCACTTCACCAAGCATTTATGTTGTCTGCCAGAAAAAGCAGGATCTCCCAGTGGTCACCTATTTTAATTCCACTTTCCGTTCCTATTCCGATATGTCCATCCATGGCCTCCTCCACCGACGTAATGAAGCCACACTTAGGTTGGAGGAACAAACCATTTGGGTAGTCACCAACCTGACGGCATGAACATAGATTTCTCGAACTTCCAGTAATGCCTCCCACTCTCCCCCTTCGCCATTTTCCATCCCCTTTCCCCTCCCTCATCTTATTTCCTTGCCTGTCCATCGCTTCCCTCTGGTACTCCTCCCCCCATTTTTTCTTTCTTCCATGGCCTTCAGTCTCTTCCATCAATTAACTTCCCAGCTCTTTACTTCATCCCTCCCCCTTCAGGTTTCACCTATCACCTGGTGTTTCTCTCACCCCTCCCCCATCTTTTAAATATATTCCTCAGCTTTTTTTCTCCTGTCCTGCCGAAAGGTTTTGGCTCGAAACATTGACTGTCCGTTTTTCCATAGATGCTGCCTGGCCTGCTGGGCACCCCCAGAATTTTGTGTGTGTTGTTCAAAAAATTAGTAGTCTGAAAGTGAAAATATATTCTCACCTGTGAATCTCATCCAATATGTTTCTTTTCCCCGATGTGCAATCCAATCTTCAAGGGTCATTTCAAGATTTCCTCATACTCCATATTTGTTCAATTTCTTTCTCTTTGGTGCATCCATTCCAGTACTCATGGCTGCTTCAGGAGAACAGATAGTGATGATATCACACAAAACCCAGAATTTTATCCAACAAAAAGTTTCTTCATTTTCAGAAAGGAAACGCTTCGTGAATTTACACTGCTACTTTCTTATTTCAATCACAAAAAAAACTTGAAATTCAAGGGCAACACATAAGAGAGCTAAAGGAATTCAGTGGGTCAGGTAGCATCTATAGAGGAAAATGGATGGTCAACAATCAGGCTGAGACCGTCATTAGGATTGGAAAGAAAGTTGAGAGATAGCCAGTATAAAAAGGCATAGGCAAGGGATGGAACAAGAGCAGGTAGGAGATAAGCGAATCCAGGTGAGGGGGACAAGATAAGGGAGGGAGGAGTGTCGGAATGATGTAGCATTCTGGGAGTTGGTGGGTGGAAGTAACAAAGGGCTGAAGAAGACTGGATCTGATTGCCATGGTGTAATATGGAATAAAGGGGAGAAAGTGAGGAGGAGAATGGTGGAAGGAATGTGTGGCCGTTGGGCAGATTAAAAGAGTGGGGGAAAATGGGATCATATGGGGACCAGTGGGATAAGGGAAAAAAGGGAGTAATTCCCTTAAGTTAGAGAAGTTGATGTACATAAATTCAGGGTTGTGGTTACTTTTAATAGTGTTTGAAAGCTTTTGAATGTTTCTAAATATCAGAGTGTTAAATATATGTTTTTTGATTTTACTTTCTCAGAAGTTAGTACTGCAAACTAATTACTATAATGACACTCAGTGGTCACTGAATTAGGTACAGAAGTGGAACCCAGGTGGTCTTCTGCAGCTGTAGCCCATCCACTTCAAGGTTCGAAGTGTGGTATATTCAGAGATGCTCTTCTGCATATTGCTGTTCTAACATGTGATTATTTGCATTACTGTCACCTTGAGCCAGTCTGACCAGTCCTCTGTCCTATCTCAATAACAAGGCATTTTTGTCCTCAGAATCTCTGCTCACTGGATGTTTTTGTTTATCGCACCATTCTCTGTAAATTGTAGAGACTGTTGTGTGTGAAAATCCCTGGAGATTACTACTTTCTGAGATACTCAAACCAACGATCAGTCCACAGTCAAAGTCATTTAGATCACATTTCTTCCTCATTCTGATATTTCGTCTGAACAACAACTGAACCTCTTGGCCACGTCTGCATGCTTTTGTTCATTGAGTTGCTGCTACATGATTGGCTGATTAGATATTTGCATTAACAAGCAGGTATATAAGTTCCCACTGAGTGTGTATGATCAACACACATAAATGGATTTTTAAATGTGTCAGTCATGCAGCAAAACAGAAGCTTCAACTGACAAATAAGCCACACAGCCTCAAAATTGGATTTTAACAAAAAATCCCACATTTCATGATTTTCATATTTTCTTACAACATATGGGGCCTCTCAGCCCATCGGTCTAGGTGAGCTTCCGTCAATACCATTCCCTTGCATAAGCTATTCTCTCTCACATAGTCCAAATCGTGGTGTTATAGAATCATACAGCATGGGAGCAGGCCACTCAGCCCAACTTGTCCATACTGACCAGAGGGCACCTCCTCTATTAAACCCATCGCCCAGCCTTGGTCTATAGTTTTCAATGCCTAAATGATTCAAGTGCTCATTTGCACACCTCTAAAGTACCGTCAGCAAACCAGCCTCAACCTCTCTCTCTCTCTCTCTCAGGCACTTAGTACTCTCTGGATGAAGAGGGACCCCTCCTTTCTGCTCTAATTTTCTTACCCTTTATCCTACATCTATCCCCTCTAACTTTATCAAACTCACATATGGGAAAAACTTCCTGGTGCCTCGTCTTTCTATACTGCTTACATTTTAATGAACCTTGATAATGTCCACTCTTTACCTCATCTACTCTAGGAAGAAGAGATTTAGTTTTACACACAACATTCTGGAGGAACTCAGCAAGTCAAGCAGAACCTATGGGAGGGAATAAACAGTTGACATTTTGGGCTGAGATCTTTCATTAGAACTTCAAAGGAAGGGAGGCAGAAGTCAGAATAAGAAAGTTGGGGGGGGGGGGGTGGAACCAGTACAAGCTGGCAGATGAGAGGTGAGCCCAAGTGAAGGGGAAGGTAGGCGTGTGGGTAAGGGAGGGGGGGAGGATGAGAAATTAGGAGGAGATGAATGGAAGAGGTGAAGGGCTGAAGAATAAGGAATCTAGTAAAAGAGGACAGTGGACCATGGAATAAAGGCAAGGAGGAGGAAAGTTAGCTTCAAATTTAGCTTCTCCAGCCGTAACCTCCTTCAATCTGTCCTCAAATAAAGGTCAAAGTTCAAAGTAAATTTATTATCCAGGTACATACTGTATATGTCACCATATACAATCCTGAGATTCATTTTCTTGTGGGCATACTCAATAAATCCATAATAGAGTAATAGCCAGAATATAATCAATGAAAGACCACACCAGTTTGGGCATTCCACCGGTGTGCAAAAGAAAACAAACTGTGCAAATACAAAAAAAGAAATAATAATAAATAAATAAGGAATAAATATCGAGAACATGAGATGAAGAGTCCATGAAAGTGAGCCATCAATTGTGAGAACATTTCAATGCTGGGGCATGTGAAGTTACCCCTTGGGTTCAAAAGTCTGATGGTTGAGAGATAATAACTGTTCCTGAACCTGGTGGTGTGAGTCCTGAGGCTCTTGCGCCTTCTCCCTGATTCCAGCAGTGAAAAGCAAGCATGACCTGGGTGGTGGAGATCCCTAATTATGGATACTGCTTTCCTGTCACATTGCTCTGCATAAATATACTCAGCGGTGGGAAGGGCTTTACTCATGGTGGACTGGGCCATACCCACTAATCTTCATAGGATTTTCCGTTCAAGGAGATTGGTGTTTCCATACCAGGCTGTGATGCATTCAGTCAATATACTCTCCACCACACATCTATAGCAGTTTGTCAAAATTTAAGATAGCATGCTGAGTCTTTGCCAACTCCTTAGGAAGTAGAGGTGCTGCCATGCTTTCTTTGTAATTGCACTTACATGCCGGGACCAGGACAGATACTCCAAAACAATAACACCACGGAATTTAAACTTGCTGACCCTGTCCACCTCTGATCCTCTAATGAGCTCATGGACCTCTGGTTTCCTCATTCTGAAGTTGATAATCAGCTCCTTGGTCTTGCTGACATTGAGTAAGAGGTTGTTGGTTTTTTTTTGAAGAGCAGTGGTTCCCTTCCACGTGTCCTTCCCTGACCACCATTCTTGTTCGGTGTTTTTCTTATGGTAAACACATGAACAGAGATTTTAGCAAGTTCTAGGGATTTCTGCAGGTGTTTTGCTGTTACCCCAGGGTTCTTTTTCATCTTCTAAAGCATTGCACGTTGTGCTCTTGGTGTGATCTTTGGAGGATGCCCACTCCTAGAAAGAGTAGCAACAGTATTGAGTTTCCTCCATTTGTTGACAATTTCTCTTACTGTGGTCTGATGAACACTCAGGTCTTTAGAAATACTTCTGTCGCCTTTTCCAGCTTCATGCAACTCTGCAGTTCTTCTTCTAAGATCCTCTGAAAGTTATTTTGATTGGGACATGGTGCACATAAACAGATCTTTCTTCAGAAGAGCAGGCTCTGTCAGTAACCTGACAGTGTGTATTTTTTTATAGGGCAGAGCACCTCTCCAACCCACACCTCCAAACTCATCTCATTGACTGGAACACCTGACTACAAATAGATTGTGTAAAAGGCATTACCCCACAGGTCTGCTTACTTTTTCCAGCAAGTACATGTAATATTGGATCATTTTTCTCAATATATAAATGAAGTAGAATCATGTTTGTGTTACTTAGTTAATTGGGTTCACTTTATCTAGTTCAGGACTTGCATGAAGATCTGGTCATATTTTGGCAGAGATAGAGAAAATTCTACAGGATTCACAAACTTTCAAGCACCATTGTATTTTCTCCTCTTATCACTTTTAAGTTGCCTTTTATCAATTTAAAAAAGTTCCTAATCTGCCAGCTTCCTGCTGGTTTTTACAATATTATATGCCCTCTTTTTCTTTTATGCTGTCTTTGACTGACACTATGGCATTTGTTGTAGAGTGGTTCTGTCAGTTAGCATATTGGTGAATGTCCAATGTGGCAGGAATGGAGTTCTTTATACTGTATGTGCCATTATCAACAGTCAAAATACTTCATGATGATTGGCATTCACATTTTAGGCGAAGGCCTTTCATCACTACCAGGGCCTTTCTCACTACCTCACTATTCATTTATTTTCACGGTAACCTAGTAACTTTTTATGCCTTGCCACAAAACAACAAATTTTACGGCATGTGACAGTGATAATAAATTGGATTTTGAAACTGAATTTGAACTACATCAAAAATTAAGTTACTGTCAACAATAAAGTGTAATTGTCAGTGATTGCTGCATTAGGGATCCTGAAATCAGGAATTCAAGCTTCATAAAATTTTGTCTGGAGATAATGGAAAAAAGCGGGCTTCTCTTAACGATTAACAATTATCACAGTATGCAGATTTAAACTAATTGGAATTATAAGAATGATAACTTTTATTTTGGCTAATATATTCGGCTTCAAATTGATAAAAATGGTTGCCTCTTCCAGGCTGTGCCAAGTAGTAAGCAACTTCAAAAAAGACTTTGAGGGTCTCTATCACTTCACATAGAAAATGCTGGAGGAACTCAGCAAGCCAGGCAGCATCTATGGAAAACAATCAAACTTTGTGATATGGTGCAACTCAAACTACCTGCGTCTCAATGTCACCAAGACCAAGGAGATGGTGGTGGACTTTAGGAGATCTAGGCCTCATATGGAGCCAGTGATCATTAATGGAGAATGTGTGGAGCAGGTTAAGACCTACAAGTATCTGGGAGTACAGTAGAACGAGAAGCTAGACTGGACTGCCAACACAGATGCCTTGTGCAGGAAGGCACAGAGTCGACTGTACTTCCTTAGAAGGTTGGCGTCATTCAATGTCTGCAGTGAGATGCTGATGATGTTCTATAGGTCAGTTGTTGAGAGCGCCCTCTTCTTTGTGGTGGCGTGTTGGGGAGGAAGCATTAAGAAGAAGGACGCCTCACGTCTTAATAAGCTGATAAGGAAGGCGGGCTCTGTCGTGGGCAAAGTACTGGAGAGTTTAACATCGGTAGCTGAGCAAAGGGCGCTGAGTAGGCTACGGTCAATTATGGAAAACCCTGAACATCCTCTACATAGCACCATCCAGAGACAGAGAAGCAGTTTCAGCGACAGGTTACTGTCGATGCAATGCTCCTCAGACAGGATGAAGAGGTCAATACTCCCCAATGCCATTAGGCTTTACAATTCAACTGCCAGGACTTAAGAACTTTTTTTTTTTAAAGCTATTATTAATGCTTTTTGAGTTAGTGATTTAGATGCATATCATATTATTACTGAGTTAAGTATTGTATGTAAGGAGTTTTTGCTACAACAAGTGTATGGGACATTGGAAAAAATGTTGAATTTCCCCATGGGGATGAATAAAGTATCTATCTATCTATCTATCTAATCCACAGGTCCTATCAAATGGTCTCGGCCCGAAACGTTGACTGTACTCTGTTCCATAGATGCTGCCTAGCCTGCTGCGTTCCTCCAGCATTTTGTGTGAGTTGCTCAGGTATCTAGCACTGGTGGCTTCACTGATAGCAGAAGCGTTTGAAACACTTTTAGTTCAGAAACTCGCATAGAGTCAAGTTTCTTTTGGCAAAACATTGGAGGAGTGCGTCACCAAGGGTTATAGAAGGTCACGGGCGAAATCCCGCGCAGGCAGGTAAAACCTGATGGAACTCGCATTGGAAAGCGATTTTAAAATAAGAAATCAAAGGTTCCAGATACTATTACCGGTACTCGTTTGGCGGCGTCTCCCACTCACTACTTAGAAGTACAGCAGTAGACGCCTAAAAGAAAGCACGCATGCGCGCGGATAGCCTACCTTCAACTTGGAGGAGAGAGGGAAGGGCTGGGCTGGGATCCTGGAAGAGGAATGCGCATGCGGACTTGTGGACCGAGCCTGGGAGTATGCACATGCGCGTCTGCGGGCTGAGCGCTACCGGGAGTGTGCGCATGCGCGCGTGCGGCCCGAGAGGCCGGCAGAATCCGAGCTGGCGTTTGAGAGGGAGGTAGGGGGCGCGCGCTGTGAGTTGAGCGGACGATCTGGAGCTCGCGGTAGTGGCTGTGAAGGCGCGCGGTGGCAGGGGCAGCGAGCGCGAACGGCCGGCGGAGGGATGCACGTGCACGGATGAGCCAGCGGCGACCTGGAACGGGGGAGAGGGGGGCGGGGCCGAGTGGTGATCGACGCCGGAACCGGAGTGAGAGAGCAGCGGCAGCCCCGAGCCGCGCCGCGATGTACTATTCAGACACAGGTGAGTGCCGTGGCTTCAGCCCGCCTCCACTTCCAGCGGGCGAGAGTCGAGTAATTCATAAAAAGGACAACGGGACTTGGTCGCCTCCCCTTCCCTCTCCCCAATCACCGGGCCCACGGCCTCTCCAGCTGTCGTTCACCCTCCCTTCTGTCCCGATATGCCTGACCTGTAATCACCGGTTTCAGGTTCAAACATCAGGGTCCCTGAAGAGGGGTGAATCTACGTTATCACCAACAAGGCAAGATCAATGTTAACGAGGTGGGCGATTGCTGTTCGTGACATTGACCAGCGGTTCCTATTGTCTCGCATTGGTATTTGCTATAATTTGTTGGTGATTTACCCATTGCATTACGCTAAGGTGTTTTATTTTGCCAGTCAGTACTTTAATGTGGCGGCAATGTAATCTGATCGTGTGCATTACGCTGTGCTTTAGTCATTGTGTACAAGGTTTTTCAGCAAGAATGGAAAGGTTTTCGACGAAACAATACGATGTTCGTAGTGACAGCTGCAAAAATGAAGAAACTGAGGACAACTTACCAGTAATTCTTGTTAGTAGAATTTTTTTTGCTAAATAAATTCGATCTAGGAGCTTTTCATTCTCACTCACACCACCAAAATTGAAATGTAAAATCGTTTTAAGCGTTAGAAAATCGAATGATATTGTTCAGCTAAATTTTCTTTCTATAAACTTAGCAAGTCATAGAAATTGTGGAAGCTGTTTTTTAAATTTATGCTGGTTCTATTTAAATGCTAGCTACATTAAGCTTTCTAACAAATGCAACAAGTTAACTTCGTTCAATCTGGAAAATTTTAAGTTTTGTGTAATGTAGTTATATCATTTCTTGTATCAATTTCTATCCCAGTTTTGGCAATTGTGAGGGCTTGTTTGAGGGCTGTCAGAGGTTACAGCGGGACGTCGATGGGATGCAAAACTGGGCTAAGAAGTGGCAGATGGAGTTCAACCCAGAGAAGTGTGAGATGGTTCATTTTAGTAGGTCAAATATGATGGCAGAATATAGTATTAATGGTAAGACTTGTCGTAGTGTGGAGGATCAGAGGGATCTTGGGATGCGAGTCTACTGGACACTCAAAGCTGCTGCGCAGGTTGATTGTGTGGTTAAGAAGGTGTTTGGTGTATTGGCCTTCATCAACCATGGGATTGAGCTCAAGAGTCAAGAAGTAATATTACAGCTATATAGGAACCTGGTCTGACCCCACTTGGAGCACTGTACGTGGTTCTCGTCACCTCACCACAGGAAGGATGTGGAAACTATAGAAAGGGTGCAGAGGAGATTTACAAGGATATTGCCTGGATTGGCGAGCATGCCTTTAAGAGAATAGGTTGAGTGAACTTGGCCTTTTCTCCTTGGAGTGACGGAGGATGAGAGGTGACCTGACAGAGGTGTATAAAATGATGAGAGGCATTGATCATGTGGATAGTCAGAGGCTTTTTTCCAGGACTAAAATGACTAACACGAGAGGACACAGTTTTAAGGTACATGGAAGTAGGTGCAGAGGAGATGTCAGGGGTATGTTTTTGCGCAGAGAGTGGTGAATGTGTGGAATGGGCTGCTGGATTCGGTGGTGGAGGCAGATACAATAGAGTCTTTTAAGAGACTCTGGGATAGATTCATGGAGCTTAGAAAAGTAGAGGGCTATGGGTAACCCAAGGTAATTTCTAAAGTAAGTACATGTTCGGCACAGTGTTGTGGGCAGAAGAGCCTGTATTCTGTTGTATTTTCAATATATTACGATTTTGGCTGTCATTTTTTGTTTAAAAAAATGCATTGTTGTTCTAGGCATTCCTGATGAGTTGCTTTTCTGTAATTTTCAAACAGGAATTGAAGCTGAATGAAGAGAAATCTGTATAGAAATTATGCAATTTAAGTTATTGTAAAGGCATAGATTTCCTGTTAGGATTACAAGAACTCTGCATCCCAGTGAGATAAGTTGGACTGACAAGTTCTATTAACCTTGGCATGTGGTGAAATTTAGAATTTGTATTTAATGGTCTTCATGGTTTTTCTCTTTCTAGTCCTATCTTACATAATCATCTTTTCCTACCTTCTCTGCAAGACTCAACGTTTCATGATTGGTATAGAAAGGGCATTAGGCACTTTGAAGATCTTTTCATAGATAATCATTTTGCAACTTTTCAACAACTGTCTGCAAAGTTTAATCTACCTAATACCCATTTTTTTAGATAACTTCAAATTAGACATTTTCATTAACCCTTTATTATCTAATTTTCCTAAGATGCCCGAGAAAAACGTTGTGGACCTGTTTCTTTGTATTAATCCATTGGGTAAAGGCTTAGTATCTTTTATTGGTGATAAATTAGTGACCTTGTGGCGTGCCCCCTTTGATAAAATTAGAACTGCTTGGGAGCGTGATTTAAATATTTCTTTATCTGATGCGGTCTGGGATTCAATTTTTAAGTCAGTTAATTCAACCTCTTTATGTGCTCGCCACTGTCTTTTATAGTTCAAGATTGTATATGGGGCTCACATGTCTAAAACTACATTGTCGTGGTTTTATCCTGACATTAGTCCTGTTTGTGACAAGTGTAAAGGTGGTGAGGCTTCTCTGATCCATATGTACTGGGCTTGTCCTAGTCTAGAGAAATTCTGAAGAGTAGTTTTTTAATCTTTATCCCATATTCTTAATTGCCACTTAGAACCTGATCCTCTGATTGCCCTTTTTGGTACCTTGGGTGAGGGAGATATGCATTTGAGTCTGACTAAACGTTGAACATTATCTTTTGCCTCTCTTTTGGCTAGACGCTTAGTTCTCCTTAGGTGGAGAGATGTTGCCCCACCCACTCACGCTCAATGGCTTAATGATACTATGTCCTGTTTAGACCTTGAAAAAATTCATTACTCACTTCTCAATTTGGACATAAAATTTCAAAAGGTGTGGGGGCCTTTTCTTGAATACTTTCATAACTCCCCTTTAGATTAAGTTAATTCTTTTTAATCCCTTACTTTCAGTTTTTTTCTCTCTGTAAGTTTTGTGGTTTCTTTTGGATGGAAATTACATTATAGTTTTGGTAGTAAGCATTATTATTCTTTTTCAATTTATATTTACAGTTTTGTGGGGTCGAATCCTCCAATTAATTTTTTTTACACATTGTAATGGTTGGTCTGGAGTTTCAGAGTGGGAGGGAGGGAAGGATACTAACTTTATATAATTTTATTCTGGGTGCTGTTTCCTTAGTGTTATGAATTATATAATTGACATGTTTATTTTGCACTGTATTAATCTTCACTTTGTTAGGATTTTTGTTTGTAGTTGGTTTGTAGAAATGCATTAAAAAATTAATTAAAAAAAGAATTTGTGAAGATGAATTTTGATGTTTGATAAATCTCCATTGAAGATCCTTGAGTCCTTTTAATGTTCGGTGTATGCAAAGATGGGTAATATTTATTGGGTTAATAACCCATTGCACTAAAATGTTACTTTTTAAAAATTTTGTTTACTATAGTTCAGTGGTTCTCAACCTTTGTCTGCTTGTGACCCACTTGTGACTTCCATTTACTTCTGTTCCCGTCCTCCATAGTTTCCGTTAGTTGTTAAAGTTCTTTTGGTCAACTGTATTAAGTACAGTTAACTCGTACTATTATACTAATATTTGTTTTAACAGGTTATAGGTGTTGCGTTAAATATAACGTTGCAGGTGTATATGAAAACAAACCTAGTTCAAATGTATTATATATTTATAATATATATAATATTCTTCCAACAAGTAATGAAAAAGTGCTTAATATTGTTACTTTGAGCATTTAGTGAGATCATTGAGACTGATGCTAACTAGTGAGTTATTGATACCTGGTTGCAACTTGTTTAAAGATAATCGGAGATCACCTCTTTTCACATAAAGACTGTTCCGAGCTTTTGGTAGCTGGTGAGGAGCTTGACTAAACCCACACTCAAATGGATAAGAAATGGGAAATCCAATTGAAAACTACTTTTCCTTGAGCTGTGCAAACTTGTTTTGACTATCACTAGTAACCCTGATATTTTACTTGCTGTGTTTGAATTTGACTTGAGCCGTAATATCACTCTGCACAGCTCAATAAGACGTTCTTGCAATACACTGTATTTCCAAACTTGAGGGTGACTTTCCTGACCTCAGTCCATATTATATGAGCATTTGTTCTTAACGGCGGGAACAAAATTGACACAAAACTCCCATTACTTGGCTTTGTTAATGTAATTGGGACATTTTTTTAATGCATTCTCACATGATGTGAAGTGTACATTTAATTCTGAAAGAAGTTTGAGGATTTATCTCAAGTAAGTTGGAATTGCCATGAGTACTAGCCTTAGAGATTCTCAAACTTTCTGGCTGATTGGTTATTAAGTATTTAATTTTACATTGCTGAGCATATCTCCAATTGTATAAGGTCCCTTATACTGTAATTGGAACACTTTTATATATTTTAAAAAACTGCATAAGTTTGACTTTTGTTTCTATGATCAAATATACAGATTCACTGGTGAGCATGATGAAGAAGTGGCTGAATGATTTAAAACTGGTTGTTTTCTTTATTGTCGTATGACAAGTACTAAACTTGGAATATGGTGCAAATTACTGAATGCCTATGAAATGACAATTCTTCTCAACGTTAGATCATTTTCTTAAGCTTACTCACTTGCAAGCTTGTACTGAAGGGAACTGAACTACTTTCATTCTTATTCACAAATACTGAAATAATTTGCCTAGATTTCTTTGTATTTCATTTATTCTTTGAGAGTGGATCAGAAATTCTTTTGTGAAACTTTATTATTGTACACCAGCTGAAGGAGTTTAATCTAAAAATTAAATTTCTGGAAGCAATCAAGCCTCTTGTGCAAAGGTTACACCAAATTGTACCAGTTTCTCTGAAGCACAGTCCCAGAACCCACCAGGCAAGCGTAGTAATATCAAAAAGTACTTAATGCTGCTTGCATAAAACACATTTGCTAAGCTGATGTCCAAGAATGGAGTACGCTAGCCTTACAGAAAATGGTGCTAACTGGACAGTTGCAGCTTCTGATAATACATTTTAACTCAAGACCACCTATCTGTATTTTTATGATGAAATTTTTATGATTCTACCTCAAAATATTTAATCAAAACGTAACTATGTCTTTAGTACATCTGTTAGAATACTTGATATATTACTACCTGCCCTTCAGTTTTCTAGCTTCCATACATCTGAGGTAATCACTGATTAGACCCTGACCACTACACCCATCACTTGATCTCATACGTTGTTACTATGTTGTATGTTACTATTTTGCATGATAACCTTTCAATTTTATGATATCAATCTCCACAATCTTGTCACACAATCCTATTAATCTTCTTCAGCGCATTGACGTCTAAAAGCTCATATTCTTAACCTCTAACCTCAAGTTGGCCCAGAGTGAGTTGCTGGGCATTGTGGTTTATGGCCGGAGCGAGTGCTGGGCAGCAAAATCTGGGCCTGGAGCGAGTCACTGGGTAATGTGATCTAGGTCTGGAGACTTTTGAGGTAGTGGTGCGTGGATCCGATTGCGAGGTACAAATTAAACACGGGCCCGGATTGGAGGTGAGATCTGATTTCACTCACTCTCTGCAATCTTCACTCATCTCTCCAGTCTGCCAGAGCTTTTTGCTGTTCTGTTGTTTAGTTAATTTAATGTCCGGCCCAGATAGACTGAAAAGACAAGGTGTTGGTCTCTGGGGGGAGAGCATATTTCGGTTATTCTCTGGAATGGAATGATCATCTCTGTGGCATTGAGGCTATGAAAGCTGCTGTGCTCCGTGCCCGCTAATATGATGAACTGATAAGTGATGCTTTGGGCCTGCTCCAGGCTACTCAGGAGTTTAGACCTGAGGTCTGAATTTTGGTTCAGAACACTGTTGTTCGCTTCAATTGTTTGCATGGTTTGTATTTTTTATTCTCTTTCTCTTGCGTGTCAAGTGATGGCCTTTTATTTTTATTTTTTTCTTTCATTGGGTTCTTTTGTGTTTCTTGCATTGTGGCTACCTGTGAGCAAGGAAATCTCAAGATTGTATAATTTATACATGCTTTGATAATAATTGTACTTGAATCTTGAAGTAAATTCTCCAGACCAACACGTACAAACCACAGCATCTGCAGTGTACTTTGTGTTTACTAATTCTCCAGACTAGTTTCCCCATCATTCACAGGCTATCTTTCCAATGGAGAATTTATAATCTTGTAATTTCCTTTCCTGTCTATGTTTAATTATCACATTTTTGACATTTGACCAAGCTTTTGGTGAGCTGTCCTATATCTACTTTTAGCTTGTAGCCATGTCTTTGAACAGCTTCTGTGAAGTCCTTTAGGATATATTGTGTTTTATTTGTGCTAGACCAAGTGGGTTTGATGGCAATGGAACAAAGTCCTTTGCTGCCATTTTTTAAAGTATATATTACTCAAGATGGTAGTGTTAAATGGGTACCTGATATTTTTTAGAATTAGAATCTTAATTAGAAGTTGCCAAAGTGAAAGCAGTAAATCAGATATGTATTCAACATGTTTATATTTGTTTATGCAGCAAACACAATTTACAACAAATTCTAATGTAATATCTTGAAGAGACCTTTTTCTGTGAAGGAGGAATAAGTTCTGTCCTTCATTATGACTGCAATTAAAAAAAATACTTTCTGGCTAAGTGCTTAATTTTCTTTTTAGCTTAATTATTACTTAATTTCTCCTCTGGTGGTGTTGCTCAAAATCTCTTGAATCACATCAAAAATATTTGAGGGTTATTACATTTCAGCTTGCTTTGTAACAAGATTCAAAATTAAACACATTTAGTGAACTATTACTATACATTTGGTGAATGAAGACGTGCTGTTCTGTTTAGTTTTCTAAATTTGAATATTCAAGGATGAATATTTAAAATCTTATGTCCTGTATGTTACTTATTTGCAGATGCCTTGGGTGGCATAAGTGGGCGAATAAGAGCAAAGAAAAGGCCAGCTATTCTTGAAACTTCAGTGGATAATAATCCCCCTTTGAGATCATCTGGAAGACAGGTTTTGTACAGAGCTATTGAAGCCAATATCTATTGCAGATTTCAATGTAATTCCAATGGGTATAGCCTTTTACCTGATAGATTTCAAAGTATTTGAATTAAGGAGAATGCTATTTTGCCCTTTGTGTTAATACAACTTGCTATAAAGCTTTGTTTAAAAAGGTGATTCACACAACTATATAGCCATCAGTGAATGCCAGACCCACCCAGTTCCCCTCCACCACCATTCTTCTCTGTCTGGCAGAACTTGTCGTCACTCTCAATAATTTTTCCTTCGGCTCCTCCCACTTCCCCTCAAACAAAAGGTGCAGCCATGGGCACTCACTTGGGTCCCAGCTATGCCTGCCTTTTTATTGGCTATGTGGAACAGTCTTAAGTTCCAAGCCTACACTTGTCAACCCCCAACTTTTCCTATGCTACATCGATGACTGCATTGGTACCCATGCGGATCTCGTCCACTTCATCAGCTTTGCTTCCTACTTCCACGTTGCCCTCAAATTTACCTGGTCCATTTCGGAGACTTCGATCTCTCTGTCTCTTTCTCTGTAGATAGCTTATTTATTGATGTCTATTATAAACCCACGGACTCTCACAGCTACCTGGACTATACCTCTTCCCACCCTGTTACTTGTGTAATGCTAACCCCTTCTCTCAATTCCTTTGTCTCCAGCACACCTGCTCTTAAGGTGAGGCTTTTTATTCCAGAATGAAGGAGATATTGCCCTCCTTCAAAGAAAGGCCCTTCCCTTCCTCTGCCCTCAACTGTATCTCTTCCATTTCGTGCAAGTCTTCCCTCATCCCATCCTCCTGCCACTCCTCCAGGGCTGTGGTTCCTCTTGTCCTCACCTACCACCCCACCAGCCTCTGCATCCAGCACACACTATTTTCCATAACTTCTGCCATCTCCAATGGGATTCCACCACCAAGAACATCTTTCCCTCCCCCCCCCCACTTTTTGTTTTCCGCAGGGATCACTTCCTACGCAACTCCCTTGTCCATTCGTCCCTCCTCACTGATTTCCCTCCTGGCACTTGTCCATGTAAGTGGAACAAGTGCTACACCTGCCCCTGCAGCTCCTCCCTCACTACCATTCAGGGCCCTAAACAATCCTTCCAGGTAAGGCAACACATCACCCTGTGAGTCTGTTGGGGTCATATACTGTGTTTGGTGATGCTGGTGTGGCCTCCTGTGTATTGCTGAGACCTGATGTAGATTGGGAGAGTACTTTGAGCACCTACGCTCCGTTGACCAGAAAAAGCGTGATCTCCCAGTGACCATGCATTTTAATTCCAGTTCCCATTCCTATTCTGACATGTCAGTCTATGGCCTTCTCTACTGTCACAATGAGGCCACACTCGGGTTGGAGGAGCAACATTGACAGTTGCGTGTGCTTGTTATACTTACCATGGTTCAAGTCTTTGTGAGCTGACCCATGATGTGGTTACTATAGTAACCTTGGTTTGGGCCTGTCATGCTATTGAGTGGGTAGCCATAATTCTCCCTCTGGTTCTCTTTCCCCCTTCTCTTTCTACCACGTTCTTCTCTCCTCCAGCCTTGTAACTGTTTCACTAATCAACATCCCAGCTCTTACTTTACTGCTCTCCCCCACTCCCCCCACCCCCACGGTTTCACCTATCACCTTGTATTTCTTCTTCCCCCACCTTTTAACCCTGACTTCTCATCTTTTTTTTCCTCCAGTCCTGATGAAGGATCTTGACCCAAAATGTTGACTGTACTCTTTTTTCAAAGATGCTGCCTGGCTTGCTGAGTTCCTCCAGCATTTTGTGTGTGTTGCTTAGATTTCCCGCATCTGCAGATTTTCCCTTGTTTGTGAATGCTGTATATATTTAGGAGTTTTTATTCCTTAGACTAATGTTAAATTATAGAATTTTTCAAGAATAATGCAACTTTTGGCAAATTCAGGGAACAAAAAATAGTTTAAATTAGGATATTTTGATTTGCAGTGCAAAATGATCACTGTGGTCTTGCAAGACTGCAAATATCCTCAAGAATTTGTGATACATGCACAGAATTTTGCTTTTTTTTTGCTGAAGACACCATTTCCCATTGTTCTATTTGCAATTCCCAGCTTAGGAAGATGCAAGATGGATGTCATTGCATCTTTGCAGATGAATGTGAGCAGTAGTAAGTGATATGCCACTAATGGTGCATATGGTTTACATTCCATATTATTTTAAAGATGGCTGTGGAAGACTTAGCGTATTAGACTTACCCTAATACGTTTTGCACTGTACTTTAGATTTTAATAGTTAAACTTATCTTTTAAAATAATGCCACAAGGAGTGATTATGTGACATTGTTGTGTCAGTCCTCCAATTCAGTTACAGATTCATATTGCCTTCATTTGGAATTTATAAAGGTCAAAAAGAAAACTTTTGAAAATGAAGAAGAGGAAGAAGGTTGTGAAAAGAAATACAGAAAATGTGAAAAAGCTGGCTGTACTGCAACACACCCTGTTTGCTTTGCAAGTGCTGCAGAAAGGCAAGTCAATTTAATTTTGTTTATTACAAAAACTCTTTATTACTTATAACATAGAAAGAGGAGATAGAGCCCATGCACTCATATTAACTTCCAACCTAGTACTCCCATTCATCTCATTATTTTCTTTTGTCCCTCTAAACCACATATGTACTGGCTTTTGATTAATTTACCACTTAATTACACTAAGGGATAAATTACAGTCAATCTACCAGCAAGTCTTTGGGATGTGAGCAGAAATCAGAATACTCAATAGAAGCTCGTGTATGCAAATTCCACACAGAATGATGGCCTTATTTACAAAAGACAGGACTAAATATATAGGTGCTCTGAAGATGAAACAATTGGTTACTTGGGGAAAGAAATAAATATATATACTAAAGTTATTAAGAACTCCATGGAGCATGTGGAGATCTTCCAACAACCAGGCACTCTCTTTTTTTTTCTTACTTTCTCTTTTTTTTATATAGGGAAGTTAGGGGGGAGGGGTTAAGGGGAGGGGGGTAAGGGATATATACATTTTTTTCCCACTCTTGTAATTACTTAAAAACGCAATTAAATAAAATTTTTAAAAAAAGAAATGATGAATGGGTCCTTTGAATAATAAGGCAGTAACATCACAGTCAAGCTTCAACAAAAATCTGTTTTATTTCTGCTCCTTGAATAATATGCATGGTAATTGTAATTTAAAGGTCGAGGGAAAGGAATTTATAGATTTTGAACTGATAAAAATAGTTTATTAATTTTAGTGGAATTGTTTTTTTTTTAAATTTTAAACTAACATAGATCAAATGCTATCATCGGATGACCATACCAGATGATAATAAATCCAGAATTGGGTGAAAATGATAATCAACATTACAAGTATTTTGCATTTTCTTTTTATTTATAAAAAAATTTTAAATTGAATTTTCAAAAAGGTTACGGAAGGAAAAAAAATTATTAAAAAAATTATCAACCCTTCCCCCCTCCCCTTAATCCCTCCCCCCCAACATATCCCTATAGAAAGAGAAGAAAAAAGAAAGAAAGAAAGAATGCCTGGATATCGGAAGATCCCCACATGCTCCATGGAGTTCATAATAGCTTTAGTATATATATTTATTTCTTTCCCCAGATAACCAATAATTTTTTCTTCGGAGCACCTATATATTTAATCCTATCTTTTGTAAATAAGGGTGCCAAATTTTCAGAAATATTTCATATTTATCTCTTAAATTATAAGTAATTTTTTCAAGTGGAATGCAGCTAAAAATTTCATTCTTCCAACGATCTATACTTAAGTATGAATCCAATTTCCAAGTAACTGCAATAGCCTTTTTGGCTACTGCCAATGCAATTTTTATGAATTCTTTCTGATATTTATTCAGTTTGGATTTCGGTTTTATCCCTTCAATATCGCCTAGTAAAAATAATGTTGGATTATGTGGAAGTTGTGTTCCAATAATTTGTTCCAATAAAATTCTTAAATTTGTCCAAAAAGGTTGAATTTTAAAACAAGACCAAGTAGAGTGTAAAAAAAGTACCACTTTCTTGATTACATCGGAAACATTGATCAACTAAATTTGGGTTTAATTAATTTATTTTTTGTGGTGTGATATATAATTGATGTAAAAAATTATATTGCACTAATCTTAACTGGACATTTGTTGTATTTGTCATACTGTCAAGACATAGTCTTGACCAACTTGTTTCTTCAATTTTAATATTCAAATCAGTTTCCCATTTTTGTCTTGACTTATGAATTCCTTGTTTAATTGCCTGTTTTTGAATCAAACTATACATACAAGAAATAAATTTTTTATTAATTTTTTGAATTAAAGTTTCTATTTCATTAGGTTTCGGCAATAACATTGTTTGACCCAATTTATCTCTTAAGTAAGCCCTTAATTGGAAATAACAAAAAAGAGTGTTGTTTGATATTTTGTATTTATTCTTTAATTGATCAAATGACATTAATATACCTCCTTCAAAACAATCTCCTATATATCTAATCCCTTTTTGAAACCAATTGTAGAGTTCATAATGATATAAAGAATTTATATAAATTATATAATATATATATAATTTATATAAATTAAATTATTTACCATTATTGAAAAAGATTCAAGAAGATCTTGATAAATGGATGACGTTACCAATAACATTAGTAGGCAGAGTAAATGCTGTAAAAATGAATATATTCCCTAGATTACAATATTTATTCCAAACACTGCCAATACAATTACCGCAGAAGTTTTTATAAGAGTTAAATAAATGTGTGAGGAAGTTCCTTTGGAAAGGTAAGATGTCAAGAATATCGTTGGAAAAATTGACATGGAAATTTGACCTAGGAGGGTTACAACTTCCAAACTTTAAGAATTATTATAAAGCAAATCAACTTAGATTTATTGCATCTTTTTTTGATGAAGATAAACCAGCATGGATTAGAATAGAATTAGATAAAATAGGAGAAAATATACCAGAAGATTTTATATATGAGTGGGAATCTAAATGGATACGGGAAAAGAAAGAATCTCCTATATTAAAACATTTGATTGATTTATGGGCTAAGATAAATGTTGATGATGAGATAAAGAAATCTTTATTAGCAAAGAGACCTTTAATTCAAAATAAACTTATTCCTTTTACAATGGATAACCAACTTTTATACAATTGGTATTTTGCATTTTCTGACCATGTTGAATGTTAAAGTAAGACCTTTGGTTCTGTTATCTTTTAAGTAATATATATTGCTTGTTTGTTTGAGAAAATCTGAAAAGTAAATTGAATTTTAAAAATTGTAACCATTTTGAAAATGCTTTCAAATAAACACATAATATTTTTTGTTTGCATCATGTGGAACTTCTCTGTGATTTTGTTTTAAATATTAAGTTGAGAACTAGTAAGCAATACTTGGTTTTTTGTTGATTGAGGTGAAAGGAATATTTTCTGTTAGCCTATTCTGAACAATGTAGTTTCTGAATCACTGTCCGAGCCTTTGCCACCAAGCCTCTACAGTGCAATGGAATACTTTCCACTTGCCTAGATGCATTGAGAATATCATGACCATCCAGATCAAATCAATCTTGTTTGATTGCTGTTGTATCAATGATCCAATAAATATATTTTCTTCACTGGCAATAGTGGTTTCAGTGTGTACCATTAATAAAAGGCACTGCATTTATTTGCCCAGGCTATTCAAACTTCCTAAGTCATGACTTTGATCACCAAGATGGATAAAGTAAACATTACCATGTGCAAGTTCACTTTGAAATTGCACAGCATCTTGACTCGAAAATATCTTGCAGCTCCCTCATTGCTTATGGATATAGATTCTGGAATCCCTCACTTCCAGCAACAGTATTCTAAGGGTACTTTTGCCAGAACAGCTGAAGCCATTTGAAAAAAAGAATCTGTCACCGCATCAATATTACCTAGGTCCAAATAAATGGAAAAAAATGCATTTAATGTCTTATTAATAGATTATAGCTTACATCCTTGTCCACACCTCTCCTGAATTGCTCCACAAACCTACACATTAGGGAAATTTATAGTGTACAATTTGCGTATGTTTCTTGTGGAGTTACTGAAATAAAAAACGTCAGAGTTTATGATAAAACCCAGATCAGTAGCTTTTGTCGCTACACCATGATGCGCCCTATAAGGTTCTTCAGTCATTCAACAATGTTATTCTTCTACTTCATGTTCTCAATCAATATATTGCCTTAATTTGCAAATAAATACTTAAATTAAAATTTATTTCAAATGTACGCTGAAGAGTTGACCATCCTTTAATGCAAATATCTTAAGCCCTATTACAATCTTAATTTTTTCGTGACTACTCTGGGGAGATTTCTTGATCATTTCCACTGAACCAGCATGTTAACCATAATGGCAAGCTCCTTGGGCTTAGTGTTGATTTAAAAATGACTATTTTATCTTTTAACTTTCACCAATTTTATCCATGCCTTTACTTAAGGATTCAACTTTGATTACGTTCTCCTGATCACCTCCAGTTTTCCAACCTCTATACACTTATGCCCTACTGGTCATGTCCAGCACCTCACCAAATTTTGTTCACCCATCTGTACTCCTGCGGCTTTGCAGTGGCTCTTCATCTATCACCAAGACTCCACCCTCCATGTCTCTATAGTCATTTCCACCCTATAGCTAGGAACTTTGTTCTACACTTTTGAATGTGTTGCTTCCTAGTTTCCTTTATCACACATAATTACCTGTTCCTTCAATTTGTCAGGCACCTATAGTAGTTCTCAACTTTGAAAATTTATTGGGTTGGAAATTTGAAATTTGAAATATATATTTCATTTTAGGTGTGCAAAAAATGGTTACACATCACGTTGGTACCATTTATCTTGTGGAGAACATTTCTGTAATGAGTGCTTTGACCATTGTTACCGCAGGTAAATTTCTAGAGATTTTTTTAAAATTACCTCTTTTTTAAAATGCTTATCATACCTTTGAGAACTTTCAGGCAATTCTGTTTTTAAACCTGTCTTGAAGGATATGATAAAATGTTTTATTTAGACTTCTTCCTTGTGCTTGTACTTATTTTTAAAGTCAATTTTTTCAAAATGATGTGTTTAGGGATTTGCTGTGTGCTTGTAAGGTGCTAATTGATTTTAGCACTTTCAGAACTTGGGTTGAAATACTCATTTGAAAATGGACATCTGCCTGGGCTACTTGCAATTGTGCAAGTAACTTGGTGCAATTTGCCGGATTTTGTTCGCAATAAAATGGTGATCTCATTGCCATAGAACTTGATGTGGAATGTAAACATATCTTCAGAATTTTATGTGCTTCAATTATTGCAAAGCAAAACTCCCATTTCCTACTCATAAAAATATTTAATGAATTGCGTGTAATGTTAGAAATTCTATAAACAGTTCGTGATCATCTTTTTCCAATATTTTGGTGACAAACATTATTGTGAAATAACACATTACTGTCATTTTCTGGTCACACGGCAACAACGAAATTTAAAATTTGCTGAAATTTATTGATGGAATGTTTTGATAGTCTAGTGGTGTTTAAGATTTTAAATAAAGTCATGAATTGTTAGAAAAATGTGCAATGTTTTTATTTGGGGGCTTGTGACATACAACAGCTTAATATCCTTTAAAATATTTTAGAAGTCCGATGGTAATTGATGAATTTTCTATGATTCTAGTGAATTTAAAGGGAGCGTGGGAAATGAGACTGGTGAACTCACTGCTTAATATTTTGGATTTCGGACTGATAGTTGGTTATGAGTTTCATTATCTTATTCATGTTTGCAATAATGTAGACATTTTCCTAATGCATATTGTTATGTTTATTGTTAAATTTTCCTCAGCCACAAAGATGGATATGAAAAATATGCTACCTGGAAAAGAATTTGGACCAGCAATGGCAAAAGTGAGCCGAGCCTGAAAGCATTCATGTCTGATCAATTGGTTCCTTTCTGGGTAAGTTCCACAAATAAAAGCTAATATTCAAATTCATATTCTGATTTCAAATTGCACCAGAAGGTACAAAAATGTTTTATTTAGTTTGCAATGAAGCTGTTAAAACTATGTGAGGTAAAGTTGCAGAATTAATCCATGAAAATGAGCTGCTTTTGCTTGGGATAATTTCTAAAGCATATCCCTGACTAAATGAAAGAGAATATTTTACTGCTGTAAATATCAAGGGCTGGTTAGTGGCAAGATGGCACTGGTGAACCATACCTCTTCTGCAGTATGCAATTTTCCTTTGAGCATTGTACTTTTAAATCAACCTAATGATCTACAGGTACAAGTTTCATGATCTTCTGATGAACTCTTTGGACCGAACAAGTGCAGCACCTTTAAGCAGATGGAAGTTCATTGCCATGGCCATTAGTGAAGTAGGTGAGGGGTTGGGGGGGGACTCCAAGCCAGGGTGGAATGCAGAGGGCTGAGACCCCATCTACCCAGCATCTTAGCAAGTGTACAGTCGCTGGAGAAAATAGTTAAGGACCTGTATAGGAGAGAAATGAGAGACTGTTGTTTTCTATGTCTGAGCAAGACAGCTGTCAGACTAGAAGGCATCTCAATTACTGAATGAACTGAACCGCTAATTTGGAAAAGGTAAAAGATGGAGGTGTGTGTTTCATAATAAGCTTTCAATGGTGCCCCATTGTGGAGGTTTTGTCAAACTTGTGTTCCCCCGACCTTGAACACCTAATAGTCAAATGCCATCCGTTCTTTTACCTAGGGAGTTCTCCATATTTTTGACCGCAGTTCACATACCACCAGCAGTTGACTAAGATCAGGCGTTTGAGATACTGCATGATGCTGTCTCAAAACAATAAACAGTCCATCCCGATGCATTTCCAATCATAGTTGGGATCTTCAACCAGGCTTATTGAAGAAAACCCTACCCAATTACCATCAAATATAATCTGTGACACCAAAGGTCACAACACACTAGACTACTATTGAGGAATGCCATTTTTAAAAATTGGATCACTTGGCTGTCCTGCTACCTGTATGCAGGGAGAGACTAAAGAGCAAAGCTCTAAAGATTAGGATAACAAAGAGTTGGTCATGGAGGCAGAGGAGCGGCTATGGAATTGCTTCAAGTCAGTGGATTAGGCCGTGCTCAAGGATTCATCTGGGGATCTGAATGAATATATCATGCTTGTCATGGACTTTATTAAAACAGTTGTAGATGAGTGTATCCCTACAAAATAACTTTGTCTTCCCCAACCCTTGTGCAGAAGACAGCAAACTTAAAATACTAAAAGTAAAAGGTTATAATAGTAAATAATAAGCAATAAAGAGAACATAAGATGAAGAGTCCTTGAAAGTGAGTCCATAGGTGTGGGAACAATTATGATGTTGAGTGAAATTATCCCCTTTGGTTCAAAAAGCTCTGCATGAACTATGAGATCCGCTGTCTGCTGAGGTCCAGATCATTCAAGTCTGGTGACCAAGAAAGTTGCAAGAGATCCAGGTACAATCTCCGGAACACCATTTCATGGGCGAAGGGGCAATTCTGGACTACATTTGATTCAACAAGCGATGTTTGACAGTTGTGGCAGGGATTAAATACTATCACCTCTTTAAAAAGTGAAATCAAGATGACATGGGTGACAACAGGGTTTCCTTCCAGATGAGCTCAATTTCTTCTTTGCTGGCGTTGACCATCAAAACATGGAGGAACCATCATGCAATTCACACAGTCCCAATGATCCTGTGATTTCAGTCTCTGAGGCCAACGTCACAACTCAGCTTTTAACAACATTATTCCTCAAAACTAATCAGTAAACTGGAAAACCTGAGCCTCAATGCTCCCTTGTGCAACTGGATCCTGGATTTCCTCACTTGTAAACCCCAGTCAGTTCAATTTGGCAAAAACAACTCCTCAGCACAGGAGCACCAGAGGGATGTGTACTTAGCCTCCTGCTCTACTCGTTTTACACTTATGAGCTAAGTACAGCTCCAACACTGTTTATAAGCTTGCTAACGGCATCACTGTTGTGGACTGTAACAACGGGTGATGAATCATTATACAGGAGTTAGATTGTAAACTTGGTTAAGTGGTATGATACCAATAACCTCTTATTCAAGCCAATAAGACCAAGGAACTGATTGTAGACTTCTGGAGAGGGAAACCAGAGGTCCATGAGCCAGTATTCATTGGAGGATCTGAGGTAGAGAAGGTCAGTAACCTTAAATTCCTGGGTGTCAGTATCTCAGAGGACCTGTCCTGGACCCATCACATAAGTATTATTGTGAAGAAAGCATGACAGCACCTGTGCTTCTCTAGGAGTCTGCGGAGCTTTGGCATTTCATCAAAAACCTTGGTAAACTTGATGTGTGGTGGAAAGTATGCTAATTGGCTGTATTACAGACTGAGTATGGGAACACCAATGTCTTTGAGTGGAAAATCCTATAAAATATAATGGATTCAGCCCAGTACATCACAGGTAAAAGCCTCCCAACTATTGAACACATGTTGCTGTAACAAAAAAGCATTGATCATCAAAGATCTTCCCCACCCAGACCATGCTCATTTCTTGCTGCTGCTATCTGGTAGAAGGTACAGGGGCCTCAGGATTCACGCTACCAGGTTCAAGAACAGTTACTACCCATCAACCATCGGGCTCTTGAACAAAAGGAGATAGCTACACTCATAAAGACTCTGTCATATTGTTATTTCATGCACATTATTTATTATTTATTTACATCTGCATTTGAACAGTTTGTTTACAGTTAAGTTCCAGATGTTTATAACTACTCTTCTATAGATTTGCTAAGTAAGCCCGCAGAAAAAGAATCTCAGGGTTGTATGTGGTGATATGTATGTACTCTGATAATAAATTTTACTTTGAACTTTGTGCGCACAGCTTTCAGGAGGGTGAACCCATGAAAAGCATCTGGCCCAGACGCGGTACCTGTCCAAGTGCTAAAAAAACTGTGACCAACAGGGTGGAGTGTTCAGTGAGATCTTTAACCTCTCACTTCGGCAGTGTGAGATACCTGGTTACTTCAAGCAGGCTTCAATTATACTGGCACCTAAGAAGAATGTGGTAACCAGCGTCAATGACTATCGTCCTGTAGTACTTGCATCCACAGTGAAGTATTTTGAGAGGTTGGTGATGAAACCAACTCCTGCCTGAGAAGAGACTTGGATCTACTCCAATTAGTCTACTGGAGCAAAAGAACTACAACAGATGTCACCTCATTAGTTCTTCACTCAATCCTGGAACATCTGGACAGCAAAGATTATATAACAGGATGCTCTTTATCAATTACAGCTCTGCATTCATTGGACCTTCAATTTCCTAACATGCAGACCCCAGACAGTTTGGATTGGCAACAACATCCCCTGCACAATCTCCATCAGCACAGGTGCACCAGAAGATTGTATGCTTAGCTTCCTGCTCTAGTCACTTTCCACTTATGACTGTATGGCTAAGCACAGAAGCACAGAATGCCATGAAGTTTGTTAAAGACACCCTTGTGGTTATGAATCAGCATATAGAAGGGAGATTGAAAATCTGGCAAAGCGGTGTCATAACACCAACCTCTTGCACATTGTCAGCAAGAGGAAGTGGCTGATTATTCATTTCAGGAGAAGAAAACTCGAGGTCTATGAGCCAGTCCTCATTGAAGGATCAGAGGTGGAGCAGATCAGCAAGCTTAAATTCTCTTTCGGAGGACCTGCCCTGGGCCCAGCACCTAAGTGCAATTACAAAGTAAGTATGGCAGTGCCTCTACTTCCTTAGGAGTTTGTGAAAATTTGGCATGACGTCTAAAACTTTGACGAGCTTTTATAGATCCTTGGTGGAGAGTATATTGACTGGCTGCATCATAGCCTGGTACGAAAACACCAGTGCCCTTGAATGGAAAATCCTACAAAAAGTAGAGGATACAGGCTAGTCCATCATAGTAAATCTCTCCCCAGCATTGAGCACATCTACACGAAACATTGTTGTAGGAAAGCAGCATCCATCATCAAGATCCCCCACCACCCAGGACATGCTTTCTTGCTACTGCCATCAGGAAGCCGGTACAGGAGCCTCATGACTCATAACATCAGGTTCAAGAACAGTTATACCCCTCATTCAGCAGCCATTGATCCAAGGGGGATAACTTCACTTGCCCCATCTTTGAAGTGTTCCCACACCTATGGACTCATTTTCAAGAACTCTTCATTTATGTTCTTGGTATTTATTACTTTTTTTAAAATAACTTATTTCTTTTGTATTTGCACAGTTTGTCTTTTGCACACTGGTTGAACACCCAAGTGGTCTTTCTTTGATTCTTTTAATGGATTTATTGAATGTGCTGCAAGAAAATGAATCTCAGGGTTGTATATGGTGACTTATATGTGCTTTGATAGCAAATTTACTTTGAACTTCCAATTGGAGTTAAGAATTTGAGTTATAGAAAAAATTTGTAATATTTGCATCACTTAATTGGGAGAAAGAAACCCAAAGGCATAGTTTTCTAGGACATCCTTAGAATGTTTAGAACTTTGGATTATTACTGGATTTAATTTTTTAAATAGATTGAAGTCTGTCACTGTACCAGCTGTTGTGACCACTCCATTGACTTTTCTGTTGTCACCTAAAATGGAAAATTTCATACATTTGGAATGTGCAGTTGAGCTGTAGTTCTAATGATATTGGGCAAATTAATATTCTTAAATAAACTAATATTTCTGTACCAATTGATTCCAATGTAATTAATTGTTACAGGTTCAATGTACAAAGCCTGATTGTGCAAAATGGCGCCAATTAACAAGGGATATCCAGATGACTGCAGCATCAGCAAAAACATACCATTGTGGCATGAAAACTCATAATACAGTTAAGGTGAAGAGTAATATGTGTCATTCAGCTTACTGATAAACAGTATTTCTCATCCATTTTGTAGCTGAACAGAAGTGCCTTACCATCTACTAAGATATTGAGCTTTATTCAGAGCTTCATTTTGGGTCAGAACTTTTAAATCTTTCCACTGAAATATCTAGATGTTTTAAAAAATGATACCTGGGTCCTATTCAATAATGTATTTAATCTATTGATCTCTGATGAAGTACTTAGCATTTTGATTTCCATGTTAGTTGCAATTACACAAATAGACAAAATGCTGTTCTGCTTTTGCTATTTATGCCTATTATGCATATTTTCAGATTGGCCTTTTTAATTCTACTTTTTTCTTATAAGATTACATTTGAGTTCTCTGTTCAGCGTCATCAGGCATTTGGTACATAAGATGCAGTAAAATACTTATAAAGAGCATACAGTTTAACACAAGTATTAGGACAGATGACAAAAACGAACAGAGGGATGGGCCCCAAGTATATTAAGGTAGGAGAGACACTAAGCAACATTGTAGGGGTAAACCAATGTGTTCACTTTTCTGCATTTTCTTCTTGGTTCAGATTTTTCTTAAAACTGCTGATCTTCTGTATTTTCTTCACACTGCCGCGTGTGTTTGAATGTGTTTGTGCCAAGATGAGAAGATCTCAATATCTTTCTCCAGGTGTGGTTTGATCTAACCACTATATAATTTGATTCTCATATCATGGGAACTATGGTCATTTAACATTTTGGCGGCTTTGGCATTACTGCGAATTGCTTAAGCACTTTGGATACTGTAATTGCTAAGACTCTTAGTTCCACCTGAAAATTAAATCTGTATTGCAATTCTGAGTTCAATCCAATCATGTCAATAGAAAACAGTGGTGGTCCAATACAGTTCCTTGAGCATTCCATTCAGAAATTTCTTAATTTTATGTAATCCTGACAGAAGCTCAACTACATTTATAAACCATGTTTTTAGCCTAAATCTTCAGTGTTTTAAATATAATGTATATCATTCACAGCAATTTTTGTCAAACCCGTACTGAAATCTAAGCAAAAATGTAATAGGGTTCACCATAATCCATTGAAGCTGACATTTCCTAAAAAGAAGTTGAAGTGATTCAACAAAAATCCTACCCTTACTCCAAATCATTCTTGTATCTTTGCTCAAAATATTACTTATAGTTAATTCCATTATTTTATTTATTATTAAAGGAGAAGTCATTTTTCTTGCTTGTCTGGAGCTAATTTTCATTCTTATAAGTGAATGTATGTTTTCCTATCTATTTCTGTTTTTCCACTTCATTGAGGCAAAATGTCAATTAGTTTCTTTGTTCACAGATGCTATTTGACTGGCTGTGTTTTTCCAATGTTTCTGTTGTAGTTCTTAATTTTTACCTTTTGGTAATTTACTCATTTTTAGCATTTGTAGCTGTTGTAAATAAGATTTCCATCTTGATCATTACTTTGGTACGGTTTGCTTTGCCAAAAGTTTTGTCTTGTGAATGAATAATTGCCTTAAGTATTAATACGATTGTAGATTGGGTTTGTTCTGGCTTCCACATTTTCTAAAATATTTTTAGAAAATAGCTAAAATATTGAAGCAAGAAGATACATTGAATGTATAAAACTATGTAGTGGTTGCTTGAAAACAAACCAAAACCGCAGAGAGTCTTGAGTATGGGAGTTGATACTGTATGATGTATTTCCAGAATAACTAGATTCCTCATTGAAAAAAGCATGTTCTATCGTTTATTACAAAACAAGCAAAGATGAATGATTTTATAGCAATATTAGAAATAGTAAAACAAGCACAACTAAGTGAAGTTAGCAGTCAACAAAATAATATCATTCCCCGGTTGGCTGTCCAACTAAACTAAAATGAACTAACAAAGCATGAATACATAACTATACTCATTTGCTTCTACTGTACTACACCCAAACCCACATGGGAAATTATTCAGAGTAAATGCACAACACAGACAGGAAAATCGATACATGGCTCCTACATCCCAGCCCCTAATTGTTACACTATAATAATTACAACTACATTCTACTAAAATAAAATGTGAAATCTTCAAAGATATTAAGCATCTTAACATTTATAAAAGTGCCCTCTTTCTTCTTCCAGTTAATTCACATAAGTCATCTAGGCTAGAGGTTACCAGCACTTAGACCAGTACAGAGTGATCTTTACTACCACTCTCTTTCAAGTCAAAGATGAAGTTTCTAGAACTGTAGTTCTTCAAATTTCTGCCTCCTGTAGAAGACAGATCTTGGTTATAGGCCTGTTCAGACAGCTGGTCTTTGTCTGAATGCTTACCTGCTGCACAAATCCTCTTCTGTCTGGAAAGACTTTAATGACTCTTCCCATGATCCCATGTGTTTTGAGGTGCTGTCATCAACTATCAGCACAAAGTCTTACTTACTGCTCATTATACTACTGGCATTTAGAGAATCAATGAAGATCTTCCGTCTCTGGTGGTTTTCAGGGCTTCCTTTGTTGTGCCAATAGCTTGGTTTTCACTGCTGTTAGGCGTGCAAGTTCTAGGTGGAGACACAGTTTTTGCAGAATTCAAAACCAGCTCCTTGAGCTTGTCTTTTCTCTTGAGAAAGCAGGTTGTTCATCTTGACTGCATTCAGGAAAGCCTGCTTCAAATTGCCACTTCCAAAGCTCATCCAAGTTCAAAACTGAGATCCTGTTAACTGTCAGCTCAAGCTAAGTAACCTGACACCTTTGTCTCCTTTCAGTGGTCCTTTCTTAGTCTAACCGAACATTGTTCTGATTGCATAAGGTCCATTATTAGCACAGTGAATCCCTTGCATTGTTTCCAATGCTTTAGCCACACTTGTCCCTGTCAGCAGCTCAATTTCCGAATCAATCGCTGGAAAATGAAATGTCTCAGGTGAGACCACCCCTGAAGGTCCCTTCTGTCCTGGAATGTTCCAGATATACGTTCCTGTGTATAAATATTAGGTAATTCTCAATAGTTTTCACCATGTAAGCCAGCCACTTCCAATGAGAATGAGTGTCCTTTTTCCTGTGAGGTTGAGATTGTTCATGAGGCCCACTGTGCAGAAAACTGCTATATTCCTGAGATCTAGGAAAGCATAAATAACCACGAGGAAATCTGCAGATGCTGGAAATTCAAACAACGCACAAAATGCTGGTGGAACACAGCAGGCTAGACAGCATCTATAGGGAGAAGCACTGTCGATGTTTCGGGCCGAGACCCTTGTCAGGACTAACTGAAAGGAAAGATACTAAGCATAAGTAACCACTGCCTTTGTTATCCTTCTTAGATTTCACTTGTACTGGAATTATTGGAAGTTTACAATCATGATCACCAGCCCCTGTAAAGTCATTAGATGCCAGGGCACTACTCACTGCTTTGTCTGATTCCTTCAGAGTTTGTTTTGATTCTGGACCCTTTTTGTTAGTGTGAATATGAATTATGCTGGGAGACTTGCCTCTGCATACCTTGCATAAATGATGGTTCTTGCAATCCTTGCTGATGCGTCCTGTACACAAACAGCCAAAGCAGACACCATTTTCCTTTAGGAAGGCAACCTTCTCACTATGAACCCTTTACTCCAGCTGAGGGCACAAATCCAATGTTGTTCATCCTTACAGAACAGACAAATCCCATTGGCTGACAAGACCATTTCCCTTCCAATAGTTCTAGGTTCAATTTTAGCATTACTTCTCACAATGGTCAAAGCTGTTTCCTTTAGCCTTAGAGTGATCATTTAGTTTTGTTCATATCTTTGATTTTTCCAGGTATGGATCATTCTGTATATTCCCAACTATCAGGTCTGTTGCAATCTTTACTGGCCTTTCAATGAAATCAGTGATCTTATGGATTACCCTTTCTAAAGTTTACAGATCACTGTTCTCCATTTATCTATAAGCATATAAGGCAATTTCTTTACAAAAATCAACATATTGGCAGGCATATCCTGCACTACTTCCATGTCATTGCAACAGCCTTGAAGAAAAGGACTGTGGTTTTGCAGAGCTTACATGTCTTCAGATTTGATAGATACCCAAGAAAAAGCCTTTTGCATGTAGGTGCATGCAATTTCCAAAAATATTCCTGTAATAAAGCCTTAGCTTTTATCTAACCTGGCAACTGCTGACAAGTTCTCTAGGGCAACCCTGATGTATCGTTCAAGGATATAGAGGCAGTTGCTGTGGCTATCAGTCTTGCCTTCAACACTGTTTTCAAAAGCCTTCATGAATGCTTGATACTGCAATAGATGGACATCGAAGATTTGAATCTCCCTTTTAGGCAAAAGTGAAATGTATTTTGCCAATAAAGTTGCTATTTCATTTTGCTTCCTCATAATATCAGTAATACTGTTCTGACATTTATCATCTGAAATGAGAGTGTTTCCATGCTGTAAGTCCCCATGAGCACTTCGAGCTATTGGATATGACATAGGTACAGAGTACCTCATTAGTGCAGGTAAGAGTAACCACCCTGAACTAGCTCTTAGGAGTTTTGTACATCTCAAACATTTGAGGAACAAATGAACCAACATTGACATTGAGTGTTTTTATTTTCCTCTGTGGCTTTTCAATATAGAATTCACACCATAGGACTGTCCTACTGAAGCATTTTTAGCACTTGCCACACTTGAAGCCCTTAGCACATTAACTTTGGCCACATATGCAGCAATTTCTTCCTCCAACTTAAGCCAAACTAACTTCTTTCTCCATTCCTCTTGCTCCTGCAGTGCATGTTTGTCCTTCAATAATTGTCAATGTGTCATTAATGCAGCTAAATCAGCCGCTGATTTAATGTGTGCAAAGGAGGTAGAAGAAACAGAAGGGTTTTTTTTCTGCAACAGAAGTTCGAGCATTGACATTTGATATACTGTCACTTGGCTTGACATCTTGTGAGTCTTCTGCTATACACGTACTTTAGTTAAAACATGCCTTGGTCTTTGAGAAACATTGTCTGATGGAAGTTGACACATTCACTTGTTGAAGCAACATTACCTTCAATGGAACATGCTTCATAGCCTCTGAAAACTATTATTGCTATCAATTTTTGAAAAACATCTATTTTGGTTTCCTTGTTTGTCCTTGGGAACTAACAAGATTAGCGTGTGATATGCATAGCAACAGCTTCACAGGTCAGTCAAGACCCAAAGTTAAGATTGCATGTGAAAAGCATTTTCTTTATTTTCTATAAGCTCCTTAATTGATAGTATTAAAGCTTTAATTTTGTCCACATCTGTCTGGTACTCCTTTTGACCTTCAATTTGATTAGCCTTAGCTTCAGCAGTAAGTTTGATATCCTCAACTGCAGGGTTGCTGACAACACTTACATGCTTCGATTCACTCATGTTGCTTTCTCCTTATTGCACAACTTGGAATTAACGTTGTTCACCCACAGCACATTTACAAAATGCACCGGTGAAATGTAGGCAACAAACAGACAACATGCATAGGCAGACGCATAAACCAGACCAAACAGCATTTAATTCAAATGTCAATACTTTAGTAAAACAAAGTGACAAACCTTCAGGCATACACCATGCAATTGAGCAATGGTCAGGCAGAGCGGACTATTTCAAACTGTTCAAACCATAAGTACACATCATGAGTCACCAAAGAGTCGCAGATAATTCTATTGCAAGCTGCTCCAGTTTCAACAGCAGGTTTGAAGCATTCCTTTGCCATAGACTGGTGTTTATTTGGTATAACAATTTTTTCTTGTTGACAAAGTATAGTGATTACTTGAAAACAAACCAAAGCAGTAAATTCTATAGCGATGTTAGAAATAAGTATGACTAAGCTAAGTTGGCAGTCAACAAAAAATATCAATCCCTGATTGACTCTCCAACTAAACTAAACTGAGGTGACAAAGCATGAATACATAACTATACTCATTTGCTTCTATCGTGCCCCAACCCACATGAGAAATTTTCCATTATAAATGCGCAAAACAAACACAATACAGACAAATACAAATACAGACAGATAGAAAATAGATATATGGCTCCTACACTGTAATCAACTTGTATTTGTCAGAATGTTATGCTTTGTATAAATTCCATCTCCTCTTTTAAAATTGAGTGAGTTTATCTTTAGATGAGATATTGAGCTGTACTTTGTTTACCTTAGTTTACTGACATAACCTTGTGAGAAGAGATTGATTATAGGTCGATGCTTGTCCACAGAATTCTTTCATTATAACATTGTACTACGATTAGTTTGTCTCCCATTAGATTTTATTTGGATTGGTAAACAATGAGGAAGGCAGAAGATGGATGTGTACAGCTATTAAGCTGCATTGCCTTGGAAATTTTTCATTGCTGTTTAACAGAAAGAACATGGGAAACCATAGACACGTTGGCCTGATATGTTACCGACAGAATGCCATAGTCCATTTTTAAGGGCATGATAACTGCACTTCGGCAGAAGATAATGCATTTCAGGTCTAGTTTATATGGTCTTGAAGGGTTTGTCTTATACTTTTCAATGATATTATAAATTAGGTAGCTAATGCCTTTTGAGCAGAAAATCCTACAAAAGGTAGTGAATTTGGCCCAGTGCATCACAGGTAGAACCCTCCCAGTTATTGAGCACATATACATGAAATGTTGCAGTAGAAAAGCAGGATCCATCAACAAAGATCCTCAGCACCCAGGCCATTCATTTTTCTCACTGCTGCCATCAGGTCGAAGGTACAGGTACCTCAGGACTCTCGCCACAAGGTTCCAGAACAGTTACTACCTCTCAGCTTCAGGCTCTTGAACGAAAGAGGATAACTACACTCATTTAATGACTCTTGATCTTATTATTTCATGCTTGCTATTTATTGCTATTTGTTTTTATCTGCATTTACAGAGTTTGTTTATTTGCTAAGTATGCCCTCAGAAAAAGAATCTCAGGATTGTATATGGTGACATGTATGTACTCTGACAATAAATTTTACTTGGAACTTAGGTAGATAACATGGATGTATAATTCTTGGATTACAAAAAGCTTGTGATAATTGTTTAAATAGGTTTTACTTGTCGGTTCATGGATTAAGATGAAATTTTATTAAATTCTTTAACCATGTTAAAAGTCAAAACTGGGGAGAAACTGAACATAGAACAGTACAGCACATGTTGTGCAAAACTAGTTAATATAATAATTAAATGCCTAACTAAGCTAATCTCTCTAACTACACAATGATCATGTCTCACTTGTTCCTTGCATGTTCACATGCCAATGTACAAGCCTCTAAAATCTCTATCATATTTCCACCACACCAGCAGTGCATTTCAGACACCTTCCACACTCAATGTTGAAAATAAAACTTGTCCTATACACCACCTCTTGAACTTGCCACTTCTCACTTGAAATGCAGGTCCTCTTGTATTAGACATTTTGAGGGAAAAGTACCCACTGTCTCTGTCTCATATAAATCTTTATCAGTTCTCTCAGCCATTGATATTTCAGAGAAAACAGCTTAGGTTTGTCAGACTTCTTATAGCACATACCCTTTAATCCAAGCATCGTCCTAGTAAATCTCTTCTGCACCCTCTCCAAAGCCTCCACTTCTTTAATATGATGGGACCAGAATTGAATGTAATACTCTAAATTTATCCTAACTAGAGTTTTATTAAGCTACCACATAATTTCTAGACTCTTGATCTCAGTGGTTTGACTAACAAAGGCAACTATACAATACATCTTTACCATCCTATTAATCTGTGCAGTTATTACAGAGGGCTATGGATTTGGACCCCAAGGTTCCTCTGCACATCAACACCATGGGTTTTACCATTACAGTGTGGTATCCTTTTGCATTTGATTTCCTAAAGTGTAACGCTTCCAGCTGCTATTTCACTACCCATATCTGCAACTTTTGTACATCTTGCTGTATCCTTTCATAATCTACACTGTACAGCACCACCAATCTTTGTATCATCTGTGAACTGAGCAAAGGTGAAGGTTGATGTGTAGGTTGAGGAAATATATTTGGAGAATATGCTGATCAGATGGGAATGTGGACACAATTTTACTAAATATCTAAGAAATCATTTATACTGCTTCGGGTTTTGTTTTTATTTGCATCCTTGTGTTTTTTTTTCAAAATGTCTCCTTTTGCTTCTATCCAGGTTGAAAATACAGACCCCTGTTCATTGTCTGAAGATATGGTAAGAACTAATGACTGAACCCAGGAACTTTGTAGCACCAAGAAGTGAACTCAACATGTGCATTTATGTAGTGCATCGTGAAATTTGCCAAAGGTGCTTTGCGACAGCATAAACAAATTGAATTTGTCATTGATTCATAAAAAGACACTATGTCCAAAAATTCTGTTAGAGTAATAATCTTATAAGAATGAAAGCAAGAATAGTTTAGGGAGAGAATTCAAGATCTCAGATGAAAGCAAGGTTTACCAATAATGGATTAAAATTGGAAATGTGCATCAGAGTTGGGAAGCAGCATGATTATAAAGGGCTTTGAAGAGAAAGAAAACCCCAGTGATATGGAGGGTGAGGACACTGAGGAATTTGAAAATTAGTTCAGGACGTGCTGAGTGATAATAGTGGAATTGTGGTGAGCGGTGATAATTGAAGTGTTACTGGAATTCAGTGAGAGGATATGGTCACAAAATTTTGGTTAACTTTATGTCAGGTAAGGAATGTGAGACTCTCCACATAGGATATATGTATTCACTAAAGTCAGAAGATACTAAGAAACATAAAGTTATGTATCTGTGGAAAAAGAATCATTTAATGTTTGAGAAGTGGGGAGAAGGTAGTTGAACAAAAGGAATGTCTGTAATTGGGTGAAACTGCTGAGAATAAACAAGATAAAAGGGGCAGATAGAAATCTTGAGCATCTTTGCAAAGAGAAGCATGTAACGTAGAATATTATAGCACAGGTCCTTTGGCCAGTGATGGCTGTGCTAACTATCATTCTATTCCCTGCCCGTTCATGTTCCCATGTAAATGCCTTTTAAATGTTGCTTTTGTATTTGCTCCCTACCACTCTGCATGTTTCTGGCAGGCACCTACCAATGTTTTTAAAGAATCTTGTCTTGTAAATCATCTTGCCTTGAAGCTGTGTCCTCTGGTATCTTAATTTCCTCTCTGGGGGAAAAAGATTCTGATGAAATATCCTATCTACGTCTCCCAATTTTATGTGTTTCTATCAGATTATACCCTTGGCCTTTGATGCACAAGAGAAACCAGACCAGGGTTGTCCAGCCTCTCCTTGTAGTTTATGCTCTCTAATCTGGGCAATATTGGAAATTGATTTATTATGGTGATGTGTACCAAATGCAGTGGAAAAATAGCACTGATGCTTTTCTGCACTGTCTCTTGAAATGCAGTGACCAGAACCACACACAATACTAGCCAGAGCTTTATACAGCTGACTTCCTGATTTTTTACTCAATATCTTAACCCTGATGCTAGTATGCTGTATGCTTTCTTTGCCATTCTATCTACTTGCATTGCAGGGAGCTATGGACTTGGACCCTAAGATTGCTATTAAAGGTTCTGCCATTGAGTTTTTCGCTTAATTTTGTGGTTTTATTTTATATTTCCAGCATCTACTTTTTAAAAAAAATTTAATTTACTGTTAAATTAACTGACACCTCCCTTCTAGGAATGCCAACCTTGAAATTCTTCGCTCCCCAGCATGATCCTCATCTGTCCCTTGCGCTATGTTCACACTCAGTGGTTTCACCTTATTACAGATGCCCCTTTTGTTCTGTGTTCTGTCCCAAAACTAATTTCCTTCCTCAGTTCTGATGTTCAAATGTTTCGGGTGTTCTGAAATGGGAATTGTATCTTGTTCCATGGATGCTGTCCTAATCTAAGCTTCTCTAGCATTTTCTGTTATTTTTATTTCATATTTCCAGCTTCCACATTTATTTTTTATTTTCAAGACTTTTGGTAATATGAATGCTTGGGTGCTAATGAACTAGCATAGAGCAGAGTTAATCATTAAGAACAGAATATGGTGATTACGTATAGACTTCATTGGAGCTGATCACATTGTATACCATGGGAGGAAGATGCATTAGGTTCAAGAAACTTTGATGGTAAATCTGAACACTAATGCAGACATTAGTTTTGTAACCTAATGACTTTTTTTTAACTTGCAGCCTTTCATGATTGGAAAATTCTGGGTGGGGTTCAAAATGGAAAGTTTTACATTTTGCTCCCGTTTCTCTCTGTATTATTTTTTTCTTTCCTGGGCTATTACTGAACAACTACTTCCTGGACATTCCCAATGAGCCTGACACAAAAACATGTAGACATCTAATGAGAGAGGAATGGATGGGAGGACTGGTGCATAGATGGAATGATCCTTGTGTGAGGAGGTCAGATTTGATATTCAGTTGTTTGGGGGAATGGGTGGATGGATGTTTTTGGGTAAAGGAACGCTGTTCTACCCAGGTGAGGATAAGTTAATGCAAATGTGTTGAAGAAAAAATGACCAGACCACATGGTGATGCCTTTATTCAGCATGATATAATGAAGAGCCAGCAGAAGTGTGCAAGGCTGTGAGTTGCAGAGCAATTTTGGCAGATACTTATACTGATGAACAGGCAAATACTAGCATGCAAGTTAATGTGTTATACAAGCAGTTATACATAACCAGGAACAAATAAGTACCACAATCCCTTATCTGAAATTCTGAAATCTGAAAAGCTCCGAAATACAGAGTTTTTTTTGTGGAGTGAGGAGCGTGTCATAACAAGGCTTGTTTGGTGCGCCAACACCTGACGTCACTCAGATGTGACGTGGCAGCACTAGCAGAGGCCGCCAGACGTCAGTTGTGGCTCAGCACTCGTACTGGTTACACGTGCATTTGCTGTTCGCTGATATTTTATGTTCACTGTTGACTTTGTGTTTAATTTCACTGTATTTACATTCTACATTTATTCCAATAAGTCATTTACCATGTGTTTGATTTGGTTCGTTTGAAGCTGTATATTTTTATGTTTTATTGAATGTTTTTGTTGGAAATAAAATGTACTAGTGTATTTATGGTCTGTAATTATCCCACTGTTTCATTTATCAGTATATTACTCTATAAATAAACTGTAATAAATAGTATTTGTAAAAGAGCGCGGATCGGGAAAACCCGAAAGTTCTCTCTCCAGCACTCGTTGTTTGAGCATGTACAGACTTTTTTTCTTGTCATTACTCCCTAAACAATACAGTATAACAACTATTTACATAGCATTTACATTGTATTAGATATTATAAGTAATCTAGAGGTGATTTAAAGTATACGGGAGGATGGGCGTAGGTCTGGAGCTCCCCTGGGTCCTAAAGTCCACCCGCACTGAAACGGGTTAATTATCAATATAATTATGAATTTTCTGAAATCTGAAAAATTCTGAATTCTGAAATGCAACTGTCCCCAAGGATTTTGGATAAGGGATTGTGGACCCGTATATCCGTAGCACAAGATATTCTTAATCATAGAACAGATAAGTGACTAAATCATAGTGCATGTTCCTCTTTTTGGCCATCTGTACTTAGTGCTGCATCCTGATTATGAAAGACTATGTCTGCAGGTCTAAGCTTAGGACATTAGGTTACAAAGTTGAAATAGAAATATGCGAGTTAGCTACTTATTCATTAACCCTTTTGCTGACCCTTTTTTCACAAAATGTGTAAAAGATTTGGATAAGAGATGCAAGTTTGAGAGGTTTTGTGTTGGATGTTCTTTGTTTGAATGAAGGAGAGCCAGCGGGCAAATAGCACAAACAAACTTACTGAAGTTCATTTCCTGGGAAGGCCTTCATTTTTAAAAAAAAAAGCATAATGTAAAGCATCCAACAAAGGACTCACTTTGTATCAACATGTCCTAATTTCTCCTCGGATTGTTCTAAGTGAATGTTGCATTTGAAATATCATCACTATGTGCATGTCTGATGTGGAAAAACTGATTTTTGCACAAGTAAGAAGGAACCAGCAAACAACGTAACTGTTGGCGATGTCCTGCAGACAATTCATAAAACTACTTTTATTTCTTTCAAATATGATTCTACTACTAAGCTGCGTGTGATTGGAAACTGTGATTTACATTTTGATGGTGTCTTTTGGGGGCCGATTGAGCAACCTGAGCTTTGTTGTCTCCGAGAGAGTTTGGACTAGAGTGTGTAACCTGGAGGCCTAGTAGCCTGGAGAGAGCCCATAATCAATTCCTTTGGTTCTCTCTGAAGTATCGAACAAGTTTGAAGTTGTCGAGGATGAGAGCAGAGGATGGGTGGGTATTTGGTGCCTCTGCTTGCGTTTGACTGGTCTTTCTCTCCCTCTTGCTATTTGCTGTTGGAGGGAAGTGCAGGAGCCTTGGGTTCCATACTGCAAGGATTGATCAGCATGGCTGTGGTCTTGTTTTGGGGGACTTTGAAGATCTTGTTGCATGTGTCCTGGATTCTGGTTACTTTTTTTTTGCTTTTTTTGAGCAGTTTGGGGCAATTGATACGGACTGGGGTACTTTGATGAAGAATGGCCCTGTGGCCAGCAGTGGATTAGTGGCGTAGTGCAGATTTGAACAGCACTGAATACTGCTGAACTCCTGGTTTGATGCTTGACATTCTCTGTGTTGTTCATTTGCGCAATATATTCTCTTTCTGAATATTGATTGCATTATGTTTTCTTGAAAGTGTTCCATGGTGTTTTTTTTTGTTTGATGGATACCTGTAAATCTCAGTTGTATTCTGTATACATACTTTGTACTTTGAACTTTGAAACATAAGGTGTGATTTAATTTCCAAAATGGTGCATTTAAACCTGAAAAATAAAATTGTAGTTCTGTACTTTGGGAAACTTTGCCTTTTTCAGTAATGTGTATGAAAGTCAATGTAATGTGATTGAATTGCCTTGCAAGTTGCATGGCAGAGAACTCATGAAAAAAGTTACAATTCCATTGAAACAAAGAATCATTATGAATGTCAGTAAAGCATGAGTAATGCAAATTTCTTGAGTTCTTTTGAAGTTCCAGTCACTTTCTGTACTAAATTGCTCAGAATTGATAGTATAAGTTCTAATTATAAATATTGGAAAAGTTAAGAGGAACATGAGAAAGTCTGCAGATGCTGGAAATTCAAAGCAACTCACACAAAAATGGTGGAGGAACTCAGTAGGTCAGGCAGCATCTATGGAACTGAATTAACAGTGAACATTTCGGGCTGAAGCCCTTCTTCGGGACTGGGAAGGAGGTGGGAAGATGCCAGAATAAAAAAAGATGGGGGGAGGGGAAGGAGGCTAGCAGGAAGGTGATAGATGAAGCCAGGTGGGTGGAAAAGGTCAAGGACTGAAGAAGGAATCTGATAGGAGAGGAGAGTGGACCATAGGAGAAAGGGAAGGAGGAAGGGGCCCAGGTTATGATGAATATTTTTAAATTGAATTGATGGTCATTGCCTTTGAACTTCAAATAATGATTACTTGTGGCTCCATTGCTTCTTTATAAATACTGATTCAGCCCTACACACAAACAAATTTTCAGATAACTTTCTTAAATCATATTATTTTTCAGCGAGTGGGTGAAGTTGAAGATAGCAAGTGGTACTCAATGCTCATTGTGCCTCCACTACTGAAGGACAGCCCAGCTGCCCCCTTTCTTGGTGCTTACTATCCAGACTGTGTGGGCATGAGTCCCTCCTGTGCCAATACTAACCGTTACCACAATGAGTACTCCAGTCTGAAGATGAATTCATCAGATCATAGCAAAAGCAATGTTCAATCACCTGGTAAGTTGTTAATTAAATTAAAATTTGATAATATAAGCTTAATCTTTATTCACAGATCTTGACTTTGTGTGAGCCATATTCTGTTAGTTTCTGGTGCAGTATTTGGGCATTTTCATGAAAATAAGAACTTCTTAGGCTGGTTATACCTTAACAGTTGGTTTTCATGCCAATTGAAAGAAGACAAACAGGAAAACATAATGTAGAGAGAATGGGAACACTAGATTGGATGTTAAATTGCAACCACAATGAACCTGGGAAAAAGACAAAGCATGAGCATGCATTGTAAAATAGCTAGATTATGTAGGATTGGGAAAAGGTTATCGGGGTCAGTTATTCCTTAAGTTTGTATCGGATGTGATTGAAAATTAACACTGATTGCATGAATAAATGTTAATGTACATTTTTGATAGAATGATCTTATTAAAATGCACTGCATTCGTTAAATAATGGAGAACAGTGTTAAAGTGGAAATGCTAATTTGAATCTACTTATGAAACTTCATTATTTTAAATCCTATTCAAACTGTATTCAATCTGATTTATTCATAGCAGCAGTTAGGGAAATAGAATTGCTTAAATTACCCATGTATCTGATCAATAAATTTGGACTAACTGAATCTGTTGTGGTCAGTTGCAGGAATGAGTCCTTACTTCCAACCTTTCTATCAACCCAATGAGTGTGGAAAGGCTCTTTGTGTGAGGCCAGATGTGATGGAACTCGATGAGCTATATGAATTCCCTGAATATTCCCGGGATCCTACAATGTACTTAGCATTGCGAAATCTGATATTGGCTCTTTGGAGCATTAATTGCAAAGTAAGCCTTGTGTTGATAACATTGTTAGATTTCATTTTGCACCAACTGACCCCTTCATTTCATTCTTTTCTCTCTGCTTTTCTCACTCAATCCCTTATTTCTTGATGTTACCCATATGTTCTGAGGTATGGTCCCTTATATAAGTTTGATTTTACACAAGGTTATTCTATATACGAGTCTTAGAACCATTGAATATGAGGCACATTATCTTCCAGTCATATTGTATGTTATTTGTACTTGTAACAGAAAAGGATTGTTCACATTTGCAACACTCGGAGATGTTATTTTGTGCCTTTATTTCACACTCACTTCATTTGATATATGAGGATTTTAAGGCTAATTGTTACCCTCTGATTCTGACTAGTGATGCAGATGGCTGCTTGCATATAAGACTTTCTAGAATAAAAACAGATGACATTACTAATGCACAAGGCAAATAAACTGTAATTAACTGAACTTGTTATGTTGACTGGTTTAAGATGGCATTGGTGAGGCACAGTGCTGACTTGCTGGTAGCAGGCAAAACAATTAGCTACTTTATTAATCAAATCTTTTTTGAAAATTATTGCAATTGATAGCTGGTAACTTCACTTTTGGAGTTGAGCTGTTAAATCACCTGTACAACTTAGTATTTTTGCAGTGTGAACTGAAGTCTAGAAGGTGCAGGACAGTTGCGGCGTGGTGGGTATGGCAGTGGGGTTGGGGCGTGGACCTGAGAACTGGGAATGATACAATGTGTGGCCATTGCTGGAGTGGACTTGGAGGCATTTCAGACAGCAGTGCCGAGGTGAGGCTGAATTGAGGTGGGTGAGGCCCAGGCTCAAGAGCATAAGAAAGCTGTAGGGCCTGGGTCCAAAAGTGAGGAACAACCCAAGGTTTGGCCAGTATAAGCACCAGGCCAGATTGAAAAGGTCAGGGTGTCGGGGGTGGAGAAGAGGCAGGGACAAATGCTCAGTTTGCTGCTTGGCAAAGTTTACTCGTCTCTGCGCTGAACTGAGGCTTGCAACTATGGGCTCCTGGTCTGGCTGCAGTGATAACTAGCTTCATGGCTGTGGACTCACTTTCATGAACTTCAGTTCTGAACGTTATTTTCTTTCTTTTCATTGCTTGCCTCGTTTGTTTTCTTTTTCTGCACTTTAGGTGTTTGACAGTCTTTTTTAATGTGTTCTATTGGGTTTCTTTGTTTTGTGGCTGCCTTTAAGGACAAGTATATAGTATGTATATACTATACATACATGCACATGTGTGACTGGTTGGTATTTTCTTAGAATATTAGTGTGTATTTGTGTACAGTTTGCATCATGTGTTTCAAAGTAAATATGCAAGCCTAAAAGAACACTGCATCTGACGTTCTTTTTTTTGTTCTTTGGTTAATGTTAAGTTGTGTGATTAGAACAGAGGAAATAAGTTCTGTAGCTGGTAGATTCACTCAACATATGATTTATATTTAAGAGTGTCTTTGAAGGCATCAGAACCACCGCAGAACAATCTTCAATTTGGTGTTAAAATACTGTTTGTATAAATTGCAAATATTTGTGTGTGTTTTCACAGTCTGCGTTTGTTCTCTCAGCTTGATATCAGAAATGTGAGAAATGGTTAATAATGACATGTAGCGTGGTTAATATGTATTTGGAAGCAGTTGGAATTGAATAAATTTGTTTGCTCTTGGTCCCCACTTGATTGTTAACTGAGAGGGCTACTTGAGGATTTCTTGTGTTGATAGTAATCAGCAATCCTGTTAATGCAGATTAATGAAGACAATGATGCTGTGCTCTGATTTGGTGATAGACTAAACAGCAAAGTTGAACCTTTTTTTCATTCTTTTTAAAATTGGTACTGCATTGTCTTGAAAAGCAAATGCTGATGTTATAAATAAATTAAACAGAAACTACTAACAGAGTCTTTAACCTGAAATGTTAACTCTTTTTCTCTGTGCGGACATGGCTCAACTTCAGGCATGTTTTCCAGCATTTTTGTGTTTTTATTTTGCCAGATAATCTACCTGCAGCATTAACTCTTTTTTCCACTGTCCACAGATGCTACTTGATAATCTAAGTATTTCCCGAGTATTTCCAGCTTTCTTTTTTATCTCAAATTTCTGCATCACACAGTTCCACATGTATTTTTTGTTCTCGAACTGCTCTCATCCTTCTTCCTTTATTCATACAACCTCAGGCAGATCAGGTATAAGGAACGTATTCATTTTCCTCTTGTAGGTGGCACCTACACAACATTAGGCTCCATCCTATCGCATTCCCTTTGTTCTCTATATGCACTTTCCCACCAATTTTTAAGCTCTGGTGAATGCTCAATAACCTGAAGCATTAACTCTTGTTTCTCTCTCTACAGACATTACCTGCTTGCCCATCCCCCTAGCCTTTTCTGTGTTTATACTCCATTGAGTTATTCAGCAAAAATATCCAGCATTCACTGACTAATGATGATCATCATTTTGCCACTTGTTTTTATTTCCCCCAATTTTCTTGACCAAATGATATCCATTGAGGTGGTGGTGTGGGTTTGATTTTATTGAGCCTCTATTCTTTAGAACACATCTCATTGTTAAATGTGTCCCTTAAAATTGAAGAGTAGTGCTCCTTGTATGTCTAAGTTACAGATTTGTCTTAAATATGATTGTGTTATCATGTTCCCTTTGGTGTCAGATCTATTCTTTGCATATTAGCTGTCTAAGTATATAAAATGATTTTGGGATGCCTTTTATGATTTCCAGTCAATGATTGTGGAAATAATTGTATATTAGTTTAACCTTTACTGCAGCACTTGTACATTGCTTATTTATATTTCGTACTGAAAGCTTTACAGGATTAATAATGCTATATTGAAGTTTACAACTGTTATGAATGATACATGCTTAATGAGAAGTTGAGAAGTAAGCACTAATATGAAAGGATCCAGATAAATGGCTAGAAACTGAAATTCAAAAGAGCTGTTAATGAAACAATTTGAGCGATAGATTGAGTGGCTTACTCCAGCTGTTTAATCATGTTGCAATATTATTTCCTTTCCTTTTGCCTTTCATTTGCAGGAGGTTCTCACCCCTCAAAAATGTGCAAACCACATAGTTGTTCGAGGACTTGTTCGTATTCGCTGTGTAATAGAAGTGGAGAAGATTTTACACTTTGTTACAAGAAAGGGCTTAGTTAATACTGGGGTCCTGACAATTAGTCCTGACCATCCTCTCCTGCCCAGCTGTTATCATAAGGTTAGACTGTTTACTTCTTTTCTTTGGTCTTCATATAGGTTTTTTAAAAAACTTAAGCTTAGGGATTTTAGGAAAATAGTTGTATTCTGAGTTGATTTTTTTTATTACTGATGAAAACAAAGGTCAAATACCATTTAAAGAATTATTTGCTGTTTAGAGTTATGGTTTACTCTGGATGCGATCTTACTGAGAGAATATGTTCAATTTGACTTTAGGTATTCAAAGTTAACAAAGAATATACAGCTGATTGTCAGTTAAGATCTTTATGTTTTTCTTTTCTGCAGAAAAATGTTATTGTTGTTGGTGCTGGTGCTGCAGGCTTAGCAGCTGCACGGCAACTACAGAATTTTGGAATTAAGGTAAGACAGCTTTTTAAAATCTCACCTAGATTTTGAGCACAAACACCTTATTCTACTGACTGGCATAATCATATTAATGAAATAGACCTAATTTGTGTTAATTAAACTAAGTAGTGTTGAAAAGAAAATCAGTGCATGTGAAATCTTGTTGTTGCCTGCCTCAGAGGTCTGGCTTAAGTCCCTTTTTTATCTCTGAAATCTTCACTGGTTCTGTAGCATTCTTTGATAATATTTCTCTTGCTCCTGCATGTTTGCCATTTCTGAATTTAATTGCTGCATCTTTAGTGCTGCTTTCATCTTGCAACATCCTAAGTTTTGGAATTGCATCCCTTAACGCAGTCCACCTTCCTCAAAATAGTTGTTGACCTTCACTGAAATATAGTTGAGTGAAATTTGATGCTGAGAGCAACACCAATTAAGCATGAAGTGACAACATAGGACTTCATCCATACAAAGAACAAAAACAACATGGAGCAGGCATAACTAAGTAGTCTCACAGTTACTAAATAAAATTCTGCAATCCTGCCAGTTTTGGTCGCCAGTGGTTTTGGATGCTGCACTCAGGATGAAAATTGAAATTGTTTCAAAAAGCAAGCTATTTTCAATTGCCTTCACCTAGAATTATTACATTGATGATCTATTGCAGCCAACTTGTGAAAACTACCATTGCAGAAGCCAATCCTCAGCCAGTTCAATTTGTTTATAAATCACCTGAGAGCAATGGATACAGAAAAAAATTACGGGACTATACAAAATCTGCTGAACTATATCTTGAAAATAGACATTTCAAAGCAAGCATGTTGCTTTCAGTAGTTAGCACACATGTCCCATATTGCAGATTCGTCAGTTTGGAACCTCATTTCTACACAAACTTAACACTTTTCCTGACATCCACTTTGAACTCTTCAGTGCATCTCAATTGGTCCTGTGGTCTGACTGTAGAATAGTGAGGGATATGCTGAATAAAACATGAATGCCCAGTACTGAACTTCCAGATTTGTTTGTCTTTCCTTTTTAACATGATGATAATGCTTGTAACGTAATGTAGGATGTTTGCCTTGTGCAGATAACTTTATATCCACAAAGGCTGAGATGCCTGTTCCTTTTGGTACTGTCCTTGTTGGTTCACAACCATCTGCCACAGACTCAGTTTGGTTGTGTTATGATACCAGCCCCCTCCTTTGTGAGAATTGCAAGAGCCCTAGTGAAAGGGGGGTCAATGACCCGAGAGAGAGAGAGCAAGAGAGAGAGAGAGCATGCCGAATGGACACAGGAAATGGAAAGACAGCGACGTGCTGGATACCGCATTCCACTGGGACAAAAGCTGGCGACTGTGGCATTGTTCTCAGGAGACACCTGGGAACTGCAGACGTGCCAACTCGCAGGGACATTGTAAAGCCCTCGGGCAAAGTGGGCTGGTTGAGAGAGAGATTGCATCACCTGCAACCTGATTGACACCTGAGATCCCGTGAGGCAGTATAAAGAAGGGTCTGAAAGAGGACGACCCTCAGACGCACCAAGGAGACACCAAGAAGCACGATACCGCTTCCCGTGGGAACGGGAAGCCATTTTGAAGTAAGCCACGTGCGTTAAATTCCGAATGCGGGGTTTGTGGCTGGAACCAACGGAAGATCGCTTTTAACTAACAACGGGGAAGATCGCTCCCCTGATTCCATGGATGTTTTGGGCAAGTTTTTCCGTTTATCTCTCTCTCTCTCTCCAACACGTGAAACCAAAAGGGAAAAGCCTGCAGACTTCAGAGTGACTCTTTATATTTCCAATTGGACTCAGTATTATACCCTAGACAACGAAAGAGCTTATTTCTGAGTGATTATTAAAGTACCTGCGTTTTAGATTGAGTATTGACGCATGTTATCTGAATGTTTGTATTAACCTTAATTTTTGTGCCCCTTTATTAATAAAACTTTTGAAAATAGTACCATTGGACTTCAACTGACATATCTATCTTTGCTGGTAAGTGAAACCAGTTACTGGTTTCATAACAGTTGTTACATGCTTTATAACTTCATCTGGTTGGTCAATACCTTTAGCAATTAATTTTCACATCTCCATCCAAAATGCTGTTCTTATCTCTGTTTTCATTTGACAATTAAGGATAAATTAGTGTGTGGTAATCAACTGTTTCATGTGATGTTTTTGGACTTAATTGAGATTCTGTTTCATTCCCAGGGATGCTTTGTTCTGACTTTATGCCAAGTTACCTCACTCTGGTATTTCTGTTGGGGTGGGATATAGCCAGGGACTGTCATGTTGTCTGGAAGATATGACTCTATGAGTGTGGTTGGCAGAATAATGATTAGCTAGTCTTTCAAACTAGATACAAGTTTCCATATCTTGGTAAGATTTACCAAGCTGAAAGTTGTTGTCATGTCTGAGTAGAATCCTAGAGTACTACAGCATAAAGCAGACCAGTTGGCCCATCAGTTCCATGCCAAACCATTATCTTAGTGCCCTTGATCCACACCTGGATCATGGCCCTCCCTATCCCTCTCCACCCATGTCCTTATCCAAATTTCTCTTAAATGTTGAAATTAAACCCATATCCAGCACTTTTGCTGACAGTCATTTCCACACTTGCATCATCCTCTGAAGAAGTTGCCCCTAGGTTTCCCTTAAATATTTTGCCTTTCACCCTTAACCTATGACTAATTCTAGTCCTGCCCAACCTCAACGAAAAAAGCCTGCTTGCATTTACTCTGTCTATACCACTTACAATTTGTCGTCTTCTCCCCTTATTTTCCTACACTCCAGGGAAGGAGGTCCTAACCTATTCAACCTTTCTCTATAACTCAGGTCCTTAAGTCCAGCAACACCCTTGTAAATTTTCAATCTTATTGATAGATTGATGACCAAGACTGCACAAGATACACCAAATTAGGCCTCACCAACTTGAACTCAATACTTTGATTTATGAAGGCTAATGTGCCAAAAATTCTGCTTAAGACCCTATCTACTTGTGTTGTCTCTTTCAAGGAATTATAAATCTGTATTCCCAGATCCATTTGTTCTACAGTACTTCACAGTGCCTTGCTGTTCACTGTGCAAGTCCTATTCTGATTTGACCTCCCAAAGTGCAACATCTTACGTTTGTCTGCATTAAATTCCATTGGCCATTTTTCAGTCCATTTTTCCAACTGATTCAGATCCCGCTGCAAGCTTTGATAGCCTCCACGCTGTCCACTACATCCCCAGTTTTGGTGTCATTTGCAAATTTGCTGATCTAGTTTACCAAATTATCATCCACATCATTGATATAGATGACAAATAACAATGGACCCAGCATCATTTCCTCTAGCAGGCCACTAGCCACAGGCCTCCAGTCAGAGAGGCAGCCATCTACTACCACTCGCTGGCTTCTCCATATAAACCGATGTCAAATACATTTTACTACTGAATGCCAAGTGAGTAAACTTGAACTAGGTACTACTCATCTTAGAACAGGATCTAATTGACCAATTTGATTCTATTGGTTGTGTACCAGGTTGAGCCAGGATCATCAGCTAAATTTGAGATCTTAGGACTCCAGCACTAGGCTGTAGCCACAAGGCTTGGAAATTGGAAGGGTGATTGGACCATAGAGGACTGGGTGCATTAAATGGCTGGACACATGTGAGATGAAGGTTAGGGCTCTAGATGGTAGTAGGTAGACTTGAAATAGGGAAAGGGTGGAGAATAATACCTGCAAGAGAGTTCAGAGAACCCTGAGCCTGGCAAAGACTGCGTTAAACTGTTGTAGCAAGGTCGGGTTGCAGTGATCAGGGCTACATGGCAGGCTTGAAACAGCTGGGGTACTAGCAACTGATGGAAAACTATGTCTATTACTGTATTATTAGGATTTACCAGTTACTTGACAGCATTTTGCAAAAGTTTCTAAAATGGTCAGTGTACATTTGTTCAGACTATGTATTGGGAATTTCTGAAAGATTGCTTTCTCACCTATTAAGGAAGAATCATAACTAAACAAACAGAAGGGAAGGATGCATCTCTCTCTTTCCATCTATGGCAACAATAGTGGCTCTATATAGTGTATTTTCATGAAAAACAGGGAAATATTTGCTTGTTGCTAAGAACTCCCAAAGTCTTCCCCGTAAGGTAAAGTAATAGATGTTAATAGTTTGAAATAGAAACATAAGATATTTGAAATAGTCAGCAGGTCAGGCAACATTTATGGAGAGAGAAACAGGAGAGAATGTTTCAGATCTATTATTCATAATAATTATTTACCACTGTAACTAAAGAACTGAGATGCACTACCACTCAGCAGATACTTCGGTGGACAAAAGGTGCCAAATGTTATTATTTGATTGTAAGCCTTTTCTCTTTAGGAGTCATAAACAAAAACTTCTGATTAAAACTATGCGAACACGAGGAAATCTGCAGATGCTGGAAATTCAAGCAACACACACAAAATGCTGGTGGAATGCAGCAGGCCAGGACAAAGGATCTTGGCTTGAAACATTGACAGCGCTTCTCCCTATAGATGCTGCCTGGCCTGCTGCGTTCCATCAGCATTTTCTGTGTGTTTGTTGATTAAAACAATGAATGGGAACTCAAACTAATTTTCTTCTGCAATATTAGTGCAGCTTAATCATTTATTACTGAGTGAGAGACAGTTGCTGGTAATGGCTTCAAACCCAGAACTTTGGGGATGCATGTAGGTCTGTGACTCATACTTTATCCTCATGAAATATTCAGAGTGCTATTCTCTTGGCAAAAAAGGTGTATTTCTGCACTACTTTTTTCAAAAGATGTGTTATGGTGGTTATGTTGCTAACTTTGCTGTATTTCTGAGGCTGGATATTGTTACGTAACCCCGTAACCAGGTAACTTACCAGCAAAGATAGCGGGATCAGCTGAGTCGGATGCTACTATTTTCAAACGTTTTATTCAAAAAAAAGGGCACAAACGTATGGTTAATACAAAACATTCAGATCATATACATCGTCAAAACTCAATCCAAAACACCGGTGTAACAATAATCAATCAGAAATAAGCTCTATAGTTGTCTAGGGGTAATATTGAGTCCAATTGAAATATAAAGAGTCACTCAGAAGTTTGCAGGCTTTTCCCTTTTGGGAACCGCTGGGGTTTTCACGTTGTAGAGAGAGAGAGATGGTTTAGAAAGGATAAACACTTGCCCGTTGTCTTTACAGAGCAAATCCTTGGAATCAGGGGAGAAGGCTTCCCCGTTGTTAGTTAAAAGCAGTCTTCCGTTGGTTCTAGCCACAGATTCAAAATTTGGAATCTAACGCACATGGCTTCCTTCAAAATGTCTTCCCGCTCCCACGGGAATCGGTATCGTGCTTCCTTGGTGTCTCCTGGGTGCGTCTGAGGGTTGTCCCCCACTCAGACCCTCCTTTATACTTCTTCACGGGATCGCAGGTGTCAATCAGGTTGCAGGTGATGCGATCTCTCTCTCAACCAGCCCACTTTGCCCGAGGGCTTTTCACGTGGTCGCCATGAGACAATAGTCAATGTCGCCTTTATTCTGCTTCTCGGGAGAACGTGGTCTTCCGCACGTCTCTCTCTCTCTCTCCCATTTCCTGTGTCTATTCAGCACATCTCTTTCTCTCTTGGGTCAGTTGATCCCCCCTTGACTAGGGCTCTTGCGATTCTCACAAAGGAGGGGGCCGAGGGCATAACAATATTGAAACTAATATCACTTTGCCTTATCATTGCTTTCAAATTTCTTTTTAACACCTAGCCTTAGAAATGTTGCAAAGGCGTCAGCCTTGATTATTAAGCCAGTTATGTAGAAATTTCATCGTCAAGTTTGGTAGCTACCTGGGAGAAAATATTTTACAAGAGTTAATTCCTTTTAACAATTGTTTCAGTAAAGGTGTTTTTCTATTTCTTGAAATATTGTTTAGTGATTGGGTACTAAAATCATAGCAGATTGCGGAGAATAAGATGCATGGCATTTTTACGGTCATCTACTTTTGAACAACTTTTGCTCAGTCTGCATTCATTTTATAGTTGCTAAGTTGAGTTGATTAGCCAGCTAATAATTAGAGTTAAGAGATCTTGAATGAAATTTTCAGACTTCTGACAAATGACCACTAGTATTTGGTATTTGAAAATATCAAGTGGTCAATGATCTTTCATTTCTTTAATATGTATTTTTCCTCCTTTCTTTTCACTTTACTTCAGGTGATGGTGCTTGAAGCCAGAGATCGGATTGGTGGACGTGTGTGGGATGACCATTCTCTTGGTGTGACAGTGGGAAAAGGAGCACAAATTGTTAATGGCTGCATTAACAATCCCATAGCACTAATGTGTGAGCAAGTGGGTTTCTAACTTACAGCATATTGAGACTGCATTTATTTATGTGCGAAATGTATACAATTTCAAATTTTTTTTATCATTACAACAAGCCTTCACTTTGTCAATATAAAGTGAAGGTTTATTGTAATAGGATACAATTCTTGATTTCCTTTACTGTTAACCTTTCCCTATCATTATATTGGTTTTTAGTAGTTGTTAATGTACTTTGTTTATTTTGAAATGTAGTTTTAACAATTTTTGTTACAGAAATTTTGTTACAGAAATTTTGTTACCCAGAGCATGCCCCTTTCTGACTGTTACCATCAGGTGGGAGATACAGAAGCCTCAAGGCACACACTCAGCGATTCAGGAACAGCTTCTTCCCCTCTGCCATCCGTTTCCTAAATGGACTTTGAAGCTTTGGACTCTACCTCACTTTTTAAAAATATACAGTATTTCTGTTTTTGCACATTTTTAATACTCTATTCAATATACATAATTAATTTACTTTATTTATTATTATTATTTTCTCTCTCTCTGCTAGATTATGTACTGCATTGAACTGCTGCTGCCAAGTTAACAAATTTCATGTCACATGCCAGTGATAATAAACTTGATTCTGAGAATGGTACCTCATTCTGCCCTTTCTGAAAGAAACTAATCAACTGTGTGCTAGTTTAGTATTTTTTTTACTACTTGTAAGTTAACAGTCAAACAAGAGACCTTATTTTAACCCCTTCCCCTCCTTTACCTTTCCCCTCCAAAGTTGTGATGTTGGCTGTTTTGAGGAGGTAGTATAGTTTCATTTCTTCTTTTCCTCCTCTTCTCCTGTACTCCCCTGCCTTTCACCTCCTGCTCCTCTCCCCACCATGCCCTGCGCTCCCCCACCAATCTGTGTTATCTTGTCATTGATCCATGGGCAGACAAAGAAACTGTGCGCAATTGCGTATGTTGGCAAAGCAGTTTGCAATAGCAATGAATTGCATTATTGCCTATAAAAGTTATTTAATGCTGTTATATTGTTGTAGATGACTGTTACATCATTTATCATGTGAGCAGAAATATTAATTATTGGATTGCAAAATAAAGCAATTCTGCATAAATATTGTTCAGTTCTTTTGAAATTATTTTTATGCAGCTTGGAAGCAAGATGCACAAACTGGGAGATAGATGTGACCTGATAGAAGAAGGTGGAAATGTGGTTGACCCTTCCATTGACAAGTCCATTGACTTTCATTTCAATGCCATGCTGGATGTTGTGGCAGAGTGGAGGAAGGACAAGAAGCAATTTCAGGATGTTCCGCTTGGAGGTGGGTTACATCATGTAGGATTTCCTTTTATGTTACTTGCATTGAAAGAATTTATTGATATTGGCTTTTGGAAGGACTACCGAAAAGTTAAGTAGGAATGCCTTTATGCCATGCTGTTTGCTTTGACGTCATCTATAAACTAAATTCACATAACCACTTAATAAGTTTGACAAATTTTAGCTTGTACTGTAAAGGATGAAAAATGGAGAAGCCCAGAAAATAATAACTACAAGAGCTCATGAAGTGAAATAATATGCCTTCATCTTTTGTTGCTGGCATTTGTATCTCAGCCCTTAGTTGCATACATTTACATAAAATTATTCTCCATACTTATAGAAAGCTGAACATTTTTCACTCGCATACCTGAGAACTTGGCCTATTCAGCTGTTCCATCCTGTCTTCTTTCATTAAAGATGGAATTCTTTCTCACTGGCTTCATAATCCAAATGCAAAATCATGTAGATACTAAAAACTTAAAACAAGTTATTTCTAACATTTTCTGCCGACATGGTTATGATCACTTTATTTTGCAGAAACACAGAAATAGTTGTTTTCTCAAGATTTTTGCAATGAAAATAAAATTACTCAAGCTTTTGCATGTGCATAATAAGTACATTCTTCAGAACAACAGATTAGGAGGGTAGGGAACATACCCTCCTCTTGTATTTATTGAATATTTGCCATTGAAGTCCTATATCTGTGCTGATTTCTTGACCTCTGTCTTCCAGAATATAAATTCTTGTGACAGGCCTTGTTAAGGTAACCGCATTCTGCATCTCCTGCCACTAATAGTGCTGTATCATTTTAATTATGTTAAGGTGTCTGCATATTGGGAGGATGATTATTGCTTTCTGAACTAGAGGCTTAAAAAAATGGGTAATATCTCCATCAGTGTCTTTTTTTGTGAAACACAAGCGACACCTGCCCCAACAATGAATGTTTGTACCAACATATTTTCCCTTCTCTCATGTCAAAACAGGAAACTTGATTGACAAACATTGTCTGAGCACTTGCTTCTTTTTTCACTCAACACATCATTGGTCCAATGATAATGCTTAGGTTCAATCATTCAACACATTGGTATGAATTCCTGGTCAGTTGTTGCCAAGCGTAAGTGGTTGATGTTTTTAAGTCATGTTCTCCAAGCTGAATGGAAAGTTTTGAGCTTCCTTGTTTTCAGACTTTGGGGGTAAAAAGAAACAAGTATTCCTTTGGTTGTCAGTGGACTGCTCTGGTCTCTGGAAATGGCTTATTTCTTTATTCCATATTAGCCTCTTCAAAGATTAAGAGATGTGTTGTGACTAACGGCAAGTTTTCTGCATGCAGAAAAGATTGAAGAGATCTACAAAACTTTCAGTCAGGAATCTGGTGTTCATTTCAGTGAATTAGAAGCCAAAGTGCTACAGTTTCATCTTGGCAATCTGGAATATGCCTGTGGGAGTAATTTGCAACAGGTAAGAAACTGACTATTACAAATATTCAAAATATTGTCAAAATATGATTTGTATTAGATAATATTGATCTTAGTGAAAATATTGCTTTGTTATGTGACATGAAAACTGATATCAATATCATGTTGCCTTTGAAACTGGAAGATTAATTTGTGCTAACTAGATATTAGGAGAATTGTTAGATTGACCAGCAAACAAGTTGTATGCATGTGGTGTTAGTATTTGCAGTGATAATTGAAAATATTGATATATTTAGGAGGAAGGAATGTTAACCCTGAGAGCAAGTGGATAATTCTTGAGAATATTGGCATTATGGAGAGTTGGATCTACTTTGGTAATGGTGGCTGGTTTGCTTAAATCTTATTTGCACTATTGAATGTGACGCATAAATAATATATTTATAGTGATAATAAAATATTTGACCATTGACAGTAGTTAGAAAAGAGGAGCAGAAGCATTAAGTCTAGAAAAGGTCGAAGTTTTTTTTGGTATTGGACAAGACTAAATCTGGTAACATTTGGAATTACAGAACTGTATACCGCCCTCAGCTGCAGGCTACGTCTCCCTTCTATAATTTCAGTTACCAGCACTGTGCCAGGAGATAATTTGTTCATCAAGATGTACAAAAAAGCTGGATGAACTCAGCAGGTCAGGCAGCATCCGTTGAAAGGAGCGGTCAACGTTTCGGGCCAAGACCCTTTGTCAGGACTAAAGAAAGAGGGGGCAGGGGCCCTATAAAGAAGGTGGGGGGAGGGTGGAACGTGCCCGGTGAAAAACCAATGAGAGGAAAGATCAAGGGGTGGGGGAGGGGAAGCAGGGAAGGGGATAGGCTGGAGAGGTGAAGAAGGAATCTAAGGGGAAAGCACTGTGGGTTGCAGAAGAAGGCAGAATCATGAGAGAGGTGATAGGCAGCTAGAAGAGGAGACAGAGTGAAAGTGGGATGGGGGAAGGGAGAGGGAGGGAATTACTGGAAGTTGGAGAATTCCATGTTCATACCAAAGGGCTGGAGACTACCCAGACGGTATATGAGGTGTTGTTCTCCATCCGAAATTTGGCCTCATCATGGCAGTAGAGGAGGCCATGTATGGACATATCTGAATGGGAATGTGAAGGAGAGTTGAAGTGAGTGGCAACCAGGAGATCCTGCCTGTTGTGGCGGACAGAGCGTAGGTGAAGCGGTCCCCCAATCTGCGTCAGGTCTCACCGATGTAGAGTAGGCCGCACTGGGAGCACTGGATGCAATAGATTACCCCAGCAGACTCAGAAGTGAAGTGTTGCCTCACCTGGAACGACTGTTTGGGGCCCTGAATGGTGGTAAGAGAGGAGGTGTAGGGACAGGTGTAGTACTTATGCTTGCAGGGATAAGTGGCCAGTGGGAGATCTGTGGGGAGGGAACAATCCCTGCGAAAAATGGAGAGGGATAGAGAGGGAAAGATGTCCTTAGTGGTGGGGTCCTGTTGAAGGTGGCGGAAGTTGCGGAGGATAATATGCTGGATCCGGAGGCTGGTGGGGTGATAGGTGAGGACAAGGGGAACACGGTCCCTGTTGTGGTAAAGGGAGGATGGGGTGAGGGCCGAAGTGCGGGAAATGGAGGAGATGCGGGTGAGGGCATCATCGATGATGGATTTGGGATGTCCTGGAACGGAAAGCCTCATCCTTGGGACAGATGTGGCAGAGACGGAGGAACTGGGAATAGGGAATAGAGTTTTTGCATTTGGCAGGGTGGGGAGAGGTATAATCAAGGTAGTTATGGGAGTCAGTGGGTTTATAGAAGATGTCAGTGGACAGTCTATCTCCAGAGATGGAGACCGAGAGATCGAGAAAGGGGAGAGAAATGTCCGAGATGGACCAAGTGAATTTGAGGGTTGGGTGAAAGTTAGAGGCAAAGTCAGTGAAATTGACGAGCTCAGCATGGGTGCAGGAAGCAGCACCAATGTAGTCGTCAATGTATCAAAGGAAAAGTTGGGGAGCAGTACCAGTATAGATTTGGAGCATAGACTGTTCCATATAACCCACGAAGAGGCAGGCATAGCTGGCGCCCATGCGAGTGCCCATAGCTACACCCTTGGTCTGAAGAAAGTGGGAGGAGCCGAAAGAGAAGTTATTAAGTGTGAGTACCAGTTCCGCCAACCTGAGGAGTGTGGTGGTGTTGGGGAACTGGCGAGGTCTATTGTCCAGAAAGTAGCGGAGGGCTTTGAGGCCTTCTTGATGGGGAATTGAAGTGTATAAGGATTGGACATCCATGGTGAAAATGAAGCGGTTGGGACCGGGGAACTGAAAGTTATTGAAGAGGTGGAGGGCATGGGATGTCTGCTCATTATTTGGAGCAGAGCTTCATGTCTTTGGCTGAATAAATATAATAGAAAAAGATATGAGATTCATACAAACAGGCTTTTCATCCTGCTGGGTTAGTTGCTTGGAGCAATTATCAGTTTGCAAAAGACTTCATTAAGTTACAAGCCGTCTTTTAAGGTTTCTGTGACATGTATTTTTGAAGACCTTAATGCAGTTTAATTGATCATGACACTCGTTGCATTGAGGATTAAGCAGGGAGAGAGTTGAGATTATTTGCTTACCTGTCAAAGGTTAGAAGGCATTGATACTAGAGCTACATTATCACTTTCATTAAGATGCAGTTAGACGTGCTACTACCTTTCTACTTATAATTATTTTTATTTTGTACTGCAGGTGTCTGCTCGTTCCTGGGACCACAATGAGTTTTTTGCCCAATTTGCAGGTGATCATACACTCTTCACATCAGGTTACTCATCTGTCATCAATAAACTAGGTGATGGTCTGGATATACGACTCGATATGCCAGTAAGTTTAGGATCATATATAGCAGTATTTAATAAATTGAGCCAGAAATATCTAAAGCAATATATTGCAGTGATGCTAATAACACATTATTATATGCTAAAGGCATGATTGCTTAATCATCTCTGGAGTAGGTTTCATCAGATTTGTACCTTGTTGCATTAAAGCATAATAAAATAATTTTATTAGTATTCATAAAAACGAGTAATTTTTAAATGCTAATGGCTGATCTCTGGAACTTGAGTGAGTAAAATGTCCAATTTCATCCTTTGAAATTTTACTTTGGATCCTCTTTATTTTGTGATTAATAAGTTTCTGTAAGTTTTTGTAATATTTCAATATAGTAAGTTGCTTCAATTGAATTAGCATGGTTCAATTGAATTGGTGTCTTTACTATGAATAAAAAATGTTATTTTTCCCTTTTTTTTGTTAAATTGTTGGTTGTTATTTTCCCAGAAAGTTTGGCCATCAAAGATAATGCAACCAGCTGTAATGGCCAGAATTATCCACTTTAAAATAAGGATGTATTTTTTCAATTCACCTGTCCTTTTAATGAGAAGGAAGATTTAAACAGCTTCATGATTTTAATGCTGACAAAAATGACAAATTTGCTGATGATACAAAGATTGGAGGTGTAGTGGACAGTGAGGAAGGTTTTCAAAGCTTGCAGAGGGATTTGGACCAGCTGAAGGAATGGGCTGAAAAACGGCAGATGGAGTTTAATGCGGACAAGTATGAGGTATTGCACTTTGGAAGGTCAAACCAAGGTGGAACATACAAGGTAAATGGTAGGACACTGAGGAGTGCAGTAGAACAGAGGGATCTGGGAGTACAGATACATAATTCTCTAAAAGTGGTGTCACAAGTAGATAGGGTTGTAAAGAGAGCTTTTGGTACATTGGCCTTTATAAATCAAAGTATTGAGTATAAGAGTTGGAATGTAATGGTGAGGTTGTATAAGACATTGATGAGACCGAATTTGGAGTATTGTGTGCAGTTTTGATCACCTAATTACAGGAAGGATATTAATAAGGTTGAAAGTGCAGAGAAGGTTTACAAGGATGTTGCCAGGACTTGAGAAACTGAGTTACAGAGAAAGATTGAATAGGTTAGGACTTTATTCCCTGGAGTGTAGGAGAATGAGGGGTAATTTGATAGAGGTGTGTAAAATTATGATGGGTATACATAGAGTGAATGCAAGCAGGCTTTTTCCACTGAGGCCAGGGGAGAGAAAAAACCTGAGGTCATGGGTTAAGGGTGAAGGGGGAAAAGTTTAAAGGGAACATTGGTGGGGGGGGCTTCTTCACGCAGAGAGTGGTGGGAGTGTGGATTGAGCTGCCAGATGAAGTGGTGAATGCGGGCTCACTTTTGACATTTAAGAAAAACTTGGATGAGAGGGGTTTGGAGGGATATGGCCCAGGTGCAGGTCAGTGGGACTATGCAGAAAAATGATTTGGCACAGCCAAGAAGGGCCAAAAGGCCTGTTTCTGTGCTGTAATGTTCTATGGTTCTACATGTAATTTGATTGCCTTTGAGGGAATAAAAGCAACAGCATTCAAAGAACTGAGCAGCTAACTAGTTTAGGGGCAAGTAATGCAATACATGATAAATTTAGATTATTTTGTTACTTTTTAATTCATATTTTTGCTTTGAAATTTTAAGATCAAGGTTGATTCAAATTATCTTTCAGTTCAAGTGAAGCAAATAAATATTTAAGTCGATTATAAAAGTTTGTTAATAATGTTATCTTCACAGGTAGTGTCCATTAACTATTCAGGTGATGATATTTGTATTGGAACAGCTAATGGAACATTATGGACAACGCAGAAGGTAAACTTCCCAGCATATTATATAATAAAATTCCATGCAGGCATTAATATATCTACAGAAATGTTTATTAACTATAGTAAAGAAACTGAACAATGAATAATCGGAGGGAAATGCATCTGTTATAAAATTACAGTAGTCCATTTATGTTATTTTACCAAGTTAGAGTCAAATAAATAATCATCCTAACTTGTATCCTTGGAAATGAATCATTAAGGTGGTATGATATTGTGTAATGATGCCATTCCAGAAGACCAAGATGTGTTTTGACACCCTTCCAGTGGTACCTTTCTGAGCTACTTGAGGAATCTAGCCAGGCTCTGATGCAAGTGTCTCTTAAATTCCTCTATTAAATTGTTTTGTGATTGTATTGCATTATGTTTGGTTTCCTCAGAAGTGGAAAGACATCACCTTGACAAAGCTGTAAAGATCTCTCTGTAAGGAAATAACTCCAGCCAGATCAGTTTTTGATTTTGTTCATGGTTGAAAAAGGAATGGTAAATCTTTCAGTCTGTTAGAATGTTTTAAATGCTTAAGTGGCATATTGTGTCCCAAACAATTCATTGATATTTGTTGGTTGGTCTTTTGCAGGTTTTGGTTACTGTTCCTTTAACATTACTTCAGAAAAACACTATTCAATTTTATCCACACCTGCCTGAAAGGAAAATTAAAGCAATCAACAGTTTAGGACAAGGGGTAATTGAAAAGGTAATTAAGTCTGATTAAATCTGGTATTATTGGAAAGTTAACAAGATTCCTTTTGTGAAGATAAACTAATGGGAAAAATATTGACATTTAATTGAGTGTTTTCATTCAGTCACTTAAAAACTCAATTTACTGTTTAATCAAAATTAGTTCAAATAAGAAATGCCTGATGAAAGTGTGAACTTGGAATTAATTACAAGCTCTTGTTTTTGTAAATTGGAGGTATGATTTTTGAATGGCTTTACTGTTAATAGGTAATTAGACAATACATCGTTATATTTTGAAATTATCAATCTATTCCTTTTGGAACACTTGTCTTGCTGCTTTGCATGACTGACAATGAAGCTCTGAGTGGCTTGGCTTGTGCTTTTAAGTTGTCAATTGAGCTGTTTCAATTTCATGTTATTTTTCTGAGAAAGTGGGGAAACTGATTGTAATATTGATGGTGGGAGAAAGTCCATGGAGTTTGAGCCATAGTTGAATAATAGCTCTGCATCCAACCATGTAATCTGGGTGGTTATTGCAGCCTGAAGGGTTATGGACTGAGAGCTGAGAGTGTTCACTACCCTCCAGTTTAATGGCAGTTCAAATGTGGCTAACAGTGATACAAATATTTCATCCCGGGCTCCTGCAGTTTCTTCTGTAGCCTCCACTGTGAACTTGGATGTTATATCTACCTTCATACCCTTTTTAAGACATCCATCACCTGCTGTAATGCTGATTGGCTTTACAGTCAAGTAAGTTACAAGACTTCTTCATTTACTTTCTAGATCTGAAGACTTCATGGTAAAAACAGGATTTTTTTTTTCATTAAGGACCTTGCCTATCTCCTGTAGTTCCACACAAAGATGTTTCCTTTGGTCTTCATGGACCCTATTTTTCTTTCTGTCTGTCCCTCGCCCCCCCCCCTCCTAAATATACTTTTTCGGGATTACAGTCACTGCAATCTGCAGCCTGTAATTTCCCACAGGGAGGTGTGCTTTTGAACCACCTGTACGATCTGGTGTTCTTGTGGTATCCTTAAATATTCAGTAAACTGGACTTTTGAGAATGCAGGTATGGCTGCAGTGGTCATTGCTGGAGTGGACGTTGGCTGGATTGAATCTTTGGGCCAGTTTGAAGTGGTAGGGCCCAAGCTGGAGAGAGGTTAACAAGCTAATGTTTGGCCGATTAAAGCACCAAACCAGATTAAGAAGATTAAGGTATTGAGGCCAAGGGTGGAAAGCAAACCAGTTCAGCTCACAACTTCATACTCGTCTCAGTGCTGAACTAACACTGTAGCTGCAGCCTATAGCCATCAGGCTCCTGGACTGGATGCAGCACTGAACTGGCTCCATGGCTATGAACTTGTTTTCAGAGACTTTGCAGTTCATGTTCTGTGGATTGTTTGTTTTTTTTGTACGATTGATTTGTTCTTTATAGTACGTTGGAACAATGACTGTTTTTGTGGTGTGGGGCTTTTCGTGAATTCTATGGTGTTTCTTTATTTTGTGGCTGCCTGCAAGAAGACAAATCTTAATGTTGTATATGGTATACGTACTTGGATAATAAATGTACTTTGACTTTGATGTGCCTAGTCCCCATTTAGAACTTAAACTTGTAGACTAGTTCTATCCCTTTCCTTAAATACTTTAAAAATAAAAGTTATAGATAAAGGTCTCAAAGTGGTCTCCCATTGTCACCTCAGTCACTTGCTCTATTATCCAAGAGTAGGTCAAGCTTTGACTTCTCTCAAGTAGGGTTCTTTATATTTGGCCCAAAAAGAATTTCCTGAATGTACTTAACAAACCTCACCCCATTTAAGCCTTTAATTATATGGCAGTCCCAGTCTCAACTATCACCACCCTATTATTTTATCAGCTCTCCATAATCTACTTATATATTTGTTCTTCTAATTCCCATTGACTATTTGAGGACTAGTAGTACAATCCCAATAATGTGACCATCCCCTTCTTATTTCTCAGCCCCACCCATAAAGCCTCACTGGATGATCCTTCAGTAATTTCATCTCTTGACTACTACTGCTGCAACATTCCCTTTAGTCAAAAATGGATTTCCTTCCCACCTGTCTTTTCTCTGCCCCTAGTACCTCTAACCCACAGTGTTATGTTGCCAGTCTTGTCCCTCCCTTAACCATATTTCCATAATGTCCCACTCCCATGTAGCTATCCAAGCACCAGGTTCATCCCTCTTGTCTGCCAGACCTCTTGCAATGAAATAAATATAAAATAATCTAATAGTCTTTGCTCAGTCCCTGCCATTCTCCTGCTTGTCATAGCTATTCAACTTGCTGTCACTGACCTCTGTATCACTTTCCAGCCTGTTATTTGCTTCAGTGATGATTGGGATACCATCCCTCTGCCACTCTACTTTAAACTCACCCTAGTAGCACTAGCAAATCTGTCTGCCAGGATATTGGTCCCACTCCAGTTCAGATATAACCCGTCCTGCTTGTACTTCTGCCCCAGAAAATCACAGTGGTCCAAAAATCTGAATCCCTGCCACACATTAATTTGCTATATCTTTTATTCCAGTATTGTTACCCTTATTTGCACGTAGAAATGGAAGTTATCCAGAGATTCATTCCTACCCTCGAGGACCTGCTATTTAACTTCTTCCCTGGCTCCCTCTATTCACACCACAGGACCTCAATCCTCTCTCTACTGATATCATTTGCACCAACATGCACAATAACTTCTGGTTGCTCTCCCTGCTCCCTGAGAATATTCTGCAGCAGTTTAGAGACATCCTGTACCTTGGTACCAGGGAAGCAACACACCATTCCAAAGCTTCTTTTGTTGCTCCACAATTTCCTTTCCATCCCTTAACTATAAAAACCCTGATCCTAGGAGTCCTGTCTGCACCCTTCCTTCATGAATCCCAGAGAATGTCTTGGTGCCACAGACCTGGCTCCTGCTGTCCTCTCCTGAATAGTTATTCTCCCTCCCTGCTCTCCCCAAGCAATATCCAAAACTGTATATTCAACCATTGGCTGCTCTGGGGGTACTTGCTTTCCTTTTATTGGCTGTTGTATCTTATAATTAGCCAATCAGAAATGTCTTTCTGAAAAACTCTTCTGAACAATCAAAATGTGTCCTTTTTAAGCTTCCACCTGCTGCTCACTTCCTGGCTCTCAGAACCTCAATTAGCGTGAAGGATGTTCAATAACAGAAGTAAAGAACGTTCTGAGTATTGTAAAGGAATAGCCTCAAGTCATCAGCATGAGAACCATTGATACAGGAAAGAGAAGGACGTTGCATTGAGAATTTCAAGAACATTCCAAATGTTATAGGAAATGGGAGCAGGAGTAGGCCATCTGGCCTGTCGAGCCTGCTCCACCATTCAATAAGATATTGGCTGATCTGACCACAGGCTCATCTCCACCTACTTGGTTTTTTCCCATATCCCTTAATTTCCCTACTATGCAAATATTTGTCTTAAATAAATTTACTGAGGAAGCCTCCACTGCTTCATTGAGCAGAGAATTCCGCAGATTCACCACTCTCTGGGAAAAGCAGTTCCTCCTAATCTCTGTCCTGAATTTACTCCCCCAGATCTTGAGGTTATGTCCCCTAGTTCCAGTCCCACCTACCAGTGGAAATTACTTTCCTGCCTCTATCTGATCTATCCTTTTCATAATTTTATGTTTCTATAACATCTCTCATCCTTCTGAATTCCAGCGAGTATAGTCCCAGGTGACTCAATCTCTCCTTATAGTCGAACCCACTCACCTCTGGAATCAAGCTGGTGAACCTCCTCTGCACCACCACCAAAGCCAGTATATCCTTCCTCGAGTAGGGAGACCAGAAGTGCACGCAGTACTCCAGATGCAGCTTCACCTGTATAATATACAGTTGCAGTATAACCTCCCTGCTCTTAATTTCAGTCCCTCTAACAATGAAGGCCAGCATTCCATTTGCCTTTTTTTAAAAACTTTTTTTATTGTTTTCAAATTTACAGAATAAATGTGTATGAGAAAAAAAAAATGTGTTACCCAGCCCCCCTCCCCTTAACCCCTCCCCCCTAACATCCCTATTAGAAAAAAAAAGAAAGAGAAAAAAAAAAGGAATGCCTGGATATTGGAGGGTCCCCACATGCTCCACGGAGTTCGTAATAACTTTGCCTTCTTGATAGCCTGCTGCACCTGCAAACCAACCTTTTGCGATTCCTGCACTAGCACTTCCAAGTCCTTCTGCACAGCAGCGTGCTGCAATCTTTTACCATTTAAATAATAATCTGACCTTCCAAAGTGGTTGACCTTGCATTTACCAAGATTGTACTCTATCTGCCAGACCCTTGCCCACTCACTTAACCTATCTATGTCTCTCAGCAGGCTCTCCATATCCTCTACACAATTTGCTTTATCACTCAATTTAGCGTCATCAGCAAACTTGGATGCACTATACTTGATCCCCTCTTCCAGATCATTAATGTATATCATGAACAGTTGTGGGCCCAGCACTGACCCCTGCAGCACACTGCTCACCACTGATTGCCAACCAGAGAAACATGCATGTATCCCTACTCTCTGCTTTCTATTGGTTAACCAATCCTCTATCCATGCTAATACATCACCCCCAACTCTATGCATCCTTTATCTTATGGATAAGTCTATTATGTGTCACCTTATCGAACTCCTTCTGGAAATCCAAATAAATAATGTCTATCTGTTCCCCTCTATCCACTGCACTTGTTTTATCCTCAAAGAACTCCAGTAAATTTGTAAAATGAGACTTGCCTTTACTGAATCCATGCTGCGTCTGCATGATGGATCCATTTCTTTCCAGATGCCTTGCTATTTCTTCTTTAATGATAGCTTCAAGCATTTTCCCAACTACAGATGTTAAACAATCTGGCCTATAGTTACCTGTCTTTTGTCTACATCTTTTTTTGAACAGTGACGTGACATTCGCCCACCTCCAATCTGCCGGGATTTGCCCAGAGTCCAGAGAATTTTGCTAAATTATCACCAAAGCCTCAACTATAACCTCTGCCATTTCTTTCAGTACCCTGGGATGCATTCCATCAGTACCAGGGGACTTGTCTATCTTAAGATCCACAAGTTTGCTCAGCACTACCTCTTTAGTGATGGCTATTGTATCAAGGTCCTCTCCTCCCATCACATCTGTATCATCTCTCTTCACCATGTTAGATGTGTCCTCCACCGTAAAGACCAACACAAAATAGTCATTTAAAGCCTTGGCCATTTTCTCATTACCTAATATCAATTCCCCTTTTCGTCCTCCAAGGGACCTGCGTTCACTTTGGCCACTCTTTCGCTTTATATAATTATAAAAAATTACTATCTATTTTTATATTTTGTGCTAGTTTATTTTCATAATCTATCTTCCCTTTCTTTATTGCTTGCTTAGTGATTTTTTGTTGCTTTTTAAAGTTTTCCCAATCTTCCAGTTTCCCACTACTTTGTACGCATGAGCTTTTAGTTTGATGCCTTCTTTTATTTCCTTAGTTATCCATGGCTGGCTGTCCCCACCCTTACTGTCCTTGTTTTTAACTGGAATATACTTTTGTTGAGTACTGTGAAAAATGTCTTTGAAATTCTTCCACTGTTCCACCATATAGCCTTTGTACCCAGTCTACCCTATCGAACTCCTCCCTTCCGTTGTAAACTCCCTTGTTTAGGCATAATACACTGGATTTAGATCGAACTATTGCACCCTCCATTTGTATGAGCAGTTCAATCATACTGTGATCACTCTTTCCAAGAAGATCCCTAACTACAAGATTGGTAGTTTTACCTGTCTCATTGCACAGGACCAGCTCCAAGTTAGCACGTTCCCTTGTGGATTCTGTAACATACTGTTCAAGAAAGTTATCACGTATGCATTCTTTGAAGTCCTCCTCAAGATTGCCTTGACAAACTTGGTTCGCCTAATGTCTGTACAAATTAAAGTCCCCCATGATAACTGCTGTTCCATTCTTATATACCTCTGATATTTCTCGTTTTATTGCCTGTGCCACTGTAATGTTACTATTTAGTGGCCAATAGACAAATCCCACCAGTGATTCCCCCCTCCCCCAATCTCTACCCAGATGGATTCAACATTCTGCTCCTTAGATCTTGTATCGTCCCTCACTATCACCCTGATTTCATCCTTAATTAAGATCGCTACCCCACCTTCCTGCCTATCCTTCTGTATTACCTGATATCCCTGGATATTTAATTCCCAATCCTCTCCACCCTGCAACCATGTTTCTGTAATGGCCACTAAATCATACCCCTTTATACTGATTTGTGCCACAAGTTCACTACAGGCATTCAGATTAAGTGCCCTTACACTCATTGTGCCTTTAAAGTCTAGTTCTTTTTGTCTCTTACGCGCTTGACTTTTCAGCACTCCATTCTTACTTCTCTCTTTTTTAACTTTTGGTTTTACTTTAACTCTATCCACACTGTTCACTTTTACTTTATCCATACTTCTCCAATCTATTGAACCCACTCCCCTGCTGTTTAGTTTAAAGCCCTATCCACAACCCTAGTTATGTGATTTGCCACGATCCAGGTCCCATCATGGTTCAGGTGGAGCCTGTCCCAGTGGAACAGTTCTCTGCCTCCCCAGTACTAGAACCAGTTTCCCATGAATTCAAACCTACTTCTCCCACAGCAATCCTGTAACATCTTGATTACATTGTGCCATAGGTTAATGAGTAAAAGAATAGTATGATAAACTTCCCCAGAGGAATCTGATTTAAGACTCTTGTTCCTCTTGGCCATGATCTAATTAGTGTAACATAGGCAGGAAGCTGTACTTCAAGAAGTAATTCAAACCTGAGATCCAAACATCTTTGCATACTAAGGGAGTGGAAGGAAATAACAATCGGGTGGGTAGGTAGTCATGATCTTACTAACAGAATGAGTTCAAATGCTTGTGTAGCACAGTCTTGTTTTAATTATGTTTTCATGAGAAAGTGAACTAAAGAGGGCTTTAGCAACACACACAAAATGCTGGTGGAATGCAGCAGACCAGGCAACATCTATAGGAAGAAGTACAGTCGACGTCTCGGGCCGAGACCCTTCATCAGGACTAACTGAAAGAAAAGATAGTAAGAGATATGAAAGTGGGGTGGGGGGGGGGGGGGATCCGAAATAATAGGAGAAGACAGGAGGGGAGGGATAAAGCTAAGAGCTGGAAAGTTGATTGGCAAAAGGGATACACAGCTGGAGAAGGGAAAGAATGCTCAAAGTAGTTATGAGGGGATGCGAAGCAGAACAGGGTATTAGAGGAAATGTGGTGCAGAGAAAACTATTGAAATAAACCTCTTTGGAGTGAAGGAATAGTTGAGGAAATAGGAAAGGAATAAAATGGGTATATTGGAGTCAGTCTGTGATGGACCTGGACCATGGAAGTAAATGCATGTAGCACAATAAGCATGTTGGCAGAAGTTTGCAAGTACCTGTTGCCTAACCAGATGAACAGATGGGTTAAAGAAAGGGAGAATCACCATCTTGATGGTGAAAAGATTATTAAATGTGACAATTTTGTCATAGAGAGATTTGAAAAGAATGCAATGAGATGTTTTTGTATTCTCATCAGCCCACATTCCAATACAGTGACTGAATGAAGGCATGCAGAATTGTGTACTTTTACACAATATTCAATTTAGATTTTGTTTCTAAATACATTTGATTGCTGAATATTTTGTTGCAAGTTAAGTCATTCCTAAAAGTGTGTTAATATTATTTTGAAAATATCTAATCCTCTAATTGGGCATTTTTGACCATTTAGATTGCCTTGCAGTTTCCATATAAATTCTGGGAGAACAAAATACAGGGAGCAGACTTCTTTGGTCACATTCCTCCCAGTCCTGACAAACGTGGACTCTTTGGTGTATTTTATGATATGGATCCACAAGTAAGTGAATTAGTTGCTTTCAGTGCTTAATTGTGTTTAATGTTTTAGCTCATCACCTACATCTGTATATAAAAAGAAAATTTTAAAAATCATGGCATTAATAATGCATATAATAAGAGAAAGAAAAGGAAACATAAATTGTAACCTTTTGAAAGTACATTCCAATAACCAAATCTGATGTAATTTACCCACCAAACATAATTAGTGGACAAAATAATTTTGTAGAAATGTTAATATAGATGGTGTAATATAACTAAGTCCTAAGTGAATTGATGCTGTTTATCTTATTGATGTACTTGGAGCTGGTGGTAACAGTCAAGTAGCTGGTGTACACAGAAATATTTCATTTACATTCATTTTGGTACAGGGAAGGATATAATTCATAAGAATAAGTATAAGAATTAATAATTGTTACATGAGTCATAATAAAATCTGTTAATGCTATTATTTTGTGATACATTTTCTGCAATTGATTCAAAATTTATCCCCGTATCTTCCCACCAAGTGATTGACTGAGATTTGTAACAAAGAATTCTCAGCTCCAGTGACCTAGGTTCAATCCTGAAATTTGATCACAGTATTGAGTGTAAGTGCTTGGCTGAGGAACCAGTGGTACAGAGCTACCATCCACAGGATCATGACTGAACACCTCTTGGATCAGAATACTGCCTAATCACATTCTTCCATTGTTATGACCATGTGTTTCCTCCAAGTTCTCTGGTTTTCCAAAAATGTGTGGTTTGGTAGATTAATTGGCCACTGATTTTTTTCCTTGCTGTGCAGTGTAGAATCTGGCAGATTGGTAAGAATGCAAGGAGAATAAAATGAACTTAATAGGATTGGTGTATGATGGTTGATGCAGGCTTGTGGGCCAAAGTGGCTGTTTCCTGTCTACAAGGCTACTGATGGAGAGGTCTCTGTTTACATTTCTATTTCACTCAAGCCTCCTCCACTTTTTTTTAAATCAAGATCAAGGAAGCTTGCAAAAATACTGCAAATCCTCCAGACAGCTTTAACCAAGGGTTATTTTTCTGTAAAGCCTTTTGTATTTTTTACTAGTGAGATATTGCAGTCTGGTCAACATGGCAGAGAACTTTTACCTTGATTTCTAGACATTTGGCTTATAACCCAGATGTTAATTGAGTATTAGATCAGTCTCATCAATTATTCTGGTCTTATTAGGGGTTTCATGTTTATGCTACATGCAAATAACATGCTGAAATACCCATTCAATGTTAAGCATCCGTCCAAAATAAAATGGTCTGTATGATTTTAGTGATGTAATTTCACTTGGTTTCAACTCTGTGGATCCGAAAATACTTCAATAAATATCTGAAAGCATTTGTTAAACAGTGTTTTTAAGAGAACAAATTAGGCCAAAATCAGGTTTAATATCACTGACATACAGTATGTCATGAAATGTATTGTTTTGTGGCAGCAACACAGTGAAATACATAGACTGTAGACTCGACTTCCGGGTCATCAAGGGAATGGCGGTGTAGGGAGAGGTGTCTCGACAAAAAAGAAGATAAACTGCCCCAAAGTCGAAATTAGACAAATATTTAAAATTGAATAATTATATTAATAAAAGGGGCAAGGATGTTGTCTAAGAACAAGAGTAAAAAGTCCGCTCAGAAGGTTGATAAAAACAAAGAGACACAGCGAGACGACGGGCCTAGCTCCCCCACGGCTAGCCTAGATGGAGATAATGAGGAAGAATCAGTCAATTTGACTTTGATTCTCAGAGAGATTTGCAAGTTCCGACAAGATAACAGCAAACAGTTGGAAGATATTAAAGGAGAAATAGTAAACACTAATTTGAGGTTAGACGAAGCCGAAGCAAGGATTGTAGCGACTGAGGAGAGGCTGCAAAAAGCAGAGGAAGTGATAGAAATAATTCTAAAGCTGCAAGAGCAGCTCCAGTGGAAGCTAACAGACCAAGAAAGCCGCTCAAGAAGGGAAAATGTGAGGATCTACGGAGTTCCCGGAGGAGCTGAAGGTAAACTGATGATTCCCTTCGTGGAGAAGCTGCTTAGAGAGAATCTTGATATACCGGATGCAAAAGACCTACAGATAGAAAGGGCTTACCGTGCGTTAGCTCCACTGCCCCTGGCAGGCGCCCATCCCAGATCAATTGTAGTCAGATTCCTCAGCTACAGAATGAAGGAAGAGGTGCTTAAATGTGCATGGCAAAAGAAAGGTTTCATGTTGAGCAACTGTAAAATCAGTTTAGACCACGATTATGCACAGGAGATCCTTGCCAGACGGAAGGAATATGCGGAAACACGGAGAGTCCTGAAGGAAAACAATATCAGATTCCAGACCCTGCATCCAGCTTGGTTAAGAGTCTTTTACAATGAAGGGATAAAAACCTACGCTACAGTTAAGAGGCAACGTTGGACATGGCGGATCGAGGACTACCTATAAAAGTTATCACCCAACCGGAGTTGTTACTGGAGAGGATTCGGCAAAAGTCATGGCAGCCAGCGCGGGGAGGATGCTACATGAGAACCAGAGTGTCAAGTTACAAGGAAAAGCTGCGAATATTCAGACGCAAATGTACAGAGAATATAGATTAATTAAGAGAAATGACTGAAAAGAGTAAATCGGACTTGAAGGTAAAATGAAAGTTGGTAACTGAAAATAAACTAGACGGAATAACTTGAATATAGCAATATGGTCGAGTCATAAAAAGGAGAGAATTCTCTATGATTATTCACACTGTGGAGGGCCCTCTAACATAGGGTGAAGATAGAGGTATTCCCTCTGACCTGAGGCGAGTTGGTGCTCAGGCCTCATTGTTGGAAGTCAGGAAAAATTTTCAGATGTTATTTGTTCAAAAACGACTAGGGTGTGGTTGTATGTTTTGGTTTATTGTTGAGAAGGGATTGCTTACTGTTTGGTTAGAAAAGGAGAGTATTTTTTTATTAGAGAAAAATGCAAACTGCACTGGTAAAAATAATTTCCTATAATGTTAATGGGGTTTTGAATCCAATTAAGAGAAATAAGATTATATCTAAATTGAAAAAAGAGAGGGCACAAATAGTTTTCTTTTAGGAAACACACATGAGCCAATCCGAACATGTAAAATTAAAAAGAATGGGTTTTAAGCATGTATTTTATTCATCATATAAATTGAGCCACAAGAGAGGGGTAGCAACTTTAATATCAAATGCTCTTAATTATGAACATATTTCAGAGACTAAAGACAAGGATGGACAATTTGTAAAAATTACAGGAAGATAGAAGATACAGAAATAACATTGCTGAATATTTATGCTCCACCAGGTTGTGAATGGTCATTCTATAGGCACATTTTTGACCTAATGGTCAATTCTCAAGGGGTATTAATCTGTGGAGGGGATTTTAATATTAGGTTAAATCCTGCATTAGGTTCTTCAAGAATAGTCACTCCAAATAAACCTTTGACTAGGAAAGTGAATTCATTGATGGAGGAGTTGGGAATTATAGATGTGTGGAGGGAATTACATCCCACTAGTAAAGATTATACACATTACTCTTTCCGTCATTCAGCTTATTCAAGGATAGACTTTTTTTTATATTTAACATAGATAGACTCAGGATAAAAGACTGTAATATTGTAACAATTGATTTGTTGGATCATAGCACAGTCTCTATTTCCCTAATCCTGGAAAGGACAATGAGGAAAACACTACGGAGGTTAAATTCACATATACTCAATAATCCGGAAGTAATGGAGAGATTAAGGGGAGAAATTAAAGAATACCTAGATCTTAATGACAAGGGGGAAACATCACCAGTGATCTTATGGGATGCATTAAAAGCTGTACTGAGAGGAAAAATTATTTCCATAACCACTCACATGAAAAAATTCAATGCACAAAAATTAGCAGACCTTCAAGGAAAATTAAAACAACTTCAAGCTGTAGATAGCAATAAAATTAATTCTAATTTAAAACAGGAAATTAAGAAATTGCAAAGTGAAATTGATGATATTTGTACATTGGAAACTCAAAGAAATTTTCTTTACTTGAGACAAAAGAATTATGAAGTAGGAGGTAAATCAGCTAGATTATTAGCATATAAGTTACGTAAACAACAAGCAGATAATACAGTTTACAAAATAAAGAATCCAAAGACAAAGCTGGTGGAGAACACAATAAGGAAAATTCAAGAGAGTTTTCAAACATATTATCGAGAACTGTACTCTCAACCCCAGGCCTCAAATGAGACCTATATAGACACTTTACTGAATTCTTTAGATCTACCCAAGCTCACAGATTTACAAAACAAATGCCTATTAGAACCAGTAACTGTCAAAGAACTGAACGTGGCCATCTCTAGATTAAAAACCGGAAAGTCTCCAGGTTCTGATGGGTTTACCTCAGAGTGGTACAAATCGCTGAAGTCACAGTTAGTCCCATTGCTACTTAACACCTTTAATTGGATATTACAGAGAGGAGAAATTCCACCTTCCTGGAGAGAAGTGATTGTTTCAGTTATTCCTAAAGAGGGTAAAGATAAACTAGAATGTGGCAATTACCGGCGAGTCAGCGTTCTTAATTTGGATTACAAATTACTTACATCTATATTAGTGCGCAGACTGGAAAAGTTTTTACCTGGCCTCATCCACTTAGACCAGACTGGATTTATTCAACAAAGACAAACTCAGGACAACATAAGAACTTTACACATACTGGAACAGGTTACTAAGAGTGGGACAGAGACAATGAAAGTGGGGCTAGACGCTGAGAAAGCTTTTGATTCAGTTAGTTGGGCATTCCTATATAGAGTGTTAGGAAGATTTGGCTTTCAAGAAAAGTTTATTAAAGTAATCCAGACTTTATATGACAGTCCCACAGCTCAAGTTAAGATACATGGGGACCTCTCTGACTCCTTTATTTTAGAGAGAGGAACTAGACAGTGATGCCCAATTTCTCTTCTTTTTGCACTATACATTGAACTGCTTGCCCAACTAATAAGACAGAGCAAAATTGTAAAAGGTATTAAGGTGGCAGGGATTGAACAGAAAGTGGCGTTATTCGCAGATGACGTCTTAGTTTATCTGAGTGAACCAGAAAAATCATTTATAGGATTGTTTACACTGTTGGATGAGTTTGGGAAAGCTTATAAAATAAATGTAAAGAAAACGCAGGTTATGTCCCTAAATTATACAGTATCCAAAAAACTGCAGGATACATATGATCTTGAGTGGGAAGCTAAATCATTAAAATATTTAGGAATAACCCTGCCAAAGGATCTTTCAACGTTATCACAGGTAAATTATGGGCCATTAATTTCAAAGATAAAAGCAGATATACATAGATAGAATTTTATACCCTTTTTAAGTTTAAATTCAAGGATAAATGCTATAAAAATGAATATTCTCCGTCGGTTACTCTATCTTTTCCGGACTTTACCTGTAGAGGTGGACGATAATCAATTCAGGGAATGGGACAAATGGATTTCCTGCTTTATCTGGCAAGGAAAGAAACCTAGAATTCGATTTGACTCCTTACAGTTAGGGAAGGAAGGAGGAGGTATGGCACTTCCTTGCTTGAGAAATTATTTTTATGCTTCACAGATAACCCCTCTGTTATACTGGTGTAATAAGGAATATAAGGCTAGATGGAAGGAAATAGAATTTGGATTGATTGACAGTTTTCCTCTGCAGGCCTCAATAGCAGACAAAGGATTGATTGCCCAATTGGAAAAGTCTAAAAACAGCTGGATAAATCTTAAATTAAAAGTATGGCAGAAGGTGGCTAATTCATGTGGAATTAATAACATGTTAAAACTTTTTAGATGGTGTGTATATGATACTGAATTTCTTCCCAACAGAGTAGATAAAAGATTTGAACTATGGATAAAGAAAGGACTTACAACCTATCTCTCATTTACATAGAAAAGATTATTACGAAGTTTCCAATCCTTACAGGACAAACATGGCCTAGAACATAATGACTTTTTTAGGTACCTTCAAATACGACATTATGTTAACCAGAGTGGTAGATATACAGATTTATCAACAGTAGAATTAGAATTTTTCAAGATTCTGAATTCGGCTTACAGTTCAATGCCAAGTAAATCAATTTCTCGATTATACAATGTACTCTTACATGCTAAAAATGAAAACACATTGTATATTAAAGAGAAGTGGGAGAAAGAAGTGAGGTTGGTACTTTCAGAGGAGGTTTGGGGGAAAATATGCAGCTTTCAGTGGTCTTCGACTAACTCTTTGATTTGGAGAGAACATTGTTGGAACAATATTATAAGATACTTCAAGACCCCATATCAGGAAAAATATAAAGACACAAACGTGACGTGTTGGAAAGTTTATATTGGAAAGGTATTCATAGAACTTTAGGTCAGGTATTTAAGACCCAGATACCTCTGAACTTTGAGACGCTCTATTTGGGACATGTACTGTCCTTGGATCAGAAGAAAGACATAAAGTTGCTACAGGTCCTCTTAGCGGCAAGTAAGAAATCAATCACCAGAAAGTGGCTAAATCCAGTATCACCTACATTAGAAGATTGGCATGAAATTATTTTGGAAATATTTAAAATGGAAAAGATGACCTACTCTTTGAGAATTCAAAGAGAAAAATTTAATCAAATTTGGAATAAATGGATTGAATTTATAATCCCAAAGCGAGCAGACTCTGGTTGACTCTCCTAATAATTTATACTGCTTTTCTCATCAACACAGTAATATTGCTAATGTAAGCACCCTTGGTTCGATTGTTTACTGTTTCTTTTTGAAAATAGGGAATTAACACAAGTAAAGGAAAAGATTTGGGAAAGGGGAAAAATTAAGTAAATAAGTACATAGGGATTGGATAATTATGTTTGGGGGTTAGGATATAAAATCCTACAATGGTAGTTACATAGGGTTACATATAATATTTTGGACCAGAAGTAATGGTTCAGATGAGATACATGGAAATTATTATTAATCCACTATTATTACTATTTTTCTTAACAATTATTGTCATTGCTTAGTCTAATAGGGTGGATTTACAACTGCACATAATTATCTATTTAAGTGCCTTATTACTTTTTATATTATCTCAATGTGTACTTATGAATGTATAAAAATTTACAGATTTAAATTTAAAATTAAAAAAAAAAGAAATGCATAGACTAAATTACAGTAAGGTGTATACAAAACAATAAGTTTGTGTGTGTATAGTGCAAAATTAGTAAAGTAGTGTTCATGGGTTGGTTCATAGATGTTCAGAAATCTGATTTTGGAGGGGAAGAAGCTATTCCTAAAACATGTATTCAAGCTCCTATACCTCCTCTCTGATGTATTAATGAGAAGAGGGCATATCTAGGGTGATGAGGTCCTTAATGATGGATGCTGCCTTTTTGGGTATTGTCTTTTGAAGATCTCCTTGATGCCATGAAATTGGAATGAATTCTAAGTGCTCACTGAATTCTTCTGTTCCTTGAGAATCTGTTCATTTGGAATTACTTTATTTTATTAGCATATTGTGAACTCTAATTGTATTTATAACAATTAAACATTTTTAGGGCAAACATTGTGTCCTGATGTCTGTTATCAGTGGAGATGCAGTGGCTGTAATACGAGATATGCAAGAGGAAGAAGTGATTGATCTATGTATGAATGTTCTCAAAGAACTTTTTAAAGAACAGGTAAGGAATGCAAATTTCAAAAAAAAAAAATCCAAGTACACAAACTTTCTTTAGAATATACCTAGGTATAACAGGAATTCTTGTTAGGGTAAATTGTTAATACCTAGATTTTGCATAAAGTGTGTGAGGCAAAGATCTACTTGTGTTCTGATTGAGGCATTTGTATTTCAGCCTTTATCAGAATCAGGCTTATTATCACTGGCATGTGTCGTGAAATCTGTTAACTTAGCAGCAGCAGTTCAATGCAATACATAATATAGTAGAAGAAAAAATGAAAATTAATAATAAGTAAAACAATTACAGTATATGTATATTGAATAGATTAAAAATTGTGCAAAAACAGAAAGAACATGTATTAAAAAGTGAGGTAGTGTTCAAGGGTTCAATGTCCATCAGTTGGCAGAGGGGAAGAAGCTGTTCCTGAATTGCTGAGTGTGTGCCTTCAGGCTTCTGTACCTCCTACCTGATGGTAACAGCAAGACAAGGGCATTACCTGGGTGCTGGAGGTCCTTAATAATGGACGCTACCTTTCTGAGACACCACTCCTTGAAGATGATATGGGTACTTTGTAGGCTAGTACCCAAGATGGAGCCGACTAAAATTACAACCCTCTGCTGCTGCTTTCGGTCCTGTGCAGTAGCCCCCCATACCAGACAGTGATGCAGCCTGTCAGAATGCCCACTTACCCCCTGAAGTTCAGTGTATTCAGAAACAAAATATCAAAATAACATTTGGACCCAGTTTGCCACAATGGAGGAAAAGGCATTATTACATAACTGTTGCCATATACAGTAGGTTAGATATTTACATTGTTGAATTTTATCTCATAGTCAGCCCCTTAATCAAAGATAACTCCCTTCCATTCCATTTCTGTGAGCTCTGTAAGTGACTCTACATAATCTGGCACAGGTAGGGTAGGTGTACTAAACAATGTTGTCTGTTTCCTGCATGATGAGAATGGTGTACTTTTTCTGAAATGGGGACTTCGTAGTGTTTTGTGTTCTCATAAAGAAACGCTGCTAAAAGCACTCTGATCAGAAATGGTGTAGATTAATCACCACTTAGAAAGACTTTATCTGTTAGGCAACAACATCAGCCTCTGCCTCAATTGTACATAAATTCAGTATATATTAATAATACAAGACCCAGCTGACATTCTCAAATGCTGTTATCAATCAAATAGAGAACAAAATGGGTAAAATGTGAGTCCTTTAGTGTGTGGAATGCGACTTGCAAGTACATAGAGATCAATGCTTAGGCTATAACTATTCACAATCTGTATAGCAGGGTCAAAATGTATTATTTCCAAGTTTGTCAGTGATACAAAACTAAATGCAAATGAACATAGTGATGAGGATGCAGTCTTCAAGCTGAGGGAGTCAGCAGCAACATGGTAGATGAAGTTCAGTGTGGGGGAAAACCGAGGTCATTCACATGTGAATGAGTGTGAAATGATGCTCAAAGGAGCCAGGGTGTTCTTGCACATCAGTCACTGAACTTAACATGCAGCAGGCAGTTAGCAAAGCAAATCATTTGTTCATCTTTATTACTAGAGGAATTGAGTACAATAGTAAAGTATAATTATGTCACCACACCTGGATCTTTATGTATAACTTAAATCTTCTTTCCTAAAGGATAGATTTCTTACAGAGAGAGTGCAGCAAAGATTTGCTGATCTATTTCCTAGAATTACAGTTTTTTAAATTTGAGACTAGCTTAACTCTTTCCCTTTGGGGTTTGGAAGGAGCTATGACCTTGTTGAAATAATTTTAGAGAATTAAGAGAACTTTAGAGAAGGTAGGATATAGCAAAGGTATAGTTGTCATAGTCTGAAAATGAGAGAGAAAACTAAAATGAAATGACATTTCCTCACTTTGGAAATGTCTTCTCCAAAGGACTGAGGAAACTCTGACAGTGATTGCATTTAAAATGATGTTTGATAAATTTCTGGATATTAAAAAAAATGAGGTAGAGTTTGCAGCAAAATATTGTTGAGGTAGAAAATCAGCCATGTTATATTGAATGGTGGAGCAGATTGAGGGGCTGAATTCCTTTCTAGTGTCTTTGTGTTTCTAAAAAGAAATTCTGCTTTTCCATACTTAAACCAAAGTGATTAATTGACACTTCCTCACTTGTATTTTACCTTGTCGAATCCTACCCTCAATCTGCAAGCAGTATTTTCTAGATAGTTGCTTTGTTTTGCATGTTCTTCTTTCAGGTAAATTGTTTCTCAGCTAGGATTGAAGACAGAAATACCAGCATGGGAATGGGATGGAGAAGTAAAATGTTATAAGGCTGGAAGCTCAGGGTTGCCATCATTGTCTGATGAAAAGTATTCTAATCTTAGAGTACCATTCAGCCCAGGATGTTGATATTTAATAATATGATATTCAGTTTATTATTTTCAGTTAAATCCTTTTTATTTTCCCATCACAGATATAACTGTACCTTCCTGTTTCAAATTGTTTCTGTATCATTTTAGTTTACCTCTAGGAAATTGTACCTTATCAGCTTTAGTCTGCTGTATCTTTTCAGAAATTCTCTCTGTTCTCTTCACCTTCTCATCTTTGTAGTTCTGATGAAGGACTCTTGAGGGTAAATGTTGATTTAGATTCTCTCCTCATTGCTTAACCTACTGAGTGCTTCCAGTTTTCTGTGTTTATTGGATTTTAAGTATATTGTTCCAACTGGAATTTAGTTATATCATGTAAAAGAGTTTTGTCCTCATCTTGCTTTGGTTCCATCCTTTCTGTAATGCAAAATAGTTTTGCTAATGCAAGTTAAGTACTATGGAGCCCATTTTAATGGAGTACTAATGTATGAAACTTGGAATTTTGGTTCGGTAGAAAAAATAGGTACTTTTGAAGTTTCTGGTTAAAGAGCTAATCTAATAACTAGAATAGTAGGGATGAAAATCCCATTTTGTCTTCTGTGGTAACTGCAGAGCATTTCCTGTGACTTGAACGACCTAAGGTAGAGGAAATGTCATTAGCTGGAGGAGCATGAGATCTGGGTTTTGAAGCTTGAGCAACAGTTGATTCACTGAATGTTCTGTAGTTAGCATTTCATGAGATGGTTACTTTGCACCTTGGGAATGTGATCAGGGGAGTGAGTCCATGCCAGACAAGCAAATAGTGGTTCACCTGGAGAATGCAACCTGAGCAAAGACCATGAGAGCCTCAAGTATGGGGGGGGGGGGGGGGGGGAAGGGAGAGCAATGAACAGTTATTAAGGAAGTCTTTAGTATCATTGATGTAGAATAGCCTGGAGTCGGAGGTCAGAAGTTTTTTTATTTAAGACCATCAGCATAGGTAGATAAAAGGGTGAGGTTCTGCAGTTATGTTTTAAGAATTTGTGAGAGTTTAAGAAGCAGAATCTCAGATTACTCCTGGAATGACATACTAGTAAGTTTTGAAATAGGATTGCAGAGGTGAATAAATTGCTGGGGAGGTGATGTTGATGGGAGGGTTACAGGTACCTAGGGCATTAAGATCAATTCTGCGGAAGGTACAATCTTTGCTGTTGTTAGGTTCAATATTGTTGCAGATCAGTTTGCTGGTGATCTTGTGGATGGGTTTGAGGGGTTTAATTTAGCATAGATGTGGTGGGAAGGTGCACATACACTAAGAAGAGAGAAAAGCAGAACTGGAAAAAGGTCAAAAATTAGTAAGGGAGGTTAAAAGCAAGTAGACAATTAAATTAAAACTACAGGTTCATTTAATGGTGCACATTTGCAATAAGTATAGGAAGTGTAGGACACTGAGATCAATGGAAGAATAAGAAATCAGATTTACAATCACTGGCTTATATGCTGTGAAATTTGTGGCAGCAGTACAGTGAAGACAAAAATTATTATAATGTGAAAAAAGGATCAACAAAGTACTGTTGGATTTTTAAAAAAAACTACTGGAGGAACTCAGTGCACTGAGCAGCTTTAGTGGGAGAAAATAAATTATCATTTTGGGTTGAAATCTTCCATCAGGACTGAGTGTAGAGGTCAGATGGCCAGCATCAAGAGAAGGTGAGTGGCAAGAAAGGATTCCAAGGCAATTGGTGGACTGAGGAAAGCTGCAAGATGACAGGCAGGTAGTGCTAGAAAGGGAGGTTTGTGGGGGTGGAGTTGTAAAACTGGCAGGTGAATGATGGATGGAGAGGGGAGAGAAAAATATGGAGCAATGTAGTGGGGAGTGTGAAGATGAAAGAGCTGCTGGAGGAAGATGAGCAGGAATATAAAGCATTACTGGAGCTGGATTTGGATAAGAGGTGAAAATGGGAATAATTAATAAGAGGTGAATGAAAATTGGAATCAGATGGGGGTGAGGAACCTTTGTTGAAGTGGGTGGATGGAGCCAGGAGGAGAAAGGAGATAAAGATCAGTAAAGGTGGTCTGTGGGGTACAGGAGAGGAAGCACAAGCAATCAGGAGAGGGTAGAAATGGGGAAAAATGGGGGGAGAGAGAGAGGATAGGAGGGGTGGTTACATAAAATTGTAAAGTTTGATATTCATGTCACACACATCAGAATGCTGGAACTCTGCTGACCAGATAGCATCTATGGAAAAGAGTAAACAGTCGACGTTTTGGGGAAAGACCCTTCATCAGGATTGTTTACTCTTGAGCATATGTACTACTTGGCCTGCTGAGTTCCTCCAGCATTTTGTGTGTACAGGCAGTCCCCGGGTTACATATGAGTTCTGTTCCTGAGTCCATCTTTAAGTCGGATTTCTACGTAAGTCGGAACAAGTATATCCGGTATAATTTAGTGACAGTTCGTCAAACGTTTGTCTTAGTATATAGTATATATTTTACCTTTCTATGCATATAAAACACTTAAGAGACGTATGTATTCCAATAATTAAACCACTGCGTTGCTTAGTAATAATTGTAGCTTTCATCGGGGCAGGGCGTTTCACATGCTCCATTATTCTCACTTTATCCGTTATCCTTTAAAATTGTTCCGATCGTTGACCGACTATAGCCTCGCGCTTTTCCAATGACCAATGGCGTTTTTCCTCTTTCCAAACGCTTTATTATTTCCACTTTATTTTCAATCGCGATCGCTTCCCGTCAATGGAACAGAAACACTGCGAGTGGCGGGTCCCGAGCTGTGCCGGCTCCTGAGGTCCGCTGGGTCCTAAGGACCACCACACTGAGACAGGCTAAATGGGACAAGTGGGGGCTGTGCTGGATTTGGGTATTTGATCCTTCACAATATTCCGCGTGGGTATTTAAATTGGAGGTGGCGCGGAGTCAGGGTGAATCTTACTAAAAAAAATTTAAGCCAAATACAAAGTTAAACACTCAACACAGTGTCAATGGCAATGACTTAAAATGGCGTATGACGTCGCGATCCGACTTAAAATGGCGAACGGCGTTCTCCTTCCTCAGTTCGTAAGTACGAGTTGTGTGTAAGTCGGATGTTCGTAACTTGGGGACTACCTGTACTTTGATTTCCAATATCTAGATTTTCTTATTTGATATTCATATTGAGTTGTAGGCTACCCAGGCAGAATATTAGGCGTTTCTCCTCCAGTTTGCATTGGGCTTCATCATGGTCAGTGTGGGAATGGGGAGTTGAAATGGTCTGCAACTGGGATGGCCATTGTGGACTGAGCATTGGTGTTTTGCAAATCCGTTATCAAGTCTGCACTTGGTCTTTCTCTTTGTAGAGGCCAGCAGATAACTGCTTAGACCTAGACTTGTGTTTAGATGCGGGGGTGGGGGGGGGGGGGAAGGTACATAAAATCAAAAAATCCAGAAGTTTCACAGGTACACAGGATAACTAAAGCATGAGTATGATAAGTTAGGGATAAACAAGAAAAAAAATGAATGTGGAAGATGTGGGTGAGGTTCTAAATATTTTGTGAATGTCTGTTAAAATAATGTTTGTGATGCTGTAATTAAGATTTTGAAATATTAAATATGATTTAGTGAGGCGGAGGAGTATTTATCCACTTTTAGGGTGTTAGAACCCTAAAAGTGGATAAATATGCATAGATGAAATGTATTACAGGCTAGTAAAAAAAGTAATCTGAGGCACTAACAATTTTTCAATCATAGTGGTGCTCAAGTATTGGGGAACTGCTAACATTTTGCTTTCAAAGGGAAAAGGAAGATAAACCATGTAATTACAGGTCAGTTAATTTGACATTAATTCTCGCTAAATTATTGAAGTCCAATTTTAGTGTAAATTCTTATTTATAAAGGCACAGATTAATCATGGAAAGTCAGTTTTGAAAGGATAATGGAGGCAGAACTCATCAGAACTGTGAATAGAGAAAGTTAGATATCTGATAGTACTTGTAGCAGTTAACAATGGGGTAAGATAGAGGGATTTTAAAACTTTTGATAATTTTATAATGTAGATCTCAGCTAGTATAGATTAGCAAACATAAGTGATGAATGATGAGAACTGTGTACAAATTAGTATTTAATTGGTTTAGTATGGGGTTATGAGTAAATCAACTTTGCAGCCTTTATCCAAGAATGGAGCTTGAATGTTGCAGAGCCAGTAAGATACATAAAAATTGCTGCGATTTTGATTCCTGTCTTCCCCTTCCCCCACCACACTCTGCAGTCCCCTCTCCCTCAGATCCCACTGTCAACTCCTAGACCTTCAGAGGCTCCATCTTCCTCTTATCCTACCCCTCCCCCCTCTGATCCCAGCTCTCATCTGTGCCGGGTCTTTACCATCCCCTCTGAGGCAGAGTGCTCTGTCCTCAGTAAGGGCCTCACCTTTGTCCCCCTTTGCCCACAACTCAGCGAGTTCCACATATGCCATGACGCTGAACTCTTCTGCCGGCTCTGTCTTCGAGCCTACTTCTTCGGCAAGGGCTCTCCCACCCCCACCGATGACCCTTTCTCCCGTCTTCAACCCTCCTCCTCTTCATGGACTTCTGGTTTTCTGCCTGCTCTGGATCTCTTTATTGCTAACTGACGACGGGACATCACCTGTCTCGCCTTCACCACACCTTGTTCCAATTCCAACCTTACTCCTTCCGAACGCTCTGTTCTCCACTCCCTCCGCACCAATCCCAACCTCACTATAAAACCCACTGATAAGAAGGGCGCTGTTGTAGTCTGGCATACTTTGCCAAGGCACAGCGACAACTCGCTGATACTTCCTATTTACCCCTCGATCATGATCCCATTAAGGAGCACCAGGCCACTGTCCCCCACACCATCACCAGCCTTATCAGCTCTGGGGATCTCCCATCCCCTGCCACCAACCTCATGGTTCCCACACCCCACACTTACCGTTTCTACCTCCTACCCAAGATCCACAAACCTGCCTGTCCAGGTAGACCCATTGTCTCAGCCTGCTCCTGCCCCACCAATCTCATTTCTGCATACCTTAACACTGTTTTATTCCCCCCTTGTTCTATCCCTTCCCACCTATGTTCGTGACACTTCTCACGCTTTGAATTTTTTCAATGATTTTATGTTCCCTGGCCCTCACGCCTTATTTTCACCATGGACATCCAGTCCCTATATACCTCCATCCCCCACCGGGAAGGTCTCAAAACTTTTTTTTGGATTCCAGACCTAACCAGTTCCCCTCTACCACCACTCTTCTCCGTCTAGCGGAATTAGTCCTTACTCTCAATAATTTCTTCTTTGGCTCCTCCCACTTCCTCCAAACCAAGGGTGTAGCCATGGGCACCAGCATGGGTCCCAGTTATACCTGTCTCTTTGTTGGCTTTACGGAACAGTCCATGTTCCAAGTGTATATGGGTATCTATCCCCCTCTTTTCCTTTGTTACACCAACGACTGCATTGGTGCTGCCTCCTGCACGCATGCTGAGCTCGTTGACTTCATTAACTTTGCCTCCAACTTTCAACCTGCCCTCAAATTTACCTGGTCCATTTCCGACACCTCCCTCCCCTTTCTTTATCTTTCTGTCTCCATCTCTGGAGACGGCCTATCTACTGATATCTACTATAAGCCTACTGACTCACAGCTACCTGGACTATTCCTCTTCCCACCCAGTCTCTTGCAAAAATGCCACCCCCTTCTCACAATTCCTCCGTCTCCGCCACATCTGCTCTCAGGATGAGGCTTTTTATTCCAGGATGAAGTTTTTAAACAAAGGGGGTTTCCCTTCCTCCACCATCAACTCTGCTCTCACCCCATCTGCCCGCCACCCCACTCGGGATAGGGTTCTCCTTGTCCTCACCAGCCTCCGAGTCCAATTTGATTGCAGTAAGGTCAGAAGAGAGCTGAGTGTTTAAATATAAAATAATGCATTTCTCACAGGGGGAGGAGAGCGAGTTTGTAAATCTGGTGGGAGCAAATGACATTGGGATTGGCAAGGGTGGAACTCTATGCAAGGGGTATGGGACAGGTAGCAGAGGAGTGGTGAAGCGGGTGGTGATATGGGTGTAGGGACACAAAGCAAGGTTATTTGATTCCAAACAATTGGCATATTGATTTTAGAATGTCTCTCTGGTGCTTCCCACTCCCTCCCTTTTCCCAACCATGATTCCTCCCTCCCTGCCTCTTGAACACTTAGTCCAGAATATAGACACATATTAGATTCAGGTTATCATCACTGTTTCTTCCCACAATCCAATGTCTTATTGTTAGGTTAACTGGCTACTGTAAGGTATTCTTGACATGTTAATGGCAAAATTAATCAAATAGGAGTGAATTGATGTCTAGAAGAAAGAACGAATTGCCAAGGGAAGTGGGATGAATTCAGTTGTTCCCTTGGATGTCACATAGGTGTAATGTTGCAAGAATATACAAGTATTAATTTTATTTATTGATAGGAAGTTCCAGATCCAATCAGATACTTTGTTACACAGTGGAATAAGGACCCTTGGACACAGATGGCTTACAGCTTTATAAAGGCAGGGGGAAGTGGTGAAGCTTATGATATAATTGCTGAAGATATACAGGGAAAAGTTTTTTTTGCTGGTGAGGTAAGTAGATACAACATGGATTTTTTTTTTAAATCTAAGATTGCTCTGAGAAAGAAATGGCTTATTGATCATTACAAATTGATTCATGAAAGATGTTAAATAAATCAGCTGACTCATTTTTATGGACCCTTGTGCTTTATTATTTGTCAAGATAAACCCCACGTGCTTAATATCAAAAATGATCAGTTCAGATGATCAAGGACATTTTTAAAAAATGTATAACAGACACTAGTTTTAAGCTAACAAAATGTGTCTCCCAAGGAACCTCTATATTACTAACTGTTAATTAACTATAAAATTCAAATAATTAATATACAAAACCTATGTAATATGTTAACCAGGCAAAGATGCTGAAAATTAGACTTTGTATTGAGTCTATCAGTCAGCCATGTTAATGTATTCTGTAACATAAAATTGTCCTTTAAGAAGCATTCTTACAGGCCTCCAGTAAATAATAAAAGATACAGACTAATTGACAGATAACCAGCCAGCTGAACCATTAAGCAACAGGGCTGTGAGTTAATTCCACCTAACAACTTTTTAAAATATCTCAACTTGCATATTGTATTGATATTATAATTAACCAAAATATTTGGATTGTCCTCTCCCTGATTATACTTCCTGTATAACCATTATTCTTCAAATGCCAGCATTTAGAGCAACAAATAATTTTGTTTTAAAGCCATGCGGAAATGAAGTATACCCCTTAAGATAGAGCAAGGTGTATTCACATTTTAAACTGTATAAAGATGCAACCAACAGATTCAGTATATCACTAAGAAATTCTCAAGAAATCAAAACCAAGAATTTAATGGAAAATTAGTTTCAATAATCCTTAATGTTTGTACAATCTTCAGATGCTGCTTTATCTAGTTACTAGTTTTGTTTTTGACTATTTCAAATGATGTTCAGAAATATGCCAGTGGCTATATGAAAGGCCTAAATGCAAGATATACTGATTGTTTTTTTTGTGACCATTTTGCTGTGTTAACTAGAATATTAATTGAAATCCTAATTTACTTTTCTTTTAAAACAGGCAACAAATCGGCACTTTCCACAAACTGTTACAGGGGCATACCTCAGTGGAGTCAGAGAAGCTAGTAAAATTGCTGCATTGTAAATGACGACGTATATGACTGAATGAAAAATGCTGTATATATGGAAGGTACTGCTCTTTAAAAAAAATTGCTGCTGAATTCTGTAATGGTAGTTCTCTGCTTCAAATTCAAGAATGAAAATTTGCAAATATTTAAAAATTGATTAAAACTTGTTTATATACCAGAGTACAAAAATTGGTTGAACTTTCAGCAACTATTCATGTTACAAATAAAGGCAATAAACCTGTAACTTGGAGCCTTTTAATAAAAAGTTGTGAAACATAAGTGTAAGTTCTACAAAGTGCAAAAAAGCAGTTAAATACTGAACAGCTTTCACAACACAATATTAAGGTTGCATGACAAAAAAGCCACCTATGATTTTGCAGAACCAATCAGTTCCTTTATATTGGTAAATTTAATACTGGATTCTAACCACCTATCAATAGTTGTTGCAAGTAGTGACCAAGGAATTTGAAACTGTATCAAAGATTGTATTTTAGTTTTGAAAGAAATTTATTTCTATCCTTCTAGTGTCAATGAGTTGTTTGAAAGCAATCCTGTTAGTTGTTTGGAAGAAACTCTGCATTTATAGCCAGAGCTATAATTACCTCAGTCAAGTGTACAAGATAGCTGTTTTTTTTCTGCCAGATTAAATTTTATTAGCAATGCACAAAATTCTGGAGGTACTTTTGTCAGTCAGCATCTATGGAGAAGCATAAACAGTTGATGTTTTCAGCTAAGACCTTGATGAAGGGTCTTGCCCCAGAACGCCAACTGTTTATTCCTTTCCATAGCTGTTGCCTGACCCTCTGACTTCCTCCAGCATTTTGTGTGTTACTCTGGCTTTCCAGCATCTCATATTCCTGAATAATCATTAATATCCAAGTTTTAGAACAGGAAAATCAAAGTATACTTGCATTTTCTTCAGTTGAAAATCCAAATTGACTGTTAAACTAAATGTTGGTTTGAAAATGTGCAAATAACACTGCCTTTTAATTCTCGTCAACCTGAGTGCTATTAAAATGACAGTTCTTTCACTGCCTAAACTAAATCCTTTTGATCCTATTTATAGTAATTTTCAATTTTTTTTTAAAAGCCTGTATATATTGATGTAAATGTTTCATTTTGTTAGAACTGCCTCCTTTGTGTCTGCTTTCTGCAAATAGAAAAAAAAAGTACTGCTAGAATTAATTTGAGCTGAGCTAGAATGCCAGTTTGCCTTTGGGGTAATTTAAACAATCAATCTCAGGTACTGCATTTTTAGCCTTCCTTATTCCACAAATTACTTTATTAGAAACTTGTCTGTAAATTTCTCATTACCTTGCAAACTTGTTTTTCAGCAGCCTGATCCAAAATTTAAGTTAGCATGACTGTAATACACTGTATGCAAATTAGGATTGTTTTAGTTCAGGCATTGCATTATACTAACAGCTTGCCTAAAGTTTGATTTCCAATGCAAATTCATACCTCTGTTCTAAAGTTGTTTGAAATGATGAATATCAAAAATAGATAGTAAGATTACTTTCTCCCTTCATCAGTTAAAATTAACTGTTCTGAACAGGTATAATGATCAAATGAGTTTGCAACAAGATGGATGCTCTTTCTATTCAGAAAGATTTTTTTGTAAGCTGGTCATACTCCCAATTTATAAAGAATTTTAAAAAGTCTGAACTGTCTCCTTGCACTTTTATTTAATCTTCAAGCAGGGGCATGTTAATAGTCAAAACAGGTTCTACAAAGAACTGAATTATGAATGTACATATTCTGCATCACTAATAAAACCACCCCTCTTACAAAATTAAAACTGCAGCTTTGCCTTGAGAACATTTAAATACAGAAGAACAAATCAAAGATTAAAAATTAAATTGCTTTAACAGTACATGCAACTGTGATCCACTTTCAAGCTCAGGAAGAGCAGCTACTTTTCCAATTATTCAGCTGAATTTGAGCTACTAAGAAAAAAATGCTTAACCATAATCAAGTTATCGGGTAATTTATTCACAACTCATCAAATTTACAGTTCATAAACAGGTTTAAAAAACTAGTATACTACTAGAAAATTTAACAGATAAAAGTTCAAGTCTTAAAAGGCAGAACTATAGCTAAAGAAGCCAAATCTAGTTTGAAGGATAGTCGATTGGTATTGGCATAAGATAATCTACATCAATCCCCACTCAAGCATTCTTATTTGTGCTGGTGTTCATTCATTCTCACAATCGATAGGGAATATGGTATCAACACCATCTTAACATCACTTTGCCGATTTCTTTGAACCAGGACCACTTCATGAAATACACTGAAAAGTAAAATTTAGAATATTACTTAAGGCATCAATTTCATCACTGAATAGTGGCAAAGGCGTGTATGTCTGCAAATAGGAAATGCTTAGTCGTATTCAAAATAATGTCAATTCACTCTCCTATATTCACAAACTTTGAATGTTCAAATTATTTGACCCTTAAAAAGTCCCCAATTGCATTAAAAGCATTCAATTACATCCTCTCTAGAGGGCTCTAATTTATAGTAGTTAAATAATCCAATTAATTAAGCATTTCTTATGTTAGCACTTACATATTAATCAGAAAATCTGAATCAAATGGTGACTCTGGACATATCCTTTTATCATACAAGTCAAAAACCTGAAATGTTAGGTTTTCTCAAACATTTTTTAAAATTGATTTCCAGTATTAATGATATTTTGAATCCAGATCATCCCTAATCACTTTGTTAACATCTTTCTCCCTACACAACAGCTTTAAAACAAATCAAAGTTAAGTACTTAGAACAATGAATACCTACCGCTTTCACAGTGTTCTTGACAAAATCTTTTTTGTCTGAGAGGTCATATTCTGGATAGACAGCAAATACCTAAAGTAAAGTGGAAATTCATTTAATGATTAAAAAAATTAGAAACATCATAGGATGTTCATTTTACAAACACTGAGTCTCTTATGCATGATCATAGTGCCTACCCAGATTGATCTCATATGACCCAAGGAACAACCAAGTTGAATGCAGTTAATAACAAGTAAGAGTTCCTTGTTAAATCTAGATATTACAAGAACAGGTGTAGGCCACTTTCCCCTCAAACATTCTCTGCCACTTAAACAAATTATGATTGAGTTACTGCATTCCAATTTATATATCAATTACTCAACTTTGCCTTAAGGGATAGTGGAAGAAGTCTGAAATATTTTAAGGGTCAAAATTTACCTTGCCCATTTTAAATAAGCTTCTTTCACATGAACACATACATACACACACACACACACACACACCTAACATTGTACATTATCTAATCAACTAGATTCAACAAGCAGCCTTGCGGCAATGCACTTTATAACTAAAGCACAACCTCCCTACTCTTCAATTCCTTAGGAATGAGAATGCCATTTTCCTAATTTGTTATTTACAGCACAAAACAGGCCCTACCCGTCTAGCAACTTACCCATATAGCACTAGCCTAATCACTGGACCTACTAACAGGTACACCTTTGGATTGTGGGAGGCACTCATGGGAAGGACATACAAACTTCTTACGGTGCCAGAATGGACTTAGAAATCTTCTCCAGAATCTAATCTTTCCCTCCTACATGGTTCAAAGCCCTGTTTTTCTTACAGCCATGTGCCAATTTAAGTGTTAGACACCATCCTGAGACAGAGAAGCAGTTTCAGCGACAGGTTGCTATCGATGCAATGCTCCTCAGACAGGATGAAGAGATCAATACTCCCCAATGCCATTCGGCTTTACAATACAACCACCAGGAGTAAGATATGTTAAAGTGCTGGGGTTAGGACTCAATGTATTTAAGTAAACTACTTAAGAACTTTTTAAAAGCTATTATTAATGCTTTTTGAGAGGGTGATTTTAGATGCATATCATATTTTTACTGAGAAGTATTGTATGTAATTAGTTTTGCTACAATAAGTGTATGGGACATTGGAAAAAATGTTGAATTTCCCCATGGGGATGAATAAAGTATCTATCTATCTATCACTGTTTAAAAATAAACCTCTGATATCTCCCCCAAAATATCCTCTGGCACTGGCATTGCTACCCTGGAAGAAAGGTGCTGGCCATTCACTCTACCTACACTCCTCATAATCGTATACACCTCTATCAGGTTGCCTTTCACCCTCTTTTAGCCCAAAGAGAAAAGCCCCATCAATTTTTTTCTCATTGGACAAATTCTCCAATTCAGAGGTTTTGCACCCTCTCTAAAGCTTCCACATCCTTTCTATAATGAGGTGATCAGAGCTGAACACAACATTCCTAAATGTGGTCTAACTTAAATGTTTTATATAGAGCTGCATCATTACCTCATGGCTCCTGAACTGAATTCCCCGACTAATGAAGGCCAGCACACCACACATCTTAATCACCCTATCAACTTGTGCAGCAACTTTGAGGGATCCATGAATATAGACCCCACGATCCCACTGTTCCTCCACACCACCCAGAATCCTGTCATTATCCTTCTACACCTTCAAGTTTGATCTTTCAAACTTTACAACTCATTTGTTAATCTTGAGCAAGTTTAGCAAGCCTGCCTTTGATATTTTAGTCCATTTATAGAAAATGCAAAAAGCAGAGGTGCCAGCACTAAACCCTATAGTACACGGTTAAATATTTCCAACTAGACAAAAATCTCATTTCTGCCTGCTGTTTCTTGGTCAGCTAGTCTTCCATCAACGTTTATACTAAGAATTTTTATTTTTCACAATTACATTCAATATAGCACCTGAGTAAACACCACTAGAAATTCTTAATACTCAGCAGCACATCCATATCCCATACTTTCATTCATGACACTTTGTTTTCTTAATGAAACCCAATAAAATGTGGGCAAGATTGTTCTCCAACCTGTCATAAGCTCAATAGGCCAAAATGGTCATTTTATGTTTTAATAAATATAGAATATGTTGCATTTTCCCAATTAAATTGACTTTTTCTTAAGGGAATTTTGGAAGATTAAAACCAAAGAATTAACTTTCTCACTAGCCACTTACTTTACTACCCTAGAATCAACTCCACCAGGACCTTAAAAACACCACATCTTCAACAATTTGTTCAGTACCTATGTCCTGGTCACTGTAATTTTCCTGATTTCCTCCCACCCCCTTCCAATTTCCGATGTTACTAGCCTGAAATTCCTACTGTTTTGTTATAACTGTAAAGAACATTTCAATCTTTAATCCTCAAATAAACATTTTTGCAATAACAAACTGAAAAATTCAGATATTTCAAATAAATTGCATATTAATAAAGCAAATTCCACCTTTTTGCAAATTTGTTTCATTGTGACTTCTTCCAAGTTTGCATCAGCCAACAAGTTCATGACAGTTTTCTTTATTTCTTCATCTGTAGGTGGTTTCTTCAGTTTCTTAATCAATGGTTCATCATCAGAACCATCCTCTGATTCACTTTCTGAGAAAGTGACAAAATGCAATATAAAGTTTCAAACAAGTCTCTAAACAGTAATAAAATTTAGATAAAAAATACATACTGCACTTGCTATTCCACATCTTTCAGCATTGGGCAAAATTAACAATATAAAATTTCAAGCAAGGTGTGGGATGAGCCGGTCACAGTTTATGACTGATTAACCAGCAGAACTTTTAGTATTTAAGTACAAACCATACTCCAGATGGAAAATATACTTACAGGGAGAGAAAATAAACACCAGATCAACCAAAAATTCATTTGAGGACAGTGGAAATAATCAAAACAGCTCCTTTAGAATGTCAATCACTTACTTCATACCAAGATCATTTGCAACACTCACCAGCTGAGATTTACTAACTCCACCCCCTTTTTTTAAAATTATAATAGCAAACTGAGATTTGTCATTCTAACTGTACAACTGACCACTGAAAAGCCCTGATCAATTCAAAGGATTTCTTCAGCAAGCCATCTGCTCTAAATAAAAATGTTATGCCAAGAATTATGCAGCCTGAGTTGGATTTCTAATATACAGTATATTCAAGCGGATGACTCCAATGGTAATGAAGTTAAGACAGCACAATAGTTTGTTGAGTACACAAACTTGGTGTTCAATTTCTATATGCAAAGGTACTTCAGATAGCACAATACCAAAAAGATTGCTCCACAAAAGATTAAAGGAAAGGAATGGAATAAGTTAACTCCATTCCATGTCAGAAACATTTGTTAATGAATATAGATCATGAATTTTATTAAGACCATAAGACATAGGAGCAAAATTAGGCCATTTGGCCCATTGAGCCAGTTCCACAATTCGATCATGACTGATTTATTATCCCCCCCCGCCCAACCCCATTCTCTCCAGAAGGTGTGACACCCTTACTAATCAAAAATTTATCAATCTCTGTTTTAATCTCAGTGACTTGGCCTCCACAGCTGTCTGATGCAATAAATTCCATAAATTATAGGATTTACATCAGTGGAAGATATTTTCTACTGAGTGCACTAAGTGTTTCATTTCCTGATCCAGTGGGATTACTGGTGAAGTTTATGATCCCAATGTTGGCCAGATAGTACTAATTCTTACCAAAGGGGCATTCCAGAAAATTTACACCATAATTGGCTTCTAAAATGCAACATTATTCAAATGTATATAATTTTAAAAAAGCGACCAATGAGATCAGCAAAGCAGTTAATTTCAACAGCTTTTGTTTTCAACTTTGGAAACAACATCTTTGGGTAGAGCACAATAATACCTTAAATCCTTATTTAAAAATGATAATCCCACAATAATGCTGTAATTCGTACAACATTAAAAAGGGCAATAAATCTTTATTCCCCTACCATGTTAGTTTTTGTTAAAATGCAACTTAAGAAAACTACTCGCTTACTCATGCCTGGCTTCTCAGTTAAAGCTACCTTTACAATGCCACTTCCCGAATTTAAATTACATTAAATTGGAATTAAGTGGTCCAACAAATTACAGTATTGTTTTTTGAAATTATAAGTAATCCTCAGAGATGAAAAACCAGTCATCTGCAAACATACTGGGCAGTTTCATTTCAGTTCTTAGTGGAAGCACTGCTTATCATTAAGTAAACAAATTCCCAAGTAAAATTACACAATTGCTATGAACTTTTCTGCATCTAAACTGCCATTAGCCTGGTTTTAACACTGAGCGCAAATGAGAAAGAATTGTTTAGGTCCTGTATTAAGTCTTATCACTTTTAGAAAAAAATGGACAGTTAAAAAGAAAAATCAATAATGCACTTTTATAAAAAAAACTACAGATTTTACCCAAGTAATTTATACTTATTTTGATGATGTGAATAAAATAAGGGTATTTCTCCCCCCCCCCCCAAAAAGCCAACCAATATTTACTCTTCAAACATCCTATAACTGTTAATTGGTCATTTGTCACTTCCACAAAATGGTAACTGAGGTACTAACCCTTCTTGGCAAGAGCTGCAGTTTTCTTTGCAGTGCTACTGTCTGCCTTTTTCACATTTGTTATTTTAGTATTTTGTCCCTTCTTGCCTTTAGACACTGCTTTTGTTGTGGCCTTCTCTTTTTTAGTTCCTTTCTTTGGTGGCTGGAAAATAAAAGATTTTTCAATGCACTCTTAAAGCATTGAGTGCCATTCTGCAATACGCTTTAGGGTTTCTATTAAATAATTTCCAAAAACTGCACAATGCCATGGAAATCTTATCCTGATGAAAAAAAAGCAACCATTGTTCAAAATAAACTTAATTATAGAAACCTGCAAAAATATTATAAATATAATCAACATTGCAGAAAAAATTCATTTCTCCAATAAACCAGATGTACACTTCAAACACAATAGACTGCAGAATGCAATGCAATTCAAATACTGTATTAATATATTCCTCATGTAACAATTATGAACCTAGGTCACTCACTAATTGTTCTAGCTGTTTTGTAGGCATCAAAATGACAGGAAAAATAAGTAATAGCATGCAAATGAGGTTGGATTGGAAGGAGATGGATGGAAAGCAGGTTGGGGTCTCCAGAAGGGGATGGAGGATGTGTGGGTTAAAAATGTGGAAGATTAAATAAGGACATATGTTTTGTAGACATCTGTGTCAAATAGACTACATTTGTACAGTATGAGAGTAGAATATAAAGTTTATGCATGGGTATATACACAAGAGCATGCAAAATATGACTGAGTGGTAGTTAGCAAGCTGCAGCCATTCCATTAAAATAATTCACGCTTCGGCTTCTTCTATATTGTGTTAGGAAGTCATCCTTGGCTCTGAACAACTGCTTAAGACAATAAAAAAAATAAGAAATTTAACTATCTATTCCCAAATATATACTTAACAATTTGAGTTTTCCTTCCGCTAACTTGTGCAAAAATCATTTTATGTAAAATCATTTATATAACTTTGCAATACTGAATATTTGTTAAGATTAACATCTGTAAGTGCACTCCCAGATCTTGATTTATTAATATTCCAGATTTGCTTTCTATATTGTTCATCATTGTCACCTACTGTTCAGTACATTGTTTGCTAGTATAGTTTTATACACCTTAATCTTTACTTCAAATTTTTAATGACTTTCATACAGCACCAGATTTATCTAACTGCTTCAATTACCTAATCATGGCCCAATGTTCTCAATTGAAAAACTTCAAGGACTGAAGAATTACCAACATTTAGTAAAAAAAAACAGGCTCAACTATTAATCAAAAGAAAATAAAAACTGCAGAGAATTCAGTTTTTTTTTACCCACAATGAAATGTATTAAATGGACTCACATCAATATGTCACTACTTGGATTTAATATTTAAATTTTCATTTCTGTGCATAACCGATACCATAACATTAACCTGTACTGTAGAATCAAAATCTTCAGAGCATTTCTTCTCTTATGTTTATATATTTGAAATCCCTTGATTAATGAATGAGGAACAGTACACCCAGATACCTTTTCAGTTGGTGAATCATTAACTGTCAGATATAAATACCAAGGAGCTTAAAATAATTTTGATGCTACAAATGTAGCAACAAGAACCTAATCAGTTATTATATAGCTCATCAAAATTACCAGGACAGAGATTCAGAATTATGTAGTGCATACCAAACAAAAATTGAAACAGCAGGTAATACATCTTCAAATCTAATCTGAATTCTGTTTGCATTCTTCAGTCAAATTTGCAAAAGCACACAAGACGGTTCATGACTTCATAGTTCAAAATCCCCATGAAACTGTAGCTAGAATTAGCAAACAAAATTGACAAAAATACAAAAAAGCTCAGGACCCTGACAGAAGGAAACTTTGTTCATATGTGCTTTTATTATGCAGCTTCTTACTCTTAAATAGTAAACCCTAGTTCTAGACTCTCTAGTAAAGGAAATGCCCTCTCAAGCTCAATCGACATTCTGTAGCGGTGTGCTACACGCAGCGCTAAAATAACGACACGGAGTCAGTAAACTGTAATTAAAGATGATTTTCTTCAAACTTCACAGCCTTGCTTTAAAGCCTCCCTCATCTCGCCCTCCCCGGGCGCGGATGCTCTAAGGGACACGTACTCACAAACCCCCGCAGGCTTTTTCCCTTTGTTGCGGACCTGGCCTTTGTGCCTGTACGCTGGCTATTTGTGAGCCGGTTCGAGTGCGCTAGGAAGTGGGTCGCCACATAACCCCCCCCCAGAACCGACGATATACCCCCCAGTGTCCACAGTCTGGGCCGGACCCTGTTTGGGAGGTCGGCCTCTGCGCCGCGGTGCCGGAAACTCGACCGGTTGCGCCAGGTCCACATGGGCCGGTTTGAGTCGGTCCACCATGCAAACCTCCTCTCTCCCCCCCAACGTCCAGCACAAACGTGGACCCGTTGTTCCTGAGCACCGTGAACGGCCCCTCGTAGAGCCGTTGCAGCGGTGACCGATGCCCGTCCCGTCGTACAAGCACAAACTTACAGTTCTGCAGGTCTTTGGGTACGCAGGTCGGGTTCTGCCCATGCTGCGAAGTGGGTATGGGGGCCAGGTCACCGAGCCTCTCGCGTAGTCTGCCCAGGACTGCTGCAGGTTCTTCCTCTTGCCCCCTTGGGGCTGGTATGAACTCCCCGGGGACGACCAGGGGTGCGCCGTACACCAACTCGGCTGACGAGGCGTGCAGATCATCTTTGGGCGCCGTGCGGATGCCGAGTAGGACCCAGGGAAGCTGGTCCGCCCAGTTAGCTCCTCGCAGGCGGGCCATGAGAGCCGACTTCAGGTGACGGTGGAAACGCTCCACCAGTCCGTTCGACTGTGGGTGGTAGGCAGTGGTGTGGTGCAGCTGTGTCCCCAAAAAGCTGGCCATAGCTGACCACAGGCTGGAGGTGAACTGGGCGCCTCTGTCGGAGGTAATGTGGGCTGGTACACCAAAGCGTTACACCCAGGTGGCGATCAGTGCCCGGGCGCAAGATTCGGAGGTGGTGTTCGTGAGCGGAATCGCCTCTGGCCATCTTGTGAACCGGTCCACGATAGTCAGGAGGTGCCGCGCTCCGCGCGACACTGACAAGGGGCCCACGATATCCATGTGAATGTGGTCGAAACGCCGGTGGATGGGGTGGAACTGCTGCGGCAGAGCTTTGGTGTGCCACTGCATCTTGGCCGTCTGGCAGTGCATGCACGTTCTGGCCCATTCACTGACCTGCTTGCGGAGTCCGTGCCAAACGAACCGGTTGGCTACCAGCCGGACAGTTGTCCTGATGGAGGGGTGCGCTAAGTTATGAATGGGGTCGAAAACACGGCGCCGCCAGTCTGCCGGGACGACGGGACGGGGCTGGCCGGTGGCGACATCACAGAGTAGGGTCCTCTCACCTGGGCCTACGGGGAGGTCTTGGAGCTGCAAGCCGGAGACTGCGGTTCTGTAACTCAGGATCTCCTCGTCTGCCTGCTGCGCCTCTGCCAGCACCTCAAAGTCTACCACTTGGGAAAGGGCATGAATGTTAGGGCGAGAGAGCGCGTCCGCCACGACATTGTCCTCACCCGAGACGTGCTGGACATCCGTCGTGTATTCAGAGATGTAGGACAGATGGCGCTGCTGGCCAGGGATCGGACACCTTCGTGAACGTAAAGGTAAGCGGCTTGTGGTCCATGAACGCGGTGAAGGGCCTACCTTCTAAGAAGTACCTGAAATGCCATATTGCCAGGTATAGCGCCAACAGTTCCCGGCCGAAAGCACTGTATTTGAGCTCGGGTGGATGCATGTGTTTGCTGAAAAACGCCAGGGGTTGCCAGCGCCCCTCGATGGCAACTGGGCTTCTCCCAGAGATGACGTCTGAAAGGTCTCGGTGTGGACCAGCCTCTGCCTCGGCAGGTCGACCTGCAGGCTGTGAGCCTGCAAAAAATCCGTGCCCAGAAGCGGTTGGGCTACGGCGGCCAGTGTGAAGTCCCACGTGAACCGGCTGGAGCCGAACTGTAGCTGCACCATACGGGTGCCATAGGTCCTTACCGTGCTGCCGTTCATGGCCCTCAGTGGGGGACCCGGTGCCCTGTTGCGGGTGTCGTAACTTGTCGGAGGTAAGACGCTGATCTCAGCACCGGTGTCGACCAAAAAACGGCGTCCCGACCTCTTGTCCCACACATACAGGAGGCTATCCCAATGGCCAGCCGCCGTAGCCATCAGCGGCGGCTGGCCCTGGCGTTTCCCAGGAACTGGCAGGGCAGGCGACAACGGCGGGCTTCTGCGCCCCACTGCTGGTGGTAGAAACACCATTGTTCGTTGGGCTCCCCACCCCTGCCTCTGGGGCTAGCGGGCACTGCGGCCAGGCCTGGACTGGTTTGCTGCTGGGAGCGTGGCCTGTTGATCTGTGCGATGGACGCCCCACTCACCTTCTTGGCGTTCCACAGCAAGTCCGCCCAGGTTGCCACCTTCCAGGCGTCGCTGAAATCCGCGTCGGACAGCAGCAGGCGTATGTCCTCGGGCAGCTGCTCCAGGAATGCCTGCTCAAACATGAGGCAGGGTGTGTGTCCGCCGGCCAAAGACAACATCTCATACATTAAAGCCGATGGAGGTCTGTCTCCCAAGCTATCCAGGTGCAGTAAACGGGCAGCCCGCTCGCGCCGTGAGAGTCCGAAAGTCCTTACAAGCAAGGCTTTGAATTCCGTGTATTTGCCGTCCGCCGGGGGAGACTGTACGAACTCCGCTACCTGGGCCGCTGTGTCCTGGTCGAGGGAGCTCACCATGTAGTAGTAACGTGTGTCCTCTGAGGTTATCTGCCGAATGTGGAATTGGGCTTCTGCTTGCTGGAACCATAGGTGAGGTCGCAGCGTCCAGAAGCTTGGCAGTTTCAATGAAACCGCATGAACAGATGCGGTGTCGGTCATCTCCGGTCCAAAAATCGTTTGGACCGTCGGGGTCACCAATTGTAGCGGTGTGCTACACGCAGTGCTAAAATAACGACACAGAGTCGGTAAACTGCAATTAAAGATGATTTTATTCGAACTTCACAGCCCTGCTTTAAAGCCTCCCTCATCTCGCCCTCCCTGGGCGCGGATGCTCTAAGGAACATGTACTCAAAAACCCCCCCGCAGGCTTCTTCCCTTTGTTCCGGACCTGGCCTTTGTGCCTGCGTGCTGGCTATTTGTGAGCCGGTTCGAGTGCGCTAGGAAGTGGGTCGCCACAATTCAACCATACTCATGAATATATCCAAACAAAACAGCATTCCTCCAGAGCCAAGATGCAAAACACAGCACACACAACAGCATCAGATAGTTAAAACAGCAGAAAAACATAGTCATTAAAAAAAATGTAGTGCCTGAGCATCATGGTCAGATTGATGGTACATGGGATGTCGTCCTGGAAACATGCTTCTGCAACAACAAGCAGTCTTCATCAAGCAGCACCAACAGGAGAGGCCAGCCCTCAACCTAGCTAGCACAGACTCCAGCATGCCCAGAGGCCTCTGCTCTCTCCTATACTGCCTTTGGCACCCGTCAAATGTTTTGGGGAGGCCTTGCTCACTCTTATAATTATACATCAGTATAAATGTTAAAAACAACTAGTTAATTCCTGTAAGGGGGGGGGGGGGGGAGAGAGAGACTCTACAACACTTTCAGGAATGATAATTACAAACCTCCACTGTTTCTTCCACATCGCTTTCATGTGAAGATTTTTCCTGTTCTTTCTTTTCTTCCTCACTGCTGGATTCATCTGTAAGAATCTCTTCTAAAGCCTTTGATTTCTTCTTGGACCCTGAACTTTCCTTCTTTCCACCCTTTTGACGCTTTTTCTTGGGCTTTGGTAGTGACTACATATGTAATTAAAAGCAAAATAATTTTATTTGATTTAAGTATCATACCTAGAACCTGCAAAGTAATTTGACTATATGGTTAAGACCTGTAATATTTTTATTTAAAGATAATAAGCGTGGTCCTAAGTTTTTCTTTGCAGTATTTTTGTCAATGTTGCATTTTTTGTACATGAGAATGAATAAAATTATTGTACATTTATACATTCTAATATTAAAAGTAGTAATTTCATTCTGGTTCATAGATTTTGCTTGTGATTACAAATTAATTTTAGCAGATAATGGAAACAAACCTAATTATAAACTTCTGATGATAGTTATAAGAAAAAACAACCAAAGTCAGAGTCACATAGTAAGGAAAAGCCCATCATGTCCAACCTGCCCAACAAGGACCCATCTATGTTTATCCCATTTACCAATCCTTGGTCCACAGCCTTCTATGCCTCTATGATTCAAGTGCTTGTCTAGGTCCTTCATAAAATCTAAATGTACTGCCCCATCACTTTCTTATAGTGCATTCCAGATTTCAAGAAGAAACTTCCTTAGGTTACCTCCTAATTTCTTACTCAGAAATCTCAAGCCCTCTAATTTTTGACCGCTCTATGAGGAAATATTCCTACCATCTATGCCTTTCAATTCTGTACAATTCTATCAGATCTTCCTTCACTTCATGCTATCCAACCTCTCCTAAATGAAACACTCCATTCTAGGCAACATCCCAGTGAATTTCCTCTGCAGCTCCTCCAGTGCAAACACATCTTCCTATAATCTGGCAAGCAGGAATGCACATAGAATTCGAGCTGTCATCCAACTTGTATTTCATAAGGTTATAGACAATAGGTGCAGAAGTAGACCATTCGGCCCTTCGAGCCTGCACCGCCATTTTGAGATCATGGCTGATCATCTACTATCAATACCCGGTTTCTGCCTTGTCCCCATATCCCTTGATTCCCCTATCCATAAGATACCTATCTAGCTCCTTCTTGAAAGCATCCAGAGAATTGGCCTTGTTATGTACCCCGTAACTGGGTCACTTACCAGCAAAGATAGAGAGGTCCGTTGAAGTCTGATGGTACTATTTTTAACAGTATTTATTGATAGAAATACACAAAAATAATATCAATGCAAACACACAGATAATATACGTTGTCAATACTAAATCTAAAAGCGCGGGTATAATAATAATCAATAAGAAATAAGCTGTATCGTTGTCTAGGGGATAATGAATTGTCTGATGGAAATATATAGTTCGTTCAGTTCATACAGGCTGCCGCCGTTGGGGACCCTGTGTGGCAATTGTTGGAGAGAGAGAGAGACGGGTTAAAACTTGCCCATTCTGTTTATGATGTCAATCCTTCGAGAGTCGTTGAGAGTTGAGTTCCCCGTTGTTAGCCATAAACCGTTTTTCCGTGGCAAAGGTCACCGATTCCGGGCAAATGGAAGCGGACGCACGTGGCCTTCCACCGGCTTTCGTTATTACGGGATCGCTAGCGTTTCTTCTGGTGCGTCTGAGGGACTGTTCCCACAGACCCTCTTTTTATCCTGACTCACAGGGTCTCAGGTGTCAATCAGGTTGGGGATGATGCAATTCCTCCACCAACCTCCTCCTTGGTTCATTGCCTGGGGCTTTGATGGCATCGTACAGGATGCAATACACAAGTCCGTCTCCAAGAGACAATAGCCGGCATCAATGGGTCCACCTCTAGGAGGCCAAGGCACATTCCAACGCCTTGTGGATTCGGCATGTCTTTCTCTCATTTCCTGGGTCTCCTGAATTGACTCAATAGTGATCTTGCGATTCTCACAAAGGAGGGGGCTACCCCGCACCCTTCGGCCCCTCAGAGCTGTGGTACATTCATAACAGCCTCCACTACCTTCCGAGGCAGTGCATTCCAGACCCCCACAACTCTCTGGGAGAAGAAGTTTTTCCTTAACTCTGTCCTAAATGACCTACCCCTTATTCTCAAACCATGCCCTCTGGTACTGGACTCTCCAGCATCAGGAACATATTTCCTGCCTCTACCTTGTCCAATCCCTTAATAATCTTATATGTTGCAATCAGATCCCCTCTCAATCTCCTTAATTCCAGCGTGTACAAGCCCAGTCTCTCTAACCTCTCTGCGTAAGACAGTCCAGACATCCCAGGAATTAACCTCGTGAATCTACGCTGCACTTCCTCTACAGCCAGGATGTCCTTCCTTAACCCTGGAGACCAAAACTGTACACAATACTCCAGGTGTGGTCTCACCAGGGCTCTGTACAAATGCAAGAGGATTTCCTTGCTCTTGTACTCAATTCCCTTTGTAATAAAGGCCAACATTCCATTAGCCTTCTTCACTGCCTGCTGCACTTGCTCATTCACCTTCAGTGACTGATGAACAAGGACTCCTAGATCTCTTTGTATTTCTCCCTTACCTAACTCTACACCGTTCAGATAATAATCTGCCTTCCTGTTCTTACTCCCAAAGTGGATAACCTCACAGTTATTCACATTAAACGCCATCTGCCAAGTATCTGCCCACTCACCCAGCCTATCCAAGTCACCCTGAATTCTCCTAACATCCTCATCACGTCACACTGCCACCCACCTTAGTATCATCTGCAAATCTGCTGATGTTATTCTCAATGCCTTCATCTAAATCGTTGACGTAAATTGTAAACAGCTGTGGTCCCAATACCGAGCCCTGTGGCACCCCACTAGTCACCACCTGCCATTCCGAGAAACACCCATTCACCGCTACCCTTTGCTTTCTAACTGCCAACCAGTTTTCTATCCATGTCAATGTCTTCCCCCCGATGCCACGAGCTTTGATTTTACCCACCAATCTCCTATGTGGGACCTTATCAAATGCCTTCTGAAAATATTACAATTTCTCTGCTCTTGTATTCTCTGTCCTGGTTAACGAAGCCAGCCATTTCATATGACTTCTTCATCACCTTAGTTACCTTACAGGACTCATGGACTTTTACACCAAGGTCTTATAATACTCCCAAAGGCCTAGTCATTTACTTTACTTTATTGTTACCAAACAATTGATACTAGAGTGTACAATCATCACAGCGATATTTGATTCTGCGCTTCGTGCTCCCTGGAGTACATTTATAATGTCTTAATGACCACCTATCAGGATTAAATTCCATGTGCCATTACTCTGCCCATCTTAACAACTGATTAATATTAACCTGTAGCCTTGAACTATCCTACGAACACCAATTTTAATGCCATCTACAAATTTACTAACCTTACCTATTACATTTATATTTGAGCTATTAACATCGAAAATAAGGGCCTAGTATCACTCCCTGCAGAACACCAATCGTCATATGGTTCTAATCATTAAAAGCAGTGTCACCCTGTGCTTTCCACCACCAAGCCAACTTAGATCTAATTTGCCAACTTGCATTGGCTTCCATGGGCTCTAACCCTCCAACCAATTTCATATGTAACTTTGTTGAAGGCTTTAGTAAAAGTACACCAAGGAATCATGCCCTCATTAATACATTTAGTTATCTCTTCAAAAAAATCCAAATTGGTCAGATAGGATTGTCCTGCCAAAATCATGCTGACCATTTTTAATTAATCCCCAGTTTTCCAAATGGAGATTAATCCAATCCTTTTCCTAATAACCTGCCTTTTACACATTTTAGAGTGGTATTACAGAGATAATCCCCGCTGTCATTATACTTTAAAGGCTGCAATTAAAATACTAAAATGAGTGTAGATTGCATAATGAGTTTTGCCCCTTTTCAAATAAGCAACTCAGATTTCAAAACATCACCTTCCCAGATGCTTTGGGTCTCATCAAGAAGTTCAAAATTTTTGATACAAGTTCATCTTTAGTGCCCTTTCTTTCCAGATCCAGGACAGTACAGATCACCTTCAATACTGATATTGGATTCCTAAAATTATAAAAAGGAGGGGGGAGATGGCAGACAAAAAAAAAGAATCGATCAGTACAAACATTAGAAAGCACACTCTTTTTCATTAAAAAATGAAGTGTCTTCAGGTGCCTTCCTGTAGCATTTTGTCCAGTTGTCAAAGGCTAAGTCTTTGTCAGTGAATTATCAAAGACAATTATTGGTCTTTGGAACCTGCATGCTGCTTACCCAAACTTCACCTGGATGTGAAGGGTCAGTTGAGCTGACCTTCTACGTTCAACAAGGTCCTGTAAGACAAAGCTGCTTCAAACAGCAACTGCCTCTGATGAAGACATTTAATTTTAAGTACTTCTGGGTTCATATTTTTATAAAGTTGTTCTTGGAAATAGGTTGACAAAGCATATAAAATAAAAGTGTAAAGCCCTACAAGCAGTATAGGAAATCAAGAAAAAAAATTGATTTTGCTCTTTCAAAAAAAAAGTAAAACTCCAGCATAATCCATTTAGAACTTAGTTGATGCTCAATTAGCACATTTTATGGATTATCAGATTTTTAAAAACACATACTCAAACATACTTGTTTTTCTCTCATGTCATACAGTGGTATAATACTTTTTCTGGTGAACTCAATGAGCTGAATGGAGCAGGAAAGATGTAAGCACTCCAGACCCCAGTTTCAGTTGTAAACTTTATACACATTTCTGATACTTGGTGTTGAAACATCAACCATAGCCCTGGCTGCACAAATCAAGGCCCCAGCAACACTCCAGACCTCTGGCTGTAGCCACACTCCCTATTTGCACTGTGGACTTTCAATTCATATTCCAGACAAGTGAGTAAACCAGATGCCAGACCAACATGATTTCCAAACAATCAGGTGCCTGATAATCAGTTTTTAATCTAATATACATATCAATGTGATTGAGCTACTAATGCATTCTTTACCCCCTTACAGGAATTATGATTTTATTATTCACATAAGCTTCAAATAACGCATTATAAATTGGGAGGAGGAAGGAAAGAAGTGAGTAGGGGTGGAGTCAAGGTAAAGCTGTAAAAATAAAAAATGTGATTAACACAGCATTAGTGCAAACAGCCAGTTGTTGGTCAACATGGTCTTGCAAGGCTGAGACCCATTTCCACGCTCTCTCTGTAATTCTGAAAATAGGGCATTAACATGACCCCGGAGCTGAGAACTATTGATTCTTTCTCTTTTGTACTTTGTTTCATTTTCAAACAATGAACTGCCTCCCACTGGAGGAAGCATTCATCATGTAAAGACCCCTTAGAACCTTACATTTCAATCAGATTCCTTTTTGCTTGTCTAAAGTTAACTGAATACAAGTACTTTCCTCACTGCTTCTAATTTAACATTTTTCCTTAAAGAGATCAATACTATGTGCAATCGCTTGATGTAGTCTCAATAATTGCCTATAAAACTGAATAGGCTCCCTAATTTTGTGTTCAATAAACAAAACCACTTCCTTGTTTTCCTACCTTTCTGCTTACCCGCAACTAGCCATTTGCAAATCATGCAAAAGTGCACTCATACCTTTATGCATCTTAAAGGTCTCACTATATTGTAGTTTCAATTTTAGAAAAAAATAATCAGCTTCACATTTACCCCATTACACCGCATTAATCAAATCCTTTGCCCATTCATTTAACATACAATTATCTGTTTGTATCTTCAAATTCTCTTCACAACTTACTTTCCTAACATCTTTGTATCATCAACAAATTTTACAACTATGACTTTAGTGCCTTCAAACAAGAAGTCAAAATAGCAGCATTGATCCCTGTAGCACACCCAACTGGAAAAAGAACTGTTTAGGCCTGCTCCATTTTCTGCTTGATCAATAAGCTTTGTATCAACACCATATGTTATCTCCTGGAGTTGGAGGCTTGATTTGCAAAAGACCAATGATGTAACACCTAATCAAATGCCTACTGGAAATTCTAGTCATTCTGTAAAGAACTCCAATAAATTGATCAAACAGGATCAATTGCTTTCAGAAAAGCAAGACATGGTGATTATTAGATTACTGTGACTTCTATTTTAATTGTGGCCTACTACAACAGTTATAATGACAACCAAATATTCCTATGACTTTTTCTGAGTAATAGATTTGCTATTTTCTAATCCAATCAAATAATTCCTGAATCTCCAATTTTGGAAAATTGAAGCCAAACCACAAACTCAAGAAAATCCAGATGCTGGAAATCCAAGCAACATACACAAAAATGCTGGAGGAACTCAGCAGGTCAGGCAGCATCCATGGAAAACAGCAAACAGTTGATGCTTTGGCCAAGACCCTTCATCAGGATCCTGATAATGTATTAACCATCCCAGTAAGCTGTGTTCCAAAGAAACTTTGCATTATAGAAAACCATATTTTAAAAATTGTGTCAATAGGAAAGTAGACTGAGGTAAAGTTTCAGATTTATAACAAGTAAATTTTCCAGGAGGATTTTCAAAAAGAAAGGTTTTAAATAACTATTAAATTTGTTATGTTAGTGCAAGCTAAAATACTAGATTATACAAGTTACATTACAAACTGCATACAAGTATGGTTGCACAATTTCTAATAGTGATTTACTTCTCAATTTCAAATATCCTCCCATGGTGAAACTAGCAGACTGATTTTGAGAGACAATGGAAACACCTATGACTCTTCCTACCCTCCCCCAAACCAGGCAGCTTTTTGTCCTGGTTGTCTATTTCAAAAGTGTCTCTTAAGTGGTTCTCTGGTTCCCAAACTAAATCATGTTATCACCAATTCAGACCGTGTAATGTAAATAGTGTTCCTATCGCCATTAATTGCTTTGTATCCAATCTGTGTTATGGATACATGTGTTATAGCAGAATATTTCAATACTACTTGGACTCAAATGACAAATTTAATTCACACTAAATACATGTACAGTTACTTTAAACCTAATTAATGACACCAAGGTAAAAGCATTTTAAATGTTTTTATCCATAATATTCAATTTTGGAACATATACTCTTAATAGCATGCAATGCAAAAATTGAATACTTGGCCACTCACTTTTTCAGTATCTCTTCTTTTTTCTTGTGCTGGTCACTGCCACTTTCAAATGCGAATCCAGTGAAGAGACGAATGTTTTTCTTCAATGTGGGAAGCTGAAAAGCACCAAAGACAAGAAACAACTCATTAATAAAGGGTATTCAAAGTAAATGTCACATATACTGACTGGATTAGAGTATTAAAAATGAATGCATCATACCTTCCCATTGTAAACAGAATATCTATTTATTATTGATGTATATCGCAGAGTAGGCCCTTCAAACCACACCTCCCAGCAACCCCCGACTTAACCCTAGCCTAAATCATGGGACAATTTACAATGACCAATTAACCTACCAACTGGGGATTAGGTATTTGCATTTAGTGAGTAGCCCAGCCATGCCATGGAATATACAGATTTAAATCCTTGGTCTGTACTTCATTAACACTGAACTTAACTCTATTGCAGGGGTTCCCAACCTTGCTTAATGGTGTTGATCCATGGCATAAAAAAGGATCTATTGCAATCAGGAGAGGATTAACTTAAAATCCCTGTTGGAAGTGTTTGTATGTCAGTTTATGTAAGAAACAGAAAATGTTAACTAATGCCATTGTCAGCTATGACCATTGCTACTTCAGTGTTATACATAAATATCACCAACTCCCATGAACTGTTATGTAAAGGAAAGCCTCCTTAAAGGTGTTCAGAAAATTTCACAAGAAAAAAAACAAATCTGCGGCAACAGGTGGGATTTAAGGACAGTGTGCTGCCTCCCTGGTGCCATGATCCAGGACTTCATGGACCTCAAGGGTGAAGGTGAACAGCCGGAAGTGGTAGTGTATGTCAGCACAAATGACGTCGGGAAGAAGAGGTAAGAAATTTTGCAGTGTGACTTAAGAGAACTCAGAAGGCGGCTGAAAAGCAGGACCTCCAGGGTGGTTATCTCCGGTTTGCTTCCAGTTCCTTGTGCTGGTAAGAGCAGGAATAGGGGGATAGTGGATCCGAATGTGTGGGTGAGGAGCTGGTGCGGGAAGCAGGAAATTAGATTCTTAGACCACTGGGATCTGTTTTGGGGTAAGGATGAATTATACAAAATCTACAAAAGGGACGGTCAGTATGGATAGAACTGAGAAATTGTAAGGGCAGAAAGACCTAATGGGAGTTATCTACAGGGCCCCAAACAGTAGCCTGGATATAGGGTGCAAGTTGAATCAAGAGTTAAAATTGGCACGTCGCAAAGGTAATGCTATGGTTGTTAGGGGGATTTCAACATACAGGTAGACTGGGAAAATCAGGCTGGTACTGGACCCCAAGAAAGGAAGCTTGTGGAGTGCCTCTGAGATGGATTTTTAGAGCAGCTTGTACTGGAGCCTATCAGGGAGAAGGCAATTCTGGATTTAGTGTTGTGTAATGAACCGGATTTGATAAGGGAACTCGAGGTCAAGGAGCCATAGGAGTTAGTGACTAGAATATAATAAGTTTTAATCTACAATTTGAGAGGGAGAAGGGAAAATCGGAAGTGTCAGTATTACAGTTGAACAAAGGGGACTATGGAGCCATGAGGGAGGAGCTGGCCAAAGTTGACTGGAAAAATACCCTAGCAGGGATGACAGTGGAACAACAATGGCAGGTATTTCTGGGAATAGTACAGGAGGTGCAGGATCAGTTCATTCCAAAGAGGAAGAAAGATTCTAAGGGGAGTAAAGGGCGACCGTGGCTGACAAAGGAAGTCAGGGACAGTATAAAAATAAAAGAGAAGTATAACAAAGCAAAGATGAGCAGGAAGCCAGAGGATTGGGAAATTTTTAAAGAGCAACAGAAGATCACTAAAAAAGCAATATGGGGAGAAAAGATGAGGTACGAAGGTAAGCTAGCCAAGAATTTAAAGGAGGACAGTAAAAGCTTTTTTAGGTATGTGAAGAGGAAAAAATAAGTTAAGACCAAAGTTGTGCCCTTGAAGACAGAAATGGGTGAAATCATTATGGGGAACAAGGAAATGGCAGACGAGTTGAACAACTTTGGATCTGTCATCACTAGGGAAGACACAAACAATCTCCGAGATATAATAGTGGCCAGAGGACCTAGGGTAACGGAGGAACTGAAGGAAATTCACATTAGCCAGAAAATGGTGTTGGGTAGACTGATGGGACTGAAGGCTGATACATCCTCAGGGCCTGATGGTCTGCATTTCAGGGTACTTAAGGAGGTGGCTCTAGAAATCGTGGACACATTGGTAATCATTTTCCAATGTTCTATAGATTCAGGATCAGTACCTGTGGATTGGAGGGTAGCTAATGTTATCCCACTTTTTAAAGGAGGGAAAGAGAAAACAGGGAATTATCGACCAGTTAGCCTGACATCAGTGGTGGGGAAGATGCTGGAGTTAATTATAAAAGTTGAAATAGCGGCACATTTGGATAGCAGTAACAGGATCAGTCCGAGTCAGCATGGATTTACGAAGGGGAAATCATGGAATCTTCAGGATTTTTTTGAGGATGTAACAATGAAAATGGACAAGGGAGAGCCAGTGGATGTAGTGTACCTGGACTTTCAGAAAGACTTTGATAAGGTCCCACATTGGAGATTAGTGGGCAAAATTAGAGCACATGGTATTGGGGGGTAGGATACCGACATGATAGAAAATTGGTTGGCAGACAGGAAACAAAGAGTAGGGATTAACGGGTCCCTTTCAGAATGGCAGACAGTGACTAGTGGGGTACCTCAAGGATCAGTGCTGGGACCGCAGCTATTTACAATATACAAACCCCATTTCCAGAAAAGTTGGGATATTTTCCAAAATGCAATAAAAACAAAAATCTGTGATATGTTAATTCACGTGAACCTTTATTTAACTGACAAAAGTACAAAGATTTTTAATAGTTTTACTGACCAATTTAATTGTATTTTGTAAATATACACAAATTTAGAGTTTGATGGCTGCAACATACTCAACAAAAGTTGGGACAGAGTTAAAATAAGATTGAAAAATGCACAGAATATTCAAGTAACACCAGTTTGGAAGACTCCACATTAAGCAGGCTAATTGGTAGCAGGTGAGGTATCATGACTGGGTATAAAAGTAGTGTCCATCAAAGGCTCAGTCTTTGCAAGCAAGGATGGGTCGTGGCTCACCCCTTTGTGCCAAAATTCGTGAGAGAATTGTTTGTCAGTTCAAAAGGAACATTTCCCAACGCAAGATTGCAGAGAATTCAGAGCATCTCAGTGCGTAAAGAGCAAGGTCGGAAACCACTGTTGAACGCACGTGATCTTCGAGCCCTCAGGCGGCACTGCCTAAGAAACCGTCATGCTACTGTGACAATTATAGCCACCTGGACTCGGGAGTACTTCAGAAAACCATTGTCACTTAACACAGTCCGTCGCTGCATCCAGAAATGCAACTTCCAACTGTATTATGCAAGGAGGAAGCCATACATCAACTCTATGCAGAAACGCCGGCAGGTTCTCTGGGCCCGAGCTCATCTCAGATGGACCGAAAGACTGTGGAACCATGTGCTGTGGTCAGACGAGTCCACATTTCAGCTAGTTTTCGGAAAAAATGGGCGTTGAGTTCTCTGTGCCAAAGATGAAAATGACCATCCTGATTGTTATTAGCGAAAGGTGCAAAAGCCAGCATCTGTGATGGTATGGGGGTGCATCAGTGCCCATGGCATGGGTGAGTTGCATGTATGTGAAGGTACCATTGACTCTGAGGTGTGTATTAGGATTTTAGAGAGACATATGTTGCCATCAAGGCAACGTCTCTTCCCGGGACATCCATGCTTATTTCAGCAGGACAATGCCAGACCACATTCTGCACGGGCTACAACAGCATGGCTTTGTAGACACAGAGTGCGTGTGCTTGACTGGCCTGCTGCCAGTCCAGATCTATCTCCTATTGAAAATGTATGGCGCATCATGAAGAGGAGAATCAGACAACGGAGACCACGGACTGCTGAGCAGCTGAAATCTTATATCAAGCAAGAATGGACAAAATTTCCAATTGCAAATCTACTACAATTACGGTAGTATCCTCAGTTCCAAAATGATTAAAAAGTGTTATTAAAAGGAAAGGTGATGTAACACAATGGTAAACATGCCTCTGTCCCAACTTTTGTTGAGTGTGTTGCAGCCATCAAATTCTAATTTTGTGTATATTTACAAAATACAATTAAGTTGGTCAGTAAAACTATTGAAAATATTTTCTTTGTACTTTTGTCAGTTAAATAAAGGTTCACGTGAATTAACATATCACAGATTTTTGTTTTTATTGCATTTTGGAAAATATCCTAACTTTTCTGGAAATGGGGTTTGTACATTAATGATTTAGATGAAGGGATTAAAAGTAACATTAGCAAATTTGCAAATGACACAAAGCTGGGTGGCAGTGTAAAATGTGAGAAGGATGTTATGAGAAAGCCAGGTGACTTGGACAGGTTGGGTGAGTGGGCAGATGCATGGGAGATGCAGTTTAATGTGGATAAATGTGAGGTTATCCACTTTGGTGGCAACAACAGGAAGGCAGATTACTATCTGAATGGTGTCAAGTTAGGAAAAGGGGAAGTACAACGAGATCTGGGTGTCCTTGTTCATCAGTCACTGAAAGTAAGCATGCAGGTACAACAGGCAGTGAAGAGAGCTAATGGCATCTTGGCCTTCATAACAAGGGGAGTTGAGTATAGGAGCAAAGAGGTTCTTGTGCAGTTGTACAGGGCCCTGGTGAGACCATACCTGGAATATTGTGTGCAGTTTTGGTCTCCAAATTTGAGGAAGGACATTCTTGCTATTGAGGGAGTGCAGTGTAAGTTCACGAGGTTAATCCTGTCACGAGGTGGGACTGTCATATGTTGAAAGATTGGATACACTGGAATTTAGAAGGATGAGGGGGGATCTGATTGAAACATATTATTAAGGGATTGGACATGCTAGAGGCAGGAAACATATTCCCAGTGTTGGAGGAGTCCAGAACCAGAGGCCACAGTTTAAGAATAAGGGGTAGGCCATTTAGAACGGAGTTGAGGAAAAACTTTTTCACCCAGAGAGTTGTGGATCTGTGAAATGCTCTACCTCAGAAGGCAGTGGAGGCCAATTCTCTGGATGCTTTCAAGAAAGAGTTAGATAGAGCTGTTAAAGATAGCGGAGTCAAGGGATATGGGGAGAAGGCAGGAACGGGGTACTGACTGTGGATGATCAGCCATGATCACAGTGAATGGCGGCGGTGCTGCCTCGAAGGGCCGACTCTTGCACCTATTGTCTATAAATCCTAATCTTGGTCTAGTGCAAAGGCTGCATTGCAACTGAGTTTTCAAGATAACCCACTCAGCATGGGATCCTTATAAAATTAAGCAAGCAATAAAATGTTATTTCATTTAGAAAGTCCTAGCATCATACAACTTTAAAAGTTTGTCAGATTACTTAAAATGAACAATAACAAACAAGTTTTCAGTCATCTTACCGAACCTGGCCTATTGTATAAGACTTTGTGCAGTATTTTGAGATCTTCAGCCTTTGTTTTGCTCATGAAATACTGTATTCTCTCAATTTCTCCCAGCCTTGTACCTCTACCTAGTCAAAACAAACTCATAAATTATTAATGTCTTGCACATTATTTTAACAATGCACACAGTTGATCCATCAGGTTTTTAAAAAAATACTTTAAATAGTTAAGTTAAAGAGAATCTTTAAGTCTATACACCTTTTATCTTCCACAACTTAAAACTTCCAAAGCTGAACACATCCTATGAATAATGGATGAAGATTAGTTTTGTATTTGTGGTACGTTTACTCATCTTCATAATTAATAAGAACCACTTCCAGGCACTCTGGATTTCTCCCACATCCCATGGACATGTGGGCTGACCGATCAATTGAACAGTGTAAGGTGCACAAGTGAGTGGTAACATCTGCATGGAGTTGATATGGGGAAAATTTAAAAAATAACAGGATCAATGTGAGATTAATATAAATGGATCAATGATGGCTAATGCAGACTAGTGAGCCAAAGTATCTTTTTCCATGCTGCATATCTGTGTTTGACTACAACTGACATCTGAATGAGAGACACGAGTGGGCAACTTGCTTTCAGTTCTGTTCCCCATTAAGTAAAGTGGATTCCCGTTAATTGGTCCATCAGTTAATCAGGGCAGCTGCTTACAGTCGGCGCTCCTTATCCGCGGATTCCGCATGCGCGAATTCAACCATCTGCGAATCGCAAAAACCCAGAAGTGCTCTTCTAGCACTTGTTGTTCGAGCATGTACAGACTTTTTTTTCTTGTCATTATTCCCTAAACAATGCAGTATAACAACCACTTTACATAGTATTTATATTGTATTAGGTATTATAAGTAATCTAGACATGATTTGAAGTATACGGGAGGATGTGCATGAGTTATCGTGCATTGGAATCGAAAAAAATCGGAAGTTCTCTTACTAAGCAAGTCAGAACAGGTACATCTGGTATTATTTAGCGTCAGTTAGTCAAACGTTTGTCTTAATATATAGTATATATTTTACCTTTTTATGCATATAAAACACTTTAGAATGTATGTTTCAGCACCAGGCTTGGGACAGATCGCTCCCTAGTGCGCTCTCCACCGTGCCGGGTTGATGTGGAGGATCAAAAACCCAAAACCTAATAATTAAACCACTGTGTTGCTTAGTAATAATTGTAGCTTTCATCGGGGCAGAGCTTTTCTCATTTTATCCTTTAAAATTGTTCTGATCGTTGACCGACCTAGCCTAATGCTTTTCCAATGACCGATGGCATTTCACCCCTTTCCGATCGCTTTATTATTTCCACTTTATTTTCCAATCGTGATTATTTTCGTGAACAGAAACACTGCGCATTCAGAGCTCTGGCGCCGGGGTCCTAATGTCCACCGCTCTGAGACAGGTTAAATAAGGTCTGGGGTTCTGCTGGGTCCTAAGGTCCACCAGATTGAGACAGGTTGTATAAGGGACTTGAGCATCTGTGAATTTTGGTATCCACGAGGGGTCCAGAACCAATCCCTCGCGGATAAGGAGGGCTGACTGTATATGGATCACCATGCTGTTTAATTGGGTCAGGACACTGTTGCCAAATAGTTTCTAACTAGCATCAGCTGCACAAATTTGTTCGGCTGTTAGCGACACTACACTGCTTACAGTGAAGTTTTAAAATAGTTTCAGCTGTGCGTGTGTTTTAAAAAAAAGTGATTTTTGTCACTGATAGTTGTCAAAAGTAAACAGTCAAGACAATTCAGAACTGATTTGCTCACTGCAATTTTGAACAGTTGGGCTTGGAGATGCCAGAAATGGCTAGGATGAAACAAGTTAGGAACTATGAAGAATTAAAGTATTGACAATTATCTTGAATGTTACAACGAAAATGAAGATTTGGAGGATGCACCTGTCAGCAGCATTGTATGAAGGTAGTTCATTATCTGCACTAGGTGCTTGTGCTGATTTTGTTCATTTACAGTCAATCAAAAGAACTTGGAAGCGTACTCTGGATGAATTTGTTTGTCAATAATGATTAGGAACTAATAGTTTCATAGCACTGTCCTAACATCAGTAGTGTTCTAATTTGTTCTGTATTTCATTTAAATACCTAGTTTGTTACTCAGTTAAACGATAAGTTGTCTTTTCTGTACCTCAAACTATTTCCATGAAACTTCAGCTAATTAGGAGAGCTGCTGTACTTGCCCCAATTAACAAGAATCCAATGTATTCAAAAATTTTAAGGCAACAGAAATCTTACACGTTTAATACATGTTGAACACATCCAGGTGAACTGTGCAAATACAAAATTATTAATTCAACAATTAATTTTCTATTTAAGACCCCGATCAAAATAATTTCAAATCATCCAAGACTAACCAATCAATGGTTTTAATGATACATTCAATCTTCAGGCATTTCAATTTGTTACTAATTGTGTATGAACTTATTTTACCCTTAAAATACAACTGTTACAGTTCACATACTATGGAATATGGTCCTCTTCTCCTTCCAAGGAACACAATTTACCCAAGAACATAGACTTAAAAAACTTTAAAAAATCAAATCATCCCCATTCCTTCTACAGACCACACAGCATCACGAACTCCAAGATCTATCCAAACACCTTTTCTGTTCCCATCCCCCACAAAAAGTAATTACAACATTAAAACCTAGCAATTAGGACCACAAAACTTTGGAATGTTTACCTTCAGGAATACTGAATGTCTCTTTTGCAGATGGCGTCACTTGTAAAGTCAATCTTTCCACTTTTTTCTTTTCCCTTTTCCCCTCTACAATAGGACATCTTTCCAGTAATCCAACTGCAACATTAAATTGGTATCCATTTAGCATTTCAAGATGTACATTGTATACATTCCTGACATTAAATGTACCTTCAAAACAATTTTTGACTTAAAGCTCTTTAAATTTAAAAGGGCTGATTTGTATACCTCTTTCTTCCTCTTCCTCTTCACTTTCCATTTTTTCTTCCTCTGTTTTTGTGGAAGACTTATCAGGCTTATTTTTCTTCTTTGTTCCTTCAGCCTTTCCTCCTTTTTCAGGTGTAGACATCTTTACTACTTCTGTGACAGAATAGGTCAATTACAAAGAAAATGCACATTAGCAATTACGTAGCTGATATTAGCATGAATAAAAATATATCAGCATTATAACATGGTATTTAAAATGATGCAACCCAAGCTCACCATCAAGTATAGACTAAAAAAAGTCAATTTGAAAAAGGTAAGCAGGAGCATTAGTAGGCCACATGACCAATTCAATGTCCTGCCCAATACCCACTGTTCTTCATGACAGATAAATTCTTAATGACTCAGCATTTATTGCATTTCAGAATTCTTGACACTGGGTCATATCAAGCTGGTGTGAAATTGCACAACATGCTTTTAAATACTTTCCACCACCTAAGCTTGAACATAGTGTGCTATAAGGGCTTGTAAACTGGCCTAAACTGCAATGTAGGTGATAAGGTGGTGCAGGATAATTCCTTTTTTTGAACAGCTGCAAGAAAAAGTTTGTGAACCCTTTGCAATTGTCTGGTTTTCTGCATTACTCAAAATGTGGTCTGATCTTCATCTTAATCACAATAGACAAACACAATCTGCCTAAACTAGTAACACATAAACAACTGTACTTGTCACGTCATTACTGAACACATTGTTTAATTATTCACTGTTGAGGGTGGAAATAGTATGTGAACCCTTGTATTTAATAACTGGTAGAACCTCCTTTAGCAGCAATAACCTCCATCAAACGTTTTCTGTAGCTGCTGATCAGACTTGCACAACAAGGAGGAATTTTAGACCATTCCTCCATACAAAACTTTTTCAGTTCATCAATATTTCTGGGTTACCTTGCATGCCACAGCACCTCAACTGGGTTAAGATCTGGACTCTGACTTGGCCATTTCAAAACACGGACTTTCTTCTTTTTAAACCATTCTGTTGTTGATTTATTCACATTTCAAGATATTGTCTTATTGCATCATCTAATTTCTATTAAGCTTCAGGTGACAGACTGCTAGCCTGACACGCTCCTTTAAAATGTCTTGATACAATTTTGAATTCATTATTCCCTCAACAATTGCAAGCTGCCCAGGTCTTGAGGCAGCAAAACAGCCCCAAACCATGATCTCCTTCCACCATGCTTCACAGCTGAGATGAGGTTTTGGTGTTGGTGTGTTGTGCCCCCTTTCCTCTAAACATAGTGATGTGCATTTCTGCCAAAAAGTACAACTTTTGTCTCCTCTGTCCAGAGAACCTGGTCCCAGAAGCACTGTGGAACATCCAGATGGCCTTTTGCAAACTTAAGATGGGCAGCAATGTTTTATTTTAGACAGCAGTGGTTTCCTTCGTAGTGTCCATCCACGAATACCATTACTGGACACAGGAAGAGATAGTAAGTTCAAGAGATTTCTGCAGGCCTTTTGCTGTTACCCTTGGAGTGGAGGATTTAAATAGTTGAATTCACAGAAGCACAAGAATAGTCTTACCAATAAGCATTTGGGAAAACGTGTTTTCATGTTCCTTCCTGTGCTCATTTATTTGCATTATTTATATTTAGTGTTTAATACACAGTTTAAACTTACTTTAAGCAATTGAACACCAAAAGAAAACCAAAGATCCTGGAAATCAAATGCTGGAAAACTTCAGGTCACATAGCATGTGAACAGAGAAATGTTAAAAAATCGTTAACAGTGAACAAAGGATCTGAACCTAGTAGAAGAGTGGTCATTGAAGATGGAAGAATATTAGATGGCTAGAGGACTGATCCCTTTGCAAGTTGAAAAGTAGAGAGACGTGACCATGGTGACAATACATTGAAGACAGCAGAATTTCCAAAATGACCTACCTGTTGAATATGGAGACGATGGAAAATGGCAAACACTTTCCTTATATTGGATAGCAGAATGCTGGATCACTAAGATAAAAGATTTTGTTCTACTGTTCACTTCTATTATACCCATTCTGATAACATCTTCTGTACCAAAGCTTCCAAAATGTCTTCCTTTGTTCTTAACAGTGGAGTTTCTTCCTCACCACTTAAGGATATCAATGACATCTGTTCTATTTTCCACACTTCAGTCTCAACTTCTCTCATCCAGAAAAAGGAAAGCCTTCCCCTTTCCTTCATCTTCCTATCTCCACGTTCAATTGATTAACCAACAGAACTGCTTTCACTGGTCATTTTTTCACTTCCAGTAGCTAAAGATCTGCAACATCTGCAGAATCTTTTGACTTTTTTAAGATGGTGTGGATAAGTGGCAACTCTTTGTGTGTAGCTCTGAAGGGAATCATCAAATATTCCTGCTTATGATATTACAGTCTACAGCTGAAATCCAGCCACAGCCACGGGTACTGCAGCAAGCAAGTATGTTTAAAGGCTTTTAAAAAATATCTATCAATCCTCAAAATTGGGAGACCCTGGACTGCAGACTCAGGTTGTGAGAGCAGTTCATCTTTAAAGTAAGGTTAAAACGCAAAGCCCTTAGACACTCCCCCCCCCCCCCCCCACCTCTATCTTGCTGACAAATGTACAGTCTCTGGGAAACAAAACAAATTGAAGACCTGAGAGCAAGATTGCAGTATCTGAGGGACATCAGGACTGCTGTGTAACCTGCTTCATGGACAGAAACATGGCTCATCCCCACCATTTTGGATGCAGCACTACAGTCCAAGGGCGTCACCATCCACCTCATTGACAGGACAGCTGAGTTTCTGAAGGGTAGTGGAGGCAGAGTATGCTACATGATTAACTCATCATGATGCACAGACATGGCAGTCCTATCTCAATCCTGCTCATCCGACCTGGAACATCTAATGATTGAGTGTGATCCATTTTATCTGCTGAAATAGTAAACCACCACCATCCTGACAGCAGAGTACATTCCAAACCCTGCCAAATGTTAGGCAGGCACTGGAGGAGCTGAGCACAGTGATCAGCAATCACGAAACAGCGCACCCTGTTGCACTATCATTGCAAAAGATTTCAACCAGGCCAGCTTAAAGAAGTCTCCGTCCAACTACCACAAATATATCACCTGTAGAACCAGAGGAGCCAACATACTTGACTACTGTTACACCACCATAAGATCACCTAATGTGCCTGCAATTTGGAATGTCCCTTCACATAGCTGTACTCCCAGCAAACGGAAACTAAGGACTACAGCACCAGTGGTGAGGACCAAGAGGGTTTGGTCAAGGGAGGCAGAGGAACTCTTACAGGAATGGTTTGAGTAGGTAAACTACACAATAGTCAGAGATTAATCTTTGAATCTGAATGAAAATGCGACAGGTGTAACCAATTCCATCAAAACCTGTGTGGAAGAGTGATTGCCTTTGAGAACATACTGGGCGCACCCAAACCAAAAGCCATGGATAAACCAAGAGATTCGTAGTGTGCTGAGGAATACATCTGTGGCATTCAAGATAGTGACCCATAACTATACAAGAATTCCAGATACAACTGATGGAACACATTTTAAGGGTGAGAAAACAATTCCAATTGAAGCTAGAGACAGAATCAGATGCATGTCAGCTCTGGCAGGGTTTTCAGGTAATTTCTTCCTACAAAGCGAAACCTACACAGGTTTCCCCCACTATCCGAAAGTAGAGCGTTCCTATGAAATCTTTCATAAACTGAAATGGTGTAAAGCGACAAAGCAATTACCATTAATTTATACGGGAAAATTTTTTTAAGTGTTCTCAGACCCAAAAAATAACCTACCAAATGGGGACTTGATGCAGAGAGCAAAACAAACGCTGAACACTATTTTTGCTTTTCGCCACTCTCACTGCCCAGGGTGCACACTGCCTCTATAATGGCTCGCCTCAAAACAAATGCTAAACGCTCCTTTTTCCGTAAAAGTGAAAATCCTCTTCGGATTTCTTTCAGTTAGTGAAAACAGGTGCTAATGTAGGTCTTTCGTAAAAGCAAACTTTCGTAAAGCGGGAGATACCTGCATCGTGAATGGCTGTTATGGTTCATCCCCAGATGAGTGAGCACTTTTTACGTACGCTTTGAACGGCAGAATATAATTACACCTGTGCAAATCCCTGCAGTATCTGGTGACCTTGTGCTGTCTTAAAGGCCGATGTCAGAACATCTTTCAAAAAGGTGAACATTCACAAGGCGTCAGGCCCTGATGGTGTACCTGGTACTGCTCTGAAAACCTGTGCCAACCAACTGCCAGGAGTGTTCAAGGACATCTTCAATCTCCAAGAGAGTAAGACCAAAGGATGATTGAGGAATTCAGGAAGGGGAAAATCGAAGGAACAGGACACCAGTCATCAAGGGCTCAGTAGTGAAAAGGGCAAGAAGTTTCAAGTTCTTGGGTGTTAACATCTCTTAAGATCTATCCTGGGCCCAACATATGCAATTACAAAGACCGCCTGCATTTTTCACTAGGATTTTCAAGAGAATTGTATGTCACCAATGACTCTAGCAAATTTCTACAGCTGTACAGTGGAGAGCATGCTAACTGGTTTCATCATAGTCCGGTATGGAGGGGCCACTGCTCTGGTTCAGAAAAAAAGTTGCAAACTCAGCTAGCTCCATCATGGGCACCAGCCTCCCTAACATCAAGAACATCTTCAAAAGGAGACAACATCCATCACCCAGGACATACCCTCTTCTCAACGCTATCAGAGAGCTACATTCAACATTTTAGGTACAGCTTGTTCCTGCCCACCATCAGATTTCTGAATGGACAATGAACCCTCATTGTTCCCCATCCCCTTTTGCTCTTTTTGCACAACATATTAAAATTAATGTACACCTTATCTTACTGTAATTTATATATATTTCAGTATGCATTGCACTATTCTGCTGCCACAAAACAACAAGCTTCACAACATATGCTGGTGATAATTAAACATTCTGATTCTCCTGTCCCAATAGCATTCTAATGCAGGAAATGGTAGTTGTGGCAATAGCCCTATTAAATACAATAGATGGCAAACACTGTTAAAGAAGGTAATTATGAAGAACTGGTGTCATCAAGGAAACATGACAGAGCCAGAGAAACAACAGAATGCAAGAGTTTAGGATCTCAGTTGCAGTGTTTTTCACTCACCTTTGTTTTCATTAATGCACTATTTAAATTTTACATTTTCTTATTTACTTCTCTTTCAGGCAAATCAATGTATTTCACATTCACCATATTCTCTCAGTTTGCACTCTACAACTTGTATTCAGTCTCTCCTGATTACTGATATTGTTTCTTCTCTCTACCCTCAGCCATTTCTACAATTTTGAAATAAAACATTTGAGTTTTGTTCTCATGAACTTGAAATGTTAATCCAGTTTTGTTCTCATCAGATGCTGTTTATTTCACTTGCTTTTGAGGAATGAACATTTACTAATTAACTACCAAAGTCAGGCAGAACATACATTCAGTAAAGATTTATTCTAATCATGCAACACACACAAAAGGCTGGTGGAACGCAGCAGGCCAGGCAGAATCTGTAATGAGAAGCGCTGTCGACGTTTCAGGCCGAGACCCTTCGTCAAGACTAAATGAAAGGAAAGTCTTTCCTTTCAATTAGTCCTGACGAAGGGTCTCAGCCCAAAACGTTGACAGCGTTTCTCCCTATAGATGCTGCCTGGCCTGCTGCGTTCCACCAGCATTTTGTTTGTGTCGCTTGAATTTCCAGCATCTGCAGATTTCCTCGTGTTTGCATTTTATTCCAATCATGTACATTTTCAAAGCCTGCCAGGCAAATGTACTATTGATTCATGTTGCTACTTTGCTGGCATCCAGTCTAATCACCTGGCATTTATCAATAAACCCAAATTGGAGGCAAGGCTGCTGTGTACAACTAGTGGCAACACTTTAGCATTCAAAGTTGTGGGTTTAAAACCCACTCAAGGACCAAGGACAAACCACCGGCAACGGCTCCAGATTAAAAACAGAAGGAATGATGCTGAAGTGTGGCCTTTGAGCATTAAAACTTCATTTCAGTCTGCTTTGCAAATGGATGCAAAGACAGAGAAGCTGGAGTGTTCTCCTGCACCTTGCTCACTAGTTATGCCCCCAGGAAAAAATTAATAAATGCCTCATTGCTGCTTGTGGAACTTTGCACCTACACACATTGTTTGCCAAGGTCCTAAAGCAGTAGCTACAGTTCAAACTTAATGTATTCAAATGCTGCAGAACATATTCCATTACAGAAGATCCTATCATAACGATTTACTTCAAATCATCGGTCTACATTAATGACATAATGGAGCAAGTGGTTAGTGCTGCTGTACAACACACTACGGATCCTTTGTTGCTTTGCACTCCTATTACCAGCAGTGTGCTGCACCTAATCTTACAGGCTAAGCTAAAGTACACACATATTATCTATACTCAGCCAGAAATGTTAACATCACCAGCTCTCTATTTAAAAACTTTGCCAAGAACATGATTAATAATATCTCAGATGGACCAGAAACTGCCAAATACAAAATATTTCAACAGCCCCATTCACCAATTTAAAACTAGCATGTGATATTATGGCAAAATTATGATAGAACTTCTGAAATTGAATTTGCAAATCCTTGTGGCCATGCCAGACAACATTACTTTCCTCACATATTCCTCACAGCATTAAGTTTCTTTGCTTGAATAACATCCATAAAATGAAAATTCACATGAAGTGGAAGTAAGCATTACTGAATGGAACAATGATCATGGAAACCAACTGTTTGTCCAAAAGAGATTCGTTCTGTCCAGATTTACGTTTCTTTTTCTGAATGAAAATAAATATGTTCCCATTTACTACTATGTTCTCAAGGAACTTAAAAAAGCTACATGACAGTTCTGGATTTTTTTTTCAAGTGTTGGCATGTTCATAGAATGCGAATTACTATTTTAAAAATCAGCAATAATCAGAATATTGACAGGATAAGATGAATTACATTTTGTAACAATTTAAATTTCCACTCTTCCTTCAGGAATAAGCTTTAATCTTATATCTGGTACTTCTTGTAATGCAGTACCAGACTCGAAGACATCATTCCACAAAAAGCTTATAATAGCAGGAAATAGAAGAGCAAGAAAAAAAATTGCACTACTTTGCGCAGAAACAGCAGCAGCTTGAAAGAGAGATCTCAGATAAGATTTCCTCCAAGCTGACAATGAACTTAGGCCAACCTCAAGGACATGTGCTTAGCCAACTCAAACAACAACTATAAATTTGCCAATGCACAACTACTGTTGGCAAACTTGCAGCTGGTGACAAGGAGACATACATGAGTGAAAATGATCAGATGGTTGAGTGGTGTCACAACAACAACCTTGCACTTAATGTCAGTAAGACCAAGGAATTGATAGTAGACTTCAGGAAGGGGAAGTAGGGAGAATACACATCAGTTTTCAGTGAGTGGAAAGGATGAGCATCCCCAAGTTGCTGGATGTTAACATCCCTGAAGATCTATCTCGGACCCAACATATTGATGGCATGCCAGTAGCTATATTTCATTAACAGCTTGAGTGGATTTGGTATGTTACCAAAAACTCCGAGCAAATTTCTACAAATGTACCACAGAGAACATTCTGACAGGTTGCATCAAGGTCTACTACGGAGGCACTGATGCACAGAAAAAGCCGCAGAAGATTGTCAACAAACCCAATTCTATTATGTGTATTAGCCTCCCCCACCAAAGACATCTTCAAAAGGCAATGCCTCCAAGAAACTGGCATCCATCATTATGAACCTCACAATCTAAGACACAGCTTCTTACCATCAGGAAGGAAATACACGACCCCAGAGACACACATACAACGTTTCAGGAACAATTTCTTCCCCTCAATCAGATCCCAGAGCTGTGCATGAACCCATGGACACTACCTCACCATCTGTTATTTTCCCATTTCTTATAGCAACTTTTATGTATTGCACTGTACTGCAAAACAACAAATTTCACGACATATGTCAGTGATAATAAACCTGATTTTGACGAGGCTACATTCCGTAGTTTGGAAAGTAAGGTAATCGCACGGTCGCCACTTCGCCTGGCAAAGATATTCTAAGACAGTATCAGAACGGAAAAGGGACGTACGGGACTTGGGCGATAGCATCACCCGTCCTTAAACTATTAAGGATCGTTGGAATTCTCGTCTCCGATAGTCTGTGGAGGGCCAGTCAAAATAAAGTCAACAGACTATGGACTATAAAGAGAAGGATAATGCATGAAATTGGAGCAAAGCTAGATCCGCCGCGATCCTGACGCACGGAGGCACAGGATCGGAGGGCTGAATCCCTGCGTTTTTAACCACCGCTATAACTTAATTCACAACGGCCTTGAAAGATGCCCTGTACTCAAGTGATGCAGGAGGAAGTAACTGTGAACACAACCCGGCGAGGTGGCGCGGCAAGCCACGACTATAAACAACATACTTGATCCGCTTCCCTACGAGGGACTACAGATCATCTCCTTTTCTGACCCCGGCGTCCACTCTACGAATCCGTCCTCAGAAAGGGGCCGGCCCGGTCCCATTGCTAGAGCGGGAGGAGATCAGCTCGGAACGGCCTGTTCCGGCTGCAGAAGGCCGCGGCGCTCATACTCCTTCTCGCTCTCAGCAGGACTTTTTGTCCCTCCCCCTTTGCGCCATCTTCCACAACACGGCGAAGAGCGGGAGCGAGATAACACACGCACAAGAGGGAGTGGGCCTTACCTGCGCTTCGCAGGGCCGAAGCGGACCCGCAACCACCAAACGCTTTGCCTCCGGGGTAGCAGGCAGCGAAAGAGCGCGCCACTAGCAGCCTGATTCAAAATGGCAGTTGTGGCGCACGCGGCAAAACGGCAGCCAATCGAAACGGGGAAGGCGGCGGTGTGCCCAGGCGCTTTCAGCAACTGGGCGCGAGCGCACACTGTCATCAACTCAATGGGCTGAACGGCCACCTTCTGGGTCACAGTTATTCAAAAGTAATATATCTTTTAAAGTTATTTGCGCAACAGAAAATACTGCATATACTCAGCAACTCTGTGGGAAGAAAAGTGGAGGTTTGTGTCAGAAGGTGGGGTCTTCAACCGGAAACGGTGACTCTCTCCTCATACCCTATTTCTACTATTTTCTGTTTATTTCAGATATATGCGATTTGAATGAAAAGTCCTCGCTAAACTGTTGACTGTCTATTTCCCCCTCAGTTGATATTGTCATGTGCACAAATACGGTGAGGCAGAGGTACTTGCTGCAGCAGCATCACTGGCACACAAGTACATACAGAGTCGAAATTATACGTGAAAAATACTTTGCAAAAACAAGACCTTAATGCACAAAAGACCTATCAAGACAAGTTTATGTTCGTGCAAGATGTCAAAAGTCAAAGTAAATTTGTAATTAAAGTACCTATATGTCACCGCATACTATGAATATACTTCATTTTCTTACAGGCATTTATAGGAAAAATAAAGAAATACAATAGAATTTATGAAAAAAATCTATAGGCAAAAAGACTGATAAACAACCAATGCAAATCATACAAAGTTAAAGTAAATAATACTGAAAAATGAGTTGTAGAATCAAAGTAAAAGTAAATTTCTTGTCAAAGTGTGTGTTACCATATACTACCTTGAGATTTATTTTCTTGCAGACATTTTCAAGAAAAAAACGAATTTCAATAGAATTTATGAAAAACTACACATAAGCTAAGACTGAAACAACCTATGTATAAAAGACAATAAATGTGCAAACCAAAAATAAATAATACTTTTACTTTATTGTCACCAAACAATTGATACTAGAGCGTACAATCATCACAGTGATATTTGATTCTGCGCTTCGCGCTCCTTGAAGTACAAATCGAAGTAAATACAATAAAAATTTAAATTATAAATCATAATTAGAAAATAGAAAAGGGAAAGTAAGGTAGTGCAAGTCAAGTTTGGATATTTGGAAGGTACAGTCCAGATCCGGGTTAGGATCTGTTCAGCAGTCTTATCACTGTTGGAAAGAAGCTGTTCCCAAATCTGACCGTACGAATCTTCATGCTCCTGAACCTTCTCCCGGAGGGAAGAGGGACAAAAAGTGTGTTGGCTGGGTGGGTCGTGCAATTGATTTTCCTGGCAGCACTGCTCCGACAGTGTGCAGCGTAAAGTGAGTCCAAGGATGGAAGATTGGTTCGTGTGATGTGCTGGGCTGTGTTCACGATCTTCTGCAGCTTCTTCCGGTCTTGGACAGGACAACTTCCATACCAGGTTGTGATGCACCCTAGAAGAATGCTTTCTATGGTGCACCTATAAAAATTAGTGAGGGTTTTAGGGAACAGGCCAAATTTCTTCAGCTTTCTCAGGAAGTAAAGGCGCTGGTGGGCCTTCTTGGCAGTGGACTCTACTTAGTTAGACCAAGTCAGGTCATTTGTGATATTCACCCCGAGGAACTTAAAGCTTTTGACCTGTTCCACCTGCGCACCTTCATGTAGATGGGGTTGTGTGGTCCACTACTCCTTCTGAAGTCAACAACCAATTCCTTCGTCTTGCTGACGTTGAGGGATAGATTATCGTCTTTGCACCATGCCACCGGGTTCTTAATTTCCTCCCTGTACTCAGACTCATCATTACCCAAGATATGGCCTACAATTGTGGTGTCATCAGCAAACTTATATATTAAGTTCGATGGAAACTTGGCTACACAATCATGGGTGTACAGTGAGTACAGCAGAGGGCTGAGTATACAGCCTTGTGGGGCACCGGTGCTCAGAGTGATTGCGGAGGAGAGCTTGTCCCCTATTTTTGAGCCTGGGTCCTGTCTGTGAGGAAGTTGAAGATCCAGCTGCAGATCTGAGTGCTAAAACCCAGGTTCCAGAGCTTAGGAATCAGTTTATTTGGAATGATGGTATTAAAGGCAGAGCTGTAGTCAATGAAAAGGAGCCTTACATATGTGTCTTTATTCTCCAGGTGTTCTAAGGAGGAATGTAGTGCCAGAGAGATGGCATCTGCCGTTGACCTGTTGCTCCGGTAGGCGAGAATACTGAGAACATATATTGTAGATTCGTGAGTTGTAGAGTCCTTGAAAGTGAGTTTGTAGGTTGTGCAATCAGTTCAGAGTTGTGGTGAGTGAACACCAGGTCAGGAACCTGATGATCATAGGGTGATAACTCTTCCTGAACTGGTGGTATGTGTCCTAAAGCTTTATTTATATTTTATTTACTTATTTATTGAGATATGCGTTAAGAAGGCCCTTCTGGGCCTTCGAGCCACGTCAAGCCCCAATTTAATTCTAGCTTAATCATGGGACAATTTACAATGACCAATTAACCTACCAACCAGTATGTCTTTGGGATGTGGAAGGAAACCGGAAAACCTGGAGGAAACTCATGTGGTCACGAGAAAAATGTACAAAGCAGTGGCAGGAATTGAACCTGGGTTGCTGGTACTCATTGTGCTAACCACCATGCTGCCCCAAGGTTTCAGTGCCTTTGGCCTAGATGGTGGGGCTCTTTGATGATGGATGCTGCTTTCCTGTGGCAGTGCTTCATATAACTTTATTCAATGGTGGGGAAGGATTTGTGATGGATTGGGCTATATCCACTACTTTCTGTTAACTTCTCTTTTCCTGGGCATTGGTGTTTCCATACCAGGCCGTGATGCAACCAGTTATGATACTCTCCACTGTGCATCTATAGAAGTTTGTCAAAGTTTTAGGTGACATGCTGAATTTATGCAAACTTCTAAGAAAGTGAAGGTGCTGCTGTGCCTTCTTTGTGATGGCATGTGTAGTCCCAGAACAGATTTTCTCAAATAATGTCAAGGAATTTAAAGTTTCTGACCCTCTCCACCTCCAATTCCCTATGATGACTGGCTCATTGTCCTCTGGTTTCTTCCACCTGTAGTCAATAATCAGTTATTTGGAGTTGATGATGTCAAGTGAGAAGTTGATGAGGCTCCATTCAAACAGATTTTCAATTTTCCTCCTATATGCTGATTCATCACCATCTTTGATTTGGCCAACAACAGTGATGTCATCCACAAACTTAAATATGGTATTGAAGGTACACAATCATGGTATAAAGCAAATAGAGCAGAGGGCTAAGCACATAGCCTTGTGATACACCTGTGCTGATGGTGATTGTGGAGGAAATGTTGCCAATCTGAACTGACTGAGGTCTTCAAGTGAAGAAATCAAGGATCCAGTTGTGCAGGGAGGTATCCTATGTCTTGGCGCTTAGTGATTAGTTTTGAGGGGATGATAGTGTTGAATACTGAGCAAACACCAGTACCTGATGTATGCTTCTTCATTGTCTAGATATTCCAATACTGAGTGAAGGGCCAATGAAATGGCATCTGCTGTCTTCCTGTTGCAACAGGCAAATTGGAGCGGATCCAGGTCACTCCTCAGTGAGGAGATGATACTCTTCAAGACCAACCTCTCAAAGCACTTCATCACAATAGATGAAAGTGCTACTGGACTATAGTTATTGAGGCAGGTTACCGCGTTCTTCTTTGGCACCAGCATGATTGAAGCCTGCTTGACACAGTTGGGTACTTCCGACTGCTGAAGTGAGAGTTTGAAGTGGTCTGTAGTGCTCCACTGTTGTGTATGGGTTATGGTTGTCCAGGTCAATTCAAAAATATGATGGCTGTAGGAAAGTAGCTGTCCGTATGCATGCAGACCCTGACAACAGCATCATAACTGGACGTAAATTTCCATGTGCAAGCAGGAACACTTGACAGTCGGTTCAGTCTGGTTTGTCATGTTGTGGATGAGTTGAAATGTAATTTTGTTAAATGATGGGGATGTGCAAAATCTTCAGTGGCCACTATAAACTCTATACCCTTGTGATTCTTCATCTCTTTTAATGGCCACTGTGAAACTAACTGTTTTCAATCTTGACATTTTAACTGTTGAGTTGAGCTTCCAACTTCATTTATTGCTTATCAACAAGGGAACTTACTTTCTGTCAAAGCCTGCACCTAGGATTTTATACCAAAATTCTTCACCTTGTAATCCCTGTATATTGGAGCTATTTCATAAATCTGTTTATTTCAACACAAGTTCAATTTACTAGCAGCCCCAAGTTTGTTGATTAAGTTGATCTTATATTCAGTTATGCCTCAGATTTGAAATCTACCCCTGTAGTCAATCCTCAATATGGTCTAGCCTCCTTACAACGATGACCTCTGTCACCACCATAGACTGATGTAAGGGAAGTAAATAACATAGAATAAGGAGCCCTAAAAACACCGACAAGCAGCAGTAAAATGACCACATCAAACATTAATTTTTTAAAAAATTCAATGTGTAAATGTCCACAGTTAAGGAGATCACTGCTTAGTTTAGTCATGGGAAATGGACATCAGCCATAGAAGTAAGTGTAATCCAAGCAATAGAAATTATAGAGCAATTGTATGAACGGGTGCTTTAAAGATTTAGTAGGTAAACATATTGAAATTAAAAAGGTAGTAAATGCAGACATACCTTTATTAATGTTCTTTTAATAAGAAACACAAGTGGATACAAAAGAGCAATAAAAGATTAAAGGCAAATAGCAGTAAGTGGTATTCCGCAGTACTGATGTTCACTAAGTAAATAAATTGCATTTGGAGGTACAATTTCAAATGTATGGATCCAAAGAGCTGTGACAAAACAGATGAAAATATTAAAAATATTGTAGATTGTGTGTACAACTGACAAAAACAACATAAGCAAAAAATAAATATTTTGGTTGACAGAACACTTAGAAATTAAGTGTCTAAATGGTGTGTAGGAACAGAGAGATTTGGAGGTATAGATATGCAAATAAGATTACAAAGAAAACATATTTACAAGGGCACAACTGGAAAACAGAGTTTATGTAATACTTGTGTAAAGTTTTGGCTGCACCAGACTTAGAGTACTATGAACAGCTCTGATACCTATATAATGGGATACGGAAGCACTGCAGAATACCAGATAGAGGAGCTTATATCCTTGAGGAAAAATTGAGTAAGCTGCAGCACTCCACCAGAAAAGCAACTGATGGGTGTTTTGGGTTACGCCCGTGGCTCCCTCCTTTTTGAGAATGGCAGGATCGCTATTGATTCGAGTCAGGAGACCCAGGAAATGAGAGAAAGACATGCAGAATCCACAAAGAGGTTGGAATGTGTCCTGGCCTCCGAAAGGCGGAACCATTGATAACGGCTATTGTCTCTTGGAGATGGACTTGTGTATTGAATCCTGTACGATGCATCGAAGCCCCAGGCAATAAACCGAAGGGGGGGTTGGTGGAGGGATTGCATCATCCCACCCTGATTGACATCTGAGACCCTGTGAGTCAGGATAAAAGAGGGTCTGAGGAACAGCCCCTTCAGACGCACCAGAAGAAATGCTAGAACTCCTGTAACAGCGTAACAGCGAAAGCCAGTGGAACCAGCCCACGTGCGTTCTTTTCCATTTGCCTCGGAATTGGTGGGTCTTGCTAAGGAAGCATGGCTTTAGCTAACCTCGAAGGGGAAATCAGTCCCCCAACGACTCTCGAAGGATTGACATCTGTTACGTACCCCGTAACTGGGTCACTTACCAGCAAAGATAGAGAGGTCCGTTGAAGTCTGATGGTACTATTTTTAACAGTATTTATTGATAGAAATACACAAAAATAATATCAATACAAACACACAGATAATATACGTCGTTCAACACTAAATCTAAAAGTGCGGGTATAATAATAATCAATAAGAAATAAGCTGTATCGTTGTCTAGGGGATAATGAATTGTCCGATGGAAATATATAGTTCGTTCAGTTCATACAGGCTGCCGCCGTTGGGGACCCTGTGTGGCAATTGTTGGAGAGAGAGAGAGAGACGGGTTAAAACTTGCCCATTCTGTTTATGATGTCAATCCTTCGAGAGTCGTTGAGAGTTGAGTTCCCCGTTGTTAGCTAAAAACCGTTTTTCCGTGGCAAAGGTCACCGATTCTGGGCAAATGGAAGCGGACGCACGTGGCCTTCCACCGGCTTTCGCTATTATGGGATCGCTAGCGTTTCTTCTGGTGCGTCTGAGGGGCTGTTCCCACAGACCCTCTTTTTATCCTGACTCACAGGGTCTCAGGTGTCAATCAGGTTGGGGATGATGCAATCCCTCCACCAACCTCCTCCTTGGTTCATTGCCTGGGGCTTTGATTGCATCGGCCAGGATGCAATACACAAGTCCGTCTCCAAGAGACAATAGCCGGTATCAATGGGTCCGCCTTTCGGAGGCCAGGACACATTCTAACCCTTTTGTGGATCCTGCATGTCTTTCTCTCATTTCCTGTGTCTCCTGAATTGACTCAATAGTGATCTTGCGATTCTCACAAAGGAGGGGGCTACCCCCGCACCCTTCGGCCCCTCAGAGCTGTGGTACATTCATAACACCCCCTTTCTTCAAAGCGTTTTCACCAGCGGTGAAAACGAAGTAGTACAGAGTCTTACAGGATTTTAGAATCTAACACAATACAAAAGCTTTTCTTTTACAGAGTAATACAGTTATACATTCAATTCATTATCTAGATGGTTACCGATTACAATTGTCACTTCCTTTAATATCTTAACATCTTGTACCCTACTAATGTCTTGTAGCATTAGACTCCAATTGAATAGCCACCTATTTTTAGGTCTTATTTTTCTTTAGCCAACAAAACTAAAGAGTTGTGATCTTAGCTTATGGGTATACTACAATAGTCCATGCAAATACTAATCTTTATGTTGCTTTCAAACTTAACAGGCAGGCTTCCATGGGGTTTGTCTTTTATTATTCACAGGCTTTGTCGAAATCCCTTAAAACCAGTTTCTGCTATTTAAAAATGGCGTCCCCATTAACCCTCGTCTCTTTTCCGGTTAGTTCCCACGTGGGGAGCTCCGGTAACCTGGCAAAATAGGCTTTTGCCCGCTTCTTTCATAGGAGTTATTTTATCAACACTGTGTCCCAAACTTAGACCATCTTCTGAATTTCCACCCAATTCTTTAATTTTACGCAAGTTGCTAGCTTTCTCTTCAGGACCCTTCAGGCTATTAGTTTTCAGTTTGAACTCTTTGTTCAAGCAGCATTTCAAATTCTGCCTTTTCACGCCACACTCTGGAATAACAATAGCATGGGGGGCCCCGTCATCTTCCAACTCAACCTGTAAGTGATCCGCGGGTTTTAAATTTTTTTCATTCGATTTGGGAACTACATATTTCCCATTTTCTTCAATGATAATATTCATCTCCCCACGTTTGATCTCCGCATTAACTTTTAACACCCCTTCGAGCACAAACACCTGGGAACTCTCACTTCCCACTATTACCAACGTTAACCCTTTCTTCACTGAACCAAGTCTATCTGACCCACAAGGACTGCATTCCTTTTCAACTGAATCAAATACCTCAGACTTTTTCTGAGCTCCATTACTAGGTTCAGTACCACGTGCATCCACATCTTGGACACACTCAAACGGGACATTTGCCTCTTCCAGGCTTTCAATACCCGTACCCGGTCCAAATTCTAAATTCCCCTGATTCTCCCAGCTGCTCTCTGGGCAACTCCCTTCCGAAGAAAATTCAACCCCGCGGGCTGCAACAACCTCATCTGCCAACCCCGCAGACTTCTTCAAGGTAAGGGCATCCTTTTCATCTAGGACTGCCCTCATTTCATTGTCGGGAACACCTTTAGAATTTTCAACTTCTTCAAACAGTTCTGCCAAACCAGACAGATCATCCATGTCCACCTCTAGACCTTTTAACAGCTTTACCTGTTTCACATCTCCATTTCGTGCCTCTAGCACTTCATTCCTCGCTAAGGGAAGGTCTATCTCCTCTCCCTTACTCTCTTTCACCTTACTATCCTCTGTTTTACCACCCTCCAAACCCTCGTGGTACAGAGTCGGTAAAAACGTCTCGGCCAAATCAATACTGGCCAGATTTAAACTGCTCTCGTTCTCAGCTGCCTTTCTCGAAATGCTGCGAGTGACCGCGCATGCGGGATAGATCTTGGAATCTAGGGGCGGAGCCTCAACACTCACAGGCTGTTTTGTCAGCGTCATTGCCGACCAAACCTTACCACCGGCTAAATCGTTACCCAGAAGGACGTCCGCGACAGTTCTCGGGAATTCTGATCGCATCCCCCATTTCAACGGGTCCAGAGACTAGCTCACAATTCATAATGATCTTATGCAAGGGCACCATTTCCGTCCCTTTGCCTATGCCTTTCACAGCTACCATTCCCGTCTTGCGACCAAAATCTAGTACCTCACTGCTGATCAATGATAGTTCCGCCCCCGTGTCTCTCCAGATCTGTACTGGAACTGGGGTGCCTCCCTCCCTCACAGACACGGTTCCGTTTGACATACAAGTCTCAGACCCTTCTCGTACTCTGTCTACCCGGGGCTCTCTTGTCGATTTACTGATTACCACGGCACATCCGATAGGGACTGCTGCTTTCCCTTTTCCTGTCTCTTTCTTCAGAGCAAAGCACCTAGATGCAATATGCCCCCCCTTCCCACAATTAAAACAGGTCAAGCACGGAAATCTCTGGCCGTCTTGCCTTTCCCCTCAATCTTACCACTAGCTCCCGGCGGGACCTCTGCCTCAGCCGGCGGGCTTTCTCGATCATTCCCACGGTCTCTCTGGGAACTTTTATTCGAGGAAAACTTTGTCTTGTGGGTTAGGGCATATTCATCTGCGAACCTGGCAAATTCTGAGATGGATTTATTCTGCTTCTCATTCAAATACATCCGGATATCCTCTGAAACACAACCTTTAAATTCCTCAATCAGAATTAACTCCCTGAGACACCAATAATCCTCGTCCACTATTTCTGCGGTGCACCAACGGTCCAAGAGCACACCCTTCTCATAGGCAAACTCGGTATACGTCTGATTCCACCCTTTCTTTAAATTTCTGAACTTTTGTCTATACGCTTCAGGTACTAGCTCATAACTCCGGAGAATGGCCGCCTTTACTTTGTCATAACTCTCCTCCTCTTCCTCCTCCATGGACAATGCCGTATATGCCCGCTGTGCCTTCCCTTTTAACACACTTTGTAACAATGCCACCCACTGTTCTCTGGGCCACTTCTGATTCACTGCCACCTTTTCAAAAAGCAAGAAATAACTATCAACATCCGTCTCCTCGAACGGAGGTACTAACCTCAACTCCGGACTAACATTAAACTGCTCCTCTCGGCCTGACCCCTGAACTCGTTGCTCTTGCCTTAACTTCTCCATCTCCAAGTCATGTTTCCTCTGTTTCTCTGCCTCCCTCTCCTTCTCGGCCCTTTCCTTCTCTTTTTCAGCTGCTTCCAGCTGTTTTAACTGAATTTTGTGCTCTCTTTGTTTCTCAGCTCTTTCCTGCTCCCATTTCACCTCTAACTCCTTTAGCTGGAGCGCATGCTCCCTTTCTCTCTCGGCCCTTTCTTTCTCCTTCTCAGCTCTTTCCTGCTCCCGTTTCACCTCTAACTCCTTTAGCTGGAGCGCATGCTCCCTTTCTCTCTCGGCCCTTTCTTTCTCCTTCTCAGCTCTTTCCCTCTCTTTCTCTCTCTCTCGGCTCTTTCTTTCTCCTTCTCAGCTGCTTTAACTTAATTGCATGTTCCAACCTTAATTTCTCCAACTCTAACTGAGCCGTCCCATTAGCTGGTACCTTTTCAGGGATATTTTCCAATACCTCAGCTGTAAACACATTCTTCCCAATATAATACTGAGTTATTGCCCTTAGCACCTCTCGCTTTTTCATTGACAACCTCACCTCTGCGAGGTTTAACCCCTTCGCCAAATTTATCAAGTCTGATTTGGTGGCCGCCTCCAGCGCCTCCAGAGTCAGGTTTTCTATAAATTCCCCCACGTCCATCTTTGCTGGTTTCCCGTCTGGCTACCCGAGTAACCAGATCCAGTTTTGGACTTACAAGCCCGATTCACTGGCTCCCCAATTTGGTATCAAATCTCGAGACGAGAACCCCAATTGTTACGTACCCTGTAACTGGGTCACTTACCAGCAAAGATAGAGAGGTCCGTTGAAGTCTGATGGTACTATTTTTAACAGTATTTATTGATAGAAATACACAAAAATAATATCAATGCAAACACACAGATAATATACGTCGTCAATACTAAATCTAAAAGCGCGGGTATAATAATAATCAATAAGAAATAAGCTGTATCGTTGTCTAGGGGATAATGAATTGTCCGATGGAAATATATAGTTCGTTCAGTTCATACAGGCTGCCGCCGTTGGGGACCCTGTGTGGCAATTGTTGGAGAGAGAGAGAGAGACGGGTTAAAACTTGCCCATTCTGTTTATGATGTCAATCCTTCGAGAGTCGTTGAGAGTTGAGTTCCCCGTTGTTAGCTAAAAACCGTTTTTCCGTGGCAAAGGTCACCGATTCTGGGCAAATGGAAGCGGACGCACGTGGCCTTCCACCGGCTTTCGCTATTACGGGATCGCTAGCGTTTCTTCTGGTGCGTCTGAGGGGCTGTTCCCACAGACCCACTTTTTATCCTGACTCACAGGGTCTCAGGTGTCAATCAGGTTGGGGATGATGCAATCCCTCCACCAACCTCCTCCTTGGTTCATTGCCTGGGGCTTTGATTGCATCGGCCAGGATGCAATACATAAGTCCGTCTCCAAGAGACAATAGCCGGTATCAATGGGTCCGCCTTTCGGAGGCCAGGACACATTCTAACCCTTTTGTGGATTCTACATGTCTTTCTCTCATTTCCTGTGTCTCCTGAATTGACTCAATAGTGATCTTGCGATTCTCACAAAGGAGGGGGCTACTCCCGCACCCTTCGGCCCCTCAGAGCTGTGGTACATTCATAACACATCATAAAAGGAATGGGCAAGTTAAACCTCCGTCTTTCTCTCCAACCAAAAAGGCTGCAGCCTACAGCTTGACTGAACTAAAGTGACTTTTATATTTCCATTGGACAATACATTATCCCCTAGACAGCAATAGAGCTATTTCTTATTGATTATTATTATACCCGTGCTTTTTAGATTTAGTATTGATGACGTATATTATCTGTGTGTTTGCATTGATATTATTTTTGTGTATTTTTATCAATAAATACTGTTAAAAATAGTACCATCAGACTTCAACGGACCTCTCTATCTTTGCTGGTAAGTGACCCAGTTACGGGGTACGTAACAATTGGGGTTCTCGTCTCAGGATTTGACACCAAATTGGGAGGCCAGTGAATCGGGCTTGTAAGTCCAAACTTGGATCTGGTTACGCGGGTAGCCAGATGGGAAACCAGCAAAGATGGACGTGGGTGAATTTCTAGAAAACCCAACTCTGGAGGCGCTAGAGGCGGCCACCAAAGCAGACTTGATAAATTTGGCGAAGGGGTTAAACCTCGCAGAGGTGAGGTTGTCAATGAAAAAGCGGGAGGTGCGAAGGGCAATAACTCAGTATTATATTGGGAAGAATGTGTTTACAGCTGAGGTATTGGAAAATATCTCTGAAAAGGTACCAGCTAATGGGACGGCTCAGTTAGAGTTGGAGAAATTAAGGTTGGAACATGCAATTAAGTTAAAGCAGCTGAGAAGGAGAAAGAAAGGGCCGAGAGAGAAAGGGAGCATGCGCTCCAGCTAAAGGAGTTAGAGGTGAAACGGGAGCAGGAAAGAGCTGAGAAGGAGAAAGAAAGGGCCGAGAGAGAAAGGGAGCATGCGCTCCAGCTAAAGGAGTTAGAGGTAAAACAGGAGCAGGAAAGAGCTGAGAAACAAAGAGAGCACGAAATTCAGTTAAAACAGCTGGAAGCAGCTGAGAAGGAGAAAGAAAGAGCCGAGAGAGAGAAGGAAAGGGCCGAGAGGCAGAGAAACAGAGGAAACATGACTTGGAGATGGAGAAGTTAAGGCAAGAGCAACGAGTTCAGGGGTCAGACCGAGAGGAGCGGTTTAATGTTAGTCGGGAGTTGAAGTTAGTACCTCCGTTCGAGGAGACGGATGTTGATAGTTATTTCTTGCTTTTTGAAAAGGTGGCAGTGAATCAGAAGTGGCCCAGAGATCAGTGGGTGGCGTTGTTACAAAGTGTGTTAAAAGGGAAGGCACAGCGGGCATATACGGTGTTGTCCATGGAGGAAGAAGAGGAGGAGAGTTATGACAAAGTAAAGGAGGCCATTCTCTGGAGTTATGAGTTAGTACCTGAAGCGTATAGACAAAAGTTCAGAAATCTAAAGAAAGGGTGGAATCAGACGTATACCGAGTTTGCCTATGAGAAGGGTGGGCTCTTGGACCGTTGGTGCACAGCAGAGATAGTGGAAGAGGATTATTGGCGTCTCAGGGAGTTAATTCTGATTGAGGAATTTAAAGGTTGTGTTTCAGAGGATATCCGAATGTATTTGAATGAGAAGCCGAATAAGTCCATCTCAGAATTTGCTAGGTTCGCAGATGAATATGCCCTAACCCACAAGACAAAGTTTCCCTCGAATAAAAGTTCCCAGAGAGACTGTGGGAACGATCGAGAAAGCCCGCCGGCTGAGGCAGAGGTCCCGCCGGGAGCTAGTGGTAAGATTGAGGGGGAAAGGCAAGACGGCCAGAGATTTCTGGGCTTGACCTGTTTTAATTGTGGAAAGGGGGGGCATATTGCATCTAGGTGCTTTGCTCCGAGGAAAGAGACAGGAAAAGGGAAAGCAGCAGCCCCTATCAGATGTGCCGTGGTAATCAGTAAATCGACAAGAGAGCCCCGGGTAGACAGAGTACGAGAAGGGTCTGAGACTTGTATGTCAAACGGAACCGTGTCTGTGAGGGAGGGAGGCACCCCAGTTCCAGTACAGATCTGGAGAGACACGGGGGCGGAACTATCATTGATCAGCAGTAAGGTACTAGATTTTGGTCGCAAGACGGGAATGGTAGCTGTGAAAGGCATAGGCAAAGGGACGGAAATGGTGCCCTTGCATAAGATCATTATGAATTGTGAGCTAGTCTCTGGACCCGTTGAAATGGGGGATGCGATCAGAATTCCCGAGAACTGTCGCGGACGTCCTTCTGGGTAACGATTTAGCCGGTGGTAAGGTTTGGTCGGCAATGACACTGACAAAACAGCCTGTGAGTGTTGAGGCTCCGCCCCTAGATTCCAAGATCTATCCCGCATGCGCGGTCACTCGCAGCCTGTCGAGAAAGGCAGCTGAGAATGAGAGCAGTTTAAATCTGGCCAGTATCGATTTGGCCGAGACGTTTTTACCGACCCTGTACCACGAGGGTTTAGAGGGTGGTAAAATGAAGAGTAGTAAAGTGAAAGAGTGTAAGGGAGAGGAGATAGACCTGTCCTTAGCGAGGAGAAAAGTTCTAGAGGCAGGAGATAAAGATGAGAAACAGGTAGAGCTGTTAAAAGGTCCCGAGTTGGACATGGATGATCTGTCTGGTTTGGCAGAACTGTTTGAAGAAGTTGAAAATTCTAAAGGTGTTCCCAACAATGAAATGAGGGCAGTTCTAGATGAAAAGGGTGCCCTTACCTTGAAGAAGTCTGCTGGGTTGGCAGATGAGGTTGTTTCAGCCCGCGGGGTTGAGTTTACTCCGGAAGGGAGTTGCCCAGAGCGTTGCTGGGAGAATCAGGGGAATTTAGAGTTTGGACCAGGTACGGGTATTGAAAACCTGGAAGAGGCAAATGTCCCGTTGGAGTGTGTCCAAGATGTGGATGCACGTGGTACTGAACCTAGTAATGGAGCTCAGAAAAAGTCTGAGGTATTTGATTCAGTTGACAAGGAAGGCAGTCCTTGTGGGTCAGATAGACTTGGTTCAGCGAAGAAAGGGTTAACCTTGGTAATAGTGGGAAGTGAGAGTTCCCAGGTGTTTGTGCTCGAAGGGGTGTTAAAAGTTAATGCGGAGATCAAAAGTGGGGAGATGAGTATTATCATTGAAGGAGACGGGAAATATGTAGTTCCCAAATCAAATGAAGAAAATTTAAAACCCGCGGATCACTTATAGGTTGAGTTGGAAGATGACGGGGCCCCCCATGCTATTGTTATTCCAGAGTGTGGCGTGAAAAGGCAGAATTTGAAATGCTGCTTGAACAAAGAGTTCGAACTGAAAACTAATAGCCTGAAGGGTCCTGAAGAGAAAGCTAGCAACTTGCGTAAAATTAAAGAATTGGGTGGAAATTCAGAAGATGGTCTAAGTGTTGATAAAATAACTCCTATGAAAGAAGCGGGCAAAAGCCTATTTTGCCAGGTTACCAGAGCTCCCCACGTGGGAACTAACCGGAAAAGAGATGAGGGTTAATGGGGACGCCATTTTTAAATAGCAGAAACCGGTTTTAAGGAATTTCGACAAAGCCTGTGAATAATAAAAGACAACCCCCATGGAAGCCTGCCTGTTAAGTTTGAAAGCAACATAACGATTAGTATTTGCATGAACTTTTGTAGTATACACAAGCTTAAGCTTAAGATCACAACTCTTTAGTTTTGTTTGCTGAAGAAAAAAATAGGTGGTTACTAAATTGGAGTCTGATGCTACAAGACTTTAGTAGGGTACAAGATGTTAAGATATTAAAGGAAGTGACAATTGTAATCGGTAACCATCTAGTTACTGAATTGAAGGTATAACTGTATTATTCTGTAGTGAAAAGAAAAGCTTTTGTATTGTGTTAGATTCTAAAATCCTGTAAGACTCTGTATTACTTCGTTTTTACCGACGGTAAAAACGCGTTGAAGAAAGGGGGTGTTACGCCTGTGCCCAACTCTGAGGGGTCGAAGGGTCCCAAAGCAGCCCCCTCCTTTTTGAGAATGGCAGGATCGCTATTGATTCGAGTCAGGAGACCCAGGAAATGAGAGAAAGACATGCAGAATCCACAAAGAGGTTGGAATGTGTCCTGGCCTCCGAAAGGCGGAACCATTGATAACGGCTATTGTCTCTTGGAGATGGACTTGTGTATTGAATCCTGTACGATGCATCGAAGCCCCAGGCAATGAACCAAAGGGGGGGTTGGTGGAGGGATTGCATCATCCCACCCTGATTGATATCTGAGACCCTGTGAGTCGGGATAAAAGAGGGTCTGAGGAACAGCCCCTTCAGACGCACCAGAAGAAATGCTAGAACTCCTGTAACAGCGTAACAGCGAAAGCCAGTGGAACCAGCCCACGTGCGTTCTTTTCCATTTGCCTCGGAATTGGTGGGTCTTGCCACGGAAGCATGGCTTTAGCTAACCTCGAAGGGGATATCAGTCCCCCAATGACTCTCGAAGGATTGACATCATAAAAGGAATGGGCAAGTTAAACCTCCGTCTTTCTCTCCAACCAAAAAGGCTGCAGCCTACAGCTTGACTGAACTAAAGTGACTTTTATATTTCCATTGGACAATACATTATCCCCTAGACAGCGATAGAGCTATTTCTTATTGATTTTTATTATACCCGCGCTTTTTAGATTTAGTATTGACGACGTATGTTATCTGTGTGTTTGCATTGATATTATTTTTGCATATTTTTATCAATAAATACTGTTAAAAATAGTACCATCAGACTTCAACGGACCTCTCTATCTTTGCTGGTAAGTGACCCAGTTACAGGGTACATAACATCTGACAGATGCCTTTAGAATTATGCAATGGTTTGCTTGGGCCATAGTATAAAATATTCACTAATAAATTCAATGGGCAATTCAGGATAAATTTCTGTACCCAAAGGAAAACTTGAATTTGAAATATTTTTTTACAAGGAATAACTGAAGTGAGTAACATAAGTTTATTTGTGGAAACTCAATGAAGTCATGGGTGATAAAGAAATAGAAAGATAAATTGATTAGGTTAGATGAGTTGTGGAGTGCAACAATGGTATAATCCTTTCAGCCATGTTGGCCATTTTCATTCTATAAGCAATTAGAAGAGAATGGCACAGCACAGGAACATGCCGTTTGGTCCAAGAGGTTGTACCAAACTAATTAAACCAGTGCTCAAATGCCTAACTAAACTAATCCCTTCTGTGTTCATAATGTCCATAGCCCTTTATTTTCTGTGCATATCAAGAGACTTATAAATCTTAAAAAGGATCAGAAAGAGCTGCAGAAAGTGTAAGCTCAGCCAGCTCCATCATGGACACTAGCCTCCCCAGCATCGAGGTCATCTTTAAATGGCAATGCCTCAAAAAGGTGGCATCCATCATTAAAGTTCCCCATCACCCAGAGCATGCCCTCTTTTCATTGCTATCATCAAAGAGGAGATACAGGAGCCAGAAGACATAAATTCAATGTTTTAGGGACTTCTTCATCTCTACCATCAGATTTCTGAATGGACAAAGGACCCATGTAAGATACCTTACTATTTTTTGCTCTTTGTTTGCACTACTTATTTATTTTAATGTTTTAACATATTTCTTGTTATAACAAAATTTTTATTATGTATTGTAATGTACTAGTGTCATGAAACAACAAATTTCTTGACATATGCCAGTGATATAAAACCTGATTCTGAATGTCTCAATCCTATTTGCTTCCACCACCACCCCTGGCAGCATATTCCACACACCCATCACTCTGTATATAAAAAAAAACACTGCCCTGCACATCTCCTTTGAATTTCCTCTCAATTAGTAATAGTTCATATCAAAATCTTCCAAAATTTCTGTGATTCCATAATCCCGGTCTCTTCTTCAAACCTGACTTTCACCAATATGCCATTGGTAATCAGGCTTTCAAATAGCTTTGATTTTTGCTTTGGAATTTTGGCACTGATCATCTCTGCCCTGTAGGATAGACTTAACCCCAATAGCAAGCATTTTTAATCACCCATTTTAATGCATTTTTATGTAGGTTGGTGTTAAATTTACATTGATAACTCTTCTGTAAAATACCTTGGGACATTATACTGTGTTATAAATGTAAGTAGAATGCATTTTAGCATAGTAAACTGAGAGATAAAGCATTAGACACATATGCATAATTCCACTGAATTTAATATTACCTACTCTTGGAAATAAAATACAGCAAAGAGCCCCACAACTGTTTAACATCAGCATTGGAAAACACATTTCTATACACATTACACTTATGTCTGTGTGGCTAAGAACAGCTCCAATGCCATTTTCAAGTTTGCTATTGATACCAGTGTTATCAACAAAGGTTGTGATGAATCAGCATATAGGAGACAGATTGAAAATCTGGGTGAGTGGTGCCACAGCACCAACCTCTTACTCAATGTCAGCAAGAGCAAGGAGCTGATTATTGACTTTAGGAGGAAGAAATCAGATCTCCATGAGCTAGCCTCATTGGAGGATCAGAGGTGGAGAGAGACCATGGGTTGAGGGAATGTTAAATTCCTCACTGTTATCATTTTGGAGGACCTGTCTTGTGCCCAACACATAAGTGCAATTACAAGGAAGGCATGGCAGCACCTTTACTTCCTTAGGAGTTTGCTAAGATTCAATATGACATTTAAAACTTTGACAAACCTCTATAGGTGTGTGGTTGAGCGTATATTGACTGGTTCTATCACAACCAGGTATGGAAACACCAATGCCTTTGAATGGAAAATCCTACAAAAAGTAGTGCAATCGGCCCAGTCCATCACAGGTAAAACTCTCCCAACCATTAAGCACATCTACACAGAGTGCTGCCACAGAAAAGCAGCATCCATCATCATGGATTACCTCCCCACACCACCAGGGCATGCTCTTTTCTTGCAGCTGCCATCAGGAAGAAGGTACATAAGCCTCAGGACTTACACCACCAGGTTCAGGAACAGTTATTAACCCTCAACCATCAGACTCTTGTCCCATCATTGAATTGTTCCCTCAACCCATGAACTCACTCTCAAGGACTCTTCATCTCATGTTTTCCAATAGTTATTGCCCATTTATTTATTATTATTATTATTTATTTCTTTTTGTGTTAGGACAGCTTGTTGTCTTTTGCACACTGGTTGACACACTCAATTTGGTACAGTCTTTCATTAATTCTAATATTGTTACTATTCTATTATGGATTTATTGAGTAGGTCTGCAAGAAAATGAACCCCAGGATTGTGGATGGTGATATATATGTACTTTGATAGTAAATCTACTTTGAATATTGAACTTTGAAGTCCACAATCAATTCCTTGCTGTTACTGATGTTGAAAGCAAGGTTGTTGCTGTGACACCTCTCAACCAGCTGATCTGACTCGCTCCTATATGCCTCCTTTTCACCATCTGAAATTCTGCCAACAATAGTTGTGTCATCAGCAAATTTATAGTAGCATTTGAGATGTGCCTAGTAGATGCATGCTCTACTCTCTCTACAGTCATGGCTGTAGAGAGAGAAGAGCAGTGGGCTAAGAACACAACCTTGAGGTGCGCCTGTGTAGATTGTCAGTGACGATGAGATGCTATTTTCATTCTGCACAGACTGTGGTCTTCCAGTGAGGAAGACAAAGATCCATTTGTAGAGGGAGGTACAGAGGCCCAGGTTCTGGAGGTTTTTTGATTTGAGGGTATGATTGTGTTGCATGTTGAGCCGTAGTCGATAAACAGCATCCTGATGTAAGTATTATTATTGTCCAGCTCATCAAAAGCTGATTGTTGTATCCACTGTAGATTTATTGTGACAATAGGTAAATTGCAGCAGGTCCAGATCCTTGCTTAGCTATGACCAACCTCTCAAAGCATTTAATCATAGTAGATTTGAGTCCCACTGGGTGATAGTCATTGAAGCAGCTTACCCTGCTCTTCATGGGCACTAGTATCATTGTCACCTTGTTGAAGCAAGTGGGAACATCTGACTGCAGCAGTGGGAGATTGAAGATGTCCTTGAACACTGCTGGCAGTTGGTTGGTATGGGTTTTTGGAGCCTGACCAGGTACATCATCAGGGCCTGATGCCTTGTGAGGGTTCACCCTCTTGAAAGATATTCTGATGTTGGCCTCCGAGACAGATGCTGCAGAAATTTGCATGGATGAAGTTTTATTCTCTCTTTCAAAGCATGTATAAAAGGTGTTGAGCTCATCTGGGAGTGAAGCATCACTGCCATTCATATTGTTAGATTTCATTTTGCAGGAAGTAACGGTCTGCAAACCCTGCCATAGCTGACATGCATCCGATTCCATCACTAACCCCAATCAGAATTGTTTTCTTGTTCTTAAGATAGACTTCTGTAGGTTATACCTGAAACTCTTGTATAGTTCTAGATCATTAATCTTGAATGCCCCACACCTAGCCCTCAGAAGGCTATGGATTTCCAGGTTCTTGGTACTTGGTTTGGGTATACTCTCGAAGGCACACAGTCATCCATACAGGTTTTGATGAAGTTGGTGACAACTGTGCATGTTAATTCTGACTCAAAGATGAATCCCTGAATATTATCCAGTTCACTGACTCAAAGCAATCTGGTAAGCACTCCTCCATATCCCTTGACCATACCTTCTTGATCCTAACTACTGATGCTGTAGTCCTTAGTCTCTGCCTATATGCTGTGTTTAGAAGTACAGCCAGGTAATTGGACTTTCCAAAGTGTGGACTTGGGATGGCGTGGTAAGCATTCTTAATGGTGGTAGAACAGTGGCCAAGTGTGTTGTCTCCTCTGATTCCACAGGTGATATTTTGATGGGAGTTGATTGGAGACTTCTTCAAGCTGGCCTGGTTGAAATTCCCCACAATGATAGGGAAGGTATCAGAGTACACTGTTTCATACCTGTTAGTTACGACCTAAGCTCCTCTAGTGCTTGTCAGATATTGACCAGGGATAGAATGTATATCAGGATGATGGTGACATTGGCCTGAGGTAGAATGTACACCTATGTATCAGGTGGATTGCTCTACCAGAAGCTAGTATTGATTCAATGAGCTAAATAGCCTCCTTTAACAATTCTACTATTGTATACATCTACTATTTTAACATAGTAATAACTGGGTTATAGTTTTAATTATACTTTTCAACAATAACTTAATTTCTAACATTTCTGTAACTTGTATTTTCTTTTTCATATTTTTATTCCACTGAGAACACAAAGTATACAGTTGGCAGCTTATTATTCTTGATTATATACTTTCATTATAAAAGAATGAAAGAAACAGTACTTTTCAAGAGCCGTCAATTAATAGCATTTGAGGCTTCTGTAGGTGTGTAAATTACCTCATAATTATTGCAGTGTACTACATGTTTGACAAACAATAATTATCTAGTAAGTCCAAGGATTATGTAGACTCATGCCATCCAGTAGTCACTAAAACTGAAAAAAACTGACATGTTGGAAATACTTAATATGTCAGGTAGTATCTGTGGAAAAGGAAAACAGAGCTGATTTTATAAATGTTAGTAGGTTTATATGAGTGTGAATGGATGTGATAAGGGAAGAGAATTTCTCTTTTCATTTTTTCCTATTAAATTTCTTTTTTCCTTCATGCCTTTAAGCTAGCCTTTCTCAACCTTGTTGCCCTGGAGGAACCCTTGAAATGACTTTCAGGTCTTGGGGAACCCCTGCATAAAAGTCATTATATCTAGAGCTGATGGTTCATTAGTGTGATCAGTAAATTGCAGATAAAATAATCCAAACGTAATTGTCAGTGTACTTTTGAGTAGAAATGAATTTTTAGCCAACCTTTCTTGGAAAAGAAAAGATAGTTAAGATTAACTCAGAAACAAGAAAAGATCTGCAGATGCTGGAAATTTGAGCAACACACACAAAATGCTGGAGGAACTCAGTAGGCCAGGCAGTATCTATGGAAAAGAGTAGATAGATAGATAGATAGATACTTTATTCATCCCCATGGGGAAATTCAACATTTTTTCCAATGTCCCATACACTTATTGTAGCAAAACTAATTACATACAATACTTAACTCAGTAAAAATATGATATGCATCTAAAATCACCCTCTCAAAAAGCATTAATAATAGCTTTTAAAAAGTTCTTAAGTAGTTTACTTAAATACATTGATTCCTAACCCCGGCACTTTAACATATCTTACTCCTGGCGGTTGAATTGTAAAGCCGAATGGCATTGGGGAGTATTGATCTCTTCATCCTGTCTGAGGAGCATTGCATCGATAGCAACCTGTCGCTGAAACTGCTTCTCTGTCTCTGGATGGTGCTATGTAGAGGATGTTCAGGGTTTTCCATAATTGACCGTAGCCTACTCAGCGCCCTTCGCTCTGCTACCGATGTTATACTCTCCAGTACTTTGCCCACGACAGAGCCCGCCTTCCTTACCAGCTTATTAAGATGTGAGGCGTCCCTCTTCTTAATGCTGCCTCCCCAACACGCCACCACAAAGAAGAGGGCGCTCTCCACAACTGACCTATAGAACATCTTCAGCATCTCACTACAAACATTGAATGACGCCAACCTTCTAAGGAAGTACAGTCGACTCTGTGCCTTCCTGCACAAGGCATCTGTGTTGGCAGTCCAGTCTAGCTTCTCGTCTAACTGTACTCCCAGATACTTGTAGGTCTTAACCTGCTCCACACATTCTCCATTAATGATCACTGGCTCCATATGAGGCCTAGATCTCCTAAAGTCCACCACCATCTCCTTGGTCTTGGTGATATTGAGACGCAGGTAGTTTGAGTTGCACCATATCACAAAGTCCTGAATCAGTTTCCTATACTCTTCCTCCTGTCCATTCCTGACACACCCCACTATGGTCGTGTCATCAGTGAACTTCTGCACATGGCAGGACTCCGAGTTATATTGGAAGTCTGATGTGTACAGGGTGAACAGGACCGGAGAGAGCACGGTCTCCTGCGGCGCTCCTGTGGTGCTGACCACCGTGTCAGACCTACAGTCTCCCAACCGCACATACTGAGGTCTATCTGTCAAGTAGTCCACTATCCAATCCACCATGTGAGAGTCTACTCCCATCTCCGTTAGCTTGTGCCTTAAGATCTTGGGCTGGATGGTGTTAAAGGCACTAGAGAAGTCCAGGAATGTAATCCTCACAGCACCACTGACCCCATCCAGGTGAGAAAGGGATTTGTGCAGCAAATACGTGATAGCATCCTCCACTCCCACCTTCTCCTTATACGCAAACTGAAGAGGATCCCAGGCGTGCCTGGTTTGTGGCCTCAGATTCTGTATTATCAGCCGCTCCATGGTCTTCATCACGTGCGACGTCAAGGCAACAGGTCTGAAGTCATTCAACTCCTTTGGTTGTGGTTTCTTCGGTACCGGGACAATACAGGATGTTTTCCACTGTCTGGGTACTCTTCTCTGCTCCAGGCTCATGTTGAAGATGCGCTGTAGTGGTTCTCCCAGCTCAGTTGCACAGGCCCTCAGTAATCGTGGGGATACTCCATCCGGTCCAGCCGCCTTGCTGGTACAGATCTTCCTCAGTTGACCTTCCACCTGTGCAGCCGTAATCCTGGGCATGGGCAAGGTCTCCTGTGAGTGGCTATTTTCCTGTGAGGGAAGTAAGAGGGAGGACGAGTAGAAAGACAAGCCTGGTGTGGAGTTGACTATTATGGCAGGAGGGGTTTTCGGAAGGGTTTCAGCCTGAAACATCAACTGTATTCTTTTCCATAGATGCTGCCTGGCCTGTGTAGTTAAGATTAGCTTACCTTTCTTGAAATTATTCTTTCTTTCTCTTTAATAAATTTTAAAAACATAAGGCAACCATAATAAATTTCTCGATTCTGGGTTGAACTTGAGATAAGCACACACGGATTTCACCTTCCACTGAAATGAGACAATTTTTATCCTTGTTCTTGATGCTTGTTAAAATAAAAAAGCTTGCTTACACATAGGAAATTGAAAACTGCAGTAAAATATCATTGCTTTCCTATGAATGGCAAGATACACTTCTTTCACAGAAATCCAGAACTTGCCTGGGGCAGGTCAGTAAATCTCATCTTGAGTGCTTGATCAAAGTGCAGCTCACAAAGTTCTTCCTCTTCTCTCAAAGTCAAGTTCTCAGGCTGAGCAGAAGATTCAGAGAAAGGGTCCCTCACCCAGTTATGTAGGCTAGTTTCTGCAGCATTCTTCATCTTCAAAGCACTTAGCAAAATCTGGTCTACTTGACAGTACTCCTGCAATTCACCTTTCAGCTCAAACTCTTCCTCTGCTAAGACACCGTATTTCTGTATGTAGCACACACAAAATGCTAGAGGAACTGAGCAGGCCAGGCAGCATCTATAGAAAAGAGTATAGTTGACATTTCAAGACAAAATTCCTCTACAGAACTGGAGAAAAAAAGCTGAGGAGTCGATTTAAAAGGTGGGGGAGGGGAGAGAGAAACACAAGGTGATAGGTGAAATCTGAAGGGGGAGGGATGAAGTAGAGAGCTGGGAAGTTGATTAGTGAAAGAGACAGAAGGCCATAGAAGAAAGAAAAGGGGAGAGGAGTACCAGAGGGAGGCGATGGATGGGCAAGGAGATAGGGTGAGATAAGGAAAAGGGGATAGAGTGTAGGAGAGGGGGTTGGGGGGCATTACCGGAAGTTTGAGAAATTGATGTTCATGCCATCAGGTTGGAGGCTACCTAAACGGAATATAAGGTGTTGTTTCTCCAACCTAAGTGTGGCCTCATCACAACAGTGGAGGAGGCCATGGATTGACATATCAGAATGGGAATGGGAATGGTAAGTGGAATTAAAATGGGTGGCCTCTGGGAGATCTCACTTTTTCTGGTGGATGGAGCGTAGGTGCTCGGCGAAGTGGTCTCCCAGTCTATGTCATGTCCCACCGACATACAGGAGGCCACATCTTTTCCTCCCCCCCTACTTTCTGCTTTCCACAGGGATTGCTCCCTATGTGACTCACTTGTCCATTCACCCCTCCCCACTGATCTCCCTCCTGGTACTTATCCTTGCAAGCAGAACAAGTGCTACACCTGCCCCAACACCACCTGCCTCACTACCATTCAGGGCTCTAAACAGTCCTTCCAGGTGAGGCGACACATCACCTGTGAGTTTGTTGGGGTCATATACTGTGTCTGGTGCTGCCGGTGTGGCTTCCTGTATATCAGTGAGACCAGACGTAGATTGAGAAACTGCTTTGCTGAGCACCTTTGTTCCATCTGCAGAAAAAGTGGGATCTCTTAGTGGCCACCCAGTTTAATTTCACTTCTCATTCTCATTCCGATATGTCCATCCATGGCCTCCTCCACTGTTGTGATGAGACCACACTTAGGTTGGAGGGACAACACCTTATACTCCATTTGGGTAGCCTCCAACCTGATGACATGAATATCGATTTCTCAAATTTCCAGTAATGACCCCCAACCTCCTCTCCCTCACCATTTCCCTTCTCCTTTTCCCTCTCTCACCATATCTACTTGCCCACCCATCGCCTCCCTATTCTTTCTTCCATGGTCTTCTGTCGCTTTCACCAGTCAACTTCCCAGTTCTTTGCTTCATCCATTCCCCTTCAGGATTCACCTATCACCTTGTGTTTCACTCTCCCCTCCTCCCCACCTTTTAAATTTACTCTTCAGCATTTTTTCTCCAGTCCTGCCAAAGGGTTTTGGCCTGAAATGTTGACTGTACTTTTTCCATAGATGCTGCCTGGCCTGCTGAGTTCCACCAGCATTTTGTGTGTGTTTCTCGGATTTCCAGCATTTGCAGATTTTCTCTTGTAGATTGGTGTACTCTTTGTCCAGGCTTTCACACAATTTTTTAAACATTCTCGAGTGAACTTGTCTTTAAGCTACTAAATAACTTGCTTCCTGAGTCTTTTTACTGACTATGACTTTATTTTCAAAAGCTTTAATCTGTTTGCATTGAGATTCCAATAGTCATTTAAAATAATCAGCACTTTTACATGTCATATGACTGTGACTTGTAGTTAAGTGTCTTTTCAATTTTGCTGGAGCCATTGCTGCATTTGTATGTTGTTTGCCAAAGACCAGGCTCAATGAAATAGGATAATTTGGATCACCAGTTGATGTAAAACATCTTGATAAGTAACTTCCATTGTAAAGATATGGTACCGGCTGATTACTTTAGTCCTGCCCACTGCTTTTGTCTCCAGGACCCAGAAGAGGTTGGTGGACTTCTTCTGGGGCAACAGGAGGCATTGGGTCTCTGCTGTAATCCTGAGTCTTCCAATCATGGAGGGCGTCGGGGAGTGTGTGTGTGTGTGTGTGTGTGTGTGTGTGTGTGTGTGTGTGTGTGTGTGTGTGTGTGTGTGTGTGTGTGTGTGTGTGTGTGTGTGTGTGTGTGTGTGTGTGTGTGTGTGTGTGTGTGTGTGTGGCGGGCGCACACACCCTGCTGGCAGCTCTCTACCTCCACCCTCCGAGACTGCATGTGTTCGTGATGCACTTTCTCCACTAGGGACAATGCCTGCAGGAAGGTACATGGCTTCCAGTGAACAGCATCAGCTGGATCTCTTTGAAGGAACTACCCTGCTTTTACTGAAAACTGTTTAGGGTATTGGGTCTAGTCTCATCCAGACAGGGTGCTCCTGTGCCGGTGGGGGATGGTGTTCTAGCTGCGAAGATGACTGGTCCTTATCCTATCACAGCTCGGGAGAGTGGAGGGGTTCTGGCTGCACCATCACCATCTGATGGGCCGGAATTGCCTGTTGGACCCAGGCCTCGGAATACAACTCGGGAGAGGGTCCCGCACAAAGTGAGCTGTCTCATGGGGATGCCACTGTGCCATTCCATAATGCTCCAAAACGTTTCTTTTACGGGCTGCTCTTGCACACCTTTTACTTCCTTGCTTTCATCTGCCCACCAGACTCACCTTTGTGGTCTGTTTTACCATCTGCCACTGGAGGAGGTCCCCATTTGGAAATTTCTTTATGCAGGGGACTTTCCCCTGTACATTAAGGACCTGGGGTAGAAGGTGTTGCATAGGGCAGTACCATGCAACAGGTCTTTAAGCAGGTTCACTGACACTCTGTCCATCTGTCCATTCTGTGGACAGGAGGAGTCAGTGTACCACGCTTATATGGAGTGTGAGAGGTTGCAGCCTCTGATTGAGTATCTGAAGGCGTTGCTGTTCAGGTTCTGGTTGTACTTCAGCCCTGCACTCCTTATATACGGGCAACCAGTATGGAAGGGGGCGGGTTGTGAGGAGGACCTACTGGTGGGCTGCTCCAAGGCCTGGCCAAGATGTCTATTCACAGGTCTAGGTGGCAGAAAATCAAGGGCTCTGCCAGGGCTGACTGCCTACCCTTTTTCCGAGGGTACATTTGTGCCCAGCAGTCCTAGGAGAGGAAGCCTGCAGTCACAATGGGTGCAGAAGGCGATTTCTAGGAGTGGTGACAACTCCCCTGGGAATTGACTGTTTTCTAGACAGTAATAATCATACTTTAATTTGAATTTATTCATTGTCTTGTAAATACTTAATGTTTGTACTTTGTGTATTTGTTGTGTAAATAAACTTTTCTTGTTTTGTGAAAAAGAAGACTGACTTTTTGTGTCCGCTGTTGCACTAGGGCAGTGAAATGACTCAGAATTTTGTAATTCTTGATTATTAACCTTATCAGAGTTATCCATAGCCTAGGCCTACAATACTCCTTTTCAAAAATAGCCACACTGGACTGTCTTTAGATTGAAAATTTCTCTCCAGTTTTCTACTACACCAGTGGACTTTGTTCACTCCCATGTCAGTCAATCAGTGGCACACAAGGGGAAGTTGGGGGAGGTAATTCGGGAGGGAGAGACTGACGTCACACCCAAGTTGGGTGAGTCGATTCAATTATTGGAAAATGCTCTTTATGTTTCTCGACAGCCTACTGTCCTCCCCTCAGTGTAATACAGTGCTCACCAATTATCAGCCTACCATCCTCCCCTTCCTGCAATGCAGCACTCACCAAATAGCAATACAGCACTCTTCTATCTTAAGTAAGAAACTGAGAATGGAATCAACCAAACAAACATGGTCCTACTGCAACTGCGCACTGCCATACTGGGCTGAGAGGCCTCTAAAAAGATAGCTAACAGGGTTATTAGGTCACTGCTCACCACTGTGAGCACTAGCATTGTGCGCTGTGCTACGTTCAAAAAACAATGCCTTTTTTTTTTACTAATCATGATCCTAGTTGAGAAACCCTGCTTTAAACACTGTCAAAAGACACAAGAAGAACATTAAATTAGGTAGGGCATTAGCAGAGGGTTCAATAATCCATTAAGTTCCTTTTTCATGATGAAATATGAGCTTGTTGAATTTATGAAGGAAGTGTGACAATGATTTCTCCCAGAATTAATTTACTTTCACAGATCTGTCTTCCTCCATTATTTAACTTCCTACACTTTGCTATTTTGACTACTACAGCATTTTCTTCTGTTAAGATAGTGTAAATGGCTTAAACAGATTTTGTTAGCTTTGTTGATGTACTTGGGATGATTTCAAAAGGCAACTATACTACGGTGTCCAAAGTTTCCACATGAATCAGGAATGGGCCCCTTTAATATGGAAATAGAGGCTTGATGCTAGAAGTAAGGCCCCTATCTGAATTTTAGTTTGATGCTGTATACACATTGTATAGTCCATGAATAATGGAACCAAAGAGGTCCACCAAAGCAAAGTGCTCAACCACAAGCAAGATGATGTCCTGATGAAGGGACTTGGCTCAGAGTGTCAACTGTACTCTTCTCCATAGATGCTATCTGGCCTGCTGAGTTCCTCCAGCATTTTGTGTGTGTTGCAAAGTGTTCAACCAATGTTATTGGATCCAACGAACAGAATTCTTCCTTAAGGACTCATGAAATTAACCATTGTGAGCCTCCTACAATTCCTGACAATTTGTTGGTGACCCTTCTTGCTGCATTTAAAGACTTGACTTCAGAAAACTAGGCAAGGTCCTCAGCTTGGTGGCACAGGGCTCACCACTGAACTGAAATGTGGCAAAATTCTGAACATAATAACTTCATTGCAATTTATTGATGTACCACCCACAAACAAAAAAAATTCTTGAATAATACACCACAGTGCTCCAAATAAATAACAGCCTGGATGACTTGAGCTGTAAAGTCCCAATCCTTGAACTTTGTATTACAAATATAAACTATATAGCTGATGGCTTCCAGGATCAACCCACGACTTTCCAAGGTTTCGGTCCCATTTTGTGTTCTCATCTATCTTGTAATATTTTGTTTATTATTGCTACTCAATTCCATGTCATATTCACTTATGACCACAACAACTTCAGAAAACCCATCAAAGTTCTAAACTTCTTCAAACCTGGAATGGTGACATCCCGCCCCCCCCCCCCCACCCCCCGCCATCCATTATACCACATTAATCTCTTCTGTGGCTGCAGCATGGCCCTGCAAGCTGAAAATTGGTTGATTGGGAAAATCAGGTTGGAAATTAATCTCAAGAGACTGAGTTCGTTGAATGCCTCCGAGATGGCTTTTTGGAGCAGTTTGTCATTGAGCCTATTAGGGGATCAGCTGTACTGAATTGGGTGTTATGTAATGAACCGGAAGTGATCAGGGACTTAAGGTAAAAGAACACTTAGAAGGTAATAATCTCAATATGATTGAGTTCAACTTGTAATTTAATAGGGAGAAAGTAAAGTCTGATGTAGCTGTATTTCAGTGGAGTAAAGAAATTACAGTGGTATGAGAAAGGAGTTGGCCAAAGTAAACTGGAAGGAGATGCAGGCAGGGATGACAGCAGAGCAGCAATGGCATGTTTCTAGGAAAAATGAGGAAGGTGTAGGATAGATGTATTCCAAAAACAAAGAAATACGCAAATGGCAAAATAGTATAACTGTGGCTGACGAGGCAAGTCAGAGCTAGGGTAAAAGCAAAAGAGAAGGCATACAACAAAACAAAAATTAATGGGAAGACAGAGGATTAGGAAGTGTTTAAAAACCTACAGAGAGCAACTAAAAGAATCATTAGGAGGGAAAAGATGAAATATGGAAGAAAGCTAGGTAACAATATCAAAATGGATAGTAAAAGCTTTTTCAAGTATGTCAAACATAAAAGAGAGATGAGAGTTGATATAGGACTGCTAGAAAATGGGGCTGGAGTAATAATAATGGGGGCCAAGGAGATGACAGATGGACTAGATGAATATCTTGTATCAGTCTTCACTGTGGAAGACACTAGCAGTGTACCAGATGTTGAAGGGTGTGAGGGAAGAGAAGTGAGTGCAGTTACTATTACAAGGGAGAAGGTGCTCAAAAAGCTGAAAGACTTAAGGGTAGATAAGTCACCCATGCCAGATGAACTGCACCCTAAGGTTCTGAAAGAGGTAGCGGTAGAGATTGTGGAAACACTAGTAATAATCTTTTAAAAATCATTGGATCCTGGCTTGGTGCCAGAGGACTGGAAAATTGCAAATGTCAGTCAACTCTTTAAGAAAGGAGGAAGGCAGCAGAAAGGAAATTATAGACCAGCTAGTCTGACCTCAGAGGTGGGGAAGATGTTAGAGTCAATTATTGAGGATGAGGTTATGGGGTACTTGGTGACACAGGACAAGATAGGACAAAGTTAGCATGGTTTCCTTAAGGGAAAATTTTGCCTGATGAACCTGTTGGAATTCTTTGAGGAAATTTACACGCAGGATAGATAAAGGGGATACAGTGGATTTTGTATATTTGGACTTTCAGAAGCCCTTTGGCAAGGTGCCACACATGAGTCTGTTTACCAAGTCAAAGCCCATGGCGTTACAGGAAAGCTACTGGAATAGTTAGAGTATTGGCTGATTGGTAGGAGGGAGCGAGTGGGAATAAAAGGATCCTTTTCTGGTTGGCTGTCAGTGACTAGTGTGTTCCAAGGAGATCAGTGTTTGGACCACTTCTTTTTACGCTGTATATCAGTGATTTAAATGATGGCTTTGTTGCTAAGTTTGCAGATGATGTGATATGATATGGAAGGGCAGGTAGTGTTGAGAAAACAGGTAGGCTGTAGAAGGACTTACACAGATTAGGAGAATGGGCAAGAGAGTGACAAATGAAATACAATGTTGGAAAATACATGGTCATCCACTTTGGTAGATGAAATAAATTTGCAGACTATTGTCTAAATGAGGAGAAAATCCAAAAATCTGAGATGAAAAAGGACTTGGGAATCCTTGTGCAGAGCACCCTAAAGGTTAGCTTGCAGGTTGAGTCGGTGGTGAGGCAGGCAAATGCAATGTTAGCATTCATTTCAAGAAGTCTTGAATACAAGAGCAGTGATGTGATGCTGAGGCTTTAAAAGGCACTAATGAGGCGTCATTTTGAGTATTGTGAACAGTTTTGGGCTCCTCATCTAAGAAAAGATGTGCTGGCATTGGAGAGGATTCAGAGGAGGTTCACAAGGATGATTCTGGGAATGAAAGGATTATCATGTGAGGAACAGTTGATAGCTCTGGGTCTGTACTCGCTGGAATTTGGAAGGATGAGGGGTATCTCATTGAATCCTATCAAATGTTGAAAGGGTTAGACAGAGTAGATGTGGAAAGGATGTTTCCCATGGTGGGAGAGTCTAGGACAAGAGGGCACAGCCTCAGGATAGAGGGGCATTCATTTAAAACCGAGATGTGGAGAAATTTCTTTAGCCAGAGCGTAGTGAATATGTGGAATTTGTTACCACAGACAGCTGTGTGTATTTAGGTCATTGGGTGTATTTAAGGCAGATCTTGATAGGTTCTTGAATGGAGATGGCATCAAAGGTTATGAGTAGAAGGCGGGGAGTGGGGCTGTGAAGGGGAAGAAAGGATCAGCCATGATTGAATGGTGGAGCAGACTCGATGGGCCAGAAGGCCTATTTCTGCTCCTATGTCTTAAGGTCTTCTGGAAAATTGCTACCTAAACACTATTCTTGAAGAAAAGGTGATGCTAGAAGTGTTCAATCAGACAATTTACTGTATTCAAAGATTCAAAATACATATATTATTAAAGAATATATAAATTATACTACCTTGATATTTGTTTGCTCACAGGTAGCCACAAAGCTAGAATCCGGAAATAACCCAATTAAACAAAAAAGAATAAAAATAAAAATCAATGACCAACACTGGATATGCAAGAGAAATAAAAAATTATGCAAACAATTGAAGCGAACAACAACAATCCTGACCAAATATCAGTTCTCAGATCTGAACCTCATAGGAGCCTGGAGTAGGCCCAAAGCCTCGCTTATCAGTTCATCAGATTAGCGGGCACGGAGCATTGCAGCTGGGGCAGTGTTTATAGCCTCAACACCACTGCGAAGAACAAGTGAAATTGGCTCTTGCCCTGGATCCCGACACCCTGTCTTTTCAGTCTATTTGGGCAATTGTTTAAATTGACCTAACAATGGAACAGCAAAAAGCTCTGACGCCCTGGAGAGAGGAGTGGACATTCAGCTCTCTCCTCCAATCGGGGTTGGTGTTTAAATTGTCTAAACAGCGAATTGTACCTTGTACTAGGAACTGGCTGCAGCATAAGGCTCCAGGCCTAGCCATGCTGCCTATGATTCACTCCGGCCCAGATTTCACCAGCCAGCCCAAAGACACTCTCAAGCTCTTCAAATCAAAATATATTGCAAAAGTCAGTGAGGCAAATTGTTTTGAAACTAAACTGGTTTTCACATTATCTGATTTTGAACATGTTCTTTGATATCTTTGCATATGATTGGACTGTGGTGACCCAATTACTAGCACACTCGAACCGGCTGACAATCAGCCAGAGTGCAGGCACAAAGGAAGAAAGCCTGAGGGGGTTTCAGTACGTGCCTCTCGAGGTATCCGGTGGGAGAGACAGGCTTTAAAGCAAGACTGTGAAGTTGAAATAAACTTAGTCTTTGACTGCAGTTTACCGACTCCGTGTCGTTATTTTAGCACTGCGTGTAGCACACCACTACAATTGGTGACCCCGACGGTCCAAACGTTTTTGGACCGGAGATGACAGACGCTGCATCTGTTAATGCGGTTTCCTTGAAACTGCCAAGCTTCTGGACGCTACAACCTCACCTATGGTTTCAGCAAGCAGAAGCCCAGTTCCACGTTTGGCAGATAACCTCAGAGGACACCCATTACTACTACGTGGTGAGCTCCCTCGACCAGGACACAGCGGCCCAGGTCGCGGAGTTCGTACAGTCTCCCCTGGCGGATGGCAAGTACACGGAATTCAAAGCCTTGCTCATAAGGACTTTCGGACTCTCCCGCCGCGAGCGAGCTGCCCGTTTACTGCACCTGGATGGCCTGGGAGACAGGCCTCCATCAGCTTTAATGAATGAGATGTTGTCTCTGGCCGACGGACACACACCCTGCCTCATGTTTGAGCAGGCATTCCTGGAGCAGCTGCCCGAGGACATACGCCTGCTGCTGTCCGACGCGGATTTCAGCGACCCCTGGAAGGTGGCAGCCCGGGCGGACTTGCTGTGGAACGCCAAGAAGGTGAGTGGGGCGTCCGTCACACAGATCACCCGGCCACGCTCCCAGCAGCAAACCAGTCCAGGCCCGGCCGCAGAGCCCGCTAAACCCAGAGGCCAGGGTGTGGAGCCCAATGAGCAATGGTGTTTCTACCACCAACGGTGGGGCGCAGAAGCCCACCGTTGTCGCCCGCCCTGCCAGTTCCCGGGAAACGCCAGGGCCAGCCGTCGCTGATGGCTACGATGGCTGGCCATCGGGATAGCCTCCTGTATGTGTGGGACAGCAGGTTGGGACGCCGGTTTTTGGTCGACACCGGTGCCGAGATCAGCGTCTTACCTCTGACGAGTTACGACACCCACAGCAGGGCGCCGGGTCCCCCCTTGCGGGCCGCGAACGGCAACACTATAAGGACTTATGGCACCCGTCCGGTGCAGCTACGGTTCGACTCCAGCCAGTTTACGTGGGACTTCACACTGGCCGCCGTAGCCCAACCGCTTCTGGGTGCGGATTTCTTGCGGGCTCACAGCCTACTGGTCGACCTGCCCAGGAGGAGACTGGTTCACGCCGAGACCTTTCAGACGTTCTCCCTGGGTGCAGCCCAGTTGCCAGCCCCTCACCTCGGCTCCATCATGCTGTCCGACAACGCCTTCACCAGGGTCCTGGCACCGCAGTTCGCGGCAGCCATGCCCCGACACGGCGTACAGCACCACATCCTGACCCAGGGACCACCCCTCCGTGCCCGCGCTCGGCGGCTTCCCCTGGACAAGCTCCGACTGGCGAAGGAGGAGTTCAAGAGGATGGAGGAATTGGGGATCATTCGGTGGTCCTACAGCCCATGGGCCTCTCGCCTGCACATGGTGCCCAAAGCGACAGGGGGCTGGAGACCGTGCGGCGACTACCGCAGGCTGAACGAGGCTACAACACCGGACCGCTACCCTGTGCCGCACATTCAGGACTTTGCAGCAAACCTGCACGGCGCACGGATCATCTCCAAGGTAGACCTCATCCGCGGATACCATCAAATTCCGATGCATCCGGACGACGTCCCCAAAACGGTTCTCATCACCCCGTTCGGTCTTTTTGAGTTCCTCCGCATGCCGTTCAGCCTGAAGAATGCTGCACAGACGTTCCAGCAGTTGATGGACGCAGTGGGACGCGACATGGACTTCGCATTCATCTATTTGGACGACATCCTCATAGCCAGCAGCAGTCGTCAGGAGCATCTGTCCCACCTCCGACAACTCTATGCCCGGCTGAGTGACTACGGTCTAACAATCAACCTGGCCAAATGCCAGTTCGGGCTCGACACTATTGACTTCCTGGGCCACAAGATTACCACAGACGGAGCAACCCCTCTGCCTGCTAAGGTAGATGCGGTCCGCCATTTCCCCCGACCCACCACGATCAAAGGCCTTCAGGAATTCGTAGGTATGGTCAATTTCTACCTCCGCTTCCTCCCTTCAGCTGCCCGGATCATGCGCCCCCTGTTTGCCTTGCTGTCCGGTCCGGGCAAGGACATTACCTAGGACGAGGTGTCCGCCGTCGCTTTCATTCAAACGAAGGATGCCTTGGCGAATGCCGCGATGCTAGTGCACCCCAGAATGGACGTCCCTACCGCCCTCACAGTGGACGCATCTAATACGGAAGTCGGTGGGGTACTGGAGCAGCTCATCGCGGGCCGCTGGCAACCCCTGGCGTTTTTCAGCAAACACCTGCGGCCACCCGAGCTCAAATACAGTGCTTTCGACCGGGAGCTGTTGGCGCTATACCTGGTAATCCGGCATTTCAGGTACTTCTTAGAAGGTAGGCCCTTCACCGCGTTCACGGACCACAAACCGCTTACCTTTACATTCACAAAGGTGTCCGATCCCTGGTCGTCCCGCCAGCAGCGCCATCTGTCCTACATCTCTGAATACACGACGGAAGTCCAGCACGTCTCGGGTAAGGACAATGTCGTGGCGGATGCGCTCTCTCGTCCTAAAATTCACGCCCTTTCCCAAGGGGTAGACTTTGAGGCGCTGGCAGAGGCACAGCTGGCAGATGAGGAGATCCCGAGTTACAGGACCGCAGTCTCCGGTTTGCAGCTCCAGGACCTCCCCGTAGGCCCAGGTGAGAGGACCCTACTCTGTGACGTCGCCACTGGCCAGCCCCGTCCCGTCGTCCCGGCACCTTGGTGATGACGTGTTTTCGACTCCATTCATAACTTGGCGCACCCCTCCATCCGCACTACCATCCGGATGGTCTCCAGCAGGTTCGTTTGGCACGGACTCTGCAAGCAGGTCCGTGAATGGGCCAGAACGTGCATGCACTGCCAGACGGCCAAGGTGCAGCGACACATCAAGGCCCTGCCGCAGCAGTTCCACCCCACCCACCGGCGTTTAGACTACATTCATGTGGATATCGTGGGCCCCCTGCCAGTGTCGCGCGGGGCGCGGCACCTCCTGACTATCGTGGACCGGTTCACAAGATGGCCAGAGGCGATCCCACTCACCGACACCACCTCTGAATCTTGCGCCCGGGCACTGATCGCCACCTGGGTGTCCCGCTTTGGTGTACCGGCCCACATTACCTCCGACAGAGGCGCACAGTTCACCTCCAGCCTGTGGTCAGCGATGGCCAGCCTGTTGGGAACTCAGCTGCACCACACCACTGCCTACCACCCACAGTCGAACGGACTGGTGGAGCGTTTCCACCGTCACCTGAAGTCGGCTCTCATGGCCCGCCTGCGAGGAGCTAACTGGGCGGACTAGCTTCCCTGGGTCCTACTCGGCATCCGCACGGCGCCCAAAGACGATCTGCACGCTTCGTCGGCCGAGTTGGTGTACGGCGCACCCCTGGTCGTTCCCGGGGAGTTCATACCAGCCCCGAGGGGGCGAGAGGAAGAACCCGCAGCGGTCCTGGGCAGACTACGCGAGAGGCTCGGTGCCCTGGCCCCCATACCCACTTCGCAGCATGGGCAGCACCCGACCTGCGTACCCAAAGACCTGCAGAACTGTAAGTTTGTGTTTGTACGACGGGGTGGGCATCGGCCACCACTGCAACGGCCCTACGAGGGGCCGTTTACGGTGATCAGAAACAACAGGTCCACGTTCGTGCTGGACGTTGGGGGGAGAGAGGAGGTTTTCACGGTGGACCGACTCAAACCGGCCCATGTGGACTTGGCGCAACCGGTCGAGTTTCCGGCACCGCGGCGCAGAGGCCGACCTCCCAAACAGGGTCCGGCCCAGACTGTGGACATTGGGGAGTGTATCGCCGGTTCTTGGGGGGGGGGGGGGGTTATGTGGCGACCCAATTACTAGCACACTCGAACCGGCTGACAATTAGCCAGAGTGCAGGCACAAAGGAAGAAAGCCTGAGGGGGTTTCAGTACGTGCCTCTCGAGGTATCTGGTGGGGGAGACAGGCTTTAAAGCAAGACTGTGAAGTTGAAATAAACTTAGTCTTTGACTGCAGTTTACCGACTCCGTGTCGTTATTTTAGCGCTGCGTGTAGCACACCGCTACAGGACTTTAAAAAAACACTACATATAACAAAGCAGATAGGTATCCAGTATAGACAAGTAGATTCAATTTTAATAATGCAATCACTTAAGCATCATCAATGTTTGTCCATATTTGTGCGCTGTGATTCACCCAGTGCTGTTATCTCAAGCTCAGCAAGGGCAGTGTTTGCGTTATGCATAACTTTGTTGATTGTTGGAAACATCAGGGAAAGAGATACAGACACTTTGAAGTGCCTTTGTGTGTTATTCTAGTGGTACTGCTGGCTGGAGATCCTCAATGCAAGGAAAGAGACTGCCTTTGCATGCTTGATCCACAGTAGAACTTCAAACTGAATCTGCACAACGAGATGCCTAGATATAAGATGATGCAGTGTGATTGTGTCTTACCATCTCAGCAACTGAACCAGAAAATGCAGTCTGAGATGGCATTCCTATGTTGTGTGCTGCAGACAGAAAGTAAACATAGCAGGTCCCAGTGAAAGTACAAATCAGGACAAGTATCAATAGTGGGTTTATTAAAAATACTAAAGTATGTTGATAATCTGGGGAAAATTGGATTGCAAATAAAACTATTAATCCTGGTGAAAGCAGGAACCATATCAAGTGAGTACAGAAGCAACAGCTGGTAACTAAACAATTAATTATTTCAACATTTCTTTTAGTTTCTTTTTTATTTGGCAGAAAGGGAACCGAAATGAGTGAATGTTATCTTGTTTTTTCAAATCCTTATCTTTCCTATTTTTTTTCCGAAGTACTTCAACTTAATCACAATCTTCCATGGATATTTTCCGTTTCACCATTTACTTCTGTTGAATAGCCTTAATAGTATATACGTACCATTGATATATGACATACTGTATAATTATTTATTTCATTGTATGTAGCATAGCATACAGCATTATTCACTTGTGTTCTGAATCCGATATTACATCAAGCTTACTCACTGTACTACTGAGGGAGGTGGGGTTGGAGTGGTGCAATCATATTTGAAGTTTCCCTAGGTATTGGCAAGTAGCCAGAGAATTAGAACATGACAAATATGATGTGATTGTTCAAGAAAAGATATAAGGACATTCCTAATGACTTTTGGCTGGTCAGTTTAGCATCACTGGTGGGTGGACAAGATTTTAGAACTGACAATCAAGAAAAAATAATTGACACTTGGTGAAGCTTGAGCCATTAAAGGAGAGCAGCAGGAATCTATAAAAGGTGGATTTTGATGTGCTAACCTATAGGACTGTGATGTAACAGAGAATGATGATCAAAGGAATACATTAGATACTGTGTAAGTGTATCTTAAGAAAGTATTTCACAAAGTACCACATGAAAGGCTAGTTGGCAAAATGGGAGCCTTATGGAATATGGGAAAGATTGACAGCTTGTATAAAATAATTGGTTTATGGACAGAAAATACTGAGCCACAGTAATTATCCAGATGGAGGGTTGAATGTTTCCTTCTACAGATGTTGCCTGACCTGCTGAGTTCCTCCAGCAGTTTGCCTTTTGAGTCATGATTGTTCCTTTACAGACTGCAAGATGGCTGGTGATGTTATAAATGCATGTTTTGAATATCCGCATTCTGACAAAGGGTCTTTGACCTTTCTCTCTCTCTCTCTGTTCCAACAGATGCAAGCTGACTTGCTGAATACTTTCAGCATTTACTATTTTTGTAGCAGAATACTGAGTTAGATTTCAAAATTTGCCACTAATGTCAAACTTGGAGAAATATTAGATTCAAGGTTAGGTTGTAGAAACTGGAGTTGTTCTTGAGGAGAAGAACACTGAGAGGAAATTTGATAAGATGCACATGATTATGACTGTTTTACATAAGGTGGGCAAAAATAACCTGATTATACAAGGACCAGAGTAGTGAATCCCAGACTTTTTTGAGTTGTTGCCACCTTGGCTGCCAAACCACATCTCCTGCACCCTCCTCTCCCTTTTCTAGCCATTAATACCGTACAGAATTTTGATTTACAATGCAGAGTAAAAGAAGATAGGAGCTGCATATTCAAAGCCGAGACAAATAATTGCAAAAATATTCAAATCTATTTAAAGCTACAAATAAAATTATTTCTTTATTTAATTACAGTAAAAACAATTTTCATCAACAATTTTATAGTATGTGTTAGTAGTCCACTTCATTGCTTTTCCATCTTTCAATGAGATGGATAGCCTTGGTGCAGTGATTTCAGCTTCTCTACATTAGGTTGAAAGTCATTCAGAAGGAGTCTCAGATCCCCCCCATTCAGTAAACTGCAGTCTGTTTCATTGCTCTGAAAGAAGTTGGGCAACTGCACTGAGACTGAACTTCACTAAATATGATGTTGGAAAGGCAATAAAGAACATCTTGACCATTTTCCACAGTGCAGGATAACGTTCAGAGATTTCTTTCTGCAACCAAAAGTTTTGATGTGATTATCCGAACCTCAGCTTCAGCTCAAAGTCATGTTGTAGTGAGATTAGTTCTTCTTCCATTCTTCTTGTTAACTCCTAATTACAAGTGTTCTGGAGTAGATTTATTACCCAGTCTGGAATTCGGATCATGAGAAGTTCCTGAAATCTCTCTGACATGTCTTTATGCACCTCACCCTTGTGGACACAGTATATTTGAAGATCATCATATGATCTTCTTTCTTTCTCTTCCAACTCAGAGAGGCTCAGAAATTGGAAAAGATCATGACGGCTAATGTTACACTTAAATAAAGTTAACTTGGAGAGAAACGTGGAGACAACTGATTTGTCTTTGATAAGATTTGCAATTTTCCCTTGTAATTTGAAGATCGATCTTATTAAACATTGCAAATAATTCTGACAAACAAGCAACATCATGCTTAATATTCTTGAACTGATTATTAAATGAAGCATTTGAATCTTCAAAGAATTTGTTCCCTGTTTTAAAAAGTGCTTATAAGTGTGCTTTTGAGAGCCATCTGACTTCTGTGTACAATGGCAAGTGTTCAAACTGTTCATCATTCTCGATGCAAAGTTCTTGTAATAGTTGAAAATTGAGAGCACGGGACTTGATGTTGTTTAGCACTGTGATAACAATATTTAATGATTTATGCAGCTGATAGGCTTATGTTTTTTAATGACAGGATCTTGTCTGTGAATTACACAGTGAATGGTAAATATATTAGGTACAGCTTTTTTCAAGAAAGTTATTCACCTTTAATTGACCAAATCAAACAACTTATTACTAGATGGTCCCCATTATCTTTGTCATTGGTTGGTCGAATTAATGCTATTAAGATGATAGTTTTACCTAAATTTTATATCTATTTCAAGCATTACCAATTTTTATTCCTAAATCTTTTTTTGACATTATTGACTCCAAAATATCCTCGTATGCGTGGCAGAATAAAAATCCTAGATTAAGTAAAAAATATTTACAGAAGCCTAAGAAGGAAGGTGGTTTGGCTTTGCCAAACCTAAGATTTTACTATTGGGCAGTTAACATGCGATACTTAATATTTCGGACACAAGAATCGGTCACACTACCAAGCCCACAATGGGTAAATTTGGAGTGCAAATCTGTACAAGACTTTTCATTGTTTTCTATTTTAGGATCTTCGCTTCCCTTTGTTTTATCTAAATTGAATAAACAAATAACTAATCCTATAGTTAAATATACATTACGAATATGGTTTCAATTTCGTAAATTCCTTGGCTAGAATAAGTTCATATTATCAAGCCCTATTATATCTAACTTTTTTTTTCAGCCCTCTTTTATGGACCAAGTCTTTGTATTATGGAAAACAAAAGGTATAACATGTTTTTGTGATTTATTTTCAGATAATAGCTTTATGTCCTTTGAACAGTTGTCCAATAATTATAATTTGCCTAAAACCCATTTTTTTAGATACTTACAAATTAGAAATTTTTTGAATAATATGTTACAGTCCTTTCTAAATTTATGTCCAATGGATATTACGGAAAAAATTCTGGCTTTGAATCCTTGTCAGAAGGGTTTAGTAGCCATCATTTATAATATGTTTATGAAAATACAACCAGGGATATCAGATAAAATTAAGAGGGAATGGGGAAAAGAACTTCATTGTCTTTTACCCACAGAGCAGTGGGAGAAAATTTTACAGTTAGTTAACTCCTCTTCTATTTGCGCCAAACATGCCCTAATACAATTCAAGATTGTCCATAGGGCTCATATGTCTAAGGACAAACTTGCTCGATTTTATTCTCATGTTAATCCAATCTGCGACAGATGTCATTCTGAAGTCGCCTCATTGACTCACATGTTTTGGTCTTGCCCCTGTTTGCAAAATTACTGGAAAGATATTTTTGGTATTATTTCAACAGTTTTGAATATCAAATTGCAACCTCATCCTATTACTGCAATTTTCAGTTTACCAATGGTGGATAATAGTAATTTATGCCCCTCAGCCCGGCAGATGTTTGCATTTGTCACATTAATGGCTAGAAGATCTGTCTTATTGAACTGGAAAGAAATTAATCCTCCAACTACATTTCGGTGGTTTTCTCAAACTATTTCCTGTTTGAGTTTAGAAAAAATCAGAAGTGTAATTTTTGACCCTTCAGTCAAATTTGAAGAAACCTGGAGACCATTTATCCAACATTTTCATATGAGTTAAACTGACCTTTCCCAAACCTTATTCTTATCATCTTTAATTATTTGGATAGAGGTGCGGAGTTATTGACACTACTGTGTATACTTGATATAATACAATAGCCCATGTCGGTTAGGTTAGTTTTTTTTGTTTTTATTGGAGGTTTTTTTTCTTATTTTTCCATTTTTTGTAACCTGCTATGAGTTTTGGAGGCTATTATATGTGGATTATTAACTGTTTATATTTGTATTCTAACCTATTAACCTATGTATTCTAACCTATGTATTCTCAACCTCTCTGTACTCGATGTTTTTCTTATTATGCTTGTTTGAAAATTAATAAAAAGATTTAAAAAGAAAGAAAAAAAGAAAGTTATAAACCCACAGTAGTGTCCTATCATTGATGGTGCCCTATCTGTTGTACAAACAAGAAAGTTGGTGAGATGAATGTCCTTCTCTTTGAAAAATTGCTCAACAACCCAAAATGTTTACTCCCACTTCATATCGGTTTCTCTTTTCCTTGCAAATAACAGCTCTTGAACCATGCTTTCATCTTTTATGAAGTGGACATAACCAAGAAGCAAAAAGTCATTGTCTGGCAAAGTTGACTCATCCAACTACAGAGTAATTTCTGTCATTCTAAGTATGGTGCACAATATGCCTTCCACATTCTCAGACATTTCATCTATTCATCTTTGAAGAGAGTTGTTGCAGAGTGGAATCACTTTAATTATTTGGTCTGGTGAATTATGTAAAACTGTACTCAGAACCTCCCTTACTGCTGGCAGAATCAGTTCTCCAATTGTATGGAGCATTCCAGATTTAGCAGTGAGCAGTGAAATGTTATATAAAGCATGCAAGTCATCACTGTTTTGTTATGAAGTGCAGGCAAACATATGTTGAAGATGTTTTTTCTGTTTCTGAAAGTTTTCACAAAGTAATTGAAAGTAAGTTAAGTTCTTGCTTGTTTTATCAGAGTGAATTCTTTTCAAATGTTAAGGAGCCCGGATGGTTTCATTGCCTCATTTGAAAAACATTTTCACACAACAGACACATTGGCTGTTGTTGGTTGCTTGGTCATGGTATAAATCCATATTTCAGATACTCCACATTATACTGTCTATACTTCTTTCTTGTTTGGTCTGCATCTGCCATTTTCATTATGGATTAATGACCATGGTCAAATGCCTACTGTTTAAGTCCAACCTTAAGTGCTGTGATCAATAACAGGAAAAGTTTTGATGTCATTATAGCTCAGGCAAAACTTGATTCTCAGTTTGAAGGTAAATAAAATGGGACAGTTGAGCATAGGCTAGAGAAATGCGGTCAAGATCTTTCAAAAGGGTATTTTCTGAACTTTATCCCATTGAATATCGTACTCTAATTTACAGGAATTGTGTCACTGCATAATTAGCATACTGGCTAACACTGTACTACATTAATGAACGGAAATAATGCACAAACTAGGTCTGGAAATAACACAATTTTTTTTCAGTCCAGATTTCTCATGATATGACAAATACTGAGAAGTAATTTAAAAATTAAAATAAATGCATTCAACATCCCCAAAGATAATGGAATGCAAGAGTTTCAGATTATGAACAATAATTATTTCCCTGCCTACCCATGTACTGTATCTCTAAAATGATTTCCTTGCCTATCCTTGTATCTCTACAAAACTTCACATAACACACATCATTGTTATATAATTTATGTATAGTTTCCTAATACAGTGTAGGTCTCCTGAATTTGTAGAAAAACTGCCTGATGTAAATCTAGAAATGAGAGATTTATTTCATATATCTGCTTAGAAACAAGATAAAAGAATTTGATACAATAACTGGAAGGAAACTATTACCTCTGGTGGGGGATTTATAAAACATTTGGGTGAACTCCAACATTAGAATAACACCATTCATTGCCATTGTCAGTAGATACCCCTCTATACCAAGACCAAGGAGATGGTGGTGGACTTTAGGAGATCTAGGCCTCATATGGAGCCAGTGATCATTAATGGAGAATGTGTGGAGCAGGTTAAGACCTACAAGTATCTGGGAGTACAGTTAGACGAGAAGCTAGACTGGACTGCCAACACAGATGCCTTGTGCAGGAAGGCACAGAGGCGACTGTACTTCCTAAGAAGGTTGGCGTCATTCAATGTCTGTGGTGAGATGCTGAAGATGTTCTATAGGTCAGTTGTGGAGAGCGCCCTCTTCTTTGTGGTGGCGTGTTGGGGAGGAAGCATTAAGAAGAGGGACGCCTCACGTCTTAATAAGCTGGTAAGGAAGGTGGGCTCTGTCGTGGGCAAAGTACTGGAGAGTTTAACATCGGTAGCTGAGCGAAGGGCGCTGAGTAGGCTACGGTCAATTATGGATAACTCTGAACATCCTCTACATAGCACCATCCAGAGACAGAGAAGCAGTTTCAGCGACAGGTTACTATCGATGCAATGCTCCTCAGACAGGATGAAGAGGTCAATACTCCCCAATGCCATTAGGCTTTACAATTCTACCGCCAGGACTTAAGAACTTTTTAAAAGCTATTATTAATGCTTTTGAGATAGTGATTTAGATGCATATCATATTTTTTTACTGAGTTAAGTATTGTATGTAATTAGTTTTGCTACAACAAGTGTATGGGACATTGGAAAAAAGTTGGAATTTCCCCATGGGGATGAATAAAGTATCTATCTATCTATCTATCTATCTATCTATCTATCTATCTATCTATCTATCTATCTATCTATCTATACAACAGGTGGAAATTAGGAACTCCCTTGTCAAACTGTTTGTTGATGCTCAGTCAATCAAAACTGATGTTGATAGGTTTTTATTGATAACCAATTGATATACAATCATGTCAACTAAATGGAGTCATATAAATCATAATATAAATAAGTGTCTGAAAAAAGTCAATGAGGCTGAATAGTGTATTTCCGTGTTATAATCTAATTAAGGCTAATCATTAGACCTAACCTACACCTACTGCTCAAGCTATTAGATGATATTGAAGTTGTAGCTGAATTCTGGCCCAGCAGAAAACTATGCCCTAGAAAGGTAGATAATAAAGAAAGCATTTTTCTTCTCTGCAGCTATATTTTTTATATCCAAAGAATGTAGATCACCAACTCCAGGGCACCTGTCAGCTCCAAGACCCATCAGTTTGCTCAGTACTTATTTTCTACAGACAGAGATTGGTTTAAGTTCCTCCTTCCCTCCCTATATCCTTTTGACTATCTATTGTTTTTGGGATGTTTTAATTGTCTTCTATTTGATCCAAAATAATAATTTAGAGTCTCTGCCACTTCTCTATTTCCCATCTCATTTTCTACAAGAACTGCCATTTATGCATCTGCTATTCATCTATACTTTGTATTTGTTTTTATATTATTTGCTTGTTTGCTTTTATACTTGATTGTCTCAATTTTTGCAATTCTTTTGGTCATCTGCTGATTTCTAAAAATTTCCACTCCTTTCCTGAGCACTTACCTTTGCAACTTTGTATGCCTTTTTTTCAAATATGCTAATTTCTTTCAAGTTTGACTTCCTTAGTTAGAAATGGATGGGACATCTTTCTGGTATAACCTTTTAGTCTTATTGCAATGTACCTTTACTGAGATTTATGAACTATCTTGTTAAATGTCTGCCACTGCTGGTCTACTGTGTAACTCTTTAATCTATTTTCCCAGTCCACTTCAGGCAACTTTATCCTCATACAATTGCTATTAAGTCTAGGACACCAATTTTAGATCCAAATTGCCTTAATTTATACTCTGTTCTATTGTATATGTAACCGGGTGACCACTGAATCCTATTCATTATCGTTAAAAAGTGTACTCAGGCATCCATCTGGGTAATGCTAGAATAGTTGTCTGTGCCTTTAAGTGGAGACGGTGATGTCATTATGCACCCACAGGATAGTGGGGAGACCATTTTGTTTTCTGCAAAGAAAACTGCTGGAGCTTTGGGATTAAGTTCCTCCCAGAAATACGGGGCCTGGTGAGAAAAAGTGAGTATTAATTGACGATATCTATGTGAATTTGTTTATGCTTGTTGGTGAATCGAGAATATTGGTAATGTCGTGGTTTCTCGTGCCCCACAAATGACCAGGAGACGCAGAAGATTCTTCAAGAAGTATTAAACTTTAATTTGCAAATCAAAACTGAGACAGTCATTGAGCTAGTCGCTGATTGCCCCCCGACCTCCGGACACCGCAGTTTTTATAGCAATTTCCTGGTCCAGTTGCATTAGCATATGTAATCGATCTATAGTTGCATATTACACGTACTGCACGTACATCATGTCCCTTTTGTTCCTATCAATTGGCTTAATCATGTTCTAATCTACATCTCTTAGCTACTTCTCATTAACACATCATTGTCTTCTACATTTTTAGGATATATGCATAGCAAATAGCAGTCCTAGGATTATGTGACTTAATTATGTTCTAATCTATATCTTTTAGCTACTTCTCATTAACACACCATTGTCTTCTACATTCTTAAGATTTCATTTTCCTACTGAATTGGATACATGCATATCAAATAGCAAGTTTCAAAACTGACTTCATAGTTTTGGTAAATTTATACTTTTATACTCCAATAGTAATCTGACATGTTTTATATGTGGATGCTTTAGATTTTCATGAGAGAAGGCATTGGCGCGGATAGCGTGGCTTGTGTGAAGTTTCTCACCGGCCAAGTAGGTCAGTCTTCCTGTAATTTAACTACCAGGCAATATTGTGTAAAAGTTGTGCCAAAGTGTACCTTTTGTCTAACTTTATTGTATCTTGACTGACTGTGAATGTAACAGCATAATGTGAATGTTTAGTCTCTGTTTGGAAGTTAAGCACGTGCGGGAGTAAACGTCTTAGATGAGATGTATTCGCTTACATTGTCGCTGCTATGTATAAGGTGCAGGGTTGGGGGGGATTCTAATGTTGTTTGTATTGTGTTCCTTCAAAATCGCCACTACTGTATTAGTTTTGTGCGGTTTCCTTTATGTATTTTTATACTGCATATGCAATTTGTCGATACACAAGTATGTGGATCAAAGGTTAAATGGAGATTGTAACAGCAGGATCTGATTGTAAGGTCATTTGTTTTGTTTTAAGACCCTCTTCCAGCACTAAAACATCTAAAACAGATAAAGGAATTAAAACCTGAAAAAGTATTTGTTGTCCTGAGTGTGTACTTTTACCCAGGCTACAAAATATAGCTGCTATTATGGCCTATATATTTGCCCTTATCAGTAATTTCATATAATTTCATTTTGGTTTCTTTAATATCAGAGAATGTATACAGTATACAACCTAAAATTCATCTTCTGCAGAGACATCCATGAAACAGGAAAGAATGATAGCACATTGAAGCCCTGCAGCTCACCCATTCTCCACACAAGCAGCAGCAAAAGCATCAACCACCCCTCTCCACAACTTGCACCAGCAGAAACACCAACCCCCCCAACCCTCTACCATATAAGCAACAGCAAAAGCCCCAAAAGAGACCTTGATACAGAGTCCATTGAAACTACAGTCCATAACCCAGCACACTGGTATCTCAGAAGGGCTCTGTCTCTCCAGCGAGGGAGAGAGAGATGGTTCCTGCAACAACGAGCGTGGAGACCAGCAACTTGCTTTTCCGATGTTACAATTTTCTGTGTTGCTTCTCCAAGTGCCAAGTGCCACCCGCCCGGCCCGCACCCCCTCCCCCGCTGTCTCGAAGGTCGACAGGCTCTCACTCTCCATCGAGAGAGAGAGAGAGAGAGAGAGAGATTGCTTGAGTACAGGTACCCACAATGCTTCAGTCGGTGAAATTGGTGAGAAAATGGGTGATCAACAGGGTTGCTCCCCAAGGGCACACATCTTCCAGGCTGTTCCTGGAGATAGCAAAGCACTAAGCTGCACAGCCACTCCAAATATGCACCGCTTGTGAAGAACTGTAGTTTGAACTGTAGATCACGGACTCCAACAGAACCCCAAACACCTTGAAAAGAAAGAAAAGACATAAGAGAAGAAGAATAAGCTGTTTCATGGATGAACTGGAAGAAGTTGTCTGGGTCTGCAAAAATTGCTGGTGCCATCTTTCCATGCTCTTCCTCTTTCCTCCTCCTCCTCATCATAACTTGCTTTTTCTTATCTCCACCCAAAATGATTCTACATCTTAATCTCCTGAGTAAATAAAATTACTCACCACTGTCATAATCTTATCCTTTATTAACACACTACCCCACCCACTTTTCTGCTTGTCTTTCCATAATGCCAAATACTCTGAATGTTCAGTTCACCACATTAGTTCCTTTAATAGTTCTGAGATCACACCCATTTATTTCTATTTCTGCTGCCAACTCATCTATTATTGGTTATAAATGCTGCATGCATTTAGGTAAGGAACTTTCAATTTTATCTTATTATTATTTACCATAATGGGCACAACTTCCCACCATTGAGGACATCTCCAAGAGACAGTGCCTCAAGAAAACCCGTTCATAATTAACTACCCTCACCACTGTAGACATGCCCTTTTTGCATTATTACCATCAGGGAGGAGATACATGAACTTGATGACCCACACTCCATGATTCTGGACAGCTTCTTCCCCTCTGCTAGCAGGTTTCTGAACTGTCCATGAACTTATGAACACAACCTCATTATTCACTTTTTGCATTATTTATTTATTTTCTAATTTATGGTAATTTTATATATTTGTATTGTACTGCTGCTGCAAAGCAACAAATTACACATCATGTAAGAGTGATAATAAACCTGATCTTGATGCAGTCTCATGTACTGCTCCTTCCTGTTACACTCTAGCTATTGTTATCTGTCATTGTTCTTCCACTTTTTCTCTTTTGCTTTGTAGTGTGCCTTCCTGAAGCCTTATCTACTATTTGTAGCTTTAACTTTTCTTCCTTTCTGACTCCATCCTTGGGTTACTCCTGCCAAGCTCATTGAAGCCCTCTGCTACATTATAAACAAGCCCATGCCATGAGGATATTGGTCCTGTTCCTGCAGAGATTCAACCTACTTGGCTTGAAGAAATCCTATCTCTCCCAGAAATGATCCCAATCCCTGAGGAATCTGAAGACATGAGAGATTTCAGATGCTGGAATCTGGAGCATGAAACAATCTGCTGGAGGAACTCAGTGGGTAGACAGCATTTGTGGTGGAAAAGTTGAAATCCTACATTAGAACACAAGGTTTGATCTGAAATATTGACAATTCCTGCCCCTCCCCAAATCTGCCCTACAGCCTACAGATGCTTGTATACCTGCTGAGTTCTTTCAGAAAATTGTTTGTTGCCTAAGGAATTTGAACCTTCCCCTCTTGCATGATCTGTCCAGCTACATATTTAACTGCTCCCTATATCCGTACTCACTAACATGTGACATGTAATAATTTGAAAATTACTGTATTTGGGGCTTTGGTTTTTAATCTCTTTCCAAGCACTGCTAAATATTGTCTGCTAGAGCTCAGCTCTCTCTCTACTAGATGGGTGTCAAAGATAAGCAACATATTTACGATCTGCTACTAGCTGATGTGCTTTATTAGATTTATGCCACATGTACCACTAAAATAAAGCATATCTTTGTTCATAAAAACCCAGAAAAGTGACACTTAGAAGATACTGTAACAATTTGGAAGTGGTCTTGTGTTTGGATGAGACCAAAGTGTAACTTTCTGGCCTTAACACTAAGCAGTACGCTTGGTGTAAATCTAATGCTGCACGTTAGCCAGGTAGCACCATCCCTACGGTAAAGTAAGGTGGAGGTAGCATCACGCTATGAGGATGCATTTCAGCACCAGGGATGGGAAATCTGGTCACGACTGATGGGAAGATGAATGCTGCTAAATACAGAGAGATTCTGGATAAAAACCTGCTATCCTCCCCCAGAAAGCTTAAATTGAGGAGGAAGTTCATCTTTCAGCAGGACAATGACCCTAAGCAAACTGCAACAACAACCATGAAGTGGTTCCAAATGAAGAAAATTGATGTCCTTGAGTGGCCCAGTCCTGACCTTAACTCGACTGAACATCTCTGACAAGACCTCAAGATTACTACCCACTACTGCTCCCCAACTAAACTGGCAGAGCTTCAGCAATTTTGCAAGGAGGAATAGGCAAATATTGCACTACCATGTTGTGCAAAGCTAAAAGACACTTATCCAAAAAGACTACTGGCTGTCATAGCTGAGAGAGGTGGTTCAACTAAGTACTGAGCAAAAGGGGATGAGTACTTTTGACCTGTTGACATTTCAGTTTTTGAATTTTTAGTTTTTCATGCTTTACATTTTTCCTTTTTTTGGCTCTACTGTGAAAAACAAGCATGTGATTCACAAAAATTCACTGTTAAATTGATCAAAATCCCTGGTTGTAATACTCATTTATCTGTACAAAGGGTAGGTGCTGAATACTTATTCAAAGCACTGTACTTCCTCTGGAGAGTCTCATGATTGTAGCTGTTCCATGGTTTAATTCATGCAATATAAATAGATGTGGCTCAAGAGCACTGAGTACTGTGAAGGCTACTGAATCTGATAATATCCCAGATTAGCACTGAAAACTTGTACTCATCCAAAAATGCCATAGAGTCACTCTACTGGTATCCAGCAGTGAAGAGATAGAAGACCGTTCAGATATGTCCTGTACACAAAAAAATTTACAGGTCAAACTACTATGCTTAATTACTGTTAAAAAATGTTTACTCCCAATTATCAGCACAATAGGGAAGGAAAGTATCAGTGCAATTATCAAGCAATGTTTGCTCACTAATAATACTCTACAACCAATCTTCAGCATTGATTTCACCAGGACTACAAAGCTTCACAACCCATCAATACTTGAGCTGAATCAAAATTTAATGTTCAAAGTAAATTTATTATTAAAGTACATATATGTTGCCATATACAACCCTGAGATTCATTTTCTTGTGGGCATACTCAATAAATCCATAATAGATTAATAACCATAACAGAATCAATGAAAGAACGCATCACTTGGATATTCAACCAGTGTCTAAAGACAACCAACTGTGAAAATAAAGAAAGAAAGAAACAACAATAATAAATAAATAAGCAATAAATATCAAGAACATGAAATGAAGTATCCTTGAAGGTGAGTCCATAGATTGTGTGAACATTTCACTGATGGGGCAAGTGAAGTTGAATGGAGTTAGCCCCACTGGTTCAAAAGCCTGATGGTTGAGGGGTAATAACTGTTCCTGAACCTGATGGTGTGAGTACTGAGGCTCCTATACTTTCTTCCTGATGGCAGCAGAAAGAAGAGAGTGCGTCATGGTGGTGGGGGTCGACGATGATGGATGCTGCTTTCTGCAGCAGCATTTTGTGTAAATGTGCACAATGGTGGGGAGAGTTTTACCCAGGATGGACTAGGCTGTATCTACTACTTTTTGTAGGATTTTCCGTTCAAGGGCATTGGTGTATCCAGACCATGTTGTGATGCAGCCAGTCAATACATTCTCCACTACACATCAACAGAAGATTGCCAAGGTTTTAGATGTCGTGTCGAACCTTCACAAACTCCCGAGGAGGTAGAGGCGCTGCCATGCTTTCTTTGTAATTGCACTTACATGCTGGGCCCAGGACAGCTCCTCTGAAATGGTAACACCAAGGAATTTAAAGTTACTAATTCTGTCATTCTGTCCACCTCTGATCCTCCGATGAGGACTGACTCATGGACATCTGGTTTATTCCCCCAAAGTCAATAATCAGCTCCTTATCTTTGCTGACATCGAGTAAGAGGTTGTTGTAATGGCACCAGCCAGCCAGAATTTCAATCTCCCTCCCTATATGCCGATTTATCACCACCATTGATTTGGCCTACAACAGTGGTGTTGTCAGCAAACTTGAATATGGCATCGGGGCTGAGTTTAGCCACAGAGTCATAAGCAAGCAGAGCTGGGGGTGGGGGGTGATAACCATACAACCTTATGGTGCACATGTGGTGATGGAGATCGTGGAGGAGAAGTTGTTGCCAATCTGAACTGACTGGGGTCTGCAAGTGAGAACATCGAGGATCTAATTGCACAAGGAGGTACAGAGGCCAAGATCTTGGAGCTTATTGATTAGTTTTGAGAGGATGGTGTTATTGAATGCTGAGCTGTAGTCTATAAAGAACATCCTGATGTAATAATAATAATAATAATAATAGTAAGTACTTTATTGATTGCAAGTGGGAAATTATTTTGTTACAGCAACAACGTTTAAAAACACACTTAGTGATAATAAATTAAATAAAATTAAAATAATTAATTAAAATTATTAAAAATAATAAATACAATAATAATAACTAATAATAAAGAACAATAATATTATACATGAGAATAATTTACCAGTATGCAATACTGTGCAATAGTAATGTATGAAATAATAAAACAGAGACTATTGTACCATGATGTGTGTTTTCCTATTGCACAGAGATGAACTGTTGTATATGCTTATTGCATTTGATAGGAAAGATTTTCTGTAACAATCCTTGTGACAGCAGAGCTGAATGAGACTGTTTGAAAGGGTGCTATGCTGCTTATTCAGTGGGTCATGGAAAGGATGTGCCAGATTGTCCATAATGGATAACGGTTTGCTTAGTGACCTGTCCACCACTAGCTCAAAAGAATCCAGGTTGTAGCCAAGGATGGATCCAACAGTTTTGATGAGGTTATTTAGTCTTCTTGCATCACCAGCATCAATGCTGCTCTCCAACATAAAGTAGCAAAGAAGATTGCTCTCGCTACAACAGACTGGTAAAAGATCTCCAACATCCTGCTGCACACATTGAAGGATCTCAGCTTCCTTAGAAAATAGAGTCTGCTCATCACGTCCTTGTAAACAGCCCTGGTGTTGGTTTTCCAGTCAAGTTTGTTGTCGAGGTAATTCCCAAGTATTTGTACTCCTCCATCACCGCAACTTCTTCTCCCAGGATGTACACAGGACATAAGGGTTGAATATGAACAACATCTAAAACGGCAAATGAGAAAATCTGCAGATTCTGGAAATCTAAGCAACACACACACAAAATGCTGGAGGAATTCAGCAGGCTAGGCAGCATCTAGAAAAAGAATACAGTCGGCGTTTCAGGCTGAAACCCTTCAGCAGGACTGGAGAAAAAAACTGAGAAGATTTAAAGGGTGGGGGAGGGGAGAGAGAAACACAAGGTGATAGGCAAAACCTGAAGGAAGAGGGATGAAGTAAAGAGCTGGGAAGTAAATTGGTAAAAGAGACAGAAGGCCATGGAAGAAAATAAAGGAGGAGGAGCACCAGAGGGAGGCGATGGGTGGGCAAGGAGATAAGGTGAGAGAGGGAAAAGGGGATGGGAAATAATAGAGGTGGGGGGTGGGGAGCATTACTGGAAGTTCGAGAAATCGATGTTCATGCCATCAGGTTGAAGTCTACCCAAACGGAATATAAGGTGTTATTCCTCCAACCTAAGTGTGGCTTTATCACAACAGTGGAGGAGGCCATGGACAGACATATCGGAATGGGAAGGGGAATTGAAATGAGTGGCCACTGCGAGATTCCACCTTTTCAGACGGAAGGAGCGTAGGTGCTCAGTGAAGTGATCTCCTAATCTACGTCATGTCTCACTAATATGCAGGAGGCTACACTAGGAGCACTGGACACAATATACGAGGGGTGATTGATAAGTTCATGGCCCAAGGTAGAAGGAGTCAATTTTAGAAAACTTAGCACATTTATTTTTCAACCTCCCCTAGTGTTGCCACCATGTCTTTGTGGACCTCCTTGGGTGATAAGCCCTTGAAACCGAGGTAGCAGATAACTGCATGAAGGCCGATGTTGTCCATTTTCTCAGACAGTGCTTACTTGCAATTTTCAATTATCTGAAACAGAAATACCACAGAAGTTATTAACTTCAAACTTTCTGTATAATCACTCAAAGAGTTGAACTGCACGTGCATGTAATGAGAGCTGTATGACTCCTCTCCTGATGTACAAAAAAGCTGGATGAACTCAGCAGGTCGGGCAGCATCCGTTGAAAGAAGCAGTCAACGTTTCGGGTTGAAACCCTTCATCAGGACTAAAGAAGGAGGGGGCAGGGGCCCTATAAAGAAGGTGGGGAGAGGGTGGAAAACCAATCAGAGGAAAGATCAAGGGGTGGGGGAGGGGATAGGCAGGAGAGGTGAAGAAGGAATCTAAGGGGAAAGCACTATGGGTAGTAGAAGAAGGCAGAGTCATGAGAGGTGGTAGGCAGCTAGAAGAGGAGACAGAGTAGAGGTGGGATGGGGAAGGGAGACAGAGGGAATTACCGGAAGTTGGAGAATTCGATGTTCATACCAAGGGGCTGGAGACTACCCAGATGGTATATGAGATATTGTTCCTCCAACCGAAGTTTGGCCTCATCATGGCAGTAGAGGAGGCCATGTATGGACTTCCCCCACCCCTTGATCTTTCCTCTGATTGGTTTTCCACCCTCTCCCCACCTTCTTTATAGGGCCTGATGCACCATCAATAACTCTGGGAGACGGGAGGTGAACGATAGGCTTTTATTAGCAGCAAAAGGGAGCACGGCATCTCAGAGACTGAGGGCGGAGCAGTGCCTCCAATCGCCTTTATACAGGGGTCTGTGGGAGGAGCCACAGGAGCAGTCAGCAGAGGGGCGTGTCCAGACAGGTATACATAGTTTACCACATTCACCCCCCCTTTGTTTTAAAAGAGAGTCCCCACAGGGCGAAGTTTCTTGCAAGTATATTTACAGGTTAAGTCTATCAGGTGGTCGAGTCTGTCGCTGCGATCTACGTAGCACCGGTGGTGATTGCACTGGAGATGGTGGTTGTGCTGGCTCCGGCCTGACTTGAGGTGCCAGCCCGTTAGGCATCAGTAACCCCTCATGCGTGTGCGTGGCACCCAGTATGGGAGTGTCGTGAGGAGTCTGTGTAGGGCTTGGTGTGCGCGGTGTCTCGTGGGTATATACATTGGTGGGTACGGGGTTCATAGTCACCATGGAGTGTTCGGGGTAGGGGTCTGGTGCTCCTGCGGGCGCCAGGTCGCGGACGGAGACCGTGTCCTCCCGCCCATCAGGTAAGACCACGTAGGCATACTGGGGGTTCGCATGTAGCAGGTGAACCCTCTCGACCATCGGGGAGTATTTATTGCTCTTCGTATGCTTCCAGAGCAGCACTGGCCCTGGGGACGTCAGCCAAGCCAGTAGGGTGGTCCCAGTGGCAGACTTCCTGGGAAAAGAAAAGAGTCGCTCATGAGGGGTGGCATTGGTGGACGTGCATAACAGAGCGGATGGAGTGGAGTGCCTCAGGGAGGACCTCCTGCCAGTGAGAGACCGGCAATCCCTTTGACCTAAGGGCTAAGAGTGTGACCTTTCACACAGTGACATTCTCCCTCTCCACCTGTCCATTCCCCCAGGGGTTATAGCTCGTGGTCCTACTAGTAGCAATACCCCTAGCCAGCAGGTACTGGTGCAGCTCGTCACTCATAAACGAGGACCCTCTATCACTGTGGATATAGCAGGGATATCCGAACAGAGTGAAGAGCTGGCGCAGGGCTTTTATGATGGACATGGCAGTGGTATCGGGGCAGGGGATGACAAAGGGGAACCGCGAGTATTCGTCGATTATGTTGAGAAAGTACACATTGCGGTCAGTGGAGGGAAGGGGGCCCTTAAAGTCGACACTCAGTCGCTCAAAGGGGCGGGTGGCCTTGATAAGTTGCGCCTTTTCAGGACGGTAGAAGTGCGGTTTGCACTCAGCGCAGACTTGACAGTCCCTGGTCACCGTCCTGATTTCCTCAAGGGAGTAAGGCAGGTTCCGGGCTTTCACAAAATGGTAAAGTTGGGTGACCCCTGGGTGGCAAAGATCTGCATGGAGGGCGTATAGCTGGTCGAGCTGCGTGCTGGCACACGCTCCCCGGGATAGGGCATCAGGGGGCTCATTGAGCCTTCCAGGCCGGTACAAGATGTCATAGTTGTAGGTGGAGAGTTCTATTCTCCACCTCAAAATTTTATCATTTTTGATTTTGCCCCACTGTTGGTTGCTAAACATGAATGCAACTGAGCGCTGGTCGGTCAGCAAGGTGAACTGTTTGCCGGCGAGATAGTGCCTCCAGTGCCTAATAGCTTCCACTATGGCCTGGGCTTCTTTCTCCACCGCGGAGTGCCGAATTTCAGGGCCTTGAAGGGTACGAGAGAAGAATGCTACCGGCCTTCCTGCCTGATTGAGGGTAGCAGCCAGCGTGAAATCGGAGGCGTCACTCTCTACTTGGAAGGGAATGGTCTTGTCCACCGCATGCATCGTTGCTTTGGCAATGTCCCCTTTAATGCAGCTGAAGGCCACGCGGGCCTCGGCTGAGAGGGGAAATGTGGTGGACTTGATCAGGGGGCAGGCCTAGTCTGTGCAGTGAGGGACCCATTGGGCGTAATAGGAAAAGAAGCCCAGGCACCGTTTGAGGGCTCAGGGTGGTGGGAAGAGGGAGCTCCAACGGGGGTGCACACGGTCGGGGTCAGGGCCAATGACCCCGTTCTCCACGACATACCCAAGGATAGCAAGTTGGGTGGTTCGGAACATCACTTGTCCCTGTTATAGGTAAGGTTAAGAGCTTTGGCCACTTGGAAAAATCGTTGGAGCTTGGTGTCGTGATCCTGCCAGTTGTGACTGCAGATGGTGATGTTATCCAGATATGGGAACGTGGCCTTCAGTTGGCACCGGTCCACCATCCGGTCCATTTCCCTCTAGAAGACAGAGACACCATTTGTGACACCGAAGGGGACGCGCAGGAAGTGATAGAGCCTGCCGCCCGCCTCGAAGGCAGTGTAGTGGCGGTCGTCTGGGCGGATGGGGAGCTGATGGTGAGCGGATTTCAGGTCTATGGTCGAGTACACCTCGCTGGCTATAGTCCACGACCATCCTGTTTTTCTGCCCAGTCCGAACAACGACCACCTGGGCCCTCCAAGGACTTGTGCTTGGCTCAATGATCCCCTCCCTGAGCAGCCGCTGCACCTCCGACTGAATGAAGGCCCTGTCCCCCACGCTGTACCTCCTGCTTTTAGTTGCCACAGGTTTACAGTCGGGGGTCAGGTTGGCGAACAGCGGTGGGGGAGGGATCTTGATGGTGGAGAGGCTACAAGTGGTGTCAGTAGCGCGGTTGTTGGCATGGTGTTGGGTGGGATGTGTGGGTCGGTGTGTGTGTGAGGTCAGTAGCAGGGTATATGACGAAGTCCCACAGATCTGAGGATTTCTGACAGTGATTGGTGGGTGGGGCCCGTCATAGTCCATTGTCACACTTTTCAGGTGGCTCTGGAAGTTGAGCCCCAATAGCACAGGGGCACACAGTTGAGGCATGTCCAGTAACGCAAAGTCCTGATATTCTGTGCCCTGCACCACCAGTGTCGCTACACAACCCCCCCGGATGTCTGTGGAATGCGATCCAGAAGCCATGGTGACCCTCTGGCTTACCGGCTGTGTCACGAGTACGCAGCGTTGCACCGTGTCCGGGTGAATAAAACTCTCAGTGATGCCAGTGTCAAACAGGCAGCTAGTCCTGTGCCCCTCCACCAGGATGTCCATCATTGACCTTGCGAGCTGGTGTGGAGCGCTTTGGTCGAGGGTCACGGAGGCCAGAGTTGCATCGCCGTCTTGGTGCCTGGTAAGCACCCGTGGGTCAGAGGTGGGGCGAGTTGGTGCCGACAAAGATGGCCGCCCCCATGCCTCGCACGTGGCGGACAGGCAAGATGGCGGCGACCAAGATGGCGACCCCCATGCCTCGCACACGGCGCTGCTCGACCCCGCTCGTGGTTTGGACTTACAGGCCTTGGCGAAGTGGCCCTTCTTTCCGCAGCTGGAGCAGGTAGCTTCTTGGGCTGGGCAGCGTTTTCGGGGGTGCTTTTCGAGTCCGCAGAAGTAACACTGCACGGACTTGCAACTGGCAGCAGCCGAGGTCGATTTGTCGGCAGGTTGCGGGAACTTCACGGACTTGCGACTGGCAGCAGCCGAGGTCGATTCGCCGGCGGGTTGCGGGGTCTGCAGCGTCCACGGGGCCGGTGGAGGATCGCGCGCCTGGACAGTGTCAGTGTTGTGCAGAGCGGCCTCCAGCGTGTTGGCCAGCTCGATCTCCGACTGTAAGGTAAGATCAGCGTGTTCCAGCAGCTGCTAGTGCATGTACACTGACCTGATCCCCGTAACGAAGCCGTCTCTTACTAGCAGCTCCGCATGCTGTTCCGCCATCAGTCCCTTGCAGTCGCAGGCCTGCACAAGTGTCTGTAGGGCCCGGACAAACTCAGCGCTTGACTCTCCTGCCCGCTGCCGCCGTGTCGCTAAGCGATGTCTTGCGTAGACGGTGTTCACCGGCCGCCGGTATTGTCTTTTGAGGGCATCCATTGCACCCTGGTAGTCCGTTTGGTCTCTGATCATGGAGTAGACCCTTGCACTGACTCTGGAAAGGAGAACCCTGCGCATCGTGGCAGTGTCGGTCACATGAATCTCCTCCAGGTACGATTCCAAGCATGCTAGCCAGAGTTTGAAAGCGTCGCCGGCTTCCTGGGATTGAGGGTTGAGATCCAACCTGTCGGGTCGTAAAATGCTCTCCATGTTTTAAAATGCTGCTAATAAAATTGATGCACCATCAATAACTCTCGGAGACGGGAGGTGAACGATAGGCTTTTATTAGCAGCAAAAGGGAGCACGGTGTCTCGGAGACTGAGGGAGGAGCAGTGCCTCCAATCGCCTTTATACCGGGGTCTGTGGGAGGAGCCACAGGAGCAGTCAGCAGAGGGGTGTGTCCAGACAGGTATACATAGTTTACCACAGGGCCTCTGCCCCCTCCTTCTTTAGTCCTGACGAAGGGTTTCGACCCAAAATGTTGACTGTTTCTTTCAACGGATGCTGCCCGACCTGCTGAATTCATCCAGCTTTTTTGTACGTCTTGATTTGACCACAGCATCTGCAGTGCACTTTGTGTTAACTCATCTCCTTCTACCTTAGGCCATGAACTTATCAATCACCCCTGCTGTGGACCACTTTCTGGAGGTCCATGATGCTGACTTCTACAAAGAAGGGATCCGTATGCTCCACAACCGCTGGACTAAGTGTGTAAATGTAGGAGGGGACTATGTTGAAAAATAAATGTGCTAGGTTTTCTAAAACTGACTCCTTCTACCTTAGGCCACTAACTTATCAATTACCCCTCATATGATCGCAACAGACTCACATCACAGTACATGGGAGAAATCAAAAGCAGACTGCTGATCACGTTCTACAACACACACCTTCCCATTGCCTGTACCTTTAATTCCCACACTGACATTCCTGTCTGTGGCCTCTTACACTGCGTACAACAAGGCCCACTGCAAGTTTTAAGAACAACTTCTCAATTTTCTGCCAGGCTTATAACAGTGTCGAGACTAAATAACTAAACATCTTTAGGAACTTACTTTTTCTTTCTAATTGTATCATTTTATTTATTTAGAGATACAGTGCGGAATGGATCCTTCTGGCACTTCGAGCTGTGCACCCAGCAACCTCTGATGGCCTCGATTTTACCCTAACCTAATGACGGGACAATTTACAATGACCAATTAACCTACCCAGTATGCCTTTGGACTGCGGAAGGAGATCAGGGCACCCAGAGAAAGCCTACACATTCCACAGGGAGAACGTACAGAGACACCGCAGAGGACACCGGGAATGAACTCTGAACCCCGGTCCCAAGCCGTAAAACCATTGCGCTGACAGCTCCGTTACCGCGGCACCTATCAGAGCCATACGTTTTTGTCTCATTATTTTACCTCAGGTTTTCTTTTTCTGTTAGTATAGTCTGATTTGCTGGGTATGTCCTACAGCCTCATTGTTAACAAAACATTATACAGTCAAAGCACAATGTGCTCCTTTCTGCTATTCTAACTGCTCCCATAGGCCTATTCATTCTCACCCTATCGGTGAATTTTCCTTTGTTCTGCAGTCCCTTACATACCTTTACTGCTATTGAAAATTAACTTGTTTACTTTCTCCCCCAATACTGATGAAGGTTCCTTGAACTAGATCAGGGGTCGGCAACCTTTACCACTGAAAGAGCCATTTGGACCCGTTTCCCACAGAAAAGAAAACACTGGGAGCCACAAAACCCGTTTGACATTTAAAATGCAATAACACTGCATACAACGTTTTTTTTGCCTTTATGCTATGTATAAACAAACTATAATGTGTTGCATTTATGAAATCGATGAACTCCTGCAGAGAAAACGAAATTACATTTCTGCATGCAACAAAAACATTTTGAACTCCGAAAAAAAGACGTTGGGTTGAAGGTTACTTTTAAGTAAAATACTCAATGCCTATTTGAGTCCTTCTTGTATTTATGAAAAATGCGGAACTTAAATTGTCCGTCAGCAGCAAACCAAAAATAAGGTCAGCCAGCTGTCAACCTGAAAAATAAAAGGACTATTTCACTGAACAATGAAAAAATACGAATATACGTAAAATAATAGGCAATTAAAATATTTATCATATTTGGTTAATGGGATTTCTGCTCCTGGACCTCAGCGCACAGCGTCTGCACATCAGGGCTGTATGACGTCACCTTCATCTTTACACAGGATCGCAAGCTGTCATCTGTGAGGCGTGCGCGATGTTTGTTTTTAATAAAGTTCATGTTGGAGAACACCTGCTCACATACATATGTGGATCCGAAGATCGACAGGACTCCAAGCGCATACTTTTTAATGTTTACATAAATGTCGGGGATAGCATTCCATGTTTCGAACACAAGTTTGGGGAGGTTTTCAATATCACTCCATTTGTGATTCTGAGCAAGAACGGCCTTCTGATGGGCAACATCTTCAAGGTCTGCTGTCAAGCGTCTAAACTTGGACACCCATATGTCTTTGTCGGTTATGTCGGCCAGTTCCATCTCAAGATCAGGTTGACTCACACCTGCCAATGCAGTCGTATTCAGTAGGGATGGATTGATGCTTAGGGGAGTGACCGGGAAGGATAATGTGTTTTATTCCTCTCTGAACTCACAGAAGCGTTTCCCAAACGATGTTTGCATTGCGATGATTGCAGAATGTAAATACTCCGAATTTATCATGTCGTGAGCTTGTTTGAACTCTCTCAAATTGGGGAAGTGAGACAATGTGCCTTTCTGTAAATCTCTGGCAAGCACTGTCAACTTGCGCTCAAATGCCAAAACATCCTCCAACATGTGCAGGGCTGTGCATCCTTTCCCCTGGAGCTGTGTTCAGCGTGTTCAGGTGCGCTGTCATGTCTACCATGAAGTGTAGCTTTTCCAGCCACTCTGGCTGTTCCAGGTCAGGAAGGTGAGCCCTTTGCTGCCCAGGAAAGTTTTCACTTCTTCCAGACATGCGACAAAGCGTTTCAGCACCTCCCCTCTGCACAGCCACTGGACTTTGTTGTGCAGCAGGAGATCAGAATATGCGCTTTCCAGCTCGTCTAGTAACAAACGGAATCGACGGTGATTTAAACTTTTTGCCATTATTTTATTGACAATCTGAATGACAACATCCATTACTTCTGTGCATTCCGGAGGAAATGTTTGAGCGCACAGTGCCTCTTGGTGCAAGATGCAGTGAAAAGTCAGCAGCTTTCTGTCCAGCGACTTCTGCAGTAAAGCCACAAAGCCCTTGTGCGCTCCTGTCATACTTGGTGCCCCATCAGTAGCTACTGACACCAGGTGGGTGGTCTTTATTCCTTTGGCTCTTAAACAATTCAAGACAGCCTCACAGATGTCCTCCCCCTGTGTTTGGCCTTTTGGAGGTATCAACTCAATCATTTCTTCCTGTGGCCCGGCAGAGTTTACATACTGGCAGAACAGCGCTATTTGTTCAATATCACCTTTGTCTTTAGACTCGTCACAGGCAATCGAGTAGGCCACAGCTGAATTGATGTCTTTAATTTGCTGTCTTGTGATGTCTTCTGCCATTTTTGTGGTTCTGTCTTTGACAGTCTTTGCAGAGAGGGGCATTTCCCTGATTTTCTGCACAATTTCACTCTTGTTTTTAAAGTCTGTGAATAGATGTTCTGAAATCTTAATGAAAGATTCTTTTATATATTCACCATCTGTAAACTGCTTCCCGTGCCTGACTATTTCCTGAGCGGCAACAAAACTAGCATATGTAGTTAATTTTCCAGACTTCATCCACTTCTTGAAATGATTTTTCAGATCAACCTTCCGCATCAGTTCCGAAACGGCTTTTTTTCTCTCATCTCCATCCGGATATTTTTGAGCAAAGGCTGCGTGTTTATTCTGGAAATGTCTTGCGACATTTGACTTTTTGTTGTTTGCTAGTTTCTCATTGCATATTAAGCATACCGGTAAACCAGTCTCGTCAGCAGTGAAAGCAAATGAATCTGCCCACGTATCATTAAACGTTCTGTTTTCTTCAGTCACTTTTCTTTTTTTAGAATTCTCCATAGTTAGCCTACCTTGGATCGAAAAATTAAAGAAATCGCGCACTGGCGGGTGTCAGGCATTGGCAGTGGTGACGTATATTAATAGCGACAAAAAACACGTTTTATTTAGATTGTACAAGATCACCATAATCTTCAAATTTAGAATTACATTTCAAAAACTAACAAACTAACATAAAATACATTTTAATTAAATACTCATCATTTATTTTCCAAAGCCACAGGGAGCCGCAGCACAGAGATGAAAGAGCCGCATGCGGCTCCGGAGCTGCGGGTTGCCGACCTATGAACTAGATGATAACATTTTATCTTTCCACAGATGCTGCCTGCCTTGCTTAGTGCTTCCAACATTTACTGTTTTATTTGAAGGCAGTAGTCACCCTGCCAACAGATGGCAGTGTAGTACACTTAACGGCACCATCCTTGCTGAGCCACTACTGTATACATTATCCTTGTTTATCACAGGTAACGTTTACCTGCTAGCCTGATGGTTAACTTAATGGTCAAGCAACTAGAGATTGAGACAATTGACCTGGAGTTTGAGTTACTCTATCAAAGTACTTCTGTTAAATCATTCTTGTGTGACAAGTTAGTTTCATGAAACTACCAGATTGTCAACAAATTCTGACTTGTTCTGACTTTCCTTTGGCGGACACCCACATTTTATGAAAGAATAAAGCATGCAGATATGATCATTTCTCTGCATTGAGAAGATGTTTTGTTTCAATAACAAGGTTCTGTACAATCAGACTAAGAATTTTATCATCTGACACAAAATTATAATTTCTGTTAGAACAAGCAAATTTACCAGCAATCGCATCTAAACTTGCTTGATTTTGCTGCAGACAAACAAGGCCTTATCTGAAAGATAATCTAAGAACTTTTGATATGATTTCTTACGTGGAAGTGAGGTTTCATTGGCTGCCTGATGACTGCATTGATCAGTCATGTTTGTTTTATCTTCCCTTTTACTGATCACTGATTATTCATCCAATGAAGACCTAAAGAGTTGCATTATGAAGATTAGATTATCATCACTTAAACTTCTTTAATAATACTGAGCCAATAATAATGGGGTTTTTTTGTGTGGAGCATATTTAAGATGTTATCTAGTTGATGCTTAGGTTATGAATGGACTTCTTTGCTCAAGGTATTTCATAGAATTCTATCTTCAGACTGGGTTCTATAATGCTTGTGGGATGAATCTATTTTATCCCAGCGCCTGAAGCAATAGGTCTATTTAAGATCAATATTCACTCAGTGGCATCTTTATTAGGTACCTCCCGTACTTAATAAAGTGGCCACTGAGTGTATGTTCATGGTCTTCTGCTGCTGTAGCCCATCTACTGTAACATATGGTTATTTATAACTATGCCTTCCTGTCAACTTGAACCAGTCTGGCCATTCTCCTCTGTCCTGTCTCATTAACAAGGCATTGTCACCCACAGAACTGCCACTCACTGGATGTTTATTGTTTTTTGCACCATTCTTTGTAAATGCTAGAAACTGTTTTGCATGAAAATCACAGGAGATCAGCAGTTTCTGAGATACTTAAATCACCCGTCTTGTACCATCAATCATTCCATGGTCAAAGTCACTTAGATTACTTTTCTTCCCCATTTTGATGTTTGGTCTGACCAACAAATGAACCTCTTGACCATGTCTGCATGCTTCTATGCATTAAGTTGCTGCCAGGTGATTGCCTGATTAGATAATTGTATCAACGAGGAGTACCTAATTATGGGGACCCCTGTGTATTTCATCACTAACAGATCTGTACATCTGAGCAAACACAACAGTGCTATAAAGTATGACTATATATTAATGGACAATTTTGTGTTATGTGTTCTACAGATAGACTTCTTAATGATGTGGCATGGAGCAGATCTTTCGTTGCCCCTAAATCATTTAGCTCCTGCCTGGGGCCACAATGTTTACTCCAGCATGCTACCTGTACACCTGCAGAAGAAAAGTTCCCTCACTGCAAATTGCACTCACAGAATGGGGTAAGTAGCCTGTAAATCCTTGTTCCCAGCCTCACTGGATGTCAAAGTTACCATGAATGCTTATGAAAACCATTGATACAGTCACAATAAAGACAGAACAAGAATAAGATAGTGTGTTAGACATGGCTACTGGGACTTCAAAAAAGGGTCATTCAAAAGAGTAAAAAAACAGGAATTAGTGGCAATTTGCTTCACTGGATTGAAGACAGCAAAAAGCAGTTGTGGATGGATTTTGAACTGTTTGGAAATTAATAATATCTGGCAGATACTGCTGTTTATCACATTTTATTACTGACCTAGAAGTAGGTATTGATAAAGCAATCTGCAGAACTGCAACTGAAAGGAAGATATGCATAAGTGTCAGGACTGAAGATCATATTCAGCTGTTACAGTAAAATATAGCTATGCTGAGGGAATAGACTTGTGATTAGAAAGTGGTGCTGAACTGAGAAAAGTCAGTGTTAACTATGTGGGCATTGTGACCAGTGGACATATGTGAACGTTATTTGGAAAAGAGCTTTAGCAATACTTAATGGAAATCAAGCTGAGCTGAGCACGTCCTACCCAGTAAAATCCTGAACTTCGAACTACCTACAGGCTAGCGTAATTTAAGTCACTTAGGCAGTTTTGTGGTTCTGCTTTGAGTCTTTCACCACTGCCCTGATTTTGACTCCTCCTTATCTCTTCTTACCAGGTTTCCATCCCGACAGTACCACTCCCAACCAACTTCATGACCTCCTATCAGTCAAAAGATAAAATATAAAGGTAAGCTAGCGAATAATATAGAAGTGGATACCAGAAGTTTTTTCAGATACATACAGAGAAAAAGAGAGCAAGAGTGGATATTGGACTACTGGGAATGATGTCAGAGAGGTAGTAATGGGGGACAAAGGAATGGTAGAAAATTTTGCATCAGTATTTGCTGTGGATGACACTAGTGGTATGCAGAAATTCGAGCTTGTCAAGGACAGAAGTGAGTGTAGTTGCTATTATGAAGGAGAAGGTGGTTGGGAAGCTGGAAGGAGTGGTGGTGGATGAGTCACCTGGGCCAGATGGATTACATGCAGATTTCTGAAAGAGGTAGCTGAGAGATTGTGGAGACATTAGTAGTGATCTTTCACGAATCACTCGATTCTGGAATGGTTCCAAAGGTCGGGAAAATTGCAAATGTCACTCCACTCTTTAAGAACGGAGGAAGGCAGAAGAAAACAAACTATAGGCCAATTAGCCTGACCTGAGTGATCGGGAAGAATTTGGAGTCCATTATCAAGGATGAAGTTTTGGGGTACTTGCAGGCACATGATGAAATAGGCCGAAGTCAGCATGGTTTCCTTAAGGGGAAATCTTGCCTGAAAAATCTGTTGGAACTCTTTGAGGAAATACCAAGCAGGATAGTCAAAGAAGAGTTAATAGATGCTGTTTACTTTGATCTTCAGAAGGCCTTTGACAAAGGGCCATACATGAGGCTGCTAACAAGGTAAGATCCCGTGGTATTACAGGATTTATATTAGTATGAAGATTGGTTGACTAGCAGGAGGTAAAGATTGGGAATAAAGGGGGCCTTTTCTGGTTGGCTGCTGCTGACTAGTACTGTTCTGCATGGGTTGGTGTTGAAGCTCTTTTTTTCATGTTATATATCAATGATTTAGATGAGGAATTGAAAGTTTTGTGGCCAAATCTGCAGATGATACAAAGAAAGGTGGAGGGACAGATAGTGTTGTGGAAACAGGGATTCTGTAGGTGGACTTAGACAGATTAGAAGAATGGACAAAGTGGTAGATGGTTTATAGTGTAGGGTCATGCATTTTGTTAGAAGGAATAAATGCATAGACTATTTTTCTAGATGAGGAGAAAATAAAAAAAGATCAGAGGTGCAAAAAGACTTGGGAGTCCTTGTGCAGGATTCCCTAAAGGTCAACTTGCAGGTTGAGTCAATGGTAAGGAAGGCAAATGCAATGTTAGCATTCATTTTGAGAGGATTAGAATTTAAGAGCAAGGATGTAATGCTGAAGCTTTATAAGGCATTTGTCAGACTGTGCTTGCAATATTGTGAGCAGTTTTGGGCCTGTTATCCAAGAAAAGATGTGCTGGCATTGGAAAGGGTCCAGAGGAGATTCACGAGAATGACAGGGTTAATGTATGTATGTGGAACATTTGAAAACTCTGGGCCTATACATGGTGGAGCTTTGAAGAGTGAGGGGGGATCTCATTGAAACCCATTGAATATTGAAAGGCCAAGATACAGTGGATGTGGAGAGAATGCTTCCTATAGTGGGAGAGTCTAGATCCAGAGGGCACAGCCTCAGAATAGGAGGATGTCCATTTTGAACAGAAATTAGGAGGAATTTCTTTAGCTCGAGGGGAATGTACTTTATGGAATGCATTGCCACAGACGGCTGTGGACACCAAGTTATTGGGTGAATTTAAAGTGAAGGTCGATAGGTTTTTGATTAGTCAGGACATCAAAGGCTACAGGATAAGGCAGGAGAATGGGATTGGGAGGGATAATAAATCAGCCATGATGGAATGGCAGAGATCATGCAAATAAATATGCATGTGGGGTCTTTCATTGGTTCTATTATAGTTAATATTCTATGGATTTATTGAGTATACCTGCAAGAAAATGGATCTTAGGGTTGTATATGGTAACATAGATGTACTTTGACGACACATTTACTTTGAACTGTGAATGACCTAATTCTGCTCCTCTGTCTTATGGTTTAAAAGTGATAGTGTTGGCCAAAAGATGGACCAAAATAACGCAGGTGATATGCAGTGACATATTGTTGTCAGCTCAAAAAACTACTAGATATACTTGTTCTGAACTACAATCGCTGCAATCTGCAGCCTGTAATTTCCCTTTAAGAAACATACTTCTGAACCATCAAATCAAACTAGTGATTTTATGATCTCCTGAATGATTTAGTGAACTTGACTCTCAGGAATGCAGGTTTTGTAGCGTCAAAAGTTGGCCATTGCCAGCAGAGGGTGTGCCTGGCCGGACTTCAAGCCAACTTTAAGTGTCGAGGCCTGAAAATGGAAAACAAACCAATGTTCAACCCCACTACTCCGTGCCAGCCAAGATCCTCTCTCTGAACCTGTCTTGTCTGCCTGCATTTGACCCATCTCCCTCTCTTCCTGCTGCTACCATTGGGCAGCAGCTGCAGGACTCTCAGGTTCCACGCCACCAGGTTCGGGAACAGTTATTGTCCAACAACCATCGGGCTCCTGAACCAGTTTCCCTCATCTTCGTGCTAAACTTACTTCACAGCCTGTGGATTCACTTTTGGGAACTCTGCAGCTCATTCTCTCACTATTATTTGCTTATGTCTTTTATTATTTATTTGCATGATTTTGCACATTTGTCGTGATTTGTTATGTGTGAGTTTTTCATGGAATCTGTTGTATTTCTTTATATTCCTGTGGGTGCCCGCAAGAAAGTAAATCTCAAGGTTGTATATGGTATACATATTTTGATAATAAATGTACACTGAACTTTGAAAAGTGATGATCAGTCTTGGCTTCAGTCTTACCACACTCCTCAGAGCTCTCTTTTTGACAACTCCCCACGTGTCCCATTACCAGGTCTGGACATGCTTTCTTGGCTGTTTTGCTGATAATATGATATTAAGGTTGCTTTGTGGATAATTAGGAATTACATTTAATATGATTAATGCTTATAAGTTACCTGTAATAAAATAATTGAGTGAGTAGGTACAGCAAAACTTTGCTTGTGATATGGTGCAATATAAAAGATACTTAGCTGTAGGCCAAGTACCTTTTATGAAAGAATATAAATTTAGGCCACAAAATGGAAGGGAAAGGAAAAATGGATTAAAACTGGTCAAATTTGCTTTTAAAATACAGAGATTTGAAGTATCAAGTTTTTAAGCCATTAACTGGACCAGAAATCTTTAAAGAACGCTTCAGGGAAGCTGATGTTAACATCCCTAAGGATTCTTAAAATGTTTATTTCTTCTGCTGTTATGAAATAATTGAAATGTACAGTAGGGAGCAATGATAATAAAGCCACAAGAAACCAAGCATTAGTAAAAGCAAGGAGAAAGTTTAGCAGAATTTGAAATGGTTTAGCTGGGACAGCAATTGAGTGATAAAATAACATTGATGGAGAGTGACATTAAAAATCTCCTGTACACTTCTCAAGAACTGCTATTTTAATGTAGTGTCAGATTTGACTCGATGAACTTGTATTTGATTGTGACATTGCTTTTGGATTAGAACTTCCTAGAGCTTCCTAATTGATTGCCAAAAAAATGTTCCTTGGGAAATTCCCACAGCAGTACAGTTTGGAGTCAAAGCATCCTCTGAATAAATGGACCAATTTCTTCATGGTAACAGTAGCAGCTTGTCTGACTTCTGCTGTGTTCACCATGGTGGAATGGACAGTGAAAAGGTATTCATATTCACTAAATGCTTGAAGCCTGCTCAGTTGTGCCATTGAAACCGAGGGTTTGGAGTGCATGGACATCAGGTATTGGGCCTTCTTTTGCCATGAATAAGTGAAACACGGGCAAAATATTCTCTGGAGAGTATTTCAGGTCCCTTCATCAGAAAGAGGGAAACAAGTTATTTGGAAGTGCCACTTTCACGCTGTCTCCCACTCCCACTCTGACCTATCTGATTATTTCTGTGGTCATCATATTGGCTAAGGTTTTGTTCTTTAGGTATTCTGTCCCACAAGCTTAACAGCAGCAATAATGGGAATACCTTAATTTCAGATTTTCAGATTTCCACCATGTGTAGTATTTGACTTACATTATCTTGTTTTCTCTCATTCCTAGTTCAGACTAAGGGTCTCAGGTCTGAAATATTAACTATTTCACTTTCCCCAGAACTGCCCAACCTGCTCAGTGTTTTCCAACATTTTCTGTTATTGCTTCACTAAAATTGTCATCTTGCTGGTTGTGGGATCAGCAACAACTGATATAAATATATATTTTTTAGCGATAACAGCGTAGAGTTGGCCCTTCTCACCCTTTGAACCATGCTGCCACAGCAACCCCTGACAAACCCGATTAACTGGAATCAAATCTTGGGACAATTTTCAATGACCAATTAACCTACCCGGTACATCTTTGGATTATAGGAGGAAATCAGAGGACCCAGAGGAAACCCATACATTCGTACAGAGGACATACAGAGAGTCCTTACAGAATGGCACTGGAATTGAACACCCAACTCTGGGACACTCCGAACTGTAATAGCATTGTGTTGCCTGCTGTGCTACTGTGGCGTCCAGCAGTGACTCCATTCTAAAGGTACTTTGTGTGTGACAAATATTCCATTGAACTTGATGTACCACTTTACAGGTGTCTTCTGAAGAGCATCAACGTAAATTGTGCACAAGTTACTTACTCATAAGCAGTCAACAGAATACAAAGCAAGCTACAATAAGCATTGTACTTACAGTCCTTGCACATTTAATAACACTGCTTCCTTAAAGGGCAAATACCTCCCAAACTTCCTCACTGGCCCTTTACTTGCCACGACCTTGAAAAAATTAGTTCATTCTGCTATGCAGAGATTTATTTGCCCCAGTCCCTATTTTCCCTGGGAAAATTAACCCTTAAAAGCACATGTTCTTCTAATAAGGTATTCATCTCTGAGAAGGAACTTGAAACAAAGGCCCCTGCCTAATGGATCCAAGTGATCAGTGGGTATGGTTTTGATAAAGAGTGAGCTTTCTGTGCAGCTCCAGTCAACCTTTGTCATTTATCCAACATAAATAATAGATTATCTGGTCATTTTCACTTTGCTGATAGTGGAATCTTGCTGCATATAAATTAACAGCAATGATGACAATATTTATTGTTATTTCATTGGTTGAATGTGTTTTGAGATTTTCTGAGATTATAACAGACATGAATACACCTCAGAGGAATTATGTCCATCTTCTTAAAAGGAGACATATCTGACAGTGGTAACTACTGGTTGGCTGGCAATGGGGGGAGGGGGAGGGTTGTCTTTGCTCTTATTGTCAGGATCCTTCTCAACTACATCTGCCCAGGATGAAAAATTTCTTCCTGAATTGCAGTGTGGATTCCCTGCATGCTAAGACACAATGGACATGATATTCACTGTGCATCAACTGAGAAATGAAGAGAGAAGCATCAGCCACTATAAATTGACTTCTCTGACCTCATAACGAGCTCAACCCTTTTCAAAAACCGTATCCCCAAACATTCATCTGAATTCTACATAATATTATTTAAACTATGATGCTAACTAGCTGCTCTACAACAAATCTAATCCCACTGCAGACTGGTGCCCATCAAGGCTGTATCATTGGCTCATCCTTCTCACTGCAAAGCTGCATCTCACCTCCAACAAGCTCTCCTCTGAAGTGGTGTTAATCTGTGGGAATAATGGGAAACTGTTCAGTTTACATTGCCTCCTCTTCAAAACCAAGGTTACTACAACTTAAAGAAGCACAAATCTTCACATGCTGGAAATAGACAATGAAGAAAATTAATTTAATTCCCCTTTAATTCCCCTCACCTCTAGATCAAAGGTATACAAGCTGTAAGAATCCATTTGGTTCAAGCTACTGCATATCTGTCTTTTATAGAGTACATGAAATAATTCTACTTGGGCCCTCTCATTCATCCGTTCTCTCATGCATTGAAAAATGTTATTTGATTAGGTATTTTATTTAGAGAGACAATGCGGGTAGGCCCTTCGAGCCCTTCGAGCTGCACTGCCTCAGCAACCCCTCGACAACCCTGATTTAACCCTAACCTATTCACAGGACAATTTGCAATGACTAATTAACCGACCTGGTACATCTTTGGACTATGGGAGGAAACCGAGGCACCCAGAGAAAACCCATGCATTCCATGGGGAGGATCCTTACAGAGGATACCGGAACTGAACTTGGAACTCCAACACCTTGAGCTGTAATAGTGTCGCTTTAATCACTACCCTACCATGGTGCCCAAATGTATGAATGCAGCTTCGTGCAAGGACCCATTCCATTCCCTCAGTCTTTCTGGTTCTATACCATCTCTGTTGATGATGACACTTTTCACATGAGTACTTCCAAGATGTTTCTGTTACTTTTACTCATCGACTTCCATTGTCTATAATTGTTAGGGCTCTCACCCTTCTGTTCTATTTCTTGCACATACTCTCACCCCACTCCTTCCATTCAGAGTAAGGGTAGGGCTCAGTCTCATTTGTTGAGAATCTCCATTAATTTCTGTTCTTATTTCACTCCAATCTTAGTTGTCAATTGCAGTAAGTAGATGATGCTTATGTAAGTGTGCATTCAGAGGTTGAGCTCCAAGTCATCGCAGTATGTCCACTGAAGTGCATAGGTGTACGGGCTTTAAATTAAACATTCACAAAACCAATACAAAAACAGAAAATGCTGTGAACATTATTTCTTCCTCCCCCGTAGAGGCTGCCTGACCTGCTGAGTGTTTCCAGCTTTTCATACATTAGATTTCACACATCTACATCTTTGCTTAAAAATTTCATCCGCAAAACCAAGTTGTCTACCAACCTATTCTCACTGCATAACATTGCCCCTGATAATAAATGTCTATGACAAGACCTTAGAAAACATGAATCACATTCCATTTCATAACAGCTACATCTCAATGTGGCAGGCATATTGATGAAACTTGTCATTGACCTCAGAGTGCCTAACAGTCTTTGGCCTTCTGAGTTAAAGAAGGTTTGAATATCAAGACCTCAAATGCAGCATAAAGCCTACTTTCTGCTGGGCAGTAGTGATCCCTGTCCACCAGTATTCTTTTGAGACATGGACTACTGATAACAAACACCTCAAAACAATAGTAATATATCACAGATGCTGCCTCCATTAATCTGTTCAAGAAGGATAAGAGATCCATGTCAGTATCCTTTCTCAGGCCAACACCTCTAGCACTAAGGTCATAAAATATGCTCAATTGCATTTGATGGGCAGGACATGTTTCAAAGATGTTCTTTCAAAGGGCGTAACATACTTATTGATTCCCAGCTCAAAGTGAAGGAGTGTTTAAGATGACAGTAAGAACATTAAATCCCTCCACTCTGTCTCTCATTTAAGTTTTGTTAATAGTTATAACATAAATTTCCATAATGATTTTGTACTCTTTTTATAGCAAGTATGTTAGAACATAAGAAATAGAAGCAAGAGTAGACCATCTGGCCCATCGAGCCTGCTCCGCATTCAATAAGATCATGGCTGATCTGACCATGGACTCATCTCCACCAACCTGCCTTTTCCCCATAACCCTTAATTCCCCTACTATGCAAAAATCTATCCAACCTTGTCTTAGATATATTTACTGAGGTAGTCTTCACTGCTTCGTTGGGGAGAGAACTTCACAGATTCACCACTGTCTGAGAAAAGCAGTTCCTCCTCATCTCCATCTTAAATCTACTCCCCCAAATCTTGAGGCTATGTCCCCTATGTTGTTCAGTATTTCCTATCGATTTGAAGATCAAAAAACAACTTCACACCTATTCTATAAACTATCTTTGTACAATAACAATTGCTTTATTTTAGGATTTATTATGCTCTTTGATCATACGCCTAGATCACTATTTCTGAATGGGATTTATAAAGTGGCAAAATTTAAATATTTTAAAGAGTAATATGGGGTAAACGTAAAATAAATTTATATGTGTATGAAGAAGTGCTGTGTATGCTTGATTCAGTATATTTTTTATTGACAGGAAGTTAGCCAATGGAACAAGAAAGAAAACTTGCCTGCTGTTTACACAACCACATGACAGCATTAGATGAGGCAAATTTTGGGAAAATTCAGCAGAATATTCTGCAAAGGACATTTCCTGCATCAGTCTTTGTGATGAGTAGTTGTGTTCATTGGAAGAAGAGTCACAATGAATGTAACCTGAAACTACATGTTAAGTCATGAGAGATGCTGTGAGGTTATGTTACTTAATACCAGCTTCCAATTTTGATTGTCATGTCAACCAATCATTCTTATACTAGTTTTCCCAGCTTCCAAGGTAAATAATTCTTCAAGTACAATAGTAGCTAGAATTTGCTGGAAGAGAGTATCTTCCCATTTTACCTTCACCTTCAATTGCAACATTTCTGGTCCTGTGAATTACTGGCTGTGAGTTTCAGTACCCATAATCTTTTTTTTCCCTCTGGGAAATTGAATCAGAAACTAGAAGACATAGGTTTAAGGTGAGAGGGGACAGATTTACAAGTGATCACTTCTTCACACAGAGGGTGGAGTGTATATGAAATGAGCTGCCAGAGGAAGTGGTTGAAACAGGTTGAGGCATTTAAAATACAGTGCTATTGCTAGTTCAGTGTCAGTGGAAGAATATGTATTGTACATCTGTCCATTGGTGTATCTTACTGTACATTAAATACTGAAATAAGACTCGTCAATCTCAAAAAGCAGTAAAGTCCCACTGCCAAAGCTTTCTCAAAAACAGGATTGGCATTGGTGGAAGATTTTACAAAATGATATGTCTACTCACCAGTGCTTCAGTGTTCAAACTGGTTGTTGGAAGTTAGAGGTCAATGTTGATGCCCTCAGGTTGGTGACCACCAACTTGGAATATGAGGTGTTACTTCTCAGGGATATCCTGGCTGTTTTGCAGACTGATTGAAGATGCTCAAAAAAGCGATACTCCAGCTGGAATGAGGTTTCACCAATGTGGACAAGGCTGTACCAAGAGCACTGAATGCAATAAAACACCAATGGATTCACATGGTAAGTGCTATATTCCAGCTGAGTTCTGGAGTTCCTCCAGCATTTTGTGTCTGTTGCTCCAGATTTCCAGCATTTGCAGTCTCTCTTGTGACTTGTGTGACCAGAGAGCCACCTTTGTCATTATAGGAAACACCATTGCCAGTTTGTATAGAGTAAAGTTCCGTAATGTGGGAATGACCATATATCTGTTTCAGTGATGTTGTTCAGTGAAGATTTAGTGTGAGCTCCCTGGATCTTTTTCAAATCGTTCCATGGAATCTTTTATATCTGCCTGAATTTAATATTTCACCCAGTAGACGCCATCTTCAGCAGTAGAGCATTTATTTAGTACGGCAGTGTCAGTTTACGTTTTTGTTGGCAAATCTGAATAGGGCTTGCTGAAACTTCTGACTTAGATGTGAGAGTACATATGTTGAATGGAAGCTAACATCTAAATTATTCATGTTACATTGGCACATGGGAGTGGATCATTGAATTCCCCTTATGACACCGGCTAGATTTCAACACCTCACAATACTAAGTTCTCCACCAGCCTCACTCCTCTGCAGCCAGTAACTCATGACCTGTGACAAAGCTGATTTCCTCCACTTGCTCCAGAGTCATAGTGAACAGAAGTGTAAACTCAAAGTGGGCATGCATGATTCCATTCCACCTATGAAGGCAAAAGGTGTTTAGGATGCATTAGTTTTAGGTATAAAGATGTGGCCTCAACTCAGTTCCTTCTTAGAAATTGCATGTCAAACCAGCAAAGGAGAGTGAGCCATGCAAGGACTACATATTCCTTCTCCCTGAAGCATCTGTCTCGGTAAAAGTTAAGTCAAGTCACTTTCTATTGTCATTTCGACCATAAGTGCTGGTACAGTGCACAGTAAAAACGAGACAACGTTTTTCAGGACCATGCTGCTACATGAAACAGTACAAAAACTACACTGAACTGTGTAAAAACAACACAGAAAAAACTACACTAGATTACAGACATACACAGGACTGCATAAAGTGCACAAAACAGTGCAGGCATTACAATAAATAATAAACAAGACAATAGGCACAGTAGAGGGCAGTAAGAGGGTGTCATTTCAGGCTCTGGGTATTGAGGAGTCTAATGGCTTGGAGGAAGAAACTGTTACCTAGTCTGGTCATGAGAGCCTGAATGCTTCAGTGCTTTTTCCCATATGGCGGGAGGGAAAAGAGTTTGTATAAGAGTCCTTCAAAATGCTGTTTGCCCCTGTGGATAAAATTAAAATGGCCTGGGAGCAGGATTTAAATATCTCCTTATCCGAGGAGAGCTGGGACTCAGTTCTCAAATCGGTTAACTCAACCTCCCTTTGTGCTCGCCATTGCCTCTTACAGTTTAAGATTGTTCATAGAGCCCATATGTCTAAATCTAAACTATCTCGATTCTACCCTGGCATTAGTCCGCTCTGTGATAAATGCAAGAGGGGCGTGGCCTCTCTCATCCATATGTACTGGTTCTGTCCTAGCTTGGAGAAATTCTGGAAAGATGTCTTCACTACATTATTGGGTATTCTGAATCAGCACCTAGAACCTAACCCCTTAATTGCTCTGTTCGGTTTTTGGGGCGAGACAGATTTATGTCTGGGTCCGACCAAATGCTGAATACTATCCTTTGCCTCTCTCCTGGCGAGACGCTTGATCCTCCTTAGATGGAGAGATGTTGCCCCACCCACTCATGCGCAATGGCTTAACGACATTATGGCCTGCTTGGACCTCGAAAAAATTCATTATTCAGTTCTTAATTCGGATCTAAAGTTCCATAAGGTCTGGGGACCTTTTATCGAGTACTTTCATAACCTTCCTCTTGACTAGGGTTTTTCTTTTTCTTCTTTTTCTTCTTTTCGGTCCCTTGCTTTCAGCTCCCTTTTTTTTCTGGTAGTAGGCATTATTATCCTCTGTTGCTAAGTGTATTCACAGTCTGGGAGTTTGACTGTCCGGACTTATACTCTTTATACTGTGTGGTGGTTGGTCTGGAGTTGTTGTTGTTTTTTTCTTGTGTTGTGGGGCTTGGGGAGGACACTAAGCTCACCTGTCTTTAATTTAGGTGTTTTTTGGTAAATTCTCTTCCTTTGTAGCATATTGTTATTGTATGCTTAATCTTGCACTGTATTAATGCTCCTCATTGGGATTTGGGGTTTTTAATTTTGTAAAACGTTTTGAAAAACTAATAAAAATTTAAAAAAAAAATGCTGTTTGCTTTGCGGATGCAGCGTGTAGTGTAAATGTCTGTAATGGTGGGAAGAGAGACCCCAATGATCTTCTCAGCTGACATCACTATCCGCTGCAGGGAATATAAAAATAGCCAATATAATATAAAAACAACCAATATAATCAAAGGCTGCAACCACTCTAGTCATTCTCTCCTCACCTTCCCATCGGACAGAAGATACAAAAGCCTGAAAGCATGTACCACCAGGCTCAAGGACATCCTCTGTCCCACTGTTATGAGTATTGAATGGTAGGATGGACTCTTGATCTCACATCTATATCATTATGACCTTGCACCTTATTATTTACCTGCACTGCATTTTCTCTGCAACTGTAACATTTTAATCCGCACTCTGGTTATTCTTTTACCTTGTATTACCTCAATGCACTTTTGCGATGTATTTGTCTGAATGACCAGTCTTCAAAACAATCAGGATCAGAATCGGGTTTATTGTTACTGACATACTGTAGTCATGAAACCTGTTGTTTGCAGAAAGTTACAAAATAAATAAATAAATAGTCAAATAATGAGGTAGTGTTAATTAGTTCAGAAGTTTGATCGTGGAGCTGTTCTGTGAATTTTTGAGTGCCAATGTTCAGTTTCCTGTACCTCCTCCCTGATGGTAGTAAGGTGAAGAGGGCATGTCCCAGATGGCGAGGGTCTTTAATGATGGATGCTGCTTTCTTGAAGATGCCCTTGATAGTAGGAAACATTGTGCCCATAATGGAAATGGCTGAGTCTACAACCCTCTGCTACCTCTTGCAATTCTGTGCATTGGAGCCTCCATACCAGGCTCTGATACAACCAGTCAGAATGCTCTCCATGATACATCCATAGAAATTTGCTAAAATCTTCGGGGCACACCCAGTCTTCTCAAACTCCTAATGAAGTATATCCACTGGCATGCCTTCTTTGTGACTGCTCAATATGTTGGGCCTAAGATAGATCCTCTGAGATGTTGATGTTGAGGAACTTGAAGCTGCTTGGCCTTTTCTTGACTGATCGCTCAATGAGGACTGACTGGTGTGAGTTCTCCAATTTCCCTTTCTTGATATCCATTATCAGTTCTTTGATCTTGCTGACATTGAGTGCAAGGTTGTTGTTGCAGCACCGCTCAGCCAGTCAATATATCTTCTACATGCCATCACGTAGCCATCTGAATGATTTCCACTGTGTGTCAGTACATGTGACAACAATAAACTGATTTACCACTTTATGTCCATTGTGTGAAATGGGTGTATGCTGTGGGGTGGAGGGGGTGGGGGAAGGAGTGTGTGGTCCTTGAATGGTCCATTCTGCTATGCTGGTTTGCCATGCCTTTTTTGCCATTGAGACAGGCTGCAATGCTTTTTTCCTAAAACTGAATATGTTTTGCATATGCTACTATGTACAATTTTGTTTACTTTCCCCTGCACTGCAATAATTATTGTACTGGATGGATTCCAGGATGGTTTCCATTGTTAAGTAATCTTGGCATTACATCATTCCTCTTCTCCACTCAAATGTACCAGTGCAGTAAAAACATGAAACTTTTGCATGGATTCTTTGTTGACATTTCTGGCATGCAAACACAAAACTTGCACTACCAGGATCTTCTCACATTTTCAATCATCAGGAAATGATGAGATATATTAAAGATATACAGTATTGCATACTTTGAATAGTTTACTTTCAGGTTATGAATAATGAATTAAGGGCACAGACCTGGGACTGACTGATGTGAATCTAAATCTGAACTCCTGCTAATATGGCCTGATGTTGATCTAAATAAATTTTTGTCAGGAGCTAATTTATCCACTTAATGTTCTTCACTGGATATTTGGAATTGGGTGGGTGCTGGGAGAGAATGTTAAGATTTATAAACAAAAGTACAACTTCAGAAAGTTATAATAAAAATCCAACAGCTCTTGTGGATTGTTGATTCATAGACTCTTAGATACATGGGAGTCATACAGCAAAGAAGTAGTCCCTTCAGCCACTGTGTCCCTATTGACAATGGAAATAATCCCATTTTCCTTCCAACGTCCCCAGCAACTATACCCTGTCTCAGAGGTTTAGGCAATTGTGTTAATATGCAGCAAAGTACCAATACGATTGTCTTCTACGTACTATAAATGGCTTTTGTTGCATATAGCAAAACAGCCATGAGCATTTATTTTGCAACTTTGATGGACCTTCACAGGAGCTTGAACAAACTAATGAAACAGGTGAAAGGGTGGGGTAATCAAGAAGCGTGTCTAAAAATCTCCCTGAGTTGGTGTTCGGAGTGTTAGTGGACAGAGGTTCAGGGAAGGCACCTGTGCAACTGAAGGCGAGGTCACCAGCAGTTGATTAAAGAGAGAGGCTGTAGAAGAAACCAGAGCAAGTGGAAATGTTAGTATAAGGGAGCTGTAGGAGTGAAGATGATTATCGAGATTGTGAGGATGTATTGCAAATTTCAGATGTTGATATTTCAAAAGCAAATGATTATCAGAGATGGTGTGGACTGATTGATTGTTATATACATTTTGAAAACAGTTCTGATAGCAGGGAGAGAATGAAAGTTGCAGCCAGACTTGAATAGCCGTAATTGACTAGATATTGAGTCAATTGAGCATAAGCAGTCCTATGGAGCTTAGACCATATAAGACCATATATTTTGGATATATACCTCAAGAATGATTGAAAAGAGATAAATATTTAATGAATATACTGTTGGTGGCTGGTAAAAAGACTCTTACTAGGAAATGGTTATCACAGGAGAGCCCAACTTTAAATGCATGGATGGAAATTACAATGGACATTTACAAAATGGAGAAGATAACAGCATCTGTTAATCATAAGCTAGAACAATTTGATTCATACTGGGAAAAATGGTTTAACTACATAATGCCTCATAGGCCTGATTTTATTCTCACAAATCAATGAATATGTTGTAAAAGAAAATCACTCCCTACTTGTACATAGTTTTTTTCCTTCTGCTTATTTTTTCTTTCCGCTCTTTTCTATAAGTGTATATCTCAGATAAATACTTTATGGAGAATTGTGATATATATATGATTATATGATATATATGTACAATGTCTGAAATACATCTTATGGGAATGTTTGTTTGATGATGAACTTCAATAAAAAATAAGTTACAAAAAAAAATTTATGACACATAAAGAGGATATTCTGTCCATCACACCCGATGGCAGTTTTAAAGGAGCTGCTCAACCTAATGCCACCTTTCAGCACTTGATATGGGTCTTTAAATGCACATCCAAGCTCAGTTTGAATGTGATTAGAGTTTATATGTTTACCACCCTTTCCGGCAGTGAGATCTAGGTCTCAAGTTTATTTTTCCTCATCTCCTCTCTTATCAATTGCTGTAAATCTACACTACCCTGATTTTAGGCCTTAATGTGGAGGAATTAAGTCCTCTTATTTACTCTATCTAAGATATTGGCAAGGAGCGGTACAGGAGTGAGCTAGGTCAGCTGGTTGTGTGATGTCAGAACAACAACTTTGCATTCAACATCGGTAGGACCAAGAGGTTGATTGTGGGCTTCACGAAGAGGAAGTCGGGAGAACACGCACCAGTCCTCATTGAGGAGTCAGTGGTGGAACGGGTGAGCAGATTCAAGTTCCTGGGCATCAACATCTCAGAGGATCTACCTGGGCCTAACACAACGATGAAGAAGGCACGCCAGTGGCTCTGCTCTGTTTGGAGTTTGAGGAGAGTTGGTGTGTCACCAGACACTTGCAAATTTTATGGATATATTCCATCATACATTCTGACTTGTCACATCACACACTGGTATAGAGGCTTCAATACACATGACTGCAAATGGCTGAAGAAGGTTAAGGACTCAGCCAGCTCCATCACAAGTACCGCCCTCACTACCATCAAGGATACTTTCAAGAGGCCATGCCTTAAGAATGTGGCATCCAACGCTAAGGACCCTCACCATACGGGACTTGCCCTCTTCTTGTACTGCTATCAGGGAGAAGTTACAGGAGCCTGATTCAGAAACAGCTTCTTTCCCCCAATATCAGATTTCCAAATGGTCCACGAACACCACTTCATTATTCCTTTTGTTTTGCACCTATATTGTATTTTGTAATTTATGCTAATTTTATATCTTTGCACTGCACTCCTGCTCAAATTTCATATTATATAAGACAATGATAATAAACAAAAATTCTAATTCTATCTGCCCCCCCCGACCTCTCCCCTCTCAAAGGGTTCATACACATCAGTTAATTGTTCCTTCAGTCTTCTTTGTTTCAACTCTAACTCCTGGTAACATCTTTAAAGATACACTACACCATTTCAGTTACATCTTTCCTTTGTAGCTAGACTATACACAGAGTTCAAACTGTGGGGTATATTTAATGATACGTATAATTTAAATCTAATCTTCCTGTCCTCATTTTCAATGTCTTGGCTAAAAGAATAAGGAATCCTGGATGGCTTTCTAACCTGCTAATTGACTTATTTACTAATTTGCCCACTGCTGAAACTACATAGACTGTAATTCATCAATGGGTTGCATGGGGTATCCAGGGAGAGGTAGCATCTCTGGTGAAAGGGCTTGTCACCATTCCAGGGCAGCTCATTCACCTTTGGTCCCCGCCAGACACTCAGCTCTCACCTTTGGCTCCAAGTAGCTGTTTGCATGCTACCATGGCCACACCTGGTACACTGCTTCGACCAGGCAGGCTAAACCAGGTTGAGGGTAGCCAGCAGGCCTCATGCCCTAGTGAGATAGGAACATGCAAAGTCAGCTCCAGTGGACTGGGTGGATGAGATCTACAATAAGATCCAATGGCCAGGAAGACACTACTGCTTCACTCCATGGAGAGAAAAGAGCATGACAAGGCATAGAAGATAATACTGCAACCAAGGAAGACCCCAGTTTGTGATGCTGTTTGTGCCACTGGACCTGGACTTCTGAGAGTGGAATTGTCCCAGTGCAATGGCTTTTCCTCTTTAAAAACTCTACTCCACAAGTTTCCTGTTATCATTGGACATGACAAGACTACCACAATTATCAATTTACCTTTTCCTCCCTTTTAAAAAATAATCTATTATTTCCAATTCCAGTCTTCTATCACCATATCTTCGAGGATTGTAAGATCATTCTCTGGCCTTTTGCAATTTCTTGTCCTATTCTTCTTAATAAGGTGGGATATATTTCATTAATGTCAGGTGGATGATCCAGTTTTAAAGATGCTAAGCATCTTCACACATATTAATAGACACATTGAGCTGCATGGCATATAGAGGCCCTTTGGCTCACCACATTTATGTCATTAGTTTTCCCTACCTTCCAAATCCCATTTACCTGTACTAGGTCCATAGCCTTCTATGTGTTGGAGAACTTGTCTAGATGGTTCTCAGATGTTGTGACAGCACCTTTAGACAGCAAATTCCAGACTCCAACCACCCTCTGTGAGAATGTTCCTCCTCATATCCTCTGTACACCTTCTACCACTCATCTTAAATCAATGCTCTCTTGTCTTAAACAGCCCCACCATTTAAAAAATGTTTCTACCATGTAATCTATTCACAATTTTATATACCTACTGTATATCAGGTCAAGCTTCTCCCTCCTCCACTGGAGAGAAAATAACAAGGTTTGTACGAGGAAATCTGCAGATGCTGGAAATTCAAACAACACACACAAAATGCTGGTAGAACACAGCAGGCCAGGCAGCATCTATAAGAAGAAGCACTGTCGATATTTCAGGCCGAGACCCTTCGTCAGGACTAACTGAAAGGAAAGATAGTAAGAGATTTGAAAGTAGTGGGAGGAGGGGGAAATGCAAAATGATAGGAGAAGACCGGAGGAGGTGGGATGAAGCTAAGAGCTGGAAAGGTGATTGGCGAAAGAGATATAGAGCTGGAGAAGGGAAAGGATCATGGGACAGGAGGCCTTGGGAGAAAGGAAGGTGGGGGGGGGGGAGCACCAGAGGGAGATGGAGAACAGGCAAACAACTAAATATGTCAGGGATGGGGTAAGAAGGGGAGGAGGGGCATTAATGGAAATTAGAGAAGTCAATGTTCATGCCATCAGGTTGGAGGCTACCCAGCTGGTATATAAGGTGTTGTTCCTCCAACCTGAGTTTGGATTCATTTTGACAGTAGAGGAGGCCATGGACAGACATATCAGAATGGGAATGGGACGTGGAATTAAAATGTGTGGCCACTGGGAGATCCTGCTTTCTCTGGCGGACGGAGCGTAGGTGTTCAGCGAAATGGTCTCCCAGTCTGCGTCGGGTCTCACCAATATATAAAAGGCCACACCGGGAGCACCAGACGCAGTATACCACACCAGCCGACTCACAGGTGAAGTGTTGCCTCACCTGGAAGGACTGTCTGGTGCCCTGAATGGTGGTGAGGGAGGAAGTGTAAGGGCAGGTGTAGCACTTGTTCCGCTTACAAGGATGTGCCAGGAGGGAGATCGGCGGGAAGGGATGGGGGGAATGAGTGGACAAAGGAGTCGCGTAGGGAGCGATCCCTGCGGAAAGCAGAAGGGGGGAGGGAAAGATGTGCTTGGTAGTGGGATCCAGTTGGACGTGGTGGAAGTTATGGAGTATTATACGTTGGACCTGGAGGCTGGTGGGGTGGTAGGTGAGGACAAGGGGAACCCTATCCCGAGTGGGGTGGCGGGCGGATTGGGTAAGGGCAGATGTGTGGGAAATGGGAGTGATGCGTTTGAGAGCAGAGTTGATGGTGGAAGAAGGGAAGCCCCTTTGTTTAAAAAAGGAAGACATCTCCTTCATCCTGGAATGAAAAGCCTCATCCTGAGAGCAGATGCAGCAGAGATGGAGGAATTGTGAGAAGGGGATAGCATTTTTGCAAGAGACAGGGTGGGAAGAGGAATAGTCCAGATAGCTGTGAGAGTCTGTAGGCTTATAGTAGGTATTGGTAGATAAGCCATCTCCAGAGATGGAGACAGAAAGATCAAGAAAGGGGAGGGAGGTGTTGGAAATGGACCAGGTAAATTTGAGGTCAGGGTGTAAGTTGGAGGCAAAGTTAGTGAAGTCAACGAGCTCAGCATGTGTGCAGGAGGCAGCGCCAATGCAGTCGTCGATGTAGCGAAGGAAAAGAGGGGGATGGATACCTGTATAGACTTGGAACATGGACTGTTCCACAAAGCCAACAAAAAGGCAGGTATAACTGGGACCCAGTTATGCAGGTGCCCATGGCTACACCCTTGGTTTGGAGGAAGTGGGAGGAGCCAAAGGAGAAATTATTGAGAGTAAGAACTAATTCCGCTAGACGGAGGAGAGTGGTGGTAGAGGGGAATTGGTTAGGTCTGGAATCCAAAAAGAAGCGAAGAGCTTTGAGACCATTGCTGTGGGGGATGGAGGTATATAGGGACTGGACGTCCATGGTGAAAATAAGGCGGTGGGGGCCAGGCAACTTAAAATCATTGAAAAAATTCAAAGCATGAGAAGTGTCACGAACATAGGTGGGAAGAGATTGAACAAGGGGGGATAAGACAGTGTCAAGGTATGCAGAAATGAGTTCAGTGGGGCAGGAGCAAGCTGAGACAATAGGTCTACCTGGACAGGCAGGTTTGTGGATCTTGGGTAGGAGGTAGAAACGGGAAGTGCGGGGTGTGGGAACTATGAGGTTGGTGGCAGTGGATGGGAGATCCCCAGAGCTGATATGGTTGGTGATGGTATCGGAGACAATGGCCTGGTGCTCCTTAGTGGGGTCATGATCAAGGGGTAAATAAGAGGAGGTATCAGAGAGTTGTCGCTGTGCCTCGGCCAGGTAGAGGTCAGTACGCCAGACAACAACAGCTCCCCCCTTATCAGCAGGTTTTATAGTGAGATTGGGATTGGTGCGGAGGGAGCGGAGAGCAGAGCGTTTGGAAGGAGTGAGGTTGGAATTGGAACAGGGTGTGGTGAAGTCAAGACGGTTGATGTCCCATCGGCAATTAGCAATAAAGAGATCCAGAGCAGGCAAAAGACCAGAGCGGGGTGCCCTTGAAGAGGAGGAGGGTTGAAGACAGGAGAAGGGGTCATCGGTGGGGGTAGGAGAGTCCTTGTCAAAGAAGTAAGCTTGGAGACGGAGCCGGTGGAAGAAGAGTTCAGTGTCATGGTGTACGCGGAACTCACTGAGGTGTGGGCAAAGGGGGACAAAGATGAGGCCCTTACTGAGGACAGAGCGCTCTGCCTCAGAGAGTTGAAGGTCGGGGGGAATGATAAAGACCCGGCACGGATGAGAGATGGGATCAGAGGGGGGAGGGAGGCTGGTAGTGTCAGTGGAGAGGGAAGTGTTGGCTACTTTTACAAGGCTTATGCTACTTTTCCTTATAACCATAATGCTCCAATCCAGGCACCAACCTGGTGAACACTCTGCAGCACAACTTCAACGCACCCTTTTTTGTGAGGGCAGATGCAAAATATTCTTTCAGAACTTCATCCAAATCTTCCACATCCATACCTTTTTACCCCAATAACGTTTACTCTTTTCTCTTATTCTGTTCATTAGTATTCATAAAAACGTCTTTGAATTTTCTTTGAATTTATTTGCTGATTTTTTTTGTTGCATTTTCTTTCTTTGGTTGCCTTATCTACACTTTCTATGGTCTTTCAGGTTTTGTGATCCTGGTGTCAGAGTTAAACTTTCCTTTTTTAACTTACCCTACCTTGTCATCGCGGAGGCTCTATATTTGGCTTATGCATTCTGAATACCTTTTCTAGGACCATGTGTACTCCGAATCTTTGTATCACCTTCCTAAATGTTTCTTGTTTTACGATTGGTTTAATTTGAAGTGGTAGTTTCCAACGTATCTTGGAAATCACTTCTTGGTCCAGTAACTTTGGCTAGATGCCAACTGAGAACATTGACTCCTACTTTATTTTATCTTTTTCCATAGCTATTTAAAATCCAAACAAATTTTGATCACTGCTGTACCACAAAACTACTCTTTTCACTGTATACTTGTGCAGTTTCCTTCTGAGAAATTAAAATCCTGAACTGCCCCCACACTTGATGGGTTTGCTACATACTGGCTAAACACATTGCAAAGTTGCGCTTAAAGAATTTTATGCCCTCTCTTTTTTTTACACCGACTGAATCATTGTATATATTACGGTGATTGTAATACCCCTCAAATATTGCCCTGTGGAGGGAAATGGACAATTGACCTTTTCGGTCAGGACTCTTCATTTGGAATGGTCTCAATCCAAAACGTTAATGTTAACTGTCCATTTTCCTCCGTATTGTTGCCTCATCTGCTGAGTTCCTCAAGCCCCTTTGTGTGTTGCTCCTGATTCCTGCATCTGCAGTCCTGTTTGTCTATTATTGCTTTAATGCTTTTGCATTTATCAGAAATTTACTCTTGTATCTCCCCATGGCTGATTGGAAGTCCACAATACATTCCCAAGAGAATGAATACCCTTTTTGTTTTGAAGAACAATGAACATCATCAGTTTCATCGAACCATGCGTACAAACTGAGGACAAAAGAGTAATTGTGCGATATCCATAGGCATAGTGAATAATTCATGACTTTCAGGATGGATGGTTATGAACCTGGGAGGTGACAAGGAGCTCAGGATCCTTGGAGAAGAAGGTACAATGCATTTGCAGTGAGTGAGGATAAAACAGCAGAATGTTTTTTTTGTTGCCATTTGAATGATATTGTACTTCGGAAAATGAGGGAAACTGTTAACCAGAAGTCGGAACAAAGATGAGTTGTTTAGTTTTAATAGGTCACAAAGAGTAGCTTGAAATGATGTGCTTCTGAATTACTGTATTGTTTGCCTTTTTATCCATCATTCATTATTATTTAGTTTGGTTAGAATATTAAAATTACACCAAGGTAATGAGTAAAGGGCAGATCCTTCACTGGTGCAAGGATAATGGGAGTGTTTGCTTTTGCTTGTATACTCTGAATCATCAAAACTTACAGCTTTATTACATTGAATGAAAATGTTTACTCAGAGCCCTGAGAAACCGGGTGTTACCCACCCAGAATTATTGGTTTCTTTAAATTAGATCCACTAATATATGTGGGGCACCAATGAATGATGTTGAACTACCAAATTCCAACTCAGATGATGTTTTTTTAAAATAAATATTCAAATTATTCTTTCTTTTCTACTTTTATTTTATAGAAAACGAGTCTGTTTTAAATGTCTACAGCGCTTCTCCCTATAGATGCTGCCTAGCCCGCTGTGTTCTACCAGCATTTTGTGTGTGTTGCTGTTTTAAATGAAATAGATTTTGATTCAGTGGTCTTGGTTTGGTGCCTTTGTTACCAGAAAATTGACAGACATAAATTCAAAGACAGTCGTCATTATTATTGTGGACTTGAACTCATCATATCCATGATGATCTGCAATCACCGACTTACTATCACCCAATCCGACACTCATCTCATTTTATTCTCCCACTTTCCCATCAACTCTGCCTAGATTGTACCATTCATCTGTACACTTGATGTAGTTTACAGTGATAAACTTACCTACCAGACTTTGGGATTAATCTTTAATTATCTTGCGGATTTTGGAGGAATCCAGAACACCTAGAACAGTGTTTCCCAACCTTTTTTTAGCCCACGTCCCCCCCCCAAAGCATTTTCATTCTTGCCAATGCCCATCTTAGGCACCATATACTTCCTGGCACCCCCATAGTGTAAAAACATGTTTACCATATGGTAACATGGGGAGAAAAAGATTCTGCTTCAAATTTTTATTCATCTTTAAACCTAGCTTACACAGTACATGTGTGCTGTACAGCAGCATCGATATCAATGTGCTCCTAGAGCTTGATGGTTTTCAGCAAGAGTTGAAATATCTGGTTCAAGTTGTGACAGCAAAAGCCTTAAGTCACCATGTGTCATAATGTCCAAGCAGTTTCTGTTTTTTTGTGAATATGTGGTTCACTGCACTGGAGCCTCTTTCAACAGGGTAGGAGGATGGGAATGCAATGAAGAGGCTTTGGCTCTTCTCTAAAGAACAGGAAACTTTGTATGACAGTGTAGCCACATACCACAAAAGCTAACATTTTCGAAAAGCATTTTTGCTTCTTCATCATTCTGAATTTCAATAATTTCTTCTTGCAAGCCCTCTTCCTGTTCTTCAACCTTACAAAGAAATGTGTTAATTATCCAGTCTGGAATTTCCAGATTGTTCAAATACTTGAATCGATTTTGAAAATCCTTCTTCAGTGTCTGCAGATGTAAGTAGTACTCCTACAAATCACCATCTGTGAATGAGAGTTCCATACTTTCAATGAAGGGATACTGTGAGAACATTCTTCTCCCAATGTTTTGCTTATACATTTCCAATTTTCTGATAAAAGTGAGCTATGTACTTTTTACCTGGATTAAATTGAAATTCTCAACCTACAGTTTCATATTAAGAGTGTTGATTTTGTCATACAGATCGGCTAGGCATGCCACATCTCCATGTAGAAGTTCAATTTTGTTTCCCAAGCTCTTTTCAACTTTGAGCACAAATCCAACCATGGTGTCAAAAAGATCAAAGAAACGTTTTAAGCAGCAGCCTTTTGACATCCAGCACAGTTCAATGTGAAGAAGCAAACATTCAAGCTCTTCATCATTATTTTGACATAGCTGGCATAATATTCTGCTATTTAATGGATGAGCTTTAATTTGGTTGATAGTGGATATTACAAGAGTCATGCTTTATGAAGGTCACAGGCTGAGGTTTTTGGCTGCGAGACGTCGACAATGAATTACACAATGGATTACAAACAGACTTGGAATTTCTGTTTTCAAAATTGTCACTAAACCAGCATAGCAACCTGTCATATATGGTGCTCCATCTGTGCACAAGAAATCATGTTCCTAGTTAGAATACTTTTATCCTCAAGATATATTTTGAACTTGTTGTAGATTGATTCTCCTTTGATATTTGTTTCTAACTTTGTACAAAACAGAATCTCTTCATAAACTTTTCCATTTTTGACAAACTACGTGTGCCATTAGCAAAAAAGGTCATTTTCACCTTCTTTGGCAAATGACTCAAGCCTGCAAGGCTTTTCAAATTCTTCTTTCATCTTCTGGAACTGAATAATACCATGAGCAGCCTTTTCAGGGTGTCTTTTACGGAAGTGTTCCTGCAAACTTGATGGCTTCATGGCTTCATTAGACAGTATGGTATTACGAATAAAACACATGGGGCTAATTTATGCATCCCCAGTAATGTCTGGTTGGTAAGGTCGGATGAGATTGCTGAGTTTCAGATGCATTGTGACGACAAGTGCTCACCGCCAGCAGAGCTCCTGTGTTCCAGTGCTTCATCCTTTTTTGTTGGAAGTGCCTGTTCTATTCATGGTCGGTCAGCTGTTGTGCCTCAAGTTAGGATGCTGCCCCCACCCCCCCAAGAATCTTGGATGCCCCTCAATGACTTCTATTTCCCCTAACATCCCCCCTGTTGAGAATCACTGACCAAAAGAAAGCACACACTTTCACCTTCTGCATAGATTGTGGCATGTAATCGAGGTCAGGATGTAATCCAGGAGCCGCGATGCAGCTGTTCGGTGCTACTCTTGAATGTAGAACAGTGCGGCACAGGAATAGGCCCTTTGCCTCACAACATAGTGGTGAACCAGCTAGAAAGCTAATCAGAAACTCCCCAACACTAATCCCTCCTACCATGTCCACATCCCTCCATCTGCCTTACATCCATATACCTATCCAAATGTCTCTTAAAAGCCTCAAATGTATTTGCCTCTGTCACCATATCAGGCAGTGCATTCCAGGTATCCAGGACTCTCTGAGTAAAAAATTTACCTCTCACATCCCCCTTGAACCTACCCCCTCTCACCTTCAATGCATGCCCTCTGGTATTAGACATTTCAACCCTGGGAAACAGATACTCTCTGAGCACTCTATCTATGCCTTTCATAATCTTATAAACATCTACAGATCTCCATTTAGCTCCACACTCCAGAGAAAACAACCCAAGTTTATCCAGCCTCTCGTGACAGCTCAGGCCCTCTAAACCAAACAACATCCTGGTAAACCTTTTCTGCACCCTCTCCAAAGCCTCAACATCCTTCCTATAGTGGGGTGCCCAGAACACCTATGCAATGCACCAGATGAGGCCTAAACAGAATTTTATAAAGTTGCAACATAGCCACCTAACTGTTAAACTCAATGCCTCGGCTAATAAAAGTAAGCATTCCATGAGCCTTCATAACCACCTAATCGACCCATGTAGCCACTTTCAACGAGCTAGAACTTGGATCCCAAGATCTCTCTGCTCAGCAACACTGCCTCATCCTTGTCCTCTAAACACCCTAATGTATTTATACACTGGGCGCTGATCTCCTGGTCCTCCATTTCCTTTTCTATGGTAAATACTATAGCAAAGTACTCAGTAAGTACCTCACTCACACTCTCTGCATCCAAGCAAATGTTCTACCCTTTATCTCTGAGTGGTCCCAGCTTTTCTCTAGTTATCCTCTTGCTCTTGATGTATGAATGCAAAGCCTTATGATTGACCTTAATGCTACTTGCCAAGGACTTTTCAAGGCCCCTCTGGGCTTTCCTAATTCCCTTTAGTTCTTTTCAGGCTTCTTTATACTCCTCACTTGCTTTGTTTGATCCTAACTTCCAAAGCTTTACATATTTTTTCTTTTCCTTCTTGACTAAATTCATCACCTCTCTGGACATTCAAGGTTCTCTTATTTTTCCATTCCTGTCCTTCCTTCTAACCTTTCCTGTACTCTGTGCAGTTGATCTTTAAACACCCTCCACATGTCTGATGTGAACTTGCCAGAGAAAAGGTGTTCCCAATTAAGCTTCTTTACTCCTACCTAATGCCCTCATAATTTGTCCAAATCCAATTTAAAACTCTCCCACAAGGACCATACCTTTTGTTATCTATAGCTACCTTGAAAGTTAAGGAGTTGTGGTTACTGTTACCTAAATGTTCACCCACTGAAAGGTCAGTCACCTGGTCAGGCTCATTACCCAACACAAGGTCCAGTACAGCCCCTCCCCTCATTGGACTATTCACATACTGATTTAAGGAACCTTCCTGGATACACTTAGCAAGTTCTGCCCCATCTAAACCTCTTGCACTAAGAAGGCCCCAGTTTATATTAGTGAAGTTGAAATCCCCATGACAACAACCATAATATTTTTACACTTTTCCTTAATGTGATTACATATCTATTCCTCAATGTACCGATGGTTATTAGGGTGTCTGTAGTATAATTCTATCAGTGTGATTGTACCCTTCCTACTCCTGAGTTCCACCCAAATGGACACAGTGTCTGACCCCTCCATTATGTCTCCCCTGAGTGCAACTGTGATATTTATCCTTGATTTGTATGCAACCCCCCCCCCCCCATCTCTTTTACATCCTCCTCTATCTTTTCTAAAACTTCAAAAAGCTGGTATATTAATCACCCATTCCTGCCCCTCTCTCAACCAAGTTTCAGTAATGGCTACACATCATAGTTCCATGTACTGATCCATACTCCAAGTCCATCACACTTACCCATAATACTCCTAGAATTAAAACACACATACTTCAAACTATCCAACCCATCTTACCTTCTTTTCCTACATGTGCTCAGTGGGCAAAGTTTATGGAAGAAATTGAGAATTTAAGGATGATTGATTGTCAAAATTTTTCATAAGTAATTGGTGGGTTCCAGAGCAATTGATATATGGGAATAAATCTAGTAGAGCACCAGAGATACGAATTCTAAATATAAGTAGTTTATGCATGAAAAGACATAGATGGCTGGGAGATGTTGCAGGCAGAATTTGCATAAGCTTGTGAAACAATGATGACATAAGTTGACCCATTCCTTGTGGATGGAGACACAACAATATGCAGATATGTAATCTAGAGCAAAAACAAATTGCAGGAGGAACTCAGAGAGACGATGATAATTAATTTAAGGGAATTGGGGGTGCAGGAATTCACATTAAAAGGGTTACTGGGCATGGGTGAGAGAGCACAGGTCAGGGTACTTTTAGCTTTCTTAAGGGATACAGGGTTTTTTTTTATAGGATATGATGGATAAGCAGGAATAGGGTACTAGGATGGCCAAAGAAAGAAGGATAAAGTGTAGAGAGAGAGAGAGAGAGAGAGAGAGAGAGAGAGAGAGAGAGAGAGAGAGAGAGAGAGAGAGAGAGAGAGAGAGAGAGAGAGAGAGAGAGAGTGTGTGTGTGTGTGTGTGTGTGTGTGTGTGTGTGTGTGTGTGTGTGTGTGTGTGTGTGTGTGTGTGTGTGTGTGTGTGCGCGCGCGGCGCGCGAGAAAGAGAGAGAGACAATGGGTGAAGAGATTTAGAATGTAAGTCTATCGTCTCATCCACTCACCGGAGCAGAAGGTGGCGTTAATGCACCATTAAGCTGGGTGCCAACTGCAGTAAAACAAGAAGAACTCAGTAGATCAGGCAGCATCAGGCAGAGGAAGAGGGATGGTCATGGGATCTTGCCATGTGGAAAAAGCAATACAATGCTTTTGTTCTTCTCTGACAAATCTACATTTTCTTATATTAAGGCAACTTTTCTTCACAAAACTTTAGAAACAATGGATCCATTATTTCCAAGTCTAAAATCAATTACCTTTCATAGAGTTGTATTTGAAAGAAGAATGTAAAAGGCATCTTAAAGGTTAGGAGGAGAGATATTTTGGTGGGTGGGAAAAGGAGAGAGGGCATTTCAAAATTTTAGGTCTAAAGAGCACAAGGAATAGCAATTAAAAGCTGTGCCAAGGAAACTGGGACACCTAGCAAGCTTGATCTGGAGGAGTGCAGACTGTCAAGAGAGCTGAAAACATAAAGACATAAATTACAAGTAGGAATAGGCCTCTCATCTTTTGAGCATGCTCTACTATTCCATAAGATCATGAGCTGATCTGAACTCTGCATTTCTGTCCACCCCGGTAACCTTTCATCCTTTGTTTATTATAAATCTAGTGCACTCTAAAAATATTCAAAGGCTCTTCTTCTGACTTTGAGGAAAAGTTTAAGAGACTTAAGATCACCTGAGAGAGAAAAAAATATCGCCCCATCTTTCTCTTAACTGGGTAATGCTTTATTTTAGGTAATGTGTCCTAATTATAGATTCCCCCAAAAGAGAATAGAACCCCTCCATATCAAAAACTCTTAGGATCTTTTATGTTTCAGTCATGTGCCGCTTCATTCTTTTGAACTCCAACTGAATGAGCTGAGACCACCTGAACTTTCCTGATAAGAAAAGTTCCCAGGTTTGTGTCCAGTGAATCATCTCTGAACTGCTTCCTATAGACTAACATTCTTCCTTAAATTATGAGACCAGGAGAGGTGGTCTTAACTGAAACACAAGTTCTACAGTTTCTTTGCAATTAACAGTAACATTCCATCAATTTACTGCTGGGTACAAAGTAGATGACTGAGATAGGGATATGAGAATCCATGGAAAGCTAGATTAAGAAGTTCAAATTCAAAGAGTTCTTGTCCTTAACTACTGTACCACCTCATGAACCTCTATGTTCAGCACAGCATTCTCTACAACTTCCACCATCTTCAACGGGATCTTACCACCAAGCACATCTTCACCTCCCCCACTCTGTTTTCTGCAGGGTTTGCTGTCTCTGTGATTCCCCTGCCCATTCTTCCCTCCCCAATGACCTTCTGTCTGGCACCATCCCTGCAAGTGGAAGGAGTGCTACACCTGCCCATTCACCTCCTCCCTCACCTTCATTCAGGGTCTCCAAACAGTCCTTCCAGGTAAAATAACACCTTCATCTACATATCTGTACTCTTAATGCTGCCTCCCCTACATTGGTGAAACCTGACATAGATTGGGGGACAGCTTTGTGGAGCACCTTTCCATAACAAGCAGGATTTCCAGGGGGCCAATTATTTTAAATCCAATCCCCCACTCCATTCTGACAAACAGTTCATGGCCTGCTTTACTGTGGTGGTGAGGCCACCCTCAGGTTGGAAAAGCAATACCCGGTAATTTCCCCCTCCCCCTTCTTCCATACCACACTCTAGCTGCCCTATTAACTCAGGCTATCACCTCCGTCTGCTGCCCTTCCCTTTCTCCCATGGTCAACTCTCCTCTCTTCCCTAGCTACCTTCTTCTTCGCTTTCCAGTTTCTCACTTTATCCCCCACCGACCTGTGCTCACCACTAGAATACTGTAGTGCCATTTGGGATCCCTATCAAACCATTCACATCGATAACCTTGAGAAAGTCCAGAGAAGAGCTGCCAGGTTTGTAATCAGTGATTATAGAAAGACCAGTAGTGTTATAGATATGCTTGTCGACCTCAAATAGGATACCCTCCAAAAACGCCAGGCTTACTACAATTTACAAGGAAACTTATTCATTAACTCCATCCAACATTAGTCACCTTTTGTGAACCAGAATAACAGACCAGCAACCCGACAAAACCAATCCCTGAACCACAAGACTATCCAGACCAACAAGGATTGCTACCGCCACTCACTGTACTCCAGGACCATTCTAATTTGGAACTCCCTGCCGCTGAAAGTAAAAATTTCAAGTCGCTGCTCTTAAACACCGCAACTTAAATTACAACTGCAAGCATAGCCCAGCAGCGGCGGTTGGTACAGGAAGGACTAGACACCTTATAACTTGTACTCCTTCCCTTCCCCCACCTTCCTATCGTGGCTTCTTCCTTTTTTTAAATTTCTGGTCCAGATGAAGGGTCTTGGCCCGAAACGTCGCTTGTTTATTCCTTTCCATAAATGCTGCCCGAGTTGCTCCAGCTTTGTGTATGTGTTATTCTGGATTTCCAGCATCTGCAGAATCTCTTGGTCAATTTGCATATAGTACATTACGATTCAACCTCTTGCTTTCATAAATAGTTTTTATAATGAATTTTAAAAGAAAACTTAAAAAAAAACTATGTGGGGAACTTAAATCGAGGAACGCAACAGTTCCGCAGAAATCTTTCCTTCTTACTCTGTTCAGTACAGCAGAGGTGAATATCAATATTTAAATTACCGGCTGAAGGAAGTTCTCTCCTTAACTTCCTGCTAATTCACTACATTATGGGTGGAGGTAGGTCTGACGTGGTGTTCGTTGGTTTTGAAAAGAGAACACCCCTCACTTCGCTCTTCAAAATAGTATTTCAGGAAGTTGGAGATATATATTCCGCATCAGGAAGTTGGAGATATATATTGCGCATTATATGGATAAACTATCCGAGGGATGACGCGCTGTTTCGTTGCTTGTGGCGTTTCAGTTGTGTGCAGTCTGTAGCTAAGCTGCAACAGCTGAGAAGAGGCATTGTACGTGCGTTGCTCCAACCCACAGTTTGGCTTTCATACCAGGATTAAAGAACAAACAAGCGGCTTTCCTCAACTGTACGCTGGGGTTGGACTTCTCCGTGTTCAGAGGTAATGCATGTTAAAATGTAACAGATTTAATGTTGATCACTGTTAATCCTTACGCATTGTTCAAAAAATAAACAGCAGGTAGATTGACTAACAGAAAGCCCCATACAGTTACTGGCTACTAGGGGAGTTTTGCTTTTAGGCTTTGTGAGGAATCTCGGACATAGAATTTATGGATAAGGGCAAAACATTTTGAATGTTTTCTTTGAAGATATAACGTTGTTTGGCGCAGAACTGTTAAGGTTTTAACAGGAGTTTCTCTACTGATAACATTCGTTTTTTTTTAACCACGGAACAGTTGGAACTGAATGTGTGTTGGCAAACTGAATGATTTCACTGACATCAGTATTTGGTTGATAACGACAATGTCTAGCCAAACTTGCTTCAAAGCAAAAGGTGTCTTACAGACAGGTTAACCCGTAGTAGATTGTAGTCGGTGTTTCTGAACAAAATTAGATTATAAGAAACGTAACTTTTAAAAAAAACTGTAGACTTTTAACGAGCGACTGTACAGATTTTCCCTCGGGTTGAGTCATAATCATCGTTACTGGGGGTTTCAAATGCATTGCGTGCAGATTTAAGGTTGGTCGGATAATAATCCAGTGGCAGTAGTTGCTGCTACTAATATTTAGATGGGTTATGGGGGTTACTCAATTCGCATGTGATCTGGAAGATTAGTTCCGATGATGTATATCGTTTATTTCACAGTTTACACAGTGCAGTTACAAACAAAACAAGAAAAATGCCGGAAGTACAGTACTCAGAAGTTTACTTTTTCTCTCAACAGAAGTGCTGTTTGAACTGAAATGTAAACACAAAATGCTGCAGCGGTTCAGATTTTTAATCTTTGTTTTTAGAGTTGTAGAGGCTTAACAGGTCAGGAACAGACTCTGGAAACGGGCACATTAGCTCCATCTAGATGAGAGGAAAGAGGGGAATGTGGGAAAAGTGGAAGGTTCCATGTGACAGAATTTGGGAGTGGCAGTGGCCTGTGTGGTGGTAGTGCATCTCAGAGAAAAGCAGTACTCATCTTGGTAAACAACCTTGCTTCACTATTTTAACCAAGAGAATTCTCTTCCATGATCTTGGCTACAGCTTGCATACTGCCAAAAGCCAACATTAATTAGGCACTCGAGCTATTGAATACTGCCATCTCCAAACAACAAATAGCCAACCCTGATGCCTTCAATCAGGCTTATTTGAAGAAATCTCTGCCCAGTTATCATCAATATATGACCTGTAGCACCAGGGGTCCCAACACAGAGGATCAGTATTGTGCTATTATTAGGAATGTCCACTGTTCAGTGCCTACACTGTATTTTGGGAAATCTGATTACTTGGCTGTCCTTCCACTTGCATACAGCAGGGGCTAAAGAGCAAAGCTCCAGAGATAAGAGTAACAAAGAGGTGATAGCAGGAGGTAGATGAGTAGCTATGGGATTGATTCGAGTTGGTGGACTGGGCCTTGTTTGAGGACTCATCGGAGGATCTGAATGAATACACACGGTTGTCACACACTTTATAAAACGGCCATAGGCAAGTGTGTTCCCACAAAGTCATTCAGTCTTCTCCAATCAGAAGCCCCGGGTGAACCATGAGATCCACAGTCTCCTGAGGGCCCAACCAATGGCATTCAGGTCTGGTGACCAAGTAAGCTGCAAGAGATATAGGTATGATCTTTGGAAAGCCATCTCTCATGCAAAGTAGCAATTCTGGACCGAACTTGAATCATTCAAGGTGTTTGACACTCTGACAAGGCTTAAATGCTGTTACCTCTTACAAAGTAAAGCCAAGTGACATACGGTAGATGACAACAAGGCTTCACTTTCAGATGATCTCAATGCCTTCTGTGATTGCTTTGACCATCAAAACATGGAGGAACCCTCATGAACCCTCCACAGTCCCTGATGACCCATTGATTTCAGTCTCTGAGGCCAACAAAAGAGCATCGTTCAGGAGGGTGAACACACAGAAAACGTGGCCAGATGGGTACCAGGTCAAATACTACAGACCTGTGCTGATCAACTGGCTGCAGTGTCCACCAATATCTTTAACTTCTTGCTTTGGCAGTCTGAGGCTTCAATAATATCAGTGCTTAAGAAGAATGTGGTAGCCTGCCTCAATAACTATCACCTAGTAGCACATGCATCCATAGTGATGAAGTGTTTTGAGGAGTTGGTGATGGCACATCAACTCCTGCCTGAGAAGTGATGTTGATCTGCTCCAATTTGCCTACCATCACAACACATCCACAGCAGGTGTTATCTCAATGGCTCTTCACTCAACTCTGGAACTTTAGAATAGTGAAGATGCTCTTTATCAACTACAGCTTCATATTCAATATTATCATCCACTCAAAACTAATCAATAAGCTTCAAGACCTTGGCCTTTATACCTCCTTGTGCAATTGGATCCTCAATTTCCTAGCTTGCAGACTCCAGTCATTTCGGATTGGCAAAACATCTCCATTAGCACAGTTGTCTAAAAGGCTGTGTGCTTATCTCCCACTCTACTCTCTTTGTACTTATGACTGTGTGGCTAAGCACAGCTCCAGTGTCATATTTAGGTTTAACGATGACATGACTGTCATAGGCTGAATCGAAGGTGGTGATGAATCAGCATATAGGAGGGAGATTGCAAATCTGGCTGAGTAGTGCCACAACAACAACCACCTCTCACTCGATGCCAGCAAGACCGAGGAGCTGATTATTGACTACAGGAGGAGGAAACCAGAGGCACAGGAGCTGATCTTCATTGGGGGATCAGAAGTGTGGGGGGGGGGGGAGGGGCAGCAATTTTATATTCTTTGGTGTTAACATTTCAGAGGATCTGTCTTGCTGCTGCCATCAGGTGGAAAGTACAGGAGCCCCAGGACCCACACTACCAGGTTCAGGAATAGTTATTAGCTCTCAACCATCAGGCTCCTGAACCAAAGAGGATAACTTCACTCAATTTCACTTGTCCCATCGTTGAAATGTTCCCATAACCAATTGAACTTATTTTATGGACTCTTCATCTCACATTTTCAATATATATTTATTTTTCTTTTGTATTTGCACAGTTTGTTGTCTTTTGCACGTTGGTTGTTTGTCCCTCCTGTTGGGTGCTATCTTCCATTGATTCTATTGTTTTTCTTGGATTTACTCTGTATGCATGCAAGAAAATAAATCAAAGGGTTGTATATGAAGGTCCTTCAGCCCATCATGTACACATTGACTACTCATACATATTAATTCTATTTTCCTTTTATCTTCTATGCCTTCGCTTTTCAAGTAGAATTTGAAATACGACTTAAATGTCATGAGACGGTCTATCTCCAGCATATCTTAAGACGGGTAATATTGGAGTATAAAAATTGCATTGTTTGCTGTGTAATCAAAACTATGTAGTCAGCTTTGAACTTGCTATTTGCTATGCATGTATGTATCCAATTTAGTAGGAGAATGAAATCTTAAGAATGTAGAAAACAATGGTGTGTTAATGAGAGGTAGCTAAGAGATGTATCATGTTCTAAATCATGTTCTAAAGTCAATGGGTAGAAACAATAGTGACGGATGTACTTGTGATTACGCAACTGTAGACCGATTGGATATGCTAATACAACTAAACCAGGAGATTGCTATAAAAAATGCTATGTACAAGGATCGGTGGGCAATCAGCGACTAGCTCAATGACTGTCTCAGCTTTGATTTGCAAATTAAAGTTTAATACTTCTTGAAGAATCTTCTGCATCTCCTGGTCGTTTGTGGGGCACGAGAAACCATGACAGTAACTCCAGATTCCAGATACCTATGGGAAAGAAAAAAATCTGATTACCTCTAAGCAAGCGTCTTACACGTAGCCTCAGACCTTTGCCCTCTGTTTTGATACACCTTTGCTGAGGGGGGGGGGGAAGGTTTCTTAGCTTCCACCCTATCTACACCGTTGTATTTTGTGTACTTCAAACTGATTCCCTCCCAACTGCTTCTAAATCCAAGAAACACAAACCCAGCTTATTCAGTCTCCCATCTTAACTGATTGCATCTTAACTCCATCCTCAGCCAGACCTCAGTGAATCTCCTCTGCAGTCTTCCCAGATGCTGTTCTGATTGTAGTGAGGTGACCAGAACAACTTTCTATTTTCCATTTAATGCTTTACAATTATTTTATAAAAGTGTTTCATAACTTCCCTGTTTATTCTATACATATGTATATGTATTGTATGTAATTAGTTTTGCTACAACAAGTGTATGGGACATTGGAAAAAAGTTGAATTTCCCCATGGGGATGAATAAAGTATCTATCTATCTATCTATCTATCTATATGTCCCATGTGTCTTAATCTTATCTATTCTCTATTCTGCTGTCTCAAGGATATTTTGATTGTACAGCAAGTTTCTTTATATTCTCCAGAGCCTTATCATTCATTGTGTGTGTCCTACCCTTATTAATCTTCCCAAAGGTACATTGCTTCACACCTACAAGAATTAAATTCCATTTGCCATTGCTCTGTTCACTTTTTTAATCAATTCATCAATATCTTCTTGTAGTTTAAGACTGCTCTCAACATCACTTACACCAGTTCTCAAGTCATCAACAAATGTGACAATCAGGCGATGGTGGTGCTGGGTGCTATTGCTATATACTGCCTAAATCAGATAAGATTATTTCCCTGAGCCCTATTAGTTTTGCCCAGTTGCCAACAGAGCGAGAAAGAAACAAAGGATATTTAGCAAAAAAACCATGCAAGACTCGCAATCAAACCATGTCTTTCACGAAGTTGCTTCAGCCGATGAAGTAATTTCAAAGGGTGGTTATCATTGTGATGGAGTGTGGAGGTGGATATTTTCTGTGTGTAGCAGGTCATAATTTGGAATGCATTACCAGGAAGGATAGTAAAAGCTTTCGAAAGTGCAATAACTTTCAAAATACAATAGGATAAATACTTGAAAGGTTTAAAACCACAAGTACAATGGATTTAAAGATTGCCTCTGATTCCATGTTGCTGGATGTGTGCTGTTGTTACCTACCAGTATTGGAATCTGTCATGTGAAAATCAAGAACAATTGCATAGAAACTCTATTCTGCTGCCTGCAGAAGGAAGCTTCTAAAGCTCGGAATTCAGTGACATGTTTAGAGGGAAAGAAATCATGATTTGACTGTTTAAGCCAACATACAGAGTTCTCTACATAATGAGAGAATTGCAGGTAAATTATGACAGTATAACCTGGAGCAGCAGATTCCTTTGAAAAGCTGAAATTTGTTGTACACAAGGAATGCTGTTTGTCTCAAGGTGAATGGAAGTGATTTTTTTTTTGTGGTATAAACAGTGTGTTTTTCTTTAATAGAGGGGAGTAAATTAAATTTGTCATGGACTTCATTTTTAACCTGGACAGGAATCAAGGTAATGTATGTGGAGAAGGGGTGGCAGGGTGGTGCAGGAAGTGGAGCTGTTGCCTCAGCTCCAGTGATTTGAATTCAACACTGACTTCTGTGCAGTTTGCAGGTTTTCTGTGTCCATATTTTCATCTGGCTACTCGAGTTTCCTCCCAGATCCCAGAGATGTCCAGGTTGACAAGTTCATTGGCCCCCTTAAGATGACTCTGGTGTGAACAGTAGTGGTAGCAAGTGGGAGTAGTTGGGAATGTGGAAAAAATAAAATAGGATTACTGTAGGATGAGTGCAAATGTGTGCTTAATGATTGTGGTGGACTTGGTGGTTGAGGGGTCTGTCCCTGGCATCTCTCTTGTTAGGAAAGAAGAAAGACTTGAGTATGAGTTCTGATGTCATTGAAGTTGAAGCCAAAGGCTTACCCCAGCATAATTATAGGTGATATAAAACTAGGGGATTTTGATGTCTCTTCTAACTAATGCACTTGGAATACAAATTCTTCTGTGTATCTCAAAGCTTTTGCTTAATCTCCTTAGCCTTTTTTGGCCTTAACAAACAAGTCAGCTGATTAATGGGGTCTTTATTATGTTTACTCTGAATCTGATAATATTATGTGAAAATTATTGTATTAGCAAAAACTGCATGTCCTATCACAAAACAAATGCATTTATTACTGCCAGTGGATCAGGAAGCAAATTGTGGAACTGTCGTCTTAAATGAGGGAACTGCAAAAGCTTAGATGCCTTTAGATAGCTTGCACAAAGATTAGGAAACAAAATAAAGCTGTTGAAGCAAAAGTGGGAAAACTGGTTTGTTGTTTATTACTACAGGCGAAGAGCAGGTAGAATCTAATACCTAAAAGCAGGTGTGTCACATTTTACAAATTCATAAGTGTTAGTGTTAAATCATTGATATGACACTATACATCAATGAAGTAACGGCAACCCTGTACTTGACCCCCCCCTCCCCCAGGTTGTGACCTTAGAAGTTACAGAAATTTCACCATACTGAATTCACAAATTACTACCCAAAATTTTGAGATATGGAAATAAAATATTGTGTGTGTGTGTGTGTGAGATTATTTTTCAAGGTGCATTTCTTGATGCATGTACAGATAATGTGCCTTCATATTAAGGAAAATTGCAATTGAGATGATTTTCTAGCAAAGCTTACCTTCCTGTAGTATGGAGCAACACACACAAAATGCTGTAGGAACTAACTGAGTCAGGCAGCATCTATGGAGGGGAATAAACAGTTGAGGTTTCAGGCTGAGACCCTTCATCAGGATAGGAAAGGAATAGGGCAGCAGCTAGCAGAAGAAGGAAGGGGAAGGGGCAAGGAATATGTTGGCAAGTGATAAATGAGACCGAATGATTAGGAAGGGGGATGAAGTAAGGACCTGGGAGAGGTACAGGGCTGAGCAGGAGAGAGAAGACAGTTGGCCATTGAAGAAAGAAAATGAGTTAACAAGGATGGCGATTCCTCTACCCTCATAGTGAAATGTGTGACTTGAGTGTGCATTTGATGGGTATTGCAAGGAATTGGCATTGAAGGTGGTCCCATTACGTGTCACCTTTGTAACTGTCTACCATAATCCTGATTTATTGGTAATTTACTCATGTCTGGTTTCACACATTTACCTTGTTCCTTTTTTTAAACAACAGTTCTGCTTCAGAAGCCATCTGTACATAAACTTAGTGTTCCACAAAATTATCTTGACACTATTTTGTTTCTAATTTCCCAATTGTTGGTGTTTTTCCTAATTTTAAAGACCTTTACTTTCATCCTTCTATTTTTCCCAGTGGAGAATTATGGGAAAGGTTTTATCAATCTTAATACATACCTGGCAGTTGAAATGAGATTTTCTACTGCAGCCCTCTTTTCATGCTATCCCCACCTGTTTCTGTAATCGTATTTGTTGATCTTTACTTCCTGAGAACTACTGAGAATTTATAGTTTGGAACTCTGCTTCCCTCTTCCCAATTCATCAGGAGTTTAGTACTTGTCCAACTACTGTTTCATTACTTTTTTTAAAAAAAAAGTCCTTTTGAACATTTACAAAATATATCTTGTATGCCCTCTTCCAAAATTCTAGAAAGCTTCATTATTTTTACCCAAAAATTGATTTAGCATTTCAATTTTACTTTTACTACCTTACTCACTAAAGACTTGCAGTTGTCCTTTTTTTTATTATTTCCTAATCTATTTACTTTTGACTACTTTCCATTTTTGTTATTTTTGTTATTTTCAGAGTATGTTGTGCCCTTCTGTTTGTCCTTTCTGCTTGTTTTAATATGACGGCAACTCTAAAGTTAAGAAGAGTGGAGGTGATTTGGATTCATTTCTTTTCCTTCAGGCATGGTTACCATACTTGTACAGTAATATGTGTCTGAGACTAATTTCATGCACAGCTTGGAAGTCACCATCCTTAACAGGAGAAAAGCTGCAGATGCTGGAAATCCAAGCAAACAACAAAATGCTGGAGGAACTCAGCAGGCCAGGCTGCATCGATGGAAAGAGTAAACAGTTGCCGTTTTGAGCCAAGACCATTCATCAGGTCTTGATGAAGGGTTTCGGCCACAAATGTCGACTCTTTACTCTTTTCCATTGATGCAGCCTTGCCTGCTGAGTTCCTCCAGCATTTTGTGTGAGTCACCATCCTTAGCTAGATACATTTTTTTTGCAAACTACCCAAAGCGAGGTTATTGAGCACCATTTCTCTTAAGCAATTTTTCCTAAACACAGTAGCAACTGGTTTTATCAAGGTTGAACCAACTTCTTCTCTTTTCTTGGGGAGGAAAAAGTAGAACTGGTAATTCTTGGCTTCCACATACTTGTCATATTCAGTTCCAGAGCACCAGTTTCAAATTATACCTCCCATTCCTTTACCTTTTATTCTTTTGTGAATTTTGATAAAGAATAACTCGAGCCAGACATGTTTGTAGTCCATAACAGAATCTGAGGAAAAGTGATAAATGTTAAGCTCCTTGCTTTGTGACTTGTCTCTTCACTGAAGTTTGATACCCTGCACATGCTCTTGATCAATTTACTGTGTTGATGCTATCCCAAACACTTCACTGTATGTCATCCAACTTGAATGTCCTCTTCCAACATCTTTAGCTGTTTATTCCCTCTTGCCAAGAAGCTATTTTTGATTGGCTCATGGGGAGCCTATCATATTGGTGGAACATTTGTGTGTCAGGGAGCTTGTAACCTGTGTCTTGGTTTTTTTTTGTATTATCTGTCTGCAAGTCAATACAGTACTGTACACAGGACCTTCCAAGCTAGTGCCATGTAATGTACTGAAAGGTTATTTTTTTTAAAAAAACTTCTTTTATTGAGTTTTCAGATAATTACAGAAAGAAGAAAAAAAATACCCTTCTCCCCTCCCCTTAGCCCCTCCCCCCTAACATCCCTATAGAAAAAGAAAGAAAAAAAGAGTGCCTGGATATCGGAAGATCTCCACATGCTCCACGGAGTTCGTAATAGCTTTAGTATATATATTTATTTCTTTCCCCAAATAACCAATTATTTTATCTTCAGAGCACCTATATATTTAATCCTGTCTTTTGTACATAAGGGTGCCAAATTTTCAAAAATGTTTCATATTTATCTCTTAAATTATAAGTAATGTTTTCAAGTGGAATACAGCTGGAAATTTCATTCTTCCAACGATCTATACTTAAGTATGCATCCGATTTCCAAGTAACTGCAATAGCCTTTTTGGCTACTGCCAGTGCAATTTTTATAAATTCTTTCTGATATTTATTCAATTTGGGTTTCGATTTTATCCCTTCAATATCGCCTAATAAAAATAATATTGGATTATGTGGAAGTTGTGTTCCAATAGTTTGTTCCAATAAAACTCTTAAATTTGTCCAAAAAGGTTGAATTTTAGAACAAGACCAAGTAGAATGTAAAAAAGTACCAATTTCTTGGTTACATCGGAAATGCTGATCAGATAAATTTGGATTTAATTTATTTATTTTTTGTGGTGTAATATATAATTGATGTAAAAAATTATATTGCACTAATCTTAACTGGACATTTATTGTATTTGTCATACTATAAAGACATAGTCTTGACCAATTTGTTTCTTCAATTTTAATATTCAAGTCACTTCCCCATTTTTGTCTTGACTTATGGACTCCTTGTTTAATTGCCTGTTTGAAAGGTTATTACTGTGGAAGTAATGGTCTACAAATGGCAATAACATATCTCTTCACAATGCTATTGTCATTCCTTTCTGGATATCCTCTTCTTTGCAGTGCTGTGGTGTTGGTGCTCACTTGTCTCTGCTCTGCATTGTTTTTGTTGGAATTATGGAGAGCCAGAGCAGTAATACTACAGGCACTACATGCCTACAGTTTTTCTGCAATGTCTCCATCATTATTCCCCTAAAAGTGACGTGTATTCTGAGGACAATCTCTATAGAATGCGGAGTGTGTTGGTTTTCTAAGTTCTGTTACTGAGTGCGAGGCACTCATTTTGGTTGACTTTCCGTGCGCGTATGCTTGTCCTGATGGTTAGAAACTCCATCTTGTAATCAAGAAAAGAGCAGAGTTACTAATAGCAAAGAGAAAGAATAATCTATAACTGGATCATGAAAAGAAAGCATTGTGATTTTTGCATTGGACAGCTGTGTTTTGTCTCTTTGGTCACAAATTTTGCATAATCAGTACAAGAGAGGTTGTGAAGAACAGGTTCAAACCATGTATTTTTTTTCAAAATAAATGTGTTTCTGAGGAATGTAGTCCTTTGCTAAATTTAGTTTCTTCTATATATAGGTTAACAAGTCTATTTAAATAGTTTCATCAAGTGCTTGTGGAAAGTAATTATCTCTTGGGGACTATTTATGTCAATAAAAGATAGGGACGGTTTCTAAGCCAATAGTGGGAGTTCAATATGAGAAACTAAATGATTCCTGATAGCATTTCTGATGACACATTAATAAATGCTGGGACTCATTTTAATTGTCATGTGCTTTTTGAGGGAGGAAGGCAAGTTTCAGTGTCTGTTTAAACTCTTTGCTAAGGTGAATGGGCAGAAATGCAGTTGTTGAGCTGGAATATATCACAAGTTACACTCCAGCTGGAGTATTGCTTTTAATTCTGGCCACAGCTTTAGAGAAGGTTCAGATGTTTACAGGATAATGCAGTTTGTGGGGATCTATCGAATTCTAGAGCTTCCGCTATCTTGCCTTTTTTCCTGTTTGCATCAGGACAGCCACTTGTACATGCCGTTCACAAAATGCTCCCCCCTTACCCCTGTTGGTTTCACTTGTATTGTCTGGCCCACCCAGAAGGCCAGAGGATACAACATGATCCAGACTTCACAACATTGCTGTGGACAAGAGATTAACTGTCCATTTTTGTCATTTCACTTGGTTGTTGACATTACCTTTGGCCTTCACCATCTTCTTCATTACTTAGATTGCCCCTGCACCTCCCATAATGTGCCAGGTTTTGAGCAATTTCTCAACAAGGGTCTGGTAAAGTTTGCCAGTGGTAAGAAAGGAAAATGGTTTACAGGTCTAAATAGAGCAAGACAGATGAATAAGAAGCCAAAATGGCCTTGATATATTTGTTGTAGGAGCTTGAAAAGTGGTAGCTGCTGTAATAGTTCAAAACATCCTGGATGTGTGAATGGTTCCAGTAGATAAAAAAGTAGCTTGGTATCAGTCACCTGGGAAATGCAGGAATGCCTTAGTATGGAAGCAAATTCACAGGGCTTGTAGAAAACTTCACCGTGATTAGGCAAAGTTAACATAGATTTATGAAAGGGTAATGGTGCGTGTGGACAGGATATAATCAACATGATGATCATGTAGAACCATTGGTGTTTCATGCCAGACAAAAACAATTGCACAAGCCATTTTGGCTTGTTATTCATCTATCTTACAAGAAATGTTGCTCTGTTAAGACCTATAAATCATTTTCCTTTCTTGTATACTGGCTTTTCAGGGTAATGTAGTGCACATGTATTAGTTGGCTGAAGAGGATATTATAGGAATCAGCAACCTGACGACATGAAAATCATCTGTGATGTTGGCGTACTATGCTTGAATTATGTGAATGGTATAGGACAGTTTAGGAAGGATAGAACTATATACATTGGAGTTTGACTGAAATATACAAGGTTTTGAGTAAGCTAGACAAGATGGGCTATTGTTTTCTTGTACCAAGTGGTCTTGTCATGCAGTGTAGAGTTAGCTGTTTGGGTCTGATATTGGGTGAAATTTCTCCAGTGGATCTTCAAAACACTCTGAATGAGGGCTGTAGACACTCAATTTTTGAGCATATTTAAATCCGGAATGATTAGGTTCTTGCACTCCCCTTGAAATCAATTGTTACGATTATCAGTCGGCAAAGTGGCTTTGAGGCACCTCGCAGGAATAAATCCTTTTTGTTCTTGTATTTAAAGGTGTCATAGTTTTCTTGTTTCCTGTTTCTGCTTGTATTCTGGTTAAATACTTCTGGCAGAGGTGTTTAAGAAGGGGCTCGATAATAACTGAAATTAAAGAATTGTCAGGATCATGACAGAGAAATAAGGACTTGCTGGAGTTGATGGGCAGAACAGCAGTTTGTGAGCTCTCTGGGGTCTGTGTATGGGCACCTCTGTCCTGGTTTCTATTTTGGAGAGGAGAGGGGAAACTGTGTTGGTCTGTGGTCTCTAGTTGTGACAGCTCCTTGTAGGGCATCAGAAGTTCTGAGCGCTGCATTTGTTCAGTGTGGCTTGGTCAGTCTGAGAATGTGAAGAGGGTAAGGGGTACGTGTAGAGGGGGTGGGCGAGGGGTAAGTAGCAAAATATGTAGACAGGACAAGAGAGAGGTACGTCATTGGGGAAGTAAGGGGAGGTAGCTAAAATAAGGTGCCAGGCCAGACGTGGAGACCACAAGGAAAAGGGAACCTACGACCACAAGACAATGTGCTTGGCAAAATATTTTGAGGACACCTATTTCAAGTGTTTTGAGGTAAGTCAGTATTAATTCTAGGTATTAGGCTTTAACCTTTGCTAAATTCTGAGTATTTCGCATGCTTAGCTATGCAATAGCCAATCAATTGATGAATTCGAATCGGTAACCATATTTGCGAATGTAGTACCCTGCTTTTGGGTATAAGTATGACCTTTGTAAACCGACAAATTGGAAGTTGGCTACCTTACGCCCGAAGTGCGTGGGGCTGCGAACTCCTCTCTGAATAAAAACCGTTTCAGAGGTAATTTTGTGTCTCTGGTGTTTTTCCTCAACTGAGCAGGTAACAGTTACAGGTTGACAAGTCCATGCATCAAGTAATGTGGACTTGGTTATCTCTTACCACCTCCAAAATAAAGTTTTCTTCCAAGGTTCTCCTTTGAGTAATATCTGTACAGATAACATGCAGCTTATGGAAATGTTTTTGGTACAGAATGTATCAGAAAGCTATAAGAACAAAATTTGGTCCTTTGTACCTGAGTCAGAAATTGCACGAACAGCTGTTATATTGGTTATATTAATTTCATGTAAATGGCATTGTAAAATACTGCAAACTGCCGATTCTTATTTCAGAAAGTGGTATGCTTTACTAGGGTTGCTACAAGCCTTATTTTTAAGGGCTCACTGAAAAACCTTGGTAATATTCTATTTTGGTACTCTATTGAATAATGGAGTACCTTGGTCTTTTGTTCCACAATCACTTCTGGCATAATTGGTCTTTCACTTGTTCATTCAACAATCTCCTATCATGTTCAGCTTGTTGCTTGTGGAGTTGAACATTGGGTAATGCAAGTTTCTGTTCCCTTTTCCAAGTTTTGGCTTTGAATATTCTTTGTAATCTCATTCAAAGCTTGGCTTCCCTCCCCCCAACATTTCTTTGTATGGATATATAAATGCATTAATTCTTCAAACAAATAAGTGATGATATATGGACAATAGGCCATTTGTTACCCCTCTTTGCTTTCTCTTTTCAAAAGTTGGCTGCTTAGTATGATACTGCTTATTGCCTCACTTCTATTTATTTCCAAGTATTATCTTCCACTATCTTTGGTGGTGTTGGCTGTCACACGTTCTGCTTCTTCCACGAAAAGATCTAATAGATTCCTGTGGGGGGGGGGGGAGAAGAATAATTCTCCATTTCTCTTTTAAGTGGGCATGACAGGTTAGATTTGAAATGTTTCCAGAGACCTGAATGTGGGAAGAAAGTTACAAGATAGAGGTGGTCATTTTGGTCTTCTGAGATGGTAGTGAATTTCTGGGAATGTTTATTTTTGAAGGCTATGGAGGCTAGATCATTAGAAGTATTTAAAATGAAGGGAGGTGACTTTGAAAGACTGGGAGATCGAAGATTATGGTGGGGGGGGGGGAGGTAGCTGGGGAGAATGTGCCCAGCAGGATGTTGAAACAGATTAACTATGATAGTATTGAGTGGGTGTGGTGAGGAGAAAGGAGACTGGGCAGGCTGAAGGCATCAGCTGACCTTCTCCACTCGCTTTGTGTTGTTCAGATACATTTATAACTACCAGTTACCATTTAGTAAGACCATTGATTTTTTGGATTTTTGACAAACTGTCAAGTCGTTTTGTTCTTTTTGCAGCAGGTGTAGTATTGACATGTGTTTGTACGGCAATTATGTTTGGACTATGTGAAGGAGCACTGGCTCTCTAGTAATGGTTCTAGAATAGGATCCAATGAAGGGAGATGATTAAATGTGTGTTGGATCACCATAGTTGCCAGCAAAAGCAAAAATGAAATTGGCAATATCAGAAACTTGAACATTCCAGATGACATTTCACTGACCACTGGATTCCTGAGCAGCTGTTTGGGTGGAGTTGGCCTTTCCTTTTAAACTCTTCTTGGACGAGGTCTCCAGATTTTCGTTATGTCTGCACTGCTGCTCAAAACCCATGTTTGAGATGCACATCTTGATCCTGGGAAGATTGGAAAAACAGTATCAGCTGTGTTTGAGTCAGTGCTACAGATCACGTACATGAAGAACTATGATGCAATTCTGGAAGGATTCCGCAAATGTACATTGTTGCTTAATACAATCTGGGGGGGGGGGGAAGAAATGTTGCACTGCATCTTAGAATTTCTTACTTTAATGAGACTTGCACTGTAAAGGAAAAACTTCATGGATGTTGAAGGTCACTGATAAGCAAAGAAAATGTTTGAAGAATTAGGGTCAGTCAGCTCCACGGAGGGAGAAGTAGTTAACCTTTCAACTGTCTAATGAAACTAACTTTTTTTCTTTTCACTGCTCCCTGCTCTATCTTTGTGGCCCTATTTCTTGCTCGTGTTAGCTGACTATCACGATTACATGTATAGGACTTCAGAACTGGGTGCTGGACTTCAATCTGACCCATTGGTTTTGAGATAATTTACCCCTGCCTGTTGCCTGCTGTTGTGACTGTTTAGCACTTATGTAGACCTATGTTGCAGTTTTTACTGCCTCATTTTTGGACATCAATTTAGTGAAATAGGATAAAATTTAAAGGTAACATTTCATTTTTTTTTAGATGTGTTTTACCTTTTTATCCCATTCCACTTCCCAGACAATTCTTTCAAAGTGAGGCAAGGCATTCTTTGAGATCTCCTGTCCAATAGTTATTCCTCCAGGTGACATCGCTAAAGTGATTTCATTTTTCATTACCCTGAAGTGCTGTGTTGGGCTGACTAGTATCCAAATTGTTGATGTATGCCCCATAGTACAATGGTGACTACACCTCAAAAGTATTTCAAATGCTTTAAGCATTTTTGGGTCAGGAAACAAAAGCCACTTGTTCAAGCTGGCGCCTGACAAGTAGCCTTTGCTTCATGCAGAGTGATTAAAGCTCCAGCTTTGACTCTGTGCATCGTGCTTTAGTTCACACAAAGTGTGGGCTGAGGAACACGTCATGGATTCCAATTGGCAAATTATTGATATTATCACTGCATTATCAACTGTAGGCACTAATTAAGCATATTTTGGCCTGGAATTTCCTGGCAGCTGCGCTCTTTCCACTTGCACTTGCGTTGCACAGAGTGGTCTGTCTGGTAATGCCTTCCTGCACGGTGCTGACTTGGTTATGGTTGGCAAGACCCTGTGTTCCTTGCAGCTGTAAACAACATAATGTGGCAGACACTGTAATGCTTTGACAGCTGGTTGGCTGAACTAGTCATCAGACAATATGCAAGTGTATGAATGTAATGGATAAACAGCAGACACTATTGCAAACATTTTTAAAAAATCAGGATTTTAAGATATTACCAAAAATGTGAGAAAACAAATTAAGCTAATTAATTTAAAATAAATATCTAATAACTGATACCATTCTTCATTGAAATGAATGCTCATTTACTCACATTGCCTTATGAAATAGGAGGCTATTCAGCCCCTTAGGTCTATGCTGGGTGTCTATTCATTACTTCTCTTAATTCCCATGACATATCCTGCTGTTCTGTCCTCATGCTCATCAACCCTTCCCCACACCCCCTACTTTGATTCTTATGATCACTCCCCGCTGATCATCGATGGCTCCTCGATAGAGATCATTTAGAGCACCAAGTTTCTTGGTGTTCACCTGGCAGAGAATCTCACCTGGTCCCTCAACACCAGCTCCATAGCAAAGAAAGCCCAGCAGCGTCTCTACTTTCTGCGAAGGCTGAGGAAAGACCATCTCCCACCCCCCATCCTCATCACATTCTACAGGGTTTGTATTGCGAGCACCCTGAGCAGCTGCATCACTACCTGGTTCGGAAATTGCACCATCTTAGATCACAAGACCCTGCAGTGGATAGTGAGGTCAGCTGAGAAGATCATCAGGGTCTCTCTTCCTGCCATCACGGACATTTACACTACACACTGCATCCGCAAAGGAAACAGCATTATGAAGGACCCCATGCACCCCTCATACAATCTCTTCTCCCTCCTGCCGTCTGGGAAAAGGCACCGAAGCATTCGGGCTCTCACGACCAGACTATGTAACAGTTTTTCCCCCCAAGCTATCAGACTCCTCAATACCCAGAGCCTGGACTGACACCTTACTGCCCTATTGTCCTGTTTATTATTTATTGTAATGCCTGCACTGTTTTGTGTACTTTATATGGTCCTGGGGTAGGTATGTAGTCTAGTGTAGTTGTTTTTTTTTCTCTCTGTTTTTTTAGGTAGTTCAGTCTAGTTTTTGTACTGTCATGTAACACCATGGTCCTGAAAAACGTTGTCTCATTTTTACTATGTACTGCACCAGCAGTTATGGTCGAAATGACAATAAAAGTGACTTGACTTGACTTGACTTTTTGGCACCCTCATACACAAGATTAATTTACAAAGCCAAATTAACTGCTCATCTTGCAGATAGAGGAAGAATCTGGTGACCCAGCTGGGGAAAATGGGTCCCACAATCTCTTTGACCCACTTCCATCAGGAAGGTGGTACAGAAACATTAGTACTAGGGCTGCTAGACTGGAAAGCAGTTTCTTCCCTCAAGCTGTGAGACTATTGAAAACCCTGCCACCATCAAGGTCTTGCCACGAGGGCACTGAGCTATTAACTGTTTACCTGTGCTGATTGTTACTACATGCATTTTGAATTGTATTTTAACTTGTGGTATATAATTTGTAGTATAATATTTTGGTTTGTCTGCTCTGCGATGCTGGTTATGTGGGTGCATCCTGCTCCAGAGAAATGCTGTTTTGTTTGGTTGTATATCTGTACAGTCAAATGACAATAAACTTGTTCAGATGAAACCCACACAGTCACAGGGAGAATGTGCAAACGTCATACAGCACGGGAGGTCAGCATTGTTACTGGAGCTGTGTGACACCAGTGTCAATACCATTTTTGCATACACATTGAAGTGGGAACATGTGATGATGTAAACTAGTAGAGCAACATTCTGCACTGGAATAGTTTACGTGTACTTTCTTTCACACCAACAATTTCCTTGATGGTGAGCTGTGGCTTTCAGTGTCATCACTGGTAAGTTTTCCTCCATTTTGTACCCTAGCCTAGCTTGAAACAGTATCCCATTTTGTCATTGCTGGAACTAGTGCCTGAAGATCTCTTCATAAGTACTGCATGGATCCCTTCACCACAAGAACTTTAGTGGTTCCTTCACTCGGAGCACAGATGTAAAAGGGCAATAAATCCCAGCCTTGCCGGTGGTGACCACAGCCCAAGTGTGAAGATATCTCAAGGTTCTCTGGCAAGTTTTCTACAGGCATTGAATGGAAACTTGGACACCTTTTCCGTCTGCTATTCCTGTTGATGTTACACAGTTGGCGAGACCATGAATGATGGAAAAAATGGGATGTTTTTAAAAATGTATTTAGATAGCAAGAAATATTTTTACAATTTTAATTGCATTATTTCTTGAAGGCTTCGAAACATTTTTCATGCTTTTTGGAGAGTAGTCCATTTCCAAGGCTTGCTGTGAATGTGTGCACAGAAAGATCCCACAAGCACAAATAACCAGTTTATATGATGGTGGAAAAGATGGCGTGGCTCTTTAAGTTTTCTTCAAACATAAAGGGGATGGATATTTTAACCTGAAAAGGCAACAAAGGGCTATGTTTAAAATCTCTTCCATAGGACAGCACTGTATGCACCTTTAATGCAGTGTACTGGTTTTATAAGCTGTAAATGGAATGAATCAACACATGTCTTGCTCCCAAACAACTTAGCCAGGTTCAGTTGTTTGAATAAGGTTATTCCAATGGAAATAATGGTTTGAAATTGTTGCATGATGTTGTAACAAACATGAATTATGCAAGAAAGTTGAATTGAAATGAATTTTGGTGATGTGTATGTGTAATTTATTTAACTACTTCAGTTGCTGTGCAATAGATTTGCATTTGTGGAGCAGATGATTACTCTATTTGTGGAGCTTACCTTTGGAGATTCAAATAGGTGGTTATTAATTTTTCTCTTGGATAATAAAGCTACAGTAGGTTTAAATGAGTTTCTGGAGTGGTCAGTTGGTAGTTTGGAGTAGTTCCCAATCATACTCGCTGCCTGAAAGTTCAGATACGATAGATTCACCAAGTGGATGTTCTCAATGTAGTGTGAAGCAGCTGAAGTGAGTGATGATACTCATAAATGATTGCTCAATCTTTGTTTTATTCAAAACAAATTCAGTGATTGAGATCATACATAAAAGAAAAAAGGTGAATCAACTTAGTAATGCTATGAGTTGATCTGTATAAAAAATGAGCAAGGCAAACTTTTTGCTGTATCTTGATACATATGTTGATAATAAACAAATCCTTAATATTGTAATTATTACAGGTGCCAGGGACCGGTTCTGGTGCGCAAACTCTCGAGAATGGAGACCGTTAGTAACAACCATCAGGCGGCGGCAAAGGGTTTATCGGTGGACAGTGAGTTGACTCTTGAGCCACTGATAACGTGCAAGCTCTGCCTTTGTGAATACGCTCCTGATAGAATGACCACTCTGGAACAGTGTAGCTGTGTCTTCTGTACCCTGGTGAGTGTTCTCAGTTACTCATAACAGAGGGGAGCTTGTTGAAACTGAGCCCAGTGCATAGGTATAACTGAGATTGTCTTCATTTTGACTGATCAGGAGTGATGCAGCTTTACTGTAAGTGGTAAATCTCAGGAACTTCCTAGTTCCTTGTCTCAGTCCCTGACACATGTTTTATTGTCTCTGAACTTCATTCCAGTGTTCCCATAAATTAGTTTCCATAAACTAGAACTATTCCAAGACCATTACTAGGGCATTTCATTCAAACCAACCTAATTATCTTCCTCTAAGCACTTAGATTATCCATATCCATTTAATCCTTTTCTTTCTTCCCCTGTCCACTTTAATTTGATGGTTGATATTTTTTCTGCCTCAGTCTTGAGTCTTGGAAGTGAAAAGCTTATACATCTCTGTGCAAGTAAGTTTCTTCAGCACTTCCAAGTCCATTGTATTGCAAGTCAATCCAATGAAGAAGTCAGAGATTTTCTGGATACTTCTGTATTTCTAATCATCTGGCTGCATCTAAATCAGGGTTTCCCAACCTTTTTTATGCTATGGACCAATACCATTTAGCAAGGATACTGTGAACTGTTCCAGGTTGTGAACCCTTGATCTAGATGAATCCTCTCATCTATCTTTCATCTAGTATGTAGACTGTTTCAACCAATTATCTTGGTTTTAAGTAAACTCTTCATTACTTCATGGTCTGTATCTCTGCCAGATTCAGTAACAGTGACCAAAGTTCACACAGGGTGACAATAGGATTGTACAGTCCTTCAGCCCACTGCATCCATACTGATCTTTTTGCCCAGCTATAGTCATCCCATTTGCCCACATTAGCTCTGGATCTTCAATGCCTTGCCTATTCAAGTGCCTGTTTAAGTGAGTCCTAAACATAGCAGTTGTATCTATTTCCATGCCAATCTCTGTCAATCCCAATATCAACCACTCTTTGTGATAAATCTATGAATAATTCTGGGATCACCTTTTAAGATCCTCCTCCTCACCTTAAACTTATGATCTCTTGTTTTGATACACCTATTATGAGAAAAGGATTCCATCTGTTCCTTTTAGAATTTTGTATGTCAGGTCACCCTTAATCTCTTGTGCTGTGCTTCAGGGATTCCCAACCTTTCTTGTTATGGTCCAATACCATTAAGCAAGAGGTCCATGGACTCGGGTTGGAAACCCCTGCTCCAGTTAAATGAGCCTATAATTGCATTAGAGAGTGTACATGGAAAATTATTGTCTTCACAATTAAAGTTTAATGACTATTGCTACTCTTAGTGAATAGTTTATCTCAAATTTGCTGACATTGTGTCTACCTTTGGTTTAAAATGTGTATACTTTTATCAGTGTGTATAATGTTCTATTAAATTATCCAATAATTTTGTTAATCTTAACCAGATCATTGCACAGGATGAGTTGATGTGATCTTTCTCTCTTTCTCCCACCCCCAGCAGAATCCTATTGCAGAGCCTCTTGGGGTGGGGGGGGGGGGGGTGGAACTAGCTCCAATTTTGTTTTCCCCTATTGGTTTTAAAATCCAATTTACTTTGCTCCTTTGTCTAACCTTGCAAGTGATGTATTGTCAAAGTCTTTTCCAAAAGTGTCTTCCTCTATACCCTCCTCCCATCTTTCTCATCTGTGTGGAAAATAGCAGCAGGCCAAACAACAAAAGTAAAGAGAGATCACATTTAACTCGGCCATTATTATTATAGATGGGGATCTCAAATCCATAGAAAAGACAGTGGTTCCATTAACATTTTTGCAGAATATTGAATACATTGGTTTACACTTCTGGACCCTTAATTTGATTCCAAACTCTTGGAAACATTTACAATCTGTTCACAGAACTATATTTTGGAATATTTCAATAAATTACAAGGTAACTTAGCATTCAATAAAAATATTGTATGGATGGAATTATGAGCAGAAATTTGTTTTGCTAACAGTTTCAATTGCAGTAACACAGAATATTCATGTCTCTTAAAATATCACACTTTGAAGAGGAGCAAAGCCCAAGGTTCTCTGATGCAATAAACATAGCCGCCATTTCAATGCTAAATAACTGATGTTCTTTTTTTCCTCCACTCCCCCCCCCCCCCCATGTTTGAATCATTAGTGCTTGACACAGTATGTAGAACTATTGATCAGAGAAGGTTGTGGAACTACAGTCACATGTCCAGAGCTGGATTGCCCTAATAATGGTGTCTTACAGGATGCAGAGGTAATAATATTTCGTGATTAATAGGAATTGCCTTAACTGAGTTTTGGATCTAAAGTTGTAATATTTCTTCAATTTACAGTCATCTGTTAATGCAACTAAAAAATCAAATTGTAATGCCTCAACCAATCAATTTGTCAACCTATTTCTATCGGTATCTCAGTGAGTCTGTACTCCCTGACATGTGAAAGTAATTTATTACTCTTTGGAGTCCAATACCGTTGCGCTGCCTTCAGTATTTTACAAGATGCTGTGAATTTAAGGGAAAGAATGGAGTGAAAATGGAGCAAAACACTCCAATCTCCTCTTGGAGTTCTAATTTTCCCATTGTCACACAAAAATCTGAGAAACCTTTTTAAAAAAAAATCAAACCTGGATTACTTTAGAAGTAACAAAGCAAACTAAAGAATTTCTAAAGGGTTTGATATTGGACCCAGAGGAATAATGTGATTGGATTATGTATTAATCTGCATTCTGTGCCATGCAGTGATACTGAATAGTGGAAGGAGGTCAGAAGAAACGAGGTGGAAACGTATGTATGCCAAAATACAAGCAGAAATGTTCTGTGTTGCACTGAACAGTGCAACCAGAGTACAGTATTGCAGCACTCCCACTGAAGTGCCTGTTAATGTCTTTGCTAGAAATGAAAAGCCTTTACTTGTGAATTGAGGCATTATTTTTAAGACACTGTAAAGGCAAAAGTAAAATGTGCTTCATATCAGAGAGCACCTGTGGCTTACCTGGATCAACAAAATCACTCAGAGCCTTTGGAGAAGTTTGACTAATAGACGTTCATTTCCCATTGGCTGCATCAGTACCAGAATTCAGAACCAGGCTGCTGTGGTGGAATGTTTGCTTGGCTCCAAGCATGATGTGCTGCCTTCTTGCGCTACATATATATATCTACTTTAGGCAAACTTTCTGCATTATTGTAGAACATTCATGCAGGACCTCCCTAGGTTACCAATACCCAACAGGCAGACAATTGGGAGACAGGCTGGATGGATTTCTTGCCTGTTAAGGGGCTGCAAATACCTTCTGCTGCATGGGAACTTTCTTTGCAGAGATATCCAAGTGGTTCAGTTAAATGTTCTTGCCTAACTACACCTTGCCATTGGTTGGACTTTGTTTTTGTTTAAATATGTTGCTGGGTGATGGCATTTCTGACTTGTGGATTGTTCACATTATGCACACTTCTCAGGCACAGAACCCTGTTGTAACCTGGGGAGGACTTGTATGAATTTACTAAAGTGAGATTAGCATGCTTGTATCAAAATCCACTTCTATTTGTATGGTGACCCCTTGATAGAACTGATGACTTGTATCAGTGCAGGAGCTTTCCTGGCAGTGTTTCGCAGTGCATTTTTGGTAGCTTCCATGGGTGAAATTGTTGCTCCTTGGCTCTTAATTAAAATTTGCAAATATAGGAGTTATCATTGTCAAAGTTAATGAATGTTCATATGGTTAATCAGTATCTAAAAACATGGGCTGGGCTGACAAATGAATGTGGCAATCAGAAAATGGGAAGCTTTTTTCTGATGTGGCAATCAGAAAACTTACTGTTGCTTGCTAGTGTTCCTAGTTTAGTACAATCCCCTTCCATTTTCCCAAAGTACTTGGTTTGGCTTCAAACTCATGGGTTAGGTTGAGAGTGGAATTGTAATCTCAGTGTCAGATTTATTCTGTTCATTCATTTAAGGAATTGTAAATTATCGAGCCAAATTGCTAAATCTGCCCCTCTGTCTGCCCTGACAATTAACTTTTATTGTTGATTGTTGAGCTAGGCGATGATGGGCCCCTAGTTCCTCCTATCACCTTCCAGCCTCTATCCCACCATCTGCAAAATACTGGTGATCTTCTCTCTTCCCATTCAGTTGTGAGGCAGGGTTAATGTTAATGCATCTTTTACCTCTACAGGCAGTTTGACTCCTGAGTTATTTTAGCTTTTTATTCCTGGTTTCAGCATTTGCAGTTTCTTTTGTCTTCTTACTTCATGAAGCAAGGCAGTAGCGCTCAAGGCCAGAACTCCAGGCTGTTGTGATTTTATAGCCATGCTGTCAGCGTTCTGAACTTGGATGTTGCAGATCTCATGGCTGAAAGTGGCAACCAAATGGCACAATTGATTCTTGCATGAATTTTATTAAAGCTGAGTTTTTGTTTCTTTTTACCTTTTCGGAAAGGTTGTGTCTAAATTATACAACCCAATTTAAAAAAAAACCTATGGTTGTATTGAGGACATTCAAATAAACAAAGGATACAGGCAAATGCTATTAGTGTAGATAGCAAAAGGTTGCTATGAAGAGCTGAAGGGCCTAGTTCTGTGCTGTGTGACTGACAAAATTGTGAAAATCCTCATTTGCTTCTAGTAAGAGCAAACAGAAGTTTATAAACTTGTTAATTTCTGGGAGGGAAAACCAATCGTTTGACTTGTATAAACACTTTTACTTTTTTAAAAAGCATTTAACTCATGCCATTAAATGATGTTCCAGGAATTCAACACTATAATACAGGAACGTAATTTGTTTGGATGTGGGATCTCATATAGAAATGAGTCGGTCTGGAAATGGTTGGGTAAATTGCAAACCCAGGAATGACTGAGGAGGAAGAAGCAAGCTGGTGGAGGGGATGGAGGCAGTAGGCTCTCTAAGGGATTAGATGAGGAAATCTGGCTCATGGTATTAAACATTTGGTATCGTGGGCGTTTTGTAAGTCTGTGCTTTAATACTTCCTTACGCCTGAAACATGAAAGAGCTGGGCATGAGGTTCAAAGCATGGCTAATCTGAGGGTGCAGGGAAATATAGAAATATTAGGTTCAAATATCTGTGTGTTAATAAGTGAGTGATGGAAGTGAATTGTTGAAGATTGAAATCTGCTTGTGTAGTTGGTATGATTTGTCATTTGAAGATCCATTTTTTGACCTTGACCAGTACTGTGAGGTTATTGAATTTCTTATGACACTGCATCTACATCCTTGGGGTCAAACTACTGCCACTGACCTCCCTTTATTTCTGATCCCACTGGATTTTGCTAGCATGTTTGATATGTTCCTTGAGTTCTTGATGATCTTGATGGCCACAAACCAGGCACGCCCAGGATCCTCTTCAGTTTGCGTATAAGGAGAAGGTGGGAGTGGAGGATGCTATCACGTATTTGCTGCACAAATCACTCTCTCACCTAGATGGGGTCAGTTGTGCTGTGAGGATTACATTCCTTGACTTCTCTAGTGCCTTTAACACCATCCAGCCCAAGATCTTAAGGCACAAACTAACGGAGATGGGAGTAGACTCTCACATGGTGGATTGGATAGTGGATTACTTGACAGATAGACCTCAGTATGTGCGGTTGGGAGACTGTAGGTCTGACACGGTGGTCAGCAGCACAGGAGCGCCGCAGGGAACCGTACTCTCTCCGGTCCTGTTCACCCTGTACACATCAGACTTCCAATATAACTCGGAGTCCTGCCATGTGCAGAAGTTCGCTGATGACACGGCCATAGTGGGGTGTGTCAGGAATGGACAGGAGGAGGAGTATAGGAAACTGATACAGGACTTTGTGATATGGTGCAACTCAAACTACCTGCGTCTCAATATCACCAAGACCAAGGAGATGGTGGTGGACTTTAGGAGATCTAGGCCTCATATGGAGCCAGTGATCATTAATGGAGAATGTGTGGAGCAGGTTAAGACCTACAAGTATCTGGGAGAACAGTTAGACGAGAAGCTAGACTGGACTGCCAACACAGATGCCTTGTGCAGGAAGGCACAGAGTCGACTGTACTTCCTTAGAAGGTTGGCGTCATTCAATGTCTGTAGTGAGATGCTGAAGATGTTCTATAGGTCAGTTGTGGAGAGCGCCCTCTTCTTTGTGGTGGCGTGTTGGGGAGGAAGCATTAAGAAGAGGGATGCCTCACGTCTTAATAAGCTGGTAAGGAAGGCGGGCTCTGTCGTGGGCAAAGTACTGGAGAGTTTAACATCGGTAGCTGAGCGAAGGGCGCTGAGTAGGCTACGGTCAATTATGGAAAACTCTGAACATCCTCTACATAGCACCATCCGGAGACAGAGAAGCAGTTTCAGCGACAGGTTACTATCGATGCAATGCTCCTCAGACAGGATGAAGAGGTTAATACTCCCCAATGCCATTAGGCTTTACAGTTCTACCGCCAGGACTTAAGAACTTTTTTTAAAAGCTGTTATTAATGCTTTTTGAGATAGTGATTTAGATGCATATCATATTTTTTACTGAGTTAAGTATTGTATGTAATTAGTTTTGCTACAACAAGTGTATGGGACATTGGAAAAAAGTTGAATTTCCCCATGGGGATGAATAAAGTATCTATCTATCTATCTATCTATCTATGATATCTCTCTCCATGGTCTGGCAAGTTGTGCAATTCTAAAACCTTGTAGATTGGGTCTGTTTTACTTCCTCCACATGTCTGATTTGAGTGATAATACATACAGAATCTCTTTTGAAGAGTTTACGGTTAGTTTTTAGTGGTGCTTCAAAGTTTTGGATTCCTGCCATCATCCAAGAAAGAGAATGCCAGTTAATGTGTATTGGATTCCCTCCATCCATTTTCAGATTCATGGGACAGCCCTCAATAAAACTATTCTCGTTAGGAAATAAAATGCAGTTTTCCTTTAAAACATTAAATGTTTTGAACATGAGATTCTGCAGATGCTGGAAATCACAAAATGCTGGAGGAACTCAGCAGGTTAGGCAGCATCTAAAAACATTCAACGTTTTGGGCTGAGATCCTTCAGGATTGAAAAGTAAGTTGGGGAGGAGGCAAAATAAGGTGATGGGGGAGGGGAAGGAGTACAAGCTGGCAAATGATTGGTGAAAGCAGGTGGGGGGAGATAGGTGAGGGAGGGGGAAGTAGTGAGAAGTTGGGAGGTGAGAGGTGGAAGAAGTATGGGGCTGAAGGAGTCTGATGGGAGAGAAGAATGGACCATGGGTGAAAGGAAAGGAGGAGGGGCACCAGAAGGAAGTGATGGGTAGGTGAGGAGAAGAGAAGAAGTAAGAGGGAAGCCAGGATGGGGAATAGAAAAAGAATGAATGGGGCGGGGGGATCTACTGGAAATTAGAGAAATAAATGTTCATGCCGTCAGGTTGGAAGCCTACCCAGGCAGAAAATAACATCAACAATAATAATACTTTATTTATAGAGCACTTTTCATACAAACAATGTAGTTCAAATTGGGATAAAATGCAAACTTAGAAGTAAAAGACAAAATGATGTTAGTTAAAAGCAAGTTTAAATAAATAGGGTTTGAGCCGGTGTTTAAGAGTGTCAACTGAGTCTGCATCCCGTATAGTATTAAGTTGTTGAGTTCCACAGCTTAGGAGCATAGTTTAAAAAATTGCTGTCCTGCCAATTTTCTTTTGAGGGGGATTATTTAAATTTAAAAGATTGGTGGAAGAACATGAGCAGGATTATAAAACGAAATATGAGGTGTGTCTCCTCCAGAGGAGGGCTAAATCCACATAATGGAATGAGAAGTAGAATTAAAATGGGTGGCCTTTGGGGAAAACCAGGCTTTTGTGGCAGTCCGAGTGAATATGCTCAATGAAGCAGTCTCCCAATTAATATTGAGCCTCACTAATGTAGGAGAAGCCACACTGGGAGAATCCATACAGTAGATGACTCTGACAGACTCTCAGTAGAGGTTTTGCTTCACCTGGAAGGTCTATTTGATGGTGAGGGAGGTGGTGAATGGGCAGGTGTGGCACTTCATCACTTGCAGGGGTATGTCGCAGAATGGAGATCAGTGGGGAGGGTTGAGTGGATAAGGAAGTTTTGTAGAGAGCCAACCCTGTGAAAAGCAGGGATTGGGAGGGAAAGATGTGTTTAGTGATATGGTCCCATTGAAGATGCCAGAAGTTATGGAAAATGATACACTGGATGCAGAGACTCATGGTAGGCAAGGACAAAGGGAACTCTATCCCTGTTATGGCAGTGGGGAAATTGGGTGTGAAATGGAGAAGATGCTGGTGATTGATGTTAGAGGAAGACAACTCTGATGTTCTGGAATGGAAAACCTCATCCTGAGAACAGATACAGCAAGGATGGAGGAACTGAGAAAACATAAATATTTTGACCCTGCTATTTTTAATCCAGTTTCTTAAAAGCTCTCTAATTCTTGTTACTCATGGTTTTGCTTGTGTTTTTATGATCCAGACTAGATTGGAAATCCATTCACAAGCAACAGATTTGTGACATGTTTGGAGTCATTAAAGCCAAGGGGCAAGCAAACTGAACAAATTGAGCATTGATAGGTGTCAGTACTGATGCCATGTGTTAGGGGAAAATCTAGTTTGAAATGGGGTCCAGAATAGACCCTACGAACTGTGCTGCTCTTAAGAGAGAGAGTGGGAGGCAACCAGCGCAATGAGAGAGGGAGAGAGAGAGAGAGATTGATATCATGGTTCTCTGCCAGCTTGTTTACTTTTTCCCCGAGGTCACTTGCTTGCTTATAGAGTTCCTGCAGAAAGTGGAAGACGGAGCAGGTTGATGGACAGCTGGTGTCCAACATGGAGAGATAAAAGCCAGGTCCACTGTTACACAGCAAGACACACCGAGACACACCACAAGGCACACAGTGCGGACACTGAATGAGCTTTGTTACACCCACAAGAAGGTGGGGTTTTTGGAGGATAGATTCGGGGAAATCGATCAGTGGCTCACAGTGTGAAAAGGTGCGACCAGTGGGGAATTATTTGTGTGTCCATCCTTGCCTGGGTGATAATTCTACCACTGAAGAATGGTCGTACGTATCATGGTCATAGTTGGTGACCACAACAGGACTTTGGAAGACAACGGGAATATCGATGGCATCATCTCTCACCTCTCTCTCTCTCTCTCTCTCTCTCTCTCTCTCTCTCTCTGTGTCTCTGTCTCTGTCTCTGTCTCTCTCTCTCTCTCTCTCTCTCTCTCTCTCTGTCTCTCCAACGCTACTCAGCTAACTACCTTGATATGAACTGAACTGTCTTCATCACGTCGTAAGACTGTACCCGTTTACCCCTAGGTTTGAAGGAGCCTAGTTTTGTTCCTATTTACACACATATATATCTATATATATTGTTGCTAACCTGTTCATTATATTATATTACTGTATTGCTTAGTTACTAATAAACACTATTAGTTTATAGTAATACCAGACTCCGAAGTGTTTTTCATTTCTGCTGGTTCTTTAACCCGGTGTGGTAAACTATGTGTATACCTGTCTGGACACGCCCCTCTGCTGACTGCTCCTGTGGCTCCTCCCACAGACCCCTGTATAAAGGCGATTGGAGGCACTGCTCCTCCCTCAGTCTCCGAGACACCGTGCTCCCTTTTGCTGCTAATAAAAGCCTATCGTTCACCTCCCGTCTCCGAGAGTTATTGATGGTGCATCACCCGGTCACGGGGTACGTGACACATGAAACAGGATTAAAAAAAAAATCAACCCTTCCTTCCCAGATATGAGACCAGTGGCTTCCTGCAATTGTAAAAGATGAGATGCAAATTTTGATCATTTGCAGATGTAAATGAGATGAAAAGTGAACAGAATCAGATTTAATATCACCGGCATATGTCGTGAAGTTTGTTAACTTTATGGCAGCAGTACAATGAAATGCATGATAAATATAGGGGAAAAACAGTTACATTAAGTATGTCTATTAAATAATTAAAATAAGTAGTGCAAAAAAAACCAGAAGTTAAAAAAGTGAGATGGTGTTGATGGGTTCAATGTCCATTTAGAAATCAGATGGCGAGGGGAAGAAGCTGTTCTTGAATTACTGAGTGTGTGTCTTCAGGCTTCTGTACTTCCTTCCCGACAGTAACAATGTGAAGAGGGCATGTTCTGGGCAGTGGAATCCTTAATGACGGACACCACCTTCCTGGGGATACTACAGAGGCTGCTACCCATGATAGAGCTGAGTAATATTTCAAGTTTCTGCAACTTTGATCTTGTGCAGTAGCTTCCCACCCATTCCCCCTCCTGCCCCCATACCAGATGGTGATGCAGCCAGTCAGAATGCTCTCCAGGGTACATTTATGGAAGTTTTCAAGTGCTTTAGTTGACAAACCAAATGTCCTCAAACTCCTAATGACATGTAACCACTGTTCTGCCTTCTTTATAGCTGCATCAATATACCGTGGCCACGTTAGGTCCTCAGAGATATTGACACCTAGGTGGTTGAAGTTGTTCACTCTTTCCACTTCTGATCCCTCTGAGAGGATTGGTTTGTTTTCCCTAGTCTTACCCTTCCTAAAGTCCACGTTCAGTTCTTTGATCTTGCTGACATTGAGTGCAAGGTTGTTGCTGTGACACCACTCAACTAGCTGGAATATCTTGCTCCATGATCCTTTGCTACTTTTCTACATTTAATAGCAAGCATGTAGCATTAAGGAGTACTGTTTTGTTACTGTTTTCATGCAAGTCTGACACAGCTCTGCATTGATATTTTGCTTTCTCTGTGGGGCCTGATTTTGGAAAGCACATACATAATTTGTATGATGCAGGTGTGAATGAGTTGATTGACTAATGTGCAAAAACCAATTCCTGCAGATTGGCATACCCCTGGATCATGGGCTACACTCAATACTGAGCTGTTGTTAAAAAATAATTCAGCTATGTCACTGTTGTGACATATAATCAGACTGGTTATATGTTGGGAGTCCTGGCCTGTTTGGAAAATATCTATTAAATTCAGCTGTTGTATCAAACAAGTAGACATGGTCTTTAAAGTGAATAATATCTTGAAGAAGGGTGTGGGAGCCCAAAACAATGTGATTATGCAAATATTAGAAGAATGAACTAATTAGGTCAAAGCATCGACGTGACAAATCTTACTGCTACAGTGAAACTAGAGGATTGCTGTAATGCAAAGGAAGTGAGTGTAATCACGTCTTAAATGGTGAGGAGCAAAAAATTGCAGATGAGAACCAAAAAGACGGTTGTTGAAAGGATGGGTAGAATTTGGTCAGTGTACAGAAGAGAAGCTGAAATGTTTCATAACTGTTGCAGTGTGTTGTTACGTGAACAGGGAGCATCAGACGAAGTCATAGTGATAATACAAAGTACTTTGAGAGTTCTATCTGAACTTCACACTGTACTTAAGTAGCCAGAAGCAGGGGTTACAAACACAAGTGATTGCAGGTGTTTATCATCTTCTAGCTTTCAATTTGAATGGGGCAAAACATTTTTAAACGCATATCAAATATAGGTATGGATTTAATGATATAACTCACAATGAATAATAACTTCTTTTAAAAAGGTTTTCACCTGAAATGTGCTGGCCCTGTTTCAGGTATCTTGAGGTAAATAATAAGGAAAGCTTGTGAGGGAAGAAAATCTGCTAGATGGTAAATGGAGCCTATAGCGCTAAAGAACCATCTTTTGAACATGCAACAAAAAATGCAGGTTGAAAATAAAAACAATTTTTTTTTTCTTAAACATTTGAATGAATTTCAAGACCATAGGACATAGGAGCAGAATTGGGCCATTTGGCCCAATCAAATGCCTGATTTATTTTCCCTTTCAACCCCATTTTCCTGTTGTCTCCTTGTAACCTCCTATATTTTTATATTTCATGCGTTTTTTGGGTAGTGATTTGTAAATTCCATAAAGGTGAATTTCTCTTGCTGGAGCAGCCACAAAGTGGGAGGTCAGCTATAGTCTGCATCAGTCTTTTGACAATTTGAGTGTTGTGCAAAGCACTGCACACATTACATGATTAAAATGTATTACATTTGATGCTTTTGAAGATATCTAGGTGAATATCAGTGTGTGTGTGTGTGTGTGTGTGTGTGTGTGTGTGTGTGTGTGTGTGTGTGTGTGTGTGTGTGTGTGTGTGTGTGTGTGTGTGTGTGTGTGTGTGTGTGTGTGTGTGTGTGTGTGCGCGCGCGCGCAGCGGGGTGCCATCATGACAAGCTTTTTGCTCTGATCTGTTTTGGTGATTGCTGATCATACGGTGTGTCTAGGGCATCTGAAAACTGGCAGAGCCCCTCACTCTCCAGGTTCTTTTTAACGAGGTTGAGTTGCTAGCTTGACACTCAACCCAGGCACGGATGGAGAATGTGCAAGGAAGCCAGCCGGATTCGAACTCGGGACCTCTCGCCCTGAAGTCCAGCACTGATGCCACTATGCCACCAACTGGTTATTCATCTTGTATCTCTGCCTGCAGCTGAAGAAAGATAGATTTTCATTCCCTTGTATCCTTAAGCAACAGAAAAATACTGCTTGTATTTTAAGCAATTCCTCATCTCTTTAGTATCTGACCAGACATTACCAGAAATAGTGACTCATTGCTGTCACAGATTTTTGCCAAGTTCTCTACTGCACCAGACCCACCCTGGTGTTTCATTCAAAACTTCTGAGTAGCAACCAAATAATACACTGATCTAAACAATAAACCAAAATTTAAGTTCAAGGAGAGAATTATGGCTGTTCCTATGACACTTGTTTCTTTTTGATTGAGATTTGGTTGTTGCAACAAGATTGCAACACATAGGATTTGTGAGGGCAAACCGTTAAGAAGATCCAGGTGCTACATCAAAAGCCAGTTTACATTTTCGTACCAGCTGATAAATCTCAATTTGCAATGATTTTTATGAAATTGTTGATGTTTTTATTTTAGTGTTTTCCTAAATCATCACCAGGAACGTAGTGCACTGAAAAACTGAAATTTTGCATACCTTTACAATGGGAAAAGTAAATAACAAAATGGAGAGGGAGTTTATTAAATGTAAGGGATTAAACATTTTCAGCAGCAAGGGTTTTTGATGTTGACTTGTCAACAACAAATCTGCTTTTGCTATGGTTCAAGGACATAATGAGCACTGTCCATAATATTAAGTTCATGAACTTGCCTCCCATCATGTCTCTTGCATCTACCCTCACCCCTTCTCTGGTTCAATCTGCCTATTAATGCCCCTGCCCCATTCAATCCTCTAATCACCTTTAGCCCCTGTCTCTCCTCTTCCCACCCTCAAAGTGGCCATCTTCACTTTCCCCAAACCTAATGCAGGGTTTTGAGCTGTAACATTGACAATTCCTTCCCCCATTCCCACCCCTGTGTCCCTGCTCAACCTGCTGTGTTCCTCCAACAAACTGTTTATTGCTGCAATTTCCAGAATCAGTCCTTTGTCTCCATGGTGCCACATGGAACAGTTGTATTGATGGAGGATTTTCATTTTGATTTGAATCAAGTGTAGCTGCTTTCAAACATCTGACTTTCAAGTGGGTGAGGGGAGGGAGGGTGTGGTGGCTTGAGGTTGGGGTGGAGAAGATGGGCTCATTTCCCTTGCACTTCAGAAAATGTTCAGGCTCTGTTTGGAAGATTTGTAAACCTATAACTATTGTTTATTTTTATTGAGATACAGGGGTGAATGGGCCCTTCTGGTCCTCAAGTTGTGCTGCCCAGAAATCCCCCAATTTAATCCTAGCCTCATCACAGGACAATTTACAATGCCCAATTAACCTACCAAACCATACACCTTTGGACTGTGGGAGGAAACCCACACAATCACAGGGAGACATACAAACTTCTTACAGGCAGTGGCGGGAATTGAACCCAGGTTGCAGGTACTGTAAAGCATTGTGTAAGCCACCAAGGTATTGTGAACAATGCTAGCAATAAAACCAGGATTCAATATTTTAAGAACTTGCACACAAGGTAAATATTAATTGGTTTTTGTCTATATGGAACACATGGCACTTAATGTCTCTGTGGCTTTCATCAGACATCCTGATGCCAGAATTGTTGACAACATATGTTGCTAGAATAATGGGTTCCTTAATGGGAGGGTGGTGGGGGCATTCCAGGGCAAGTGGGAATTTGGATAGATGTCTGGTGGAAGTGATGGAATTTCCCATGGCAGTATGCAAAGGATGGTGAAACCTGCCTTACTGCTTGTCTCTTTGGTCACCTAACAAACTGCCTGTCTGTTTTGATCACCCAAGGTTAATGTCACGAGGCCCTGTCTGAAACTGACCAATTCAGTACAAGCCACCAGTCAAATCCACTTCCTCTATATAACTGAGTAACATACAGACTGATGTAATTTGACTTATTTCTGTATGTTTGTGTGTGTTTTTGTGTGAAGGTCCCAGATTCCCTTATGACTGTGGGTTAGTAAGTTAATTGGCAACTATAAATTACCCCTATTATGTAGGTGGATGGAAGAATCTGATGGCAGGAGTTGATGTAAATGTGAAAAGAGGTTACAAAGAGAATTGGTGAGGGGAATGGGGTTTGCTCTATGAGCTGACGTAGATTTGATGTGATGAAATAGTCTCTTCCTGTATGGTAAGGAAAAGTGTTATACTTTTGAAATTAAAAAAAAAAACACGATTGGTTGATCCTGGAGCCAAGCACCAGTCCAAATGTGCTCTTCTGTCTGTCTCAGTGATACCAGTGTTTTGATCTAGTGAAAATGAAGGAATATATCTAAATGGAATGTGTTGTGACAAGGAGGAAATAAAGATCTTTCCAGGCAGCTGTTATTTACATATCAGAGGTTTTGAAGTTTGTATCTGGAAATATTTATTTGAATGAGTAACCACAATGGGTGGAGCTTTTAAAAATGTATGCTTTAGTTAATTTTCTTGCTTTAACAGGAATTGACAGTTGTAACATGTTTTAGCTGGAAGTGAAGAATACATTGTGCAATTTTTCCTTCTCTGGGAAGAAGTGCAATTGCAAGTTCTGGTGGGAATCCTTCCCAAAATCCTATTTTCCCATCATTAGTAGTACATATACACCCAAAAAAAATCCTTCAACTAAAATCCATAAGTCCCAGCTAGCATGGTTCTGCCTTTCCATGCAAGATGCGGTGACATCATGGGCAATTAAGATAAGTGACTTACATTTATTGATTGAATTGCAAAAAAAGTTGTTTATTTTCTCTGCACAGAAGTGGCCCTATTTGCAAATGTATTTCATACCTTTTTTAAAGTGAGCTCCTTTTAGGTCTTGTTTAACTTGTTTTCTTTTATTTGTTTCAGATTGCTTGTTTGGTTCCAGCTGATCTGCTTCAGCTGTACCAGCAACTGAAATTTGAACGAGGTGTGCAATTTTTTTAATATGCAAAAATGCTCTCTTTGCTTCTCAACTGGGGGTTTTACCTCTTTGGACTCCTAATCAATTTTTGCCTAATCATTGGGTCAGCTGGGGCTCTATTTCATAAATTTATTTTTCAAATCTAACATCTTAATCAGCTGAGGCTGCTAATCAAAGTTGGCTTGTTTGTGCTGTGATTCCCTTTTGCCCAGATTTTCTTTATTTCTGGCTGTTTTGGAGTTCTTTTCTGCTCGCGCTTTATCAGCTTCTTGTCTCAATTGTAAACTGATATTGTGACGTGTGCTATGTAAGTGGTGCCTTTTCAGACTCAGGAAAGGTGTGCACTAAATGGTTTTGGAGCCAATTGTAATTTATTCTCATTCAATTTCCATTGTAGTACTGTGAATCAAATGGTGCATCCATCTCAAGAATGGTGCATCCATCCATCTCACAAATCTCGTTTTGTGTGTAATTGATCCTTTTGGGGGTTAAATCCCCACCAGCTTAAACTTTCACAGCCATGTGCAGCCTGTCAAATTGCAGACTGCCTGCCTGAGATGTTTAATCTGCTGCTGACAACGGGTCCTGGTTCTGGTCCCCTAATGATAATGAGGTGAAACGGTGGCCTGTTCACCCATCAACATAACGATGCTTTTTTTTTTACTATGCCTGTTGGCTTTTGATATTCAGCTTTACTTCTGTCTTGGAACTGTTTTTGGGATATTTTTAGCAAAGTGCTCATCTTAGAATGTCACAGGTTTGTTATGCTTCCATTAAGATTAACAGATGGAAAAACATTGAACTGTGACCTTTATGCTTGACTTTCAGTGAGTTTCAGATCATGACTTCAAGGATGATTTCTTGGTTAATAGTTAGAAACATAGAAAAACTACAGCACAATACAGGCCCTTTGGCCCTCAATGCTGTACTTTAGAAATTACCTAGGGTTACCCCATAGCCCTCTACTTTTCTAAGCTCCATGTACTTACCATGAAATCCATTACTATCCCTAACTAGGTAGTTACCCTATTTATTCTTGGAAACAGTTAAACCACATGCATTTAAGTCAATCCACATACAGTAAGGGGAGGAATTTCCTTTCATATGCTAAATACTTAGATGTCTACAGCAATCACTCTTCTTCACTGCAGACCCAAGTTAGTTGAGGAAGAGAATTGGGGAGATGAGCAACATTTTCATATTGAACTCGACTAGCAGCTTGGGGACTCTGACCTAATGCTCTTGAGTTATAGGGGGTGGGTATGAAAGAAATCACTCAGAGTTCCTGCTCCAGACCACTACCTATTAGACCTTCTGGAAGTATGCATAAAAACCTCTGCATGTTGGATTGTGCATAGTTATGGTAACCCCATAATGAAATAGCTTTATGATATGCATGTTAATTACAACAGAGTAAATGGTTATTGAAGGGAGGTGCAAATGGAAGTTGATATTGCAGTCAGTTTACAAATCTCACTGAATGATGGATTCACGGGCCACAAATGTGTTTGTTTATATAACTGGCCACATTCATGTGACCAATAGCCATTGGAATATGGCATTAGAACTCGCGAAACTTTTTTTTCTAATCCATATTCTTAATGGATTAATTAAGGAGTTTGTCTGCATTTGAACCGATTGATGAGAGGGCAGTGCCCTCCCTAGTCCTAGAGAGGACACAGCCTCATGGGGGTTGATAGAGGGATCAGTAAGGGAGAAGCTAAATTTTATATAAAGGAGATATAATCCTGTCCATGATAGGAATGGGAAATGCTGAAACTTCCTACTTTTCTACTTTAGCTTGGATAGAATTGTATTTTGTTCCACTCATAGTAAATAATCTCCCTTATTCATGATCCATCAGTAAATGTTATGTAAATCTTCCAATTTTCTTGGTTTATGGGCAGAGTCTGTTAATAGAATGTGGGGGCAGAGGTTGTTAGATGAGGATTAATATAGGATTATAGTGAATGGGTGCCTGCTAGTCGGTATGGATTTGTGGGCTGAAGGGACTGCTTCTCTGACTATATTTCCTTAATGACCAAGCCCCACTCTCTCCTTTCAGTGAATTAAACATTCTTAATTTTATTTGAATCTAATTCAAGTTGGTTCCATTCAAATACAGCAATGTTCCCATCTGAATCAATAATTCTTCAATTTGGGGATTATTGTATATAGAAATACCCACTGGGTATTGCCCTGGAATTTGCAATTGTCAAAAGAACAACAATGGAAGCAACCCTCTCAAAATACTTGTTGGATCTAGTGGATATGTACACTTCCTGTCATATCCTATTCCTGTCGTATTTTCCCTAACATTCTGTGGATATATACATAATGCACCTCTGACAGTAATATGGCAACCACTTTAACTCTACTTTTTGCTATAAATGAGCTGCTGCACATCAATATAACACCTCACCGTTATCATTAAAACTTTCTATACTTATATTTCCATATGCTTGTATTACTATCTTTTAAAACACAATTGATTCTACAGAAAGTGATAATGCTGGGCGGTCCTGTTAAGGTTGGGGAAATACATTCTGAAAATAATCCAATAAAGCCAGTGAAAATGATGATGTGCAGTTGCTTTGGAAAGTATCTTCATTAACCTCTTGGATTTGGACACTGTTGGAATTCAAAACTTTTCAGAGTTGAAATAACCAGACAAAACACAAAAATTTCTAGAACCTGCAAGGGAAGAAAAGTGGTTGACTCATCAGTGCATGCCATTGTTTTTCCTCTGTAGACCCACTCCTGTGTCTCTCTTGCCTTTTCCTATTCATGCTCTTTTCCTCAATCACTTGTCTAAAACATTCCTAAATGATCTCAATGTGTTCACTCTCATTCCCTATCTATATCAAAAAATTGGACATTCTTCAGATGGCATTTACATTCACTACCTTTTAATACCAAGTGTATTACAAGGATGTAACACAGCTTTATAACACAATGTTACAGGAGTTCCCTGGGTTCCAAATAACATAATTTGCTGAAATCCAACTTTAGGCAAATTTACCCATGTATTTTTCAGGCTAGTAATAATAAAATCTGTTAAAAACTTTATGCAGCATATATTTCCATTAGTTTAATTATGAATAATGTCAGGGTGATTATCCAATGAAATTAAAGAATTATAGCAAATGTAGTTATATAAACAAAAAAATGTTTCTGGCTAATGGATAGTTCTCTCAAACAGCACCCTTGTGTAAGCTGTGTACAGCCTGTAGGTAGATTTTACAGTATAACCGTGTCAAAATTTGGCTTTCAGTTGTAGAAAAAGAATGAAGAGAAAATGTGTTGGTGTTCTACTGTTCTCTCCATCTCAATTCCAGAGTGTCTGCATCAGTTAAATTTTGTCCTATAGTTGCATGGAATTTCATCACAGTTGGTAGCAGAAATAATACATAGTTGTCAATTGAATGAATTTTGGAGACAGAATAATCATCTCAAGGTTGTATTTTTGCTGTTTACTGATGGAGGTGAGGCTGTATACTGGTACGTTTATCCAACTCACTTTAGATGTGTTCATTGGGCTTCACTTTGTTGAAATGTCTCCACATAGAGAGCAATAATTCTCCAAGGATGGCCCATTAATGGTTTATATATTGGGTCTGATTAAGAAGTCCCTGTCATTTTTCCATTGACTCTACTATTTTACTTGGACAATGAAATGGTTTGTTGTGTCATGTGGTTAAGTCTACCACCCTGTACTACTCTGAGTATGATGTGAGGATTCATCGCATACCCAGATGGTAGTCTTTCTTTTAACCACACCAGCAATGAAACTGCAAGTTAATCCTTGGGTAGCACCATAAAACTGAAGGGAAAATTATGAAAATGGGAAGATACATTAAATCAATAGGGAAAGACAAGACCTGCAATGAACTGAACACAATATCTGATCTCCTGCTTGGAAAATAGTGTGGCAAGTATTAATCTTTAAAATTGTGATTACCCACTTATCTCAGCAAACAGATTGAGGAGGAAATTTGATACCTTCTTGCTTGTTTGAGGCAATTGAGTTAACTGGATCTGAGGGGGAAGCCTAATGCATATGTTATTGCTTAAAGGATTAGCTGAAGTAGGGAGTAGTGAGGCTTGTGTGGAGACAGTATGGACCATTTGGGCCAAAGAGCCCACCTGTGTTCTGTAAATTCCTTGAATGAGACCTCTACATCTACAAGGATATCTGATTTAAAATAAACCATGGGCATTTTTAAAATAAATACTGAATAGTTATCTGTTTGAATAAATCTTCAGGGGAAGTGCTGCTTTTTCAACTTTGCTTGACCTTTAGGATTTAGTATTGGTCCAACGTTCCAATTGGGTTGGCCATGAAAAAATCTGAAACATTTCAGAGGTTTTCTCAAGGGTAATTCAGAGGTGAGCAGAGAATTTGGCATTTAAAAAATAAAAAGATATAGTGTGATCCTGCAGCAGAACATCTTGAAACTTCTGAAATTTTAGTGGAACTATTTATTGGAGCACTTCCCAGCTCTATTTTGTTTTCTTCTTTGCATCTAGATTCCTAGAACAAAAGGCAAGGAAAGTTCCTATGAATAAAATTCATGGCTAACAGTACTCAAAAATCAGACACTGGTAAATTACTACAATGAAATTAAATCTTCAATGCTTACAAATTAAACTTGAAATGGCACCATTTTCAAAATAGTAGGTATTCATAGGAAATCTATAATTAGTTTAAGAAAAAATAATGACATTGCACAAAATAGTTCTTGTAATGAAATGCTTTAGATGGAAAAACTGAAAATACTTGGCTCTCAATTATGAAAGCAATCAATTTTATGACTTTTATTTTTAGAAATCCATCTGGATCCCTCCAGGACAAGGTGCCCCAGAGTTCAATGTCAGGCGGTATGCCACATTGACGCAGGTGACTCTCATCAGGCAGTGCCAGTTCAGTGCCCTTCCTGTTGCACACAGTTCTGCTCCATCTGCAAAGCCAGTTGGCATCCAGGGCAAGGTTGTCAAAAGAGCCAGCCTTTCATGCTTTCAAAAGGATCTGATGATGGGTAAGGATTACAAAACTTCAAAATAGTAACTTTGTTATTGGACTGCAGAGGGATTTGTGAACTCCTCATTAATGATGCCATATGTGCGACTCACCCAGAGGTGTCATGAGAAAATCAGTATGATTTGTAACAGGGGCACTCCCAATGATTTCATATATCTTGCCTCAGGTCTTTCTGAGCATATTTTACAGCAGGTAAACCTAAATAGCCACACTACATTTGTGTAACTTTTCTCAGTAGAGTTGAGATGTAGTTTGATAAGGAAAACAATGTGTATATTTGTATATCTAAAAAAACAAATCAAAGCACTTCTCATGTAAGGAATTAAATATAAATTGAAAAAAAATGTATTCCCTGCCTAATTGGTTCATGGCATTACATATTTGGACGTACCTTTGACCTTTTAGACCATAATATTGTCAGATGTAGGAGCAGAATTAGGCCATATGACCCATTGTGTCTGCTCTGCCATTTCCTCATGGCTGATCTAATTTTCCTCTCAGCCCCAATCTCCTACCTTCTCCCCATATCCCTTCATGCCCTGACTAATCAACAATCTATCAACCTCTGCTTTAAATATACATAAAGATTTGCCCTCCACAGCTGCCTGCGGGAAATATTCCACAGATTTGCCACCCTCTGGCTAAAGAAATTCCTCCTCATCTCTGTTCTAAAAGGATGCCCCTCTATTCTAAGGCTGTGTGTGCTGGTGTTAGACTCTCCCACCATAGGGAACATCCTCTCCACATCCACTCTATCACGGCCTTTCACCATTTGATAGGTTTCAATCAGTTCACCCCTCATTCTGAATTCTAGTGATTACAGGTCTAGAGCCTTCAAACACTCTTCATATAACAAGCTGCTCAAAGCTGGAATTATTTTCATGAATCTCCTTTGAACCCTCTCCAGTCTCAGCACATTTTTTCTAAAATAATGTAGTGATATACTAATACATCTGATTTTAGCTTCTCAAATTTCAGGGTGAATTTGATCATATGATCATTTTCTCCCAAGGATCCCTTTACCTTGAGCTCTCTTAATCAATTCTGGTTCATTGCACAACAGCCAATCCAGAATAGCTGATCCTCTAGTGGGCTCAACCATGAGCTGCTCTAAAAGGGCATCTCATAGGCACTCTAGAAAATCTTCCTGAAAGAAGTGTGGTAAGTGTTTAAAAGGGGTATATTTGGACCATTTTCCATGATGGTAAGTGGTCACACGTTGCAGTGTGATAAATGAACAATCTAACGATTCCTGGTGGTGTTGGTTAGGTTTATATAAAGGTATTACAGAACTGGTTGCTTTAGCATCTCACCTAGAAACCCAAATTTAATATAGATGTGGATAATGTATTCAAGTGCTGAAATTAGCTCAAATTTTAAATCCCAAATCTTTTTGTATCTTTTCTCAAAACTTTAATACTGTGTTCCCTGGTCCTTGAATCATCCACTCATGTAAGTGGCATCTATCCAATTACCCTATTTAAATCAGTCATGATCTTGGACATCTCTTTCAAATCATTTTGGCTGTGGAGGAGTAGGGCCCCCCCCTCCTTTGTCCAGTGTGTGCCGTGTTTGTGCTCTTGGAAGCACTTTACAATAAATAAAATATTTATACAGGCAACAGTTTGTAGCCGTCCTGTAATACAGTCATAATGTCTGGCTGTCTGGATAAATCTGGTATTTTGGGAGCAGAGAGGTAATAGTGCAAGTACCATTTAGTTCCATTCTTTGTTACCTACTTGCATTATTACCTTTCTGCCCCCAAAATACCAGATCAGGAAGCTATCAACTTCTGCCTTAATATACCCATGGTCTTGTCCTCCACCGCAGCCTGTGGCAGAGCATTCCGCAGGTTCACTACCCTCTGCTAAAATAATTCCATCTTACCTCTGCTCTAAAAGGTCTCCCCTCAATTTTGAGGCTGTGCCCTCTAGTTCTGGATACCTCTACCATAGGAAACATCCACTCCACATCCACCCTATCTAGTCCTTTCAACATTCGTTCGGTTTCATTGAGATACCTCCTGCATTCTTCTAAAAGACATTTTTATATTTATCACTATTTTCACTCTGGGACTTGGTCAACTCAAATATGTGGTGGGTACACATTTGGGCGAGGGGGTGGGTGGGCAAACTAGAAGAGGGGAATCCTATTTTGTTGAAGAAGCTTACTTTGTGAAATGAACTGGTTCAGTGTTTCAGCAGCTGTCCTTATGGAATCAGTGATTGCTTTGGGTGTTTCATGTTTTACAGTCATATATCATTCTAACCTCTTGACATTAAAGACTCTCTGTTTCATCAGAGAGATGAGCACAAAGCAGTAGCCATCAGCACCCCCGATCCAGGCATTCACCTGGACTATAGAACTGGGTACTCTGGTACCTCTCACAGTCCCAAGACTTGCTGGTTAGTAGGTTAATTTGTCATTGTAAATGATCCTGTGATTAGGCTGGGGGTAAATTGGTGGGTTGCTGGATGGTGAGGCTCAGTGGGCAGAAGGGCCTGTTCTTCGCTCTGGCTTTAAATAAATAAATAATTCACCATTAAAACAGGCGAGGGATGGCAAAAATAATTGTATTCCTCATGTCATGACAGGCATCTATGTCTGCTAGACTGACCCAACATTGCCTCATCTATTCAGTTATCCCCATCAACACTACCCCAAAGCAACTTATCAATGTTGATCTCATGGTACTAAAACAGTAATGTTGACACACTCAAGGACCACACAAAGGCAGTTCTCAGAAATTCTTTGGCAACTCCCTGCCTCAGAGTCCATTGTTTACAGTTGTCTCAAAGTCAGTTATAACCGGGACCTGTGAGGAGACACCTGGGTTCTTTAACAGGAAGAGTCAAGACTGGTTTAACTAGAAAGAACATGAGTCAAAAGAGCCAGCTAAACACAAATATAAGGCATCCTGGATTGGAAGCTTTGAATTTCCTCATGGGAAAACAAGCACCTGTAGGCAGAAGTCCAGCAGTAAACTTGTGACCTAAAAACAGATAAATTGTAGAGAATGCAGCAAGAAGTACTCTGAAGACCAACTTAACCATGATTCTGTCCTAGATGTGACTGCTCTTCACTCCATTCAGCAGCCTATATACTCTTGACTGATGGGATGTGTAAAATGCCCAGAAGACAGTGAATCTCAGGGTAATATATGGTGAACCGTTCGCTCTTTGATATTAAATTTACTTTTGACTCTGACTTTGAAAATGGCTATAACCCACTTCAAAACTAAGGTCTTGGAAATATGCAGTATCCCTGCTGAAACAGCTGCTTATAAAATGCTTGGATGACAAAACAGGGGAGAAGACTTTGTACTATAGATCCGGAAATCTGGGTGAAAAAAAAACAGACACAGAACAGGTCAGGCAACGTGTGGAAAGAGAAGCAATTAGCATTTCAAGTCCAAGATCCTTTGTCAGTTCTGAGTATTTCATGCATTTTCACTTTTCGATGTGATAAGCCTTGCACTCAACTTTCACTGGACAAAGGTCCTCTATAACTCTCTGTTCATCTTGCTGCCTTCAGCATTAAGGTTCATAGTGAGCCATGTAATGTGTGTACCTCCTCCTAGGAGCCTCTTTTCATTGAAGGTAGAATGATGATGACATTTGCTAGTGCCTTCAATGTGCCAATGCATCCTTTTAGGAAATGGGTATTTGAAGATGAGGATTTTGGATCTGGGACAAAACTCATGATGTACTGTGCAGCTGTGGTCCCATTCTTCTCTGAGACCTGGACCAACCACAGAAAGAACCTCCAGGTATTCAAAAGATCCCACTAACTGGGTCTTAGCAAAGTGCTCCAAATCCACCGGAAGGCGAAGTGACCCAATGCCAGCATCCTCCTCCAGGCCAATGTTCCTGTTTTGAGAACCCAGTTATACTTAGTTTGCCTTTTTGATCAGGCCATGTCATCCCCATTCTATTCTGAGCTCAGCCATGGAAGGAGGTTACCAGGTGGACAAGCAAAGCTTTAAGTATTAATTATTTTTTAAAATCACTTTGAATAAATGCAACAACTTCACTGACTCCTGGGAATCCTTGGCCTATGGCTTCTCAATGTGAAGTAGCAGCATATGAGCTGGTATTAAGTACATTCAGACCAAGCCCTGTGTAAAATAGTGGAAAGAGAACCACCTCACACACTACCCACCCACTTGGCCAGTTGGCTCCCTTCCAGCCTATCTGTAGAAAAGCTGGAGTCTGGCTCTATACTCCGCAGTCTCCCTCTATAAATAAAGTCAGTCATCTTTGATCTGAAGGGGACTACTCAAGGAGTAGATGGAAATTTGGATAGATTAATGAATGATGTTGCAGTATTGGGTGAGTTTGGCTCAAGACGTATCACCTACCCTTTACTGCTTTCTTCGTGGTGTTGTATCTGTCATATTGTGGCACCTATAATCCTGAGTACCTTAACTTTCAACTTCAGCCTCTCCTCCCTCCCTTACTTAACTATTACCATCCTCATCTTGATCCAGCTATCACTGCCTTCACTTGCTGCACTCCTTTCCCTCACCTTTTATTACTGGCCATCTCCCCCATTTCAAGGTCTGATGAAGAGTCTCGACCTGAAATGTAGACTGTTCATTTATCTCCACAGATGCTGCCTGACCTGAGTTCATCCCACTCCTTTGGTTGTTGCTCCAGATTTCCAGCATCTGCAGTCTTTTGTCTCTTTTTCAATTCCTTGTTTTCTTTTGGCTTTGCATTTTAGCTTTATAACATTATTGATTGTCTAGTCTTTCTGAAAATGATAAGAATACTCGTTGGTTTCAAAATTCATGGTCTATTTATACTATCAATGCAGCTAATTAGGATATTCTAATCTGGCTCAATCCTCCTCTCAATGGAAATAATTTAAAGAAATAATTCTTAAATAATAGACTCATAATTTCCCTTGGCTTTCCTACGTATTCCAATGTTAGGATAGCTTTCTTTCTACTTGTAATTGAGTAACAAATTAAAAAGATGTGTCATTATCCAAACATACGAGTTTAAACTAGAATTAAGTCATCTAGACTCCTGAGTCCTTCAACCATTTAGTTAAATAAATGTGGCTGATTTATGCTATTAATGTGCAAACACGAGGAAATCTGCAGATGCTGGAAATTCGAACAACACACACAAAATGCTGGTGGAACACAGCAGGCCAGGCAGCATCTATAGGGAGAAGCGCTGTCGACGTTTCGGGCCGAGACCCTTCGTCAGGACTTCCTGTGTTCCACCAGCATTTTGTGTGTGTTGTTATGCTCTTAATGTTACAGCTTTATAGAAAAGCCTCAGATGTTAGCAATTTGAAACATAACAAAATACTAGCAACACTCAGCAGGCTGGATAACATCTGTGGAAAGAGAAATGGTTAAAATTTCAGATCTGGGGTTCTTCCTCTGATTTGTTGAATGATTCCAATATTTTCTATAATAATTTCGCTACGTGTTTGCATAATCTTATGAAGTACAGCTTTCTGATGTTTGTTTCAACTTGTTTAAAGGTTACAACTTGTAACCGTGTATTATTAATATAGCGGATTCCAGTTAATTGAGCCATTGGTTAATTGGGGCAGCCATTTATTTGGGACAACTAAGAACACAACCTACCGGTAATTGAGAAAATGGCCAGCATTCCCTTTGTTTATTTGGGACACTATGCCACTTAACTGGAACAGGAGCCTATTGCTGAACAGTTTCTAAACTAGCGTCATTCACGTGCACTTGCATGCCATTAGACACTACACCATCTTGAAGTGAGCACTTATCAAATACTATCAGTCATGTGTGTTTGTCTCTTTAAAAAAAAAGCAGCATATTTTTTGTAACTGATAGTTGATAAGAAATAAGCGTAAGATAATTCGGAAAGGTTTTGCTCAATGCTGTTTTGAGCATTCTGGCTTGGAGATACCAGAAATGGCTGAGAGTTGAAATGAAACTATTTCACTACTTCAAGTTAAGAACTATGAAAAATTCGAAGAAATTGACAATTCCCTTGAATATTAGAGAGGGAACAGCTTTGAGGTGCTTGGAAGTAGGTACAGAGGGGATGTTGGGGGTAAGTTTTTTACTCAGAGAGTGGTGAGTGCGTGGAATGGGCTGCTGGCGATGGTGGGCGAACTGGATACGATAGGGTCTTTTAAGAGGCTCCTGGATGGGTACATGGATCTTAGAAAAATAGAGGGCTATGGGTAACCCTAGGTAACTTCTAAAGCAAGTAAACATTTGGCACAGCAATGTGGGCTGAAAGGCCTGTATTGTCTGTAGGTTTTCCTGTTTCTATTACATGAAAATGAATATTTGGAGGATGCAGTAATCGACAGCATTGCATGAAGGCAGACCATTGTCTGCACTGGGTATCTGTGCTGATTTTGTTCAATTATAGACAAAAGAACGCAAAGCAGATGAATCACTCTGCCAATACATATTAGGAACTAATGCATAGTTTTATAGAACATTAGTATCATTGGATAGTGTTCTAATTTGTTCTGTTTCATTTATATACATAACTTATTTGCTAGTTTGTCTTTTTTATACCTTTTTAACTATTTATATGAAACTCTAGCTTAATTGGACCAAAATGTACTGGTCCCAATGTATCCCAGTTAACCAGAATTTACTGTACATTCTGTTGATGTGAAATCTCCTGCATTTTAAGCATTTGGTACTTTAAAAAAAAAAGTAACTCTTTACTCTATTGAATCGTGTGAATTCACAACTAAATTTAAGATAACTGATTTTACAACTCATGCATTTTACTACATTGTGTATTTGTAACAATCTAACTTTAAAAATGGATTTATTGTCATCTTTTATAATGAACATGATTAACTTGGCCTGAGTCCTGCTGAAGAGTCTTGGCCTAAAATGTACTCTTTTCCATAGATGCTGCCTGGCCTGCTGAGTTCCTCCAGCATTTTGTCTGTGTTGCTTGGACTTCCAGTATCTGCAGATTTTCTCTTCCTTGTAACTTAGCTTAATATTGTCATAGCCAGAGGAAGTAGTGGAGATAAGCACTCACTAACTATTAAATGCTCTCAATGGCGTGCGTTTCAAATAGCCTCTGAAAACCAAGTCCAGCACCTGGCCTTCACAGCTTAGCTATTGAGCCCGGCAGAACTGTTTCTACTGACAGAAGGGGCAAAAGTGAGTTACTGGTGCCTAAAAGAAAAAAAAAGTTGCTTTGGGCAGATGGAGCTCATCAGCCATGGTTGACAGCTCATCTAAGAGAAGGAGAACTCTGATCTCAAACTTCCTATGCCTTGTGCAATATCCACTCACGGGAAAGTCTTTGGAGTAAACCCTGAGGGAAAAATTCAGAGCTGCAATCACTAAGGCATTTTTACATTGAGTTCAGTGCTGACTGGCAAATCCTGCGATGTCACTGGTGCCAAATTGTATCCGTCTATGCCGTTTCTATGGATTCATTAGGTGCATGGAGAGGGGGAGCCTCCTGTAAGGGGCAACAGCTTGCTGTCCATATTATAGTGCTCTAAGGACGGGAGAAGTACTGGAGGATTGGCAGGTTGCAAATGTTCTCTTGTTCAAGAAAGGGAGTAGAGAGAACCCAGGAAATTAAAGATCAGTGAGTTTTACTTCAGTGATGGGCAGGTTGTTGGAGAAGATCCTGAGAGGTGGGATTTGTGAGTAAGGCATTTGATAAGGTTCCCCATGCAAGGCTCATTCACAAATTAAGGAGGCATGAGATGACTTGCTTTGTGGATACAGAACTGGCTTGCCCACAGAAGGCAAAGGGTGGTTGTAGATGGTTCATATTCTGCATGGAGGTCAGTGACCAGTGATGTTCTGCAGGGATCTGTTCTGGGACCCCTCCTTCTTGCGATTTATTTATTTAATAAATAAATGACCTGCGTTACATGTCAACGTTGCTTGGATTAACCGTAAGCGTCATTGAGGTGCGCCTGGAGGAGGCGTGGGGATGGCGTCATTGAGGTGTGCCTGGAGGAGGCGTGGAGATGGCATCATTGAGGTGCGCCTGGAGGAGGCGTGGAGATGGCATCATTGAGGTGCGCCTGGAGGAGGCGTGGGGATGGTGTCATTGAGGTGTGCCTGGAGGAGGCGTGGAGATGGCTTCATTGAGGTGCGCCTGGAGGAGGCGTGGGGATGGCATCATTGAGGTGCGCCTGGACAGGCCGTGGGATGGCGTCATTGAGGTGCGCCTGGAGGAGGCGTGGGGATGGCATCATATAACAAATGAGCGTAAGCTTTTTCTGTTGAATTCGGGAGGTATCTGAAAATTTCTGCAGCTAAGTGATGCAACGGACTGTGAGTTACCTGCAAGAGAGTGAGTTGAGTTGAGTTAGTTGAAGAGTTCACTACAGCAGTGGGCGTTCCCAATATTTCTCCGTGTCCAGAAGATTGTGATAATTTGCTGCATGCAGTGCATATTGGATACGTGACTGTCACTTCGTATGATCCATACTCTGATTTCTGGAGTATTCTGTGGCGACCACTTTTTGTTAATCCATACATGGATTCAGGTGTGACCACTTGTGTTAAGAAATGTTCCGTGACCATCACCTTGTGAAATCCCTATGTGGATTTTGGAACTTAGGCATAACTTTGGTATCCCTGCATGGACTCTAGTAATTGAGTGACGACCACTCAACTTCTGGAATCTTCTGTGACTGTCACCTCGTTATCTCTGCATGGATCCAGTGTGTTATGTGACGATCACTTGTCCTCTGGAATTTTCTGTGATTGTCACCTTGTGCCATCTTAATGTGGATTTATGAACCCTTCCTCACAGACACCTGTACCTGTTTCCATGGATTCTGGAACCTTCTGGATTGCCATCCTAGGACTCTGTTTGCGTAAGACTTGGGAGGAACTGTTTCCAGACCTCCACAGTTTGTGAGCTAAGATGCATTGCACTGTTAGTTTTTGGTTAGGAGAGCAATTGTTTTAATTGTCTAAGTTTTGGGTAGGTATTGAAAACATATTTGTTAACATTAAAATGTATGTCTGTGGTCTATGGCTGCTGGCACGTAACACCTGGATGAAGAAGTTGAAGAGTAGGTTGGTAAGTTTGCTGATGACATAATGGTTGGAGGTGTTGTGAATAGTCTGGAGGGTTATCAGAGGTTACAGCAGGATATTGATAGAATGCAGAACTGGGCTGAGAAGTGGCAGATAGAGTTCAACCCAGATAAGTGTGAAGTGGCTCATTTTGGTAATTCAAATTTGAAGACAGAATATAGTATTATTGATAAGATTTTCGGCAATGTGGAGGATCAAAAAGATCTTGGAGTCCATGTCCACAGGACACTCAAAGCTGCTGCACAGGTTGACAGTGTTGTTAAGAAGGCATTCATCAACTGTGGGATTGAGTTCAGGAGCTGTGGGATAATGTTATAGCTATACAAAACCTTGTTCAGAGGTTGGAGAACTGTGTTCAGTTCTGGTCACCTTACTACAAGAAGGATGTGGATACTATAGAAAGAGTGCAGAGGAGACGTACAAGAATGTTGCCTGGATGGGGAGCATGCCTTATGAGAATAGGTTGAGTGAACTCAGTCTTTTCTCCTTGGAGCGACAGAGGATGAGAGGTGACCTGATAGAGGTGTATAAGATGATGAGAGGTACTGATTGTGTGGATAGCCAGAAGCATTTTCCCAGGACTGAAATGGCTAACACGAGGGGGCATAGTTTTAAGGTGCTTGGAAGCAGGTACAGAGGAGATGTCGGGGCAAGTTTTTCACACTGTGGTGTGTGTGTGGAATGTACTGCTGGTGATGGTGGAGGTAGAAACAATAGGTCTTCTAAGAGAATCTTAGGTAGGTACATGGAGCTTAGAAAAAATAGAGGGCTAAGCGCTAGGGTAATTCTAGGCAGTTTCTAGAGTAGGTTACATAGTTGGCACAACATTGTGGGCCAAAGAGCCTGTAATGTGCTGTAGATTTCTATGTTCTATGCCCTGGCTGGTATATCATGTAGATGACTAGGACGCCATATCCGTGATCGGTCCTGACCAACTGAGGACCTCATGAATGTAGCTTTACATTGTAGTATGGAAATTGCCTCAGGCAACTTCTTCAAAAATGATCAAACATTGTTTTAGCGATATTGATTGTTTTTCTATTATTGCTCGGTGGATTTTGTTTACATTGTACAGGACATAAGCTTGATATAGTGTCATGGTTAATGCCATGCTTTACAGTACAGGCGACCTGGGTTCAATTCCAGCTGCTGCCTGTGAGGAGTTTGTACATTCTCCCCATGAACGCATGTGGTTTCCTCCGGGTGCTCCAGTTTCCTCCCATAGTCCAATGGCATACTGGTCGGTAGGTTAATTGGTCATTGTAAACTGTCCCATGATTAGGTTAGGGTTAAACCACAGGTTGCTGGGCAGTGCGGCTCGAAGGATCAGAAGAGCCTTTTCCACCCTGTAGCTCAATCGATAATTAATGTCTCTTCAGAAAGACAGCACTTCTGACAGTGCAAACTGCATTGACCTATCAGGCTGGAGTTAGTACTGAAGTCCTTGTGCCCTGGAAGGATGGAAGCTACTTCTAATATAAAGCTAACTTGCAAGATGTAATAGGTTTCCATTGCTTGTAAATATGCTTGATTTCTTTGGGATTGTATTAAGTATGGTAGGTCAACAACATGCATCCTTTAAATCAGTGAAAGAGATTAAGAAAATTAACAAGTAAGTCAATAAACAAAACTGTAATTGAAACAAGTGAAGATGTTTTAGGGCAGATGAATAAAAGCTTTGACAAAGAAGAGGTATTTAAGTTTCTGCTTTGCCTTCCTCTGAGGCAGGGGTTCATTCCCAACTTGGGTCCACAGATCCCTTGCTTAATGATGTTAGTCCATGACATTAAAAATGTTGGGAACCCCCTGCAGCCTGAAAGAGAAAACTAAACAAGTCTTTTCTCTTTTTTTTGTTTTTGCTATTCTATTTGAAAGTAATTTAGTTAAGATTTCTAGACCAGCTTCTGGAGTGAATGAATCAGCATATTACTGAAATGTTACTGCTGCAAACTTCCAAAGGGATTTCAAAACTGGTAAACCACTTTGTCAGATTTTGGATGAGGAAGGTTTTGATCAATAGCTTGGATATTTGTGTTTTGGAAAAAAAATCAGAATGGGTTAATATACAGATTTATGAATATTTTGATAACACAATATAGTCTCAGTTAGTTAGTATGAAGTCATCTGAATTGTATTATTATGTTAATTTATATTATACACAGGATTATTTTGGGATCAGGCTCTCTGTTGCTTCTTCTGTTACTTAAATTGCAAGATAAATGTTATATTGTTTTCCTTTGCTTTCTTCCATAGTTTTCTCATCAGCCATGACACAGAAGCTCCCATCAAACAGTGTCCTTTATGTCATATCCTGATCGAACGAAATGAAGGCTGTGCCCAAATGATGTGCAAAAATTGCAAGCATACCTTTTGCTGGTACTGCCTTCACAATCTGGATGTACGTATATTTTTTCAAATAACTGCTACACATTTAAGGACTTACTTGGATCACACTGTATGTTTTTTATTAAAGTTTCTTCAGGAGTTAGTATCAAGGCAGACAGCCTGACTGAAGGTGCACCCATCTATGTAGCAACTGATCTTATGTCAATACACTTGCACAGCACTGCCATTGTTAGTTGCATCTTAAGTTACCCAGATAGCAGATTGAGGCATTGTGCCAATTTCAAACAGTGCCAATTTCTGACTCCATATCCTTCCTCTCACTTCTTCCTCCTTCACTTCGGGACGCTGATTACCTCTCTACCTTCACATCCTTGTTGAGCCTCCGCCCTTTAAAAATATTACTAATATTTAGACTATTTCTTTGAGCATCTCCATTATTATTGTTTTTTGTTACTAGGTTTCTGAAAAACCTTAAAATATTTATCTTTGCTAAATGCACCATGGGAATGTATTTAGTTATGCTAACAACAATAAATTAAGGATGCTTTCAACCTCATTTAGGTTGTGAACTATAGAAAACTACAAATGAATGAATTAAGCGTTAACTTAAAAGGCTAATCTACACATTGTGTAGTTGATTATAAACTAAATCAGCAAGTTGTTGAAATTCAGTAGAATGTGAAGGTTCAATGTGATTAGTGGATGACCTGTACTTTTCAGAATGATATTTTCCTGAGGCATTATGACAAAGGACCATGTCGCAATAAGCTTGGCCACTCCAGGGCTTCAGTCATTTGGAACAGAACCCAGGTGAGTGCAACAGAAGTTGGAGTTGGAACTGCTTAAATTTTGACTTGATGTGGTATAACAGGCATTTTGGCATAGAAAATTGGATGCAGTTATTGGTAACAGTTGTGGGGCAGGATACCATAAAATATATGGGCAGAATTAGACCATTTGGCCTCTTTGAGTTTGCTCTGCCATTTCATCATGGCTGATCCAATTTTCCTCCCAGTCCCAATCTCCTGCCCTCGCCCCCTTGTGCCCTGACCAATCAAGAACCACACTGTTGTAGTGGGATTGAATTATCTTTGTGAATTGCTGTCCAATTTGAATGCTCGTTATTAAGACCATAAGAATAGGAGCAGAATTAGGCCACTCAACCCATTCAGTCTGCTCTGCTGTTCCACCGTGGCTGATTTATTATCTCTTTCAACCCCATCCCCCTGCCTTCACCCTGTAACCTTTGACACCCTAACCAAGAACTATTAACCTCAGTTTTAAATATACTCAAATACTTGGCATCCTCACACATCTGAGGCAGTGCATTACATAGATTTGCCACCCTCAGGCTAAATGAGTTCCTTTTTATCTCTGTTCTAAATGGATGTCCCTCTATTATGAGGCCATTGGTCCTAGACACACCCACTATAGGAGACATCTTCTCCACATCCACTCTGTCTAGGCCTTTCAATATTCCAATGCGATCATCCCCTCATTCTTCTAAATTCCAGTCAGTACAGGCCTAGAACAATCAAATGCTCCTCGTGCTTTAACTCTTTCATTCCCAGAATCATCCTTGTGAACGATTCTCATCCTCCACACCTTCTCCAATGCCAGCACTTCTTTTCCTCGATAAGGAACCCAGAACTGCTCACAATGCTGCAAGTGTGATCTGACCAATGCTTTATAAAGCCTCAGCATCACATCCTTGCTTGTGTATTCTAGTCCTCCCAAAATGAATGGTAACATTGCATCTGCCTTATTCTAGAGGCTCTGCTTTGCTGTGAGATTATGAAGGGGGTTGGGTTGAGATTTCTGTTTGTAAAAGTGACTGCAATGATGGATAGTATACTACATAATGCTGTGAGAAATGAACTGTGGCATAAGCAACAGTGTGTGTAGTTTGATTTGGAGAGTGTGCTATGTTATTTATGGGTGCATGCCATCATTCAAAATGAAACCTATTGGAAAATATAACAGAGTGGCTCATTATCAGCCTCCCACAGGGTAGCTTGGAATAACTTTGCGTTAAGAATTGTGTAACTTGATTAATGGTGCTATGGGTTAAAGAAGAACTAATGGCCTTGTCCTTCGCCCCTTTCTCCTGTACAGGTTGTAGGGATCCTGTTTGGATTAGGTCTGATTGTACTGGTCACATCTCCACTTCTACTTCTGGCCTCACCCTGCATCCTCTGCTGTGTCTGCAAATCCTGCAGGAGCAAGAAGAAACACAACCGTCCGCCTTCCACTTAAACTGGAAAAGCTTCCTGATCCCGTCTTCCTCTGGTGACAAACTACCTCACTTCACCTGCTTGTTGCTGCAGCTGATGTGGCTGCTGGGTCAGTGCCATGCAGGAATGTTTTATAGAGGATTAGTCAGGACAGAGGTGAGGGTTGCTTAGCATATAGTAACTGAATCAAGCAAGCAAAATGGATTTAGTGGATGCATTTTGGCAATATTGTCCAAACTATCTTTAAAATCCAAACTTTTACAGCCTCTGTTGTTCATAATCTGAAGATAATTGTATGTTTTCAGCTGTTTATTAGATGTTTTTGTGTAAGATTTTCACCATTAGACCAACTGCCTATCCACCATGTCTGTTATGATTTGGGCTGACCACTTAGGGATAGAATAAAGTTTAGAATTACAGTTTCGTTAGTTCTCGTGAAACTATGTTGTTTGTGCCTACATCTTGTTATTCTGCTTTTAAGGGAGCCCTGGGCTCTTTCTGGCATTTTGAGGTTTAAAGGCATTGTGTATGAGATGAGGAACTGTAATTTCTTACTACTTAGCCCACATTCTGATACCTGTTCTTCTGGAGTGTTGTTTAGGTTTCACTTTTTCCATTCGGTATTGCAAATTATAGCCTGGTACAATAAAAAGGATTAAGTTGCACGATAGGGTGATAAATTCAGTTCTGTTTTATATTCTATCAAAGAGGCCATAAGAATGTGGCACAAGGTGGTTCTCTTTGTTGCAACACTTGTGGTCTACAAGGAGTGGAAGGTGAGGCAGAAACAATTTATATGGAAACATGGATTTTAAAGGAAAATGCACATTGTCTTAAATTGGGCTAGACTATTTACATCATGCTTCCAAATTAAGGTAACTGCATATAGTAAGCAGACATTCATATCAGCTAACAATGGTATCCTGGAAATGCTTGACAGATCAATGGGGAGGAGGAGGGGAAGAGAGAGTTAAAACTTTAGATTAGTTGTATTTTGGGATTTTGATCAATGAAAGTTTCATTGACCTGAAATGGTTAATTATTTCATTCTCTGAGTGTTTTCTGCTTTTATGTCTGATTTTCAGCATTTTCATTTTACTTGCAACATTTGTGTTGAGAATGTCATCTTCAGAAAAATGGGCTATCTTTTAGGAATTTTACAATATCCATATCGTCCCTGGTTTTAGCGGCAGCTGATGCTGGATTTTGATTGGTGCTTAATTCATGACATGGAGTTTTACAGCATAGAACAGATCTTCATGGCAATTGCTTTCTGTAGGATCTATTCACTCTTTCCCATCTCCCTCTTTCCCTAAGGAGGAAGGATAAATATTGCACATTCCCCTTCAGGATTTCTTTTAGGTAATGGGTTCACATCCTATTGACACCTTTTACATATTAATTTATTTTGTTAATAAATATTTTCCCATCTTATTAATTTAATTTCCCCAATGTTATGATTTGTAGAATTCTCTCCCTTGCATTCAGATCTCTTCCAGACTTCACCTTTTTTTTGTCCTAGAACTTCCAAATCTCTGTACCCCTTTTGGAGTTCTCCATTCAGCTCTAGATTCTTTGTGCATTCCCCCAAATTTTGCTTAGTATATGTGGCTGCAAAGAGAGCTGTATAGTTCCCAAGTTATGAAATTTCCTCCCCAAACATCTTTATCTTCATGTTCTCACTGCCCTTTCCTTTTTGATGTGACTTGACGCTTAACTCTGACTAGAAGCACATGATCTAATGTCTCGGTTCACAATTTTTGTCTGAAGTGCCTGTGAGACCCCATAACATTGACAACACAAAGTACTGGTGTTAGGCATGAAAAATGTGTCCCTCTACTCTCATCTCTCCACATAATTAAAGCCTCTCTTCCCTCTAATCATCTAATTAATCTCTTTGCTTCAGCTATTAAACCTTGACAACTCTATTTTAAATCTACCATTCTTTTAATCGTACTGTAATAATTTGTTCATGTAGCCATTAACAATTCCTAACAAATTCCTGTGTTTATTTTTTAAAAAGGACTTCTTTCTTTTAGAATTTTATTTGCTTCCATATAGAAACATAATTTATATTGAACACTTTCAAAAAGTGTGTAGGAGTCTACTGTTTAGAGTTGGTCTCAACTAGTCACTAACTTATTTGCAACAGTAGAGTTGTAAGAATAAGACTGATTGAAGGTGGGATTTTAGAGGGAGAAAGATGTGAACATTATTGCAACCCTACACAATATTCATTGACACTAAAATTAATTCCACTGACAGGGAGTTGATTCAAAAAATAAAAGGAATAAAATGGTCCCTGAAGTAATCTTTCCAAAGTACAGAGCATAGAGATAACCAGAGACTGAAGATTTCACCTACCTTGCAGTGACAGCAGCTGTCACAGTGAGCTGAAGCAACCTGCAATATGAAACAATACTCTCTGAGGGAAAAGTTATCCTAATCTGGAAATCTGTGATGTCAAGTTTGTGTTTGAATCTACCAATTTTCAGCCTTGTTTATTGGCAAGACTTTTGAGAACAGCTGTGCTTCAATAATGATCCTGTGAAAAAGATGAAAAGATCTGTCAAAGGCAAGAGGGAATCATAAGGAAGTCTCAAAGTTCCTTTATCTGTACTGACAAATGTTGGCTTTCTTTGTGCACAGATAAAGGTTTTGAATCTTTTTTATATAGTAATAACTTTAGATCATGCTATAATGACAGATTCTGTCCCAGCATGACATTAAATGTTAAAATCAGCCAAGTACTTGTACAAAATTCACATAGTAAAATAAAAAATGGGTAGATGTTGAATAAGCCATTTAAGGATAACTTTTAAAATGATTGTGTTCTGTATGCAGAGCTTTGAGCAGTGGGAATATTTATGAAGAGCTTCTTTGAACACACTCTCTAGTGACAATAAAAGTAAAGTTCTGCTTTTGGTCAGAATTGTGCCAGAGTTATCTCAACAATGCTTAGAACAGTAATACTGCAAAATTTGATAATGACTGATCATTTGTTTTTAGGCTAGAGTCCATTTTTTTTTGCCTGATAACCTTCCAATGAACACTAGATGCTTACAGGCTGCTCTATCGGTGTACCCCTTCCTTTGTAGGTATCGTCCTACTTGCAGGGAAAGTGAGGACTTGTGTTCATAAACCACCAATAACACTGTCCTAAAGCACTTTGCAACCAGCTATTCAGTTCCAAAATGTAGTTATTGTGGGAAAAATAGCAGCCACTTTATGCCAGCAGCATTGTAACAAGATGTAGGTCTGTTGATGGGTAAACACTGCCCATACTCCCAGACCTTCCATTTGAAAAAGGAAATCTTGATGGACAGTTGTTGTGATACAGCCCATAGCAGTACCGGAATCTGTACTGCATTGGAATGTCAGCCAAGGCGGTGCAGTAACATTCCTGGAATAGGGCTTGAGCACATGACATTCCAACAGACATATTAATTTTGCAAAAATATATACTTTTTTAAAAGTGTCACACTTGCCTCTGAATCTGAATGTTCTGGGTTCTGGGTTACGCAATAATTTTAACAGTGATGTTTTATCTCTTGTACTTAAGATTTTGCATATCAGATGTTGTGCATTAACAGGGCTGCCTGTGCTGGAGTCCTGAGCACTGTCTCTACAATTAGAGACTAGTTGTCAAGGTAGTCAGATGAAGACTTAGAGCACTAATATTACATTACATGAAGACTTTATACCTAAATGTCATAATGTTAAACAAACAAGCGACGTTCAGCTTTGCAGGGACTGAACAACTTGCTTTTCTAAAACAATGGCCTCACAGATTTGAATCTGAATAGTTTTTGGGTCAATGATGCTCAGCCCTCTGGCACCAGAGGTAGTCATTTCAAGGGCCAAAACAAGGTACTGATCAGTTGTTAACTGAGAGCTTATGTTAGGATGTTTAGTTTCTTACAGAGAGCTATTGATCTCTGGAGAGAACAGGGTGGAAGGTTGGCTGAAACAAGATTGCTGGACTCATTTAAGAAACATCCATACGCTGTAGTCCAGAATAATGAAGTCCACTGAGCAGAGTGGCATTCCATAGGGTGATAGACACTGAAGAGTGAGACTGAGATGTAGGGGATTCAGGAAGCAGCCTGGCTGTGGCAATAAAATTTGAGTATTGTATTGTCGTAGTTCAAATCTCAAATGCTACATGCTTGAAGCACTCTATAGCCTGCATTGCTTCTTACAAGGTACATAACTGAAGGGGGTTTACTTTGTATTCCACATGTTACTAAATATAATTGTGGCAGAAGACAACTCCATGAGTTGACCTGACTTGATGGAGTTTATTTTAACCATATTGGGGAATTCCAGAAACTGATGATTTGGGTTGGGAGAGTTTATAGCAGTTCTTTTAAAAAAAGAAAACAAAATAGCAAGCTCAAGAAAATGCACAATCAGGATGGGTCACAACCCTCTTCTGGAATGTGGGTGGATCCTTTTAAAATAGAGATTAAAATATTTAAGTTTGTTCTAGTTGGTTAAGTTTTGGAAAGCCCAGGTCCTGAAGGAGGTGACAACTGCAGAGGTAGGTGGGTCCTTGCACCTGAATTTTCTGACCTCAATGTGTTTCTGTCTCTACCCCCCGCCCCCCAACATCAGGGCCCTGGAGACGGAGTACTTGTGCTTTGTGATTCCATTCATCCCTTCATGCCTGTCCTGTTCTTTTTTCAGATTGCTGTACCTCACTATTCTGTTCTTGTTCCAGTTGCACTATGGCAGACTCCTTGTCATTGTTGCATGGGGTGTGTCTGTCATATTTGTGATATTTGGTTTCTTTCACATAGCAGAACAGAACAAAGCAGGGCTTTGGAAATCGGGCCAGACAATTTCAGTCCAAACAGCCTGGTCCCTAATTTTAGATCTAATTTCATTGCTATGTACATCAATAGCACTTTTATCAGTTTAATCAGACTCAGCATAATTTTGTACTTTGAGTCCAACATCCTATTTGATATAATTGTCAAGGATGCCATTAATGGGCTGTTATTACTGAAGGGAGAAGTGGGGGTACAGAAGTGGGGGGACATTTATGGGCTATCACTACTTGGGAGTGTAACAGTCAGCTGCCATTTTAATCTGCTACAGTCCTTTTGGTGAAAGAACTCATAGCTCAGGGAAGTGATGAGATCCAGAATTTAAAGCCATTGACAATGAAGAAATGATGATACTTACTCAAATGAGGAAGATCTGCGATTGGGAGGGAACATAGAAGAACAAGATGGCAATTGTGTTGGAGCTCACTGATACAGATATTTGTTCCATTCCGTCTGAGGGGTGTAGACATGAATGAAGTTCATGGTAGGCTAAGCTTTTATATGTCAAAATGTTGTTGAAATGTGGTGATGGTTGTAGGGTGGGGTGAGGTGAAAGGAATGTCTGTAAATTGGACCCCAAGTTTGTGTTGCACTTTGTTTTATAGGTTATTTTCACCCCCTCCCCATCCCACCACCCACATGAAAATCAGGCTAGGGACCTATAAGGGGAGAGTGGGCAGAATGTGATAGCACTGGTCTGGAGCAGTGCCCTTTGAAAAAATTGCTTTGTGAACCAAGTGGTTGTCGTTGTCCAAGTATATGAAAAGCAAGTTTATGAATTGTTTGAAGACAAAAAAAAAGCCCACACTTGATTCTGGCAATGGGTATTAAATACCATTGGCTTTACCTGCGGGGATATCTAACATCCAAAGAATCGTGTGACTGTTGTGGAGTTTATAGTTCTAGATGCTTTCCTGAGGTTCCACCAGGTTATTGCAGTTTAGCAGCCAATTCAAGCCGCCTTCCTTCCCTGTGTCCCATATCTTCCAACTGAATGGAGAGAAAGAACTGGTTAATAAAAATGAGGGGGGAGGCAGCAAAAGTCACAACCATTCCAAAGTTCCAGTGATTTTATTATTTCCACGGGTGTTGTTCACAGCAGTAAATGTAGCAATTTGTGGGCTGTTCCAGAGGATTGGCAAACTCAGCTGCAGCTGCACTCTAATAAACTGAACAACACTTACAACTGCCTTACGCTTCCCTTGGCAACTTCAATACCATGCCTGTATGTTTCTGTCGGGGGAAAAAAATCATGAGAACAATGTTACAAATCTATGCACCTTACAAATACAGATAAATATAAAGCTCTATGTAATTGTGCCATATTGCTGAATAATGTTAAAAGTTTGTAAGAAAAACTTAGTTTTGAAGCTTATGTATATTTTGTTAGATATAAAAATAAATCTATTGCTTTTTATTGACTGTTTTTTGACTTTTTTTAAAACTGGGATTTGGCAGCCATCCTTTATCAACTATATAATGGAAGAATAGGGTGTCCTTTGTCATTTATTTCCTGTCTGACTGGAGTGTCTGAAAGAAATAGTGGTCTCCCATTTAAACCACAGAAGTTAGGTAACAAATGGGAAACTGAAAATGGTGGGGTAAGCAGAATAGGTAAAATAACACGAGTAATGAGTGTACATTTGGTATTCACCGATTCAGGAAAATTATTATATTCCTTTGTCCTTTTGGGTGGGGGGGGGGGTGGAACTTCATTTTGAATAGTTTGGAGCCATCACCTATTGGATATGCTTTACCTGCCATCCAAGTTCATAAGACCTGCAGTGGCAAAGAAAACTACTCGGTTGTGTCAACCATCAGTTCTACGCACTGAGTGAAAATAATCTATAACATGTATAGAAACAGTGAATGGACAGCCTCTGAAGAGATGTTTTGCTTCATCTACTGTCTCTCCTAAAGGGAGTAACTCTCTGGAATACATCTATCCCCCGTGGCTTTTCATTCCAGGGAAAAATGCCATCCCCCTTCTCACAATTCCTCCGTCTCCACCGCATCTGCTCTTAGGATGAGGCTTTTCATTCCAGGACGAAGGAGATGCCTTTTTTTTAAAGAAAGGGGATTCCCTTCCTCCACCATCAACTCTGCTCTCAAATGCATCTCTCCCATTTCACGCGTATCTGCTCTCACCCCATCCTCCCGCCACCCCACTCGGGATAGGGTTCCCCTTGTCCTGACCTACCACCCCACCAGCCTCCGGGTCCAACATATAATTCTCCATAACTTCTGCCACCTCCAACGGGATCCCACTACCAAGCACATCTTTCCCTCCCCCCCCCCTGCTTTCCGCAGAGATCGCTCCCTATGTGACTCCCTTGCCCATTCGTCCCCCCATCCCTTCCCACTGATCTCCCTCCTGGCACTTATCCTTGTAAGCGGAACAAGTGCTACACCTGCCCTTACACTTCCTCCCTCACCACCATTCAGGGCCCCAGACAGTCCTTCTGGGTGAGGCGACACTTCACCTGTGAGTCGGCTGGTGTGGTATACTGTGTCCGGTGCTCCCGGTGTGGCCTTTTATATATTGGTGAGACCCGACGCAGACTGGGAGACCGTTTCGCTGAACACCTATGCTCTGTCCATCACAGAAAGCAGGATCTCCCAGTGGCCATACATTTTAATTCCATGTCCCATTCCCATTCTGATATGTCAGTCCATGGCCTCCTCTACTGTCAAGATGAAGCCACACTCAGGTTGTTGGAACAACACCTTATATACCGTCTGGGTAGCCTTCAACCTAATGGCATGAACATTGATTTCTCTAACTTCTGTTAATGCCCCTCCTCCCCTTCTTACTCCATCCCTTATTTATCTATCTATCCATTCATTTCCCCCCCTTTTTACCCTCTTTCTCTCTCTGTCCTGCTCACAATCACTCCTTGCCTGCTCTCCATCTCCCTCTGGTGCTCCCCTCCCCCTTTCTTTCTCCCGAGGCCTCCCGTCCCATGATCCTTTCCCTTCTCCAGCTCTGTATTACTTTTGCCAATCACCTTTCCGGCTCTCAACTTCACCCCACCCCCTCTGGTCTTCTCCTGTCATTTCAGATCTTCCCCCTCCCACTTTCAATTCTCTTAACACAACACACACAAAATGCTAGTGGAACACAGCAGGCCAGGCACAATTGGTAATTATCTTACAGAACATTATTTTTATGTTGAGGTACACTCAGTGGTGACTTTATTAGATAACTCCTGTACCTAATTAAGTGGCCACTGAATCACAGTCAGGTTTATTATCACTGGCATGTGTCGTGAAATTTGTTAACACAGCAGCAGCAGTTCAATGCAATACATGATATAGAAGAAGAAAAATACATAATAAAAATAAGTAAATCAATTACAGTATACATATTTTGACTAGATTAAAAATCATGCAAAAAACAATGTATATCAAAAAAGTGAGATAGCGTTCACGGGTTCATTGTCCTTTTAGGAATCTGATGGCAGAGAGGAAGAAGCTGTTCCTGAATCGCTGAGTGTGTGCCTTCAGGCTTCTGTATCTCCTGCCTGATGGTAACAATGAGAAAAGGGCATGTATGTTTGTGATCTTCTGCACACCGCTCTATGTAAACTCTAAAGCAGTGTTTCCCATCCTGGGGTCCACAGATCCCTCAGTTAATTGCAAGGGTCCATGGAATAAAAAAAAGTTTGGGACACCCCCCTCCCCCTGTTATGGGACTGTTGTGTGTGAAAATCCTAGGAGATCAGTTTCCAAGATACCTGAAACCACTCTGGCACTAACAGAGTGGTCAAAGTCACTTAGATACCATTTCTTCTCCATACTGATGTTTGGTCTGAACAACAACTGAACCTCTTGACCACAGCTGCATCTTTTTATGCATTGAATTGCTTCCACATGATTGGCTGATTAGATATTTTCATTAATAAGTAGGTGTGCCTAATAAAGTCACCACTGAACCTACATTCTGATTCAAACCAGAAGCCAGGAAAAGGGCATGCAGTGACATGGGAATTTGAGACTGCTGCATGATCACTTCAGTCCACAGTATATGCATAAACCTGTTCCCGATTGTGCTTCATCTGATCGCACAATTAAAGTTCAAAGTACATTTTAATATGTTGCAGGCATACTCAATAGATTTATAGAATAGTAGCTATAACTGAACCATGGACCAACTACAGGGCATTCAGTCAGACTACAGAAGACAACAGACTGTGCAAATGAAAAAAAAAGAAAAAAAATAATATAAATAAATACGCAATAAATATTGAAAACATGAGTTAAGAGCCCTTAAAATTGAGTACAGCAGTTGTGGCAATATTTCAATGATGGAGCGAGTGAAGTTATCCCCTTTGGTCCAAGACCATGATGGTTAAGAGGTAAGACTGTTCCTGAACCTTCCAGATGGCATCAGCAAGAAGAGAGCTCATCTTAGGTTAGCAAAAGTCAGTCAATTCGAATGCTACTTAACCCACTGCGTAGTCATTATTTTTGATCTGTTCGTTCAGTTTGCCTCTCCCAGGTTTCAGACCACATTCGCTTTTATCAGTTACATAAGAGTATTCTGGAGCTGCTCAAAGTCTTGAGCAACACACTTATGGTGCCTTAGGAACTTGGCCAGTCAGGCGGCATTTATGGACAGGAATAAATGGTCAACATTTCAGGGTGAGACCCTCCATCAGGATTGCACGCATCAATCTCTCACAGCAGTTTTCAAGGAGATATTAGACTACGTAGTGGAATAGAGTTCAAAAGAAGCAATCAGGGTAGTCGGGGCATTCTGTGCGCAATAGTTTCAAGGAGCTATTGTATTATGTGGGGGAGGGAGTTCAAAAGTGAGTGGGAGTAGTTGGGGCATTTGGTGCACCACAATTTATGAGGAGGCATTGGATTGTGCGTAATTAGGCACTTGGCAAGGGCCAATAAAAAAAAAGTTGGGGTTTAAGTGAAGTGGCCGTTGTAGGAGTAGGCCAGTGTTAGAGCGGGGAGTTCAGGCTTTGACTCATAGAAGCTTCAGTGAAAAAGGGCAAAGGCTGTAGGTAGATATTTCCATTTAATTTTTATTCCTTTCTTATAGCACAGTTAGAGCAGTTGGACTGGTAGGCAGCAGAGTGGAGTGCTCTTGCAGGATGTGGGAATGCAGGGAGACCTCCAGTGTCCATGATGATGACTACACTTGCAAGAAGTGCAGCTTTCTTCGGACTGTATTAAGGAATGGAACTGGATGAACCCTGGATTATTCAGGAGGCCGAGGGACTGATCGACAGGGCATACAGGAGGTGGTTGCACCCTACATGCAGGACACGGGTAACTGGGTGATCGTCAGGAGTGGGAAACGGTATAGAGCGCCAATGCAGAGTACCCCTGTGGCCATTCCCTCAGCAGCAGGTCAACACCTTTGGATATTGTTGGGGGGGTGGGGAGAATGACCTCGCAGAGGAAAGCCACAATGGTCAGGCTTTGTGGCTCAGAAGGAAAGTGGGGAGAAGGGGTGAGCTTAGTGATAGGCAGTTCAATGGTCAGGGGAACAGACAGGAAGTTCTGAGGATGAGATCGAGATTCCTGGATGGTATGTTGCCACGCGGGAAAAAGTGAAATTTTGAGAGTACAGTGTTTGTATGTTCCTGTTAGAATAAAAGGCAAGGATACATGTTTAGGGAACCTTAAAGTTTTCAAGAGATATTGAGGTCCTAGTTAAGAAAAATGAGGTACATAACAGGGATAGGTGAGTAGGAACAAATGAAGAGTAAAAGAAATTTAAGAGAACACCCAAGAAGGAAATCAGGAGGACTAAAAGAAGGCATGAGGTTGCTCTAGCAGACAAGGTGAAGGAGAATCCTGAGGGCATCTACAGATATATTAAGAGCAAAAGGGTTGCAAGGGACAAAATTGCTCTCCTGGAAGACCAGAGCAATAATCTATGCGTGGAGCTGGAAGAGTTGGGGAAATCGTAAATGGATTTTTTTTTGCATCTATATTTACTTGAGGAAGTTACCAGGAAAGTTGATGAAAGTAACGCAGTAGATGTTGTCTAGATGGACTTTGACAAGGTCCCTCATGGGTGGTCGGTCAACAAGGTTCAGTAAGATGAGTAGTAAGGTTCAGGTTCAGTCACTTAGCATTTAGGATGAGGTAGTAAATTGGATTAGACATTGGCTTCATGGGAGAAGACAGAGGTGGCAGTAGATGGTTGCTTCTTCTACTGGAGGCCTGTGACTAGTGGAGTGCAGCAGGGATTGGTACTGGGTCTGCTGTTGTTCGTCATCTATATCAGCAGTCTGGTTGATAAGGTGGTAAACTGAGTCAGTAAATTTGTGGATGACACCAAGATTAGGGGTGTAATGGATAGCAAGGAAGACTATCAAAGCTTGCAGCAGCATTTGGGTCAGCTGGAAAAATGGGCTGAAAAATGGAAGATGGAATTTAATTTCTACAAATGTGATACGTAGCACTTTGGAGGACAAACCAGTGTTGAGTGGTAGGGCACTGAGAGATGGGGTAGAACAGAGGGATCTGGAAGTACAGGTCTATAGTTCTTTTCAGTGGTGTCACAGATAGTTAGGGCTGTAAAGATAGCTTTTGGCACGTCGGCCTTCATAAATCAACGTATTGAGTATAGGAGTTGGGATGTTATGTTGAACTTGTATAAGATGTTGTTGAGACCTACGTTAGAGTATTGTATGCAGATTTGGTCTATAGTAAAGATGTCAATGAAATTGACAGAATGTAGAGAAAAGTCACAACGACGTTGCCAGGACTTGAGGGCCTGACGTATAGTGAAAGGGTAAATAGGTTAGGACTTTATTCCCTGCAATGTGGAAGAATGAGGTGAGCTTTGACAGAGGTATACAAAATTATGAGGAACATAGTAAGGGTATATGCAAACAGACTTTTTCCACTGGGGTTGGGTGAGACTAGAACTAGAGGTCATGGGTTAAAGGTGAAATGTTTAAGGGGAACATGAGGGGGTATTAAGTCTTAAGTCAGAGTGTGGACAAGTTGCCAGCAGGAGTGGTTGATTTCAACATGTAGGCCTTCGTTAGTCTTGATAGACCATGGATTTGTGCCTTGGAAAGTTTCCAAGGGCAGGGTTTTTTTTAATGGAAGGCCGACAGTTGCCCAAGCTGCAAGTCTCCCCTCTCCACACCACTGACGTTGTCCAAGGGAAGGGAATTAGAACCCATACAGCTTGGCACTGGTATTGTCGCAGAGCAATGTGTGGTTAAGTGCCTTGCTCAAGGACACACACGCAGCCTCAGCCAAGACTCGAACTAGCGACCTTCAGATAACTAGATAAATGCCTTAACCACTTGGCCACATGTCAACATGATTTCAACATAGATTTCTACATTTAAGAGCAATTTGGAGAGGAATGTTGATCAAAGGTGTACAGAGGGCTATGGTCAAGGTGTCGGTTGGTGGGACTAGACAGATTAGTTTTTCAGCCTGGACTAGACGGATTGAATGACTGCTTGTGTGCTGTCATGTTGTATGACTCTACAACTGTTGCTCAAGGCTTCCAGCATCTGATGTGAAAATCCAGCATTTTGTGTGTGATGCACTAATGATCAGACACCTCAATGAACTTGAATGTCTTTCCTCCTTTATTGCAAACAAATTCAACTCTTATTTTCAACTCCCATGCTGTCTGTACAAGTATCCTTTGCTGCTCATATAATAGCTCTATCTGTTAATATTGTGACTGTCTATTTCTTGCTACAGGTGGATAGAGGTGCAGGTACAAACATAAGATCTTTAATTGAAGACTGTGACTTGCGGCTGAACGACGGTGGCAAGTAATATAATGCATTAAGGTTACCACATGGTTCTTTCATTAATCAATTTCCAGGCTTATTAACTTTATTTAATACTCTTTTGTTTTATTTTCCCAAGGCATTGTTAGGGTTTTTCACATCGGTTCAGGAACGTGATGGAATGTGAAGTATGAATAGTAATAATTTTTAAAATTAAAAAAACAGCTTTGTACCAAATATCTGCTGTCTACAGGGTACTGGCCCACGGCAGGAGGCTTGCTACGTGGGAGATGGTTTGTAAACTAACGTGGCCATGCAACATTCTCACAACACAGTCACAACTCAGTGATTAGACCCCAAAGTGGACACAGAGCTGAGTCCCAGAATGCAGAAAAAGGACAATGTTCTCTACACTGGTCTAAAGGAGTGATTGCGTCTGCCAGGATGTCAGTGACTAAGGAGTGTACAATAATTAATTATAGGAAAATCCTCAGGGAGTGGTCCTTGTGTAACAGGAGGTAAGCCAAAGTGAAGTTGAGACAGAATCAAAGGAACACCATTGAAAAGTTCTGGGAAGGTGAGTCATCACACAGAGCAGACGCGTTGGAAGTGGAGGAACACGTGTGTTGTCAAGGCGGTTTTGAAATATTAATAACTTGTGATGAGCAGATTCAAAAGCATGCTTAAAAAATGTTCAGCAAATCAGGAAGCATCTGCGGAGGGTGAACCTGTGTTAATGTTTCTGAAATAAAAACTGAAATTCTGGAAGAGGGAGAAACAGCGCAGATGCTGGAAGTAAACCACAAAATCTAAAATTCGATGCTGTGCCTGGAAAGTTGCAATGTGCATATTTCCTAATGGCGAAGGAAGGGGCCATTTGACCTCTTCAGCTCATGCCCGCTTCCTGAGTGATTCCACTCCTCCCACAGATTTTTTTATTTAGAGATATAGTGCTGAACAGGTCCTCCAGGCCCATTGAGCTGCACCACCCACCAACCCACCTACTGTATTAACTATATGCTAATCACAGGTCAATTTGCAATGACCATACTAAACAGAGTATCTTTGGAATGTACAAGGAAACCAGAGCACACAGTGGAAACCCACATACTCGTGGGAAGCATGTAAGAGCTTCTTACAGATGGTGTTGGAATGGAACTCTGGTCTCTGACACCCCGAGCTGTAGTAGTGACATGCCAGCCGGTTACCGTGGCTCCCCACTTTGGTTACCTCCTGTTTCATAAGGACCACTCCCTCAGGATTTTCCTGTAATTAATCATTGTAAGCTCCTTAGTTACTGACTCCTATAACCTATTCTCTTTTCAGAACAAATTTAGAATAGAAAACTTAGAACATTAAAGTGCAGTACAGATCCTTCAGCCCACGGTATTGTGCTGACTTTACAATGTACTCTGTTCAATCTAACTCTTCCCTCCTATGCAGTCCTCCATTTTTCTGTTATCCGTGTGCCTATCTAAGATATTCTTAAATGCCTTTAATGTACCTGTCTCAAACACCACCCTAGGGAGGGTGTTCCATGCCCATGCCAGACTCTTATTCCTGACATCCTATACTTCTCTCCAATCACCTTAAAATTGTACCTGTTTGTATTAGCCATTACTGCCCTGGGGAAAAAGGTATCTGGCTGTCCATTTGATCTATGCCCCTTATCATCTTGTACACCTTTGTGAAGTCCCTGCTCATCCTCCTTTGTTCCAAAGAGAAAAGACCGAGCTACCTCAACTAATTTTCATTAGGCATGCACTCTGTTCCAGGCAGTGTCCTGGTAAATCTCCTCTGCACCCTCATCAAAGCTTCCACATTCTTTCTATAATGAGACAACCAGGACCGAACACAATATTCCATGTGTCTAATCAGGGGTTTATAGGGTTACAACATTATCTCAGTGCTCTTGAACTCAATCTCACAACTAATGAGGGCCAATACCCTTCTTAACAAACCTATTGTAAACACAAAGTGCACTGCAGATGCTGTGGTCAAATCAAGACGTACAAAAAAGCTGGATGAACTCAGCAGGTCGGGCAGCATCCGTTGAAAGAAACAGTCAATGTTTCGGGTCGAAACCCTTCGTCAGGACGATAGATGAACATCAAATTCTCCAACTTCTGGTAATTCCCTCCCTCTCCCTTCCCCATCCTACCTTCACTCTGTCTCCTCTTCTAGCTGCCTATCACCTCTCATGACTCTGCTTCTACTACCCATAGTGCTTTCCCCTTAGATTCCTTCTTCACCTCTCCTGCCTATCCCCTCCCTGCTTCCCCTCCCCCACCCCTTGATCTTTCCTCTGATTGGTTTTCCACCCTCCCCCCACCTTCTTTATAGGGCCCCTGCCCCCTCCTTCTTTAGTCCTGATGAAGGGTTACGACCTGAAACGTTGACTGCTTCTTTCAACGGATGCTGCCTGACCTGCTGAGTTCATCCAGCTTTTTTGTACGTCTTAACAAACCTATCAACTTGTGCGGCAAGTTTAAGGAATCTATGCATGCTGGCCCCAGATTCCTCCACATTGCCAAGTGCCCTGTATTTTGCCTTCAAATTCAAGCTTGCAAGATGAATCACTCCAACTTTCACTTCTCAGCCCAGGTCTGCATCCTGTCACTATCGAAAACTCCACCAACGTTCATGTCATCTACAGACTTATTAACCACCCTTCCACTTCTTTATCCTAGTCATTTATAAAAAGCACATGGAACTGGTCCCAGAACAGGTCCTGGTGGAATACATTGGCAGAATGTGCTCCATTTGGTACCACCGTCTGCTTTCTATGACCGAGCCAAGTTTGTATCCACACAGCCAAGTTTCCCTGGATCCCCTGCCCCCTAGCTTTTTGAATGAATCTACCATGGAAAACCTTATCTAACACCTTACTAAAATCCATATCCATCACGTCCACTGTTCTACCTTTATCAATGTGCTTCGTCCGCTCCTCAAAGAATTCAAACAGGTTTGTGAGGCATATCACAGAATGTATGCTGACTATCCCTAATCAGACTATGCTTCGCCAAACGCTCGTAAATCCAATTTCTAAGAATCTTCTCAAATAATTTGCCCACCACAGGTGTGAGACTTACTGGTCTATAATTTCCAGGGTTACCCTTTCTTGAACAAAGGAATAACATTTGTCACAATTGTAAGCAAGATGGGAGAGCAGAAACCTGATTGGATGAGGGCTAACCAATCAGGAGGTGTGGACTATGGGGTGGGTGGAATAAATTCCACCGGACTAAACATGCCCAGGCTGTCATGGTCCTGACTGGCAATTCCCCATCTTGCCATGATCTCATTGATTGTGCCTTAATTCCTGTCGGCTGATTCCCTGATTGCTAGTCCCATTAATTACCGCATACCTGATTCCTATTAGCGAACATAGGATAAAACTTGGGCGTCACAACCATGCAGTGCCAGTTCGTCGGTCAACTCTAGTGTGAGTAAACTTCATTTCCTGATTCCTTAGGACCGTCAGTTCTAAGCTCCATGTCATTTCCTGGATACTCTACGTAAACCTTGTCTCTGTGTGAAGACTCTCCTGGATACTGGCTCCCTGTTCGCGACAGTGCTAACACCTCACGACTCTGCCTCAGTGCCTGTGTCCTGCACTTGGGTTCGTCCCCAGCCTCGTCCTGGCAACAGAGGCATCATCCCTGATGAAGGTGGCAGTTTGTCATCGAAACATAGGTTATAATTGATACCTGTACCTGGCTGGAAGCCCAAGAAGTTTATTTGTCTCCAGGGCCCTGTCTGATCCTTGCTTCCTAAACCTTAAGTAAACTTTCTTCCTCTTGACTAGATGTTCCATGTTTCTTGTGAAACATGGTTCCTTCACACTACCATCCTTTCTCTGCCTCAATGGGACAAACCTGTCCAGAACCCTCTACAAGTACTCCTTAAAGAATCTCCATATTTCCATTGTGCTTTTCCCTGACTACATCTGTCCCCAAATTATGCTCCCCAGTACCTGCCTAATCGCAGCATAATTCCCTTCCCCCAATTAAGTACTTCCCCATTCCATTTGCTCCTATGCCTGTCCAAGGCTATAGTGAGTTGTGGTCACTATCTCCAAAATGCTCTTCCTTATAAAGATGTTACCAGGACTTGAGAACCAGAGTTATAGCGACAGATTGAACAGGGTAGGACTTTATTCTCTGGAGTGTAGGAGAATGAAGGGAGATTTGATAGTTATACTTGGTTTAGCAAATAAGGTGGAAGTAAATCCGAAAGGTTTCTACAGTTATATTAAAAGCAAGAGGATAGTGAGGGATAAAATTGGTCCCTTAGAGAATCAGGGTGGTCAGCTATGTGTGGAGCCGAGGGAGATGGGAGAGATTTTGAACGATTTCTTCTCTTCGGTATTCACTAAGGAGAAGGATATTGAATTGTGTAAGGTGTGGGAAACAAGTAAGGAAGTTATGGAACCTATGACAATTAAAGAGGTGGAAGTACTGGCGCTTTTAAGAAATTTAAAAGTGGATAAATCTCCGGGTCCTGTCAGGATATTCCCCAGGACCTTTAGGTGAAGTTTGTGTAGAGATAGCAGGAGCTCTGACGGAGATCTTTCAGATGTCATTAGAAACCGGGATTGTGCCAGAGGATTGGCGTATTGCTCATGTGGTTCCATTGTTTAAAAAGGGTTCTAGAAGTAAGCCTAGCAATTATAGACCTGTCAGTTTGACATCAGTGGTGGGTAAATTAATGAAAAGTATTCTTAGAGATAGTACTTATAATTATCTGGATAGACAGGATCTGATTAGGAGTAGCCAGCATGGATTTGTGCGTGGAAGGTCATGTTTGACAAACCTTATTGAATTTTTTGAAGTAGTTACGAGGAATGTTGACGAGGGTAAGGCAGTGGATGTAGTCTATATGGACTTCAGCAAGTTCCACATGGAACAACTTTGACAAAGTTCCACATGGAAGGTTAGTTAAGAAGGTTCAGTCGTTAGGTATTAATGCTGGAGTAATAAAATGGATTCAACAGTGGCTAGATGGGAGATGTCAGAGAGTAGTGGTGGATAATTGTTTATCGGGATGGAGGCCGGTGACTAGCGGGGTGCCTCAGGGATCTGTTTTGGGCCCAATGTTGTTTGTAATATACATAAATGATCTGGATGATGGGGTGGTAAATTGGATTAGTAAGTATGCTGATGATACTAAGGTAGGAGGTGTTGTGGATAATGAGGTGGGTTTTCAAAGCTTACAGGGAGATTTATGCCGGTTAGAAGAATGGGCTGAACGTTGGCAGATGGAGTTTAATGCTGAGAAGTGTGAGGTTCTACATTTTGGCAGGAATAATCCAAATAGAACATACAGGGTAAATGGTAGGGCATTGAGGAATGCAGTGGAACAGAGAGATCTAGGAATAACAGTGCATAGTTCCCTGAAGGTGGAGTCTCATGTAGATAGGGTGGTGAAGAAGGCTTTTGGAACGCTGGCCTTTATAAATCAGAGCATTGAGTACAGAAGTTGGGATGTAATGTTAAAATTGTACAAGGCATTGGTAAGGCCAAATTTGGAATATTGTGTACAGTTCTGGTCACCGAATTATAGGAAAGATATCAATAAATTAGAGAGAGTGCAGAGACGATTTACTAGGATGTTACCTGGGTTTCAGCACTTAAGTTACAGAGAAAGGTTGAACAAGTTAGGTCTCTATTCATTGGTTGAGGGGTTGAGGGGGGATTTGTATTTAAAATTTTAAGAGGGATAGATAGAGTTGACGTGAATAGGCTGTTTCCATTGAGAGTAGGGGAGATTCAAACGAGAGGACATGATTTGAGAGTTAGGGGGCAAAAGTTTAAGGGAAACACGAGGGGGTATTTCTTTACTCAGAGAGTGATAGCTGTGTGGAATGAGCTTCCTGTAGAAGTAGTAGAGGCCAGTTCAGTTGTGTCATTTAAGGTAAAATTGGATAGGTATATGGACAGGAAAGGAGTGAAGGGTTATGGGCTGAGTGCAGGTAGGTGGGACTAGGTGAGATTAAGAGTTCAGCACAGACTAGGTGGGCCGGAATGGCCTGTTTCCGTGCTGTGATTGTTATATGGTTATATGGTTATACAAAATTATGAGGGGTATAGAGAGAGTAAATGCAAGCGGGGTTTCTCCACTAAGGTTAGGTGAGACTAGAACTAGAGGTCATAGGTTAAAGGTGAAAGGTGAACCTGAGGGAGGAACTTCTTTATTCAGAAGGTAGAATGAGTGTGGAATGAGCTGCCAGCAGAAATGGTGGATACAGGTTTGGTTGCAACATTGAGAAGTTTGAATAGGCGCGTGGATAAGAGGGGTATGGAAGGCTATGGTCCTGCTGTGGCTCGATGGTACTAGGCAGAGTAACTGTTTGGCATGGACTAGATGGGCTGAAAGGCCTGTTTCTGTGCTGTAGTGATACATGACTATTCTGTCATATCTTCACTGGGGTAATTTGTAATAGCCAGTTCACATCATAACCAAAGGTTGAACAGTTAAGCAATTCTGAAGAGATGCACTCTTGCAGGAGCTTTGTTGAAAGAGCTTATAGTAAGAAAGATTGGAAAAAAAAGTATTGGGGCAATGGTACAGCTTTATATGACACCGAGCTAGGCTGAGAGTTGTGGATTTGCTGGTTCTATAGTGGATCTTGAGCACCCTCTAGCGACCATTCAATGAATCTCAGCTACGCTCAGTGGCTGTAAATGCATCTGGTGGGTTTGTTAATGAAAAGAGAGACCATTCAATGACTTCCTTGTAACCAAAATGGCCCCAGTACTTAACATATAATTTTAACACCTGATGTGTAACAGAAACATACAGATAATTCCAGGACTTAAAAGACTTCAGGTGCTCTAAACATGATGTATTCTTGTGGATTTGCAATGCTGAGTTGTGATCTGAGGTCATTACTATGACAGAAGGGTTCAGCAGCTGCATCAGGATAATTATATAAGGGACCACAATCTCAGAGTTAAAGCCCAGTCATGAACTAGTGAAACCAGGCAGCAATATTCTACATTAAAGGAAAGAAAAGCTGGAATGCATCTCAGTACAAAGCCATGGGCTCGGAAGCTATTAATATATTTTAATGTGTGAAATCATTGACACTGAAGGCAAATAAGGACTCATAGTTGCTTTCCTGAGAGATGGTTAAACTTGAACACAATGAGAGCTGATGACACTGGGGAAATGTGACAGAATGGACAGAAGGAACAAAGGGCCGCAGATGTTGGAATCTGACCACTTGTAGCCTTTTGTGCTCCACACATACCACCTTCCAGCCTCTTTCTCTAGCTGCACCTTCTCCTGCCCCACCTGGCTCTGCCTGTCCCCTTTTTAAAAACTTCTTTCTCTTTTTGTCTTTACCTTTCACCTGTTAGCCCCCACCTCACCTCTTTACAGCGGCGATCTCTCCTCTACACTCAACCCGAAATATTGATGATCCCTTTCCCTCCACAGATAGTTATAAAAAACTACAACATGAAAAACAGGCTCTTCAGCCCAGTTAGTCCGTACCAAGCTGTTATTCCTCCTAGTCTCATTGATCCACACCTGGACCTTAGCCCTCCATACCCTTCTCTTAAATGTTGCAATCAAACCAGTGTCCACCACTTCCACTGACAGCTCATTCCACACTCTGACTGAAGAAGTTCCCCATCAGGTTTCCCTTAACAATTCACCTTTCACTCTTAACCTATGACCTTTAGCTCTAGTCTCACCAAACCCAAGTGGAAAAAGCCTACTTGCATTAACCTTATCTATACACTTCATGATTTTGTGTACCTCTTATCAAATCTCCTTTCATTCTCCTACGCTCCAGGAATTGAGTCCTAATCTATTTTACCTTTCCCTATAACTCAGATTCTCAAGTCCCAGCCACATCCTTGTGAATTTTCTCTGTACTATTTCAATCTTATTGATATCTTTCCTGTGGATAAGTAACCAGAGCTGCCACTAAACTCCAAATTCAGCTTCACCAGTGTCTTATACAACTTCAACATAACATTCAAGTCCTGTACATTGATTTATGAAGGACAATGTACCAACAGGTCTCTTTATGACCCTATTTACCTGTGATGCTGCTTTCAAGGAATTATGAATTTGTATTCCTAGATCTCTCTGTTCTAAACCACTCCTCAGTGCCCTGCTGGTCACTGTTTAAGTCCTACTTTGGTTTGTCCTTCCATGGTTCAACAACTCACACTTGTCTGCAGTAAATTCCATCTGACATTTTTCAGCCCGTTTTTCCAGCTGAGGATTTGCTGTGCTTCCCTCTTTTTTGGTTTTGCAACATATTCCACTCTGGTCAGTATTGCACTGAAAAAGCAATTTCTCCAAAAACACTCCCAGAATGCTTTACATATATTGCCCATTGTAACATCACCTCTCCCATTATTATTTGGATAGAAATTTCCCATTAACGCTTGTCCACAGTTCTTGTAGCTCTCTGTACATTCCATGCAAATCTGTTCCCTTATCCTTTTGACCAATGTCTAAGTGTGGAATTAGGCTAAAGTTATAGTGGTACTCCTACAGCTTCTGAAAACTAATTGCATGGATTTCACCCTTGACATCTCAAAGGCATCCTCTCTCCACCACTGCAGTATTCATTGCTGCCACCTACTTTCCTTCCATTTGTTGATTCTAGGAATAACTGCAACCAGACCTCCACTCTCTTGATCCAAGCCTCTATTATTGTCATAGTAGATTCCCTTGAAGCCAGCTCGTGGTGTAATGGCGTCCGCACTGGAATTTAAGGTGAGTGGTCCTGAGTTTGAACCCGGCTGGCTCCTTGCACTCTTTCCATTCGTACTGGGCTGAGCATTGAGCTAGCAACTTGGTCTCATTTAAGAAAAAGCAAACAAATGCTGAAGAAATGGCAAAGTTGTCACCCTGTGCACCACAAGGCACGGAGAGGAACAACACGATTCCCTTGAAACCATTTGCACCTACAGCTTACCAATATCATTCACCATGCATTGTGCTCTAACATTACCTACTCTGCAAAGCCATCTTTGATCTTGCTGTTTCCTCCTTGGTTTGGTTCCAGGTAATTCTGCACTATTTAGAGATATTAGCTTCTCCCAGTCCTTTGTGCACCTTCTATCTTCTATCCGCATTTTGCTGAAACTCTTGCATTGATTAGTTGTAAAATATTTGAACAAATTGGGGTTGGGAATCTGTGTACTATAATATCTTCGGTGAGTACAGTATATCTGACCCTAACTGCATCAATGATTCATGGTACAACAAAGCTACAATTTAATAGCAAAGCCATCTAGTAAGCTCTTAAAACAAAACTACTGGCTGGTAAAATATGGAGTCAAATTGATAATTGACCAGATTATATTCCTTTTTAGCTTCCACAAGAAAAATATGCTCAGCAGTTTTTCACAAATATTGCTGTCAATATCACACCACAGTTATGTAGTTACTGAGGGAGAGTCTGCTAGCGTTTGAACACTGAGTTTACTACAAGAACCTAGACAGCACCTAACACTGAGAGAAAACGGGTGCTGCAGTTAATGGAAAGCATGCAAAAGGTTATTTAGAATGACTGGGCAAATGCATGAAATTCTGGGCCATTAGACATAATAAAAGTTTGAAGAGTAACCACTTTTCCTGACACTGCTATGCAGCCATTGGAGATCTGTAATGCATGAACTGCAGCAGCAAATTGCATGCAGCAGACTCCCAGAAATAATGACTTAATACAGATAATGTTTAACAGGTTGGTCGAGGGACTAGTGTTGGTCAGGACGCTGTCCTGTCTCTTCTTTGAAGTGGAGTTACCATGTTTATGTGAGGGAGTGAACAGGGCATCAGCTTAGGTTGCTGAGTGAATGACTGCATCTCTTAAAAGTGCAGCGTTGCATTATGGCTCTACAGATTTCCAGAATGGGACAACTGAATCAGCATTGACATGGCCACGGTTGCTCACCTATAGGCCAGGTAGCTGTTCAGAATGGGAGAATGGAAGTCATTTTATCCCTGGTGTCTCTCGAAAGCAGCTGAAATTTTCATTTTGACTGCTCAGCTGATTTAAATGAAGCAATAATTTATGACTGACTTACACTGTTATCAAAGACCGGAACAGTAGAACCAGTTACTGAAGAATTACGTGAGCACCCTGTGACCTTTTTACAAACTTCAGATGGCCAACTTGTCAATCAGCCTGGCTGTCAGTGGGATGTCCTCCACAGACATGGAGCGGAGACGAGGGAATAGGAAAGGGAATGTGCTGATATTGGATGAGGGCTGGTGGTACAACAGGAATGTTGGCGTTTGGGAGAGTTCCAGGTGAGGTCAGAGGGCAGAGATAGAAGATGGAGTTCAAAGTGTATAGATGAAAGCTGACTGGGAAAGTTTATTAGATTCAAGGAAACACTCCTGCTTCTCCTGGCTGCCCAGTGAAGAGCTGCTGGGGGTTACCATTGTCCAGGCGATGGGGACACACTCGGGATCAAATTTCGGTCTTCAGTTCTTTTTTGTCCCCACTTACCTTCTCGGACTCCCCAACCCTAGGAAATCCAGACGGTCTTGGCTACAATAATAATAGGTGAGTTGGTAGCCTGACTGCTTTAAGTGACTGGACTGTATCCTGGATGCCTAAACTCTCACCATCGCAAGGGAATTATCACCATTTTACCAGATATTTAATGCTCCGCCATTCGGCCGATCTGTTTGAAATTAGTCAGCCAGTTGCTGTAGCATTTAATATCTGGTAAAATGTTGATTATTCCTATTCTCCCTCAGATGCTGCTCGATCGGCTGAGTTCCTCCAGCAGATTGTTTGTGCTCTAGATTCCAGTTTCTGCACTCTTCTGTATCTCCAATATTTGTATAGTTTCTGCCTTCTATATACTACTGATCCAGCAGTTTCTCAGGGTCTGAAGTTACTCCAACAGCTTACTAGCTCAGCCTCCAGAGGCCCACCAACTCGTAGGGTTTGGAGGCTTGTGTACCTCAGTGACCTGGAGAGCTCTGTTGGCTGGAGTCATGGCCTCGTGCTTTGGCTATTGGGAGGGTCACCCAAGCCAGACAGTTCAAAGGGCAGAGGCCAGACTAAGAGTGGTTCACTCGTCCTTCAGGTTTGGGGGTTCAACTCAGGGCCAACAACCCTGACTGATCAAACAACATTGTTACGGAAAAGTCGATGACCTCTGGCTGCCACGGTAGTCCTGAGTCTGCACCCAGGACTCGCATGACTGACAGTCGTGAAAACCAAGAGGAAGGTGCTGACATGGTGAAGGAAGCCCTGAGCACAGTCAGAGATGGAGGACCTTCATTACTGCCCCAAATGGACAGGAAGCAAGTAAGATACTAGCTCAAGATCAGGAAGCTTTTTGAATACAATACTGCTTTGTGGAATACAGAAAGGACGGATTTGATAGAGGTTTCAAGGAGCAGAGTCAAGACGTTCTTTCTGGTTGTAATAACATTTGTGCAGAGGTATTGGAAGAAATATTGAGATGGATGTAATTGTACAATTGTAATTGTACCTTTTAAGGGACAGAGAGATTTGTGATAAACAAAGTGTTAGAATATGAACAGAAGATGCAGGAAATAGTGGAGTTGGACAGCATTCATAAAGAGAAACATTGCATTAATGTTCCAGATTGACAGCCTTTCATCTGTTGAATGAGAACACTGACTATTTAAAGGTCACTACTAGTCTCTGTGTAATTGTTTCTGCTATTGTTGGCTCAGTTCTGCATCGTAACTGAAGCCAAATCACAGTTAGAAATGAGTGTCTCTATACACTTACTCCAGCAGGTGGAGTGCTAGTAATATTGTGACATCCAGCATGGTCATGTTCAGAATGAATTCTGACCAATGGATATTGAGGTCAACCAAGTTTGACAACATGGATTGTTAAAATGCCGTGGGGAGGTATAATTAAAAAAAGCTAATGGAAACTTGGTCTTTATACTTGTATAGCTGCTATACAAAGTCTCATTTGGAGACTCCTTGAAGTATTGTGGTCTGGCTGGGTACCTCACGTTCAAAAGAACATATGGTCTTGGAGGAAGTGAAGCTTAGATATGCCAATAAGGATGACAAGAATTACAACAGGTCGTCAAAACTGCCTAACACATCACTGGCATTAGCCGACCTGCCACTAAGGACGCATGTACAAAAAGGTGCTGGGAAAAGGCTAGCAATATCATGAAGGACCCCACTCAGACTGTTTGTCCCACTCCCTTCAGGGAGGATGCCACAAGTAGCATCGACATTAGACTCAAAAACAGTTACCTCCCCCAAGCAGTAAGGCTGATCAACACCTCTGCCCAATAACTCACCCCTCCACATCCCTCACCACTATTACTTTATCATTTCCTGTCAGAGTCCCCTAATGTACAGAAACTCCTGTGCCTAGCATTACTTAATGCACACACAGTCAATCTATGTATATAAGCTATCTTATGTACTTTATCGTGTGTTTTCTTTATTATTGTGTCCTTTATCTTATTGTGTTGCATCGGATCTGAAGTAATAATTATTTTGTTCTCGCTTACACTCATGTTCTGGAAATGACATTAAACAATCTTGAATCTTGAACGTCCAAACAGAGATTACAGAAAAAATTCTGGAATTTAAGATGGAAGTTGTTCAAACTGTTAAAGACATTAGGGTGAAGTGAGAGAATTGGTATGCTTCTGTTAGTTGGAGGGCCCAGCATTGGTGAGTGTTGTTGAAAAGTTGGCTGTAAGGCATTTGAATCACAGCATCACAGAGTTTAAGGCATTGAATAGGATAATTTGGTCCACCGACTCAATGCTAGTTCCTCGTTAGGCAACCCAGTCAGTCCTATTCCCCTAGTATTTCCCCAAATCCATGCAAATTATTCTCTCTCAAGCACCTATCCAGTTATTTTTTAAAGACACCAATTTATTCTGTTTCCACCACCTTTTAGAACATAGTTCTGCTCCCAGAGTGAATGTGTTCCAATGTGCATGAAAGCTTACCTCATGCCCTTCTTGTAACTTCTTCCCAATCTGTGTTGCTGGGTCCTTGAATGGAAAGTTTTTCTCTCCTACTCCAGTTCTAAACCAGTTACGATCACACACTGTTGAATATTAGCATTTTGTCTCGAAAGAGAAGCAGCCTCAACAACATCTGTCTTGATGTCATGGAAGGAGCTACTTCACAGCAGCTCAAACAACTCCATCTGGTTTGCTTTTTGGGAGAGAAATGTATTAGAAAAATCACAGTATTAGATTTTTTTGTTGGTTGTTCAGGAACTGGACGAACCCTGCACAATTCTTTAAAATGTAAAATAAATAGTTTGCATCATCGTTGAAGGACTTGGTTAAAAGCTATTTCTTCTGACAACTTTCCTTGGTTCTATCATCTATGTTGCAATGATACCTTTCACTTCTAGTGACTTCAGATAGTTAAAAACCTGAACTTTAAAAACCAGCTCACAGCCATTCACAGTCCTACTCTTCTGCACAAAGTCCGAGGTCCTATGAAGAAGACATTCAAAAGTTTCAAAACTTCAGGAAAGCAAGGCACAGGAAATTCATTTATGATGGAAGGAAAAGGGTAAAGCATTGAAGATGACCTGTAGAAACAGTTTGGATTAGTTTACTTTGCTCTGAATCCAGTGTACGTTAAGCAGTTTGGATGAGTGAGGAAATTGGGGTTGTTCTTTCAGGACAGAGAAAGCCGAGAGTTTTAATAGTGGTGTTTACAATTTTAAGATTATGATTAATATGATCTTGTCATATGTACATAAAACATTGAAACATACAGCAAAATGTGTTGTTTGCGCAATAACAAGCTGTCCAAAGCTATGCTAGGGACAGCCCACAAGTGTTGCTATGCTTCTAGAAACAACATAGTGGTTGAGAAAAGGGAGACAGCCTATGTTCACTGGTAGGAGGATGAATAATTTAAGTATATTGATTTAAACTTCTGACATGTAATTTTTCTTCCACAGACAGTTGTGAGGGTGGTGGAAAAAGACTCCATAATAATTACCAAAAGGAAAAAGTAGAGGAACAAACAGCATGAGTGAGTCTGGGAAGAATGATAACTCTTTCAAAGGGTTGACATTGGCACACACAGCTGAATAGCCCCCTTTTGTGGTGTAAATAAACCCTAAATGGAACCTTTGACCAATTCTTCATTTCATTATTCTTTTGTATTCTTCTTTTTATTCCCTTCTGTGATTTGGGCATGACTGGCAAAGCTAACATTTAATGCCCATTCTTGATTGCCCTTGGAAAGTTGGAGCTACAGTCCTTTTCCTTAAATTCTTTCAAGGGATGTGGGCTTCACAAGCTGAGCTATCCCTAAATGATCTTGAGAAGGTGGTGGTGAGCTGCCTCCTTGAATGGCTGCTGTCCTTGAGCTGCATTTACACAATGCATTTTGAGTTATATGTAAAAGTACATGAATAGCATACATCATCACGCCACCACATCATAAGTGTGGATCTCGCTACAGTAAAACTAAAACATACGTGTTTATCCAAGTCTCCCTGTGTTTTTCTTTTGATTAGTTTTGGAGTTATAAAACATAACAGGAAAGTTATTTGAATGTATTCCAAGGATTTGGATATATAAGTATTTTGATAGACTGGCACTGATTAGGGATCGTCAACATGGCTTTGTTCATGGTAAGTCGTGTCTAACCAATCCTAGAGTTATTTTTGAGGAAGATACCAGGAAAGGTAATAAAGACAGCAGAATGGTAATCTATTCATGAAGCTGAAAGATGTTAAATGGACTTTTTGCATCTGTATCTACTCAAGGAATTTACCAGGAAAGTTGATGAAGGCAAGGCATTGTCTACATGGTCTTTAGCAAAGTCTTTGACAAGGTCCCACATGAGAGGTTGGTCAAGAAGGTCCAGTTGCTTTTGGCATTCAATAAAAGGTAGTAAGTTGGATTCGACATTGGCTTCATGGGAGAAGCCAGAGGGTGGCAGTATATGGCTATTTCTCCTGCCAGAGGCTTGTGACTAGTAGGGATTGATGCTGGGTCCATTGTTGCTAGTCGTATACATCAACTATCTGGATGATAATGTGGTAAACTGGATCAGTAAATTTGCAGATGACACTAAGATTGAAGGTGTAGTGGACAGCGAGGAGGCCTATCAAAGGTATTAGTGAGGCCCAGCGTGGAGTATTGTATGCTGGTTTGGCCACCCTTCTACAAAAACGATGTAAATAAAATTGAAGGAGTGCAGAGTCAATTTACAAGGATGTTGCCAGAATCTGAAGACCTGAATTATAGGAAAGGTTTGAATAGATTAGGACTTTATTCCCTTGAACATAGAAGATTGAGGGGAGATTTGACCTAGGTGTACACAATTATGAGATAGGGTAAATTCAAGCAGGATTCTTCCACTGAGGTTGGGTGGGACTACAGCTCGAGGTCATGGGTTAAGGGTGAAAGGTGAAATCTTTAAGGGGAACATGAAAGCAGAACTTCTTCACTCAGAGGGTGGTGGGAAGTGGTGGATGCCGGGTCAATTTCAATAGTTAAGAGAAATTTAGATAGGTACATGGATGGGAGGGGAATGATGGACTATGGTATGGGTGCAGGTCAATGGGACGAGGCAGATTCATGGTTTGGCACAGACTAGATGGGCTGAAGGGCCTGTTTCTGTGCTATAGTGTTCTATGACTTTATATCCAATTATACTGCCAGAAACCCCATATACTGTACTTAAATTAGTGTTGCAAATAAAAGGCTCAGCAGATGGTAGATCTCTGACTTGGAGTCTGAAGGAAGATAGACAACATTTCATTGCATGATTTGATGTTTGTATCCCTAGTGTCGGATCCAATACTGGCCCTGGAAATGTCATCACTAAAAAGGTTATATAGTTATCAGCACATTGCTGTTTGTGAGATCTTGCTCTGGTTGGCACTAATGCTCCATTCATATAGTAGATTTTAGGACCTTTGTAATGTCCTGGAGAAGTTGACATGTGGAGATAAGTCTTACATTTAAAAAACTTTGCAATAACGAGTTCTGATGTAATAATATCCCAGGGAAGGTCCTATATAGAGAAATGTTTTTTTTTAATTTAAAGAACTCCATAGTGATGAGTCTGTCTGCTTTCTAGTGTACACCCAGAAAGAGAAGAACAGAGCACCAATTTTGCTGCAATCACACACATTTAGAATGAACTGCCAAGACGAGACTATGGTCTTATTGGAATTGCACTTGCAGACTTCCATGTGCAGCAGAAGTAAGAAGTGCATGTCCCAAAGATAAGCATGCTTCTCTAAAACGTTTGGGTGGTGGGCATTGGTCATGCTGTTGAGGATATGGTGGCAGGAATGCTCCAGGCATAGATGCCCACCACCAAGCCCAGCAGTATCGATGCTGTGCCTTATCACAACAAATACAAGAGTCGTGTTTTGCCAAAGTCCAGCAACATTGCCTGGGCTTGTACTTCTCTGCTGAGGTTCAGAACCAGCACAGCAACCAGCAAGAGAACTCATAGGCTCTGATCAAGCCCGTACCATGTGCATACAGACGGCTTCTCTTCACTACCATTTGCTGATGTGCTCCTCCTCCTGTTACTGCCGACCATCAGAGGTGAGGGCTCTGCTCTCATAACAGTGACAAGCTCGCTTGTAAGTACACCAGTGCCCTACGTGATGGGTCCAGATGCCAGAATCATCACCGGAGAATTACTATGAACTCTCTCCTGAGTTACTAGTTCCTCCTGCCCCACAGTGAGCACAAGACAAAGCAGAAAGGACTGGCTGTTGAAGGGCTAGAGCTGGCCAGCTCAGTGTGCCTGAGAATGAAGGAGCTCTGAAATCCGGGTATACAGCACTGACCACGTGGATACACAACTGACAACCATGGAGGGGTTGTTCATTCACAGAATGAATGCCAATTGAATCTTTTATTCATGATGAAGGGAAGTGAATTCCAAAGTAGGGAGCTCATGATTGAGTTATCTAGGTTGAATCATATCAGGAGTGCTCTGTGTAGTATTGGTATCCTTGTTAAATGGAAGGATGTAAATGAGTTGGGAGCAGTTCAGAGAAGGCTTACTGCTTTGATACCTGTAATGGGTCAGTCGCTGTAGGAGGTAATGTTGGACAAGCTTGTCAGGTGGACATGGAGAGGACGCTGTATCTTGTGGGTGAAACTAGAACTAAGGGTAACATTTTCCAAAGGAAGGGTTGCCTGTTTAAAGACAGCGATGAGGCAATTTTCTATTTCTCTCAGAAGGACACGGGAATGTTGCTGGACTTTGGCAAAACATGACTCTTGGATGTCCTGCTCTAGGGTCT